>NC_060127.1:143818986-145269611 GCF_021461395.2 Schistocerca americana
TCGATTCCCGGCGGGGTCTGGGATTTTCTCTGCCTCGTGATGGCTGCGTGTTGTGTGCTGTCCTTAGGTTAGTTAGGTTTAAGTAGTTCTAAGTTCTAGGGGACTTATGACCGCAGCAGTTGAGTCCCATAGTGCTCAGAGCCATTTGAACCCTCCTCCCCGCTGAGACGGTAGAGCAACAACATTCTACGGGTTCTCTTCCTGATGTTCTGGAGATGCCACCCGACGCCGGCACTGCATTACCTGTCTCTCCTGTACCTCATGATGCTGTTGGTCGTTCTGAGTTGTGCTCCCCGATTTCCGATAAGTACGGTGACGATGACTCCTCTGTCAAATCGGAGCTTGACGTGCCCCCAACCCTCCACATCAAGACTGTATGTTTTCACGGAGTGGTGTGAAACAGCGTTTTCAACCTGCCCGTGCCGCGGCGCGTCGTAAAAAGAAAAACGAGGCTTCCTCTGCGTCAGGTGGGGAGGACTATAATTATACCTTCTTTCCCCCGCCTCCGGACGTTGAGAAGAGACGGACGTGATAGTGCTTTTTCCTTAGTGTTGTATTATTGACCTTACATGTGTTAACGGATGCTGGCGTATACATTTCTAACCCTCAATGTTAATAGGATACGTTCCCAATTACGGCTTGCCGCGTTACGCCAGTTTGATTCCCAAGCTGATGTCGTGTGTTTACAAGAGGTATTATTTGATGTTTTTTGTCTTCCTGCATATTCTGTTTTTCACTGTCGCGCCAGAAAATTCTGCCGGTATGGCTCTGCTTTATCGAGATGGAACCCTGCTGACGGACTTCGAAACGCTAGATGATGGTCGCGGTATATGCTGCTGTTTTTATGACCTCACCTTACTTCTTCTTTACGCTCCGTCTGGAACCGGTCGTTCATCCGATCGCGCGCGGTTTTATAAGGAAGAAGTTGTTTATTTACTCCGACGGAACCAGCGCAAGGTTTTGTTAGGCGGCGATTTTAACTGCGTCTTACGCCGTGTTGATCAGACCTCCAATTATACATTTTGTCGTGAACTTAATGATATGGTGACGTCCTTGCATCTCCAGGATGCTTGGGTTTGCAGATATCCTACATTGGTGCGGTTTACGTTTTTTACAGCTAACTTCAAGTAGCCGATTGGACTGCTTTTATTTATCTACCCACACATGTAGTCAGCTTCTATCGATTGATGTAATTCCTGCCAGTTTCACTGATCACTGTGCTGTTTCAGTGACGTTTAACCACGTCCCGCAGCGGGCCCATCTTTCGCGCCCTTTATGGAAGCTAAACACTCTACATCTCACGGTCCCCTCTCCGGAATGCATCATCGCAGACGTATGGCGGCGGACAGCCCAGTCCCCGACGCGTTATTCCTCACTTCTAAAAGGGTGGGTTACGTTTGCTAAACCGCGGATTCGAAATACACTCAAGCATTTTAGCGCTGAAAAAGCGGCTGGAATAAGGCGCAATAGGGAATTTTTATTATGCAATCCTTCGCGATCTTCACGATAATGCTCGTGGCGCCCCCTTGAGGGTCGTCGACGTCCACCGTGTGAAGGCAAAACTTCTCCAACTGATGGGGTCCGACTGCGTTCCCATCCTCGTTCAATCGTACAGGATGAGTTGACCCCTCTTCATCATCTTCTCCGGCTTCACAAGCGATCTCAAAGCACGTGTATTTCTACCATTCGATCTCTATATGGGCGTGAGTGGTCCTTCCAATCTGATATCAAGCGGAACTTTACCAGCACTATTCAGAGCTTTATGCTGAAGTGGATTCAGACGGGCCACCGTCTGCTGATTTCACCTCCATCCTTCGACACTATGGTCGCCAAGTGGCGTCAACACGAAAGACCTGCACCAGGCGAACGGTCTACCCGACGGGAGGCCCTAGCCACACTACATTATACCTCCCTCCTTGATAGTGTTGTTACACCAGCTCTCCTGGAAGAGTTTTTCTCTGGATTCCATCGCGATGATATACTTGATATTGTGGCTCGTTCTCCCTCCCACAAATCAGCTGGCCCCGATGGCCTTCCCAAAGAATTTTATATTCGATTTTGGCCCCTAAGGCACCGAGAGAGGTGGCGCAGCGGTTAGACACTGGACTCGCATTCGGGAGGACGACGGTTCAATCCCGCGTCCAGCCATCCTGATTTACGTTTTCCGTGATTTCCCTACATCGCTCCAGGAAAATGGCGGTATGGTTCCTTTCACAGGGCAAGGCCTTCCCTAATGAGACCGATGACCTCGCTGTCTGGTCTCCTTCCCCAAAAAACTAAACCATTTGAACCATTTGGCCCCTAATAGGAGATACGATAACTTCCATGGTGAATGAAGTGTTCCACGGAGGCCTTCTCCCGCCCAGCTTTAAGGTTGCTAGAATAGTCCCGGTCCCCAAAAAGCCGGGACGTTTGAGTGTGGATCAGGTCCGCCCGATAACCCTCTTCAATTATGATTATGAAATAGTGGCGCGAGCGGCCAGCAGCCAGCCGACTATCGGTATTGTTGACTACCATCATCGTGAGTCCTCAAAGTTTTCTTCCGGGTCGTACTCTCCTGACTCCCGTTGCTGAACGTCGAGACTTAATTTGGATTGCTTCCACCATTCCCGTGCCAAGCGCTTTGCTTTTCATTGATTTTCACCAAGCGTCAATCATGGATTCCTTATGCGAGTATTGACGACTGTTTGTTTTAACAATGCTGCACGACGGCTGTTTAGCTCTCTAATCACTGGTATTCGGGCGTCCATTAACGTAAATGGCCGTCTTACTTCCCCCATCGCGGTATGTCAGGTCGTCCTTCAAGAGAGTCCATTATCTATGTCGCTCTACGTACTGTTTCTGGAACCATTATTGCGAACTATAGCTGCTCGTTTGAGTGGCTGGTCGCTGCTGGGAGAGCGGTTTACCGTTCGTGCATATGCTGATGACGTTATGGCTCTTCTCCGTACTCATTATGATATACCACTGCTGAAGGAAGTTTTGGATGCCTTTTGTCGTCTTGCGGGAGCGCGGGTTAATGTCCAGAAATGTCGTTTACTCAGTTTGCGAGGATTTGACGCTGTTGAAATTCCATGGGCTTCGAAGGTCACCAGCTATATATCGTTGGGTGTTATAATTGACAGCTGTCCGCTAAAGATGGCTACGATAAACTGGAAGTCTGTCACGGATAAGATTCAGGGTGCAATCATTGAACACGAGCGTCGCTCCCTCTCGCTTCTTTATAAAGTTCGGGCCATAGAAACGTATATGTTAAGTAAGGCTTATTTTATTGCAGGAACCTTTCCACTTCCTGCGCTGAAGTCCTGCAAGTTGCAAAGTTTAACTGACAGGTTTATCTGGCGCCACTCTGTATTTCGCGCGCGTTATGGAGTCATGGCGCGGCCCCGTTTACAGGGAGGTTTTGGCCTCCCTGACATTCGGGTTAAGGCTTCTGCCTTATTCATCTGTCGCATCGTTTTAACATGTCAACGCGCCTCCCAGTCACTTTCAGCACGCCTTTATGACTGTCTCCGACCGGCGAGTTTAACACCTCCAGTAGATATTGGTAAGATTATAAATTATGGCATTTTCTTGACGTCAGTTATTTAAGAGTAAATATCCATTCCCAAGCGAATCTCTCCCTAAAAATGCTGTTAAGCTGCTGGCCAGTTCCTCATAGTATTCCCTCTGTGGAAGCCCTGTCGCCAGAAACGAACTGGAAGATTGTTTGGTCTAACATCGACCTCCCGATTTTCCCGATGGAAGTGGCGTCCTCGTGGTACCAAGTTGTTCATGATATTATACCTACCAACGTGCGACTTTTTCGTATTGGCTTTAGTGTAAGGGATCGCTGCAATCGTCGCCATGAAGCTGATACATTATCACATCGGTTGATTTCCTGCGGCCATGACCATTGGCTCCGTTGATAACTGGCTTTTCTCCTGAGGACGTCGGAGGCGGCTATCCCGGGGGAGATTCTCGTGCGTCCCGATTCAACCTTTGTAACGACAACTGTACATATAATAATTTTTTTTTTATGAATTTAGATAAATTAATGCAAGCAATTTTTTGAACTTTAATTTGGTTCGTATTGTTAGGTTAAAGAGACTGTGAGCAACTTTTGAAACGAATATTATTATTTGTGTTAGATTTCAAATAATGTGGTAATCAAAGGGAAGTGTATTTGATGTTAAAACTATTGTAAGATGTGAAAATTGTAATTTATAAATGGTTCAAATGGCTCTGAGCACTATGGGACTCAACTGCTGTGGTCATAAGTCCCCTAGAACTTAGAACTACTTAAACCTAACTAACCTAAGGACAGCACACAACACCCAGCCATCACGAGGCAGAGAAAATCCCTGACCCCGCCGGGAATCGAACCCGGGAACCCGGGCGTGGGAAGCGAGAACGCTACCGCACGACAACGAGATGCGGGCTGTAATTTATACACTTGGTCCATACGTAGGTAATGCATTAGGATATGTGTAGTAGAAAACCTGTGGTGAATATCCTACCTGTAGGGGAGCGGGAAAAGGTGGAGGCAGGCGAGGCGGGAAAACGCACACTGGCGCGGTTCGGAACGACGGGCACAGTATAACAGTCGGAGGCGAGCAACAGTCGGAAGTACGCGTACTGTACCGAGGAGGCTACCCAGGAAAAGTGGATCCCATTGAGCCTCGGATGAACCGATTCCGACGACTACTTGGCACGGCTATATTCTGAGGCACAAAATTGGAAAGATCACGACGCTAAGAAGATGGAAAGTGCCGATGTTGTGTGAGCCTTAGCCGTGCTTGTATGTGTGCCGTGCTGCCCGCTATCTCGCTGCCCGCCAACCGCCGCACCGACTGCACAGGTCAAACATTTATTTCATCTTTAGAAGTGTATCTGTGTGGACCAGTGTCGAAACTGTTTCTAACTGTTCAATAATAACGTGACTTTTACCAGAATTTCTTTAGCCATGACTTATCCTGATCACTGACCTAGACAGGATCCTTACCTCGTATTGTGCAACCCGAGTATCCTAAACTGAAAGTTTAATGTTTGTGTTAATGAAAATTATCAGCAGATTAATCTATGCCTTAAAGGAATCTAAAGTTATGAGTGTTATTGCAAATGTTGAGAAAGAACAAAAGTGTGACTAAATTAGATTTTTTGTTGGACTGAGTTAGCGATGTTATTTAATTAATCTGAGACAGAAATAATGACAGTTAAATAATTCAGAAGTGAGACAAAAGAGTAGTTATCCAGAGATTGATAATTTTGGGTGTTAATTTGCCTTCAGTACTTAATAGTTTCAGTATAACGACCATCAAAGTTTCAGGGCCCCCCCTTCTCTTGTCCATTCTTTCAAACCTTGAAATGTGTTGGTCAGATTTGACCAGTAAAGCTAAATTATATATTAATCCTAAGTGTATTAGTGTTTTTCCATCCTTAATAGTGACATAGTGTGTGTACTTTCGAGATTGCTAATGCTAGGGCAATCTATGCCCGATTTCAGTCTGATCAATATACAAAATGTAGTTCGTAGTAATCATTGCTGTGTGGTGTTGTGTAAATTGAGCTCGTCCAAATTAGTACAAAAAGAGAAAACTTTAGTTCAGTGGATTTTTCTGTTTCCAAACTTTGCCATATAACGCATTATTACTACGTGTTACTATGCTTGTACATGCACCCACTTGTACAAGGAAAAACTCACTCATTGCCTAAGTAGGCTGGCGACCGAACTGTTAGTCATAGGTAGCATCTACTGTGTGTACTTCTTGTCCATGCGAAAGAGTAATTATACTTTACATTTGCTTGATGCATCACTGTAGTTATTGACTGAGTATAAGTCCGATCTTGCTTCTATTAGGTACACGCGGTCAACTTATGTACTAAAATCCTTGTTTATAAGGTGAAGCCCGTAAACTTATTGCAGCACAGGCTTTATAGAGCTAACGTACGTCCGAGTAGGGCGGTAGCGTTACACCTTCTTTCCCCGATCGAAGAACAATACCATTATGTCCACTATGGGATGGTGTGGGATGTGTGCCTTTTCCCAAAATATGGCGATCGCCCATGGACGTGGCTCAAGATGCCCCGTTATCATGAAATTTTTTCTAATATGTTGTATCTTGTTTTTCATCGACAAGGCGTTGGATGACTTGCCATTCCCCCCTTTTATATTTTTTTTATTTTTGTGGACTCTCTTCTATGGATTTAGATGCTACACGATGTAGAACGAAGAACGAATGTGTGGTCACGTTAAAATTAACACCCCATTCCTTTCTATAGTTTTTCTGACTTCACCCTTTTGTTTTTGTCGAAATAACTTCTTTTGTTCTATTTTAATTGATTGCCTTCAATAAGTGCTTTGGAAAAAAGAGTGAATATTTTCGTTCTTTGAAGGAATTTGAGTGTATATTTCTGTGTGTTTCCTGCGTGAAAAAAAAAAAAAAATGGTCACGGTATTGTAATGTAAAGTGGACGAACCGTGTTGAAAGTAAAGTTCTTTGACGACAGTATCTTTATTTTACTTTTAATCTGAAATGCAACGTTCACTGGTCAAAGTACCGTCAATGCGACCAAGAGGAGACCGAGACGTGTAAGCAATGGCACTCCATACCATGACGCCGGGTGATACGCCAGTATGGCGATGACGAATACACGCTTCCAATGTACGTTCACCGCGATGTCGCCAAACACGGATGCGACCATCATGATGCTGTAAACAGAACCTGGATTCATCCAAAAAAATGACGTTTTGCCATTCGTGCACCTAGGTTCGTCGTTGAGTACACCATCGCAGGCGCTCCTGTCTGTGATGCAGCGTCAAGGGTAACTGCAGCCATAGTCTCCGAGCTGATAGTCCATGCTGCTGCAAACGTCATCGAACCGTTCGTGCAGATGGTTGTTGTCTTGCAAACGTCCCCATCTGCTGACTCAGGGATCGAGACGTGGCTGCAAGATCCATTACAGCCATGCGCATAACATGCCTGTCATCTCGACTGCTAGTGATACGAGGCCGTTGAGATCCAGCTCGGCGTTCCATATTAGCCTCCTGAGCCCACCGATTCCATATTCTACTAACAGTCATTGGATCTCAACCAATGCGAGCAGCAATGTCGCGATACGATAAACCGCAATCGCGATAGGCTACAATCCGACCTTTATCAAAGTCGTGATGGTACGCATTTCTCCTTACACGAGGCATCACAACAACGCCAGTCAACTGCTGTTTGTGTATGAGAAATCGGTTGGAAACTTGCCCCATGTCAGCATGTTGTAGGTGTCGCCACCGGCGCCATCCTTGTGTGACTGCTCTGAAAAACTAATCATTTGCATATCACAGCATCTTCTTCCTGTCGGTTAAATTTCGCGTCTGTAGCACGTCGTGGCGTAGGAATTTTAATGGCCAGTAATGTATTACCAATAGGCATTGAGTGTACGGTTGAAATGGCTCTGAGCACTATAGGACTTAAATACTTTGGTTATCAGCCCCCTACAACTAAGAACTACTTAAACCTAACTAACCTAAGGACATCACACACACCCATGCCCGAGGCAGGACTCGAACCTGCGGTTCCAGACCGTAGCTCCTAGAACCACTTGGCCACTCCGGCCGGCCATTGAGTGTATCAGGGCGAGTATTAACGCTGACAATTCGTATTTTTCAAGCTTCTATGTAATAAGGCCGAAATACGTCGAGTTCAAGCGATTTAGACCTTTAAAACTTTTAAAATAAGCATAGAAATAGTTTATTTAGTGTTACAGACATGAGCCATGTCTATGCGTTTAATCATCAAAACTATTTTTGGAGTGATATTTTAAAAATGCTTGCTAGTAGAGTTTTGTGAATCCTGAAATACTAAATCTCAAGCACTCGAATCAGCTTCCGATGGCTAAAAATCGTTAAGTTACTCCTAATTGTATGACGACAGGAATCGCCTACCACAACGGGCAAGAAGTATTTAATAATAGCTAACACGAGAGAGAACAGAAAAAGAAAATACAGCCATTGCTATTATTAAATACTTCTTGCACGTTGTGAGTGTATCAGAACACCGCAACTGTTCAAGCTGAAAGTAATTTATAATGAATTAGCTGCAACCAGTTGACTTTACAGGCGGCTATTTTTCCACTATGACGTTTCAGGACGTCTGGCATCCCAGCTTCAGATGCTTACAGTTATGTACGTGTTCTGGATATCGTTTCTCTACTGACAGCATTCCAGAAATTGGTGACGAACCTTATTAGGACAGCTACTGTAAATATCAAAAGATGGGGTGAACCCAAAATTAATATCCTCTTGAGACATAATTTCTTGGGGTGGTATGTCGGTAAAAGAGTGCCGTTCATATCGTTGTGTAATCCCATGAACATTACTGTCACGGACTATTGTTTTGACTTCTTGTGCTAGGAGCGTACACGCTGAGGAGGCGCGATAATTTTCTACCCCTGTCGGCAAATGAATGTAGAAGTTTTTCTGCAGCCCACGACACCCTCAAAAAGCACATTCGAGTTATGAAAATCTTCACTCTCGCTGCAGGCAAACCATGAATCCTACAGAGAGAACAGGACCTTTTTTTAGAGGAAATTTAATGAAGCTAAATTTTGTGTGGGGATACGTTTTCGCTATGGGCCGCAGTTGACGAATTATTCAAGAAAAACGTACAAAACTGAGCTCCTAACGCGGTTTTCTTCAATAACTCGAAAACCGTGGCCTCCCAGTACAAAACTTAAGCAATTTAAATGTTCTACTAAAATAAGCCAGTTCATTTTTTCTATGGGACACACAAAAATAATAGGTACGAACAGCTGAATCACACAGTGAATGTATTACTATGTACACCATACTACAAATAAAATGAACGGAGTCTAATTGAAAAGGGACACACTTCCATCATGGGACCTTGTAATACTAAGGCTTCACACAAAAATATAACTTTTTTGCCTTTGTTAAATGTGCATCTGCGATTGCGATGCCGTGAGATGGTGTCCATGTAACTATGTAAAATAAATAAAACTATTCCGTTGTAAATTACTGTTTTTAAATTTTACTTGATGTGCTCAGACATACAAATAAAACTTTTTGTGAGAATATGTGGACAAATTGTAAACCTTTATGGAGAAAGTGTTTGCTGCTAGACAAAAGATATCAAAATATATTTATATTACTGAAGGGGTAAAACTGTCAGCCAATCATCAGATACCTGTTGTGGGTTACCTGTCTGACGCTTTACGGGAGTATTTTCGGTATTCCGTATATTATTGGAATTAAGAAATTTAAAACCCTGTCATAATATTCTCAGTATGAGGTGCAATCTTGTGTTAACAATGAGTTAAGTATTACAGTTAGAAACTGTGAGTAGGCATGTCTCGAGGTGGTGTAGCTCATGGCTCGCAATCAACCGTACCACATTCATCCAGTACTTCAGAATCAGAGCAAAACGAAATTGACACATCATCTACGAAGCACTTTTTCGATTATACCAGCCGCCCCCGCTCCATGTGCTAAATAATAAAAGAGAAATATTTTATACTTTAATTCATTCTTGCTGTTCAAGTAGTGAGATACAGCCTCAAACATGGCGTTTTTATTTGTTACTTCTTCACTACTAACTGTATCCGTAATACATTTTGTAGACAGTATCCACATATACCAACGAACGTAACAGCAAATTATATCTTTGTACGACATATAGTTCAAGAGATATGACACCATAAAATTGATTTCCGAGAAAAACTAGCTGTTTTACACATTGTCTGTTACCGCGCGCCGCGGAATTTGAGTCCCCGCCAGACGTCATGGACGTCGAAGACCCCTACAGTCCATCGCGCCGTAAGCTGTGGCGGCGCACGCGTCCTCGCCCGCATTTAGTGTGAGGGCGCCACAGTGGAACACGTGTTTCCAGCGGCCAATAGCGGCGCCCCTGATAGAGTACTCAAGCGCCTGGCCATCGCTCAGCCAGCTTCCTCTCCCGCCCCCCTCCTATGTTACCATCCATTATGCCAATTCCCACACCTTCTACCCCTCTGCAGGTTTGCCCCAGGGCTCTGTTCTCTCCCCTCTCCTCTACCTCCTGTGCACAGCAGATATGTCCCCCCCCCCCTCCAGTACACCTCTTGCAATATGCCGATGACGCCGCATTCCTTGCCCTCTGCTCCTAGCCTCCAAAGGTCCCAACGCCTTCTCCAGAATCACCTTGACCTTTTTGCCGCATGATGTAACCAGTGGCTCCTGAAAATCAATCCTTCCAAGACCCAGGCAATCATTGTAGGTCGTACCACTCGCTCCTTCCAGCTCCTGGATTTCTCCCTTTCCGTCTGCACCCGTCCTGTCCGCCTCACCCCCAGCCTCACCTACCTTGGCCTCACCTCACCTGGATCCCTCATCTCTGCTCCACCCAATCCAAAGCCCACAACCGCCTCCAACTCCTCAAAGTCCTCTCTGGCCAGACATGGGGTTGCACCCCTCTACCATCCTCCACACCTACAAATCCTTAATCCGTCCCATCCTCTGTTATGCCAGTCCCGCCTGGTTATCTGCCCCACCCCCCCACAAAATTCTATAAGTCCCTCCAGATCCTTGAGCGTCATGCACTGCGCCTCGCCTTCCGTATACGCCTCCCATCCCCCAGGCGAATCCTCTATGACCTCATTCCTTTCCCCCAACTGCTCCCATTCCTTGAACATATCCGCATACACTACACCTCCTGCTGCCTTGATCCTCCTCAGCCCCTGGTTGCTCCTCTCCTCTCCCATCCCCACCCTCTGCCATGTCTTCACTGTTGTGTCCTCCTACCCTCCTACCCTTCATCACCTTTCCCAAGGTGGCTTCCATCAACTCCCCCTCCCGGATGATACCCTCTCTCCCTCCATTTATCCCTCCTATCAACTCTGATCCTCACCTCCCCCCTCCTTTCCTCTGTCCTTTTCCTAGGCTCCCTCTCCCCCCTTCCATCCTCTTTTTCCCCACCTACCCTCTCTCTGCCCCCCCTTCTCTCCCCTGAGTCCTTTTGCATTTCCCTCCTCTGCCTTTTCCCATTCACTCTCGCGTCTGCCCTGCCCCTCCTCCCCTCATGAGTCCTCTCCCTCCTTTGGTTATCCCCCCCTTTTCGTTTTTCCTTTCCTCCCTCCTTGTTTTCCCACTCATCTGTCCAGGTTCCTCCCCCCCCCCCCATCTGCTCTCGGCTAGGGTGTGTCATCTTTGTGCTGACATTTTCGTGCAGTGTTTACAGTGAGTTTTCAGTGTTGTGTGTCTTTTCGGAAGTGTTGCGAACGGACATCATAGTCGCTGGGTGTTATTTTTATATCTCTTGCGAACAGAAACCAGACTGTCGCCATGTTTTTTAATTGTCTTGTCTGATTCCTGTGTATTTTATTAGCATTGCCAACCCTTTTATGTTCTAACTTTCCACAATTTTCCGCCGTTTTTACAATTTAAGTCACCGTTTTGTCACCTGATTTTATTGTTTCTTCTCTTCTTCTTACGTTTTATAAAAGTCTGTACGCTGCAGAGCAGCGTACTAAGCTGTTGCCAGCCCACCCTCTTCGGGGGAATCGAAATTCAATAAAGGAAAAAAAAGCTCAGCTGGCGAGTCTAATCGTTGCGTGAGTCTCGACACATAGCCTCAATAACAGACAGCGTGTTTATCGTTCTTTGTTTTCATTACTAGTGGACGTCTTGGATTCGTTTGGTTGTCTCTGTCATTTTGCTGCTTCTTGCCTGTTGTCGTCTTATACTCTTTCCATCGTCCGTCGTTGTTTCGTGTCCGTCCTTTCCGTTCGTTCGTTTGTTCGCGGGCCGCTCTCCGTTTGGTCCCGCCGCGCTTTCTCGGCCACCCCGCGACCGTTCCTGTCGCGGTCACAACAGGTCACAACACATTGTAGTTCGGTTCTGCAAGGAATCGGTCCCGAGGGTTACTGGTTTTGTACTACGACATTAGTTACATTTCCGGCACATGGAGCATCTTGATGCAGATTCCGAAACTGTAGTACTGACATTTAAGGAAGTGCTGGCCATCACCATTTCCGATTTTCTCTTTACTTTAAAAACCATCATCGGTTTCGGTCCAGAAAATCATCATCCAGTGGTGTAACTAAAAAGATAAGCACTATATTGCTTATGTTCTACAGGATTAATTTATCGGGTAAACCGGTTTTCGGCTTACAAGGCCATCATCCCACTTTAACTATCGTCGACAAAGAAGTTACAATTTTTGTAAACAATGTTGGAAAATATGTTACTCAACTAGACTGAGGCACAAATACCCACTAAATGCCATCTTTGACATTGTAGTAGTAATGCAATTTATAAGGTAAATAGTTTTACGCTAAATTATACAGTACAAAGTGTAGGCTCAGTTTTGAAGATTAGTGTTTATGTTTTTCCAGTTTGCTGTCTGTATACGCAACACCAACAAGGGAGTTGTGCAACATAAACGGATGTTTGTAGATGTGTTTCTACACCTTGTGCGATAGGTATATTTCTATTGTCTATTGTCAAACCACAATTAATGATAGATGTTTATATTTTCTTAGTAGGATTAAGTAGGAATAATTAATATTTGTCATGTTGGAAATAATTGTGGTAGCAGGGAATGTCTGCACCAAAGTATTGATGGAAAGAGAGACCGCAAATTGATATAATTTTAAAAAGGGCGGGAGAGACCGCGTATGGATACATTTTAAGAAAAGAGCGGGAAAGACCGCACATTGATACATTTTGTAATGGTAGCAGGGATTGTCTGCACCAGAAAGCATTGTTGGCAGGAGAGACCACACTTTAACGTTCGCAGGAAGTCGGCAGTACGCGAGAAGTGAAGCGAGTTGGTAGCAGGTCTGAAGCGAGAGGTTGAGAGGAGCGGTGTGCCTGCCAGCCACCAGCTATGATTTACAAGAGATTATAAACGGATGTACAGAGACATTAGCTAACTATTATCAAAAGAGGAACTAATATTATTGAATCATTTTCTTTGCGAAACTCAAGACTACTGAAGGTATGTTTGCGCAATGCTAGTTGTAAGATTATTGTAAAAAGTAAGTCCCATTTCAACGTTTGTAAAATCATTTCATTCAGAATATAATTAATGTTTGCGAGCAATATTGCATTACGGATTATAATCCATCCCAAAAACCATCATCGTAAAACTTTGCAAAATTTTAATTTTGTCAAGAAAAAGTTTAACTATGAATTACGTAACGACAGTCAAATTAATTAAAGAATAACGTCAGCTTTGCTATTAAAGAATAACGTCAGCTTTGGTAATAAATACAGCCACTTATTATGACAGCCCACCAGCAGCTAATGAAGTATAGTAAAACAGAGTAAGTATATTCATGTCGCAGTTCGATGTAGCAGTGAGATGGCGATCCAGTAACAGTAAAAAAGTAAGGAGCAGTTTTGGGTTGTTGCAGGTAAAGACTGAAGGCCACGACGACGACGACACATTCTATGTTTCGTCGAAATAATCAGAAAATAACTTTTAATAAGTAGCATTTAAAATTTGTATGCGAAGATTGAGATAGAGAATTAATTTCAAAGGGAAGATTTTGTGGTGTCACCGCCAGACACCACACTTGCTAGGTGGTAGCCTTTAAATCGGCCGCGGTCCATTAGTATACGTCGGACCCGCGTGTCGCAATTGTCAGTGATTGCAGACCGAGCGCCGCCACACGGCAGGTCTAGAGAGACTTACTAGCACTCGCCCCAGTTGTACAGCCGACTTTGCTAGGAAAGGTTCACTGACAAATACACTCTCATTTGCCGAGACGATAGTTAGCATAGCCTTCAGCTACGTCATTTGCTACGACCTAGCAAGGCGCCATTATCAATAGATATTTAACTTGTGATGCCTGTACCGTCAGACCGATGTACACCACTTATGGATTAAAGTTAAGTATTCTACCAGCTTCGTTCGTTTTTCTAAGTTCTCATTTCCTTGTAATGTTCCAGACCACACGCCAATCTACGTGAGCTTAAAAGTGTGCATTTCGGCCTCCTCTAGGAACACGGTGTTGGCTCTTCTGCCAACACTTCAGATTTCATTTCTTATTATTAAGCAAGAGGTAGAAATCCTAAGGAAATGTTTCATAGGTTATTGTAAAAGGGAAGGTTGCGTAACAAAAGAGATATAGAGGAGATGGGTAGGTTTCAACGTGAAACATGGTGTCTATTCAAATTTCGCGCCAGTTTCATAGGAGTGGCGCTAGTAGGATGAAAATCAGGTTTTGTTTAAATACACCCCGTAACGGTCGTGAGCGTCAGTTACCTTTGAGATTGGTCGCAGTGTGCTGATGTTACTCAAGATTGCCGTTGTCAGCAGGTCACTGAGTTTAAACGAGGTCGTGTAATAGGGCTATGAGAAACTATATGTTCATTGATTCAAATGGCTCTGAGCACTATGGGACTTAACTGCTGATTTCATCAGTCCCCTAGAACTTAGAACTACTTAAACCTAACTAACCTAAGGACATCACACACATCCATGCCTGAGGCAGGATTCGAACCTGCGACCGTAGCGGTCGCGCGGTTCCGGACTGTAGCGCCTAGAACCGCTCGGCCACATCGGCCGGCCTATATGTTTATTCCGCGATATTGCAAAAAGAATTGGCAGGGATGTAGCCACTGTATATGATTGCTGGCAGCGGTGGTTACGGTCTCAGGAATGGGTTTCGGAACGCCACGTGGCACTAGTGAGAGGTAGGGCCGCCCTGTTCGACATATGGTTCTGGCGCATCGAACTGCATTTGCAGTAGTAGTTTGAGCAGCGGTTGACACCACAGTGACACAACGAACTACGAGGTGCATTCGACTTCTAAGGCCTGCGATTTTTTTTCTAATTATCTACTCACCCGAAATCGATGAAACTGGCGTTACTTCTCGACGTAATCGCCCTGCAGACGTACACATTTTTCACAACGCTGACGCCATGATTCCATGGCAGCGGCGAAGGCTTCATTAGGAGTCTGTTTTGACCACTGGAAAATCGCTGAGGCAATAGCAGGACGGCTGGTGAATGTGCGGCCACGGAGAGTGTCTTTCATTGTTGGAAAAAGCCAAAAGTCACTAGGAGCCAGGTCAGGTGAGGTGAGTAGAGGGCATGAGGAATCACTTAAGAGTTGTTATCACGAACAAACTGTTGCGTAACGTTAGATCGATGTGCGGCTGCGTTGTCTTGGTGAAACAACACACGCGCAGCCCTTCCCGGACGTTTTTGTTGCAGTGCAGGAAGGAATTTGTTCTTCAAAACATTTTCGTAGGATGCACCTGTTACCGTAGTGCCCTTTGGAACGCAATGGGTAAGGATTACGCCCTCGCTGTCCCAGAACATGGACACCATCATTTTTTCAGCACTGGCGGTTACCCGAAATTTTTTTGATGGCGGTGAATCTGTGTGCTTCCATTGAGCTGAGTGGCGCTTTGTTTCTGGATTGGAAAATGGCATCCACGTCTCATCCATCGTCACAACCGACGATAAGAAAGTCCCATTCATGCTGTCGTTGCGCGTCAGCATTGCTTGGCAACGTGCCACACGGGCAGCCATGTGGTCGTCCGTCAGCATTTGTGGCACCCGCCTGGATGACATTTTTCGCATTTTCAGGTCGTCATGCAGGATTGTGTGCACAGAACCCACAGAAATGCCAACTCTGGAGGTGATCTGTTCAACAGTCATTCGGCGATCCCCCAAAACAATTCTCTCCACTTTCTCGATCATGTCGTCAGACCGGCTTGTGCGAGCCCGAAGTTGTTTCGGTTTGTTGTCACACGATGTTCTGCCTTCATTAAACTGTCACACCCACGAACGCACTTTCGACACATCCATAACTCCATCACCACATGTCTCCTTCAACTGTCGATGAATTTCAATTGGTTTCACACCACGCAAATTCAGAAAACGAATGATTGCACGCTGTTCAAGTAAGGAAAACGTCGCCATTTTAAGTATTTAAAACAGTTCTCATTCTCACCGCTGGCGGTAAAATTTCATTTGCCGTACGGTGCTGCCATCTCTGGGACGTATTGACAATGAACGCGGCCTCATTTTAAAACAATGCGCATGTTTCTATCTCTTTCCAGTCCGGAGAGAAAAAAATCGGAGGCCTTAGAACTTGAATGCACCTCGTATTATAAATCGGGTACTTCAAGAAAAGTTCCGAGTCAGACGCTTTTTAGCGTTCATTCCACCGACCCCGAACCACTACCATTTGAGACTTCAGTGGTGTCAAGGGAGAGCTCGTTGGAGGGCACGGTGGAGATCTGTTATGTTTTCTGATTAGAACTGGTCCTGTTTCAGTGCCAGTAGTGACCGGTTAGGTGGCCAGTAGAGGGCCTGCAGCCAACCTATGTGCGTCTCAGAGACACTGGTCTGGAGAGCGATTTCATATGACAGCAGGAACACTCCCGTGGTTATCCAATGCACCCTGACTTCAAAATTGTACATCAGTCCGGTGATTAGACCTGTTGAGCACTCAATCACGAAAAGCATTCCGGTGATCCAGAATGAGATTTTCACCCTGCAGCGGAGTCGCAAACAGCGACGCATTCAACAAGTAGCCTTTTTGTATATAGTATCTGTCCAATGTAGATGAAGAACAGATAGTGTTTTTTTCTTTGGGTTAGATTTTTTTGTTTCCTAGCTTGTTTTCTCGTCAGCGGAAGGCCACCATTGTAACAAGTCGGATATTTAATGAAAGTCTGTCTGTAAGTTATCAGAATACATGTCCCATTGTTCCCAGAATGAGAGCTTCACTCTGCAGCGGAGTGTGCGCTGATATGAAACTTCCTGGCGGATTAAAACTGTGTGCCGGACCGAGACTCGAAATCGGGAACTTTGCCTTTCACGGGCAAGTGATCTACCAACTGAGCTACCCAAGCACGACTCACGCCCCGCCCTCACAGCTTTACTTTTGCCAGTACCTCGTCTCCTACCTTCCAAACTTTACAGAAGCTCTCCTGCGAACCTTGCAGAACTAGCACTCCTGAAAGAAAGGATATTGCGGAGACATAGCTTAGCCACAGCCTGGGGGAGGTTTCCAGGACGAGATTTTCACTCTGCAGCGAAGAGCTTCTGTAAAGTTTGGAAGGTAGGAGACGAGGTACTGGCAGAAGTAAAGCTATGAGGACAGGGCGCGAGTCGTGCTTGGCTAGCTCAGTTGGTAGAGCGCTTGCCCGCGAAAGGCAAAGGTCCCGAGTTCGAGTCTCGGTCCGGCACACGGTTTTAATCTGCCACGAAGTTTCATTCCGGTGATGTTTTCCAAAAGGATAACGCTCGTCCACACGAACACATAAGGGAGATCATCGAACGGCACCACCGTCATGCACAACCAGCATTTACCGTCCCTGTACTGACTGAGCAGTGAAACATGCATGGACCTCCATGCCACAAACTAACATCCGGACCTGCTAACATCCGGACCTGCAGAACACACTGTATGCATTGGTGCATGCTTGCATTCAACATTGCGGCAGCTACGCCGGTTATTAACGTATCAGCATTTTACGTCAGCATCTATATCTACGTATTTACTCCGCTAGCCACCAAGCGGTGTGTGGCGGAGGGCACAATTCGCGCCATAGTCCTATTTCCCCACCTCTGTTCCACTCGCCGATCGCGCAAGAGAAAGAAGACTTAACGCCTCAGTACAAGCTCTAATTTCCCTTATCTTTGAATGGTGATCACTGCGCGATTTGAAATCTGGTGCTCTACATCCTCGGTGAAGATCAGATTTCGGAATTTAGTGAGCAGCCCCTTCCGTTCAGCGCGTCGTCTATTTGCAAGTGTGTCCCACTTCAAACTTTCTATGAGATTTGTAACGCTCTCGCGATGGCTAAAGGTACCAATCACAAATCTTACCACTCTTCTTTCAACCTTCTGAATCTGTTGAATCACACCCAACTGGTAAGGGTCCCATACAGACGAACAATACTGGGCGAACTAGCGTATTGTAAGCTATTTCCTTTGTTGATGGACTGCATCGCTTCAGGATTCGACCAATAAACCGTAATATAGAGTTCGCCTTGCCCGTTACTTGTGTAATCTGATCATTCCATCTGAGATCATTTCGAATAGTCACACCCAGATACTTGACGGATGTTACCGCTTCCAAAGAATGGGCATTTATTTTGTACTCGTACATTAATGGGGATTTTCGTCTTGTTATACGCAGTAGGTTACACTCACTAATATTGAGAGATAACTGCCAGTCATTACACCGCGCATTTATTTTCTGCAAATCCTCACTGATTTGTTCACAACTTTCGTGTGATACTACTTTCCTGTAGACTACAGCATCATCAGCAAATAATCTAATGCCGCTATCAATACCATCAACCAGATCGTTTATGTAAATTGTAAAAAGCAGAGAACCTATTACGCTGCCCTGGGGCACACCTGAAGCTACGCTTGTTTCTGTTGAAGTCACCCCGTTCAGGACGACATACTGCTCCCTGTCTGTTAGAAAACTTCATATCCAACCGCATAAGCCATCGGATAGACCGTAAGTGCTCACTTTTTGGAGCAAGCGACCATGCGGAACTGAGTCGAACGCCTTCCGAAATTCGAGAAATATCGCATGAACCTGGGAGCCGGTATCTAGAGCCTCTTGTATATTATGCACTAAGAGGACCAGCTGTGTCTCGCATGACCGCTGTTTCCTAAAACCGTGCTGGTTCCTGCAGATGAGCTTCTCAGGGTCTAGAAAGGTCATTATGTCTGAACACAAAATATGTTCCATGAACACATCGATGTCAGTGAAATTGGCATAGGCTTATCTCACGCTTACGTTAAGCTGTGATCTTGCAATGTTAATCACTTAACTATGTTACGTAGACAAATGTATTCCCGATGTTTCATTATATTAATTACTTGTTGGTGTTGCGATTCTTTTCTTTTACTGAATTTCTTTGTTGTTCAAGTTCTTAGCTTTTAAATTGCATTACAACTACATTGTCAAAAATGACATTAACTGTGCCTCAATGTAGATAAATACCATCTTTTCCTGTGTTGGTTACAACCACTGTAACTTCTTTGGCGACGATAGTCAGTTAAAGTCGGATGATAACCTTGTAAGCCGAAAACCGGTTAAATAGATAAATTGATCTTCTTGAACGTACGCAGTATAGTGCCTTTCATTTATTATAATGTTCTTCTGGAAGTAACCGGTGGAAGAGTCAGTCGAGATAAAAAAAGTAAAGTGGAGCTGCTGTGACGTAAAGCATCATCATTGATGATAACGTCCGCTTGGTTTTTTCGCCTACGTAAGGAAATGTCGTCTCGTATCAAGTTTTTGGTTCCCTTCTTTGTTAGCCACTATTGTGGTCTAATTTTACGCTGCTTTGCAGTCCCATTCGTTTCTGATGTTTAACACTGATCAGTTTCGTACAGCAGTGATGATGCCTTACTTCAATAAATCAAAACACGCCTGGTGACAAAAGGCGCGTTTTCTTGTAGTTGCAACGACTCTACAAAAGTACTCTCAGAAATTTTAAAGCAACTACGGACAATATGGGCACACTAATGAAGAACTTAATATATTTGTGCCTGAACGGGATATATATTTTAAAAGCCATTTAATTATTCTGATCAGCATACATCAATTAATTGCGGCACTTGTTAATTTTTATTTAAAGTTACTGGCTCAATCTCCACCTAATTTTTTTTGTAGGCGCCCCCCATTAGACAAAAAAAAAATGGTTCTGAGCACTATGCGACTTAACTTCTGAGGTCATCAGTCGCCTAGAACTTAGAACTAATTAAACTAACCTAAGGACATCACACACATCCATGCCCGAGGCAGGATTCGAACCTGCGACCGTAGCGGTCGCTCGGCTCCAGACTGTAGCGCCCCGAACCGCACGGCCACTCCGGCCGGCCCCCATTAGACATAAATGGACACAATTAAATAGGATCTTGATAAATAAATGAGAAGGAAGGCTCCAGAAGTGTTATCAGTAGGTGATGTAAGCAACGTTACGTTTGTGTGTGTCATGACAATTAATTTTGTGGAGGGTACTAAGCTAATTGTTTCCATCTGTGCCAAGTAGCCGACCAGGTGTGGCCGATGCGGTTCTAGGCGCTACAGTCTGGAACCGCGCGACCGCTACGGTCGCAGGTTCGAATCCTGCATCGGGCATGGATGTGTGAGATGTCCGTAGGTTAGTTAAGTTTAAGCATTTCTTAGTTCTAGGGGACTAATGACCTCAGAAGTTGAGTCCCGTAGTGCTCAGAGCCATTTGAACCATTTGATTTGTGCCAAGTACAAAGTATCGGACGCCGGTAGTTTATATTTTGGGAGTAGTTGCGGGAGAGATGATAACACATTTTGAACCACTGTCAGAAACGAATTCTGGATCCACTTTGCCACACTCTCTGAGCAACAGGCCGCGGCGTTGTGCGTCGGTGAGGCTGTTGCGCTGGTTCCCACGCAACTCAGAGCACAGCGCTTGCTTCGTATGTGGAACGTCTTGTTCGACGCAAGCGAAGGCGTGCCACTTGTAGAGTCGTTGGTGTTGACCACCCTCAGCCACGCACCGCTCAGCGGCCGGACGGCTCACAGCGAGGCCGGCGGCTCGGCCGGAGTTCCTGGAAGCGCGTCGTCCGTCTTCGCCGCCGGTGCCTATCAAAGGCCCCCTTTCAGACGCCTCCGCGGACTGATGTATCTGCCCGCCCACACGCAGCTGCAGCGTTCTCTGGTCAGCTCTTAATGGCTGGCGACGACCTGGCGTGTTGCGCCCGCGCCCCTGCTTTCTCGTGAACGCTTTAAACGCTCGGTACGCATATACTAAGATCAGCAGAGCGTTTCCTTCCGTTTAGATATAGCGGGTGTTCAAACGGTTCAAATGGCTCTGAGGTCATCAGTCCCCTACACTTAGAACTACTTAAACTTAAGGACATCTCACACATCCATGCCCGAGGCAGGATTCGAACCTGCGACCGTAGCAGCAGCGCGGTTCCGGACGGAAGCTACAGCGGGTGTACATGGTTAAGAGTGTCAACGACCTTACTTGTGATGATTACTTATGGACGAGCAGACACGTTCGTAAAATATTTATTCAAAATGACCGGTTTCGGCAAATATAGCAGGCTATCTTCAGTCTGATTGCACTGTAAGGATTGTAAAAGTCCATGCTAATTAGGGAAATCAGTCATGCATGAAATTTGCGAAGATTAAACTACACTGAAGAAAGAAACTTGTATTGGCATCGCCGGCCGATGTGGCCGAGCGGTTCAAGGCGCTTCAGTCTGGAACCGCGCGACCGCTACGGTCGCAGGTTCGAATCCTGTCTCGGGCATGGATGTGTGTGATGTCCTTAGGTTAGTTAGGTTTAAGTAGTTCTAAGTTCTAGGGGACTGATGACCTCAGAAGTTAAGTCCCATAGCGCTCAGAGACTTATTATTATTATTATTATTATTATTATTATTATTATTATTTTTTTTTTTTTTTTTTTTTTTTTTTTTTTTTTTTTTTTTTTTGTGGGCACCCGTACCCAAATACTGAGATACGTAAAGAGGCAGAATACGGCGCTGCGGTGGGCAAACGTCTATATAAGGCAACAAGTGTCTGGGAAAGTTGTTGGATCGGTTACTGCTACTACAATGGCAGCTTATCAAGATGTGAGTTTGAACATGGTCTTGTAGTCGGTGCACGAGCGATGGGACACAGGATCTCCGAGGTAGCGATGAAGTGGGGATTTTCCCGTACGGGCATTTCACGAATTTGCTGTGAATATCAGGAATCCGGTAAAACATCAATTCTCCGACATCGTTGCGGCCGGAAAAAGATCCTACAAGAACGGAACCAACGACGACTGAAGAAAACCGTTCAACGTGACAGAAGTACAACCCTTCCGCAAAATACTGCAGATTTCAATGGTGGCCCATCAACAAGTATCAGCGTGCCAACCATTCTACGAAACATCATCGAAGTGGACTTTTGAACCCGTTTTTATGACTGCACGACACAAAGCATTGCGCCTCGCCATGGTCCTTCAGCGCCGATATTGGACTGGAAACATGTTACCTGGTCGGACGAGTATCGTTTCAAATTGCATCGAGTGGATGGACGGGTACGGGTATGGAGACAACCTCATGAATCCATGGACCCTGCATGTCAGCAGGGGATTCTTTAAGATAGTGGAGGCTCTGTAACGGTGTGGGGCGTGTGCAGCTGGGATGATGTGGTACCCTTGATACGTCTGGATGCGACTCTGACACGTGACACGTACGTAAGCATCCTGTCTGATCACCTGCATCCATTCATGTCCATTGTGCATTCCGACGGACTTGGGCAATTCCAGCAGGACAATGCGACACCCCACACGTCCAGAACTGCTACAGAGTGGGTCCAGATCACCATACTCCCCAGACGTGAACATTATTGAGCATATCTGGGATGCCTTCAAACGTGCTGTTCAGAAGAGATCTCCACTCTTTCTTTCTCTTAAGGATTTATGGACAGCCCTGCAGGATTCATGGTGTTAGTTCCCTCCAGCACTAGTTCAGACATTAGTGGAGGCCATGCCACGTCGTGTTGCGGCACTTCAGCTTGCTGGGGGGAACCCTATACGGTATTACGCAGGTGTATCAGTTTCTTTGGCTCTTCATTGTATAATGGCGTGACGTTTAACCCAGTTGCCGGAGCTGGTAACGCGCTGAGCAGCTGCGTGTTGTCGACACGATAACTGTTGTCAGTGACATGCACTGGCACGCGTTGAATAGTATTAGATAGAGCGCAGAAATGCTGCATTACGTCAGCTGCAGCTTGCGATCTTATTTTACGGAAAAACATTTATGACGTGCAAAACGCCGTTGTATTCTTCTACAACTGACAGAACCACATTACTCGTATCAGAAATTTTAATTAATAATCTAAAAACTTTTGCCCTCGTGCTGCAGTGATTTACTCACACGTTATAATTAAAGCAAATCTTGTTGTTGATAAATTCTTCCGGGTTATATGGCCGTGGTCCATGGAATTCTTCTAGTCCTAACGTTTCGTCCAATACCACGTTGGACATCCTCAGAGGTATGGCTGGTCCTGCTGAGTCTTGCCGGCTGACGAGTCGGGTGTCGGAGAGCGGCCTAAATACTCAGGAAAGTGGGCGTGGTCTAGCTTGCACGTAGTAGCAGAGAGAAAACTAGTCAAAGATAAAATGTAACTATTGATAATAGTCCGTCATAGATAAAAATAACTTTTCGATTCTGTACCGCTACTGTCCATATCTCGCTTTATTTCAAGGCCTCTTCTTTTCTATTAACATTATCTTCATGTTTATAAATTTCAACAGCCTCCCTATACAGTCGTGGATAAGTTCGTGGTAGAACTTAAAACTGTAGTTTCAGAAAACTTAACTACATGGTCACCTGACCGAAGTGCATGTTCCGCAACTGCCGATTTATCTATTTCTCTCAGTCGGCAAGACTTTTATGTTCCTTTACCCTCGTATTCACACTTCTTTTCGTAGTACCAATATAGACCTTGCCACAAGTACTCGGAATTTTATACACACCGCTAGATGATAATGGTGGCCTTCTATCTTTAACAGAACGAAGTACTTGTCCTATTTTTCTGGTAGGTTTGAATACCGGTTTCACTTTATGTTTCAGCAAAATTTTGCCGATACGATCTGTAACCTTACTAATGAAAGGTAAAGACACCGTTTTCTTCCATTGCTGTGTACCATCCTTGTCCTTTGGCCTGCTGTAATTAGGTCTTAAAACTCTATTAATTTCTTTGTTTGAGTACCCATTCTTTTCGAAGGCCTGTTTCAGATGATTCAATTCCGTATCCAGATGTTCCGGCCCAGAAATCCGTTTTGCCCTGTCCACTAAATTTTTGATTACACCTCTTTCACTCAAGCAAAGAAATTAATAGAGTTTTAAGACCTAATTACAGCAGGCCAAAGGACAAGGATGGTACACAACAATGAAAGAACACGGTGTCTTTACCTTTCATTAGTAAGGTTACAGATCGAATCGGCACAATTTTGCTGAAACATAAAGTGAAACCGGTATTCAAACCTACCAGAAAAATAGGACAAGTACTTCGTTCTGTTAAAGATAGAAGGCCACCATTATCATCCAGCGGTGTGTATAAAATTCCGTGTATTTGTGGCAAGGTCTATTTGGTACTACGAAAAGAAGTGTGAATACGAGGGTAAAGGAACATAAAAGTCTTTGCCGACTGAGAAAAATAGATAAATCGGCCGTTGCGGAACATGCACTTCGGTCAGGTGACCATGTAGTTAAGTTTTCTGAAACTACAGTTTTAAGATCTACCACGAACTATTATCCACGACTGTATAGAGAGGCTGTTGAAATTTATAAACATGAAGATAATTTTAATAGAAAAGAAGAGGCCTTGAAATAAAGCGAGATATGGACAGTGGAGGTACAGAATCGATAAGTGATTTTTATCTATGACGGACTATTATCGATAGTTACATTTTATCTTTGACTAGTGTTCTCTCTGCTACTATGTGCAAGCTAGACCACGCCCACTTTCCTCGGTATTCAGGCCGCTCTCCGACGCCCTACTCGTCAGTCGGCAGGACTCAGCAGGACCAGCCATACCTCTGAGGATGTCCAACGTGGTATTGGACGAAACGTTAGGACTAGAAGAATTCCATGGACCACGGCCATATAACCCGGAAGAATTATCAACAACAGTACCATCCGGTCGTGAAAGCCTTCATTGTATGAATAAAAATTTTGCCTAATTCTCCCAGTTTTTAATAAATCACGGTCTGCTCTAAGCACAACGTTGAAAATTTCAAGCAAAACGCCAATTCCGTCAAAGTAATGGCCAGTTAGGCAGCATCTCCATGGGGACAGTGTAATCTTCACCCGTCTTTGGACGCCAACAGGCACTATAGAACGTCACCTAGCCAACAACGTGCTACAGCATTGTCTTTGACAAGCAACGGCCAACACATTCCCATTTCCACGGAAACGATGTAACATCGAAGTACGAAGAAGTAGCACCAGCTGTCGTTCAACATTCGCACCACCTTTTGTATTGGTGCAATTGCATTTAAAGATTATTGAGAGTTAAAGTAATTTTGCTAGTGAACTGCACTATTTATTTAAACTGCAGCACTAGCATAATGATGTACATACAACGGAACTGTTAGCGTTATACTTCATTTGCACGTCATAAATACTTTTACGTAAAGTAAGATCCGATTGGTTGCAGCTGATGTAATGTAGCAAATTGACGCGCTCTATTTAACGCGTGGTAGTAGAGCGGATAGCAGGGTTTATGGTCCTCACAACACTTAACTGCGTAAGATGTTGGCAGCGCCATCCAATGGGTGAAACATCACGCATCTTTAGTTTAGTCTTTATGCATTTTCTGCAAGACTTATTTCTCTAATTACCGTATTCTTTTATAATCTTTACAGTTCAGTTAGTCTAAAGACGCCCTATCATACGTGCCGAAACCGTTAATTTTAAATACACTCCTGGAAATGGAAAAAAGAACACATTGACACCGGTGTGTCAGACCCACCATACTTGCTCCGGACACTGCGAGAGGGCTGTACAAGCAATGATCACACGCACGGCACAGCGGACACACCAGGAACCGCGGTGTTGGCCGTCGAATGGCGCTAGCTGCGCAGCATTTGTGCACCGCCGCCGTCAGTGTCAGCCAGTTTGCCGTGGCATACGGAGCTCCATCGCAGTCTTTAACACTGGTAGCATGCCGCGACAGCGTGGACGTGAACCGTATGTGCAGTTGACGGACTTTGAGCGAGGGCGTATAGTGGGCATGCGGGAGGCCGGGTGGACGTACCGCCGAATTGCTCAACACGTGGGGCGTGAGGTCTCCACAGTACATCGATGTTGTCGCCAGTGGTCGGCGGAAGGTGCACGTGCCCGTCGACCTGGGACCGGACCGCAGCGACGCACGGATGCACGCCAAGACCGTAGAATCCTACGCAGTGCCGTAGGGGACCGCACCGCCACTTCCCAGCAAATTAGGGACACTGTTGCTCCTGGGGTATCGGCGAGGACCATTCGCAACCGTCTCCATGAAGCTGGGCTACGGTCCCGCACACCGTTAGGCCGTCTTCCGCTCACGCCCCAACATCGTGCAGCCCGCCTCCAGTGGTGTCGCGACAGGCGTGAATGGAGGGACGAATGGAGACGTGTCGTCTTCAGCGATGAGAGTCGCTTCTGCCTTGGTGCCAATGATGGTCGTATGCGTGTTTGGCGCCGTGCAGGTGAGCGCCACAATCAGGACTGCATACGACCGAGGCACACAGGGCCAACACCCGGCATCATGGTGTGGGGAGCGATCTCCTACACTGGCCGTACACCACTGGTGATCGTCGAGGGGACACTGAATAGTGCACGGTACATCCAAACCGTCATCGAACCCATCGTTCTACCATTCCTAGACCGGCAAGGGAACTTGCTGTTCCAACAGGACAATGCACGTCCGCATGTATCCCGTGCCACCCAACGTGCTCTAGAAGGTGTAAGTCAACTACCCTGGCCAGCAAGATCTCCGGATCTGTCCCCCATGAGCATGTTTGGGACTGGATGAAGCGTCGTCTCACGCGGTCTGCACGTCCAGCACGAACGCTGGTCCAACTGAGGCGCCAGGTGGAAATGGCATGGCAAGCCGTTCCACAGGACTACATCCAGCATCTCTACGATCGTCTCCATGGGAGAATAGCAGCCTGCATTGCTGCGAAAGATGGATATACACTGTACTAGTGCCGACATTATGCATGCTCTGTTGCCTGTGTCTATGTGCCTGTGGTTCTGTCAGTGTGATCATGTGATGTATCTGACCCCAGGAATGTGTCAATAAAGTTTCCCCTTCCTGGGACAATGAATTCACGGTGTTCTTATTTCAATTTCCAGGAGTGTAAATTATATTTAGCGATCGTGACTGTTTCATCGTAAGTAATGTATCAATAAGGACGTTATAAATCGGAAGACGTTACAAATCTGAAAACTTACAGACTGGCGTGCATATAGCTGGTGATTTCAACTGTCTCGCATACGCAGATGATACAGTACTGTTAAGTGAATCAAACCCTGAGTTGAAATAAATGCACCAGAAAATGAACAACTACGCACAGAAGGTTGGGCTAAAGGTGAATGAAGACGTAACTGAGTTCATGCAACCAGGAAGAAGACAAGAACAGCAAGAATTTATGAGATGCATGGCACGATACATTACCACTGCAAATACTTAGGATCTTGGTTTACCAGTAACAGCAGCATAGAAATGGAAATCAAGGATATAATAGCAGTAAGAATTAATTTCATGTATTCCCTCAGGCCGACGCTCAGTTCAAAATTAACATCAGTGAACCTCGACGTCGGAGAAGCAGTGTGGCAGTGCGCTATCTTGCATAAGCTGTGTGCTGTGCACTTGTCCAGCAGTCACGTACGGTTCAGGAACCTGGAGCGTGACTAAACGAGGAAAGGAAAATATATTAATATATGAAAGAAGGGCAATAAGGAAGAAATAGAGTTCTGTCTTTGATAAAGGGTAATGGAGAGAGTGAGGAAGAATACAATGATCAGCAATGCTATGGGAGCTGAAGAACCAAAGAATCCAGTGGACTTGCCATTACATAGCCCGTATGATAGAAGAAAGACAAGCTGGGGAAAGCACGCGAGCGGTAAGCAGGCGCCCGATGCGACGGACGAATTGGCGGAGAGCCTGGCATCTGTGGGAAGTGAAGACACCTGGAGGAGCCGAGCACAAAACAGACAGCAATGGCGTCAGTCTGTAGAAGCAGCGTGTGGTCTGCAGGACCTGTGACGGCTGGATATGTATTTACGTTCATTTATTCATTTTTAACTTCGAGATATGGTTTTGGTACCATTTTATAGCATTAGTACACCAAGTTTTTTTACCTTACTCCAAAACGTGATCAATGTGAATTCCATTGGTTTCGCAGCAAAAACCCATCCTGAAGTCGAAACTCGCTGCAGCCTGTCGGTTGCGACTTGCTCAATTGCGAGGAACACTATGTGATCGAAAGTATCCGGACACTCCCAAAAACATTGGTTTTTTCATATTAGGTGCATTGTGCTGCCACCTACTGCCATATCAGCGACCTTAGTAGTCATTAGACATCGTGAGAGAGCAGAATGGGGCGCTCTCACGGACTTAGATCGCGATTGTTTGTCACTTGTATCATACGTCTGTACGCGAGACTTACACGCTCCTAAACATCCATAGGTCCACTGTTTCCAATGTGATAGTGAAGTGGAAACGTGAAGGGACAGGCACAGCACAAAAGCGTACAGGCCGACCTCGTCTGTTGGCTGACAGAGACCGCCGACGGCTGTAGAGGGTCGTAATGTGTAATAGGTAGACATATATCGAGAACATCACACAGGAATTCCAAACTGCATCAGGATCCACTGCAAGTACTATGACAGTTAGGTGGGAGGTGAGAAAACTTGTATTTCATGGTCGAGCGGCTACTCGCACCGGTAAATGTCAAACGACGCATCGCTTGGTGTAAGGAGCGTAAACATTGGACGACTGAACAGCGGAAAAAATGTTGTTTGGAGTGACGAATCACGGTACTCCATGTGGCGATCCGATGGCAGGGTATGGGTATGGCGAATGCCCGGTAAACGTCATCCGTAGGCGTGTGTAGTGCCAACAGTAAAATTCGGAGACGGTCGTGTTATGGTGTGGTCGTGTTTTTCATGGAAGGGTCTTGCACGTCTTGTTGTATTGCGTGGCACTCTGACAGCACAGGCCTTCATTGATGTTTTAAGTACCTTCTGGCTTCCCACTGTTGAAGAGAAATTCAGGGATGGCGATTGCATTTTTCAATACGATCGACCACCTGTTCATAGTCCACGGCCTGTAGCGGAGTGGTTACATGACAATAACATCCCTGTCATGGACCGGCCTGCACAGAGTCTTCATCTGAATCTTATAGTACCGACTTCGTGCCAGGCCTCATCGACCGAAATCGATACCTCGAAGTGCAGCTCCCCAAGAAACCTTCCAGCATCTGATTGAACGTATGCCTGCGCGAGTGGAAGCTCTCATCAAGGGTAAGGGTGGGCCAACACCATACTGAATACAAGCATTATCGATAAAGGGCGGCAGGTGTCCGGATATTTTTCGTCGCATAGCGTTCATCACCATAACACCTGACAAAATGGTGTTTGTTTTGTTTGTTTTACTTTTGATCACATAGTGTAGATTCCAACGCTGAGCTTCAGAAGAGGACCTGGTAAGGGTGTAACAAACACGGTATCCCCAAAAGGAAAATTCAATAGTTGAGAGTTCTGGTGAATATGTGGTCTAGCAATTCGTGTCCCTCGGCCCATCCACATACCTGGAGAGCGGACACACAGGAAATACTGGTTGCCAGATAGGTAGCGTGGCGGATACGAAATCTTGTATAATCTGGACGTTGCGTTTTTGAAAAGATTTTCCAGTATATTTGAGTACACTATTCCATTTCTGGTTTTCTCATTGAAAAAGAAAGATCCGCAAAGTTTGTTCTTGCTCAATGCATAAAACACATTTAGGTTTAGGGTCCAAATTCATCTTCCAGGAATTTTTGTCGATTTTCTCTGTCTCAAATCCCACAACTGTGTTTATTCACTAGAACTTAAGTGAAAAGTCAACTCATCACTGAAGTTAATATGTCCAGTTAAATGCTCATCTTCTCGAACGACATAACATTTCCACACAAGTCTTTGTGAGCGATCTTGTATGATTTGAGACGCAACCGTTTCCTTAATACACGCCGAACTGTCTTTGTCGAACACCCACCTCTGGGGAAGCCCGCCAGGTCGATTTTGTAGGACTGTTAACAAAGCTCTGTCTCACTTGCTCTACGCTATTGTCAGGTGCACAGGGATGACCTGAGAATTTTTTATGTCTTTGCGGATAACCACTTTCAGTAAAGCTCTTATGCCACTCATAAATAGCAGGCCTACTGAGAGGATCTCTGCCATACTCTGTACGTTGCACAGCTGGCACAGACTTCAAACCAAAACGCACAGCGCACTTGGGAGCTAGCGAATACTGTGGCGCGATTCGGTATTAGTGTACTACGTGAGTAAAAACCTGACCTATTTTCCGTCAAGACGACGCCGAGGCTACGTCTCTGGCTCGCATGAATAAGTGTGTACCAGTTTTGAAGATAAGTCCTTTTTGATAAATCCTGTACAATGGCTAACGTGTTCTACCTTTATAGTTTCCCCTCCCCCACTCTACAGGATCCTAATTGCGATGGAGAGTCGTGAAGTTTTTTTTCTTCTTCTTTTAATTACCAGTTGCTCTGTCTAAGACGGACTCTGCTATACTCAAGTGTTTGCAAATTTACTGTATTTCACTTTACGACCAGTAAAATAACTTACCTACTCTACAGTCATAGTAAATAAACCAATTTCTAACCTCGAAATGAAATGAATCCTTTTCCCGATGTTTCTGAAATGTAAACTAATTTGACCCGCGAACTACACACAGTATAGTGTATGACCCGCTATGGAAGCCGCCGTCCTCCTTGTGCAGGCCCGTCCGCTGAACCGGCGTCTCCCTATCGCGCCAGTGCTCTCTATCTGCAACCTTTATTACTAATTACTGTAATGTGTAAGCGTAGAGTTGAAATTTGTCGTCACCAGCAATCGCCAATTTATTGGTCACTTAGTTCTTAAATCCAATTAATTCTTTAGACAGCATCCGTTTAATTCTTCATTCGCTTTCTTCTTACAATTTTTTAACAGTTTTAGGTACAACTTATGCTCGGTTTACACTAGCAAGTTATTGCAGCAATTTACTTGTTCGGAAGAACTTGCCGCACGATTTGCGAGTGTAAACAAATCTCCAAGTCGACTTCCGACAGTAGCAATTTATTGCGGAAGTGACTTGCTGCACGTTTTCCGCTACCAGCGTGAACACCACGCAAGAAGTATCTGCAAGTAACTTGCAGCTTTTAGGATTTATTTATATTTCCTGCAAGTAGGAAGCGCAAGTTATAGTAAGTATGTCGTCTGCATAACACTCATATTTCACATTTTACTTAATGTGGTGACTTCATTTTATGCAACCATCTTACGTATTATATGCAAACAAATTTCAGAAATGGAGGAGAAACTGGAATGGATGAAGCAGGATACAAAATTTTTATCGAAACCGTGGAGAGCTACCCCGAAATATGGAACGTGCATAACCGAGACATAAGGATATAGTGAAGAAGATGAGCGCATTAAATGAAATCTCGTCGATATTCGACACACCTGTGAAAGAAGTACATAGAAAGTAGCATAGCTTGAAGACACAACCCCTTTGCCACCTACATCCACTCGCTTGTTGTTTTTGGAGTCTAGAAAAAGACGATGTGTAATTATTACATGTTCTATTTAATTAGCATTAGAAAAAAAAAACATTTTTATAAGCATATCATTCTGTAAAATGCTATTTACTTCAATAAAAATTTAATTTAATTGTTGTGTTTTAACGTACCTTCAAATAATTTTCCCTTTTAAAGACGTTAAAAATGGCTCTACATACATCGGGTACGATCAGAGAAAGCGTGCTGACGGGAATATGAAACAAGTACATTAGGGACTTGTATGCGTCTCCTACAATGAAACGATTTCAAAATTAAAACTTTTTGTTGTTGTATGTTTCACATAAATAAATGAAATGCCTATTTTATTCGTAGTTCACTGGTAGCTATAAATCATAGAGTGACTAGCAAGCGTTCTTTTGCTGCAATAGCAGTACGGAAGTTTGTGACTCGTTTTGGTATGACGGGCGCTATTAACATCAACATATACTCCAGATCATTTGAGGACATTCTTCAAAAGTTTTCAAAAGTATCCATGCTCTCCATAAGTTCTTGGAAAAGGTTATTATAGGCACCATTTTGCGATCTTCTCATTATCTACTCTCTAACCCAAATACTTTTCTTTACAAGAGCTGCAGCATATCTCACCGGCCTACTTGCCATTTTACACTTCGGCTGACACTCCTAGTGGTACTGAAAGCATATGTAAACAGTATCAGCAAGTTGTTGACGCAAGTTTCTTGCCAAAGAACTTGCGGAAGAATCTTGCTTAATTCTTGCGCTGGTGTGTAAACGCAGCTGCAAGCGGCTAGCAATAACTTTCAGTAATAACTTCTGCAAGCGACTTGCTACTGTAAACCCAGCTTTAGAACGGATATCAATATCTTTTCACACAGAACTAAATTCAAAATTACAACCATCCAGATCAAAAATAATCGGATATTTGTATATCGGGAGTCAACAACAGAATAATGGCAAAGAATAAATATCTAATGGAGCGTCTATAAGAAATTCGTTATGTCTCTGCTAAGCAAGTAATTTTACACTAATACTGAGGTGACAAAAGTCACGGGATGCCTCCTAATATCGTGTCGGACCTCCTTTTTGCCTATCGTAGTGCAGCAACTCAGCGTGGCACGGACTCAACAAGCCGTTGGACGTCCCCTGCAGAAATATTGATTTTGTGCACAAACTGACCTCTCGATTATGGCCCATTAAATGTTCGATCAGATTCATGTCGGGCGACGTACGTGGCCAAATCATTCGCTCGATTTGTCCAGGATGTTCTTCGAACCAATCACAAACAACTGTGGTCTGGTGAGGTGGCGCATTACCATCCAAAATCTTTTTCTTTTTTTTTTTTTTTTGGGGGGGGGGGGGGGACATGAAGTTCGTGAATGGCTGAATATGGTCTCCAAGTAGGCGAACGTCACCCTTTCCGGTTAATGATCGGGTGGATCAAAGGATCCAGTCCATTTTATACAAGCACACCTCATGCCATAGTGGTGCCGCTACCGGTTCGCACAGTGCCTTGTTGACAACTTGGGTCCATGGCTTTGTAGAGTCTGCGCCGCACTCGAACCCTACCATCATCTCCTACCAACTGAAATCGCGGATCATCCGACCAGGCCACGGTTCTTCAGGCGCCTAGGGTCCAAGCGATACGGTCACCAGCCTAGGAGAGGCGTTGCAGGCCACGTCGTTCTGAAGTCAAAGTCGATATGTCTGCGTAAGCAGAAGAAACTAATGATCAAAGTCCGAAAACAATTTATTGGACTGTTCAATTAACGATAACAAATTCTCCAAGTATAACACCCACACAAAACAGTGATCCATCTCCGAATCACAACTACATACAAGAATAGAAAACAACTGAAAATTTCCTACTAGTCTCCGCCAGAGACTTCTCCGATATACCAAGCCTAATCCAGAGATTAGCGAGAAAATCCCAGCCGGGCTGCCGGGGCAGCAGCTATCCAAGTCTGCTGGCGGTCGATGAACTGCCGATGTGCGGCCGAGCGCAGGCCTTTACAGCGCTTCGGCGGATGAGTACCTCGGAACTATTTTTCCATCACGTGGTTTGACGTGTGACAATTGTTCCGGGATCTGCAGTGATCTCTTCCTTATATTTATGTGGCCCGGTAGTGGCCCCTGGTGGCCGCTGGTGTCTTTGCTGTGGTGCTGTTGTTGTGGTTGTTGCTGTGGCCGTTCATCAATATTGCCTGTCGGTTGTGTAGTGCTTTGGTGTGCCTGCGAGGCGGGCAACCCCTGGCTGTCATTTTGGTTGCTGATCCTCTAGGCTCCGTGATGTCTGGTGGAGGAGACCACAGCAAAAGTCACTCGCGTCGGTCGTCTGCTGCCGTAGCCCATCAACGCCAGATTTCGCCACGCTGCCCTAACAGATTCATGCGTCGTATGAAATAATGATTTACAATGAATCCAGACCTTTAGCTGCTGACAGGCGTTGATAAATACCAACAGGGACAGTTGAAAATGTGTACCCCGACTGGGACTCGAACCAGGAATCTCCTGCTTACATGGTAGGCACTCTATTTGTCTAAGCCACCGAGGACGCAGAGGATAGTGCGACTGCTCTCCGTGAGACTCACACTCCCAACTTATTTTCCACACACTACATTTGTGCTTCGGCTGGACCTCTCACGATGGCAAAAAGATTCAGTTCCTCCTGCAGTCTTGCGCCGCCAATTTCTTGCTCTCCTAGACGCATCCCGTGACTCGGAGATTATCTATACCGATGGCTCGATTGTTGATGGCCATGTGGGGTACGCTTATGGTCATGCGGCTATGTAGACCAGCGCTCCTTGCCGGAAGGCTGCAGTGTTTACACCGCAGAACTAACAGCCATTTTTCGTGCCCTTGCGCGTATTCGTGCCAGCACTGGAGAGTCCTTCGTCATTTGCAGTGACTCTTTCAGTAGTCTGCAGACTCTCGACCAGTGTTACCCACGCCAACCTATTGTTGTTGCCATCCAGGAGTCCGTTCACGCTCTTGAATAGCGTGGACGTTCGGTGGTGTTCATATGGACCCCCGGACACGTTGGGATAGCGGGAAACGAACTCGACGAGCCAAAGAGGCTACCCGCAAACTGAAGCTGGAGATCGGCCTACCGGCAACTGATCTCCGATCGGTGTTGCGCCGTCGGGTCTTTGGGATGTGGGGAGACGAATGGCGCACTCTGTCTACACCCAACAAGCTGCGGCGACTAAAGGAGACCACGACTGTGTGGGAGTCCTCCATGCGCGCCTCTCGCAGGGATTCTGTTGTTCTCTGTAGGCTCCGCATTGGTCACTCTTGGCTGACGCATGGTCATCTGCTGCGTCGAGAGGACGCCACTAATTGTCGCGTGGTGCAAACATGACGGTGGCCCATATGTTGTTGGAATGTCCTCTTTTAACCGCCCTCAGGCGAACTTTTAATCTCCTAGCTGATTTATCATCTCTTTTAGGTGACAATGTCTCTATGGCAGATCGCACTTTAAGCTTTATTCGCGCAAGCGGCTTTTATAGGTCCATCTAATTTTATTGCGTCGCCATCTTTTGTGGTGTATATTTTACGCCGGAGGTTTTAACGTGTTGCAGAGTGGCTCGATCATCCTTTTATTTTCGTGATCAGCCAGCCACGGTCCTCTGCTGAACAGTTTTAATTCTTTCTGCCTTTCTCCTACATGTTGTTTTTGTCGCTGTGCTCCATTTTCCATGTTGCCTTACCGTTGTCCTTGGTGCTTTTCTTCCCCCGGAATTTTTTTTTATTTTTATTTTTTTTTAGTGCTCAGTCTGACTGGTGGATGGTTTAAATATGCTCTGTGTGTTTATGAAACAAGGGACCTATGACCTTTGCAGTTTGGTCCCTTTAATCTGTAAATCAACCAACCAACCAACATTACATTTGTAGTGCCTGTGCCCACTATACTCATTACTCGCGGCAGTCAATCTACCGATTCTGGTAAGAGTCCGGGGCACGTGACTACTTTCGCACTCAAGAAGATCATTGGCCGGTAAGCCTTATCTATATGAAGATGTCATCTGTTCCTTCGGACATGTCGGAAAGAACAGATACCATTGGTGATCTTCATATATCATTCGTCATACGTCACACACTGATTTCTGCTGTTATTTCACGCAGAGTTGCTTGTCTTTTAGTACTGATAACTCTAAACAAACGCCACTGCCCTCGGTCGTTAAGTGAAGGCTGACGACCACTGCACTGACCTGAAATTTGGTATCCTCGGCAGGCTCTTGGCGCTGTAGATCTCGAGATCTTAGATTTCCTAACGATTTCCGAAATGAAATGACCCATGCGTCTATCTCCAACTACTATTCCGCGATGAAACTCTGTTACCATCGTGCGGCCATAATCACGTCTAAAAGCTTTTCACATGAATCACCGGAGTACAAATGACAGTTCCGCCATGTACTGCCCTTTTATACCTTATGCATGCAGTACTACTGCCATCTGTACTCGTGCATATCGCTATCCCTTAACTTTTGTTACCGCAGTGCGTAATAGTAGGGCTTGGACGCAAAAGGAGGTAACAAAGGGAATAATATACCAGACTTGTCAGTTACCTAAGGTAAGGAAGTCATTTACCTCTCTTGTCACTGAACCGTGTAACCCTTATTCTGCTTGTTATCGTATTTTAAGTGTTTGCATATCGCATTTTATATGCCAGAAACTAGGAGCAGCCCAGAATTCCTCTAAACGAGCGTGACAAACCGCGTAAAAACCACACTCAGGCTGCCTAGTGGACCAACCACGGTTGTTAATTCGCCACATGAATTGGATCGGGATCTGCCTTATCTATCTGTCTCTGAAGGTAGTGCGTTACGCGTTACGCTATGCGAACAGGTCAGAGGTTTAATTTTCACCCCTATCGGGAAACTTGACGGTGTTAGTTCTTCTATACATACTCCCCCTTATACTCTGCACATTTTCACCAGCGATGGATTACTCATCGGACTCCTAGGCAGAAGTCTACGGTTTGAGTGTATGGCAAACGTTCCACCTCGAAAATTATCTCAATGATTTCATTCTCCATCACTGGATGAACCCACTGGGTGCCAAGTTAGTAGAAAACGGGGGGGGGGGGGGGGGGAGGGGAGGAGAGGGGGACGGAAGCAAACGCCCCCTCTTACAGCTTCTCGTGACATTTCCGTCTTGACAGCGATCGGTCCGCAGCTCGTGGTCGTGCGATAGCGTTCTCGCTTCCCACGCCCGGGTTCCCGGGTTCGATTCCCGGCTGGGTCAGGGATTTTCTCTGCTTCGTGATGACTGGGTGTTGTGTGATGTCCTTAGGTTAGTTAGGATTAAGTAGTTCTAAGTTCTAGGGGACTGATGACCATAGATGTTAAGTCCCATAGTGCACAGAGCCATTTTTTTGACAGCGATCCACAATCTCGTCAGGACATTTCGGCAACATGCTCCCGTGATGGTATGCCCATAGCAATGGCTTAGATTGAAACTCACCTGTATTGAATATAATGTAATTTATACTAGCAGGTTATGAAGGGGTTGCTTATTCTTGCTAGCAGGAATTTATTTTATTCTTTTTGTTTCGGCCTGCTGTGATAGAACATCTTGGGCACATTCTTATTTTTGGCGACTTAACCTTCTCTGATTATTTGCCCGTTATTTGATTAAGGTTTTGGTCCACCTAAGTTTTCAGAACAATCTCTATACCGATTGAATTTATCATTTACGGGTGTTCCTTTTCACCTACGGACTTTATAAGGACGCATCAGATGACACAAAAATATTTTTGGGGGCATTCAGAGAAAACTATGTGCTTTGAACTAATCTTGTATCAACAGCTTCAGATTTGGGGAGCGTATTCATCAAATCCTACTAATATGACACTCATTTCCGGCGTGTTGAGAAATAAATTAGCGATAACGGAAATTAGCTTCAAATGACAAAATATTTTATTTTCGATTAATCTTGTGCATTTTTAACACTAATCGTTTTGCATTTAACAGATAAACTGACATTTAAGATATTTTTATAAGGTATCCAATGTCTTTCTCACTTGAGAATTCAATCCGGGTTGGCTTTAATCTGCATAATCCTGAAGGGATCGAAAGATCGTGAGAACACGTGGTCACTGCTCTATTTTGAAACACAGACATTCACATGCACTAAATCCACACGGGCAAGCGAATGTCTATAGCATTTTTAGTCAGGAGAACTGTATACACCTCGTTGCTGGCATCGAGCAGGATTTGGTGGCGGCATATTGTTAGCGTGAAGCGCTTGGAAACAAATCGACTCATCTTGCAACATGCACATTCGATATAGTTTTTTTATAATTTAAAAATGTTCACCATAAATAAAAACAAGAAAGCAAGCTGCAACCTTTAAGGTTTGGGTTGAGATTTGAATTTACAGACCGCGTGATAGCACCTAACGGAAATCACATTATTCTGCACCCGATTAACTGTACTAAAAATTATAACCGGTACATAAATGATCACTACAAAAATTCTTGAGTTTAACAAATACGTAACATATCCACATACATTTTATCCAGTGTTCGATACAGCCGTTCTGAGGGAACCTTCAAACACACTCTCTAGACTAACCGTCGCGCGGAGCTCTCTCCGAGCCGCCGGAGGTGGTGAGGGAGGCCCGTGACCAACCTCTGCAGGAAAACGTTTAGCTTTACACATCTTTGGCCAAATCCTCCTGTTCCTGCTCTCTGCCTTCCACTGACACCGTTTAGGTTAGTGGAAGATTAAGAAACCCATAAGTTCTCTGGTTCGTCTGCTACCACATTTAAATCACTCACACATGACCACACACTTTGAGGAAGGGCGAAAAAAACGGAAATAAGGACACAGGGCGTACACATAAGAATGCAAAAGAAAATATGTCGACCCATATTGTTTCTACAGGTATGCGGTTGTTGGGGCTGAGATTATTTCGCAGTTAATTAGTTGTATGTTGTTGTTCTTGTTGTGGTCTTCGGTCCTGAGACTGGTTTGATCTAGCTCTCCACGCTACTCTATCCTGTGCAAGCTTCATCTCCCAGTACCTACTGAAGCCTACATCCTTCTGAATCTGCTTAGTGTATTCATCTCTTGGTCTCCCTCTACGATTTTTACCCTACACGCTGCCCTCCAATACTAAATTGGTGATCCCTTGATGCCTCAGAACATGTCCTACCAACCGATCCCTTCTTCTAGTCAATTTTTGCCACAAACTCCTCTGCTCCCCAATCCAGTTTAGTACCTCATCATTAGTTATGTGATCTACCCATCTAATCTTCAGCATTCTTCTGTAGCACCACATTTTGGAAGTTTCTATTGTCTTCTTGTCCAAACTATTTATCGTCCATGTTTCACTTCCATACATGGCTACACTCCATACAAAAACTTTCAGAAACGACTTCCTGACACTTAAATCTATACTCGATGTTAACAAATTTCTCTTCTTCAGAAACTTTTTCTTGCCATTGCCAGTCTTTATGTCCTCTCTACTTCGACCATCATCAGTTATTTTGCTTCCCAAATAGCAAAACTCCTTTACTACTTTAAGAGTCTCATTACCTAATCTAATTCCCTCAGCATCACCAGGCTTAATTCGACTACATTCGATTATACTAGTTTTGCTTCTGTTGATGTTCATCTTATATCTTTCAAGACACTGTCCATTCCATTAGTTGCATAAGAGATCGATTTAAATCTGATTTTGCCCTCAGAGGGCTCAGCATTCGTTTGCTGGGTACGGGCTTGGCGAACCCGGGGTCCTCGAGCTGTGGACTGGTGTGCGCCGCCAGTCTGCAGATACCGTAAGCTCTGGGCATGCTTCAGCGACCACCGTGTGGCGCAACGGTGGAACGTTGTGTGTCGCAGGGACCGGGGATCTTGGCTTGATTGCCTGGATCGCGAGGACGGTACATACCTCTATAAAAAACCCTTCAATCTTAAGATGTGCTGCGCGCCGACAAGATGCATGGCTGTTGAGGTGGAACAGTCGCTAGCGGGCAACCTCTGTGGAACCTGCCACACCTCAGTTGTATAAGGCTTATCCAGGCATGCGGGTCTCTGTCTGGATGGACCTAAGTTTCCCTAGCTCCTCGTGGGACGACCATGGATACCACGTATTCTTCCTCTTTTCCTCCTTCTAATTTTTCGCTGGCCAATGGGATGGGTGGACCGCTGGTAGGCACTACCGCCCAATCCAACAAGAGGGCTCGGTTAGCCAGTCCTCCTGACTCAGGCGTCAGCAAACGTACAGCAGTTCAGAGTAACAGAGCACATACTGACAACCAGGATGTGTTTTTAATAATAAAAAGGAAAGAGGGTTCCTTTGAAAAGGTTTCGCCATTCTATATCCAAAAGGGTCTAGAAGGAATAGCTGGCACCTTAAAATCAGTGAAGCGTTTACGGAATGGGACACTGCTTGTTGAAACATCAACTGCTCAGCAAGCAGTTAACCTTCAAACAGCTAAAAGCTTGGGGGAATACACGATCGATACAGAGCTTCACAGCACCCTGAACTCCAGTAAGGGTGTTGTTACCTGTAGGGATCTTGTTGACATTCCTGTAGAAGAATTAAAGAGTGAGTGGGCTCAGGAGGGAATTGTTGATGTTCAGAACATCATGAAAAGGGTGGATGGGAACCTGGTGAAATCTGACTCCTTCATTCTTACTTTCAATACCCCCAAACTCCCAGAACACGTTAAGGCAGGATTTCTTCGACTAAACGTTCGGTCGTATGTCCCAAACCCAATGCGCTGTTTTAAATGCCAGCGTTTTGGGCATACAACTCTAGGGTGTAAAGGAGAAGCGATGTGTGGCAACTGCAGTAAAGCTGCCCATGACAGAATTGACTGTTCGTCGCCTGTCAGATGTATAAACTGTTCTGAAAGCCACCCTGTTTGGAGAAGGGACTGTAGAATCTTCCTAGAGGAACGTAAAATACAAGAAATAAAAACAACTATGCGTATCCCCTACAGTGAAGGCCATGCAGCCACCCACATTCATTACGTCTTTTGCTTCCATTGTTCAGAAGCCGCCTGCAAAAGCCGATGCATCTACACAGACGGAGGTTGTTAGTGTTGGCACGAACACCTGCACATGTCAGTGCACTTGCAAGGCAGCAAGTGTATCAGAGCCTGTAGCCCTTCCTCGAACAGCAGAGAAAGATACAGTAGCTAACATTGAAGAGCCCCAGGCATCTCCGATTTGAGGCTGTTCCAAAGCCCAGCGTGGTCATAAACACCCCTGCTCCAGTTCTAGCAAAGCCACCTAAACAAAGGAAAGCACACATCAAGCAGCACCAACAGATTAAATCGGCTGGTGAACCCTCGGATCATGTTAATGTGGTCCCACTCCAGTACGTGGAGGTACTGGAGTGCCTAACGTGCCTGGACTTGAAAGTTTTGTTGATAGAGATTGGTTGGTTGGTTGGTTTGTTGGGGGAAGGAGACCAGACAGCGAGGTCATCGGTCTCATCAGATTAGGGAAGGATGGGGAAGGAAGTCGGCCGTGCCCTTTGAAAGGAACCATCCCGGCATTTGCCTGGAGCGATTTAGGGAAATCACGGAAAACCTAAATCAGGATGGCCGGACGCGGGATTGAACCATCGTCCTCCCGAATGCGAGTCCAGTGTCTAATCACTGCGCCACCTCGCTCGGTCTGTTGATAGAGACATTATTGCCTACCGTACTTATCATATTGGAGAACTAGCAAATAAAGACTTTGGTAAATCTGTGTATATGTCCCCTTCCCCTTCTAGTCCATCAGACTCTTCCCAAGAGCTGATGGAGTCTGAGAATATGGGGCAATCATCTCGCCCAAGACTGAGCCTCCACCCGCTGCAGGAAACCTCGGCGGAAAGAGAGGCAGAAAATACAACCACCGTGATGGCTCCCATATTGCAATGGAACCTGCAAGGGTTCAGGACACATGTGGAGGAACTACGTCTATTGATTCAGGATAGACCTATGTGTGTATGTCTGCAAGAGAAAAATTTCAGTGAAACATACACCCCTGAGCTACGTGGTTATCTCCTCCACAAAAAGGACGACCTGAGTGGGCAGAGAGGTCGACTACAACTCCTCGCCTCTCTCCCTCACGACGAATTTACAGGCAGTTGCAATATTAGTACATGTGCGTCATATGCTAACAGTATGTTCGCTTTACCTGCCCCCACATGATGTGCTCGACGAAGAGGCTCTCGGTGATCTTCTTACACAGCTCCCCCACCCCTTCATCCTCTGTGGTGATTTTAATGCACACAATATGCTTTGGGGCTCTGTGAGTACTTGCCCTAGGGGTAGAGCAATCGACAGGCTTCTTCTGTCTTCCAGTGCCTATTTGCTAAATACAGGTCAAGGCACGCATTTTTGCATTGCAACTGGGTCGTTCTCTGTCATTGATCTATCGCTTTGTTCTCCAGCCATCGCCCACACTGCTGCATGGGAAGTGGTTGATGACTTACACGGCAGTGATCACTTCCCCATCTGGATTCACCTGTCACATGCAGTGGAACCAGAAAGGAAACCGCCTCGATGAGTACTCTGTAGAACCAACTGGGCACTGTATAGTCAACTAGCCCAGTTTGAACATCGGGTCAGTGTCCAGGAATGGGTGGATCATATTACTGAAGTGATCCACCGCGCCAGTGAAGCGTCCATCCCACAGTCCATGGGACAACCGAAGCGGCAGCCTGTCCCTTGGTGGAGCGACGAATGCCGCTCTGCAGTCAGGGCTAGGCGGGCAGCTCTGCGTAGGTTCAAATGCCGGCCAACTGTAGAGAACCTTGCAGCCTTTCGGGTGGCGTGGGCAAAGTGTCGTCGGATTATACGAGAGAGCAAGAAGAGGTCGTCGCAGCAGTTCCTGAACACCATTAATCGTTCTACACGAAGTTCCATTGTATGGGAGACCATAAGGAGGATTTCTGGGAGAGGTGGGAGGTGCCCTATGGCTGCTATAATGTGGAATGGTACTCTCCAAACGACCCCAAAAGATATTGCCCAGTCTATGGCGGCTCATTTTGCAGCTATTACTGCAACCGCCAGTCAGAATCCAGCTTTCTAGCCCCACAGAGTGGCTGCTGAGAGGAGAGAGAGGAGCAGTTTTGACTTCCGCTCACCCAATACAGAAGAGTACAACTGCCCATTTTCCATGTGGGAGCTGGATTCTGCATTGTGTGGGGCTCGTGATACATCCCCTGGTCAGGATAGAATCCACTATAGCATGCTGCGGCACCTCACAGGGAGAAATAAAGAAATCCTCCTCCGACTTTTTAATCTAGTTTGGATGTCTGGTCACTTCCCCGACTCGTGGCGTGAAGCAATTTTAATTCCTCTTTTAAAACCTGGGAAAGACCGCACGTGCCCGGGTAGTTACCGTAGTGTTGCCCTCACTAGCTGCGTGGGAAAGACCTTGGAGCGGATGGTCAACCGCCGCCTTGTCTGGATGTTAGCATCCAGACAACTCTTTAGTCGCTTTCAGTGTGGGTTCAGGAGGTATCGCTCCACCTTTGATAACCTGGCCCTCCTGGAGGCGGCTATACAACAGGCTTTCCTGCGCCAGCATCACCTGTTGGGAATATTTTTTGACATTGGAAAGGCATACGACACTACTTGGAGGCATCTTATCATCAGGCAGTTCCACGAATGGGGTTTTCGTGGATGTCTTCCCAATTTTATTCGGTCCTTCCTGTCGCCACGTTATTTTCGGTGCCGAGTCGGAGACGTACTGTCTAGTCGCTTTGAACAAGAGAACGGTGTCCCTCAGGGTAGTGTTTTAAGTGTGACGGTCTTTGCTATTGCTGTTAATAGTATTACGTCTGTTGTGAAAAGTCCTGTGCAGTGTTCCTTGTTTGTGGACGATTTCTCTGTATTTTGCTCTTCTTCAAGCCTTGCAACGACGACTCGTCAGTTGCAACTCACTCTGCGACGTTTGGATGAATGGGCACAGAAGAGTGGTTTTCAGTTCTCAACTGATAAGTCGGTGTGTGTTCTTTTTAACCGTTCTCGTTCCATTTTTGACTTGCCTGAGTTGAGGATGAGGGACACCGTTCTGAATTTTAAAGACACGGTGAAGTTTCTGGGCCTCACTTTTGATTCTAAGCTTACGTGGCTGCCACACATTAAGGAACCGAAAAAACGGTCTCTTAAGGCGCTGTCTATTTTAAAATATCTTAGTCACCACACATGGGGAGCAGACAGGACTTGTCTGCTCCGGTTTTACAGAGCCTTCGTGCGGTCCCGGCTTGATTATGGATGCACGGTGTATGGGTCTGCGAGACCCACTTATTTGAAGCTGTTGGATGTGGTGCAGCATGAGGGGATTCGGTTGGCCACTGGGGCGTTCAGAACGAGCCCCATACCGAGCCTCTGTGCAGAGGCAGGTGAACCGCCACTTCACCTCCTGCGGCGTCTACTAATGGTGCGCCAGGCCTATCAAACATTATCCACACCATACACGCCAGCATACCACACAGTTACTCGGCCTCCACTGGAAAGGCTTTTTCGCAACCGGCAACGAGTAACAAGGCCCTATGGGATTCGTGCAAAGGATTGCATTTTAGAGATGGGTGTAGCCGGTTTTAATGTTTCACGTCGAGGTTGGAGCAGATATCCACCTTGGCTCCTCCAGAGGCCCACACTGATTTTAGATTTGGCAAATTTTAAGAAAGACAGTACATCAGATTTTACTTTCAAATCTTTGTTTTTTAACATGTTAGACAGGCATCATGATTTTACAGTAGTCTACACTGATGGATCCCAACAGGGAGATTTTCATGGCTGCTCAGTCGTGTTCCTCGACCGTGTCATCAGGATTCGCCTTCCCCAGGAATACACTGTTTTTTCCGCAGAACTTCACGCGATCCTGAAGGCATTGGAGCAGATACGGTGTATTCAGGGCAAACACTTCTTAATTTGCTCTGACTCACTGAGCGCATTACAGTCACTGCAGAACCCGTACTCAGCGGAGAAGTTGGAACAGCTGACTTACGACCAACTGTACATCCTCCAACGACAGGGCAAGCAAGTGTCCTTTTGCTGGGTGCCAGGACATGTGGGCATACGGGGAAATGAACAAGCTGATAGAGCTGCCAAGGACGCCTGCAGATTACCGGAGGTGACACAATGTTCTATTCCTTTGCAAGGTGTCGTTTCTGTGCTGCGGCGGAAGTATATGCAATTGTGGGAGGAGGAATGGCTGGCGGTGAGGGAAAATAAGCTGCGGTTGGTGAAACCCACCATCCAGCCGTGGTGTTCCTCCTGCCGGTCACCTAGGCGTGACGAAGTGACCCTTACATGTCTTCGCATAGGGCTCTGTCCTCTTACGCATGCCTTCTTACTACGGCGAGAGGAACCCCCTCTGTGTGATGCCTGTGGCGTACGAATCACTGTACGCCACATTTTAGTTGAGTGTGATTTATATCGTTTTGTCAGGGCGGAAGTTAATATTAGTGGGGATCTGCCCTCGATTTTAGCCGATGACGAGGCGAGTGTCAAGAAAGTTTTAAGGTACTGTGATGTTTCTGGGCTTCAGCCAAAAATTTTAGGTTGGAATATTTAGTGTGTTGCCGAGTGGCTTACCACTCCTTTTTATTCTTGTAATTGGCCAGTTCCAAACATGTGCTATGTGTTTCATTTTAACCCCTTCCCCTCCGTTCTCTTGCAGTTCTCCTCATTATATGCTGCTTTCCTCTTTGCTACTGTTGACGTGCAAACTGCCTCTGTAGACTTTCACCTATAATTTTAGTCCTATTTTTGCACTTACTGCATTTTAGTGACACTCGTCCGTTGTTGTTTCCGTTCGGGCGCTAAAGACTACACTGTTGAGCGCCCATAGCACCATACCCATCCATTAATTCTGATTTTGTGCATCAGATAGTATGATGAATATTTTCCGCACTAATTTCAATCATGTAACGACACTTATTGTAACGTTACAAGATCTTTCCAAGAAGCATGTGCACTGTGCACTATGAGAACCGTAAAGGACTGCTTGGGTCTAGTAGACAGAAAACATAGAAGAAGAAATTGCCCACAGAAAAACAAAACGCGAGCACTAATGTAAATATCTGACTGTAAATAATGAAGCAATAATTCTTTGAGGGGAGAAAAAGACTTCGTAACACCTTAAAGAAAGCCACAATGGTCGTGAGAAGCGAGAGTTAGCTAGACGACATGACAATGAATATTAAAATTTCGTTGAAAGAAATGAGGCAGCACGCTATTCTCTGGTACTGTCAAGAGACTGCGGTGTCACACCGATGTCCGTCATACGTATCGGTACCGCAGACGTTAGAAACGGCTCGCTGCAGTCCGCAGCACTCCTGAAGACCATGGCTCCCCTCCCAGCACTGCGGCGCCCTCATACTGAGGTCGATATAGTGTTAAGCATGCGTGAGCTCAGCTCTTTCAAGACCTCAGCTACAGCACTCAACTTCATCGTGTAGGACAGTCGCAGTTGTTAAAGTTTCTGATGAAATCTGCTTTCGTAAACGATGCATTTTTTTACTGCAAGACAACAGTTTGTCACTCTGTGCATCAAGTGTTGTTTCCACAGTCAGTGACAGCTCGAAAATAAGAATCAGTCTGTGGCAAATCACTGTGTCAAAATTAAGTATATCATGTATTCATAAAGCGAACTAATATTTTACCCATTCTAGTCTGATGAGCCTTCTCCCATAGCAATGAAAGAAATCGTAATTATATCCGGACTAAAGTAGTTTCGACTGGTCACAACACTATTGATAACGATATTATGTACTCTCGTACATGGCGACAAACAGCGCTGGAAACTTTTCGATGGATCATAATGGAGAAAAAAACAATAAATCTTCCTGAGATAGGTTGACTGATTACTCTCATTCTCACATAATGCACGAACAGAAGGAGATCTTGAGACAAGACAGAAGTTGTAATACAACGGATACCCAAAGCCGTTTACGAATCAATTCGTGAAGATCAAGCTGCGACCATTAAAGGTGGTTAATGCACTAATCCTTCTCACATACACCAATGGTCATTAAAATTGCTACACCAAGAAGAAATGCAGATGATAAACTGGTATTCATTGGAAAAATATGTGATACTAGAACTGACATGTGATTACATTTTCACGCAATTTGGGTGCATAGATCCTGAGAAATCAGTACCCAGAACAACCACCTCTGAACATAATAACGGCCTTGATACGCCTGGGTGTTGAGTCAAACAGAGCTTGGATGGCGTGAACAGGTACAGCTGCCCATGCAGCTTCAACACGATATCACAGTTCATCAGGAGTAGTGACTGGCGTATTGTGACGAGCCAGTTGCTCAGCCACCATTGACCAGCCGTTTTCAGTTGGGGAGAGATCTGGAGAATTTGCTGGCCAGGGCAGCAGTCGAACATTTTCTGTATCCAGAAAGGCACGTACAGGACCTGCAACAAGCGGTCGTGCGTTATCCTCCTGAAATGTAGGGTTTCACAGGGATCGATTGATGGGTAGAGCCACGGGTCGTAACACATTTCAAATGTAACGTCCACTGTTCAAAGTGCCGTCAATGCGAATAAGAAGTGACCGAGACATGTCAACAATGGCACCCCATACCATCACGCCGGGTGATACGCCAGTATGGCGATGACGAATACACGCTTCCAATGTGCGTTCACCGCGATGTCGCCAAACACGGATGCGACCATCATGAATCTATAAACAGAACCTGGATTCATCCGAAAAAATGACGTTTTGCCATTCGTGCACCCAGGTTCGACGTTGAGTACACGATCGCAGGCGCTCCTATCTGTGATGCAGCATCAAGAGTAACCGCAGCCATCGTCTCCGAGCTGATAGTCTATGCTGCTGCAAACGTCGTCGAACAGTTCGTGCAGATGGTGGTTGTCTTCCAAACGTCCCCATCTGTTGACTCAGGGATCGAGACGTGGCTGCACGATCCGTTACAGCAATGTGGATAAGATGCCTGTCATCTCGACTGCTAGTGATACGAGGCCGTTGGGATCCAGCACGGCGTTCCTTATTACCCTCCTGAGCCCACCGATTCCATATTCTGCTAAGAGTCATTGGATCTCGACCAACGCAAGCAGCAATGTCACCATACGATAAACAGCAATCGCGATAGGCTACAATCCGACCCTTAACAAATTCAGGAACGTGGTGTTACGCATTTCTCCTCCTTACACGAGGCATCGCAACAACGTTTCGCCAGGCAAAGCCGGTCAACTGCTGTTTGTGTATGAGAAATCGGTTAGAAACCTTCCTCATGTGAGCACGTTGTAGGTGTCGCCACCGGCGCCAACCTTGTGTGAATGCTCTGAAAAGCTAATCATTTGGATATCACAGCATCTTCTTCCTGTCGGTTAAATTTCGCTTCTGTACCACGTCATCTTCGTGGTGTAGCAATTTTAATGGCCAGTAGTGTATTTACCCTTCTATGCAACACATCTTTCTCAGTGACGAATGACTTGGCAGATGCCTTTATTGTAAGAGTCTATTATTTTGGATGTTCTGTAAATGATCCACCTCAAAAATCACCTCGTCATGATTCTGAAAATGCCTGTTACATAAGTTTCTTCATCGAAGGAAAGAGGAAGCAGTTACTGGGTGCCATGTCTGGAGAACACAGCGGTTCTATGCAGAATGAGCTGGCACCCCGTTGCCGAACAGAAACATCGCCTGAAGCAGCTTAAAGCGGTTCTTGGACTTACCAGCCACCACTAACCTCACCAGATTTCGATAGTGCGCTGCTGTGAGTATTCGTCCTTATGAGCAATATCTGTCAATGCCATATAATGGGGTCCCCAAATACCACTCAATATCACCTCTCCCGATGGTGGTGCCGGTGTTCCCCTTTATCGGCGGTGGTGGAACCTCATGTTTTCACCGCTTGTTTTGATCCTTGGCCTCGGGCTTAAAGTAGTGACATTTGCCAAGAGTCAACATTTCGGATAAGGTTTTGAAAGGTTACGCGGCTCTTTCTAGATTCTCACTCACTTTTTGGACAGTCCCCACTTCCGGTTTTTACGGGTACCTAGTAAAACGCCGACTGTATACTCAATGAAAGCAATCGAAATGAGGTAACGGTTGACAAGCCTGCACAATGACCCCGACAGTGATACGCCCAACTATAGATGTCATCAGCAGTGGTCTGAGACAGCTGCAACCCATCCACTTCTGCCTGTGTTCCGTGGTTTCTTGCTGTGAATGTAAACAGTCGCGGTACAAGTAGACGGCGGCATTTCTCAGGTTCAAAACTTTCCGCGAGATTTTTATTGCGCTGTCATCTCGATTGAGATAGACTGCTATTCAAGCACCGAGAGCCTCCAGTTCTATCCCTATTCCAGGTTATTCACAGAGAGATGGTCTGCCACATCGTCAGTTGTATTTTAGGCTTATTTGTCCACACTTTTGCACCGCTTAATAACTGTGTCATCTGATGGCACACTGTTACCTTACACTTTCACCAACTCAGCGTGGACTTTTGCAGCGTTGTTGCCCTTCTAATAGAGAAAAAAAATTACTGCGTGGTGCTCCATTCTATCGTACATCAGTACCCCTTCTTGAGGAGTTCTGTGTGTAACAGGACTGCAAGGAAATACCTACTGCAGGCTACCATAGACTATCATAAGTTAGCATAGTCTACAGTAGTTTCTGTAGTAGCCTTAGTTAGTTAAGACCATAACCGCATTACCTATACATTAGGTGAGTGGCAGACCTGTCAGGAGTTACCACATTTCGATTGCTTTCTTTTCGTATGCGATCGATGTCTTACTAAGTACCCTAGAAACCGGAAGCTGTGAACTGTCCGAAAAGTGAGTGAGAATCGATAAGGGCTGTCTAACCTTTGGCACATTATTGTTCAACATAGTTGTCGTTCAGTCCATTACTTAAAAATAAACAGTATCTATAGTAAAACTGAAACTGTGGATTTTTAATTCATATTTTATTCGAAAATTGTTGATTTGTAGCGTGGAACAGAGGGATGCTCTAGTGGAAATAAAAAAAAAAAAAGATTCATCATACAGCGCTAAAAAACGAAATATCTTAAAAACAAGGGAAAATTAAAATAAAAACGCAAAATATCGCATATCAGACATCGTTCCAGTACCTCATCGACTTTATATAAAACACTTTTTGATAGTAATAAACAACAATGACAGGAAACTGTAGCCTTTGCGCATGATGAAGAACTTTCTATTGGCTACAAAATAACAACAAAGATTATCTGGATTTTTTTATGTTTGTGTCTGTAAATTGTCCTTGCATGAGAGGTAATTGCTTTGCTTACATAAAAGCGCAGAACTTACGTGATAAACTAATTTTTATTACTTATAAAATGCGAATAGTATTTTGTAACAATGTAAAATACACAAGAGCACAACAAGAACGATTTGCGATTCTAACAATGTCCAAAACAAACAAACAAACAAATAAGAAAGAGAAGTCGTCGGCTTCCAGTTTCTCGCTCACACATTCACTTATGTTTCTTTCCCTTCCAGTGCCAGCAATACTACCTATTATCAAACCATTTACTGTCATTTATATACAGGGTGGCACGTAAGTCCGTTCATATTTGAAAATGCAGTACTTCACAAAATAATGTAGGTAGAGTGGTAAAAATTAGTACTTTGTCGACAATCTTGACCGGATCACTTTAATCTGAAGGTTTCGCTGTGTCGTAAACAGCTACCGAAGCCGAAAAATTTGTTCCAATTATGATGACTCCTATTGCGAATCCTTTTTTTTGCACATCGATATGGGTTTCTCGGACGATATTTCTGATGCATCTGTTGTAGCGTCTGCCTGTGCAGTTTGTTGAGTTTGTCTTTGACGATCATGCGAATCCTAAACGAAGCCACTCACAATCGTCCTCGTATTGTTTAGATATTCTCTGACATATCGATTAATGAAACCTTTTAAGGGTCCCAAATTGACGACCTGTGCTCAATATTGGGCCGAAGGAGTTGTGGGGCGGCGAGTAAGCTACTTCACTGGTTTTAAAGTTTTGATGCCGTCTTTAATCACGTGAGCCTGGCAACTACACTCCTGGAAATGGAAAAAAGAACACATTGACACCGGTGTGTCAGACCCACCATACTTGCTCCGGACACTGCGAGAGGGCTGTACAAGCAATGATCACACGCACGGCACAGCGGACACACCAGGAACCGCGGTGTTGGCCGTCGAATGGCGCTAGCTGCGCAGCATTTGTGCACCGCCGCCGTCAGTGTCAGCCAGTTTGCCGTGGCATACGGAGCTCCATCGCAGTCTTTAACACTGGTAGCATGCCGCGACAGCGTGGACGTGAACCGTATGTGCAGTTGACGGACTTTGAGCGAGGGCGTATAGTGGGCTTGCGGGAGGCCGGGTGGACGTACCGCCGAATTGCGCAACACGTGGGGCGTGAGGTCTCCACAGTACATCGATGTTGTCGCCAGTGGTCGGCGGAAGGTGCACGTGCCCGTCGACCTGGGACCGGACCGCAGCGACGCACGGATGCACGCCAAGACCGTAGGATCCTACGCAGTGCCGTAGGGGACCGCACCGCCACTTCCCAGCAAATTAGGGACACTGTTGCTCCTGGGGTATCGGCGAGGACCATTCGCAACCGTCTCCATGAAGCTGGGCTACGGTCCCGCACACCGTTAGGCCGTCTTCCGCTCACGCCCCAACATCGTGCAGCCCGCCTCCAGTGGTGTCGCGACAGGCGTGAATGGAGGGACGAATGGAGACGTGTCGTCTTCAGCGATGAGAGTCGCTTCTGCCTTGGTGCCAATGATGGTCGTATGCGTGTTTGACGCCGTGCAGGTGAGCGCCACAATCAGGACTGCATACGACCGAGGCACACAGGGCCAACACCCGGCATCATGATGTGGGGAACGATCTCCTACACTCGCCGTACACCACTGGTGATCGTCGAGGGGACACTGAATAGTGCACGGTACACCCAAACCGTCATCGAACCCATCGTTCTACCATTCCTAGACCGGCAAGGGAACTTGCTGTTCCAACAGGACAATGCACGTCCGCATGTATCCCGTGCCACCCAACGTGCTCTAGAAGGTGTAAGTCAACTACCCTGGCCAGCAAGATCTCCGGATCTGTCCCCCATTGAGCATGTTTGGGACTGGATGAAGCGTCGTCTCACGCGGTCTGCACGTCCAGCACGAACGCTGGTCCAACTGAGGCGCCAGGTGGAAATGGCATGGCAAGCCGTTCCACAGGACTACATCCAGCATCTCTACGATCGTCTCCATGAGAGAATAGCAGCCTGCATTGCTGCGAAAGGTGGATATACACTGTACTAGTGCCGACATTGTGCATGCTCTGTTGCCTGTGTCTATGTGCCTGTGGTTCTGTCAGTGTGATCATGTGATGTATCTGACCCCAGGAATGTGTCAATAAAGTTTCCCCTTTCTGGGACAATGAATTCACGGTGTTCTTATTTCAATTTCCAGGAGTGTAATTTGGTGGTCAACCAGAAAGCGAAGGAAAACATACTTATCTTAGTTTCCGGTCTGCACGGCCACATTTCGGTCCAGCCCACTGAAAGAAAAGTGTCTATTTCCCATTTCTTTGCGGGATCAGGACTATGACTTCAGTAAATGTTTAAAGTTCCAATCAAGATTTAATTTTATTAAAGTTTCTCACAATCAACATTTAAAATTGCGTTATGTTCCATTGAAAACAAGTCTTTCTAATCCAACAGCACCTTTAGCAGTTCAGAGGCGACCTCTACGGTAACTTCCTACCAGATTGTTTTTCGCCCTGACTAACATCACTCAATTGAAAGTTTGCAATAAATGTTCAAAAATTAATGCTCGCCATGAAAGTGGAAATAAATTCACCACTTGCCACGCGGAATTGAATTTCACACGGACGTCACACTAAAAGTTATTTTACCGAATTCTGAACGATCGAGAACTGTGTACAGTCCTCGCGAGTTCACTATCCGTTTTCACTGGCAGATACGCGCTTGTCACAGCTCGGCTCTGACGTCATCCGAGACAGAGCGCGACCAGACGTTTAACTGGCGTGGACCTCACAGTGTCCGAGAGCGAAGTGAACCTTCCTACTGCTTCAGGGGCTGTATTTATAAGGGGCTGTATTTATAAGGTGCCGGTGCGGACTGCCGAGAAAACATTTGTTGTCTCTGTCTATTTGTATACGGCGGCAGTCTACAAACGACCGCTATCTCGGGCACATAATGTTTAATAATATAGTTACCAATTACTTCAGAAACTTCTTAATTTTTGCTGGTATACAGATAAGCAGTTTGAAAGCACGTACAATGTTTCATCTCGCTAGAATGAAAACTTTGCTTAATAGAATTTATGTAGTGGAACTAACGGTAGATTATTATCTCTGAACCATACCCTTGCTAAGACTTATATGAGTTGCAATTTATGTTACAAGTCTTAAACTTGGTGTAGATCTATTATTTGAAATATTTTATCACCTGGTTTAATCAAAAACCTCTATCATAAAAATTTCAAGTACTTAATCTACAACACTTAGGTGCATTTTAGTTACAAAACTAGTTTTTTATTTAATTACTCAAAAAATATAAGAGGTAGATTAACGTGGACTCTCGGTTATTATTTTTGGGGTATACTGAAGCATAAGCCAAATTTTCAAGTTTCTAAGTCCATTATTTAGCGCCTCTGATTTTTCCGAAAAACGTGGATTCTGGCGTTCATTTTTGTTTTATGGTTTTGGAAACCAGCATCACTTATTTATAACTTCCAACTGCACCTTCTGACCAAATTCTGGCTTCCCACCGTCATTATTTAGCGCCTCTGATTTTTCTATTAAAACGGCATTTTTCCTTAAACTATTAAGTTTAGAACATCAAGACATGGTATTTGGAACATTATTACACTAAACTATAATTTAACAAAGTTTTAAACATAAATTTTGATTTTTAATTTTATTCAAAAGTGTGGTGCAATACTTGTGCGCCACATGCAGACGCGTTAAGGTGACGTGGCGCTACTAGCAGTGAACTGGGGTAAGTTCCGGCGCACTCGCTCGCCTCTGTATCTCACACATGATACAGCGCTTGGTTTGCTTCACAGTGTTTTGTTAGTGCACAACATATGCTACAATATCAACATTGACCAGACACCACTAAGTAATGCAGAATTCACGACTAGATGTCACGAGCAGCGGACACACCAATATAGAACGAGGCAAAAAAATGGTTCAAATGGCTCTGAGCACTATGGGACTTAACTACTGAGGTCATCAGTCCCCTAGAACTTAGAACTACTTAAACCTAACTAACCTAAGGACATCACACACATCCATGCCCGAGGCAGGATTCGAACCTGCGACCGTAGCGGTCACGCGGTTCCAAACTGACGCGCGTAGAACCGCACGGCCACACCGGCCGGCCAGAACGAGGCAGATACTACGTGTTTACAGTAGAGAAGCACTAACAGCAGAATAGATCGGCTAGGGGAACTCAGCGACTTCGGACGTGGGCTCGTCGTGGGATGTCACCTTAAGAATCCATAGCTACATCTCAACCCTTCTAAAGCTGCTGTTAGTGATTGGATGGCGAAGGAACAACCACAGCGAAACCGATACCAAGTAGACGTCATGTAATGACAGGCAAGGTCTGTCGTGCATAGTGGAAGATGGTTATATAAAATCCCTTAAAACAGCGGAAGGAATTTCCCGTGAATCCAGAGTGCTGACAGCCCAAAATCCGACGCCACTGTACAGTCAATTTCTGGAAATGTGTAGTTTGCGGTGATGAATTACGCTACACCCCGTGGCAAGGCGATGGAAGTGTTTGAGTTTACCAGCGCCTGGAGAACCTGCCATAGTGTGTAGCGCCAACAGTGAAGTATAGAGGAGGTCGTAATCTCATATCACTAGCTGATATTCACTCTCCTAAATAACTGACTCGTTTCATAAGTTTCAAGAGTAGTAAGATGTACAAATGACTGTTTCACTTTAAGAATGAGATATTCACTCTGCAGCGGAGTGTGTGCTGATATGAAACTTCCTGGCAGATTGAAACTGTGTGCGCGACCGAGACTCGAACTCGGGACCTTTGCCTTTCGCGTGCAAGTGCTCTACCATCTGAGCTACCCAAGCACGATTCGCGCCCCGTCCTCACAGCTTTACTTCTGCCAGTACCTCGTCTCCTACCTTCCAAGCTTAACAGAAGCTCTCCTGCGAACCTTGCAGAAGTGGCACTCCTGAAAGAAAGGATAACTGTTTCACTTATATTCATTTTCTAGTAGTTGGCTCCAGTTCGTTACGTCTAGGGGATGCTTCTCGAGGCTGAAGTTTTTTCCCTTTTGTAGGTTCAAAATGACATGTTAACTGATGAAGATTTGCCTTTTTTAAAGTTTGAATTTAATTTTTTGTCACGTTGCTCCATATCATACCGCCTTTATAATCTCTACTTTAAAACAGAAATTTTCATTGACGTTGCCAAACATAAAAACACGTCCGATTCCATCAGAGGCATGCCCACTACTACTGACTCATTTTGCGATACTAACAATATTCCAAAGAGTTTACAAAACAAAAGAGGTTTGCAAACTTTCTTGGCAACAGGAGAATCTTCACCAAGCTATATAATTATTTTTTAAGTGAATACAGAAATAATTTTAATAAATATCGTTAGATTGTGCAATTAACAACAGGAATTTTAAGTGTTCCAGATATTTCGTGATGTTTTTAAAAAAGGGTAATTTTAATAAAGTTAATACACATCGAATGTAATAAAGTAATAACACAATTCCTTTTTATACATTTTAGCCTGACATATAAAACATCATATCAAAAATCATATGAAGTTCTTTTAGTTAAACAGCAGAGATAATAACCTGTGCAAAAGGTAGAAAGACTTTTTGGTATCGATAACTTCTGTTGAATAAAGGTAATGTTAGAGGAGAGTGTCCCTTCACGAGGTGGAGCCTCCATACTTTAGCATGGAGGTGTATTTCATGGTTAGGGTGAAGTCCCGTTATTGCACTAAATACACAAGGATATGAACACTGCATAACGTGGAGGTGCACCTCTGGGACGACTGCCTTTGCTGACATAATGACAATGCACACTGTCATAAACAATATCTGAGAGACACAGGCTATATCAGTTGATAAAATTGCTGGCTGGAGGCTAATATGAAAGAGTACACTTTCTCGTCACAAAACGAAATCTTCTATAGGGGACATCAGGCGTGGAGGGCAGGGAAATACCTAAAATCAGGAGAAGTTTTTTTATAAATGTATCCCACAGATATTGGAATGCTGCAGCAACAGTTTAACAATGTTTCGTCAAGGAGTTAAAGACGACAAATTTTGTAACAGAGTACCACAGTCGAATTACACTGGGCTCATTACGTGATGAGGGAACTGGTAACAGGACGTGGCTGCAAGCAAGAAACTATAGTTTTAATCATTATATTCGCTGAAGCAGACAGGATGCAATAGACATTCTTCACCACAACACATACATACACGCTCAATGTACCAAACAAGTCAAAGACTTCCCATTTCCAGGGGTGCAAAGATTACAAACTAATCATAAGACGCACAATGTAGCATCGTTGCTCTTTCAGTTTATTGTGCCACATTTCCCATTTCCTCAATGTACGTGATGACAGAAACAATCAACACGATTGAAAAGAACGGTTGTTGGTATAAACTTGCCTAGTTTTCTGCAGTCCCTGTGGGTTCAGAGCGTCTCACTGTCGAGATGACAAGCTAAGCCCCTGTTCCGAGACGGAAGCTCCCCCCTGAACGGACGCGTGCAGCGGTGCCAGGGCTGCAGCGTTGGCGGGCACAGTAGCGCAGCGGGTTGCCCGCATCCCAGGGGCCCGCTCGCCGCCGCTACATAACCTCGTTCCTCCGGCCGGCTGCCCCTCGGGACCGACTCTTCCTACAGCACGCCGGAGCGCCGCGCTGCTTGATATTCATTGCCTCTCGTCAGGCGGCTGCTCCCAAGTTGCACGACGTATATTACGCAGGAAAAATCCGCCCCGTGACCAAGTTCTCAACAACTCAACTGCCTCCACGCGTGGTAGCGCCCTCTCTCTTTCACTCTCTCCCTCCCTTCCTCTCTCTCTCTCTCTCTCTCTCTCTCTCTCTCTCTCTCCCTCCCTCCCTCCCCTCCCCTCCTCTCTCCCTCTCCCCCACAAACAAACACACACAGAGACGTTTACCGAGGCCTTGGCTGACACAGACATCGCCCCCGACTCTACCCCCTATCGCTCTATAAGAACGGTGCTCCGTGATAACGCCCCCTGTTTCCTTTGAAGAGGCAGTACAATGCTCCCTGTGTCTGCAGAGTTCTCTTCTGTACCACCACTTTTCCCATGGCTGCTCGACCTTTACTTAGGAGGTGCCCCCTTGTAAATGGAACCAATCTGCTATACAGGTTCATCTCACACAGTCTGATACATTAAAAAACTAAAAAGCCGCCTCGATTGCGAAAAAAAGCACCTAATGTTAAGTGTTTAGGTGTAGATAACTACACCTTTTCCAGAACAACAATAAAACCCACAAGTGCCTAAGAAGACCTTTGTCAATGATTAAAAGAACACCATAGCTATACATTTATAAACGAAAGAGAAAGGGAAAACACAAACAGTACATATGTATAAAGTCAAAACCACTACTTAATGGTGTACGCTCCACCTCACATCGGCCTATGTTCGATGGGCCATGACCCGCCATAGTTTTCGTTTATAATTGTATAGCTATAGTGTTCTTTTAATCATTGACAAAGGTCTTCTTAGGCACTTGTGGGTTTTATTGTTGTTCTGGAGAAGGTGTAGTTATCTACGCCGAAACCTGGTTTAACACTTAACACTAGGTGCTTTTTTTCGCAATCGAGGCGGCCTTTTAATTTTTTTAATGTATTAACCAACGATTGCTGACGCGCTGCGAAGTTGAAGGTTCTTAAAGACGCAGATACGCCCCGTCCTATGCCAAAGCATCAACAGCGTCTTCACACCCCGCATCTGCTGCTCCACACAGACAGTGCAAGATATTTGAAATTCTTAGAAATATTGTGAGGGGTGAGTTTTGTAACTTGGAACACAGACTTTCAGTTCTAATCAGTTCTGTAATAAATGTTTAATATATTTTTCTTATACAGTTTTTTAAATGATGGCATTCACTTCTTATGTGCTGCAGCATTTTGCTGAAACTACAAGAATTACCCTGCAAAATTAATGTCTTTCTAATTGTAAAAAGATATTTCAATGTAAAACTTTGTCATGTACCTAGGAACAAGTATTCTATTCATATTTGAAATCTTTAAAATAGTGTTTAGTCCTGTATCTATTACATTATTACTCTACTACACAACAATAATCGGTAAATGAAATCCAATTAAGCAGAAGTATTATCGAAAAACGATAACAAGTTAGATACATTTAGAGATATGACTGGTGCCTGGTCTCTCTGACATGTTCGACAGAACAGACACAATTCTTATCTGTAATTCTACGGGCGTGACGGCTGCCTCATGAAGAAGTTTCAGTGCAGATGTACAGACAACGTCAGAACTCCTATGAGAAGCAGAAATCTATGAGTAGCAGGTTAAAGGGTGGAGTTGTTGTGGTGTGGCGAGAGGAAAGTTTTTACAGATGAGAGAGGCTGTTAAGGCAACCATTCTATAGAAGCCATAACATTCGGGTTCGGATTCTGGAGCGGCACAAATTATCAACTTTCGCCGTCAGATTGACGCAATGACCTGTGTGGCTGGAGGTCATCATCTGCTTCCTATATCTTTCCCATCCCGTTTCCTTTCTATTCCATTCACCACAATTATTTAGCTTAAATATATTTTGAAACTGAAGCTACCGAAAAGTAACATAAATTTCCATTTTAAAGACAGGTAAAGTAGTTCAGACATTAAAGAAGGTCAGTTTATTTGCAAATATCACATGTTCCGTGGTAAAAGCCCTGATTCTGTTTCAAGGTACAACATAGCTGTCGACTGACGTAGTATGGCCTAACCATCCGTATGTCATACATCTATTCTTAAAAATATATAGAGTTTTACTCTGCATAAAAATCTGTAACTGAAGAATTAACGATATATTGGAAACAAATTTAATATGCAATTAAACATTTAAATGTGTAAAATTCAAAATTTTTAAAATGCTACACGAAACACAATCTCATGTCTCACAACCACAAATTAAACTATAGATCCCCAGTAACTGTTTTATGGGATAGCGAGTATTCCTTCATTTGATTCTAAAATCAGACACTGGACTGAAACGCTAAATAGAAAACGATATGGTTTCCTAAGTACACTATTCTCTGGTACAATACTCCCCCTACACACTCTAGAAAAAGATGTGCATTACACAGGATGTAACGGAAGTAAGGGCAGATATTTTTATTGGTGACTGAAGACTGTGTACTGAAAAACATTACACAAACATTTCCGTCGTTTGCTGACTAATAAGCATAGCTATTCGGAGTAGTATGTTTTTAGGTTGGGTGGTACGTCCAATTTCATGTGGCGAAAGGAAGCATTAATGCTTATTTTCCTCTGGGCAGCAGGTGAGGTGATGAAGTGTGAAAGCACGGACGCGAAATGATTAGTCTACACTGACATGCGTGGTTCGCTTAGTGGTACAACTACGACCGTGCAGAAAACATTAGGTGGCAAAAAATGTGTGATGAGTTTGTGGGAAGACTGTTCGATGCAGAGAGAAAACAATAACCACACTTTATGGTTATCCATTACGGATATTTTAGAACCATGACTGTATATTAATGTAAATAAGTTATACACAACTGCAACCAGTCACTTTTTTTCAATAATAATGCTTTATTACATGAACCGGTTTTCGAACCCTTTCAGGTTCATCTTCAGATGATTTCTGGAGGATCCGGGAAGTTACATCATTGCTGGTAGTAGCATAATTCTGGATGCTGGTTCTATGGCAGAAAGATGGGTCACACTTCAATGTATCGCCATGACTATAGCTTATCTGTCCATATTGTTGTAAATTTAGTTTTTACTTACTGCGACAGTATAGGCGGCTTTTTTCGTATCTGTCTGCCTCCATTTTGATGTCCAGAACACTTTCACACGAACTATATTAGTTCACACTTTAACAGTGACACTTTACCAGCATCCAGCTTGCGCTTTACAACTGTTGCTTATAACAAAGATCTTGACAGAGAGATATGGCATAAGCCTACTTTTTACAGAGATGTAATTTGTTGTTCTTTACATGTGTTAAAGTCGATATAAGGGCAAGTTTTTTTATCAGAATGGCGATAACATGAGAGCACTAGATAAAATAATAATAAATTACAACAGCGCAACCTTCAGGATTGGCTAGCATCTGTGTTTATGTTCAAGTATGCTTTTTTCGCGGCGTTTCCATAATTTTTTTTATGTCCCATCTACGACCGACCAACTTGGAGCAGCGTTTTTAGCGTCGGAACGTTCGTAACCCACCTCTGAATGTTGTTATCATCAATGTAGGGCTTTAGAGGACGCTGTGACTACTCAATTTGACTAAGCGCATATCTGGCGGCTATAATCTCAGTGTTCCATGTCTTAAGCCGATTTTCGTAATTTCATTTTCTAAAGGTGTCGGAAGTAAGTAATTCTACTTATTATTAACTTATTGATCATTTTTCAGTACAAGTACGCTATCAAATGTACATGTGACTGTATGACTTTCAAATGCAAATGAAATTAGGCGGATACAAACCAAAGTTCAAAACCATAGTACGATATGCTTTAGATGAGTATGTGCCTAACAAGATCGTAAGAGATGGAAAGGAGCCACCGTGGTACAACAACCGAGTTAGAAAACTGCTGCGGAAGCAAAGGGAACTTCACAGCAAACATAAACATAGCCAAAGCCTTGCAGACAAACAAAAATTACGCGAAGCGAAATGTAGTGTGAGGAGGGCTATGCGAGAGGCGTTCAATGAATTCGAAAGTAAAGTTCTCTGTACTGACTTGGCAGAAAATCCTAAGAAATTTTGGTCCTATGTCAAAGCGGTAGGTGGATCAAAACAAAATGTCCAGACACTCTGTGACCCAAATGGTACTGAAACAGAGGATGACAGACTAAAGGTCGAAATACTAAATGTCTTTTTCCAAAGCTGTTTCACAGAGGAAGACTGCACTGTAGTTCCTTCTCTAGATTGTAGCACAGCTGACAAAATGTTATATATCGAAAGAGATGACAGAAGGATAGAGAAACAATTAAAATCGCTGAAAACAGTTCGGTTTTACAGAGAGTACGCGAAGGAACTTGCCCCCCTTCTAGCAGCGGTGTACCGTAGGTCTCTAGAAGAGCGTAGCGTTCCAAAGGATTGGAAAAGGGCACAGGTCATCCCCGTTTTCAAGAAGGGACGTCGAACAGATGTGCAGAACTATAGACCTATATCTCTAACGTCGATCAGTTGTAGAATTTTGGAACACGTATTATGTTCGAGTATAATGACTTTTCTAGAGACTAGAAATCTACTCTGTAGTAATCAGCATGGGTTTCGAAACAGACGATCGTGTGAAACCCAACTCGCGCTATTCGTCCACGAGACTCAGAGGGCCGTAGACAGGGGTTCCCAGGTAGATGCCGTGTTTCTTGACTTCCGCAAGGCGTTCGATACAGTTCCCCACAGTCGTTTAATGAACACAGTAAGAGCATATGGACTATCAGACCAATTGTGTGATTGGATTGAAGAGTTCCTAGATAACAGATCGCAGCATGTCATTCTCAATTGATAGATCTTCCGAAGTAAGAGTGATTTCAGGTGTGCCGCAGGGGAGTGTCGTAGGACCGTTGCTATTCACAATATACATAAATGACCTTGTGGATGACATCGGAAGTTCACTGAGGCTTTTTGCGGATGATGCGATGGTATATCTAGAGGTTGCAGCAATGGAAAATTGTACTGAAATGCAGGAGGATCTGCAGCGAATTGACGCGTGGTGCAGGGAATGGCAATTGAATCTCAATGTAGACAAGTGTAATATGCTGCGAGTACATAGAAAGATAGATCCCTTATCATTTAGCTACAATATAGCAGGTCAGCAACTGGAAGCAGTTAATTACATAAATTATCTGGGAATACGCATTAGGGGTGATTTAAAATGGAATGATCATATAAAGTTGATCGTCGGTAAAGCAGATGCCAGACTGAGATTCATTGGAAGAATCCTAAGGAAATGCAATCCGAAAACAAAGGAAGTAGGTTACAGTACACTTGTTCGCCCACTGCTTGAATACTGCTCAGCAGTGTGGGATCCGTACCAGATAGGGTTGATAGAAGAGATAGAGAAGATCCAACGGAGAGCAGCGCGCCTCGTTACAGGATCATTTAGTAATCGCGAAAGCGTTACGGAGATGATAGATAAACTGCTGTGGAAGACTCTGCAGGAGAGACGCTCAGTAACTCGGTACGGGCTTTTGTTGAAGTTTCGAGAACATACCTTCACCGAGGAGTCAAGCAGTATATTGCTCCGTCTTACCTATATCTCGCGAAGAGACCATGAGGATAAAATCAGAGAGCCCACACAGAGGCATACCGACAATCCTTCTTTCCACGAACAATACGAGACTGGAATAGAAGGGAGAACCGATAGAGGTACTCAAGGTACCCTCCGCCACACACCGTCAGGTGGTTTGCGGAGTATGGATGTAGATGTAGATGAAAGATCTGAGAAACCCTTGAGTTCATAATTGAGGAACTGTAAGAGGAAGCCGAAAGGCGTTGCTAGAAATATTTAAAACTAAAAGACGACATCTCTGACGTAGGGGTTCCAATTTACGGTAAAATCTGATGTTGCTCCTGTGAAGCGGCGGGACAGTAAAACACTTTTTACCACCTTACGCTTACAACCCGAAAGAGGTTGTATTTGGTGGAAGAAAACCGAAAGTTGGCTTCAAGATGGTTGAGTCCTGTTGTAGTATCAGTCACAATGGGTGAAATCCACAAGAACGATCACCTCCGAGAAAAATTCGTGATCGACAGAATAGTGGACATTTTTTTGTCGTCTCAGATCAGTAACACATTGATGAATCCGCATCTATAAGAAAAGAAACAATTCAGTGTCCGTTTTCTTTCCAGTATGGGGAGGAATTTCTTGTGATCCAAATGAAGTCCTGCTAGTGGATGTAGACAAGTGACGGATGTAGACAAGCGACGTTAGTAAGCGACGCCTGTAGTACACTAAAAACTCTAAGAACAAAAGTTGTTTGCTCTTTGAGTTATCACTTTTACGCACACCACGATTTTCTAAGATTCTTATCATATAGAGCTCTATTAGTTGTAAAATAATGTTTCATGAAAATTGAAATATGATGAATATTTATGTGTAGTGATAATTCTGAAATAAACTGCTAGTATTGTACGTAACTGGCCGGTCATACTGTTTCCTACCGAAGGCTGTTTGTGTCTAAATTAGAAAATTACGATATCTCTTAGTCTTACGACACGTGTGTCCCATTTCCCATACTTAAAACCGTAAAACTTATAAAATGTGTTTGTAATGAAAGTCTAATTATGGTTTTAAGAGGAAAATATGAGCGTCTTAATATTTCCAGAATCTGCACGAATTCAGTTTTAACCACGAAAAGTTTCAATGGACGTAACATGTTGTGGAAATTAAAAAATTCCCTAACAGCAGCTGAGATGATGTTTTAAGTTTAATTTAAAGTATTAACAGTTCACCAGTGCACTGCAGAATACGAAAAAATTATAATGCTGATGCAGTCTTTTTCTCCTACTGCTCAACATATTTATGGAAGAAACAATGATGGACACAAAGGACAGCCTCAGAACTGGGATTATAAATCATGGTGAAAAGATATCAATGAGATTCGCTGATGCCACTGGTATTCTTAGTGAAGGCACGAAAGAATCACAGCTCCTGCTGACTGGTGTGTACAGTGTAGGGGACACGGAATATGGGGTAACAGCAAGCTGGAGAACGAGTCGAGTGGAGAAGCGCAGTGGTTAGCACAATGGACTCGCCTTGGGGAGGACTGCGGTTCACATTAACGTCCAGACGTCTTACTATAGGTTTCCGGGATTTCCCTAAATCGCTTAAGGCTAGGTTCTCATTCAAATGAGGATTTTTCTTTTTTTTTTTTTTTTGAGATAATGAAAACACATACCAAGGTTCTGTTTGGGGATTATGATTAGTCGTACTTTGAACTTTATTTTACACTTTCAATACAAATAAAGAAATGAAAATGGCGCCCGTAATTATGGTTTGGTCAAGGGCCTTCGAGTTTGTAGCACGCAGACTGCGTGCAGTGTAGCCCCTCATGAATTATCTGAAATCAAAAATGGATAACATCAGTCGATACTTATACCCATCCACAACGAAAGAACCTTAAATTTAACGATATGATGGTAACTCGAAAAATGAGTTTTTGGGGGTTTTGTTAACCCTTTATTGCTTTACAAAAAATATTTTAATATATTAAAAAATTTCATCTATTATAGATATAAGCTCCCAAGGAAAGTGTTTACTTTTCGAGGATCAAAAGTAGAAGTTAATCGGGTGAACAATTTTATTTTATGCTGCATGCAGTTTTGACAACCCATTTCTAGCGAAAAATCTGTTTACAGTCAGATTGTAAAAATTCAAAATAGCTTATTCAATACGGCTAACAGAAATTATGTTTCGATCAATTTTGACCAAAATTTGGTAAAAAACATGTTTTCGTTACTTACATTTAGCCTGCAATTCCAGGTCGTATATCAATTCTTTCTTTAACTCGAACTGCTCCTGCAAAGAAATTCCTCCTCATTCTTGGAGAGAAAAGCCGATCTGGCTGAGTGTGCTGCGTATGCTGCGTTCTGCGGCCTGCACACGTTGTTCGTGAGCTTCCTCGGCGAATATGTTTGCATGCGTACTGCAATATAAATCATTTTGCGCATCACGGCAGGACGGATTTTCTATCTGAGCTGGGCGTCTCCAGCTGAGAGTGTCCCAAGGCGGCCGTGACACTGCACGAACAATTGGTTGCAGAAACTTTTGTCAAGCGCAGAATTAAAGATTTTCTTATCAAAACATTCTAGAAATATATGACATTCAAAAAATGCAAATAAAAATGGTCTTTTTGGTCTTTTTAAAGAGAATCTGACTTTAAGGCAAATGCTAGGAGGGTTCCTTCGAAAGTGCATAGCCGCGTCCTTCCTATATCCTTTCCTAAATCGAATTCGTGCTCCGTCTATAATGACCTCGCAGTCGACGGGACGGTAAATGCCAATGTCCTCCTCTCTTCCTCCTTAAGCTGAAGAATCTACTGAGGGGTAGCAGAAATGAGATTAGCAGTAAAGTCAACATTTTTGGGTCCACGAACCAGACAAAATGAAGGAATACTACTACTTTGGAGTCAAATATACGCTGATGGGTGAAGCAATGGAGATGTAAGAAGCAGATTGGCACAGGTGGAAAGGATATTTCTCGCTGATAGAAATCTACTATTTTGTCGCGATTAATTTTGGTGATAGAACTTCACTAGTATCAAACGCAGGCATTAACTTAAGGAATAAATTTCTGGGAATGAACGTCTGGAGCACAGCACTGTATGGTACTGTGGAGGAGGCTGAGAAGGAGAGAATCGAAGCGTTTAGGTGTGATGATGAAATTTAGGTTGAATTACATAAATTAAGATGCCCTCTGGAGATTCGAGGAGGAAAGGAATATGGGGAAAACACTGACAAGAATGATAGGTAGGAAGTATACTGGAGGAAGTCGTAGAGTGAAAAACGGCAGCCTTGGACATAGTGTGTTGTTTGGGCCAGTCACATGACAGATCTGCAACCCCCCTCACACTTGTGGTGTGCGTGTGGCTTGTCGCCAAAGGGGTTCCATCAGCATACGACAGCTCCACAATCATGAATAGCCGGCAGTACGAGCGCTGCTGGAGGTCTGGCGCTGTGGACCTGTTTGCTTCCACCAGCCACGTGATCCCAAACAGTTCCCCTAGTATCTCTACGCATCCTGGGTATTTAGGACGGCGCAACACCACTCCACGCTAGTCTACCGTCGAGCTCTGGGCCAGGTGCCGCCGGCACCCGCAGTGCTTCAGAGTCTCGATCAGAGTTTTCTCCACTTACTACGCCGACCTGAGCACCAGCCACCGCTGACCAAGGGGTCCACCAGCGCCAGTTACGCGCGTCACCTGTGAGCCGTGTGTTCTTCCATGTTTCCACGGCTCGTGTCCTGAGCGTTGTGTGGAGCCAATATTTTTGGTAATCGACAGTGTTTGGGCGCGATCGGGCTCTAGCATCTCGTTGCTGTCTTTATTGCTTCGCTCGTATATCGTTTTTCCGCGGTTGTTCAGGGTTGGTCTTTGATGAAGCTCTTTCGTTTGAACTCGCACCCGTAGTGTACCCACTATCGATTGCGAGTTCTGTCTTTGGTGTACTTAGAAACCGGAGGTTGGTAACACGACCGACTCACATGTTTACTGCAGCAGACTCTTTGGCATGTACTATTTATAGGCGAGCGCGGTCACGCTGGAGGAGGTTGTCGCGCAGTGGCCTTCGTCTCTGCTCTGTTGACGTCGACATCCTGCCTTCCGCATACGGGTGTTGTTGTCGAACCTCCACTTCTACCCGTGAAGGAACGTCGGCCTGGTTGAGGCCCGTCTGTCCGCTCTTCACTGGTTGTCCGCGGCAGGTGGATGGGAGTCTAATCATCGCCTGCGTCGACGAAGGCAAACAAACAGTAACCATCATGGGGCGGTGGAGCTGCCGTTCGGCGAGGGTTTGAGTCCGGGAGCAGTTCGGCTGGGTCAGTGTCTGCTGGGACGACTAGGGACGGCTCAGAATTGTGCACAGCAGTCCCGGACAAACGACGAAGTGCGCCGATGGAAAGGAGAAAAGTTAAGTGTGAATGTTTCAAGTTGATCGTCCTTTGGGATTGAGTTCATCCAGTCGTCTTTCCCGCCTTGTGGCCACCGCTGTGACAATCCTCTGTTCTGTTCACTGGTGCAATTCTGACAGTGCAGATTCCTCCACGCATCGTTGCTAACCGGTGTAGTGGTGTATTTTGGTAGTTATTTGTGAACGTTTGCACTTCTGTGTTTTGGTAGTTCATCCTCCCGCCCTGTGGTTGCAGAATTTCGGGTGTGGACTTAGTTCCTTGTCTCCTAAGATCTAGTGCTATATTATTAAGGTTAATTATTGTTCAGTCTAGTGTTCTGTTAGTCCCTGGGTATATGTGTCCGCCTTACTATTTGCGGTGTATTTATTCCAAGTGAGTTGCACTAACAGTAGTTGGGGGTTCGAGTCCTGTCACGGAGCTGATAAGGGGTCACATGGGTTTCGGCTTGTCAGTTGGAGGGTGTTGCCTTAGAGGTTTGTTAACGTTGGCGTGTCAGTGTTGTCTAGCGCTACCGGGACGCAAAGAAGAACATTGTGTTGATTAGTGAATGTTGTTACACGTCCTTGCTTTCATTTCGATACCGGTATTTGTGAAGGGAACCGCATGAAGTAAGATCTGTTCTGAAGCTACGCTGGATCTTGCGCTCTTGGGATTTTTGGTTTTGTTTTGATCCCGACTATTTGGGTGTCAGGAATATGGAACTGGGTTGCTAATGTTTGGCTAGAACAGCGGATACGCGGCTAGTTTAGTGCGTGTGTAGTGGCATGGCGTCCTCGTGAAGGCGTGCCCGCTAGATTGCTATTGCGTCTCCCCAAAGTTTAATTTCCACCATACTAAAATCCCCTTGTTAAAAGGGAGGAAGGAAAAAAGAACTTTAGAAGTACCTTCTATTTGCATTAACTATCTTACCTGTCGCTTAAGTAAATATCTGCTGCCCGCATCTCGTGGTCGTGCGGTAGCGTTCTCGCTTCCCACGCCCAGGTTCCCGGGTTCGATTCCCGGCGGGGTCAGGGATTTTCTCTGCCTCGCGATGGCTGGGTGTTGTGTGCTGTCCTTAGGTTAGTTAGGTTTAAGTAGTTCTAAGTTCTAGGGGACTGATGACCATAGATGTTAAGTCCCATAGTGCTCAGAGCCAAATATCTGCTCAGTGATTAAGCTAATGGGAGCACCGATCCTAAAAGCAACTAGCGCGATTATGTTATGGTGGCCCTCGTGCCTGTTTTGGTCCGAACGATTGTATAAACAGGCTTACATGCACCGTATCGAACTTCTGATGTTGTTTTATGAGTGATTGCGGATTACTAAAATTGATTATAGTGCAAACGTTTGTACTTTACCAACCGTGCTTATACGTTATTAATGTGATTAGCTGGAATGTAATACGAAAGTTTTAGGACCGTAGGTTGTCCAGGTAGAAATTTTGAAGCCATGCTGTGTTGTGAATTCATGTATTTGTGTTTTATATTGCAATGACAATTTAAATGTGGTAAACCCACGCTTTGTGATTAATACGAGATTTGAGAGTGCGTTCACTTAGCGCTTACTTATGTGTTGTTATTATTATTTTTAAAAATTATAATAGGCGTTTTAGTTTCTTAAATGAAAGCCTTTCCAATTCGAAAGTGGTGGCCCTCCCATTTTGGGCAATTGTAAGCATCGAAGCAGGATTTACGTAGTTGGTGTTATGTATTGTATGTTATGAATAAATTATTTATGTGTTAAATCACGTCTGATATGTCAATTCCTTGGCCCCGTCCACACCTTGGACGTAGTCTTTTAATATTAAATGATCAGACCACCGTTCCAACCCGGGCTTTGCCCCTGCACCGAAGACAACCAGGAACTTAGTGTCACCCGTTCACCTTCATTACATTACTTTGGTCTACTTCTGAGTGAATATTAAACTTTGACTTTACGGTCTTCAGACATAAGTTCTGACTTATGTAAATTTAGTGCTACTCACGAACTTTTGCAAACTATTGTAGTGATTAACTTTCCACCAATGGACGAATATTTTTGTTTGTGCACTTTTCAGTCAAACTGTTCTGCATTGTTTACCTTTGCTGTGTTCTCATTGCACCTCAACTGGCCAAAGATATATCGGATAGGAATACATCTAAAAAATAATTGTTGTTGTCCGTAAATGCTATTCTGAGATGAAGAATAAGTTGTATGGAAACAATTTCGTGGACGAAACACCTGACCAGTCATAAGACTAAAGACGCAAAAAGAAAGCAGCCAACACAGACTCCAGTTCTGGTTCATTTCCCACCAATGAAAATATGAGTCACATTTTTTCTGAACCCAAACTGCAAGCAAAATAAAATATTTCTTTTCTTCTTCCTTCTTTCCGTATCATCCGTATCTACGTTTACACGCCACAAGCTATCATCCGCCCCTCCCCCTCCCCGCACTTTTCCCAATCACGAGAGGCATGTAGGAAATATGATTGTAGTTAAACCTCCGTGCAGTCTCTAGTTTCTCCTATTTTCTGGTCTGGTCATTTCGTGACACGTTTTTGGAAGAAATTATGTTGCTCGACTCTGCATTTTGTTTCACACCTCTAGTTATCTAGGACCAAATTGAGGAGCAAATCGCCATGATTATGCACCGTGTGAGTACATGAAATTACAATAGAAAAGTAATAATAGATAAAATAAAGTATTTATGAATCCTAAGAAGGCGACAACTATGTCTGTATGAACGCGCTCAACAATGTAACACAGGAATTAGCTTAATTTTTCAAGGAATATAATTAGTCACCCATGAGCAAATTCTTCAGTTTGCATTTGAAAGCGAGTGGAGTACTGCTAAGATTTTGGAATTCTAGTGATGCCGCAGAATAGTGTAAGCTTTTCTAGACAAGAGTCAATCAGGTGCCAACTTTCTGCCTAGTATTAAATGATTGAAAGCTGCTAATTCTTGGGAATAAGGTGATATCGTTTACAAAAAATGACATTAAAGAATATATAATTGAGAGGCCAATGTCAGAACACCCAGATTAATGAACAGGGATGGACAAGAGGTTCGTGAACTTACAGCACTTATTGCCCGAACAGCCCGTTTCTGAGCCAAAAATATACTTTGAGAATGGGAAATATAATACCATGCGTCATAAGCGAGTGAAAATAATCAAAGTAGACGAATGTCCGTGTCTACCACTTACTTCACAGTCATGTGTGGACTATATAGCCTTAAGATTCTTCCAATGATTCTCAAACTGACGATTGCTTTCTTTGATTTTTTCCACCTTAGGTCACCCACGACGGTTAGTTATCGCTCTCTTCATTGTTTCTGTTTCCAGTCGTTTATAACTAATAACGGAATCAAATAGTCATGCTTATCTGTTAGGAATACAAAAATGTTCAAATGTGTATGAATTCCTAAGGGACCAAACTGCTGAAATCATCGGTCCGTAGACTTGCTCACTACTTAAACTAACTTAAATTACCATATGCTAAGAACACACACACACACACACACACACACACACACACACACACACACACACACACACAGACCTGAGGGAGGACTCGAACTTCCACCGGGAAGGGCCGCGCAATCCGTGATATGGTGCCTCAAACCGGCACGTCTTTTCGCCCAGAAAGCAGTGCGTTAGACCGTTCGGTTAACAGGGTGAGCTTTAGGAGGACATCGTATGACTATATCGCGAATCAGTATTGAAAATATTACGCACCAGTTAAAGAAAATGGGTGATTTATCTAACATTAAATTTATAGGGACTACATTATCTCGTTATTGTGTTGCTCAAGTTAATATCCCCATTGACTTTTAACGTTGCTGAATGGCTCTTTGATATCAAGAACTTGATAAGGGGTGCTGTAGTCCAGAAACATGTTGTTATATATGAATTACACATTTTCGGCAACTGGTGCGTAATATTCTCAGTAATAACCAGTGTTGTATGTCTTCGCACATTTATGCACAACACGATCCACTTGCTGGCGTTCATCAACTGTCAGTCCTTAATCCTCTAAGTTTTCCTGTATTTCGCTGCAGTCTACTGACCTTGGTATCTCCCTATCAACAACATCATCTGCTAACAACCCCGTGGACCATCCGACGTTATTCACTGGATCAGTGGTCACCAAACTGCGGCTCGCAGTTGTCCTCCGTATTTTATAACAGTACGCATCTAACAACTAACAGCCGAATTCAGAAACGTCAACTAAAGTTGAGAGCTACTTAAGAGTGTAGTTCTCCTGTTCACAATCAGTAACAAATAAAACCAGTACAGAGACAGTAATATTTTAAAATGTGCTTGATTTTATTTGATCTTGGTGAATTCGTCCATGAAATAAAAAAAAGATAGCCTCTTACCTCAGGTGCAGAGAGGTAAGTAGCGCGGCCACTGCAGGCTTAGAGGATGTGAGAGGGGAAATGTTTTACTGTATATTTTCCATCGCTGACAACTCATGGTCGTGTGTGCCTCGTACCGTTCAGCGGGAGTAAAATGGAATCGTGAATGGGCACTATACAAACAGCCGTCTGGAATGATGTCATAGGTTCAGTCGTGGTTAGCACAATCTATCTACATAGGAGATTGCTTACAAATCACTTGTGCGACCGGTTCTGGAATATTGCTCAAATATGTGGGACCAGTATCAGATACGACTAACTGGGGATATTGAACGTATACAGAAGAGGGGTGCACGAATTGTCACAGCTTTGTTCAGTCGTGGCAGAGTGTCAGAGATACTGAAGAAACTGAACTGGAAGACTCTTAAAAAATAGGCGTAAACCATCCCGAAAAAATATTAAAGTTTCAAGAATTGGCTTTAAATGATTACTCTAGGAATATACCCCCTACGTATCGCTCACATAGGGATCGTAAAGATAAGAGTAGGATAATTACTGAAAGCACAAAGGCATTCAAACAATCATTGTTTCCGCGCTCTTCCCGTGAAAGGAACAAGAAGAAACCCTAATAACTGCTACAATGGGACGTCCCTCTGCTTTGCTCCTCACGATGGTTTGCACAGTGTAGTTGTAGCTGTAGATGTAGATCTTCAAATGTAGTACATATTTGTAGCAAGGAATATGAAATTACATTATGGCTGTTGTAATACAATACAACACAACGAGTAGAAGAAAAAGGATATTCGAAATATTTACTAAATATTCGTGTCAGTGTCACATACTGTGTAATGTATTTAAATACAAGCACAACTACTGGTTTAATCAACCATCTGCTCACACAACGCAAATGAACAACACTTCATCAGGAAATTAGTGTCGCAACTCAGCGGTATGTGAGGGAGACAGCAGTCTGAAACATACAGCCAACACGGAGTGTTCCGAATGGTGCCGACTTGTAACGGTAAGTACTTGGGGGAGGGGGGGGGGGGGGCAGCCAGCTTATCGCTCCCTTACTATAGCTAGTGTATTCAGAGGTCATAACATCCTCATGTATGTAAGTTACAAGCCAATAACAAGATCAGTACATATGCGCCCCGCTATGCCTCCCTGCCCTGTCTGTGTAGGCTCTTCAACAGAAAAGTTGTACGACCACTGCACTAGATCATTTATATACAAGATGAACCAGAACTTCATCTGCAATCTTTCAAAGACTGCTCACGGATAACTTCTGAGGGCGCTTAAGATCTCGACGTTTAGCGCTCTAATCCAATAATCATAATCATCATCATCATCTCTTCTAAGTATTCTGGGTACGAGGGACTCACGGTCTCCGGCGGCTGGTTACTCATGATCTATTCGAAGCTTTCTTGCAGATTCAAACTCTGTGCCAGATCGAGACTCGAATCCGAGACTTCTGCCTTTCGCGGGCAGGAGCTCCACCGACAGAGAACGACAATCGACCTCTCGTCACAGCTTCACTTCTGCCAGTACCTCATCTCCTTTATGATCTCTTCGGTTTGTTACCGGAGTCACTTTCGTTCCTGTGAAATTAGATTCACAACAGTGAAGAAGCCTGTAGCAAGCAATAACCAAAACATACAACACACAGCACATTGTGCTGGTTCACAGATGCACATGACATAAAATCTATATGGTTATCCTATCTGGTCTGATCTGATTCCGTTAATTAAGATGCAGAGTCTACAATGTGCCCCAAAAGGATTAGTTCAAATGTGTGTGAAATCTTATGGGACTTAACTGCTAAGGTCATCAGTCCCTAAGCTTACACCCTACTTAACCTAAATTATCCTAAGGAGAAACACACACACCCATGCCCGAGGGAGGACTCGAACCTCCGCCGGGGCCAGCCGCTCAGTCCATGGCTGCAGCGCCTAGACCGCTCGTCTAGTCCCGCGCGGCAAAGGATTAGTAATTATTCTCTTGCTACTTGAAAACGCACGCGAGATAAGCACGAGATATCCGGCAAACTATAAACAATCACAAAAGAGCTGAAGGCCCATCAAATAATGCCGCGCATTCTTTCTTTTGTATTAATTTACCTGATACTTCTTGGAAAAGGTTTTGTCCTAAGGGAGTAGCACTCGTTGAACACATGAAGAAATAGCTGATTTTCGTTATTTCTTTTAAATCAAAACAAAAAGTAATCTACACTTGATCATATAATGATAATACTAACACTTTTGTCTTTAAGAATTCGTTTTTGTGTCTACATCGAACGCTCCCTGCGGTGTATATTCCCGAAGTCTTTCTACCAGACTTGTAACAACATAATTTTCTATAAGTCTCTTCAATATCTTTTCAATGAGCATACATAGAATAATCAAGAACTGTTAAGTTCATTTTCTTCGTCCACAAAATAGAGCCAAAAGGTCCATTGAAAGTAGACTTTTGAAGCTATTTCAAAACGGAAAAATAGCTTGACTGGGAATTGCATTTAGAATGCCGGCATCAAATTCTGATCCTCTTTGTCAACTTCGGTAATCCGCAGCTCCGCACGCTCGATAAGCTTCTCATCAGCTTTTGTGCGACAGTTGTAACACGTCCGTCCATAATGTTTGTTAGGCCATCGTTGATATTTCATGCACCTTCACTGGCCGTGATGTTGGTATTTTTTTCCCGCAGTGGAAGGTTTTCGGAGCCTTTTTTCAACAGATCGCTTTCCAATTCGATAACGCAGTTTCTGGCGAACTTAAGATCAAACCTACTGAACCGTGAATGTACTTTCAAAAGTTTTTCGTAAGAATTTACTTTATTTACTAGTGATTCATCAAGAACATTAACACATTTAATCACACTATGTGATCGTGGAACTGATGAAATCAAAATCAAATTGCTTTTAACAAATGGGAATTTTATTCCTAAAAGCATTTTTTTTAAGAAAGAGATTTAAAATTATAAGCAGAAAGCACCCTCTAAATATAACGTTACAATTTATTCATAGGCAGAAAGAAACAAATTTTTAAGTGTGCGAGCTTCCGGGCTCAGAACCTTGCCGGTCCCTTTCGATACGGCCGTAGTCACGATCGCTCACAACAACCTCTGCAAGACTACACAGGTGCAAATCTGCAACACACCAGATTACCTTAAAGTAAAAGTTTTAACAATTCACACAAGCACACAAACTATGCACCCCGTAGGAGGGATGTAAATGGTACAAAACACTAAAATTAAAACATTAACATGCCACCGAAGGTGCAACTTGATTTTAACATCTAAGAAAAGTATTTTAACTTCTAAGAAATGTCTTACAGTGGAAGGGTGGCAACTTTATATACTAAAATGACCATTTCAATAAAAGCCCATGAAATGCAATCTTACATAAAATTATACAAGGTTGGCCAAACATGCTCTACAGTACACAGATACCGCCTCTCAAGATATAGGCAAGATAAAAAACATATTTCAGGAATTACGCCGTTACACTTCAAGCAATAAATTCGTTAACACACCGAATCCGACAAACATGGCAGAGGCAGCTATTAACGTACGGCAGACTGATAGGGAGATTACCGAACAACACGAACCGCAGGTTGCTCTAACCCACCCTTACTCCACAAGGGAGAAACGGACCACCCAATTCGTAAATAACCACCTTCCCGCGGGTGGGCAAACAGAGAAGAATGGTGGGACGACCACAAAACAAAGTGGCTGGTGACCTCACCAAGAAAACAAGTAGAATTTAACAAGTAAATGAAACAACAAATCACCAATCCCTTAACTTCTAATAAACGGCAATGTCTGGCGAAAACCTGGCGCAGCACCCCCAACGCTCCCCCGAACCGTCCGCTGCCAGCCGCTTCAACGGACGCAGGAAGGCGCGCCGATCTCCCGTCGCAGCTCTCACCGGCCAGACCGACGTCGTGGGTTGACTCCTGTTGCTCTCGTGTCGACCGCGAAGCCACCGCCCCTCGCTATACGGCGTGGCCCACTGGACTCACGTGGCGACCTCACACGCGCCGACGGTCAAAGCGGACAAGTCATATTGTGTCTCAGTGCGCGACCGACCAACCGATCGATCCAACCGCCAATGACCGTTACCTGAGCAACTCGAGCAGACTGGCGGCCTAACGCGCAGACTCAGATGCAGCAACTAAGCGCACGACAGGGCGATCACTCGTTGAGTTCTCTCACTGCGCCACAAATTCGGTCAAGAGACAGACTAGCAAACTGGGTACGAGAGACTGACCCCAGACTGACCAACTGGCGAGCTCATAGCGCCCCTTAAATGCACGTGAACAGGCAACCTTTGCCCTTTCTCCACCAGAGGGAGACACCAAAGCTGCGATTGCCACAGCGGCGCCACCGCCAGAAACGGAGAGCGACTGCTTCACACAACGTGCTGCGGCGCGCTCTTCAAAACATCAATTTTTACCACGGCTCAACTACAATAAAGTTAAGAACATTGTAAGCAAAAAAAGTTTTTGTTTTTCCAAAGAAGACTATTCCCCTAATCAAGCGTAAGTAGGAAATTGATCGTACGACTGATTCTGTTCATTCGTTAACTGATTACATTCATACCTTATAAAAGATTTAATATCGTCAGAGTAGGTTAATATCACTTTCTTAGTGAATTGTCTAAGTAATAAAGAAAACAGAGGGTGGATGCCAAATTAGCACTGAGTCCCAACTCTTACCAGTAATACGAGTATAGTGTCTGTCGGTGGCAGCTGCCCAAGACAAATGTATAGCTGCCTTGCCAAATGCGTCTCCTTAACGTATTTAAAATGAATTTTAAGGCGTACCACAACGTGACATGCTACAACAGAGTAATGCAACAACACTCAGAAGGATCTAAAAGTATTGTGATTTGGCTGCCGCAATTGCAGGAACAGATCACAAGCAATTGTTGTAGCGAACATTTTAATTCTACACTTAGGTGACAAGTCATGGGACAGCGACGTGTACATATTCATATGACATCACACACAGAATGTATAAAAGGGCAGTGCAGTGACACAGGTCTGGTTTCTATTTAGGTGATCGATGCGAAAAGTTTTCCGATGTGATCGTGGCTGCTCGACGAGAATTAACAGACAGTGAAGTTGGAATGGTTGTTGGATCTCTACGCATGGGACAATCCATGTCGGAAATTGCTAGATATTCCGAGATAAACATTGTCAAGAGTGTGTCGAGAATACCAATTTTAGGCATTACCTCTCATGTCGGATAAGGCTGTAGCCGATGGCCTTCACTTAACCACCGAGAGCAGCGGCTTGCACACAGTTGTCAGTGGTAACAGACATGTAACACTGCGTGAAATAAATCGAGAAATCGATGTGTGACGTACAAAAAACATATCCGTTAGAGCTATGCGGCGAAATCTTGCGACCAACGCGATTCCCTTTACTAACAATACGACATCGCCTGCAGCGTCTCTCCTGAGCTCCTGGCCGTATCGGTTGGACTAGAAAACCAGCTCAGATGGGTCCTGATTTCAGTTGGTAAGAGCTGATGGTATGGTTCGACTCCAAGAAGCCATGAACGCAAGTTGTCAACAGAGCGCTCTGCAAGTTGGTGGTGGCTCCGTAATGGTATGGGTTGTGTTAAACATGGACCTGTGATGCACAGACGGTAGCAGAGCCAGGATGGGGAAGGTGTAGGCACATTTATTTGGTCCAAGCCTTGTTCACAAAAGTTTATTATTTAACAGTAATTGGTTATACATCCAAGTTAATACAATTAACAGTTTAAAAGGAAATTTTAGCAATAATTTTTTTTTTAAACATTCTCTAGAAGAACATGCAGCCCCACTCTGAAACATTACATAAAGGTACTGTTAGTAAAGGGTATATTATATCGTACAATAGTGCAACACGTACAAATATTAACAATTACACCAGAAAAATATTGAACTTGAGATTTGTACTACATGTAAATCAAAAAAATTCAGTTTGGCAAGAGTGCAACAAATTCCCACTATCTGCTTAAAAAAAAAGGTGGCAATGATAATCAGTTTTTTTTTTTTTTTTTTACCTCCTGATTGCTCAAATGGTTCAAATGGCTCTGAGCACTATGCGACTCAACTGCTGAGGTCATCAGTCTCCTAGAACTTAGAACTAATTAAACCTAACTAACCTAAGGACAGAACACAACACCGAGCCATCACGAGGCAGAGAAAATCCCTGACCCCGCCGGGAATCGAACCCGGGAACCAGGGCGTGGGAAGCGAGAACGCTACCGCACGACCACGAGATGCGGGCTCCTGATTGCACTTAAGCTTACGTAAACCCTACACAAATGTCACTTTTCTCTCATCTGACATCAGTTCACCTTTCGTGACAAATACACGAAATTTCTAAATTATTTTATATCAGTTAAGTAAGCTACAAGGCAGGAATAACATTAACGACTGATGACATGAGTAAACACTGTCAAGTTTTCAATTTCACGACGGTTGTGTTATCTAGCAAATTTTCATTTAAATACTCGCCCCACGTGTTCCGAAATCAATTCAGTCAGTTTCGAGAAGAAACACAACTTAATACACAAATATGGCAATACCAAGAAATAGATGGGGTTTATCCCAAGCAATATTAGTAGAATTAAGAAATTTGCGATTTAAACGCACGAATTTCAACAAAGTCTAATGCAATAATAATTTGGACAGAACTATCATAAAATGATCGATCATAGTGGATACCGTGCCATACAGTATGAAACAAATTAAGAATTATTCACAGTAGACACCTGGCACACAATGATAGTCTCTGAAGTATTTCAAATCACAAAATGTTGGCTACAAATACCAACCATATAATAAAGCAATGATCATTAAATATAACAAAAGTATATGAAAATTTCGGCCTTAGCCAGGTGATGGGAACCACACCAATGCAGTTTCCTGTTACACTCCAGTGCTAGGCCCAACAAACAACAGCTGGTTATGGAGAACCACGCTAAGTAAGCGAGCATTCCGTCCTCCCCACGTGCTCGCAAACAGCCACACTCATCGCAGTCCCTAATCGGCAGGCACCAGTTGACTCCCCGCCGCTTCCGTCCTGTCGCCATATACCGACCGAGCCGTCCTACCAAAACTGTTGCTCAGCGACCACGCCCCCTGTCGCTGCGGCGAAAACAAGTGACGTAATCTCGCGGGTAAATCAAAAATGCTGAGCTGTGACACGGCTCAGGATCATTGACTTGAAATGTTTATATCTGGATACGTAGAGATCATTTGCATGCATTGACGGAATTCATGTTTACAAACAAGCATGGAATTTTTTATTGATAACAACGCGCCATGTCACCAGGCCACAGCTGTTCGCGATTGGTTTGAAGAACATTCTGGACATTTCGAGGGAATGATTTGGCCATACAGGTGGCCTGACATGAATCCCATCGAACTACACTCCTGGAAATGGAAAAAAGAACACATTGACACCGGTGTGTCAGACCCACCATACTTGCTCCGGACACTGCGAGAGGGCTGTACAAGCAATGATCACACGCACGGCACAGCGGACATACCAGGAACCGCGGTGTTGGGCGTCGAATGGCGCTAGCTGCGCAGCATTTGTGCACCGCCGCCGTCAGTGTCAGCCAGTTTGCCGTGGCATACGGAGCTCCATCGCAGTCTTTAACACTGGTAGCATGCCGCGACAGCGTGGACGTGAACCGTATGTGCAGTTGACGGACTTTGAGCGAGGGCGTATAGTGGGCATGCGGGAGGCCGGGTGGACGTACCGCCGAATTGCTTAACAGGTGGGGCGTGAGGTCTCCACAGTGCATCGATGTTGTCGCCAGTGGTCGGCGGAAGGTGCACGTGCCCGTCGACCTGGGACCGGACCGCAGCTACGCACGGATGCACGCCAAGACCGTAGGATCCTACGCAGTGCTGTAGGGGACCGCACCGCCACTTCCCAGCAAATTAGGGACACTGTTGCTCCTGGGGTATCGGCGAGGACCATTCGCAACCGTCTCCATGAAGCTGGGCTACGGTCCCGCACACCGTTAGGCCGTCTTCCGCTCACGCCCCAACATCGTGCAGCCCGCCTCCAGTGGTGTCGCGACAGGCGTGAATGGAGGGACGAATGGAGACGTGTCGTCTTCAGCGATGAGAGTCGCTTCTGCCTTGGTGCCAATGATGGTCGTATGCGTGTTTGGCGCCGTGCAGGTGAGCGCCACAATCAGGACTGCATACGACCGAGGCACACAGGGCCAACACCCGGCATCATGGTGTGGGGAGCGATCTCCTACACTGGCCGTACACCACTGGTGATCGTCGAGGGGACACTGAATAGTGCACGGTACATCCAAACCGTCATCGAACCCATCGTTCTACCATTCCTAGGCCGGCAAGGGAACTTGCTGTTCCAACAGGACAATGCACGTCCGGATGTATCCCGTGCCACCCAACGTGCTCTAGAAGGTGTAAGTCAACTACCCTGGCCAGCAAGATCTCCGGATCTGTCCCCCATTGAGCATGTTTGGGACTGGATGAAGCGTCGTCTCACGCGGTCTACACGTCCAGCACGAACGCTGGTCCAACTGAGGCGCCAGGTGGAAATGGCATGGCAAGCCGTTCCACAGGACTACACCCAGCATCTCTACGATCGTCTCCATGGGAGAATAGCAGCCTGCATTGCTGCGAAAGGTGGATATACACTGTACTAGTGCCGACATTGTGCATGCTCTGTTGCCTGTGTCTATGTGCCTGTGGTTCTGTCAGTGTGATCATGTGATGTATCTGACCCCAGGAATGTGTCAATAAAGTTTCCCCTTCCTGGGACAAGGAATTCACGGTGTTCTTATTTCAATTTCCAGGAGTGTATTATCAGACATAATCAAGAATCAGTTCGTGCAAAAAATCCTGCACCGGCAACGCTCTCGCAATTACGGACGGTTGTAGAGGCAGCGTGGTTCAGTATTTCTGCAGGGGACTTCCAACGACTTATTGAGTCCATGCCACGTCGAGTTGGAGCACTACGCCGAGAAAATGGATGGTTCAAAATGGTTCAAATGGCTCTGAGCACTATGGGACTTAACAGCTATGGTCATCAGTCCCCTAGAACTTAGAACTTCTTAAACCTAACTAATCTAAGGACAGCACACAACACCCAGCCATCACGAGGCAGAGAAAATTCCTGACCCCGCCGGGAATCGAACCCGGGGGACCCGGGCGTGGGAAGCGAGAACGCTACCGCACGACCACGAGAAGAAAAAGGATGCCCGACACGATATTAGAAAGTATCCCACGGCTTTTGTCACCACGGTGCAGATAACTTGGTGAATAGACACTATTGAAATATTCATGCCACCCGAGCTACTGCTGGTATGGACAGGAAATGTAGGAGCTACCAGTTACTACCTGTAGACTACGAATACAAATAAAGACAGGAATCTTCGTGCAGATTAACCTCAAGAGCGGCTGAATATTGTACATGGACGATAAAATGCGTTCAGTAATGTTTAAATAATGAAAATGAAATACGTTTCCCACCCATTGCTGTTAAAGTGCAATGGTCATGAAAATCGATAAGCAATCTGTGGTCTAGACATAAACGTCTTATAGAAAAGCAAGCTGAATACAGTCTTCACTGAGAGACTGCCTGCTAAACCACTCTCGAAATAATATTCTGAAGATTTCTGTAATAGTTCTGGACATTCAACTGTGTAACCACATAAGGAGAAGCAAACTGGGTCGTTCGAAACTATTTGCCGAAAAGTAGTAGTGCATAACCGACTGAATACGAATAAACTGTGCTGTCTGCCATACTATCGCATCTGTGATGAACCGTACCATATTATTGAGTGGACGGAAAATGATGGTTGTACCAGTCCGCTTCGTTCTCCAGAGATCATCTTCTTGGCCAGCCGCTGTGACCGAGCGGTTCTAGGCGCGTCAGTCCGGAAGCGCGCCGCTTGCTACGGCGCAGGTTCGAATCCTGCCGCGGTCATGGATGTGTGTGATGTTCTTAGGATAGTTAGGTTTAAATAGTTCTCAGTCTAGGGGACTGATGACCTCAGATGTTAAGTCCCATAGTGCTTAGAGTCATGTGAACTATTTTTTCAGATTATTGTGAAATTCAATGTCTGCTGCAACTGTCTCGTTGTGTAGAGAATGATGTTTATTTGCTGTCCAAGAATCAACCACAAGAAGAAGTCCATCTCTGTTGTGAAAATCTGACCAAAACACCTGTTTCAGGTACGCTTACTAATCCCTTTCTGTCACGTTTGGTTATTTGCTAGCATTCGCTTTCACACTGGGTAGTTCAAGAGTCATGCTCAGCGTTAATTTCCCACTGGGTTCTGAGAAAAAAACTAACAAGAAGGGTGCTAACCATTACGACAACAGGCATTATCACGTATGAATAGGCGGTTGCTGTAACTGAACTCACGGCACCATAAATCGCATTTACCCTCTTAAAGGGAAGCAGAACAATTTTCCTTAGAGCCGGCCGGAGTGGCCGGGCGGTTCTGCGCGCCACAGTCTGGAGCCACGCGACCGCTACGGTCACAGGTTCGATTCCTGCCTCGGGCATGGATGTGTGTGTTGTTCTTAGGTTAGTTAGGTTTAAGTAGTTCTAAGTTCTAGGGGACTGATGACCTCAGCAGTTAAGTCCCATAGTGCACAGAGCCATTTTGACCCAATATTCCTTAGCAAATCTTGATTCATTTGCATTAATTATCTGATCTAGTGTAAAATTATACTTTTCAATGAAACGTCTTACCTCTTATAACGAACTCATCAGCTTTCCTTTCTGTATCAGGGGCATCACCGATAAATCTGGTACCAACTTTAGCGTGATCATGCAAGAAATAAACTTGTTTTTTTTTTTTCCTCGAACCGCTGTGGTTCAAATGGTTCAAATGGCTCTGAGCACTATGGGACTTAACATCTGTGGTCATCAGTCCCCTAGAACTTAGAACTACTTAAACCTAACTAACCTAAGGACATCACACACATCCATGTCCGAGGCAGGATTCGAACCTGCGACCGTAGCAGTCGCGCGGTTCCGGACTGAGCGCCTAGGACCGCTAGACTACCGCGGCCGGCGAACCGCTATAGTCATGTTTTGGAAACTTTGGGTGTTAAGGTGCCGTTTGGGTGAATTTGTCCTTTAAAAGACAAGGTTCAGATTGGTGGCGTTCGGTCGAGTATAATTCCATGTTTCATGTCGTTTCCGGAGTGCAGTGAACTGATCAAGATCCCCATTATTTACTCTCTCTTGTAGCACCTTGCAGTTCCTGTCACGTAGTTTAAGCGTCTTCACGAAGTTTTGTAGCACTGTCTTGTTTGTTATTCGTTTCTTTTGTGCCGGTATACGAGTGCATTTGACTCTACGAGACATATCTAGTGCTACTCCAGGAGGACACAATTGTGGAGCACCATTTCCTCTTGGCTTCTTCGTTCAGATTCTGTAAGCATCAGCCAAGTAACCTTCAAGATATTTTGCGTTCTTCTTCTTTGGTGGTGATGGGTAACAAAAGGAACCACTAATCTCGTCACAGCCACGTAATTCTACACCTCTTTCTGAAGTCGGCTCATTTTCAAGAAGCACCGCTGGATATAATTATGTGGGGGGCTGGTTACAGCATCATACATAACTTCATTTCGTTCCAGACTATCTCAAATTCTTCAGTGTTAACTGTGCAAGGAGCGCAAGCTCCCTTTCGTAGTGACGGTTTTGGATTACGATTTCAACAAAATTTTGTTGGTTTTGGAACGAGAAGTTTGGGTTGTATTACCACTTAGAGATTGTAAATTGTGTGAATTGTTCTTGAAAATTAGTATAGAATTTATTGAAATCAAGTATTACGAACTTACTTACCGCAAAACATTTCTTCTGTGTGCAAACTATTCTTAAATGTGCGACGTTGCTGAAGCATTATCTTGTCTAATTACTCAGTCACTTTCACCAATCGTAATTCAACTAAGGAAGGGACTCTTATAATTATTAATAAATACTACAATCTCTTTTAACACCAATTAGTTTTCAGAAATAAAATATGGTATGTGATCCTTCATCGCTCGTCGCTGACATGAAACAAACTGTGCCACTGAACTACTATTACAGTTCTTCCGATAGGTACTTACACCTTCATTAAATGATCTTTCAGCTACTTAACTATTTACTGCATACTGCATTTACGTTGCACAGCTGGATGCAGTAAACAGAAAGGTTACACATTTTCTCAACAACCTGTTGTTTTCACTAAATTGTCCATTCAAATATTACGTACTAATTTGACATTACGCACCCGTTTCTTATTCCGTTACATTGTAGATACACTAAAGCACCAAAGTAATTGGTATAGGCATGCTTACTCAAATACTGAGCTACGTAAACAGGCGCTGCAGTCGGCAAAGGCTATACACGACAACAACTCTCTGGCGCAGTAGTAAGATCGGTTACTGCTGCTACAAAGGATATCATGAGTTAAGTGAGTTTGAAGTCCTGTTATAGTTGGTGCACGAGCGATGGAACACAGCATCTCCGAGATAGCGATAAAGTGGGGATTTTCCCGTGAGACCATTTCGGGTTTACCGTGAATATCAGGAATCAAGTAAAACATCAAAGCTCCGACATCGCTGCGACCGGAAAAGGTCCTGCAAGAACGGGATCAACGATGACAAGATACGCTATTTTTATGGCTCATGTGAAGATACATTTACGTGCAGGTGGCAGCGCGGTAGTACACCATCCTGATGGAAGATGTGTAGCTAACCGGTTACTACGGTTTATTCCTTATTATTGGGAATGGAAATACTTATTGCTTATGAAATCAACGTGAGAAGAATAGGGTCGCCACCGACTCAAACCATACAACTAATCAAAGATTTGGTCGAGTCGGAAAATAAATTAATTTGATCACAGACCAAAAACTCACAAACTTGCATACGTTGTTATGTCACTCATAGGGGATACGATGTAATTAATAGTGTTCCCCGTGCACTGTTCACCACAATCAAACATTTAAAATAAAATAGCACATGCAAGAACACTGTGCAGAAGATCAGCTCCCAGCAACACACCTGAAAATAAGACTTAATCTACAGCATTTGTTATAAAATACAAGGGGAGACTAATCACTGGACCTGTGCATAAGGAAACGCATTGGATGTGCTAATGGGAAAGCTACGAGGTGAGTGGTTTAGGCGCAAAAACGTAATCTCGGAACACAAGAGAAAATTGTAGATAAAATCATTTATTCCTAAGATAAGGATGTGAGGCATGTACACGATCACTGATAACACGTGGTTTGTGGAGACACAATTTCTAGTTATAGTGCCAAATTCCAACAATATCACATCACACAATCATGTTAACATTATCTAAAACAAACATGCGATCGGACAGTTAGTGATGCCGGTAGCCCAACAACTATAATATTCTACCACGTGGTTGGCTCCCCACGGACGAAAGACACATGAAGCAAGGAAAATTTACGATAAGGCAAGGGTCTAAATATTTAGAAAGGTGAAAGTTTATGCAGGCACAGCTGAAGGCAAACAGACATTCATACAGAAGCGAGTGCTCACTTCTTATCGACACCTTTGTGTGGCGCTCTTCCGGCGGATCCAAGTCTGCTACAGAAATTTGCTAAAAGAGAAATCTGCCAAAGTTTTGCATTCCTTGCTGCGGCAAGGCAAAGCAAACTTCCAGATTTGAAAAGCGAGACCAAAGGCTAACAGCTCTCCCCTCGCCAAGTAACAACGCTCCACGCGGTTAGTCTAACTCACCCTTCTTCGACTGGAGCACAGCTGTGGACGCTTCCCGTACCGGCGGCAGACTGCCTCCCGCTTCTCCAGCCTCTTCCACGCTCCGCGTGGACCGGAAAACCCAAAGATGCCATTTCCGCCACCAACCTAACGCAGGTGGATTTCTCACAAGTAGCGGAAACCTCTTTGCCGACTTGACCACTACGAGAGTTGGCTATTCTGTGCAACTGCTACTGAATCTGTACGACTATCGCAGACTTTCTCCAGCAGACTACGCCACCGTCTAGCAACGTGACACACAACCACATTCATTCAATCACACCACTATGAGAGTAAAGAGAATAGAGAAACAAGGAAAAGAAAGAGAAATGGTAATGAAAATGGGCTACCGGACTAATGAAAGGTGGCTACACGACCCTTTCAGATGAAATTCGGACATGTTCGGCAGGTCCGACAGAGCAGATACGCGATGAGACGGCGAGCGAGCGAGCGGGCTAGCTGTTCCATGGAGACATCTGTCGACAACTGAACCAGCAAATAAGAGCTGGAGGCAAAGTAAACATCCGCTTCCAAATTAAGTTAAAGTTCACGCGAAGTTTCCATCTTCAATCATATAGAAGATGTATTCTTGGGAAATCAGATGAGGTTTTGAGGATAGGTCGGGGTAAAAATCCGTGTGGCGTAGAAACTCCCTCTGAGCTTTTGAGGTTACTGTCATCGAGTCTGCAGTTGGCCGCCCTGTGGCAACTTTGTCGTATTGTAACTTCTTGTTCCACGAAAGTTCCTACCAACGGGTTGCTCCAGAGGTGAGAAAATAAGGTAAGTGTGGTTTTTAATACTGACAAGGACCTTTCCTGATGTTTTACTTGAACGTTGTATAATGAATGGTTAGTAAAGAAAGTCAACGAACCACTCGTTGACACTACTTCATTTAAGCTTCACTTTCCTGTGGGAATAATTGTTCCAGTTGGTACCCAAAATCAACAACGGCGCATTTGTCAGAAAATGGCGAAATTGGGCAGATCCCCACAGGTGTTCTGGGGTAAATCCAGGCATTTCCGACAATGTGGCAACAATTTCTTGATGATATCCCCCACAAACGACGATATTCAACACACATTGCGTGATAATATCTCACCTGAAGACACAATTACGCTGTCTAAGATAAAGGTTTAAGCAAAACTTTCTGGAAAAGGCCGGCCGGAGTGGCCGTGCGGTTCTAGGCGCTACAGTCTGGAACCGAGCGACCGCTACGGTCGCAGGTTCGAATCCTGTCTCGGGCATGGATGTGTGTGATGTCCTTAGGTTAGTTAGGTTTAATTAGTTCTAAGTTCTAGGCGACTGATGACCTCAGAAGTTAAGTCGCATAGTGCTCAGAGCCATTTGAACCATTTCTTGAAAAGCATTGAAAATCTTTGTTTCTAACGTGGACGCCCAATAAAGAAAAAATAGAAGACTAATTCACAGTGAGACGTGGTATTTACTGGAATTAAGGAAAACGTGGAAGGAAGGACCCACAAATGTAACTTCCTTTTCACACAACCCGTTTATTTAACAATATATGATCATAAATTTGTTTTCTTTACAAAATTAACAAATTTGTGAAATGAATAAGCTCCTGCAAGAGAAATCAAAACAATATGACAATAATTACAAGGCTGCCGAACATGCAGCAAGCTAGTTATCGGGTGAAACAGCGGTGTCTACTACCGAGCTGGACACAGTTTCTCTTATTAAATGCCCTTCCGCAACACATGAAAACTATATAAGTAGTACTGATGACAAGAGTCATTCAGTTACTCATGTGGATAACGCATTTCTTTTTTTTTTATTTGGAAATTGTATGTCGAAAGGTTCGGGGTTAAGATGCGCACCTGTGCTTAAAGGTAAAACAGATAAGGAAACAATTATGATTATGGTAAGGCTTACTTCAAAGCAATCAACCTCTTAATTTCAATCGGGAACCAAGGTGCGACTGGTTCCCGTCTCTTTTGACGATCTTATTCTGACTAAAGCCCTGGTGACAGTTGGCTGTTAATATTTCAAGCGTTTAGCTGCTTGTCAGTTATGAAGGCCGCTCTGAAGGAACGTTTCAAAACATTATGTATGATCATTTATTACAAGGGAACTCACTAGGCGGAACCACAAGATCCAGTTAAAAATACATCAATAATGACCTGGTCTTTCAAAGACAGCAGCGGACAGCTTAGCATAACAGGTTGCTTAGATTATAACTAATGCAATTACAATCAAGGAATTGAAGCGGTTAACATCTAAATCTAACCACAAGATCCCTTGAGCTGTGGCTGGCTCGCGTTCATCCATTTTCTCACAATCGAGTGGCTTCTTATTGCTCCCTGAGAAACTACCATACGAGTTACTGACTTGCCTGTGTCAGTGGTAGAAGCAGCGCTTATCGATACTAGTACTGCTGTACCATCTCTGGTGTGCCGCGATACCTCCGTGTGGTGGTGTGTGTGAGGCAGTCGGTTGGTAGCAAGAGAGCAGCAAGGGCGTCTCCGCGGCGGAAGTTCAGGCCGGTGCTGCTCGCGGCGTGCACGCACGGTCGGATTTTTGAGGCGCTAGCTGCGAGAGCTGCAAAGTTCGTCGCCCACCTACCTGGATACTAGAGTTGAGTAATCAGTTAACCTGTTGTGAAACCTCAACTGCTGTGATATCACTTTGTTCATTGCCGGTTGTTGCTCCATGGGCCGTTCCCGCAAGCAGCAATGTATGGCGTGCTGGAGTCGGCAAGATTCTGCAGCCGTCTTCCTGTATGGTGTTTAACTATTGAAATGATTGTAACTTATTAGTGAAGTGCACCGGCAGTATCTTCTGCCTTGTGGCTGTTAACGTTCTGGTTACTTGCCGTGGTAGTTAGCATAGTTTTCCGTCAGTGTGTTTTCTGTTGTGGCGTCACAAGACAGCTACGCCACACTGAAGTAGCCGAAAGGCACGCGTAATCTCACGTAGGCTAGATAGAGGTCTGAAACAGGATACGTAATGAATGGTAGCAAGAAAAGTACGTAGCTGCTTTAATACTTAACTTTTAATCCTTCATGTGAATACAGCATTCCTTGATGATACAAGGGAGACTCTATCTTAAAATGGTTAATGGCGCCTTGCTAGGTCGTAGCCATGGACTTAGCTGAAGGCTATTCTAACTGTCTCTCGGCAAATGAGAGAAAGGCTTCGTCAGTGTAGTCGCTAGCAAAGTCGTCGTACAACTGGGGCGAGTGCTATTCCGTATCTCGAGACCTGCCTTGTGGTGGCGCTCATACTGCGATCACACAATGGCGGCACGCGGGTCCGACATGTACTAAATGGACCGCGGCCGATTTAAGCTACCACCTAGCAAGTGTGGTGTCTGGCGGTGACACCACATTCCTCCCCCGCAAATCGGCGAACGGTCGTGTGATAAGGATTCCGCCCGCCGTGGGGAGGACCCCATGTTGACGTATGCGATGAGGTGGGGAGCCTAACAACAGGCGAGGCTGTGCCACCCGCACCCGGCCATTCGGTCCGAGGGGAGCTAGGAAACGCTTGAAAACCTACTCCAGGGTGCACGTCAACATGCGGTGTATGCGCCCGTAAAGAGACAGGAGGGGCCGAAGGGTCGACCTCCATTGCGTCGGGGGATCCGACGCGCGATGACGTCATGTGGTCCGGAGAGGGCAAGAGTTCCATGGCGGAGGACAGCTGGTCACGGGAAGCGATCGGCGGCGCGTGACCCAGGGAGGCGCTTGGCGGCTGCAGCGAAGCGTCCACTGCGGGCAGCGCCGGCGGGAGAACAGGCGGCGGCGCGTCGCCATGGGGCAAAATGGAAGGCATCGTCGGGAACACCTGGGGATGAGGCGAGCCAGTAGATGGGTCCCCAGGGTGCTGACCGGACGGCACCGTCGCTGAAAGCAGACGGGGAGCGGCAGAACCCGTGCGACGACAGAGGCGCAGCTGATTGAGATGCCGACGCACCTCACCAGAGACCCCCAAAACCAAATACATCGCGCGGCCGAGGCAGCGAAGAATGCGCCATGCGAGCCAACGCCGTTAACCGCGATAGTTGCGATAGAATACAACGTCGCCTGGAGCAAAAGCAGAAGTCTGCCGCTGCATAGGAACCTGATGCGGCGGGTGCAGCAAAGACATCAAGGTTCGATGAGGACGACCGTGGAGCAACTCAGCCGGCGAGCGACCATCTCGGGGCTGAGAGCGATACGATGACAAAAAGAGCAACAACGCTTCCTCCCGAGAATGCGACTCTTTCAACTTCAACATTTGTGACTTGAAAGTCCGGACCAATCGTTCAGCGGCACCGTTGGACTGAGGCGAAAACGGCGCGGATGTCAGATGTTCAATACCATTGGCCTTGCAGAATGACTGAAATTCTGCGGACATGAATTGTGGGCCATTGTCGGAAACAATAGTCTGCGGAAGACCTTCAATGCAAAAGATAGCAGACAACGCTTGGATGGTGGCGGAGGACGTCGTGGAAGACATCCGGACAACAAAAGGAAAATTACTGAAGGCATCCACCAGAACCAACCATCGAGCATTCCAGAATGGACCAGCAAAATCAATGTGCAAGCGTTGCCAAGGGGAAGTGGCTTTTGGCCATGCAAAGACTTTCCGCGGCGGTGCGGATTGTTGTTCAGCACACGCCATGCAAGAAGAACACATATTCGTAATCGCAGAATCGGTTCCGAACCAAGTACAGTGCTGACGAGCAAGTTGTTTCGTTCGCACTATATCCCAATGCCCTTGGTGAAGAAGCCGTAAAACAGGGGACTGTAACGAACGTGGGACCACGACTCTGGACTGATCATCAGAACGCAACAACAAAACACCACGTCGAACAAAAAGTCTCTCCTTATGAGCAAAAAATCGGCGAACCAACGGATCCTCGATCCGAGACTTTGACAAAGGCCATTGCGTAGCAACAAAACGCAAAACGGTAGCAAGGACCGGGTCAGCAGCTGTGGCTGTAGCTACACGACGAAAATCAATCGGAACCGATTCGACCACTGCATCAGTTTCCGCATCAATGAACATGCAAGCAAGTTCGGAAGAATCGAATGCTCTATCCTCAGCAACAGGCAAACGGGACAACGCATCGGCGTTTCCGTGCTTAGCAGTGGACCGATACAAGATATCGTAGCGGTACTGCGAGAGGAAAATAGACCAGCGAATGAATTTCTGCGCTGTACGCGGAGGTACAGGCTTGTTCGGATGAAAAAGCGATGTCAAAAGTTTATGGTCTGTGATGATGGTAAAGTGACGACCATACAAGAAATCATGGAACTTAGTAACACCAAACACGAGAGCCAAAGCTTCTTTCTCTATCTGTGAATAATTTCTTTGCGCAGATGAGAGCAATTTGGACGTAAAGGCAATAGGGCGATCATGCGACCCATCTTTGTGCGCAAGCACAGCACCGATCCCGAAATCCGATGCATCTACCATCAACAAAAGGGGTTTCGGGGGATCGAATGGCGTAAGGCAAGTATTTGAAAGCAACGCCGATTTCAACTGGCGACAGGCGCGTTCGCATTCCGTCGTCCAGACGAACGGAACACCCATACGGCGTAAGCTATGAAGCGGAGCTGAAATGGAAGAGGCATTGCGCAGAAAGCGATGATAATAGTTAATTTTACCCAACACACTCTGTAGCTGCTTCACATTCTGTGGCGAAGGCAAATCTTGTATGGCACGGAGGTGCTCTGGACTCGAATGTATGCCTTGGGCATTGATGACAAGTCCCAGGTATGGTAAGTCACGAGCAAAAAACACACACTTGTCCTTCCGCAAGCGAAGACCATTTTGGCGCAATACCTCAAATAATGTTCGTAGGTGTGCTAAATGCTCGTCTGCTGTCTTTCCGGAGATCACAATATCGTCCAGTTAGTTCGCAACAGTAGGGACCGATGCACAAACAGTTTGTAAATATTGCTGAAACAATGCAGGCGCGGATGCACACCCGAATGGCAGTCTTTTGAATCGGTACAAACCAAGATGCGTGTTAACCACCAAGACGCGCTGGGAGTCGGCGTCCACTGGGATTTGCAAGTACGCATCTGCTAGGTCCAACTTCGAAAAGTATTTACCCGGGCACAGTTTATCAAAAAGATCTTCCGGGCGGGGTAAGGGAAAAGTTGCAATCACGAGTTGTGGATTCACTGTTGCCTTGAAGTCCACACAAAGTCTCAGTTTTCCGGAAGGTTTTGGCAAAATTACTAAGGGTGAGGCCCAGAGAGAAGCTTGCACACGTTCAATTACACCTTGTGATTCTAAATCATGTAAGGTTCTCGCGACCTTATCACGCAATGCGTGAGGAACATTGCGCGCTCTGAAAAATTTCGGTTGCGCATTGACTTTCAGTTCCAAATGTGCTTCATAATTCTTAGCGCAACCAAGGCCCAGTGCAAAAATGTCTGCAAATTCTTCACATAGACGAGAAACACTGGCGGAAGGCACAGACTGATTCACTGATAGGACCTGATTGGCTATAGACATGTTAAACAACTGAAATAAATCTAAACCAAACAAGTTCACTGCAGTAGAAGAACGAAGAACGTAAAATGACACAAGTTTTGTTTGTCCCTTGTATGTTGCAAGAAGAGTGCACTGTCCTAACACAGGGATCTGCTGTCCTGAATATGTAGTGAGCTTAACAGTTGCGGCACGCAACGGAGGTTTTCCCAGTTGTTTGTACGTGTCGTGATTGACCAATGAAACTGCAGCTCCGGTATCGAGCTGGAATGGTATGACCTTGCCATTAAAGTCCAAATCTACAAAAAGTTTATTGTCCTGCTGGCGACAAGAGCGACTGTCTCGTGCAATTTGAACTGATACAGGTACAGTAGCACTTGCTAATTGACGTGATTTCCGGCGACGTCGACGTACACTTTGTGTGGGACGAACACAGTCACTGTTAGAGACAGTGGCACTGGACGAAGTGGAATTAACTACATGAATGGCCATGGGCGAAGGTTCACGAGCCTGAGTGTCCTTGGTTCGATTCCGGCGTGAAGCAAAGGGCCTAGAATGGTTGTGATTGTCCGATCTGAGCTTTTTCTGGCAAACACTTTGAACTTGTCCTTTCTTATTACAGAAATACCAAATAGCTTGGCGTGACGGGCAATTTTCATGCGAATGTCTAGTAGCACACCGCGGGCATGATTTCACTGCCGTTGTCTGCTGGCGCGGCACACCTGGTTTAGAGCGTGGCGGCAGCTGCATGGACGTGCGCGAGGGCAGTTTACCGGGCCGCGCAGCGCGCCCGGCGGGCCTGTTAATGTTACACACGGCTGGCGAAGATGCAAATGAGTCCTGAGCAAAGTCAAGCGTGTCTTGTCTATCCAATATGTCTATCACTTGCTGAAGGGAGGGATTAACTAGTTTCAAAATCTGTTCCCATATGCGAACATCAGAAACGTTCTGTGCAATTGCATCACGGACCATGGTATCTGAATAAGGGAGTCCACATTCACACTCAAAAGCACAATCCCTTGTAAGGCCTTGCAATGTTGCAACCCACTCCCTATTAGTTTGACCGGCCGTACGTTTTGTACGAAAGAACGTATACCTTTTTGCAACTACATTAACTGTTTCCTTGAAATAGGCGTCCAATGCCGACAAAATTTCTTCGTAGGACAGAGTTGCTACGTCGCGTCGGGGAAATAATTTCACTATCACACGGTACGTTTGCACCCCTACACACGCCAATAAATGAGGCTGCCGCTCGTTACCTTGAATTCTGTAGGCCGCGAGATGAAATCCAAACTGGCGTGACCACTCAGTCCATGTCTCTTGGGTTGGGTCAAACTTGCGAAATGACGGTGCAACTGCATGTTGTGGCTGCGGTAGCGGTGAAGCGGCGGCTGCCGCATCGTGTTGCAGTGCACGTTGACCCTGGACGAGCTGTCCAAGGGCATCCAATTACGCCTACGTCTGCTGATTCTGCAAGCGATAAAATTCGGACAGTACATCTGGCGAAGCCATGACACAAGTAAATGTAAGCAATTAGAAAGAACAAGACCCTTTCCGTTGGCTCATCGCCAACTGTTGTGGTAGCGGTGATAAGACAGCTACGCCACACTGAAGTAGCCGAAAGGCACGCGTAATCTCACGTAGGCTAGATAGAGGTCTGAAACAGGATACGTAATGAATGGTAGCAAGAAAAGTACGTAGCTGCTTTAATACTTAACTTTTAATCCTTCATGTGAATACAGCATTCCTTGATGATACAAGTGAGACTCTATCTTAAAATGGTTAATGGCGCCTTGCTAGGTCGTAGCCATGGACTTAGCTGAAGGCTATTCTAACTGTCTCTCGGCAAATGAGAGAAAGGCTTCGTCAGTGTAGTCGCTAGCAAAGTCGTCGTACAACTGGGGCGAGTGCTATTCCATATCTCGAGACCTGCCTTGTGGTGGCGCTCAGTCTGCGATCACACAGTGGCGACACGCGGGTCCCACATGTACTAAATGGACCGCGGCCGATTGAAGCTACCACCTAGCAAGTGTGGTGTCTGGCGGTGACACCACATTTTCCTCGCAGTGTTTATGCTGTCTGGCACGGCATGTAGCTCGACCGCCTTGATGCTGTTCTTTGTTTTTAGTGGTTATTGTGCCTTGACTGTATTTAGACGCCAATTGTCAAGATGTAGTGCTACTGGTATCTTCGACCTCACTGACAATTTCTGTAGTTGCGTTGTTGATCGGGCGGAAGGGAATTGATTAGGTTGGTTGGTCCTTCAGCCATCCCTGGGTCGGGTTGCCATCTGATTGTTTAATCTTGTCTTTGGCAGCCTGTCTCACCTAACTTTACGTTAGAGTTGCCTCCTCCGGCTGACCCTTGGAACATTTCTGAGCTCCACTCTCCTGTTACCAGTTGAAATCTGGTTTTTCAGGACAGAGCTGATCAGCTGGTTGTGGAAAGAGCCCAAAATCAGTTACTGACAGTTGCACAAAACACAACTTTATTTTTCTAAAAACATTTAATCACGCATGCCCTTAAAAGAAAACAATACGGCTGAATGCTAGAACACAAGTGATTAAAATTGCTTTAAGGAATACATGTGGCTGAAGGCTTTATTCTAAAATTAACACAAACTAAACAAATAGACGGCTGAAGGCCTCGCACAGCACTTCAGACTAAAAGAAAATCACAATCTAAAATCAAGTGAACAGTGCTGCTCAGAAGGGTTTCAAGCGTAAGCCTGACGAGGTAATTCTAACATAAAGTTAGGTGAGGTAGGCAGCCGAAGATAAGATTAAATAATCGGATGGTAACCCAGTCCAGGGATGGCTGAAGGACTCACCAATTAATTCCCTTCCACCCGACCAACAGCACAACAACAGAAAATGTCAGCAAGGACGAAGATACCAGCAGAACTACATCTTGACAATTGGCGTCTAAATACAGTCAAGGCACAATAACGAAGAGACATAAAAAAGAACACCACCACGGCTCTCGAACTACATGCCATGCCGGACAGCATCAACACTGCGAGGAAAACACACTGACGGAAAACTATGCTAATGACCAGGGCAAGTAACCAGAACGTTAACAGCCACAAGGCAGAAGATACCGCTCGTGCACTTCACTAATAAGTTACAATCATTTCAATAGTTAAACACCGTACAGGAAGACCGCTGCAAAATCTTGCCGACTCCAGCACACCATACATTGCTGCTTGCGGGAACAGCCCATGGAGCAACAACCGGCAATGAACAAAGAGATGTCACAGTAGTTGAGGTTTCATAACGGGTTAACTGATTACTCAACTCCAGTATCCAGATTCGGTGGGCAACGAACTCTTGCAGCTAGTCCCTCACAAATCCGACCGCGCGTGCATGCCGCCAGCGGACCCGGCCCTACCTTGCACTGCAGAGACTTTCTCGCTGCTCTCTTGCAACTGACTGACTGCCTCAAACACAGCACCACACAGAAATATCGCGGTCACAAAAAAAGATGGTACAGCAGTACTAGTATCGATAAGCACTGCTGCTGCCACTGACGGAGGCAAGTCAGCAACTCGCATGGTAGTAACTCAGGGAGCAATAAGACACCACTCGATTGTGAGAAAATGCCAAGGAAGAAACGGCATAATGGGAGCTGGCCACGGCTCCCCCCTTGTTTAACGGCAACCTGTTCCCTGGTACAATTGTTCCGACTATATTTCCGACCAGGAGCTGTTTCATTAAAACATTAATGACCGGGTATAAGCTAGTAAGGAAAGGCAATATAATATCGGAACAAATTTTCAAATGACAACCAGTGTCTTAGTACAATACTATGGCCTTTATTTACGCCAAAGAGCCGACCGAGTAAAATTCTGGGAGTCGGGTACAAACCAGAAAATAATGAGGAGGTAGACAATGACACAAATCACCACGAGGATTACAGAATGTTACTCGCCTTTATCAGCAAGCAGTTCCATGGATCCACGATGCATCGCGGCAGTTACTGAGTGGTGCCGATGAAAGCCAGGTAGAAGAGGGCAGTCAGCCCACGAGCGGTCGACCGCCACGAATGTTGCCAACCAACCGACGGGATGTCGGCCTGCTGCTTGTAGTCGACGCTGACCCCGGTGAAGTACTCCGGTATCTTGGCCCTGCTCAGGCCCTCCTTGCGCAGCTCGTGTCTTCGACCGCTCGGAGTTCGTGACCACCTCTTGTCGCGACGCTACCGCCAATCCCCAAACTTCGTGCCTCCTCTCGGGTCAGCGAACCCCGTATATACATTGGCAAGCAAAGATCTTCCAAGGACACAACCCACAGATACCAACTCTTCGTCATAGATATTGCCAATGGGGCCGTAAGAGGGATAGTCGATACTACACCTGCGCTGCGCTAGTGGCGCCAGACAGAAGAGTCTACTAATACAATGGCGCCACGGCTCACACTGCAAAAGGTAAACTTCATACTGAAAAGGAACGGCGTGCTAGTGACATAAAAGAGCTTGCTATAGAAACAAAAGAACCTCAGCTAGATTCCCTAACATTAATACCAAAAATAGGAAGAAAACAGATCAAACAGCCAATTGATTATTCTTCAGACGTTGAGCCTTCTTACATCATGACAGTGGATCAAATATAGACAGATTCTTACTATTTGGCGAAGAAGCATCCGCAGAAAAGGAAGAACAAGAGCCTGGGTCTTCAGGGAAGTATCAGCGGACTCAACAACGTACTCAATTTATTAGACACCTCAGCCTCAGTGATTGAAATCTTTCAGGTCACCCGACTTATCCTCATTTCGTAGACAACAATGTATTATTTTTGTACAAGTATTTTTAAGCATTTTCTTCAATAAACTTTAAAATGGATTACAAATAGTCTTGACCACAAAAACATTTATTTCTATGGTAACCGAATCTGGTCACTATTTGACCATCCACAGACCGTCGTAGTATGAGGGTCTGAGTATGGTTAAATATTGAGCGAAAGCGGTTACCATGGAAATAAATGTTTTTACGGTCAAGACTGTTCGTACTCTATTTCAAAGTACCTTTAGCCAGATAACTGTTTGTCCACGACAGATTGTTCTCAAAAATTACATTATGTTCCAATTTACGAGACACTTCACTTCAGTATTACGTTGGGTAATGTGTCTACAGTACAACACCGTTAAAAACGTTATTTCATAATTTTTTAGTATTTAGTCATCCGTTTTTATCGACGTTTATCTCAAATGTGGTAGTAGCCGTAAATTTCTCTGGAAGTAATGGACAGAATTGGCGGTGGTTATAAGTAACAACCCAGCCTATGATTTCACATTCATATCTCGGGAAAATACAGGGTGATTCAAAAAGAATACCACAACTTTAGGAATTTAAAACTCTGCAACGACAAAAGGCAGAGCTAAGCACTATCTGTCGGTGAATTAAGGGAGCTATAAAGTTTCATTTAGTTGTACATTTGTTCGCTTGAGGCGCTGTTGACTAGGCGTCAGCGTCAGTTGATGCTAAGATGCCGACCGCTCAACAGAAAGCTACTGTAACTGGACTACAGTATCTGGAGATGTTAGAGAATTGGCTGTTCCCTCAGCTCGAACAAGAAGCACAACAATTCATATTTCAGCAGGATGGAGCGCCACCACATTGGCACTTATCTGTCCGTAACTACCTGAACGTCAACTACCCGAGGCGATGGATCAGCCGCCAGGCAGCCCGTGACAGAGCACTTCATCACTGGCCTCCAAGAAGCCCTGATCTTACCCCCTGCGATTTTTTCTTATGGGGGTATGTTAAGGATATGGTGTTTCGGCCACCTCTCCCAGCCACCATTGATGATTTGAAACGAGAAATAACAGCAGCTATCCAAACTGTTACGCCTGATATGCTACAGAGAGTGTGGAACGAGTTGGAGTATCGGGTTGATATTGCTCGAGTGTCTGGAGAGGGCCATATTGAACATCTCTGAACTTGTTTTTGAGTGAAAAAAAAAACCTTTTTAAATACTCTTTGTAATGATGTATAACAGAAGGTTATATTATGTTTCTTTCATCAAATACACATTTTTAAAGTTGTCGTATTCTTTTTGAATCACCCTGTACATCCCTCATTGGCCACAACATTAGAAAAACTGAAAACTGCGTGGCTTCATTCCCACCTACCTGACGTAAATATAAATGTACACCTAAACCCCTACGTACACCACCGGAAGGACATCCGGATACCGATTTGAATCCTGCTGCTTCACAAGGCAAATCGAAATCAAAGCATGAGCATCCACCCACACTGTGACATAATACACAGTAGTGTACCGAGTCAAAAGCAGTCAACATTCGTGTTCCACGTGAGGCAGTCTGCATAGTTAGTATTCATATTTATCTAGTTTTTCACCGTAGTTAACTACGTATTTACACCAAAGTAACAGAGGATCATTGTGTATGCATGACATGCAAATATTAACAACGCTCTGCCAGCAGATAAACGATTAACAGCGGCGGTGCAGAACACTGCAGTAACATTACAAGAGATTCCACATGGCGGAAAACGTCAAAACATCCGCAGTTCAATGTGCTTCATTAATAATAACAACTTATTTGCATGAGACAGCACGTTGTGGACAGTGCAAAACAAAATTAAATACTCTAAATAGAAACTTTAAACTAACAGCAATAAAAATAAAGTATAATGGGTGAATAGCCAGGCGAGTAGACGTATACCGACGTAGGAACTTCATTTCTGGGTTCATACAGATGCGTAAAGACAGAGACCATACCTCATGGAAAGCAGGTTACTGGCGTCCAAAAGGAGTGGCATAGATAGATGTATCTACGTAAACGTCTACACAACACGAAAGCGAGTGGAACGGAAATACCCCAGATTAGAGTGCAGTATTTCTGGCACCGTGTGTGGCATGGAGCAAACGTGACTGGCTAAAGAAAAAAACATTTTCACAAGGGGGTAGGGCTTACTTTTGACTCAGCTAAGTTTGTCGCCTCTAATTCATCAAAATTAACAGTTATACTTGATGAATACGACCTCGAAGCTGTTAAAACCTTTATTATCTACGGAACCACGCGACTGCTACGGTCGTAGGTTCGAATATTACCTCGGGGATGGATGTGTGTGTGATGTTCTTAGATTGGTTAGGTTTAAGTAGTTCTAAGTTCTAGGGGACTAATGACCTCAGATGTTGAGTACCATAGTGCTCAGAGCCATTTGAACCATTTTCTTTATTATTTCCCCCCATACAAGATAAACACTGATTCTTTAAAGAATCGAACTCGCACGCATAAAACTGTTTCAGACAACTGATTACTTCTCAAATGAGTCAATGAGTGAAAACACAAACTAGTTAGACATAGGATGCGAGCGGGCATTGACTGAAATCAATGGTGTAAGTTGAAAATGTGTGCCAGACCGGGATTCGAATACTATGATCATATTGGTAAAGATGGAATATCGTCAATCCCTTGATCCATATCACTGCATTCATGTTAGTGTGTGGACAAAACGCCAAAGGGGATGTCGAGGTCACTGCTGTAGGGGTCGTTCGCTGAGTGAAGGCCAACATCATTCTCGTAAACCTCCACAGCGGACCCACAGTCCTTACAATGTTCTTCTGTATCAGGTAAATGGCAGCCATACATATGGAATGGTGTATCTGGCGATTCATATGTTTATTGTTGACGACCAAACACCAGCCCGCTCTAATATCGGAACCGAGAAGATCGCAATGGAGTGAACGCCTGACCACTGGCCAAGTGGTAACAGTTTCAGATTTCGGAGACAGCCTCGCATCATGTGGTAATAAACATCCTGGGCCCTCTGCAGTCCCTCACTCAGCAAGTCAGCGTTGATATAATCGAAGTCCACAGAAAACTTCGTTGGGTGAGATAACGGTGGCAGAGTATGCACCACCGCAATGGCTGGCTCGTGAGAGGTTCATATGGCTTTGAGCACTATGGGACTTAACATGTGAGGTCATCAGTCCCCTAGACATAGAACTACTTAAACCTAACTAACCTACAGACATCACACACATCCATGCCCGGGGCAGGATTCCAACCTGCGACAGCGCGGTTCCGGACTGAAACCACTCGGCCACAGCGGCCGGCTCCGTGACAGGCTGGAGCCAATTCTTCAATAAGAGTTCCTGTGAGGCTGCGCTGACGGTAGCTCCACATCTTCATCATCGCGACGACATATAAGGCAGACACTCTCACCTGCACAGTTAACCATCGCCCTTTTTTGTAGGGAGGTTGAACACTTTGATGATCATTCCCTCACTAGCAAAGTAACCAACGACTGCTTGTATTATAAACTGCGTCTTTGGCATCGGGAGGAATGTGACCAGATTGGGTATCCTGGATGTTAGTTAGATGTTGACATAAGCCAGCCACTTAATCATGTTCAAAGATCACAGCAGTTTGATACTGACTTCACTATGTATGTCCTGAACGAGTCCAGAAAAGGTAAAGTGTGCTGTCCGTAGACTGTCATGCATGAAAATAACCCCCAAACATTTGACTGTACCCCAGAGTGAGTATGGAGTGAAGCTCCCTGATGATGACACTAATGATGACAATCGCTCCAGACTTCTCGAAGTTCAAGCGGCTTCTGGCTATGTCACCTTACTGGCAATCAAGTCCAGTGCACTTTAGACACACTAAAAGCACCAGATCGTCTGCATAAGCTCGGCAGACAAAGGTATGATCTCTCAACGTCCTTGTTGCCGGCTTTGTAGTCTCTCTAACAGTGGCTCCATGCCAATGGCATACATAACACAGACGGATGGCAACCTTGCTTCGCAGAGCGCGCGATTGTGATCTTTCTCGCTATACGTCCATTGACTGTAATCTGTGAAACCGCGCCATGCAGAAGGTGCATGACGATCTTCATGAAGAAATGGGGCAGGGCCAGCTGTTGCAGCACCTTCTCAAGATAATTGTAGCATACCCTATCAAAAGCGTGACCAAAGGCTGATACTAAGGCTCTGGGCACGCGACACGCATCCGAAAGTGCTATGGCATCGTGGTAATCACTGAATACCGTCTCTATATTGTTGTTACCTTCGAGACAAGTCTGGTGGGTAGAGAGGGTTTGATGCAGGAAATTATGAATTCGAGCAGCTGGAATTCTCATAAGTATCTTGAAATCGCTATTTAGTAGCATAAGAGTCAGGTACTGGTCAACTCGCCATCCGGAAGATGGCTCGGGGTCCGATATAAGTAAGGATGCCGTCCACAAAGGCAGGTGGGATCTGCACTGCAGAGTCCATCAGTTTTTGGTACATCGTAACCTATCGGCGCATCTTCACATCACGAAACGTACGGTAGAATATTGGGACACCATTTGGGCCCAGCGATTTTTTGGTCACCTGTTTGCTGAGGGTATCGGTGAAGTCGCCAGCCGTTATTGGGTACGTGAGGGTCGCCGCTGCGTTGACATTAAGGGTCCAGTGTAGCAAGCGGAGGACTTCGTCCGTCGCTATAGCATCCTCTGCGTGGTAGAACAGCCGGTAATGATCCAAGGAGACGTTAGCAATATCTTTTTTTGGCCGTCAGATGCCGGCCATGTGGTATATCCAGCACAGACATCAATGTTCTGCAACATGTACGACGTTCGCCGATAATGTGATACATGGCCGGCGGTTCACCTCTGACCTGGTCTTGACTACAAGCGCAAAAGCATGCCCTCACCACGACGCCGTGTAAGCGTTGTGATCTTTGCTTGTGATCTCCGGAACTCAGCCTGACGCCTTGGCGACAGTGGCTGGGCTAATATCTCCCGCAAAAGCATAAAATAATATTCGATGGTGTGCTGTTGTCAAATAAGCCGCAATGCAACTTTTGAGCAACCGAGCCACCACTGTATCTTGGAAGGGAATGTCGGATGCCGCCTCTCACAGATCCTTCAGGTCTCCACAGTCCTCTTCTGGATCCTGAAGGAGTGCTACATTCATCTTCCATGTACTCCTGTTCCACTACACCTTCAAACGTTGGAGGGAGATGGTGCAGAGGTAGGCATCATGATCTGCAAAGGCCCCCGGCCATATGTTAGCTGCAGTAAGTTACTGAGAGACATAGATCCGTCAAGGCGACTCGTTGAATGCCCGGTAATATATGTGTGTATCCCTGTGTGTTGCCGTGGATAATCCGCCATACGTCGACGAGGCGAACGTCTTGCACCAGGCACTGCAGTTCTCGTGTCCAAAGGTGTGGTATTTCTTCCTATGGTGACAGGACACAACTGAAGTCACCCACTAAGAACATATAGCGTCTCTCAAATAAGGACATAAAATCTCTAACAGTCTCTCTTCGTGTCCATACCTTAGGAGGCATAACATTCACAATCCTGACGCCCTGATGTGTGACAGCAAGTCCACGTGCTGAGGGTAGGTAGGTTACACCATCGATCACCATGTCTTCCTTCACAAGGAGTCCGTACAACTACAAAGATCGGTGCATGGCGCTTTATAAATGTCGTATCCATAAATAGGGGGAAACTCTTTCACATGCACTTCCTGGAGGAGTGCAGCATCGAGATATGCTGCCCTTAACAAGTCGTAAAACATCTACAACCTGACCTCAGACATGATGGTATTGAGGCTCATGCCAGTCTGATAGGGCTGGATTTGGGAGAAGGTATTGTTGACGTCTACTGGGAGAGATGGAGATGGAAGAAGACCCCACTGTCAACAATGAGACCCGTCCTATGTCCAACGGCGTGTAAGTGTTATGATGTGAAACAAGAGCAACCGCTTTAGCTGTTGCAGCAGATGTCACAAACCTTGACATCGTCGGCCCACACAGGCAGGCTTGTGCTGCTATCATCCCTCAGAATTAGCGGGTCGGCCGAAGGATGCAGCACGTCCATGATAGGGTCATAGGGTCAGATACTGAATCCATCTGGTGTCCTTCATCCGGAGGCGTGGCACTGGGAGAATTCGAATAAGCTGCTGATCGAATCCTGTCAGGGGAACCGACAATCATTTCGTCCTGCTGGAGATGGTCGTCACCATCGAGATCTTCCTCTTCTGTTGACTCTATCCTGCAGGTATCGGATGTAGCCAGTCGAGGTTTCTTCCATGGCTCTGGAGCCAGTTGTTTTCAAATATGATAGTCGGTATCTAACAACGACTAGGGGTCGTTGCCATCAGAGACGAAAGCGCCCGTTCTCATTACCAAATCGGCGGTGGCTAACCTCTTCTGCAGAGCCATTTCCTCTTCGCATTTGCAAAGCTGATGTTGGGGAGTGCTCTGGCAGTGCAGAATGTAAGTCCGTAGTGCCCTGCCAATCTCCCGGAGGCTTCTCAGTGTCGAGTGAAAGCGACTCTGGTGTCGACCGTCAATGATGACTTTCAAGGACCTCCACGCATGTCAGTGGGAGCACCGTTAGATAGGGTGACATCTCATCCTTTCCCGTCGGCAGTTGTACGTGGGTTGAATGAAAAAGAGTGCTTCCTCCTTCGTTAATTGGGTTTGGATGGGAATATTTTAATAAATAAAACGCAGAGACAATCCTTAGAATGTGATCTTTAATTACCAATATTCACTTTTCCACATAATCACCAGCCAATTGGATAAATTTCTGCCAACGATGAACAAGTTTTCTCAAGCCGTCACTCAAGAAGTCGACACTCTATTTCCGCAACCACAGTCTCACCGTTCTCTCAACGTAATCATCAGAAGCATAATGCTGTCCCTGCAGATCGTGTTTCACTATCGGGAACAGATAGAAGTCATATGGTGATAAATCTGCACTGTATTGAGGATGCCGTATGGTGGTGAGATTTAGTTCTGCTGTGGTGGCACGTAAAGTGTATGGTTTGGCATTGTGCAGTAATGTGACCCACACGTTCTTGTGAAATGCCGATTGTGCTTGCAGTTTCTCTCTGAGTGATACGACGAGCGCCCTCAATCAATCTGTCAGCATTTTGCTTGTGACACTCGGTGGTTGCTGTCACAGGACATTCAACTGCTCGCTGCGGTCGCAGGTTCGAATCCTGCCTCGGGCATGGATGTTTGTGTTGTCCTTAGGTTAGTTAGGTTTAACTAGTTCTAAGTTCTAGGGGACTAATGACCTCAGCAGTTGAGTCCCATAGTGCTCAGAGCCATTTGAACATTCAACTGCTTGTTTGTCACGCTGGTCAGATACTTCCGCCTCAACATGTTTAAACTTACTCACCCAACGACGCACAGTACTCACATCAACACAATCATGATAAACTTCCTGCATTCTCTGATGAATCTCCTTCTGCTGTCAAGAATTCAAATGGTTCAAATGGCTCTGAGCACTATGGGACTTACCGAGGTCATCAGTCCCCTAGACGTAGAACTACTTAAACCTAATAATCTTAGGACATCACACGCATCCATGCCAGAGGCAGGATTCGAACCTTCGACCGTAGCAGCAGCGCGGTTCCGGACTGAAGCGCCAAGAACCGCTCGGCCACAGCTTCCGGCTGTCAAGAATTCAATGACTGCACTTTGCTTAAATCGCATTGACCGACCGTCTGCGTAGGGTTCCATACTGTAACAACACAACCGTTTAATGCTAAGGTTTCCAGCCAACTGGAGCTGTAGCGAAGAGGCTGCACAACAAGCCAGTACCTGCCGCATACAAATGCTGCCAACTGTTGAAGATTTACGAAGGTGTAGGCATCACTTTTCAGTCAACCGTCGTATGAGGCGACGTTCATACAGCTCGATCTGATGTGTCACTCTTACCCACATCCCGAACAGGTCTTGGGCTGGCCATTGTAAATTAAGATGGCACGGCAACCGTCCATGTTCAAATAGCTCGGGACATGCTTATTAAGGTTGATGCCCACCTGGCGCACCCCATTCAGAACTGGGTACGTGGTAAAGTGTGCACACTTTTGCGCCGTATAGCTTATCACAGTGCCATAGGGTCTCAACGACGCGATCACCATCTCTGCTGGCACCTCAAATGGCGACTCGAACACACGGACCGTGCTCTGGTCGGCATGTACATGTTCCACTTTCACAGGCCCACTCTGTCCATCCGAATGCCTGAACTGAAGGTCACTCGTCCTTTTGCGAATCCTTTCACACGCCACATCGTCCACCAGTAGACAACGCTGATCTCGATGGAGAGATGAATCCCTATTAGACCGTGGTAATGCTTTCGGTAGTGCGTACTCGGTCGTAAAACTGAACTTCAGTATTACCTTTCGTTGTGAACATGTCATGGTGCGTCGAAGGAAGGAAGTTGCAAGGAGTCGGCTGTAGACAACAACAACACCGCGTGCGCTATCGCCACAGGGCCAAAACCAGGACGGCCGAGAAGCTGCCCTGCCGAAAGTAGACTGTTTGGTTGAGCCATCCGGACACAGTCGTCATTGCAGCTGCACCGACTACCCTATCACGCCTCCCGTCTGAGCCGAGTCCTCCATTTACCCACATACTATAAATGTAGTGCCGCTTGTCCATTATCCTCAGTACTCACGGCATTTCGCCGACTCCCGTAGCAGTTCGTGCAGGGTGTGCATCTGCACAGAGAAGATCGTCGGCCGTCTCGCCTCATATATACTTCAGTTGATCGATGAAAGAAGGAAGTACAAAAAAGATCAGACAAATTCAGGAATACGAGAACTACAAGTCGCTGAGGAATGAAATAAATAGGAAGTGCAGGAAATCTCAGACGAAATGGCTGCATGAAAAATGTGAAGAAATCGGACCAGAAGGACCTACTCAGCTTATACAAAAGAATAACCTTCCGTGAAATGAAAAGCAAGGGTGGTAACACTAACAATGTCAAACGCAGGGGAGGAAGGAGATAGGTAGAGTAAGTACGTTCAAGGCATTTATGAGGGGGAAGATTTGTCCGATATGACTGAAGAAGAAAGAGGAATCGATTTAGAAGAAATAGAGGATGCGGTATTAGAATCCGAATGTAAGAGATTTAAGATCAAATCAAGTCGGAAGGATAGATAACATTCCACCAGAATTTCTAAAATCATTGCGGGAACGCTACTCACGTTAGCGTGTAAAATGTATTAGTCCGCTGACATGTTATCTGACTTTCGGAGAAAATATCATCCATGCTGTTCCGAAGACGACAAGAGCTATCATATACGAGAATTAGAGGACAATCAGCTTAACAGCTCATGCATCCAAATTGCTGACAAGAATAATATACAGAAGAATGGAAAAAATTGAGTATGTGCTAGCTGACGATCAGTTTGGCTTTAGGATAGGTAAAGGCACCAGAGAGGCAACTCTAACGTTGCAACTGATAACGGAAGCAAGACAAAGAAAAACCAAGACACGTTCATACGATCTGCCGACCCGGAAAAACCGTTAGACTCTGTAACATGGTGTAAGGTGCTCGAAATTCTGAGGAAAAGTAAGCTATAGCGAGGGATGGGTAATATACAGTATGCACAAGACCAAGAGAGAATAACAAGAGTGGACGACCAAGAACGAAGTGACAGATTAAAATTGTGTAAGACAGAGATGTAGTATTTCTCCCCTCATGTTCAATCTGTACATCGAAGAAGCAATTATGGAAATAAAAGAAAGGTTCACGAGCGGGATTACAATTAAAGGTGAAAGAATGTCAATGATACAATTCTCTGATGACATTGCTATTGTGAGTTAAAGCGAAGAAGAATTATATGATTTCTTTAATGGAATGAACAGTCTAATAAGTACAGAATGTACACTACTGGCCATTAAAATTGCTGCACCATGAAGATGACGTGCTACAGACGCAAAATTTAACCGGCAGGAGAAGATGCTGTGATATGCAAATGTCTGGCCTTACAGAGCATTCACACAAGGTTGGCGCCGGTGGCGACACCTACAACGTGCTGACATGAGGAAAGATTCCAACCGATTTCTCATACACAAACAGCAGTTGACCGGCGCTGCCTGTTGAAACGTTGTTGTGGTGCCTCGTGTAAGGAGGAGAAATGCGTACCATCACGTTTCCGACTTTGATGAAGGTCGGATTGTAGCCTATCGCGATTGCGGTTTATCGTATCGCGACATTGCTGTTCGCGTTGGTCGAGATCCAATGACTGTTAGCAGAATATGGAATCAATGGCTTCAGGAGGGTAACACGGAACGCCGTGCTGGATCCCAACGGCCTCGTATCACTAGCAGTCGAGATGACAGGCGTCTTATCCGCATGGCTGTAACGGATCGTGCAGCCACGTCTCGATCAACAGATGCAGACGTTCGCAAGACAACAACCATCTGCACGAAATGTTCGACGACGTTTGCAGCAGTATGGACTATCAGCTCGGAGACCGTGGCTGCGGTTACCCTCGACGCTGCATCACAGACAGGAGCGCCTGCGATGGTGTACTCAACTACGAACCTGAATGCACGAATGGCAAAACGTCATTTTTTCGGATGAATCCAGGTTCTATCATGATGGTCGCATCCGTGTTTGGCGATATCGCGGTTAACGCACGTTGGAAGCGTGTATTCGTCATCGCCATACTGGCGTATCACCCTGCGTGATGGTATGGAGTGCCATTGGTTACACATCTCGGTCACCTCTTGTTCGCATTGACGGCACTTTGAACAGTGGACGTTACATTTCAGATGGGTTACGACCCGTGGCTCTACCCTTCATTCGATTCCTGCGAATCCCTACATTTCAGCAGGATAATGCACGACCTCATGTTGCAGGTCCCGTACGGGCCTTTCTGGATACAGAAAATGTTGGACTGTTGCCCTGGCCAGCACTTTCTCCAGATCTCTCACCAACTGAAAACGTCTGGTCAATGGTGGCCGAGCAACTGGCTCGTCACAATGCGCCAGTCACTACTCTTGATGAACTGTGGTATTGTGTTGAAGCTGCATGGGCCTGTACACGCCATCCAAGCTCTGTTTGATGCAGTGCCCAGGCGTATCACGGCCGTTACTACGGCCAGAGGTGGTTGTTCTGGGTACTGATTTCTCAGGACCTATGCACCCAAATGTAATCACATGTCAGTTCTAGTATAATATATTTGTACAATGAATACCCGTTTATCATCCGCATTTCTTCTTGGTGTAGCAATTTTGATGGCCAGTAGTGAGTTTGAGAGTAAATAGAAGAAAGCCGGAAGTAATGAGAAGTGGCAGAAATGAGAACAGTGAAAAACTTAACTTCAGAATTGATGGTCACGAAGTAGATGAAGCTAAGGAATTCTACTACCTAGACAGCAAAAAAAATTTGCATTCCTGGTCAATAGAAGTCTACTAGTATCTAACCTAGGCCTTAATTTGAGGAAGAAATTTCTCAGATTGTAGGCTCAGAACACAGCATTTTATGGCACTTATGGTTGTGAAACATGGACTGTGGTAAAACTGAAACAAAACAGAATTGAAGCATTTGAGATGTGGTGCTACAGAAAAATGTTGACAATTAGGTGGACTGATAAGGTAAGGAATGTGGAAGTTCTGCGCAGAACCGGAGAGGAAAATAATATGTGGAAAACACTGACAGGGAGAAGGGACAGGATGATAGGACATCTGTTAAGACATCAGGGAATGACTTCAATCGTACTAGAGGGACCTGCCGAGGCCAAAAACTGTAGAGGAAAATAGAGATTGGAATACATCCAGCAAATGGTAGAGGACATATATTGCAAGTGCTGCTCTAAGATGAAGAGGTTGGCACAGGAGAGGAATTCGTGATGGGCCGCATCAAACCAGTCAGACGACTGAGGACTCAAATAAATACTCATAGACACACACACACACACACACACACACACACACACACACACACACACACACACTGCGAATAGGTGTGTGTATGTGTGTGTGTGTATGTGTCTGTGTGTGTGTGCGTGTCTGTGTGTGTATTCTTTTGGACATGTCCATAAAAACAGAAGCCTCACATATAATGTGTCAAATGTTTGATATTAAGTATATAAAACGTTTAAATCGATAAGAAATTTGCAAAAAGATTTACAGTTGTGTTTAAAGTTTTTTGAAAGTTGCTAAAAAGTATTCTAGAGGGGTATACTCTGTGTAATTTGCGCTCAATTTTGAGAAAAGCTAGATTTTCACACACCTCAGTATTTGCGACATCAAATCTCCTGAACTGTGAGTCGTATACAGATGTAATTTTGAATGCACAATAAGTGGTATGTATAGATTCCGCTTCCAAAATATGTTGTGAATGTAGCTGGTAGTAGAGGAGTTATTAATTTAAAACCTCATGCCAGATGGTGAAGCTTTACTACATGAACAGCGAAACTGTGAAAAGCGACAAACTCCTTACCTTCCATTGTTTCGTGGGAAGTCTCAGCTAGTAAAGGCTTCAGAAACGTTTAAAATATGTGTAAAGTTTGTTGGTCGTCACTAATTCCTCTCTTTCTCAAATATTGGATGATTAACACCTATGTAGTCTGCACACTGTTCCTGACGCTGGCTCAAGAAATATACGTACATAGTTTCCCCTTCAGTAATTGACATTTTGTGTTAAACCAGGCATGGGCAACCATTGGTGACCGGTCGATCTGATTCACATTCTTAGTTAACCCTAGAACCACCGAACATGGACTAAAGTTGCCTGTATGTTTTTCTTTTATTAATAAATTATAAAAAATATCATATGTTTGTATGTATATTTTTTTATCAAATTATAAAGTACTATACTAAACATTTATATGGTTAAAATTTTAAAAATTGGAAATAAAAAAGAATACAAATTTTGTGCTCAATGAAATATTTTGTTCTAGGTTGGTACTGCTTGTGATTATAATTTAAATTTCATTTGGTAACCTTAACATGAAGTAACTTCAGTAATTCTTTCAGAAAACTATTGTTTCTTTAACTACTTCTTCATGTGCTATCTACCATTGTTTCTTCGAGAATTCCCTCCAGATGTGGAATTTGTATCCATCTTTGTAAGAGTCATTCAGAATCAACAATTTTGTCCAATTAAAGATTATTTCTTGAATGTTTTCGTTACACCATAACTTATATTTGCGCAAGTGTTTTTTTTCTGTTTTTGAAACAGGACAAAAATGTATTATTCGATTATTAGATCAAAGAGTGAATATGAAATATGAATGGCTTTGTACATATTATCGTTGTTCAATTTTTCAGCACCATTGCTTGTCATACCTTTTGTCAGATAAATACCACATTAACTTACACATTCTACGACATTTTATATGTTCCAAATACGACCTTTTCAGTTAACATGTATTACTTAGCACTTTTAAACTGACCTCACATGGAAAACACTATCGCGTAAAGTGAATCATATTAGAAGATTTTTGCTTATTATAAAACTGGCAAATTTTGCTCTTGGTTAGTGTTCCATGTAACCTAAAAGAACTTTCTGCTCCTAGGGTTAATTTCACGGGCTATCAGTAAAGAAACCATGTTCACAGCATGTAAACATTCTAATATTTGATGCCAGGGATATTGAAATGTCATGATGAATAAATAAACGCCTATAAAAACAACTGGTTGCAGGTTATTCATTATAAATTAGCTTCAGTTCCAACAGTTGTAGTAATCTAACACATTCACAAAGGACAAGACCCTTTTATTAACGTTAGTACGAGAAGGAACAATAAAACAAAATACTGTGATGAGATAGACAGACCCCGTTGACAAGCAACGAGGATTAACTTTGAGACTGCGTCTTCCTTGGTAGCTGGCTGGTCAGCGCGGCGGATTGGTAACTGATGGGGCCCGGATTCGATTCCCGGCCAGATCGGATATCTTCTCCGCTTGTGAACTGGGTGTTGTTCTCCTTACGCTCGTATCGCCAAAACTGATATTTCACTATTCGGATGGCTGTATGGACACGTCCCGAAAGATGATAACTTTTTAAAAAAGTGAAGAAGTTTAAATCGCTTGAACTTAGCATATACGGGCTGTACTGTATTACACTGGAGCCAAACTGGAATAATGCGACAACAGAATGGCTAGTATCTGAGAATGCGCCCCGGACGATGTACAATAAGAGCGCCTCCCTTTCTTTTCCACGAATTTTTTGCGCGGCCGAATTGAAATGTATCGCGGGGCAAATCCGACTCGGGTGCCGCTGGTTGCCCACTAATATGTTAAACCTGTTAAAGAATGTTTCATGACAGCATTTCAAATTTTCTAAAGTCAGTCAATAATTACATGAAATACTGAAAAACAAATTTTTATTGCTCCTGGAAGCCGACAGATAGTCCCCCTGCAACTGAAAATTGGTGATCATTCTGGGCTTTTAAATGCTGCAGTCCTGTCCGATCAACCGGCAGACGTGAACATAATACGTGATAAGAACACGGAATTGTATGCTCGTATCATGTACTACGTCAATCTCTGTTAAGCGATATGCATAGAATGTCTGTTATTTTTGTGGTCTTCAATCCAAAGACTGGTTTGGTGCAGCTCTTCATCCTACTCTATCCTGAGAAACTCTCTTCATCTCCGAAAAACTACTGAAACTTACATCCTTCTGAACGTGCTTACTGTATTCGTCTCTAGGTCTCCCTCTACGATTTTTACCCCCACCCCTCACCCTTCCCTCCAGTACTAAGTTGGTGATCCCATCTCTCAGTATGCCTCCTGCAACGCGATCTCTTCCTCTAGTCAGGTTGAACCACAAATTTCTTTTCTCCCCAATTACATCCAGTACCTCCTCATTAGTTACGTGTAATCCATCTATCCTTCAGCATTCTTCTACGGCACCACATTTCAAAAGTCTCTATTCTCTTCTTGTCTAAACTATTTATCGTTCATGTGTCACTTCCATACATGGCTACACTTCGTAGAAACAGTTTCAGAGAAGATTTCCTAACACTTCAATCTATGCTCGAAGCTAAGAAATTTCCCTTCTTCAGAAAATCTAATCTAGCCATTCCAGTCTACATTTTGCATCATCTCTGCTTCGACTGTCATCAGTTATTTTGCTTCGCAAATAGCAAAACTCATCTGCTACTTCAAGTGTAGCTAATCTAACTCCCTCAACGTAACCTAATTCAATTCGAGTACATTCGCTACCCATGTTTTGCTGTTGCTGCTGTTCATTTTACATCATTCTTTCAAGCTAGTGTCCATTCCGGTCCACTGCTCTTGCAGGTCCTCTGCTATCTCTGTCAAAATTACATTGTCATCGGCAAACCTCAAAGTCCTTGTTCCATTAGTTTCGGGTGTGCAGCCGCAAGAAATCTCCTTCTTCTTCCAATATTTCGGCTGTATAACGTTCAGCCATCAATAGAGTGAGCCGCTAGACTGCCGCTCCAGTGCTCGCTTCGTCCCTTTGTTGTTGTGGTCTTCAGTCCTGAGACTGGTTTGATGCAGCTCTCCATGCTACTCTATCCTGTGCAAGCTTCTTCATCTCCCAGTAACTACTGCAACCTACATCCTTCTGAATCTGCTTAGTGCATTCATCTCTACGATTTTTACCCTCCACGCTGCCCTCCAATACTAAATTGGTGATCACTTGATGCCTCAGAACATGTCCTACCAACCGATCCCTTTTTCTAGTCACGTTGTACCACAAACTCCTCTTGACCCCAATCCTATTCAGTACCTCCTCATTAGTTACGTGATCTACCCACCTAATCTGCAACATTCTTCTGTAGTCCCACATTTCGAAAGCTTCTATTCTCTTCTTGTTCAAACTATTTATTGTCCATGTTTCACTTCCATACATGGCGACACTCCATACAAATACTTTCAGAAACTACCTCCTGACACTTAAATCTATACTCGATGTTAACAAATTTCTCTTCTTCAGATACGCTTTCCTTGCCATTGCCAGTCTACATTTTATATCCTCTCTACTCCGACCTTCATCCGTAATTTTGCTCCCCAAATAGCAAAACTCCTTTATTACTTTAAGTGTCTCATTTCGTAATCTAATTCCCTCAGCATCACTCAACTTAATTCGACCACATTCCATTATCCTCGTTTTGCTTTTGTTTATGTTCATCTTATATCCTCCTTTCAAGTCACTATCCATTCCGTTCAACTGCTCTTCCAAGTCCTTTGCGGTCTCTGACAGAATTACAATGCCATCGGCGAACATCAAAGTTTTTATTTCTTCTCCACGGATTTTAATACCTACTCCGAATTTTTCTTTTGTTTCCTTCACTGCTTGCTCAATATACAGATTGAATAACATCGGGGAGAGGCTACAACCCTGTCTCACTCCCTGCCCAACCGCGGCTCTTATAACTGCCATCTGGTTTCTGTACAAATTGTAAATAGCCATTCGCTCCCTATATTTTACCCCTGCCACCTTCAGAATTTGAAAGAGAGTATTCCAGTCAACAATGTCAAAGGCTTTCTCTAAGTCTACAAATGCTAGAAACGTAGGTTTGCCTTTCCTTAATCTAGCTTCCAAGGTAAGTCGTAGGGTCAGTATTGCCTCACGTGTTCCAATATTTCTACGGAATCCAAACTGATCTTCCCCGAGGTCAGCTTCCACTAGTTTTTCCATTCGTCTGCAAAGAATTCGCGTTAGTATTTTGCAGCCGTGACTTATTAAACTGATAGTTCGGTAATTTTCACATCTTTCAACACCTGCTTTCTTTGGGATTGGAATTATTATATTCTTCTTGAAGTCTGAGGGTATTTCGCCTGTCTCATACATCTTGCTCACCAGATGGTATAGTTTTGTCAGGACTGGCTCCCCCAAGGCTGTCAGTAGTTCTAATGGAATGTTGTCTACACCCGGGGCCTTGTTTCGACTCAGGTCTTTCAGTGCTCTGTCAAACTCTTCATGCAGTATCAGATCTCCCATTTCATCTTCATCTACACCCTCTTCCGTTTCCATAATATTGTCCTCAAGTACATCGCCCTTGTATAGACCCTCTGTATACTCCTTCCACCTTTCTGCTTTCCCTTCTTTGCTTAGAACTGGGTTTCCATTTGAGCTCTTGATATTCATACAAGTCGTTCTCTTTTCTCCAAAGGTCTCTTTAATTTTCCTGTAGGCAGTATCTATCTTAGCCCTCGTGAGATAAGCCTCTACATCCTTACATTTTTCTTCTAGCCATCCCTGCTTAGCAATTTTGCACTTCCTGTCGATCTCATTTTTGAGACGTTTGTATTCTTTTTTGCCTGCTTCATTTACTGCATTTTTGTATTTTCTCCTTTCATCAATTAAATTCATTATGTCTTCTGTTACCCAAGGATTTCTAGCAGCCCTCGTCTTTTTACCTACTTTATCCTCTGCTGCCTTCACTACTTCATCCCTCAAAGCTACCCATTCTTCTTCTACTGTATTTCTTTCCCCCATTCCTGTCAATTGCTCCCTTATGCTCTCCATGAAACTCCGTACAACCTCTGGTTCTTTCAGTTTATCCAGGTCCCATCTTCTTAAATTCCCACCTTTTTGAAGTTTCTTCAGTTTCAATCTACAGTTCATAACCAATAGATTGTGGTCAGAGTCCACATCTGCTCCTGGAAATGTCTTACAATTTAAAACTTGGTTCCTAAATCTCTGTCTTACCATTATATAATCTATCTGAAACCTGTCAGTATCCCCAGGCTTCTTCCATGTATACAACCCTCTTTTATGATTCTTGAACCAAGTGTTAGCTATGATTAAGTTGTGCTCTGTGCAAAATTCTACCAGGCGGGTTCCTCTTTCATTTCCTTCCCCCAATCCATATTCACCTACAACGTTTCCTTCTCTTCCTTTTCCTACTACGGAATTCCAGTCACCCATGACTATTAAATTTTCGTCTCTCTTCACTATCTGAATAATTCCTTTTATTTCGTCATACATTTCTTCAATTTCTTCGTCATCTGCAGAGCTAGTTGGCATATAAACTTGTACTACTGTGGTAGGCGTGGGCTTCGTGTCTATCTTGGCCACAATAATGCGTTCACTATGCTGTTTGTAGTAGCTTACCCGCACTCCTATTTTTTTATTCATTATTAAACCTACTCCTGCATCACCCCTATTTGATTTTGTATTTATAACCCTGTATTCGCCTGACCAAAAGTCATGTTCCTTCTGCCACCGAACTTCACTAATTCCCACTATATCTAACTTTAACCTATCCATTTCCCTTTTTCAATTTTCTAACCTACCTGCCCGATTAAGGGATCTGACATTCCACGCTCCGATCCGTAGAAAGCCTGTTTTCTTTCTCCTTATAACGACGTCCTTCTGAGTAGTCCCCGCCCGGAGATCCGAATGAGGGACTATTTTACCTCCGGAATATTTTGCCCAAGAGGACGCCATCATCATTTAACCATACAGTAAAGCTGCATGCCCTCGGGAAAAATTACGGCCGTAGTTTCCCCTTGCTTTCAGCCGTTCGCAGTACCAGCACACCAAGGCCGTTTTGGTTAGTGTTACAATGCCAGATCAGTCAATCATCCAGACTGTTTCCCCTGCAACTACTGAAAAGGCTGCTGCCCCTCTTCAGGAACCACACGTTTGTCTGGCCTCTCAACAGATACCCCTCCGTTGTGGTTGCACCTATGGTACGGCTATCTGTATCGCTGAGGCACGCAAGCCTCCCCACCGACGGCAGGGTCCATGGTTCCTGGGGGGGAGGTTCGTCCCTTTATACTGTTGTAATGGAACAGTCTTTGCGCCGCCAAAACCTGAAGATTCACCTCAAAGTCCTTATTTATTCTCCGTGGACTTTAATTCGTACTATTAATTTTTCTCTGGGTTGTTTAACTGCTTGCTCAATGTACAGATTAAATAACATTGGGAATAGCCTACGACCCTGTCTCACTCTCTTCTTAACCGCTGCTTTACTTTCATACCCCTCGACTATTATAACTGTCGTCTGGTTTATTTACGAGTTGTAAGTAATCTTTTGGTTCCTGTTTTTTTACATTTGTTATACCCAGAATTTCAAAGAGCGTGTTCCACTCAGCACTGTCAAAATATCTGGCAGAATTAATAGTTTAAGGGTGAAGGCTTTGGCTCGTTGGAGCAGACTGCTATTAGTTTTCAAACTACGTCTTAACCCTGCTTTTGTCCTTGGGTCAACGTGACCCGACAATAAATTTATCATTCTATCAGAAATTTAAATGTAATGTCTGGTGCGTGTAAATGTACTGTACGTACTACATATAGAATCTTGAATTGTTGATCAAACTTTTTTTTTTAATTTCACATTGCTACACTTGTGCTCCTTGTGTCGTAATGGTATGATTGCTTGTGATACTCATTTCTACTTTTATTTCATCGAGTTCCATGTTTCACTATATACAAATTTATGTTCATTTCAATGTACACATGTCTATTCAAGCGAGCGAACTAAGTATGGGATAAAGATATGGACACTGCATGACAGAGCTAGTTCGTATATTCTGAAAACATAAGTCTACATAAGAAAGCCACCTGGCGTGGATCGTGAGAAAACCCAAGGTTTTCGTGTTCTCATGAATCTGCCACATGAGCTAAGAGGACAGAATGTTAGATGTCGTAATTTTTTTACATATGATGGGTTACGACATTGACTATAGGTAGAGAAAACAGACCGGGCTAAATTATCACCCAAAGACGGCCACAGTTCAGAATTCTGTTTCACGAGGGGTACCACTGTAGTATCGTGCAATACAAAGAAAAATTGTACTGAGGAACACAACATATAAGGTAAAGAAATAAGAAACAGAAAAAGTAAGAAGCCAAATATGATATTAGACTAAAATGTCACAAAACTACCGGTTTTTCGGTTATATTGGCTTCTGTCCGCGCTATTTTAACTTTACTATTAAAACCGCTCAAAATAACCGATTTCTGAAATAACCTACTTTCGGTTTTCTTATTCGTGTTATTTCGTGAAACAAACATAGAAATCGAACAAAGTTTGAAAGTTTTGACTCCCTTAGTTTCAAGATACACAGAATCAAAATATTAAATTAATCCTTTCGGTCATGGCGTCCTCGTATGAGGGCATGCTAAATAAATGCTTAGTATATTAAAATTTTACCATTTGTGATTGTTGTTCTCATATTGTCACAAGCAGTGAGTTTATTTGAGGACCGTGTCGACATCTCTTGTCAATCTGCGGTACCACAAAACAAAAACTAAATGTGCACAGTCGCATGGACGTTTCCCAGTAGTCTTTATACCTCCCATCAGCCGGTTAATATCTTCTGAGTTTAGGTGAAAAAAATTATTTGTGCGTAGGAAGGTGCATTCTTGAAGGTGGAAACTAAAGGTGTCTTCCAGAGAGAAAAGTAAGTGACATAACATTATACACGTCTCCAAATGAGGACATTGTGATTGGGAGGTTGTAATAGCATAGAAATTTGGAACATTATTTCGCTGTCTTTTTTAGCCATGCTACGGTGATTTCACAATGCCCCAAGTGCAAGATAGATGAAGGCCACTTACAGAAGAAGAAGAAGTTACAGAGCTCCTTAATTCATCTGAAACTGACAATCTATCCAATGAACCTGGCGATAATTTTGAACAAGAGGACAATGATGGAAGTAATGTTAGACGTTCTACATCATACGGTATATTGTAAGTTGAGTAGTCTAGGCGCAAAGCCCACTAACTGTATGATAAGTGCCACTGAGATAATCGCGAAACATTCGTTCCATCCAAACGACAATGCATTGGCAGCGAGATTATTATTGTTGCGTACGAATTTGTTACAGCGCAGCCAACCTAAAGCTCAATAAAAAAAATCCAGTCTAATCGTAAAAGAATGAAAGACAACTTTGAATGATCAGATTGGTAAGTCTGATGTCTGTTCAAGTGCTTTGCATCCGGACATGTCAGGGCGGCAGCCACGCCTATTGGGCATTTAGCGGGATTTGTATCCGAGGAGAACATACAGTCAGCTGCTTTTGAAACCGAACACGTTTTTCGACAGCGATCTTATAGCCGGTTTAGTAACCAAGTTATTGATCTAGAGTAGCGACATAATTCTAAACAATTAATACCTAAAAAAGATATACCTTGGGGGAAAAAGAGGGCTAACTTATATATCGATTTATCGAATGCCTGCCAGTGTGGCCGAGCGGTTCTAGGCGCTTCAGTCTGGAACCGCGCGCCCGCTACGGTCGCAGGTTCGAATCCTGTCTCAGGCATGGATGTGTGTAATGTCCTTAGGTTAGTTAAGTTTAAGTAGTTCTAAGTTCTAGGGGACTGATGACCACAGATGTTAAGTCCCATAGTGCTCAGAGCCATTTATAGAATGGTACAAATGTTACTCTGAGCCAGTGAATAACCTTGAGATTCCCTACCAGTTTTTTAAAAAAATATTTCACTGATGTTCTTGTTCAGAAATGTGCGGAATGCACAAATATTTATGCAGTTTACAGAAGTGTAGGTAGTTTTACTCCAACGGTAGAAAAAGTAATACTTTCACTTACTGGAATTCACATTCTGATGGGAAATTTGAAATATCCCAGGATTAGATATTACTGGGAGCCGGAGCTACGTATTTCCCAAAGAGCAGACACTATGCCAGTTAACTGTTTCCTAAAATTAGGACAGAACTTCCACTATGTTGATATAAGTAATCCCGATAAAATTATCGATTTTTGAGAGTGAAAGCAATATAAAATTCCATAAGAGAACGTTTGCTGAGTTTACCAATACAAAATCTTCTTACTGCCGATGAGCAAATGGTGTCTTTTGTCTTTCAAGGGATCATTGAATGTAAAACAGCATCGGGAATAAAAATATTTGCACTCTGTGCAGCAAGGGGTCAAATGCTTAATTTTATAATATATCCAGGCTCGACGAGAGAATTTTATCCAGCAATATTAAAAATTTTTGGTCTAAAATTTTTGGTATTGGTGCATCAGTGATGGAAATTAGCAGAAAGAATCAATGACATAAATGTGCTTCTCATTTTCGATAATTATTTCTCAAATTATAGTCTCCTGCAGTAGGTACCTGAGAAATAAGAATACTTGCGCAAGAAGTATGGTGCGCCAAAATCTCTTCAACAACCCATCATTTTCCAGTGACAAAGACATGAAGAAACGTGGTAGAGGCTCTGCTGAGGAATTGATAACTGAAGATGGAGATGTTATAGTAACAAAATTGTATGAAAATAAGCCAGTGGTAGGAGCATCGAATTTTGTGGGAATTGGAAACAAAGATGTGTGTAAAAGATGGAATAAAACTGGAAAGAAATATGTTGAAATTGGCTCGCCGGAAGTTATTCAAGTTTACAATTAACATATGGGAGTGCTCGACAAGATGGATTTTCTGATCACAATTTATCGCACATTCAATCAGATCACGAAAGTGAACGCATTGCATGTTCGCTCTTCATATTAAATGTGGAAATGCATGCGTGGTGTCACCGCCAGACACCACACTCGCCAGGTGGTAGCCGTTAAATCGGCCGCGGTCCGTTAGTATACGTCGGACCCGCGTGTCGGCACTATCAGTGATTGCAGACCGAGCGCCGCCACACGGCAGGTCTAGTCTAGAGAGACTCCCTAGCACTCTCCCCAGTTGTACAGCCGACTTTGCTAGCGATGGTTCACTGTCTACATACGCCCTCATTTGCAGAGACGACAGTTTAGCAAAGCCTTCAGCTACGTCATTTGCTACGACCTAGCAAGGCCCCATATTCAGTTACTATGAATGTATTCTGAACAGATACTATTGCGAATCATGCACCGTCAAGAGCGACGTTCATCATTAATGGATTAAAGTTAAGTATCAAACTAATTACGTCCGCTTTCTGAATTGTAATTCCTTGTCATGTTCCAGACCTCACGTCAGTATAGTCCTTCCCTCCTCACGCCAGCCTGCGTGAGCTAAAACGCGTGCATTTCGGCCTCCACTAGTAACACGGTGTTGGCTCTTCTGCCAACACAAGAGCATGGATTGAGCACAAGACAAACGCATCAGAATTAGGTGTTCCCAAAATAACATCCTTGACCAGCTTCAGTTTAGGGGAAATGTGGCCAAAGTACTGCCAAAAATACATATGGTAGATACCAGGAAAAGGGGGCGTCCCACTAGTAAGAGTCCAATGCAGTCTCTTAAGTACTTAAAAACGAGCCAATGCGGAAGTTCTTCCCGAAGATGATCTTCATTTGGACAACATTGGGCATCTTCCAGTGCTAAGTGACAATAAATTCTGTGTCATTGCAAGAAACCGGGTTGCAAAGGCAAAATCAAATTTTATTCTGTAAAATTTAACATTCACTTATGTCTCGATAGCAAAGAAATTGTTTCTTTCATTACCACTCTCCACAAGTGTAAAACCACAGTTTATGTACATAATCATTAAGTAAGCTTTGTATAATGTACGTATTTTGGTGAAATAAAATCAAATAAAATACTTTGGCTTTTCGACCTATACTGCACCCACTTGAACACAATGTCCTCATTTGAGGACGCGTTATTTTCCCTCTTGGGGGTCAGTTCACAATATTTTATACATCCGAAAAATCGTAATTTAATTCGAAGAACTGAATAGCAAAGCCACGATTTTTTTTTCAGGAAAAAAATAATTCGTAACCGAAAGGGTTAAATAGGCAAATGAAAGAAAACGTAAACTGTCCACCGTTCGCTGCCTTTATCTAAAAGTGATAAGTGGCTGAATACTACAAAACGTCACCAGTATCCTTCTTCTGGTTCTAATTTTTTGGAACTCTACTAAAAAATCGTATTGTAATCGGGGATTATACCATTATTTGGGTATTACGAGTAGTCAGTACTAAAGGGTGAAGACTGAGACGGAAGAATTTTATTTTTTGTGTTAATTTGTTTTAAAGGGATGCATGGAGATAAATTCAAATTATGTAGACGCTGGCAGTAGATGGGGCACTTTCCATTTGTACTGTATGCCATGAATCAATTTTTGTTAAGTTTTTAATTTGTTATTGTTACCATAATTTCCTACCTCTTTAATTATTTCGTAAAACTCGCAGCCAAACATTTAATTTTTTTGAAAGCAGATGAAGCTATCTCACTTCGTAAAAATATTTCCAGACTAGGGTTGGTGCCATTCTCATAGATAACAGATGCCCGGCGACGACAGCGGGGAACTAGAGTGTAGATCAGGTGTGGGCAAGTCTTGCACGCGGCATGTAACCGCAAGCCCTTAATCCCGACTCACAGTGACAGGGATATTATTATCTCAGGAATGCTGTATCAGTTCTTATGCCATGTGTTTTCTGCTCATTTCTGTTGTCATTGTTATTAAAATAGCACTTACATTTTACAGTATGCTTGTCACTACTGCCTACAGTGCCTTTGTACTGTGGAAAGAAATCAGCGAAGAATGGAAAAGAAGAATATTCCTCGAGGTAATAGCAATATTTCTTGTTACTACGTATATTGATGCCAGGAAATGATTGCTACGAAAAGAAACATCCATTGCTATTGTGATAAAGATGCAAACGCAGAACCTGTCTATATTAGGCTCCATACCAAGCAATAGCAGCTCCAAGCAAAGCTACAAACGTGCCAGACGCAAATTTTCTCCGTCTAGTTGCGGCAATACGACAGGTATTACGCGTTCAAATTGTGAGAAACGAGTTTGTAAAGGTCATGTTGCACATTATTGCCCAAGGTAGTGTGTTGTCAGAGGTATGCGTCCAAACGTGGCACGCCCACTATCAGTTACTTGTATTTTTATGAACGATTTGCACCGAACAAACACACTATTTGCTAGATGCGATGCAAACAGAGTTCTCAAAGCGTTTCTCAAAGCAGTTCTGTCGTTTTACATGACGTCGTACTGATCAGGTTCAATATAGAGGCGACCTATTCCTATAACTCGCAAAGTGGTAACTTGCAAGGTAATTATACGACACACACACACACACACACACACATATATATATATATATATATATATATATATATATATATATATATATATATATATATATATATATATATTACGACCGGAAGAAAAATTATGTTGTCATATATTTTCATTATTTATATTCTTTGTCGAAAAAATTACTGTTTTGTTCTATTTTGACCCATGCTATTAAGAAAATTAGACACTGCTTACTTTTTTACGAAATATTCCTTGTGTTTCTTTACTTGAATTACGATCAGTACTAATATTATGTTACATAATAATGCTTTACCTGACTCAGCAACAATAAAATTAAATTTCGTGAAATAATAGAGTCGTGCCAATAGGTCCTACGCCTCGATTTACCAAGAGTGTTCAAAAATGGCTCTGAGCACTATGGGATTTAACTTCTGTCATCAGTCCCCTAGAACTTAGAACTACTTAAACCTAACTAACCTAAGGACATCACACACATCCACGCCCGAGGCGGGATTCGAACCTGCGTCCGTAGCGGTCGCGCGGGTCCAGATTGTAGCGCCTAGATCCTCTCGGCCACCCCGGCCGGCTTTACCAAGAGTGTGTATTGTTTCTGAGGAGAACAGCACGGTTAACAGAATTTCCCAAGATGGTGATAATGTAGCCGACATCCGTGGGGCAACGTATGTTTCGCTTAGCCGTTCGGCGGAATGGTGGAGAATGCAGACACGACCGTCGACCTCATGTAACAAGAAACATAACTCACGTGACCAGGCTAAACGTTTGCATCGATCGAAGGTCTCATAACAGCGATCCCTTAACCAGTGTACTGATGACCTCGTTGGGTCGCGTCTGGTGTGGAACACAACATTCAACAACGTGTGCTGAACAGTTTGGTGCGACGCTCTTGTGCCTGCTCCAGTCTGGTGTCAGACCTGCCTCAAATACCGGCCCATACTGATTAAAGAGTGGGAAATACTAGGACGTCTCTTTCTGCTATGAGGTGTGGACGTCCAGCGTATTGTCGCCCATCGTAGTCTCGCCGTTGCTGAAACACTTTCCATTCATGCTTATGACAGAAGCAAGTGAACAGACAACCATCCTCGCCGTTTCTGAGATGTGCGTTTCCACAAGCCGTGGCAGAAAAGTCTACTCTTCCTCAAAGTCGCAATTTTCAGTGGATTTCATTTTCTGTACATATTAACGCTGGAATGAATCGCCTTTCGTCTCTGCTAGTCTTACACAGTCTCTGGGCAGAAGTATGGAATTAAGTGGTAACTGCATACCTGAAAATAAATGCAGATTGAGCCATGCGTGGCTCGTGTTCGTGCCATATCTCATTTGACATCCTGGTTTTACTGTACTACCACCTCGTTATGTTAATTTCAGTTACTGGTGTCACTGAGTTGCTGCCTTGCCCGCCCGTGAGCGGCAGCAGCGGCGCTTATCGATATAAGCCCTGGCGTATTATCTTTTCTGACTGCTATTACTTCCCGGTTCTCGTTTGTTCAGGTTAGTTCGGATCTGAAAGTAAGCTGGGAGGCGCTAGCAGTGCGGTTCGGACCTGGCATTGTTTGATTTAGGACGCGGCAGAAAATCAGTAGGGGCGCGGCAGTCCGTACAGCCATGACTCGCCCGACGGTTGCCGATACATATCACTTGAGTGCGGACCACCTTGGTTGGTCGTCGGTGGGTCGTCTTGTCGCACGACGTGTATGTTGGCCGGCGATCGCTTATGGGTTGCCTGCGTGTGCCGACTCGTGATGCGTCCTTGTTATTGCACAGTCGCTGTCGTTAGTATTGTCTAGTTCTTCGTGCAAGTGTTCGTGAAACTGTGTGTAGCTTGTGATGTCGACTGCTCAGTTATTTTAGTGCTGCCTCCGTGCTGATGTGTGGCAGTCGGTCGGTTGGTATGGAGCAGCGAGGATACCTCTGCTGTTGGTCTCTACGCAGTGTCGGAGTGTGTGGGGCTCTTCCCATTGCTACGAGGTCCGTGGCTCACTGACCCTGGACATGAAAGCTGAGTTTGGATTTAATTTACCAGCAAGTCAAGACTGTTCACATTGTGCCGTTTGGTTCTCGTTGTTGGCTGTTGGGTCACTCCCGCGAGCAACAACGTGTGTGTTCCAGTTGGCGAAAGTTTAGCCACCGTCCGGTGGGGTCTAACTGTATTTGGTTATTTGCAATTGAAGTGCACCAGCGGAATTTTCTGCCTTGTGACCGTTAACGTTCTGGTTACCCGCCCTGGCCGTTGACGTAAATTTAGGCAGTGTCCTTTCCTCACGGTGTTGTCACTGGCCAGCATGGTGTGTAGTTCGACAGCTTAATGTATGCTTGTCTGTGGGCGTCCATGCCTTTTACGTTTGCATTTAACTCCCGGTTGCGTGCTGGTCGAGTGGAGCACAAGTTACCTTGTAGTTGGGTCCGTTGACTGTCTGTCTGTTACTTGGGTTGTCGTCGGATCGAGAATGGTTTGGCCAACTGCCCGTCTCACCTGATTGAACGTTAGTATTTCAAGTGCTGGCCGACCCCCACAACTTCTGAGCGCCGTTAGCTGCCCTGCCTTTTCTTATTTTCTGTTTTGTGTATTTGTATGGCTCATAGACGATGGTCTTGAATTAAGGTTGAATTGTCACGGGCCTTCAGCCGCTTTGAAATTAAAGTTCCTTGCTTTTCAGATGTTAAATTGAAGTCATGGTGCTTAAGGATCTTTGTCTTTCGAGCATCAGACTGTTTGGGGTCTTCAGCCTAATTGAAGATAAGGCCTTTTGCCTTGTGTTTTTTTTATTTAATTTTACCGTGAATCTTAAATCATTGGCCTTCAGCCGTCTTTAAATTAAGGTTGTTGCTTTTCAAGTGTTAGACTTTTGGGCCTTCAGTCAAATTATAGAACTTAACGTGACATCTTCTGCCTTCTAAATATTCTTTTTGGGGCCTGAATTTTGAGTTAATGGCTTTTAGCCGTTTTTTTTAAATTAAAGTGGTTGTGCCCTTAAGCCACAAGATAGTATGGCGTATTCAGCCGATAACTAAGGTCAAGAATTTGTACTATAATGTTTGGTCAAATAAAGTTATACGTGTTCTAGTGTAACTGACAGCCGCTCATTTTGGCCCCTTTCCACAGTTCCAAATACCTGTCCTGCGGGTTTAGCAGCGCGTTTCACAGATGCTAACCAACATTGCACATCGCGGCATTACATTTGTCCACGAACGTCGCTTTGGAGACCGTTGTTTTTAGACGGGTGAGTGTCGGTATCCGACAACGACTCGGGATCGTTGCCATCAGGGACAAAAGTGTCGGTTCTCATCACCAAGTCGGCGGTGGTCAGCCTCTTCTGCAGAGCCATTCCCTTTTCGCATTGCAAAGCTGATGTCAGTGGTTGCTCTGGCAGTACAGAATGTGTCCTGCCGTTGAATCTGAGGCTTCTCAGTGTCGACCGAAAGCGACTCTTGTGTCTACAGTCGACGATCAGATGGAACACTTTCATGGACCCCCACGAATATCAATGGGAATACCGTTAGACCGGACGATATCTCCTCACCTGTCGAGAGTGCAACTTTCATACAGATGTCCCTCTTGCCCGCATCTCAAACAGGTCTTGCGCAGTCCATCGTTAATTACGATGGCATGGCATCCGCCGATGTTCAAATAGGTCGGAACATGTTTAGTAAGATCGATGCACACCTGTGCACCCCATTGAGAACGGGTACTTGGTAAAGTGCGCTCATTTTTTGGTATGGCTTACCACAGTGCAATAGGTTCTCAACGCTGCGTTAACCATCTCTGCTGCCACCTCAAATGGCGACTCGAAAACACGGACCGGCCCCTGATCGAGACCGACATGTTCGACTTTCGTAGTCCCATTGTGTCCCTCCGAATGCTTGAATTGAAGGTCGCTCTTCCTTTTGAGAATCCTTTCACACGCCGCGTCCTCCAGCAGTATCACATAGACGACGCTGCTCTTGATGGAGAGGTGAATCCCTATTAGATAGTGGTAATCGGTATGAATGTCATCTCGTAAAAACTGTTCCATTTCTAATGCTTTCGGTAGTGCGTACCAGGTCGGATAACTGAACTTCAATGTCGTTTTTCCTTTGCAAATATGTCATGCAGCGTATAGTGTCCCTTTTGAAATATTCCACCCGATATATTTGAAGTAAATAATAAAAGGACTCTGAATAATATTATATGGACATAAACGACAAATTAATTATGAAATTCTGTTACATTCGCTTCAAAGAAAGACTATATCGATTGCAATGTAATAAAAAGACATTATTTATATTAGATGAGATCGTAGTGCAATAACGTTCTCGAAACTAACGTTATTATCTTTGTCATTATACATAACAGAAAAAAGATATGTACAATCACCTCGAGTCAGGTAAGGTACGCTGGCTATTATAAAGCGGTAGCTTTTGTTCTGTTTGTTCTCGTACGTAGCGAATAATTCTTGTGTGTATTCTGTGCTTAGTGGAAATATATTTACAAAACGTGAGTGCACTGTGTTACTTAAAGAACGCATGCAAACAATTCTTCCTGAATTAATAATCGCAAGAAGTTAGTTAGCATTTTTTCAGTCTCTGCAAAGGAAGCAGCGGTGATCTTTGACTGGCAACAATTGGCCGCCATTACGCGGCGTATTTAAATTTATTTTTTTGTGTAACATATCACCACAGCCGGTGTAGAAAGAATCATTTCAAGTTATTCAATTAACTAAAGTGCAAAGCTTCACTAATTTCATTTTGTCAAAAAATGCATACTTTCACAGATACGATTTATTTTAGGTCAGTGAACTTAGCCTGCACTACATTTCGCCGAAAGCTTTTGAAATAATTTGTAGGGAGTCTGGCGCTCATTTGAAACATAATTTAATATTTGTCTTTGGCCACCTACAAATCTCTCTCTCTCTCTCTCTCTCTCTCTCATAATCCCTTTCGTGTGTTTCACTTAATAACAATAATAATTAATAACCACAGAAAGGAAGGGATAATATAAGCGTCGAAGAAAGTAAGCTGCACAGAGCCCAGAGTCGGCTGTAGGCCACAAAAAGACCGCGCGCGCTAAAGCGGCAGGGACTTAACCAGCACCTCTGCGATGTCCTCAGTCGTGGTCAGAAGAGTGTTCTGTGTAGCTGTGACTGCATGCTATCGGAGATAAGTGAATCTGAACGTCGGCTTCTGTAACCAAGGCAGCTGAAGTGTTTTAGGTTTCAAGAGACACCGAATCGATTATTTATACCGGATACAAAGAAAGCGGAAAAACATCATCCACTAAATCACAACGCAAACGAAGTGTGTGTTGAGTGACTGGCAACGACCGTCACTGAAAAGGACTGTGGCGAAAAGCAAGAGAACGACAGCTGCAAAAGTCACTGAAGAAATGAATGGTGGCTCTCAGCAAGGCTGTTAGCACCAAAGAAACACGAAGGGAACTCCAGAAGCAGCAAACTGCAGAGCGAAACCACTCATCCTGTAACAGGGAAACGTGGCGACAAAGCCATAAACCTGCACTATGGAGCAATGGGAAAACTTCATTTGGTCGGATGACAATGTTTCTACTTTTTGGCCTAATTTACGCCCAAAGAGCGAAGAAAAATGGCGGAGGTTCAGCGATGACTGGAACAGCTTGGCCGTGGTAGTCCATGGGCCCCATGGCTACTCTGCAAGATCACATTACTGCCAAGGATTATGTGGCCATTTTTGTCTGATCAGACCCATCCCATGTTACTCAAAGACGCCAGGGTCAGACAGCTCGCTTCGTCCAGGACTGGTTTTGTGAGCACCAGGGTGAATCGCCGCGTCTCCCCTGGGCCACCACAGTTTCCAGATCTCTGTGGTCTGCTTTGAACAAGTAGGTGAGCAACCGCTATCCGCCTCTGTCATCGTTATCTGAACTTTATTTTTCAGCAAGTAAACCGATGAGCCAAAACATCGTGCAGGTCCACTTTTAAAACACGCTACAGCAGCTGTTCTACTTGGCTCGGACGCTACAAGTTTTCGATAGGTTCCCAGAAGTACGTGGCACCAGATTTTTGCTAAAAGTTGCTAAAATCCCGAAAATTACGGAACGGTGGTTTGTGGGCACGCAGCCCATGTTTTGCAATGTGTACAGTTGAGGGAAATTTCGTGGCTAAGACATCAGCGTGAGTTTACTGTCATGGTCCTCAAACCACTGCAGCACGATTCCGGCCTTGTGTCGCGGAGGGGTATCCCGATGGAAGATTCATCGCCATCAGCGAAGACGTCAACAATGAACGGTTGCAGGTGGTTCCCAATAGATTTCGTGCAGTTCGCTGCTGCCATGGTGTGTTCGAGTACTACCACAGGTCTCATAGAAGACCAACTCAATGTGGCCCATATCATAAGTCGGTTCTCAACGCCCTGCATCTCTGGCGTGATGTACGTTTCCAGCAGCGATTCACCTGAATGATGGTGTGTAAAGACCCAATCACCGACTTGGTCTAACAAGAAAAGCGATCCATTCGACAGGCGACACGTTTCTAGAATGAGATTTTCACTCTGCAGCGGAGTGTGCGCTGATATAAAAGTTCCTGGCAGATTAAAACTGTGTGCCGGGCCGAAACTCGAACTCGGGACCTTTGTCATTCGCGGGCAAGTGCTCTACCAACTCAGTTACCCAAGCACGACTGACGCCCCGTCCTCACAGCTCTACTTCTGCCAGTACCTCGTCTCCTACCTTCCAAACTTTACAGAAGCTCTCCTGCGAACCTTACAGAAAGGCAAAGGTCGCGAGATCGAGTCTCGGTCCTGTACACAGTTTTAATCTGACACGTTTGTGTTGAAAACCCAGTGATCCTTTGACCCTGTAACCGTAACTCACGATGTCGTTGGGTCAACACAGGAACACGTACGGGTCGTGTCGTGTGGTACTCCATGCTCAACGTGTCGCCTTTGAACGGTGGGCTCCGAAATACTTGTGCCTGTATCAGCATTGTACTCCGTCGACAGATGTACCACAGATCGCTGCCTATCCTGGATTACACAGTGCGGTATCCTCAGAACTCTGTGTTTTGTGATCAGACGTGGTCGTTCAGTACCGTACAGCCCATTCGTTATTGCATCATCCTACAAGCACTTTCCATAGGTTCTTCATTTGTGTGCCATAGGTGCTTACGACTGAAGCTCCCAAGAGGTGACCAGCTTCGCCATTTCAGAGATTATTCAGGGTGGTCCATTGATCGTGACCGGGCCAAATGTCTCACGAAATAAGCGTCAAACGAAAAAACTACAAAGAACTAAACCTGTATAGCTTGAAGGGGGAAACCAGATGCCGCTATGGTTGGCCCAGTACATAGCGCTGCCATAGGTCAAACGGATATCAACTGCGTTTTCTAAAAATAGGAACCCCCATTCTTTATTACATATTCGTGTAGTACGTAAAGAAATATGAATGTTTTAATTGGACCACTTTTTTCGCTTTTTGACAGATGGCGCGGTAATAGTCACAAACATATAGCTCAATTTTAGACGAACAGTTGGTAACAGGTAGGTTTTTTAAATTAAAATACAGAACATAGGTACGTTTGCACATTTCCTGTTGTTCCAATGTGATACATGTACCTTTGTGAACTTAATATTTCTGAGAACACATGCAGTTACAGCGTGATTTCCTGTAAATACCACATTAATGCAACAAATGCTCAAAATGATGTCCGTCAACGTCAATGCATTTGGCAATACGTGTAACGACATTCCTCTCAACAGCGAGTAGTTCGCCTTCCGTAATGTTCGCACATGCATTGACAATGCGCTGACGCATGTTGTCAGGCGTTGTCGGTGGATCACGATAGCAAATATCCTTCAACTTTCCCCACAGAAATAAATCCGGGGACGTCAGATGCGGTGAACGTGCGGGCCATGGTATGGGACTTCGACGACCAATCCACCTGTCATATATGCTATTCAATACCACTTCAACCGCACGCGAGCTATGTGCTGGACATCCATCATGTTGGAAGTACATCGCCATTCTGTCACGCAGTGAAACATCTTGTAGTGACATAGGTAGAACATTAAGTAGGAAATCAGCATACATTGCACCATTTAGATTCCCATCGATAAAATGGGGGCCAATCTTCCTTCCTCCCATAATGGCGCAGCATACATTAACCCGCCAAGGGCGCTGATGTTCCACTTGTTGCAGCCATCGTGGATTTTCCGTTGCCCAACAGTGCATATTACGCCGGTTTACGTTACCGCTGTTGGTGAATGACGCTTAGTCGCTAAATAGTACCCGTGCAAAAAATCTGTCGTCGTCCCGTAATTTCTCTTGGGTCCACTGGCAGAACTGTACACGACGTTCAAAGTTGTCGCTATGCAATTCCTGGTGCATAGAAATATGGTACGTGTGCAGTCGATGATGTTGTAGCATTCTCAACACCGACGTTTTTGAGATTCCCGATTCTCGCGCAGTTTGTCTGCTGCTGACGTGCGGATTAGCCGCGACAGCAGCCAAAACCACTGCTTGGGCATCACCATTTGTTACAGGTCGTGGTTGGCGTTTCACATGTGGCTGAACACTTCCTGTTTCCTTAAATAACGAAACTATGCGGTGAACGGTCCGGACACTTGGATGATGTCGTCCAGGATACCGAGCAGCATACATAGCACACGCCCGTTGGGCATTTTGATCACAATAGCCATACATCAACACGATATCAACCTTTACCGCAATTGGTAAACGGTACATTTTAACACGGGTAATGTATCACGAAGCAAATACCGTCCGCACTGGCGGAATGTTACGTGATACCACGTACTTATGCGTTTGTGATTATTACATCACCATCTATTACAAAGCGAAAAAAGTGATCCAACTAAAACATTCATATTTCTTTCCGTACTACACGAATATGTAATGAAAAATGGGGGTTCCTATTTTGAAAAACGCAGTTGATATGCCGCCATCTAGCGGGCCAACCATAGCGTCATCTGGTTTCCCCCCTTCAAGGTAGACGAGTTTCGTTCTTTGCAGTTTTTTCGTTTGACGCTTATTTCGTCAGATATTTGGCCTGGTCACGATCCATGGACCACCCTGTAGTTTCCAGCCGCATCCCCATAACAATGTTCCCACTGTCAAAACCGCTTGAATCAGTGGATTTCCGCATCTGAGGCCCGTATCTTCACTGTAACGTTTGCCCATTCGTCTCTCTTCCGTTTACATTCTTTCCTCACAGCATCACGTGCCCATAGCACGACCAGGAGGCGTTCAACCTTGCGCTGGGCGTGGCCATAGTGCTTTGGCTCATCAGTGCATGTTGCAATAATCCCTTCAAAACATTACACGACCTGTGTTTATTTCGAGACGACTAGAAGCTGTTTTGGATGCCAACGAATGCCTACAACGTATTACGCTTGGTAAAGTTTTGTGTTTTTTGGTGTTTCTATTTTTTCACCCCCTGTATAATTTACTTGGGTAACATGCCGACAACGCCACCAGGTAATATTCGACATTCGGCTGGGCAGTGGTCATAATGTTTCGGCTCATCAGTGTATTCCTGTCCGCCCCCAGTAGCTGAATGGTCAGCGTGACGGATTGTCAATCCTCTGGGCCTGGGTTCGAATCCCGGCTGGGTCGGGGAATTTTCTCCGCCCGGGGTTGGCTTGGGTTGTTTGGGGAAGGAGACCAGACTGCGAGGTCATCGGTCTCATCGGATTAGGGAAGGATAGGGAAGCAAGACGGCCGTGCTCTTTCAGAGGAACCATCCCGGAATTTGCCACCGGCACCCGGCGAACAGTCTGCCCGAAGGGGGACCCTAGCCATACGATTAAATAAGTGTATTCCTGGATGTGGTGCTGAAACAAAAATGTTTGAGAAAGCTGGGAGACTGGTGGCTGTAGCGATATCGAAATCCGCAACCCTGTAGACTCCGCGAAACGCCGAAATTACCCGCTGACGCAGCAGAAGAGAGGGGCGGCGGGAACAATTAGTCACACAGGCCCTCGGCTCGGCTTTGGGGCCCTCGGCTGTCCCGCCGGGCGCAGCGGCTGCGACGTCTGCCGCCGGGCGGGGATTCCCCTCGCTGGCTGGCTGGCGCCAGTGATCGATGCAGAGCGCCGGCGCGTCGATGTGCGGCCGTGCGGCTCTCGCTGCCTCTGCCTGCGCCTTTTTTATTCCCTTTTTGGCTGGGCCGGGGCTGGCGCCGCTCCATTACGACGCCGGCGGGCAGTTAATCACGGCGTCGCGACGCCGGCGCCGCCAGCGAGCTGCACGCGTCCGTCCCATCCACCGGAGATGTTTGTCACGCTCTGTCCGAGCGGCCACAGCCGGCCGAGACCGGACGATTCTCTGTCTCCTTTGGCAGCCGCGCTTGACTCTGCGGCTGTCCCAATGAGCGGATGAACCGCTTATTGGGGGGCAGTCTGTATTTTTTTCTTTTTTTCCCCCTCTCCAACACTGGTGCCGAGTACTGTGCTGTTCGTAAAGAGACGACAGGAGGCGAGCGACTCAGTGTAAAGGCAGAGAGGAGACCGAAGAAGTGCACCGATACTTCCTCGCAGTCTTTTTCGAATCTCTTAAAAGCATTGTCGGCACAAAAATATCCCCTCTCTAGTAGATTAGTTTAGGGGTTGTTCATAGCCTTTTTTTTATTTTAGGAAATGGGTTTGTCTGCAGCAGACAGTCATTCTAATGGAGAGTTATTTCGTTCTAATTCTACCGGGTGATCAAAAGTCAGTATAAATTTTAAAACTTAATAAACCACGGAATAATGTAGATAGAGAGGTAAAAATTGACACACATGCTTGGAATGACATGGGGTTTTATTAGAACAAAAAAAAAAACACCCCATATTGCTAGACGCGTGAAAGATCTCCTGCGCGCGTCGTTTGGTGATGATCGTGTGCTCAGCCGCCACTTTCCTCATGCTTGGCCTCCCACGTCCCCAGACCTCAGTCAGTGCGATTATTGGCTTTGCGGTTACCTGAGGTCGCAAGTGTATCATGATCGACCGACATCTCTAGGGATGCTGAGAGACAACATCCGACGCCAATGCCTCACCATTACTCCGGACATGCTTTACAGTGCTGATCACAACATTATTCCTCGACTACAGCTATTGTTGTGGAATGATGGTGGACATATTGAGCATTTCCTGTAAAGAACATAATCTTTGCTTTGTCTTACTTTCTTATGTTAATTATTGCTATTCTGATGAAGCGCCATCTGTCGGACATTTTTTGAACGTTTGTATTTTTTTGGTTCTAATAAAACCCCTATGTCATTCCAAGCATGTGTGTCAATCTGTACCTCTCTATCCACATTATTCCGTGATTTATTCAGTTTTCAAATTTGTACTGACTTTTTGATCACCCGGTATGCATTACTGAAACGCCAAAGAAACTGGTACAGGCATGCGTTTTCAAATAAAGAGATACGTAAACAAGCAGAATGCGGCGCCGCGGTCAGCAACGGCTATATAAGATAACAAGTGTCTGGCGCAGTTGTTAGAACGGTTACTGCTGCTACATCAGAACGTTATCAAGATCAGTGAGTTACAACGTGGTGTTTTAGTCGGCGCATGCACGATGGGACACAGCATCTGCGAGGTAGCAGTGAAGTGGGGATTTCGCCGTACGACCATTTTGCTAGTGCACAGTGAATCTCAGGAGTCCGGTAGAACATCAAATCGCAGACATCGCTGTGGCCGAAAAAAGATCCTGCAAGAACGGGACCAACGACGACTGCAGAGAATCATCATTCAATATGACAGAAGTGAGCCCTTCCGCAAATTGCTGCAGATTTCAATGCTGGGTCATCAACAACTGTCAGTGTGCGAACCATTCAACGAAACATCATCGCCGGCCGATGTGGACGAGCGGTTTTAGGCGCTTCAGTCCGCAACCGCGCTGCTGCTACGGTCGCAGGTTCGCATCCTGCCTCGGGCTTGGATGTGTGTGATGTCCATAGATCACTTAGGTTTAAGTAGTTCTAAGTCCAGGGGACTGATGACCTCAGATGTTAACTCCCATAGTGCTTAGAGCCATTTTGAAACATCATCGATATAGACTTTCGGAGTCGAAGGCCCACTCGTCTACCCCTGAAGACTGCATGACAGAAATATTTACGCCTCACCTATGTCCGTTGATACCAGCACTGGACTGTTCATGACTGGAAACATGTTGCCTGGTCGGACGAGTCTCGTGGCAAATTGTTTCGAGCGGATGGACGTGTACAGCTATGGCACTACCACATGAATCCATGGACCCTTTATGTCAGCAAAGAAATGTTCAAGCTGGTGGAGGCTCTGTAATGGTGTGGGGCATGTGCAGTTGGATATGGGACCCCTGGTACATCTAGATACGTCCCTGACAGACGATACGTATGTAAGAATGCTGTCTGATGACATGCATCAGCTCATGCCTATTGTGCATTCCGACGGACTTGGGAAATTCCAGCAGGACAATGCGAGACCCCACACGTCCGGAATTGCTACAGAGCGGCTCCAGGCACACTTTTCTGAGTTCAAACACTGCAGATTGCTACCAGTTTGCCCATACATGAACATTATTAAGCATACATAGGATGCCTTGCAACGTGCTGTTCAGAAGAGATCTTCACCCCCTCGTACTCTTACGGATTTATGGACAGCCCTACAGGATTCATGGTGTCAATTCCCACCAGTACTACTTCATACATTAGTCGAGTCCATGCCACGTCGTGTTGTGGCAGTTCTGCGTGCTCCCGGGGGCCCTACACGATATTAGGCAGGTGTACCAGTAATATAAAAAGGGAAATGGAGAGGTTAAAGTTAGATATAGTGGAAATTCGTGAAGTTCGGTGCCAGGAGGAACAAGACTTCTGGTCAGGTGAATACAGGGTTAAAAATACGAAATCAAAGAGGGGTAATGCAGGAGTAGATTTAATAATGAATAAAAAAAGTAGGAACACGGTAAGCTACTACGAACAGCACAGTGAACGCATTATTATGAATCCCACGCCTACCACAGTAGTACAAGATTATATGTCAACTATCTCCGCAGATGACGAAGAGATTCAAGAAACCTACGATGAAATAAAAGAAATTATTCAGATATTGAAGAGAGACCAAAATTTAATAGTTATGGGGGAGTGGAATTCGATGGTAGGAAAGGGAATAGAAGGAAAAGTAGTGGGTGAGTATGGAACGGGGATAAGGAATAAAAGAATTTTGCATAGAGCATAACTCAATTATAGCTAACACTTGGCTTAAGAATCATGTAAGAACGTTATATACGTGGAAGAGGCCAGGAGAAATGAAATGTTTCAGATAGGTTACATAATGGTAAGACAGAGATTTAGGAACCAGATTTTAAATTGTAAGAATTTCCAGGGTCGAATGTGGACTCTGACCACAATCTGTTGGTTCTGAGTGGTAGATTAAAACTGAAGAAACTGGAAGAAGGTGGGAATTTAAGGATATGGGACCTGGATAAACTGCAATAACCACAGATTCTAGATAGTTTCAGAGAGACCATTAGGGAACAATTGACGAATACGGGGGAAAGAAACACTGTAGAAGTATAATGAGTAGCTTTGAGAGATGAAATGTGAAGGCAGCAGAGGATCAAGCAGATGAAAAGAAGAGGGCGAGTTGAAATCCTTGGGTGACAGAAGAAACATTGAATTGACGAAAGCAGAAAATTTAAAAATTCAGTAAATTAAAAAGGCAAAAATGAGTACAATCGTCTCAAAACGAGATCAACAGGAAGCGCAAATTGGCTAAGCAGGAATGCCTAGAGGAGAAATGTAAGGATGTAGAGGCATGTATCACTCGGGGTAAGATAGATACTGCCTACAGGAAAATTAAAGAGCCGTTTGGAGAAAAGAGAACCACCTGTATCAATGTCAAGAGCTCAGACCAGTTCTAAGCAAAGAAGGGATAGCAGAAAGGCAGAAGAGGTATATAGCGGATTTATACAAGGGTGATGAACTTGAGGGCAGTATTATGGAAATGAAAGAGGACAGAGATAAAGATGAAACGGGAAATATGAAATTGCGTGAAGAGTTTGACATAGCACTAAAATACCTAAGTCGAAACTAGACAACATTCCGTTATAGCTACTGATAGCGGTTGGGAGAGACATTCATGACAATACTCTACCACCTGGTGAGCAAGATGTATGAGACAGGGGAAAAACCCTTATACTTCAAGAACAATATAATAATTCCAATCCCAAAGACAGCAGGTGTTGACAGAAGTGAAAATTACCGACATGAATTCTTTACAGACGAGTGGAAAAACTCGTGGAAGCCGACGTCGCGGAAGATCAGTTTGGATTCCAGAGAAATGTTGGAACACGTGAGGCAATACTGATCCTACGACTTATCTTAGAAGACAGATTAAGGAAAGGCAAACCTACGTTTCTAGCATTTGTAGACTTAGAGAAAGCTTTTGACAATGTTGACTGGAATACTCTCTTTCAAATTCTGAAGGTGGCAGGGGTAAAATATAGGGAGCGAATGGCTATTTACAATTTGTACAGAAACCAGATGGCAGTTATGAGTCGAGGGGCATGTAAGGGAAGCAGTGGTTGGGAAGGGAGTGAGACAGGGTTGTAGCCTATCCCCGATGTTATTCAATCTGTATATTGAGCAAGCAGTAAAGGAAACTAAAGGAATAGGAATTAAAATCCATGGAGAAGAAATAAAAACTTTGAAATTTGCCGATGACATTGTAATTCTCTCAGAGACAGCAAAGGACCTGGAAGAGCAGTTGAACGGAATAGACATTGTCTTGAAAGGAGGGTATAAGATGAACATCAACAAAACAAAACGAGGATAATGGAATGTAATCGAATTAAATCAGATTCTGAGGGAATTAGATTAGGAAATGAGACACTTAAAATAGTAGATGAGTTTTGCTATTTGGGGAGCAAAATAACTGATGATGGCAGAAGTAGAGAGGATATAAAATGTAGACTGGCAATGCCAAGGAAAGCGTTTTTGAAGAAGAGAAATTCGTTAACATCGAGTGTCAATTTCAGTATCAGGACGTCTTTTCTGAAAGTATTTGTATGGAGTGTAGCCCTGTATGGAAGCGAAACATGGATGATAAATACTTTAGACAACTAGAGAATAGAATATTTCGAAATGTGGGGCTGCAGAAGAATGATGAAGGTTACATGGTTTTGATCACGTAACTAAGGAGGAGGTACTGAATAGCACTGGGGAGGAGAGAAAATTGTGGCACAACTTGACTAGAAGAAGGGATCGGTTGATAGGACACGTTCTGAGGTATCAAGGGATCACCAATTTAGTATTGGAGGGCAGCGTGGAGGATAAAAATCGTAGAGGGAGGCCAAGAGATGAATACACAAAGCAGATTCAGAAGGATGTAGGTTGCAGTAGGTACTTGGAGATGAAGAAGCTTGCACAGAATAGTGTAGCATGGAGAGCTGCATCAAACCAGTCTCTGGACTGAAGACGACAACAAAAACAGCCAATTTGTTTGTCTCGTCAGTGTATATTCATGCTACACATACGTTTACCACGATGACGACTATAAATCAAACATGAGGAGTATCATGATTTGCCACAAGCGATTACTTGACATCACAGAATTGTAGGATAGTTTTGTCCTTTTCTCTGAGCAAAGAAGATCCACTTCAATTCCTGTAGATTCAGTGGCATCCCCACATACAGAGTAGCAAGAAATGAATCCAACTCTTCGAGTTGTAATGACCGTTCTTCAACTTCCAACGCTCTACTGATCTCTGTTTCAGTGAATTTTTTAATATATTTGTCGTTAAACTAGCACAAGCATTCCATATAAAATCACCCGTGACACGTCTTTACGCTTATGGAGAAAGACCAAAATTTTCCCGAAGAAGGTTTTGCTTCCTTTCTTTCTGTGAGTTCCAGTATTAGTGGAAACTACGTCCTATTCCGGTCCATCAGCAGCTCTAGCGAAACATTGCTGAGAAAGCATCTTTTACCTTAATTAAGACACCTTTTAGCATCTGCATGACTCAGTTTTGCATTATGCAGCCGTAACTATACCGTATTCATCATTGTTACCGTGAAAAATGCCAACCGTAGCGGCTCTCACTTTACAACGACGAACCATTGTGGCAGAACCGCTCTACAACATTTTCTAGTACTGTGACGATATGGTTGCTCTTAGGATGGGGTGTCACGTGAAAAGAGCTTTATTCATGGAATGAACGCAGGTACAAGAACATTGGGAAAACAAAAACACACCGTATCAGAAGTGTTTTCTTTCATACCATTTCCACTATTATCTATACTTGAAGATTCATCAGTATCTTCGTCGTTGATCTCTGGTTCATCCGACCTCCATGCTGTTGTTCGTTTTGCATCAAAAGCAAAAACCTGTTGAAATACCACCTACGTACTCTTCTTCGAGTGCTACTTAACCTGCAGTAGTTATCAAAGCTAACATCTGCCCATCAACGAGACCATAACAACGGGGGATGCTGCAGTACTTCACAGCACCTGTTCGTTCCATATAAACTTTTATGCCGTCAAAGACACCGCTCTTAATAGTTTTCGATCTGCGCTGCGGCAGCAAACCCAATAGACGATGCAGAAATGTGTAGCAGTCGGCACCGCTGACTTTATTCAGTTGGACAAAAACATCACGTCAGCGGCTCTTCGTATCTCTTATTTATTTTTTCGAAAACTATGCAGGCGATGGCGTTGATTTTTAGTTCAAAACGAATTACTTTAAGAAATGCCTGGCGCTATGATCGAGCGGTTCTAGGCGCTTCAGTCCGGAACCACGAGGCTGCTATGGTCGCAGCTTCGAATCCTGCCTCGGGCATGGCTGTGTGTGATGTTCAGAGGTTAGTTAGCTTTAAGTAGTTTTAAGTCTAGGGGACTAATGACGTCAGATGTCGAGTCCCATACTGCTGTGAGTCATTTTGTACGTTAATAAAGATTAATTCATGAACCCCCATGCACCTCATAAAACAATTACAGGAAAGAGAGGAATTAAAATTTCGCTATAGGCCTAGTGTTAAATTATCCGGGTAGTGACAGGCCGCAACAAGAAACACAGAGGTGTGAGCGGGTCATATGAACAATAGCTGGCTCATACGGAACTTGTACATTGACTGATAAGGAAGTCAAACTGTGGGCTGATGTCAAAATAACTTCTTACATAAACACACGATCGGAGGGCATGAAAGTTATTAATTAGATTTGAAATTGTTTGGCACATATAGTACTGCCTCTACAGTGCATTAATGTTGTTCGTGTTTGTTGTGGTGTTGTGATTACCAGGCTTGGTAGGATATGTAACGTCCGTGAACAGCATATCAGCACACGGCAGAGTTTGGATGGATGTTCGCTGTGGATCACCGTCTGGCTTGCTGGTTGAATCGTGAGGTACCATATGTATGGAGCAGTCGGATGTGTCAGACGCCCTGTGCTGGTGTGAGCTGTCGCCAGCACACCATGCGGCAATGAGGTTGCGAGGAGATCGATAGTAGTTGCAAGCAAGAGAGGGGCCAAAAACTGAGTCGCAGGCAGCGTTCCGCCAACGCCCTCTCGGCCCCAGTATTTAGATCGCCGCCGCGGACCGGATGATTCAGTCATCGATGGGAGCCGCAGTCGCAGTTAGGTCAGCCTCTAGCTCAGAGTCAGTCAGTACCTGGCGACCATAGTATACATAGCAGGACTTGTACTTCACCAGCAGTGAGGCTAACGTAGACAAGCTAAAGAGCTTGTACCACAACACTGGGACTATCTTAAGTTAAGCAGCTTCCTGTTTAAGCTAATAAAGAACCCTGCTAATACATGAGTGCAGTTGTGTTATAGAAAGAGTATACCGGCCACAACAACATCCTCTCCTTGCTTCCCACGGTACAAGCCTACAGCAACAAGACGACACAAAACGCCAGATGTTGGATGGTGTAGTATAACTCGTAATGTGATCGACTGTTTGACGTTATTGTACGAGGGGCGCACAGTAACTAATGCTACATTTTTTTTCTGAAAGCAGTGTAGTTTTATTTAGGATTCCAATACATCATATTATTCCCTAAGACTTTGGCGTTTCAACACAATCTCCGTTTAATGGAACAGCCTTACGCCACGTTACTGGGAGGCCCTGCATATACGCACTGTACCACTCTTCTGTTCGACGTCGGAGCCAACGTGTTTGATTGAGCCAAACAGATCAAAGTCGGAAGGTGTGAGACCCGGGCTGTAGGGTGGATGAGGAAGAGCAGTCCAACGAAGCTATGTGAGCTCTTCCTCGACGGTAACAAATACGTCGAAGCTTCTTCAGTTTCCTGAGGGTAGCACAATGCAGTTCAGAGTTGATCGTTATACAGTACCATGAGGGAGGACAACAAACACAGTAACCCCTTCAGAGTCCCAAAAGTCAGCTGCCATTACCACTGGTGAGGGTATGGCTTTGAACTTTTTCTTCAGAAAAAAGGTAGTGTGGCGCCACTCCATGGATTGCCATTTTTTTACTGTTCGAAGTGGTGAACTGATGTTTCATCCTCTGTGACGATGTTCGACAAAAAATTGGCACGATCAGCCACGTAACCCACAAGCAACTGTGCACAGATGGTCATTCGTTGCTCTTTATGGTCTTCCAGTATGCGGTGAGGACCCCAGCGGGCTCACACCTTCCACTACCCCCAATGGTGGACGAATTGGTCAGCACTACGGACAGAGACGTTCAGTTGGCCAGCGAGGTGGATCAGGTTCGAGTGACCTTTTAGCGATGATGACAGACGCGTCACTCAACGACTCACCGTGCTTTTGTTCACCTCCAGTTTCCCCTAGGAATTCTGCAAGTATTTATAAATATCTGTGATGCTCGATTTCCAACCAAAAGAATGACAGCTCTATGCTGGGGAAGCACTTCCGTCATTGACGCAGTTTTGAAAGCTAGTGCCGATGAACGCCAAGAACGCATTACGGAGGTTGTCAATGCATTAGGAACAGGTCTCAGATTTTTAACGCCTGCCTCCACACTAACGGATCCCCCTGTGAAACACTTATTGTAATGAGTTTGTTCTCAAATGCATAACTGCAGTTTGAATCCTAGGAGTCTCTGTTATAACTAGTTTATGTTCTTCTGAGTCGTAAGTCGAATCACTTATTAGAATTACTTGCTTGCTTCATTGTCTTCCACTTCCCCTTTTCGTTTGCCATGAAGGGGAACAAAGTAGCACGTAGAACATCGTCGATGCCGCGAATATGAACCAGAGGAGTCATCTTTGCTGGTCATTGGGGCTCAGTTCGATGCGGGACACATCACTGTAGACAGTTCTACTCCAGTCAGATTCCAGGCCGTTGAACCCTGGATAGTGATGGGATATGAATCTTACTGTCGCCCGCCATAAGCCCCGACAGCGAGAGGTGATTGTCTGGGTTGCCATTTTTTTAAATTATAGGACCCCTTTTGTTGTCATCCGCAGCACCCTTACAGCTATGTCTACGAAATTCTACGCCCCATTTTCCTGCCTTCTGAGCTTAAGTGTCACCAAGATAATGCCCACCTGCTTACGGTGACAGTTTCTGCGGCCTGTCTTCGTGCTTGCCAAACCCACCCTTGGCCAGCGAGGTCGCGGATTTCTCCCCAGTTGCTCACGTATGGAGGATTATGGGGACATTTTGACGATGCAATGCACCAGTTGCACAGAATGTGTCACGATATCCTTTAGGAGGATATCGGACAAATTGATCAGTAATCCTAAGCTGAATAATTGCTTGCATAAGATCCAGAGGTGGACCAACGAAGTATTGGGTTGCTCAATTTGTGAAGCTCATTCTCTCGAATAAATCAACCAGTGTTTCTGAAAATGTAATCACTTGTCTGTACATGTATATCAGATCTACCGATTTGTGTCCCATTCGGATAATTCCTTTGTGCTGCACTATCTTTAATTCTTTTTTTATCTTAGAGTGAACGTGTATTTATTATTTATTATTGTACAAGGTGTCTCAGAAGCGTGGAGTTTCAGCCCGAAAGACATTCCTACACCCAGCCTGTGTTTCCTTCATCTCCACCTTTCCGGTGCAGGCACACAATAAGAGAAAAGGTCTCTTCTACTTCTGCAAACATAGAAAATCGGGTAACAATTCCACCTCCTGAGTGGACGTGCGTGTCAGAATAGGAATGGAAGGGGAAGTGGAACCATGTAATGCCGTCCAGACAACATGAATTAAAATCGTTAGTACTCTTAACAGTGGAAGTTAGGACCAGAACTTGGGCGTTGGAAGATGGAAACTGTTTTCTGATTTGATCCATTATAAATGGTTTTTGAAAGCCTGCGACTGTAGAAACAATAGGTTTGTTCATAAATCAATAAATCTTCTGCTACCAGTCACGATTTTTCTTTATTTTACTATTCGCACGACGCGTTTCGAGAAATAATTCCCATTTTCAAGTGCGTTTTTTGTGTGTATTAAGCCATTTCTTTTCTTGTTGTCGGTGTGTGTGAGTCTGCTTCATTTTCTTGACTTTTACTGTAATACTCGTACATAAGAAACACGCGATATTTTAGTTGGATATCAATTCTTTTTGCGAGGTTAGTGGCTAAAATTTAGAAGAATTTGTACTTCCAGTTCGATTAGAAAACTTAACATCACACACAACTTCTTGTACACTTTACACATCGAAAATATCTTATATAAACAAAACAGTTACAAAGATCTTCTTACAGGTAGTTCACAGAGATAACATGATAGGTCATCCACAGATTATTATATGCTTTTGTGCAGAGGTTATTTATCTTAACAATTTGGGTCATAGATTACTTACATTGATTTTACAACTGTGCTTATTTCTATGTTTCACTATTTTTATTTAAGTATATTATCGAAACATCTGAAGAAATTCACTGATTCACTTTCAAGTTTTTCATTTAACATTTTATCTTCATATTTTCTGTGATGTGAATATACCTCCAGTTCTTCAAGCAAATCCATTTTATGTCCTTTATTTAGTCGGTGGAGTACTTTGACATTTTGCTCTATTTTTTCAAATGGGTGTCCTGTATTATATATGTGTGTTGCTATTGCTGATGTAATGTGTTTGTTGTGTGTGTATGCTCTAATGTGCTCTGGGTACCTGGTGTTGATATTTCAGCCTGTTTGTCCTAGGTAGAACTTGGAGCATTCCTAGCATGTTACCTTGTATATTCCAGAGTCTGAATACGGCTCATGATTAAACTTTATATTATGTATTAGTTTTTGCTGTAGTTTATTAGATGTAGAAAACCCAATTTTTACTCTGTGATTTTTGAAAATATTTGCAAACTATTGGAAACTGTTTTGACTGTGGGAAAGGTGAGTGGTGAGTACTGTAGCTGGAGATGTTGCATCTCCTTTCCATAGCGACCAAGAAACGACCATTCGTCCCCGCCGTAGCCCTCAGTGGTTCACAACCCCACAACACGCTACAGCAGTCCACTCACCCCACCGCCGTCCCACACCGAACACACGGTTATTCCACGGTTCGACCCCCAGTGGTCCCCTCCGGGAACGTCTCACACCAGACGAGTGTACATCTACATCTCCATCTACATCTACATCTACATGAATACCGTGCAAATCACACTTAAGTCCCTGGCAGAGGCTTCATCGAACCATCTTCACAATTGTCTATTATTCCAATCTCGTATAACGCGTGGAAAGAACGAACACCTATATCTTTCCGTCCGAGCTCTGATTTCCCTTATTTTATCGTGGTGATCGTTTCTCCCTATGTAGGTCGGTGTCAACAAAATACTTTCTCATTCTGAGAAGAAAGTTGGCGATTGGAATTTCGTGTGAAGATTCCGTCGCAACGAACAACACCCTTCTTTTAATGATGTCCAGTCCAAATCCTGTATTATTTCTGTGACTCTCTCCCATATTTCGCGATAATACGAAAGTGCTGCCCTTCTTTGAACTTTTTCGATGTACTCCATCAGTCCTATCTGGTAAGGATCCCACACTGCGCAGCAGTATTCTAAAAGAGGACGGACAAGTGTAGATCTGTTACATTTTCTAAGTGTCCTGCCAATAAAACGCAGTCTTTGGTTAGTCTTGCCCACAACATTTTCTGTGTGTTCCTTCCAATTTAAGTTATAACCCCAAATGCTTGCGTGGTAGAGTAATTATGGTATATGCGTACGTGGAGACAGTGTTTGCGCAACAATCGCCGACATAGTGTAACTGAGGTGAAATAGGGGGAACCAACCTGCATTCGCTGAGGCAGCTGGAAAACGGCTTAAAAACCATCCACAGACAGGCCGACACACCGGACCGCCACAGTAATCCGCCGGGCGGATTCGTGCCGGGGACCGGCACGCCTTCCAGCCCGGAAAGTAGTGCCACAGAGTAACATATATCTTTGTCTGTGGTAGTGCTTTAGACCGCACAGCTAACCAGGGAGTGGCGGGGGGGGGGGGGGGGGGGGACCTCCTTTCCTTACTTGCAAGCGGTACCTTTGAAGCGTATTCACACATAAACGAGGAAACTACGAAACGCTGCGAGGCAACAGAACACGTCGTATCAGAGATATTGCACTGTCGAGGGTGCCTTCTAGGACTCCTGTTAAACAGACCTTCCGTTCCTGCAGATCACAATATTTTTCTCATCGTATGTTTTAGCTTTTTCACAGTTGTTACAATTTACAGCAATACTGCGTGTACTAACAATGACACAATCTTAACTAAGGAAAATACACGTAAGTTTCTGAGGAGTCTGCTGCCGAATATAAACCCCGTTTGTTGAATTTGTATGCATTACAGAACGGATCACTGTTGAGTTAATTTTTTCATTCATCATTCACTACTTTTTTCATTCATCATTCATTAATTTTTTCCACATCGATTTATGCAGTCATTCACTCCGTCACTCACTCATTCGCACATCGCACACCGTAGGTCTCGAGATGGACGGCCTGTGCATATTAAGCAAATTCGTGTTTTGTGTGTGTGTGAAGATATACTGGCGTGATGAGCGAATAGAAGGGAGGGGGTGTGTTCTGTGTGGGCACCAACTTTTGATAACGCTACTGAACGCGATGCCGTAACACATTGCAGCCAACTGAGTGCCAAACACATGTAGCCTCCCCTCCGTGCCCCTTTGTATTCCCATTTCACAGAGAGAGCCGCACGGCGACCGCCTTTTGTTTCTGCAGCCCCACAGATCCCCACGTGCAATGTCTCTTTGGTAATTTACGTTCCTGCACTGCCATGCTGCGATCCAAATCTTGTTGACACAGGATGTCTCCATTTGTCAGCATCAGTTTGCAGGTCTGCTAATGTGGATTATGCTTTCTGCAGTATTTGATCGAGTTTTCATATTTTTGAGAACAAAGACACTATGTCGAATTTTCCCTGGCCTCTGAAAATGCCCTGATATGTCGTTTGTGAAGTACCACAAAATCAGAGAATAAATGTCGAAACATTTCCTCAGAATTATTCAGGTCCTTGAGATAGTTGGTCATGAAAAAATTATTTCATCTGCTGTGGAAAATATAAGACAGCCAAAAAATACCCTCAGAGATCAAGAAGAATGTAATGATTACTATTCCAAAGAAGTTGCATTTATTTATTTATCTATCTAACCTCATAAGCTTAGGGCCTTCAGGCACTTGCTTACATCGGACTAAGGTTTCACGCTTGCTGTACACTTTTTACATCTTAGTGACCTAAGAAATAACAATAAGTTGAATATGACAGTTAGTAATAAAATTATTTGAATCCTTGTAGACACAATGTGAATAAATAGTACTGACTAGGAGCTACCAAAGTTAAAACTGGCAGTACTCTACAGCTGCTACTTCCAGCCACAGCAACAACAACAACAATAATAATAATAATAAGAGTGGCAGATGTAAAAGAAATTATAGGTGTACCAGATGGATATTTCCTGCTGCAGAGCGCTCTCGGGAAGAGAAATTTAAGGCGACTGCACCAGCTAACAACACTGGGAAATGAAGAAAGTGTGACGAGAGAAGAATGTAAAGGAGCAGGGAATGCGTATAGGGTCTATAATAATCATTGTTGTTGCTTCAGTAGGTATCTCATAAACTGTCTTCTGACACTGGAGATGTTATTCAGTTATTTACTATTAAAAACGATCACGATATTTTTACCAAGGTGACCGGTTTCAACCACTACTGTGGTCATCTTCAGACCATTGAGTAGGAACCTCTTTCTGTTGGAGAATCACTAGTAGTGATCACCTTGATAAGTAAATCGTGATCAAGACTGTTTTTAATAGTAAATATTTGTAAGACATTGATCACTGCCTTTCCCGTAATGTATTCAAATGTTATTCAGTTGTCTAATACAGTGGGGGAGGTTAGTTCAGGGTCTGGTCCCTGAAATTGGAAAGGGTTTCGAGAAAATGGTTGTGCGATAAAGTGAGACAGAAAGGATTTTGCTCTGACGGGAACGGGCGTTTTGTTTATCGTACTACGCCGAGCTTAAGAATCATTAAAGAAGCCGTTAACATTTTCGCCAGTTTGTACTTCAAGTACAATGTCAAACTTATCCAGATGGGTTGCTGTTTAAGATTCCTCAAGCAGATCGTGTTTATTTCCTTTCTTATTCACGTGTATCTCCTCTAAGACCTCTTCTACGCCCTTCACGGAGTGACTAATCACATATATGACATCTGCCGATCTGCAACAGTCGCATGCTTCCTACACCTTGTCCAAAATTTCCTACCCGTTTCTCCCATATATTCCACTTCACACGATGTAATCTCTGTTTCATGAACTCCTGTCTCGTCATATTTCCTTATTCTCTTGCCAACTTCAAGCTTTAAACTATATCTCATTACGTATTATGCTGCGAACGCCAACTGGACGTTCTATGGCCAAACAATGTTCGCCAGGTTCTGTGAAATTTTCCCAAAATACGCTTGTCCCTATTCAGCAAGAATAACTATTGTTATTGATGTTCCTACGATTGCGAATGATGCTCCAAATAGGAAGTTATAAACTACCAATGTCCTTGTGGTTTGCTGAGACTAATGATTTTTTATTCCCTCTTTTCGTTTCTTCGTACCCCCATGAATAAGACGATTTACCATCTTTACAACCCACCCATCATTTATTGCTACCTGTTGCTATTGTTTAATTCAATTAACCTATCTGCTGCACTTACTGGAATATTATTGTCTCTATTCGCTAATCTTCTAGTCGCCATGTCTTTATAAATTTGTTGGAGGATAGATTGATTAGAAATCACAACATCTGTTGCAGTTATCTTTCTGTAAATCTTGATGGCGTGCTGTCTGTCGTGTCTCCTTACAAAAAGGAAATAACACTGTGGTGTTACCGCCAGATACCACACTTGCTAGGTGGTAGCCTTTAAATCGGCCGCGGTCCGTTAGTATACGTCGGACCCCCGTGTCGCCACTATCAGTGATTGCAGACCGAGCGCCGCCACACGGCAGGTCTAGTCTAGAGAGGCTTCCTAGCACTCGCCCCAGTTGTACTGCCGACTTTGCTAGCGATGGTTCACTGTCTACATACGCTCTCATTTGCAGAGACGACACTTTAGCATAGCCTTCAGCTACGTCATTTGCTACGACCTAGAAAGGCGCCATATTCAGTTACTACGAATGTTTTCAGAACAGATAATATTGTGAATCATGTACCGTCAAGAGCGACGTTCATCATTAATGGATTAACGTTAAGTATCTAACTTTCTACGTCCGCTTTCTGAATTCTAATTCCTTGTCATGTTCCAGACCTCACGTCAGTATAGTCCTTCCCTCCTCACGCCAGCCTGCGTGAGCTAAAACGCGTGCATTTCGGCCTCCTCTAGTAACAACAAACACCATTAGGTTCGAGCTCTACAGTGAAATCAATTTTTTTTCGTGCAGCCGATTAAATTTACCAACTACGTGATTGTGCTGGCTTTTGTGGCCGTTGTCACTGACGTTAAGTTCTTCTGAGTTATTAGGCCGCGCGATATTTCTACTAAAATGATCATTTTAGTAGAAATATGATGCGGCATAATAACCCAGAAGACTTTAACTTCAAATTTTCCAACTATTTAATCAATTTCTTCGTCAGTTCCGGCTACGAGCAACATCGTGTCTTCTACATAGCGTTTGTAATATATTAATCTTTGGAATGTTGTAAAACGACTCGTGGGTCAGTTCAGTATGTCAGATAAATGCACATGTTTACGAAAAAGTGGTGCACGGAGGTGCAGCTGATACTACCGGTGTTTATGGCCTTATGGAAGCAACGCTTTGGAGGATGTACAGTAACGCGGATAAGCGAAGCAGGAAATCTGGTGCTGCCAGTTTCAAATTAAAACGAAAGCTCCATGTTCGAATAAGCAACGACCTTGCTGCGTGACAGGACATTCGTCAGTTTTACTCACTAAAATACGGAGTATAACATAAATATTGGGCGTAAAACAATTGCAAGATGAGCATTGAATGTCCAGTGGCGCGAATTTGCAACAGATCTGGAAAATAATTAACAGAAGACTTAACAGGTCTTTAAAATATAAAATATTAACAAAATTAAAATGGATACAAAGACGACAGTAGGTCAGAACGAGCGAAACGAAAAAGTACATAGTGTATTAGGTGGCAGTAGTTCATTAGACGATAGCACAGATGACGCCACGGGACGGCAACAGACTTATGTTGAGTATCACACGCACGTCAACGAGCAAATTCAGACGATGAGCTCGTCGCAAATAAAACAATGTATGAAGCAGGACACGAATGGAGATAGCGGTTATGTTAATGAATCGATGGATATTTTCAATTCATCGAAAGTTGAAAGTGAACTGAGCAAAACACGAGAAGTAGAAACTGAGTATGAGGGCACTTTTGAACAAGATAACGAGAAACCACAGAGCATGAACGATTTATTAAAAATGTTGTCTGCACAAATTATAGCACCCTTCTCCAGTTTGCCGATGAAACCGCCTTCCTTGCCCTTGCCCCCACCCTGCAACGCTCCCAACGCCTTCTCCAATCCCATCTTGACCGGTTCACCGCTTGGTGCAACCAGTGGTTGCTCAAGGTCAATCCTTCCAAAACCCAGGCGATCATTGTAGGCAAAACCACCCCTTCCTTCCGCCTCCTTGATTTCTATCTCACCGTCTATGGCCGTCCCATCGCCCTCACTCCCACCCTTAAGTACCTTGGCGTCACCCTCGACCGTCGCCTCTCCTGGACTCCCCATCTCCAGACCATCCAAGCCAAGGCACCTTCCCGACTCCATCTCCTCAAGCTCCTTTCCGGCCGTACGTGGGGTCTGGACCCCTCCACCATCCTCCACACCTATAAATCCCTCATCCGCCCTATCCTTTGTTAAGCCCATCCAGCATGGATCTCCGCTCCCCCTACCTTTTATAAATCCCTCCAAATCCTTGAACGCCATGCTCTCCGCCTCGCCTATCGCATCCGTCTCCCCTCCCCCACGCGGATCTTGTATGATCTCATCCCCTTCCCTCACCTCCTCCTTTTCCTTGAAAGGATATGGATCCTGTACACCTCCCGTAAACTTGATCCTCCTCACCCGCTCGTATCCTCGATCCTCTCCCATCCCCGCCCGCTGCCGCGCCTGTATTCCCACGTCCCGCCCGGTCTCCATCTCTCCACCCTCCTTACCCTCTCCCAAGGTGGCTTCCGCCAGCTCCCCCTCCCTGATGATGCCCTCCTCCCCTCCATCTACCCCTCCTACCAACTTTGATCCTCCCGCCCTCCTCCTGTGCTTGCTCCTCTGGGCACCCTCCCTCCCTTCTCTCCCTTTTTCCCTCCCTCCTTCTTTTCTCCCCCCTCCTCCCCCGGGCCTCCCCTCCGCTGTCCCTCTCCTCCCGCCCCCGTCTCCTCCACCACTGGCATCCTTTTTCTCCCCTCTCCCCCACCTCACCCCTGTTTCCCCCCTTGGCAGGTCCCCGGACTCGCACACGCTACGTGGACATTCGCGCGCCGGAGATCACCGCCATCAGTGTTTCGTGTGTGCCGTCGTGTTTAGTGTTCAGTGTTCACCGTCCCACTCCCTCGTTCACCAGTGCCATTGTCATCTTCAGTGTTTGTGCGTCGTCTCATCAGTTAGCAGTGTGGATTATCGACGAGTGTGAACGGCTCCGTGTTTGTATCTATGTGTCTCCTGTTTTATTGCCCGCCGTTCTGTAACTTCTGTGTCTTCTCCTGTTTTTTGCTGCTTGTTTATTCTATGGCTGAAGAGCAGCGTAGTGTGCTGCTGACAGCCTGCCTATTGTACAGGCTTTAAAATAACAATAAAGTAAAAAAAAAAATTATAGCACAAGGTCATGAAATTAAAGCACAAGATAGTCAAATTAACAACCAGCTTAAAACACAGGCAGATGTAATAAAAGCACAAGGTCATCAAATAGAAGTGCAAGGTGTTAAAATCAGTAAACATATCGAAAAAGTAGACTCAAAAGTAGGTGTTGTGAGTAATTCAATCGTAATTGGCTGTAGCCAACTTATTGTAACCGGAAAAATTTCGGCACGGGCAAAAAGGAAATTGCCTTATGGCAGTATCCACTGACAACTGCACATTAAACCAATAACCTCGTAAGCTTAATGTGATTGCTTCGCAGTAAAACAAAAAGACAAGAGTTGTTAAAGTGGAATGGTTGGGGTAACAAGGACTCTCAGTTTGTAGTTAAAGATGGGATAATCCATTTCACAGGGAACCAATACTTGAAAATGCCCTAAGGCTGAAATTGTACAATCGTACAGGAAATAAACAAAATGGTAGCTGAAGGCTGCAAGAAATCATTCAAAAAATTATTTGTAACAAATTGCTAGAGGACAAAGAATGATTCAATCCAGCAAAACGCATAATGGATGGCACCCGTTAGGTTTTTTGAAAAACTGAAAGGAATTTTCCTGATTACATAATGGACCCCGAAAAGATTAATGTGGCTATTAGCGCCTTAGCTGGCGATGCGAAAATATGGGGCCTAAATGTGTATACAGAACAAATGTCATTTGGCGAATTTAAACAGAAATTTATAGAGGAATACTGGTCGGACCAAAAACAGGATTGCCTCTGGCGGGAATTTATCATGGCCAGGTTATATGACAACAGAGGCAGAAGATCAGTGACAGAGTTTTGTGAAATGTGGTATCGAAAACTGAAACACTTGAGAAATAGATGAATGGAATCCGAAATAGTGTGGTATCTATGGAAAAAGCTCCTGGTGGATTCAAAGTGTTATGTAAGAAGTAATCACAAAAGCTTCTTTTCATTTTTGGAAAGAGTCGAAGATGAGGACCACTGGAGAGGTAACCATGATTATCGTCAAAATAATAACAACTAGAGTAGGGATAATCACGAGAATAATGAGCAAAATGAGAAAGTACGTTACCGCGTAAATATGATACAAAGAGGTAGAGGCAGAGGTCGTGGTAATATGTCAATTGACGATAGAGGATTTGCACCATGAAACTATCAAAACCGAAATGACATGGCAAACTAAGGCCTGCACGTTTCACGGGCCAGATTCGCATGGACAAATATTATGGCCCAAACTAAAGAAACTATACCATTAAAGCAAAGTGAATTTGAGACACAAGTAAGTTGCAGAGCTGTCTTGGCACACACAGAACAACAGGTGTGGGCATGAATGAGTCACTGATGACAGATTATGCTGCAGGTGCTAATGTGCGAACTAAGCAACTGCAGTTTTGAATTTGGTAGAGCGATCAGCTGTCCGTGTCACGGCTGAAGTAGTGACACTACGAAGAGATGACATCACAAGTCCATTCAGTGGGCCTGTATTGGTGGGAAATATCACTCGAATGAGAAAGGAATCAGGCACATTAAGTAAAAGCAAAAAGACAGACAATTTGGGAGAAAAGGAGTCTCCAGGGATAGCAGAATGGCATGATGATTTGTTTTATGGTTTAAAGCGATATGAGTGGGAAAACTTTGAAAAGCGTTTACGGTCAGAGAATTAATAAAAGGGAGAAGCAAAAGTAGAAACGTCGAAAAGAGGGCGTTTCTCGAAAATGAAAAGGAGATGAAAGTAGTTAGCGTAGTTGAAGGTGCACGTTCTGAAATTTCAGAGGAAGTGGTTGTTAAGGGAAAGGAAGGCGCCGAGTAAAGCACGTGAGCTGCCGATGTTAAGGAAATAGAAGAATGGTCGGTATAAATAGGAGCTGGAGGAGGATGAAATCCTCAATAGTACGGATGAGGCGATCCTGGCTGATAAAGGACTCATACAATGTTATGATGTTGATGGTCATGACAATATAGATTCAGATGAGTATATACGAACCAATGAAATCCAAGACGATTTTACTAAATATGAAGTTAAATTTGACGTCATCAAAAGTGATATTGAAATGTGAATGAAAATGAAATAGAAATTTTAGGACAGAATGGAAAGTTTGAAAATAAGAAAACTTACAAAAGGTCAAAAGAAGAAATTGCTCGTTGTCTAAGGGTAGCGTTTATGCTAGATTCAGACAGTGACAGAACAAAGTAATAACGGAAGATGTATCTGAAAAGCAAAAAGAAGCATTTTCCAAAAAAATCCGGCAGTAAATATCGAACCGAAAAAGAAAGAGCCACCAGACTATGTGATACTGGGGAAAACATTTTATTAGAGTCGTGAGAGACTTCAAAGGAACTCCGCACACTAATGCAATTATCTGGTATATCCTAAGTCAAAGAAGCCATTAGGTGTTCGTAACATTGTAGATTTAAAACTTTATGTCCACAGAGATAAGTAACAAGGGGCCAAATTAAAAAGTGTATATGTATTTAATCAAATAGTATTTTACTCTATATGTTCTTGTTCATGATGTTGTGTTGTCAAGTGTTGTTGTATTGGAAAACCTTTTTTGTTTTGAGACTGCTGATACATGTCTATAAGTTTCAGATTCGGTATAACATAATTGGATATACAAATTACACGTAAACTCCAGAGTATGACATGCATAAGGACTTCATTGATTAAATATTGCAGCATGATCTGAAGGACTGCCAAATGTGTCAATAGTTAGACAAGTGTTGAAAATAGCAGACGACTGCCAAATATATCTCTAGGCAGACAATGGATGAATAATTTATATATTGTACTGAGTATTGAGTTTTCATGATAAACTGCATGAATATTTAAGGCAGACAAAACATAGTTCTTACAGTAACAAGTAGGTATGAACTAACCAAGTGCAATGAAAGCTGTGTGTGTAAGCAATATATATATATATAAAATCAATGTTTCTTTTTGTTTTTATACTTGATGAAACAGTGTTTTGTATAAAAAGTTACGTGAAGTGTTTGTTATGTATTGTATTTGCAAAAAAAAAAAAAAAGAAAAATATCGCCCAACACTGTTTTCAAGTGTTATTGATGTTTCATTGATGTATCCCTGTCGAGAAACATGGAGCATGTGTAACATTTACATCGATTAGAAGTAGGTTTATATTATGTAACTGTGTACCTGCAATTATGGAATGTGCATTTACAGTCCTTGATTTGTGACAGGAAAATTAGATTTTTGTAATGTACATATGAAAAAAGCAAAATGATAAATTATTATAATACGTTTGTGTTCATAAAAGGAAAATGTTTATTGAAAGCTGGTTCATGCCCAGGGCACTTGTATTTGTAATATATAAAAGATGTAGGGAACTCCCTCCGCAACGGAAGTGGCATGACGGTATGTAAAAGGTGGTTCTGGTGGTCGAATTGAGCGGCTCCTTGGTGTGAACGGTACGCAGTATGTGGCTAGCCGTAGCAAGGTACACTTCGACAGTTCTAAGAGAAGCAATTGAAAGCTGCTTCACAATGGATTTGCTTCGGATGTGGATCTGGCTATCATTTGGGTTTCTCGACAGAAAGAAATGGCTCTAACATAGTGAAATCCGACGCCAAGAAGAGATTTTATAGAGCATTCGAACATCAAGAGCCGTGAGTACAGTTAGCCGCCATGTCGCTTGCCACCAATCTTCGCCACTGCTTCACTAACCTCATACATTCAGTAATAATGTGGGCATGTACCAGTTAATTTGTGTGTGGTTTTAAAAATAATCACAGAAACAAATTTTTGTCAGAACCATATTTTCTATCCTGATCACGAACCTATGCAGGATCCTCACCTAAGTGCAACTAAAACCGAGTATCCTGATTTAAATGAACAATTCTTGAATTCAAGTGTTTTAAAGTGATTTTTTTGCGTAATGTAAATGGAGTAGTAAAAGTTAAAGTTAAAACCCAAAAGTGAAGTTATACAGGATTTTGCTAAAGTATCCTTAGTTTATTACAAAGTATAATTTTGCAGGAATACAGTACCAGATTGTGTAAATAAGTTAAGCTCATTTTATAAATAGTGTGGTTTTGATTTCTGTCATGTATGGTTTCTTTTTTTAAGTTAATTAAGCCCAATGTTGTATTTATTGTCTTGCAAAGTAAATTTTGAACTACTGCAAGTGAAGTGAATGATTAGCTATTTGAATCAATCTTTTCTACTATAATAATCAGAGTGTTGACTAGTGAAACTATACTAGTTTATGGGTCCCCATCATATTAGGAAAAATTGAACTATTACTGTTGCCTAGGAAAGCTGATGTATGTAGAGGAATTTAAATATGAAATTACTCATCTTTGATTTGTATTTTTTTTTTTTTTTTTTTTTTGTTTCGTGTCATTTAAGATAGCAGACCCTCATGTCCAAATTTAGTTCTGCACTTCATCCAGTAACATTTGAGTATTGCATTAAGTAATGATCTAGAGTGTCGCTGTCATTAATATGAGCATGGTGCAAATTTGCTTTCTATAATTACTGCTGTGTTCGTTATTGGTAACTGCTGCTACACACAGTTCAGAGTGTACTGGGTCAGTTTCTATCCTGTACAATATTCAAAGGGAAATATTAATGAAAGTAACTTCAATAACCAATGTTCAATTTTCTTAAACGTACATTTTTCAAATTAAGGTGCGTAATTGGGCTGGCGACCGTCTGTTTTTTCATTCCCAAGGTTAAAGTCCGTTTAGCTTTTCTGTTATTTTCACCATATCCAAAATTATAGTCCGATACCATTGTCCAATAGACACACGCGTGGTCAACTTTCAAAATCCTCTCAGATAGTTACATTAGCTTGTTTCACGGCAAGTTAGTGTCATACGTGGCTTTTCCCGTGACAGGGCTAAAGGTTCCGTTGTTAGGGAGGAGTGACATACAACCAGCTAGTGTTATAACCTTGCCGCAGTGGTAACATCGGTTCCCATCAGATCACCAAAGCTGAGCTCAGTCAGGCTTGGCTAGCACTAGGATGGGATATTATCTGGGTATGCCGAGTGCTGTTGGCAAGCGGTGAGAGGGGTGCTCTCAGCCCTTGTGAGACCATTTGAGGAGCTACTTAGTCGAGAGGTAGCAACACCGAAGGCTAACAACGGCCGAGAGAGCAATATGCTGACCATATACCCCTCCACATCCGCATCCGGTGACGTCAAAGGGCTAAGGATGACACGGCGGCCGGTCGGTCCCCTTGAGCTTTCAGGGACTGTTCAGACGGTGTTTGTTTTTTTCATGTCCGAACAATTTTGTTTGTTTTTACTTGTTGACCTTGAGTGCTTTTGAAGTTCATTTGATGCAGGATAAACTTTGACAGCCATATGACTGCAGCTTGTCTCCCGAAATGTATTTTTCCTACTATTAAGTATTGTATGTTCAAATATTTATAACGATTATCGTAAGAAATTAGGAAATGAAAGAGAATGGAATAGAAGTGAAACATGGACCATAAAAAGCTGGACAAGAAGAGAATAGAAGCTTTCGAAATGTGGTGCTACAGAAGAATGGTGAAGATTAGATGGGTAGATCACGTAACTAATGAGGAGGTATTGAATAGAATTGGGGAGAAGAGGAATTTGTGGCACAACTTGACAAGAAGAAGGGACCGGTTGGTAGGACATGTTCTGAGGCATCAAGTGATCACCAAATTAGTATTGGAAGGCAGCGTGGAGGGTAAAAATCGTAGAGGGAGATCAAGAGATGAACACACTAAGCAGATTCAGAAGGATGTAGGTTGCAGTAAGTACTGGGAGATGAAGAAGCTTGCACAGGATAGAGTAGCATGGAGAGCTGCATCAAACCAGTCTCAGGACTGAAGGCCACAACAACAACAACATCGTAACAACCGCTACCTCCAGTCGTTAAGATGGATAATATTAGAAAGTTTGTGTGAAGCGAGCCATTGGGGTTTGTCAACAAATATAACAAGTAAAAACTCAGATTTGCTTAAAAATATCGTTAATATTGGGTTCAATGAAGAATATGCCAAAACAATCTCATTCTGACTTAAGTAAAGTTGAAAATAACTGTTCAGAAATCCAGAGCGGGAGAATTTGCAGTTCTTAAGGCAGAGATACGCTATGTACGCACTGAAATTAAATATCTTTGTGGTCAGAATTACAAATAGAAAAATAGACGTTTCACATCAGGGATATACTACAATAACACACTTGGGAAATAGTAAAATGTAAGGTTGATGACGTATTGCAGAGGGAGTTCGTAAAGGAGAAACTGGGATAAAGTAAGAAGTTGAGCAATCTCAGAACAGCCGTAGGATAAAACAAGGAAGGTAAAACAACCATATAGTTTTATTGTTTACTCGAGAGTATTGAATCAAACAGGTATTGTGTTTAACGAAGATGAAAACATACTGTCAAATAAAGATTTGAAAGTAAATATTGAAACGGTGTTCGATAAGAAAGTAGTGCAGGACACAGTTCTTGCTAATAACGTGGCGGCGGACTTCTCACTTAATAGTAACGAAATAGGTCACGTAGAGCAGAAGCTGCACAAGGCCATAGAAGTTGAATAATGTAAATGGGACAATGGGGGGAAATATCATGAATGTACTAAGGATCGAAGGACTGTAAGATCCATTAATAAAGAAAATTAATCAAGGGCAAAGCAACTGTTATGAAGTCATATTAATGGGATGGTTTACGGATCGTTAAAGAAAAAGAAATAGCATCATCGAAATACCAAAAAATTTAACTAGTGGGTTTCAAAAGGGCTCAGTAGGTCTCTTAAGCGTATTTACTATTTACGGATGCCGAGAAGAGTAAATGTCGTAATATAAACTAAGCCGTGCGTGGCTAATGTTTGTGACCTGTCCTTCTTGCATTTCTGCAACAGCGAGAATTTTTAGTTTTGTGTTAATGTCTTCTGGCGCCACTATCCTTGCTTACCTTCGCTATCCGTGAGTGGCAGCACCAGCGTTATTGATAGCAAGTTCGTTAGTATCTGTGGAGCGACTGCGAGTATTTCCGGGTTCTGTTCTGCTAGAAACGTGTCAGTGGGGTGAGTCGGTGCAGTGAGTTGGCAGAGTCACTCGGAAGACAAACAGTCGCGTGTTAGTCTTTTTTTTTTTATTGGTCATCGGTCTACTGACTGGTTTGATGCGGCCCTCCACGAATTCCTTACCTGTGCTAACCTCTTCATCTCAGAGTAGCACTTGCAACCTAATTCCTCAATTATTTGCTTGACGTATTCCAATTTCTGTCTTCCTCTACAGTTTTTGCCCTCTACAGCTCCCTCTAGTACAATGGAAGTCATTCCCTCATGTCTTAGCAGATGTCCTATCATCCCGTCCCTTCTCCTTATCAGTGTTTTCCACACATTCCTTTCCTCTCCGATTCTGCGTAGAACCTCCTCATTCCTTGCCTTATCAGTCAACCTAATTTTCAACATTCGTCTATAGCATCACATCTCAAATGCTTCGGTTCTCTTCTGTTCCGGTTTTTCCACAGGCCATGTTTCACTACCATACAGTGCTGTACTCCAGACGTACATCCTCAGAAATTTCTTCCTCAAATTAAGGCCGGTATTTGATATTAGTAGACTTCTCTTGGCCAGAAATGCCTTTTTTGCCATAGCGAGTCTGCTTTTGATGTCCTCCTTGCTCCGTCCGTCATAGGTTATTTTACTGCCTAGGTAGCAGAATTCCTTAGCTTCATTGACTTCGTGACCATCAATCCTGATGTTAAGTTTCTCGCGGTTCTCATTTCTACTACTTCTCATTACCTTCGTCTTTCTCCGATTTACTCTCAAACCATACTGTGTACTCATTAGACTGTTCATTCCGTTCAGCAGATCATTCAATTCTTCTTCACTTTCACTCAGGATAGCAATGTCATCAGCGAATCGTATCACTGATATCCTTTCACTTTGTATTTTAATTCCACTCCTGAACCTTTCATTTATTTCCATCATTGCTTCCTCGATGTACAGATTGAAGAGTAGGGGCGAAAGGCTACAGCCTTGTCTTACACCCTTCTTAATACGAGCACCTCGTTCTTGATCGTCCACTCTTATTATTCCCTCTTGGTTGTTGTACATATTGCATATGACCCGTCTCTCCCTAACGCTTACCCCTACTTTTTTCAGAATCTCGAACAGCTTGCACCATTTTATATTGTCGAACGCTTTTTACAGGTCGACAAGTCCTATGAAAGTGTCTTGATTTTTCTTTAGCCTTGCTTAGATTATTAGCCGCAACGTCAGAATTGCCTCTCTCGTCCCTTAACTTTTCCTAAAGCCAAACTGATCGTGACCTAGCGCATTCTCAATTTTTTTTCCATTCTTCTGTATATTATTCTTGTAAGCAGCTTTGATGCATGAGCTGTTAAGCTGATTGTGCGATAATTCTCGCACTTGTCAGCTCATACCGTCTTCGAAATTGTATGGATGATGCTTTTCCCAAAGTCAGATGGCATATCGCCAGACTCATATATTCTACACACCAACGTGAATAGTCGTTTTGTTGCCACTTCCCCCAGTGATGTTAGTCAGTCGGCTCTTTGTCTCAGTACCCTCTGCATTGTGGACTGAGTTCGTCGTTACTCCGCTTGGCAGTCAGCAGCAGGCAGGTCCGCACGGAGCAAGTACGTGCCGGGATCGTGATCTAGGCAGACGGAAGACTGTTGGTCGGTCGGTCGGCTGGTCGTCGGATGGCGACCTGTGGTCTGCTGAGCACTGACGCCAGGATCAGTCGGGGAGGAGTTGGCAGCCAGCAACAGCCAGGTCCGTATGTTGTCATTATTCGCCGGGACCGTTGTTGGCGAAAGTGGGTTGCCGTTGGTCGTTTGCTCGGCCGGTCGTCTCTCTCGACGACGTCTTGGATCCTCAAGACGAACGCAATTTTCCGAGTCGGGATGTGGTGGGACCTTGTTGGTTCGTTGGAACTGAGCAGCGACGGGGTTTCCACAGCGCGAAGCCAGGCCGGTGCTTTTGGCGGCGGGCACGCGCTGTTGCATTTGGAGGCGCTAGCTGCGAGAGCGATGTTTCCGTTTCCTCCGAAGCTGGATCCTCAAGTTGCCTGTTCTTAAAACTCGACTTACGATTTCTTCGTTTTGGTGGATTTTTCTTTCCTCAGCCGTTGACGCGTGTGATAACAAGTGATGTTTGTTGTTGCCTAGAACCCGCAGCCTTCTTCCGTAATGATTTGACAGTTGTGACTTGTGTTTTCTGTATTCTTTTAAACTTACCTTGGTGAGGCCGTGTTCGAAGTATAGGTTTTTTGGTTAACTCGTCATCGGCCGATATTTTCTATTATTTGTGCGGTTGGATCTGACGGTTGCAAATCGGTCGGATTGTTGGTCGTTCATGAACCGTTCCTAGGTTGTGCTGCCTTCTCTTATCTGACCTTAAGCCTTGGTTGCCTTTCCCACTTCACTACACCCGTAAGGGACCTTCTCAGGCCAATCCTGGAGTATTTTCTGAACAGTACTTGTTCCTGTTTTAATTTGTGTTTTTCCCTTTTGTAATGTTGCAAGTATTGTGCTTGGCCTTCTCTAGTTTTAATGATTAAAATTAGGTCTTCAGCCGTGTTTTATTCAAATTTCTTGTTTGCTCTGTGTTTAGGCCTTCAGCCGCCGGCCGTTGTGGCCGAGCGGTTCTAGGCACTTCAGTCTGGAACCGCGTGATCTTTACGGTCGCAGGTTCGAATCCTGTCCCGGGCATGGATGTGTGTGATGTCATTAGGTTAGTTAGGTTGAAGTAGTTCTAAGTTCTAGGGGACTGATGACCTCAGATGTTAAGTCCCATAGTGCTCAGAGCCATTTGAACCATTTAGGCCTTCAGCCGCGTTTGTGTCAGAATCTGTGGCTTTAATACGTAAATCCTCCCTGTAAGGTTTCTCTTTAATTATCTTGAATTCTTGAAACGGCCTTCAGCCGTATTCTGTAAAAGGTTATCTTAAGGTTGTCTTTAATTACTCTTGAGTAATTGTTTGGGCCTTCAGCCAACAAGAGACTTCAAGCTTTCTTAAGATGTTTATCGGTTGTTCTGTGCAAAGGCTTATCTTTAAAGTCTCCCCTTTATTATGTAAAGAATTTTTTTTTTATTGGGCTTTCAGCCGAAGAATTAACTTGAATTTTCCTTAATATGGCCTTCAGCCGGAATTTGTAAATGCTTGACTTTTAAAGAATTTCCTTAGCTGATCTCACATATTATTTCGGTCTTTAGCCGAGAAGATATTGTAATTTTCTTAAGTAAGGCCTTCAGCCGTTACTCTAAATCCTGATGTTTTAAAAGGAATCATTTAAACCTATTGTGGAGATGTTACTTGGGCTCTCAGCCGTGAATTGATCTTTGTTGTTCTAAAGAGAAAACTGTGTATTGGTTTGAGGAATAAAGTTGTGTGTGTTTCTGTATAACTAACAGTAATTGACCTTGGCCCCTTTCCACAACCTGATTCGCTCTATCCTGCGATCCCAGATTTCATAAACCACGGCACCTAGATTGATGTTACAAATAAAGATTCACAGAGGAAATTATCTCTCAGACTAATTTTAATACATGAGGGAATCGTACTTGCATAGTCACTACTGAACGATACTTCGTGGCAACACGAAATTTTTTCCTCCATTTGACCTTTTCCTGGTCTTCGTTGACTGGGAAAAATAGAATTGAGGCGCGTTATTTAAGAAGTCGCTTTTGACTAGCAGTGTCAGAAGCGTTTTGGTAACCTAAAAATATGGAATCTACGTGAGAGCCCTTGTCGATAGCACTCTTTCCTTCCTGCAAATAAAGAGGCAGTTGCGCTGCACAAGACCGATAGTTTATGTGTCGGTGCAGCATGTGAATAGATTCCTTTCTTCGACGTAATCGTAATGGTTTACCAAAGTATAAGTTAAAAAATCCTGATACGGGTCTGTAATGAAGTACTTCTATTTCTCTTTTTCAGTTAATAGTGTGACCACTTTCCAGTGTTTACGTATGGGTCCTTGTCAAGCGAGTGGTTCTGTATGTATGCTAAAAATAGAGATTAACTGGAATGCAAGTTGGACTGGTAAACTTTATTAAGATACTTAAGTTGTTTCGCTACATTGTGGGTATCTCTTTCCAAATTACTCAGATGTCCGCTATTCCGCATTCATTATTTGGTTCATAGCTGCTCGCAGCTGCATACGAACCTCTTTTATCTATTGCTCCCACATACGAGTCAGTGTTGAAGTAGTAAGGCTTGTGTGAGCCTAGAAATCATGACAAGGCAACCCACTTACTGGAGAGTAGACATTCCGCCCCTTTCTACGTCACTTACACCCACTCAAACAGAGCCCTTTTACGTGAAAGAGACCATGTGTCACATGCACCCAGCTTTCTGCGTCGATTGACAGTTTGCGATGGATGTACAAATCAGACAGTAGAGAATTCTCTTAGGTTCCCAGCCTACAGTGTCTACAAATACCCCTGCAACATTAATTTCTTATTGCTGGTTACATTTCCGTATGTAACTTCGGCATTTGTATTCATCATGTCTATTCTGCCAACGTGTTGCAGTTTTTACAAATGACAGCGCAGTTTTCAAACATCAAACACGAAGTCTATACGAGTGTTGTTAGGTAATCTTGCTAACAGTGTAAATACCCATGAACTATTACAATATGTCGTGATGTTCTGGAAAAATGTGAGTCAGGCAGAACAATTATTTAAAGTAAAAAACTGGAGTAAGGAATCACCGATCGGGAATAGTACATTCCTCTTTTTACACAGGGCGGAAGGCGTGGGGACCATTCAAAACGATTCGACGAAATTTGAACGTAATCCGAAGCAGCAAAGGGTGCTTTTCGGTTTTCATCCCTCCTTTTTGCGCCCTCCTGTGGCGTTAGTAAGAGGGGGAGGGGAGGATGTGACATTGACACGCATGTGTATAAAACGGCAAAGGGTCTGTATATTACATAATAACTCAGCAACAACATCGGTGCTAACTACATACATTTGTTGGCCACTTTAAAAATGTCTCTGTACATCTACCAGTCCATACCACCAGCCAGATAGGCAACCTTCTTGACGCCCCTTTGATTCCACATGTGGCCAGCAGGCACTAGCGCGGAGTGAGGTGCCTGGCCCCCTGGCGAGAAAGGGGCGGTGAATTAGTAATTCTGCACAGAGACATTTTCAGTTTCCAACAAAGGGCATTGCCCAACTGGAGGGTCTTAGATTATATAGACCATTTGCCATTTCATTGATATGCATGTCAATGTAGCACCCTCCCCCTCCTCCCGTCCCCATCCGCACTGTCCATGCACATGCCACAGGTAAGTCGTGAAAAAAGAGGGATGAAATAACATATGCTGTTTGTGTCACCTTCAGATTTCGTCGCATGGTTTTGACGGTCGATAGTCATTCCACCCTGTATACCAAAGGTAAATGGTTCAAATGGTTCTGAGCACTATGGGACTTAACATCTAAGGTCATCAGTCCCCTACACTTAGAACTACTTAAACCTAACTAACCTAAGGACATCACACACATCCATGCCCGAGACAGGATTCGAACCTGCGACCGTAGCGGTCGCGCTGTTCCAGACTGAAGCGCCTAGAACCGCTCGGCCACACCAGCCGGCGACCAAAGGTAAGCGTATGCTCCAAAGGGGTGAGCTCACAGGCCGCAGAAAGCCCCACAGTACCGATCCACTCCCCTGTCGCCTCAGCCGAAGGCGTCACTGGATTCAGATATGGATGGGAAGCGCGACAATGCATAGCTTCAGTCAACTGACGGGGACCAGTGTTACCACTGCGGCAAGACTGTTGACGGGGCGGGGGGCGTAAGCAGAATTTGTCAAGAATGTCGTTCTGTTGCTCATCCCATAGGTTTTCGATAGCGAAATTTGTGGGAATCGTCACCCCTAGGGTAGGGGTGGTTTCATTGCCGTCCGGTATACCATCGTCTGCGATCCATTCTGAGCGGTAGTGTGTCTGAAACGTCTACCTAGGTCACCCGTGTGAACGCTGGGCTCCATCGCAGAGGCGTCACACGAAGGAGTGAAATGTGGCTAAGAGGTGATGTGAGGACATTCCAACCGTCTGACAAGTCCGATGTGTCGTTGGTCACAGTTTTGGTGAGATTTCGTGCCAATATGACATCATTGGCGCACCTTAGAGCTCACGTGAACTTCTTAGCTCTGGGGTGTTTTTGGTATGCGTCGACACCATGCCGACAAGCGTCTCCGAGCCGGAAAGTGATGTCGCAGGGCGCCACGCTTTTGCACCGTTACAGAGTCAGGTTTTCGGTACCTTTGTGCCAAAATTCAAACTTCTGCGTTGCATCAGAAGACAGTCACGGGGTCTCAAAAAAAAAGTTACCTTTTATTTCTATTGTCCGGTACAGATACAGGACGGCTGCAGTCTTTCTCTTAGTTATAAATTAAATCACGTGAAAAATTACAAAACCGGCTGTTAAGAGCAAGTTTGACGTCTTCCACATCTCCAAAATGACGGCTCCTCAAGTAATTCTTCTGATTAGGGAATGGGCGACAGCCCGAAGAACCCAGGTGAGGTGAATAGGAGGAATGGTCAACGAAATGGATAACCGAGGCCTTCATTTGACACAAACAGCTTGGGTCGTGTGAGACAAATCCATTGTTCTGCAATAAAAGGATCCCATTAGATAGTTTTCCACGACGTTTACTTTTAGTTGTCTCCTCCTGGGGGCCAAGGACTTGTAAAGCCGTCTGGTTACAGCACAAATTCTATGTGGAAGGTCCACCAACTGGGAATATGTCTTTTGTCCCACAAAACGGAAGCCATGTTTCTTCCGTCACGAAGACTCTCCTTGCGGTCATATCTTTGACTGTTCCTTGGTATCTCCATATTAAATATAGAGTGAGGTAAAATCTTTGGCTACTAATCAAACCTGAAAGCGCTTTGTGGGATAGAGGCGGACATAAACAGCACTGGATGTGTCAACTTGTGCCGTCTTCTATTCACTGTTCAAACATTTCGGCACCGATTCCCGAAAAAGCTTTCACATTCCTATAATATTGTTAATAACACACACCTGGGAGATACCCAGTACTCGTCTTTTTTTTTCAATGCATATTTGCCTCTCTCCCGCTTTGAACAAAATCACTTATTACTGACTTTTTCTAAACGTAGAAAGTCTCTGTTGTTTGTGTTGCGGGCAGCCCACTTTCAGCGATGAATCGCCCAGTCTCGGTGCGAGACGCGCTGGTTTCAACAGTGCTATAGGAAGGACATCTCTCTAGTAGTATCTGAGCCGGCCGTGGTAGTCGAGCGGTTCTAGACGCTTCAGTCCTGAACCGCGTGACTGCTACGGTCGGAGGTTCGAATCCTGCCTCGCGCATGAATGTGTGTGATGTCCTTAGTTGCCGTGCGGTTAAAGGCGCTTCAGTCTGGAACCGCGTGACCGCTACGGTCGCAGGTTCGAATCCTGCCTCGGGCATGGATGTGTGTGATGTCCTTAGGTTAGTTAGGTTTAAGTAGTTCTAAGTTCTAGGCGACTGATGACCTCAGAAGTTAAGTCGCATAGTGCTCAGAGTCATTTTGTCCTTAGTTAGGTTTACGTAGTTCTAAGTTCTAGGAGACTGATGACCTCAGATGTTAAGTCCCATAGTACTCAGAGCCATTTGAACCATTAGTATTATCTGTGATATTCAGTGTGCGTATTCTTTTCAGACTTATCCTGAAGCAAGAAACACATAATGAAGCCCCATAATTCCACAGACATGAAATTTACCAGCGATATTGCCGTATCACTTCTTACCTGCGGCTAAATATGCAGTGCACCAGCAAACGGAAAAGACGCACAAAAGAAGTTGTCAAATTTCAGTGGAACTGCGCACAGGTACATATCAAATAAAGAAATGATAGTGACTTGAGTTACATTTCTCTGTGACAGATCGAGAGGCCAGCATTAGTGTTGATCGTGTTTAGAGTTGTTAATACACCCAGCAGCGTCAGACGTTGAGTAATCAGTGTGGAGGTCACAGATATGCGGGGTACTGATGTGAGACAGCGGGAGATTTCCGTTTGACTGGTACAACGTTCAGATTTGTGAAGCGTTTGGATATGGTAATGGACCGCTGTTGGATTGCAGGGAACGTGAGACCAGGAAACTACTCGTCAAGGTTCCTGTCGACCACGTCTGGCGACCACAATGTAGGATCGCTGCATTCCACGCCCAGCACTCCATAACCCCTTCGCATTTGCGCCTACCAATCGAGAACAAGTAACGGACTCTCTGCAGCTTTCTGTCCCATCCCAATGGTTGGGAATTAGCAGCACCTCCACTAGGGAATTGACACTACAGCACAGACGGCTGTGTTTGGGATGACATTGTGAGTGGGAAGCTCTGACTGGTGATGAATGGCACCACATTGTGTTCGGTGATGAATTGGGGTTCTGCACTAACATCGTCAGTTAATATTGGAGCATCCCGGGGAGAGGTCCCAGTCTTGCAATGTTTTTGGAGAGGCACGAGAGTGTTACTCCTTTTGGTAATGGTGCGGGTGGTAGCCATCGAGTACGACTTGAGATCACCCATGGTAGTTGTCGATGGAACTCTGACAGCACAACACTACGTCACGGATATTCGCGTCCTTTTGTTTTATAGGATATCAAGGGCCTGTTACAATAGCTGTGAGCCAGCCTGACTCACAGCTCTGTGACATCATTAACAAGAAAGTTAGAGTATTCATCCTGGCCAGATAACGTGTATCGTCATACTGATAACTGGGCTCGCACTTCCAAGTTCTTGGTAAATTTGACACGATTTTCTAATCACTGAAATAACGTCACATACCCTCTCAACCCATGACATTTCATTTCGTCACCTCTTCCCCTTTTGGTTGCCTTACTTTCACTTGTCGGGTAGCGTAGTTACAAGAATAGGAAACATAACACAACGTGATCAAAAGTATCCGGACACCTGGCTGAAAATGACTTACAAGTTCGTGGGGCCATCCATCGTTAATGCTGGAATTCAATATGGTTTTTGCCCACCCTTAGTCCTGATGACAGCTTCCAGTCTCGCAGGCACACGTCCAATCAGGCGCATGCGGCAGCCCATTCTTCATGGAGTGCTGCACTCAGGAGAGGTATATATGAGGGTCGTTAGGGCGTGGCACGAAGTCCGCGTTACAAAACATGCCAAAGGTGTTCTGTAGATTTCGGAACAGGACGCTGTGCAGGCCAGTCCATTGCAGGGATGCTACTGTCGTGTAACCACACCTCCACAAGTCATCCATTATGAAAAGGTGCTCGATAGTGTTGAAAAATGCAGATGCAATCCCCGAATTGCTCTTCAGCAATGGGAAGCAAGAACACGCTTAAAATATCAGTGTAGACCTGTACTGTGATAGTGCCACGCAAAACAACAAGGGGAGCAAGCCCCCTCCATGAAAAACACGACCACACCGTAACACCCCCGCCTCCGAATTTTACTGTGGGAACTACACACTCTGGCAAATGACGTTCGCCGGGCATTCACCATACCCACACCCTGCCATCGGATCGCCACATTGTGTACCTTGTTTCGTCACTCCACACAACGCTTTTCCACTGTTCAGTAGTCAACTGTTTACGCTCCTTACACCAAGCGAGGCGTCATTTGGCATTTACCGGCGTGGTGTGTGGCTCGAACATGTAGCTCGAACATGAAATCTAAGTTTTCTCACCTCCCGCCTAACTGTCATAGTACTTGCAGTGTATCCTGATGCGGTGTGGAGTTCCTGTGTGATCGTCTAGATAATTGTCTGCCTATTACACATTACTCTCTTCAGCTGTCGGCGGTCCCTGTCGCCCGATGTGGCCGAGCGGTTCTAGGCGCTTCAGTCCGGAACCACGCGGCTGCTACGGTAGCAGGTTCGAATCCTGCCTGGGGAGTGGATGTTGAGAGGTGGTAAAAATTGCTGTTTTGAAGAGCGCGCCGCAGCGCGTAGTGTGAAGCAGTCGCCCTTCGTTTCTGGCGGTGGTGCCGCTGTGGCAATCGCAGCTTTGGTACCTCCCTCTGATGGGAAAGGGGAAAGGTTGGTCGTTCACGTGCATTTAAGGGCGCTATGAGCTCGCCAGAGGGTCAGTCTGAGTCAGTCTCTCGTCCCCAGCTTTCTAGTCTGTCTGTCATCCAAATTTCTGAGGCAGTTAGTGTCAGTCTGCCGTCCGGAGTGCTAGTGCGTCTGTCGTTCGGATCAATCGATCAATCTTTAAAGCCGGATAAATGACAGTCTTTCCACTCCGCCAGTAAGAGAACTCAGCGAGTGGTCGTCCCCTCGGGGGCTTAGTTCCTGCTCCTGAGTCTGCGCGTTATGCCGCCAGTCTGCTCGAGTTGCTCAGGCAACGGTCATTGGCGGTTGGATCGATCGGTTGGTCGGTCGCGCACTGAGACACAAGGTGACTTCTTCGGCTTGAGCGTCGGCGCTTTTGAGGTCACCACGTCAGCCCAGTGGGCCGCGCCGTGTAGCGAGGGGTAGTGGCTTCGCGGCCGACACGAGAGCAACAGGAGTCAACCCACGACATCGGTCTGGCCGGTGAGAGCTGCGACGCCGTGAGACGGGAGATCGGCGCGCCTTCCTGCGTCCGTTGAAGCGGCTGGCAGCGAACGGTTGGGGAGAGCGACTTGGGGGTGCTGCGCCAGGTCTTCTCCAGAAATCGCAGTTTATTAGAAGTTAAGTGATTGGTGATATGTTGTTTCATTTACTTGTTAAATTCTACTTGTTTTCTTGGTGAGGTCAGCACCCGCTTTGTTTTGAGGTGGTCCCACCATTCTTCTCCGTTTGCCCACCCACGGGAAGGTGGTTATTTATGAATTGGGTGGTCTGTCTTTCCCTTGTGGAGTAGGGGCGGGTTAGAGCAACCTGCGGTTCGGGTTGTTCGGTAATCTCCCTATCAATCTGCCGTACGTTAGTAGCTGCCTCTGTCATGTTTGTCGAATGCGGTGTGTTAACGAATTTATTGCTTGGAGTGTAACGGCCTAATTCCTAAAATATGTTTTGATCTTGCCTATCATCTTGAGAGGCGGTATCTGTGTACTGTAGAGCATGTTTACTTGTTTGGCCAACCTTGTATAATTTTATATAAGATTGCATTTCATGGGCTTTTATTGAAATGGTCATTTTGGTATATAAAGTCGCCACCCTTCCACCGTAAGACTTTTCTTAGAAGTTAAAAACAAGTTGCACCTTCGGTGGCAAAGTTAAAATTTTAATTTTAGTGTTTTGTACCATTCCCATCCCTCCTACGGGGTGCATAGTTTGTGTACTTGTGTGAATTGTTAAAACTTTTAGTTTAAAGTAATCTGGTGTGGTGTAGATTTGCACCAGTGTAGTCTTTCAGAGGTTGTTGTGAGGGGTCGTAACTATGGCCACGTCAAAAGGGAGCGGCAAGGTTCTCTGCCCGAAAGCGCATACAGTCGAAAATTTGTTTCTTTCTGCCTCTGAATAAATTGTAACTTGATATTTTGAGGGTGCTTTATGATTAAAATTTTAAATCTGTTTCTTTTTAAAAATGCTTTAGGCACCATTAAAGTGAATTAATTACCATTTGTTGAAAAGGAACTTGCTTATGATTTCATCTGTTACTCCCTGGTAGCTACTTCCACGCTCACATAGTGTGATTAAATGTGTTAATGTTCTTGATGAAACGCTAGTAAGTAGAATAAATTCTTAAGGATATTATTTGAAAATAAATCACGGTTCAGATGTGTGTGATGTCCTTAGGTTAGTTAGGTTTAAGTAGTTCTAAGTCTAGGGGACTGATGACCTCATATGTTAACTCCCATACTGCTTACAGCCATTTTTTGGGTGGTCCCTGTCAGTCAACAGACGAGTTCGGCCTGTACGCTTTTGTGCTGTACGTGTCCCTTCACGTTTCCACTTCACTATAACATCGGGAACAGTGGACCTTAGGATGTTTAGGAGTGTGGAAATCTCGCGTACAGACGTATGACACAAGTACACCCAGTCTCCTGACACGTTCGAAGTCCGTGAGTTCCGCAGAGCGCCCCATTCTGCTCTCTCACGATTTCTAGTGACTACTGAAGTCGCTGATATGGTGTACCTGGCAGTAGTTGGCAGCACAATGCACCTAAAATGAAAAACGTATGTTTTTGCGGGTGTCCGAAAGCTTCTGATCACGTGGGTACGATACTTACACACCTGTATAAGAAGATACCAAATTCAATTTTCGGTTCCAACTGGACGGGACCAAAGACGGGAATTATTCTGACCCTGGTCATAAAAATTCAGCTCACAGCTATTTATGCCCGCTCGCCTGAACTCGGCAACCTCTGCCTGCTGGTGGAAAACGAAACACTCGAATTCCGCAACTCTTCTCACAGCGCCTCCTGATAAGCACGCACGAACTCGGCAACTTCCACCTTCTCGTAGCAGACCAACTGCGCAAACTCGACAAATTCTTCCAAATCTGAACGGAACAAGTGTCCGACCTCCGCCACCATTTAAAAACATTCATAAAGCATAATGTAAATACTGGACCAATGGTTAGATGATATAGAAACAATCAAATTATAGAGGGAGGATAAGGCCAGCCGAAATTTTTGCGAAGAATGTAACGACGTTCAGGAACGGTAGGCTAAACAGAGTTAGTGGTGGTCTGTTTGTTACTGTTAGAAGTAGTTTATCTTGTAGCGAAATTGAAGCAGATAAGCCGGCCGGTGTGGCCGAGCGGTTCTAGGCGCTTCAGTCTGGAACCGCGCGACCGCTACGGTCGCAAGTTCGAATCCTGCCTCGGGCATGGATGTGTGTGATGTCCTTAGGTTAGTTAGGTTCAAGTAGTTCTAAGTTCTAGGGGACTGATGACCTCAGATATTAAGTTCCATAGTGCTCAGAGCCATTTCAACCATTTTGAAGCAGATAGTTCCTGTGAGCTAGGAAAGACAGAGGTCATTCTTGGCAACTCAGATTATACGATTGTAGAAAGGTTCATAGAAAGCTTAATTTCAAACACATACCAGATTCATAGAATTATGGTTGGTGACGACTTTAATTTACCCTGGATATGTTGGCGGAAATACATGTCTAAATCCAGAGGTGCGCACAAAACCTCATCCGAATTGTGCTAATAGCATCCTCTGAAAATTATTTCGAGTAGTTAGTTCAAGAGCCCACGCAAATAGTGAACGTTTGTGAAAGCGCACCTAACTTCTTAGCAACAAATAATCCTGAGCTAATGGTGAGCATCAAAACGGATACAGGGATTAGTAACAGGGATAGCTGTCATAGCGACATTGAATATTGTAACCCCCAATTCCTCCAAAAATAAACGAAAAATATAGTTACTCAAAAAAGCAAATAACAATTCACCGAACGCCTTACTGAAATACAATCTCCTCTCCTTCAAAATTAACAATCTAACTGTAGACCAGATGTGGCTTTAATTCAAAGAAGTAGTATCGACAGCAATTGAGAGATTTATACCAAATAAATTAACAAACGACGGAAATGATCCGCTTGGTACACAAAATGGGTCAGAACACTTTTGCAGGAACAACTAAAAAAGTGTACCAAATTTAAACGAACGCAAAATCTCCAAGACTGGTAATCTTTTGCAGAAACTCGAAATTCAACGGGGACATCAATGCGAGAGGCTTCTAATAGTTTGCACAATGAAACTTTACCTCGAAACCTGGCAGAAAATCCAAAGAGATTCTGGTTGTATGTAAAGTATGCCATCGTCAAGACACAGTCTACGCCTTCTCTGCACGATAGCTCTGAAAGCAGAGTTACTGAACACAGCGTTTCGAAGTTCCTTCACCAAAGAAGTCGAAGTAAATATTCCAGAATTCGAATGAAGAACAGATGCCAACATGAGTAACTTGGAAATAGATATCCTCGGAGTAGTGGAGCAACTTAAACCACTTAATAAAAGCAAGTCTTCCGGTCCAGACTGTATACCAAGTAGGCTCCTTTCAGAGTATGCTGATACAATAGCTCCATACTTAACAACCGGTCGCTCGACGAAAGATCCGTACCCAAAGACTGGAAAGTTGCACAGCTCACACCTACATTCAAAGAAAAATACTAGCAGCGATCCACTAAATTACAGGCCCATGTCATTAACGTCGATATGCAGCAGGATTTTGGAACATATGTTGTGTTCGAATATTATGTATTACCTTATTTACAAAACATCGTTCTTGTGAAACACACATGAAGTGTTGGGTGCAAATCAGTTTTCTAAAGGCCGTTAATTCAACTAAATATCTAGGAATTACAATTACGGGCAATTTAAGTGGTAAAGAACACATAGAAAATGTTGTGGGGAAGGCAAACCCAAGACTGTGTTTTATTGATAGAACACTAATAAAATGTAACAGAACTACGAAAGAGACTGCCTACACTACCCTTGTCCGTCCCCTTTTGGAGTACAGCTACGCGGTCTGGGATCCTTATCAGACAGGATTAACCGAGAATATCGAGAACATTAAAAGAAGAGTAGTACGTTTAGTATTATCGCGAAATAAGTGAGTGAGTGGACATGATACCGGATTTAGAATGGACACCATTAAAACAAAGGCGTTTTTCGTTACGGCGGAATCTTCTCACGCAATTTCAAAAAATTGGTTCAAATGGCTCTGAGCACTATGGGAGTTAACTTCTGAGGTCACCAGTCCCCTACTAAGAACTACTTAAACTTAACTAACCTAAGGACATCACACACATCCATGCCCGAGGCAAGATTCGAACCTGCGACCGTAGCGGTCGCGCCGTAGCGGACTGAAGCGCGTAGAAGCGCTCGGCCACCCCGGCCCAAGTTTCTCTTTCTACATAGGGAGAAACGACCGTCATAATAAAATAAGGGAAATCAGAGCTCGCAAGGAAAGATGTAGGTGTTCGTCTTTTCCTCACACTGTACGACAATGGAATAGTAGGGAATTATTGTGAAGGTGTTTCGACGAACTCTTTTCCAGGTAGTTAAGTGTGATTTGCATAGTATCCACGTAGATGTAGATGTATCCGAGGGGCGTTCAATAAGTAATGCAACACTTTTTTTCTGAAACCAGGCTGGTTTTATTCAGCATTCAAATAAATCATATTCAAGTCTACTTTGGCTACAAAACTCTATTTTTAACGTAATCTCTGTGTAGTGTGATGGCCTTACGCCTTATTACTGGAAGAGCCTGTACCCCCGCGTGGTACCACTCTACTGGTAGTCGTCTCATCCAACGTCTTGTTGCATCAATAACCTCCTCACCATCCATGAACTGCTTCCCGCGGAATGCATCCTTCATTGGGCCAAAGAGATGGAAGGTGCGAGATCCGGGATGTAAGGTAGATGAAGAAGAGAAGCCCAATGAAGTTTTTTGAGCCCCTATTCGTATGTACAAACTTTCGTGAGGCCCTGTGTTTTTGTGGTGGCGAACAAGCTGAAGTCATTTATTCAGTTTCCTGAGGATAGCACAATACACTTCAGAGTTGATCGTTGCACTCTGAGATAGGACATGAATCAGGATATTCCGTTCAGAATCCCAGAAGATTGCCAGCCGTTGTGGCCGAGCGCTTCAGTCCGGAACCACGCAACCGCTACGGTCGCAGGTTCGAATCCGGCCTCGGGCAAGGATGTTTGTGATGTCCTTAGGTTAGTTAGGTTTAAGTAGTTCTAAGTTCTAGAGGACTGATGAACTCAGATGTAAAGTCGCATAGTGCTCAGAGCCATCTGAACAAATTTTGAACCCAGAAGACGGTTGCCATGACTTTACCGGCTGAGGGTACGGCTCTGAACGCCAAGGGTAGCCGTTTTGTTTCAGGTTCTATGTGATGAACCCATATTTCATCGCCTGTGACGACGTCCGACAAAAAATTATCACGACCAGCAGTTGCGCACAGAAGGTCCTCCTTTGCTCTTTATGTCCTTCTGATAGTTGGCGAAGAACCCAGCGGGCACACGCCTTTGAGTAGCCCAACTGCTGAACGAGAGTGACAGAACTGCCAACAGAGACTCCAGCTGAGCAGCGAGGCATTGGACTGTGATGCGTCCATTAAATCGACTGAGAGTGTCCACACGTTCCAACATTTTGGGGGTCACAGGTGAGTGCGGCTAGCTGCCAAGCGAGAGATCAGACAGGTTTGAGTGTCCTTGCTGTGATGACGACAGACTCCTCGCCCTCAAACACTCACTTTGCCTTTGTTCACTTTCAGGTCTCCGTAGACATTCTGCAAGGGCTTATGAACATATGCGATACTCTGGTTCCACACCAAAAGAGTCAGCGACAGCTCTCCGCTTTTAACGCCCCTCCATCGCAGGTGCCATTTTGAAACCTAAGTATAGCGCCATCACATATTGGAACTTCATGAAACTGCAGGAGCTGAACCGGTAATATTTCACGATGCCTCACAAAAAATTCCAAATTTTTCATCCGAAACTGACCGAGAAAAAAAATATTTTGCAATACTTATTGGACGCCCCCATACATAAAAACAAAAATTTTATTACAAATTGTACATACAAAAATATTTCGAAAAAAAAGCTGCATTCCTTGTATCTTATGTTATGCTCACAGCTGCTTTATATGGAACCCACTTTATAAATTCTAATTTGCCAAATGCATCATTTCCAAGGAAATTTAATTTCTGTTGTAGGAAAACTTTCCTCTTCCTGCTTTTTGAGTCTCTTTTGAGGATTGTAGGGTTTCATGTTGGGGTAGTGGCCGGATATTGAACACGAATAAAATATATTAATGTGACAGTGACGGCCAACTACCACCAATTACTGAATCAAAAGCGATATTGTAAATAACTTGTATTTATCGTAAATTATCTCACGATAGAAATTAGATCATATTGAACAAATCATGAATGAAAACAAAGAAATTGTACACTGTTCTTAGATATACTACACAGGTACGATTTAATTATGCCCCTGGATAAGCAAATGGTAAATCCGATCTGACTGCGTTCCTATAATCTCTTTTGTGTCTGAAATAATACGTACTTCGGACACCACCACCAAGAAACAAACCAAACAACATGCAAAAAGACAAATAACCAATAACGAATCGTAAGCAAAACTGCACGGATGCTCAGTGGATGGCAAGAACAAGATCCAACAACTATTTCTGAACTTTACTGCCGCTGCTGCAAGTTTTCCTATACCGTCTACCAGCGTGCTGGCTCCGTCGATACTGTTGGGCCAACGACTGTAGGTGCGAAGTCGCTGAATTAAGATAAGTCTCTCAAATATCTTGAGCAGAATAAACTACTCAGAAACTGCTAATACCACAAGCCCTATATTTCCTCTAAATGGTATACAACGCTTTCAAGGCTGGCTCAACAACCTTTAAGGTGCAGCCGAGTGTGTCTTGTACTAACGTGCAATACCAGTATGACAGCTCTGTGCACTGGTTGACTACGTTCAATGGTGACTGCCAGCCTATAAGGCGGAATCAATTGAAATTATACTAGTAGTCAATGCAATGCCTATCGTGGACGCTGATGTCCTACTGTAGCTGCAGACTCTAGATCATACACAGCATAGTCTTCAGAATCTAAGTCCCTATCTCAGAGCTACCGAATTTTGCGACTGTCCGCTTTCACGGCACAAGACGCTCTCCGTGCCTCGCTCTGCACGATACTCTTGTGACAATCTTGCCGCCAAACTCTAATCAGCCAATCCCGAGGCTGAAAAGGCCTCCCACATCTCCCTCGCGGAGTGATACAATTTCTCCACCTATCCAAAAATTTCTCTGTTGAAACAGCGGGCGCTGACCCTCAGCGTTTCCCGCACTTTCTTATGAACTGCCCAACCAGAGCTCAGCCCATTTGCCGCTGAAACAGTGCGCGACCGGGCGGCGCCAGCGCGTACGTCGGACGCTCTCTGTCTGCTCGACATTTCCCCTCTCTCTCTCTCACCTAGCACCCAGCGGTGTTCCTTTTTGATGCTTGCAGGTCAGCGGCCCTATCCCCTGCACAATGCTCTTCCGGCGCTCGCCGGCCTTCGCCTCCCCGCCTCCACTGGCAAATTTACTTTGCTCACACCTACAGCATGCAACTAAATATTATCATTACCAAAGCCCGTATTATTTCAGACATGTGTCTAATCACCACGTATCTCTCTTTCTAATCAACCTAATAAGAGTAATAAACCATTGTATGGGTTTATTTACTCCAAATATGCAGAATAATCTGCGAAATGAATGACACAAATGAAAGCCACCTTTCAGGATGTGGCCATTCCTTACACAGTTAACTCTGATGCAGGTATCAGTTTCTTCATGCTTCACGCTTTTCACAAACTTGAAAATGTCTGGGTGACGCTATTAACACAAAGCATTGAAACCCAAATGAAAGCTTACACAAGTGTTAGTCGTTTACCAGAAGGAAGCACAATTTGCTGTCCAAGCGTAAGGAGGAAATAGCTCATCTTCTTCGTCATTTAAAAATTTAATCAGCGGTCTCATCAGTTATTAAGACATACATAATGCGGAACGTACTCTTGGCGGCTACCCTACTGCTATAAAGAATATTGCTATGAAAACTACAGTTAAAGTAAGACGATTCTGCAGCATCCAACAAAGATGCAATTGTGATGTAGGCGACTCGGTATAATCGATATATACTACAACTCCAAGGACTTTCACATCTTTGATGTAACTGACACTGTAACAGTATTAAGGTTGCCCATAGAGGGCACATCTATTACACAGCGTAGTTTACTGTTTTTATCCAAATATAAATAAGCTGTACACATACTAACTATCTGTTAATCAGTCATTTAAATGAATCAATTTTATGTTATTAGTGTATTTCCTACTTTTACACTTTGACGATGGCGTCATATTATGAACGCTGATTGGCAGTTGTGAAGTAGTGTGACAGGAAGTAGGCGGAGCCTCTGCATATTTAAGCTCGTGCTCAGCACTCATAACCATCAGTTGACTGCGTAGCAGCGAGGAGAGCTCCGCCTACCATCCTAAGGGAGCAATGGGTATAATTAATTTTATTTTATGTTGTTAAATTTTGACATCATTAGACACTTTCATTTCATTTAAAGGTTGGTTTCTAGTATTTCCTAAAATTTATCCACAGGTCTGATGATGGTTTTGTAAAAAGAACCGAAACCGGTTACCTATATCATTAAAACATAAATGGTGTGATCAAGACTGAACTTTCGCCAAAATATAATAATTAATTCATCACTGTTTTCCAAAAATGTTTACCAAAATTGTACATCCTATGGTAGCCGTAAACTCGACACTGCCCACTCCTTAGTTTCCCCCTGCTCCACGACCCTAGTACTCTGCTACGCCTCTGCCACACAATCTCCTAACATTACACCTCCAAGCCCTCCACATCCTTTCCCAACGAAACTTTAATCGCCTTCCCTTATCCGACCACGAAATCCGCCGTGATACGTAGCCGTGTTACCATATCTAAAAGAATCCTCCACACCTACCCTGGTCAGCGTTCCCTTCTTCTGCACTCCTTTCCACCCACATTCTAAGGCTTGGTCTGGAACAGCATCCCTCTTCAGTCTTCCAAATCTCTCCTGGAAACCTCCTCCCACACAAATACCCTCATACTCACTACCTCGACCGCTGTGTTCCCAAGATAGCCCTCTCCCTGGCAGTTTACACCCTCTCATCTCTTTACCCGTCTATGCCTTTTAACTTATGCAACTGTCAATCACCCTTTTATTTTTTAAGAAACATTCATTTGCTATTCCATCAGTGTCAATATTTTAATTAATAAACAAATCAGCCTTTTGTATTTTAACTTGCCTAACTAACTATATGACTCTTTGTTGTGTCACACATTCATTTATGAACCACCATGTCCAATTTTATAATATGTTTTAAAATTCTTACTTGAAAATAGCTGAAGAGCGGCGACTTGCATCCGCTGACAGTCTACTCTCTGCCCATACGGGGCGAGGGAGATGAAATGACAATAAAGGAAAGAGAAAAACCCTCAGGATCGAAACGCGGCGCGTGAAGCGGCTGTGTCCTATAAGGACACCCACGACCGAGACCTCATCACCTAATTCAGTACAGAAAGTGTGAGATGATACTCACACACCTCAGTGCAAGTTCCTTCCCTTTCAACACAAAAATATGAGGCGTTGATGGAAAGAAAACATTGCCGGTCCTCGGCAGTTCGGTGCAACAGATGCGGTGAAGTGTGAGAGGAAGTGCGAAGAAACCGCCTCCGCAGCTTTAAAGGAGAAGAACGCAGCGACAGGAAAAAGGAGCAAGCGAAAATCAGCCGCAATATCCTTCGGAGGAGGAAACTGAACCAACTGGGGGAATGAGAGGATGAAAGAGTGAAGAACTCAGATGCGAGTTTGAAAAGCGCTGCACGTTCGTATTTCGGCACAACAAGGCGTTTTTATATTTTTGTTATGAGAGCCGACACTCCCTGTTGTTGTTGTGTTGTTGCCTTTGTCGACAAAAAGGTTAGCTTGATACAGCTCACCATTCCTGTCTATTGGTATATATTGTCTCCATTTGAGCACAACAGTCGCACCCCACGTCATTAGCGGCCTGTGTCATGCGTTCATATGGAAGCCTGCCACTGCAAGTATCTCTCTTTATCATTGCTTCCGCTATTGTTTTCAACAACGGCTCGTGTGGTAACAAGTGCACAACCGTTCTGCCTCTTCGTTTCGTTATGTTCTTTCTTAGACAATTTTTTCCGTGGACTAGTTGCGAGGGCTTTCCATTATTTACTTGCACAATCCCTCCGACTTTCATCGGTCTCCAGTACGACCACGTTTCAGTGGCTTTTAATGCTTTTATCCCTGTCTATCTTATGTTTCAAATTTAGCACCTACAGAAATAAAAAGAATGCTAATTTTTCCAACACACATAGCTTTCAATGAACCTTTTTCTGGTCTCAAGGTTAATATTCTTGGATTATAGCATCTGTTTCTTTTTATGGAAACCATTTTTTCATCGAGCAATTTTTGCATCTTTTTATTCTGCTTCCCAGGTACCAAACTGTATTAAAATTTTCTTGGGTAGAAGCTCTTTCTCTATCTGCGTTTGCTACCTAATATTTAATAAGGAAATATCTTTCTACCTTGAGCAAACACAATTTTCCTCCCCATACATTATTCGGAGAAATTCCTCCCTCTTCAGTGGGTTCATTTATAATCTGTTGAACAACGCACAGACAATTTATCCATTATGATATTTACTAGTTTTTGAAAAAATAGTATTTATATCAATATTGGCAGAAATATTAACATAAAGAATAAATATATACCTGACATTGGGGAAGGCAATCATTTTGGCTGTGCTGCAGATACCAAACATGCTTGTGACATCAATATGTAATAATAAGGTATGCATTTATTCTCAGTTTCAATATTTCTATCAACACTTATTGGAATTTAAATACTATAATCTTAAAAAGTATTTAAAATCATAATGTACAACTTATTTATATATTGTTCAACAGTTAATCAATAAACCAACTGAAAGAGAAACTTCTCCAAAACATGTATGGGCAGTAAAACTAAAAAAATTCCAAGTCTTAAGCATGGCTACGAAACAACAACTATGTAAATCTGAAGAGGTTGGAAAATCAGCCTAACATTTGCAAACAAGGATTTATTAGCCATTAACCTAGGTTTTGGTATAGTATGATGAACACATAATTTATGTAAATATTTTGTCCTGTGACGCCTATTACAATTTTATTTTGACAGGAGCCTCTCCTTGTTGGCATTCATTCTGAAGTACGGTATATGTAATCTGGCTGCTATCTAAAGCCATGGCTTGGGATAATTCTCGTATTGCCAATTTTGCATATGACAAGAGTCGCTCGGATTCATCTAATCTAATGTACCATCATATGATGCAACAAGGCCCACTAATGCTAAAGAAGATATTTTTACAAATATCGAAAACTAGGTCAGAGGCTACTAAACTCTTGTTTGCGACTGGTTGGCTGATATTTCAACCTATTTACAAAAATTCTGTTTGCGCAAGGGAGAGCCACATTTCATTACTATATATTCATTCACCTCATCATCAGTCTGTTAAACATTAAGTCCACTAGCTTGTCTACTGACTGAACACCATTACCATAGAGGCATTGAGTTGCATGTAAAACAGTTTCACGAGCTTTCGTACACACTATTCGTAGCCGACATTGACGTCTGTTAGACCATCTACGAGCTATATAAATACCTGAGAGGACTTTTGTACACGGTGAATAGGTCACTAGAAACGTTGTGGTCACTTGGTCAAAAAATGTTTTATTATGCAGAACACCAAATAAAATAGTCTTCATACAAATTATGGAGTCACGTGTGTCCATTCTCGCCACGTGACTGTTCTACATCTACATCCATACTCCGGAAGCCACCTGACGGTGTGTGGCGGAGTGTACCTTGAGTTCCTCTATCGGTTCTCCCTTCTATTCCAGTCTCGTATTGTTCGTGGAAAGAAAGATTGTCGGTATGCCTCTGTGTGGGCTCTAATCTCTCTGATTTTATCCTCATGGTCTCTTCGCGAGATATAGGTAGGAGGGAGCAATATACTGCTTGACTCCTCGGTGAAGGTATGTTCTCGAAACTTCAACAAAAGCCCGTACCGAGCTACTGAGCGTCTCTCCTGCAGAGTCTTCCACTGGAGTTTATCTATCATCTACGTAACGCTTTCGCGATTACTAAATGATCCTGTAACGAAGCGCGGTGCTCTCCGTTGGATCTTCTCTCTCTCTTCAATCAATCTTATGTGGTAGGATCCCACATTGGTGAGCAGTATTCAAGCAGTGGGCGAACAAGCGTACTGTAACCTACTTCCTTTGTTTTCGGATTGGATTTCCTTAGGATTCTTCCAATGAATCTCAGTCTGGCATCTGCTTTACCGACGATCAACTTTATATGATCATTCCATTTTAAATCACTCCTAATGCGTACTCCCAGATAATTTATGGAATTAACTGCTTCCAGTTGCTGACCTGCTATATTGTAGCTAAATGATAAGGGATCTTTCCTTCTACGTATTCGCAGCACATTACACTTGTCTACATTGAGATTCAATTGCCATTCCCTGCACCATGCGTCAATTCGCTGTAGATCCTCCTGCATTTCAGTACAATTTTCCATTGTTACAACCTCTCGATATACCACAGCATCATAAGCAAAAAGCCTCAGTGAACTACCGATGTCATCCACAAGGTCATTTATGTATATTGTAAATAGCAACGGTCCTACGACACTCCCCTGCGGCACACCTGTAATCACTCTTACTTCGGAAGACTTCTCTCCATTGAGAATGACATGCTGCGTTCTGTTATTTAGGAACTCTTCAATCCAATCACACAGTTGGTCTGATAGTCCATATGCTCTTACTTTGTTCATTAAACGACTGTGGGAAACTGTATCGAACGCCTTGCGGACGTCAAGAGACACGACATCTACCTGGGAACCCGTGTCTATGGCCCTCTGAGTCTCGTGGACGAATAGCGCGAGCTGGGTTTCACACGATCGTCTTTTTCGAAACCCATGCTGATTCCTACAGAGTAGATTTTTAGTCTCCAGAAAAGTCATTATACTCGAACATAATACGTGTTCCAAAATTCTACAACTGATCGACGTTAGAGATATAGGTCTATAGTTCTGCACATCTGTTCGACGTCCCTTCTTGAAAACGGTGATGACCTGTGCCCTTTTCAGATCCTTTGGAACGCTACGCTCTTCTAGGTACCTACGGCACACCGCTGCAAGAAGGGGGGCAAGTTCCTTCGCGTACTCTGTGTAAAATCGAACTGGTATCCCATCAGGTCCAGCGGCCTTTCCTCTTTTGAGCGATTTTAATTGTTTCTGAATCCCTCTGTCGTCTATTTCGATATCTATCATTTTGTCATCTGTGCGACAATCTAGAGAAGGAACTACAGTGCAGTCTTCCTCTGTGAAACAGCTTTGGAAAAAGACATTTAGTATTTCGGCCTTTAGTCTGTCATCCTCTGTTTCAGTACCATTTTGGTCACAGAGTGTCTGGAGATTTTGTTTTGACCCACCTACCGCTTTGACATAAGTCCAAAATTTCTTAGGATTTTCTGCCAAGTCAGTACATAGAACTTTACTTTCGAATTCATTGAACGCCTCTCGCATAACCCTCCTCACACTACATTTTGGCTTCACGTAATTTTTGTTTGTCTGCAAGGCTTTGGCTATGTTTATGTTTGCTGTGAAGTTCCCTTTGCTTCCGCAGCAGTTTTCTAACTCGGTTGTTGTACCACGGTGGCTCTTTTCCATCTCTTACGATCGTGCTTGGCACATAGTCATCTAATGCATATTGTACGATGGTTTTGAACTTTGTCCACTGATCCTCAACACTATCTGTACTTGAGACAAAACTTTTGTGTAGAGCCGTCAGGTACTCTGAAATCTGCTTTTTGTCACTTATGCTAAACAGAAAAATCTTCCTACCTTTTTTAATATTTCTATTTACGTCTGAAATCATCGATGCCGTAACCGCTTTATGATCGCTGATTTCCTGTTCTGGGTTAACTGTTTCAAATAGTTCGGGTCTGTTTGTCACCAGAAGGTCTAATATGTTATCGCCACGAGTCGGTTCTCTGTTTAACTGCTCAAGGTAGTTTTCAGTTAAATCACTTAAAACAATTTCACTGTATTCTTTGTCCCTGCCACCCGTTATGAACGTTTGAGTCTCCCAGTCTATATCCGGCAAATTAAAATCTCCACCCAGAACTATAACATGGTGGGGGAAATCTACTCGAAATATTTTCCAAATTATCCTTCAGGTGCTCAGCCACAACAGCAGCTGAGCCAGGGGGCCTATAGAGGCATCCAATTACCATGTCTGAGCCTGCTTTAGCCGTGACCTTCACCCAAATTATTTCACATTTCGGATCTCCGTCAATTTCCTTCGATACTATTGCACTTTTTATCGCTATAAACACGCCTCCCCCTTCACTGTCCAGCCTGTCTCTGCGGTATACATTCCAATCTGAATTTAGAATTTCATTACTGTTTACATCTGGTTTCAGCCAACTTTCTGTCCCTAGTACTATATGGGCATTGTGACCGTTTATTAATGAGAGCAGTTCTGGGACCTTTCTATAGACGCTCCTGCAGTTTACTATTAGCACATTAATATTGTTATTCCCTGTTGCATTTTGCCTACTCCTACCTTACCGCGTCTCAGGAGGCATCTTGTCGGGCCTAGGGAGGGAATTCTCTAACCTAAAAAACCCACATGTGCACTCGACACGTACCCCGATATCCTTGTAGCCCCTTCCTGCGTGTAGTGCACGCCTGACCTATTCAGGGGGACCCTCCATTTCTCCATCTGATAGCGGAGGTCGAGAAATTTGCACCCCAGATCTCCGCAGAATCGTCTGAGCCTCTGGTTTAAGCCTTCCACCCGGTTCCAAACCAGAGGACCGCGATCGGCTCTGGGAACGATACTACAAATAGTTAGCTCAGATTCCACCCTGCGAGCGAGGCTTTCCGCCTTCACCAACTGCGCCAACCGCCTGTATGAACTGAGGATGGCCTCTGAACCCAGACAGCAGGAGTCATTGGTGCCGACATGAGCAACAATTTGTAGTCGGGTGCACCCAGTGCTCTCTATCGCCGCCGGCAGGGCCTTCTCCACAACTCGGATGAGACCCCCCAGCAAGCAAAAAGAGTGAACACTGGCCTTCTTCCCCGACCTTTCCGCTATTTCCCTAAGGGCCTCCATCACCCGCCTAACGTTGGAGCTCCCAAACACTAATAAACTCCTCCCCCCGTGTGCCTGCTCGGACCTTGCTGAAGGAGCGGCCACATGTCACATGTCCACTCACAGGCAGAGCGGGCGACGCCACACGGCCAGCCTCCACATTGACCCTCGGCCTCGTGCGCCGCGAACGCCGCTGAACCCACCACTCCCCTTGGGGAAAGGGTGGCCCAACCGCGCCCGGTACCCGCGAAGATGTATCGACAGCAGGGACAGTGGGTGAAGCATGTAACACCTGGGGTGTACCATGTGACGCACCAGACTCCCCACTGCCGCTACACTCCGAGGCAGCAGCCTGAAGACGGCTGACCGCGGTCATCAACACGTTCAGCTGTTCGCGAACAGTGGCCAGCTCCTCCTGCGTCCGTACACAGCAGTCACACATCCTATCCATCCTAAGAAATCAATTTACTTTAGAGAGTTAATCAACTTTTAACTAGACTGCTAATTCACTAAAGGCAGCTGATAGTTGACTAAACTGTGGTTACTAGACACTTCTTGTAGAAAACAATGAAAATGGCACTACATCTCTGGACTGTATTCAAAGCAAACACTAGCACTACTGGCAGTATGGCTGACTAAAGGGACTCTCTCTGACTGTATTCAAAACAAACACGAAATCTATGGAACACTATTACTAGCACTCGACAATTAAAGCTTCCTAAAAGCAAAGACACACCAGACGTGACGCAGTCGGCAGTTACGACGACAATGACACTATTGATAGTGAAGGCGGACGTAGAGACTCCATACTTTGTATGATGACTATTATATTTGGAATTCTGAAGATGGACTCCGATGGAAACACGAAATCATAATGCAACAATTTTTGAACAAGCGAACAGTTCGTTTCTAGCGACCTATTTAGCACGACATGAGTCCTGTACTGTTTGCATAAAGGTCATAGACCTCCTGCGCGACTTCATGGTACCAAAGCGACGCAGCCCTTGCACCCGTGGCCTAGGGGCAGCAGAAAAGTAACCCATCATCGACGGAGTGAGCAAATAGGACACAAAAAGCATTAGCAAAAAGACATTCCTGGCCAAAATGAGTCTACTAGTATCAAACACAGGCCTTAATTAGATGAAGACATTTCTGAGCATGTACGTTTGCAGCACAGCATTGTTTGGTAGTGTAACATGGACTCACAGGCAAACACCGGAACAGAAAGGACTAGAAGCATCGTAGATGTTGTGTTACAGAAGAATGTTGAAAGTTAGGTGGACTGATGAGGTAAGGACTGAGGCGGTTATGCGCAGAATAGGCGAGGAAAGAAATATATGAAAAACACCGACAACGAAGGAGAGACAGGATGGTAGGACAGCTAGCTGTTAAGACATCCCGCAAAGACTTCCATGGTAGTAGAGGGAGCTGTAGAGGGTAGGATACTGAGAATGTATGATGCAAGTGCTACTCTGGTATGAAAATGTTGGCACAGAACAGGAACTCCCGTCGGCTCGCATCATCCCAGTCAAAAGATTGATGACAAAAAAACAAACAAAATGGTCAAGTAGGTAAGGGCTGGAGCCATAAGCAATCCACTTGCGACAATTCACCGACTCAGCATTTAGCTATCGCATCTTCATCCAGCTGCTGACCATTGCTCAGGCTCTTAACAATGAGCAGATCAGGATGCGGCCAAAGGGGACTTCAGCAGCCCCATTGCCACAACAGTCCAGTCTTGGCGATTGTTAAGTACTGACCATCCAACGAGGCAGAGTATTATCGAAACATCGACGGAACATCAAGCCGTCTACCGCCGTGTGTTGGACTCCACAACGAGTAAGCCAACATTCGTCCTCCATCTCAATGCGGCCGCCATCTTGGTGACCCACCCGCAGCCTAGATGTGCTGAGGACCGGACTAAGACCATCTTCGCGTCAGCCTAGATGTGTCGAGGGCCAAATTAAGGCCATCTCAGCTCCGAGTCACTGGGATCTGCCAGTACCAGCCGCGGCTCTCCAGCCACCGGTCTGGAGTTTGGCCCTCGGTAACATCCCCACCCACCGCTGAGGCTGAGTGCCGGTTGGGTCTGCTCGGTGTTACGGGAGATGTGGCGTCACCGCCTGACACATCACAGAGACGGCTTGCAGTGCGCTGCCAGCGAGGCCGCAGCAGAGTCGTGTGGGCGAGAGACACTGACACGGCGCGCCTACTCCAGCCTGAGGTTCCTCATTCGCCACCAGAGGCCCGTCTCCAGTGGGCGCTTAGATTCTAGCCCTGTCTAACTACACTCAAGCGCCAAAGAAACTGGTATAGGCACGCGTATTCAAATATACAGACACGTAAACAGGCATAACACGGCGCTGCGGTGCAACGCCTATATAGGACAACAAGTGTCCGGCGCAATTGTTAAATCGGTTACTGCTACTACAATGCCAGCTTATCAAGATTTAGTGAGTTTGAACGTGGTGATATAGTCGATGCACGAGTGATGGGACGCAACACCTCCGAGACAGCGACGAAGTGGGGATTTTCCCTTACGACTATTTCACGACTGTACCGTGAATATCAGGAATCCGGTAAAACATCAAATTTCCGACATCGCCGAGGCCGGAAAAAGTTCCTGCAAGAACGGGAGCAATGACGACTAAAGAGAATCGTTCAGCGTGACAGAAGTGAACCCTTCCGCAAATTGCTGCAGGTTGCAAAGCTGGGCCATCAATAATTGTTGCGCGCAGCTCGTGGTCGAGTGGCTAGCGTTGCTACCTCTGGATCATGGGGTCCTGGGTCCGATTGCCAGTCGGGTTGGAGATTTTCTCTGCCCAGGGACAGGATGTTCGAGTTGTCCTCATCATTTGATCATCATCGTCACCATTCGTGACAGTGGCAAGATTTGGCCAAAAAATTTTACTGTGGAAAAAGTGGGACTTTGTACGAGCGCTGATGACCGCACAGTTGAGCGCCCCACAAACCAAACATCATCATCAGTACGTGTCAGCGTGCAAACCAAAATCGATAAGGGCTTTCTGAGCTGAAGGCCCACTCGTGTACCCTTGGTAACTGCACGACATATGACTGTAAACACGTTGCCTGGTCGGACGAGCCTCGTTTCAAATTGTATCGAGCGGATGGCCATGTACGGGGATGGAGACGTCATGAATCGATGGCCCTGAACATCAGCAGGGGACTGTTCAGACTGGTCGAGGCTCTGTAATGGTGTGGGGCGTGTGCAGTTTGGGTGATAGGAGCCCCTGATACGACTAGATGCGACTCTGACTGGTGACACGTGCGTAAACATCCTGTCTGATCACCTGAATCCATTCATGTCCACTGTCCATTCCGACGGACTTGGTCAATTCCAGCAAGACAATGCAACACCTCTCACGTCCAGAATTGCTACAGAGCGGCTCCAGTAACACTCTTCTGAATTGAAACACTTGCACTTTTCACCAAACTCCCCAGACATGAACACTATTGAGCGTATCTGGGATGCCTTTCAACGCGCTGTCCAGAAGAGACTCGACCCGCTTGTACTTTTACGGATTCGTGGACAGCCGTGCAGCGTTCATGGTGTCAATTTCCTCCAGCACTACTTCAGACATGGCACTTCTGCGTGCTCGCGGCGGACCTACACGATATTAGGCAGGTATACCAGTTTCTTTGGCTCTTCAGTGTATAAGCCACCGGCTTCCCCCACCAGAGAACAACTTGCCGAAGCCTATCCACACCATTACAGGTATACTTAGGTAGCGAATAGTCACATCTTAAATGTGACACGTAATAACGACTGTAGTGAAGCACATCCACAACTTTATAGGGGTATAGCAGCAGTGAGACTGATAAAATTACATTTGTGTCTCTCTACCAGTATTAGGTCTGCTTTCGCCACTACAGACGGAACAGGAAAGGCTCCTAACTAATTTTATCACTTTCATTGATTAAGTATTGTAATTAAGTCTTAAATGTGGTGCACAGTAATTGCAGTTCTATGTGGTGTTTAACATGTGACTGTACTCTGTTCATCATTAAGAATAAAACTGTTGTAAACTAACACAAACGGGGTGATTGGTCAGAAACCGTAGCACACGTACACTGGTGTTATGCTCTTAGAAGTAGGTCCTACTTGCGTATTAGATATGTTGTTACTTAGTTACATTAAATGAGACTTTAAGATATTCTAATGTGTTAATAGCCATCAATGATTTTCTTAATCAAGCTTTAGGTATATAGTTTTTATTTCAGAAATCGTATACAGTCACAGTCTCTGTACAATTGTGCTCTGATTGCCGCGCTGTTAATAAGCAATATGAAATTATCTGAGACTGCTTCTTGCACCGTAATGAAAGACGCATCTGGAACACGGTTAAAAAGCACAGAGAAATAGGTTGTTTTTAACATTTTTCATAAATGTTCAGAAAAAAATCAGCTCTAAAGTTTTCCGAGGGAATGTATTTTACACAGCTGACATACAAAGAAATACTGGATGTAGAGCGGAATCGGTAGCGTAGTAGATTAATAGCGTGGTGAAATTTATGACTCGCTGGTTCAAATCTCGTTTTGGTCATTTTTTATTTCGTCCGATTTGAAATACCTACATTTCGTAATTGCACATCTTTTTGTTTCTAATTACATATTCCACTCAAAATTCTGTTTTCATTTCAAATATAAAGTCCTAAATGCCGATATTTTGTGAAAAATTGTTAATAAAGGTTGCTTAAGTTCAGAAAACGTAGCAGTTTAATTTTTTAGGACTAAAATGAAAAACTCATTATTTGGACTGTGTCCATTGTTTTATACCACAGATGCAGTCTCACACGAACAAGAGTGGTGAGAGTCATGAGAACATAAAAACAATCATTTTCATAGCATCGAGCACACCATACAAATGTTACACTTTTGCATTTTCCACTTTACCAATATGGACCCAACGGAACTGATCTGCAGCCAATTTGAGGGGACTTTCGCGAGAAACAGAAAGACTGCTGAACTGCCAGGCGTACTGGAACCAACGCAGGCAGCTTTTTCACACGTCACTGCCGAACGCAGGTGCGATATAAAACGGCATGTCATAAAAAAGGGGAGAAAATGTGGCGCCTGGGCGGTTTCGTGGATTCTGTTGTTGATCGAGTCGTTATCAACGTAGCAGGTGACAGGTCCAGAACTGAAGCGTATTTCTCGGATTCGAATAAGGAAGGAGCTAAGAGATTACCAACGACTGACTGTAATTAATATTCAGTATTCGACAATACTGTGAAGTCTCTGCAGTATGCTTTTGCATCACACATAGCTTGCTCAGAAAAACTACCCTGTATTTAAGTTGGAAATTTTCATCACTCTTGTTTGTAATTAGAGCACTGTGTTAGGTAAGAACGAGAGCATTTCATGCTTTCCGTCTGGTCACCTAAGAAGCGTGCAGTAGTGCCGAAGTTTTACCTATTAACGTTTCATCCTCCTTAAAAATCAAATGACATTCGAAGCTATATTATTCCTCTGCTCGCCTCTTTTTACGTCTCAATGCAATTGCTCAGATCATTCCAGGTTAGTTGGACGAGCTGGCTGGCTAGTGCTGTCCAACTTAAAAGCGCCGCTAAAGCTGTTGTCCCGCACTGTTGCTCAGTCTATGTGCCTGTAAGCATGAAACGTATCCTTGCTGTCGGACTTGACTGCACTGGACACAGGTTGACTGCCGCTTCACATGAAATGAAATCCATTGTGATTGAACCGAAGGTGGAAGAACACATGGTGTAATGTTTACATCAGGATTGTCCTTATGATGAACAGAGTATAGAGTTGTAAAACTGCTATGGACTACCGTAGAGTATCGTAAAAAAGCTTAGACTATGGTAGTATTCCTAATACTTTTGACTACTTGACATCGTAACTGCGTAACATGTACGCTAGGTGTGTTGCAGACCTATCACGCGTTACCTCATTTTGATAGCTTTGTTTGGGTATGCGATCGGTGTCTTACTAGATTCCTCTAAAACCGGTAGCGGTGAAATGTCTAGAAACGGATTGAGGATATACAGGATGGTCAGAAACAGTCTGAAAAGTTTGTAAGGGTGTTGCAGGGTAGCTTGTGGTGAGAAATTGCTGAGAAAAAGATAGACACTTTGCGCCATTTCCAGTTTAACTGCCAGTGAAATTAGCCAATGAGACCGCTTCTCGCGCAAATTCAAGCGGACCGCCAGAGATGGTAACACCACACGTGTTCTTCGTCTGGTTTCCTAAAATCGAATAAGTGAATAATATATTGGACATATGATGGTGGTAAGGATAGGTCCCATGCCAAAAGCTGAGCATTGCCGTACGATATCATCTACGCCAAGGGTCTCCAAACTAAGGCCCGCGGGCCGAAACCGGCCCGCGAGGGCCGACAAACCGGCTCGCGTTAGCTGGCCGGACATTCCCGGTATCCGGCCCGCCAAATATTTGAGGTGGTGCACCGCGACATTGGCTCTGCTACTCGCTACAAGACTACTTAACTAAACTTATTGTTGCGCCGCTTGAAATAACAATGCGTTGACATACTCTACCTCTGTTACGTCTTGCAGTAATAGTGTTGCTAACAATGATTTTGAGATTTCGTTAACTTTGCAAGACGCTTTCGTGAAGAATGTGCAGTGACATACTTTTTGTCGGTGAAATTCGCCAGAATAAAATACGCCGGAATTTCGGTCAGGTACGTCAACCAATCAAAATTATGTGATTAAATAAAGATCGTAGTTCGTTTCAGTGCTGCTAGCTATTCCCACAACCTTAGATTTTTGCGATTTCATCTTTCCTTTAGCCTTACATTACGGTGATCGTGGAGTGCTAGGGTGCTTAAATCCCACTAGGTAGAGCTTGGCCCTTATGACTTCGTGGAGGAGTCAATGTGGACCGCGGACTAAAAGGTTTGGAGACCCCTGCTACGCTATGACAACAACTGTCACTAATTGTATTTGGTGTGCCACTTGTATTTGAACACACATCATCCTGATTGGCTAACTTCAATGCTGACTGACTCGGAAACGGCGCAACGCGTGGGATTCTTTTTCTTAAGCACAACGTACCCTGCGTCACGCTCACAAGCTTTTCGGGCTGTGTCTGACCAGCGTGTATAGAGTGCAGCATTACCTACGGAAAGTTTTTGTTGTACAAAGTTATTTCCCGGTCTGTTACTTAAAAATAAACAGTACTTACAACAAAATTGAAACTGTCGATTTTTAATTCAGAATTTATTCGAAAATTGTTGACTTTTAACGTCAAACAGAGGGGTGTTGTAATAAAAATAAAAAAAATAGATTTTTCAGATGGCGCTATAAAAAGCAATTAACTAAAAAAAAACGCAAAACAAAAACATCTCAAACACTGCTTCAGTAATTCGTCCAGCATATGCAAACATGCTCCGCACTTATCAATATATCACTACTACAGCGTTTGATCATGATGAAGAACGTTCTATTGAGTACAAAATAACAGCAGTAATCATGTAAATTGTTTACGTTTGTGGATGTGAACTGTACTTGCGTAGAAAACAATGGATTTGCTTACATAAAAGCGAATAAGTTGCGCGATCAACTAATTTTTATTACTTCTAAAATGCAATATATATTTTCTGGGGATACAAAATCACCAGTGGCTGGGGATATAAAATCCCCAGTGGACTAACACTGAACGATGTGCGCTTCTAATTACTCGTATGTGCCCAACAAATAAACAAACAACAAAGAGAAGTCGTCGATTTGCACACATTTATTTATGTTTCTTTTCCTACAAATGCTGACAATAGCACCGGTAATCCTATCTTTTACTGCATCATTTATGTATCGCACCAAAACAACCGAACCGTAGTTTTGATAGACCGCAGCTCTGCATGTGGCTTGTAACTATTTTTGTATGCCATAAAGCAGCCACATTTCAACTTGAAGTTTTGCGTGACCCTCAGATGGTTACTTTTTGTATAACCTGAACATGGTCTAATGCAGACCGAAATCGGTTACTGAGTAATAAATAAGAAACAGGTGCAGCTGTAGTACACTACTGGCCATAAAAATTGTTACACCACGAAGATGGCGTGCAACAGACGCGAAATTTAACCGACAGGAAGAAGATGCTGTGATATGCAAATGATTAGCTTTTCATTCACACGAGGTTGGCGCCGGTGACGACACCTACAACGGGCTGACGTAAGGAAGGTTTCCAACCGTTTTCTCATACACAAACAGCAGTTGGTCAGCGTTGCCTGGTGAAACGTTGTTGTGATGCCTACCATCACTTTTCCGACTTTGATAAAGGTCGGATTGTACCCTATCACGATTGCGGTTTATTGTATCGCGACATTGCTGCTCGCGTTGGTCGAGATCCAATAACTATTAGCAGAATATGGAATCGGTGGGTTCGGGAGGGTAATACGGAACGCCGTGCTGGATCCCAACGGCCCCGTATCTCTAGCAGTCGAGATGACAGGAATCTTATCCGCATGGCTGTAACGGATCGTGCAGACACGTCTCGATCCTTGAGTCAACAGATGGGAACGTTTGCAAGACAACAACCATCTGCACGAACAGTTCGACGACGTTTGCAGCAGCATGGACTATCAGCTCGGAGACCGTGGCTGCGGTTACCCTTGACGCTGCGTCACAGACAGGAGCGCCTGCGATTGTGTACTCAACGACGAACCTGGGTGCACGAATGCCAAAACGTCATGTTTTCGGATGAATCCAGATTCTGTTTACAGCATCATGATGGTCGCATCCGTGTTTCGCGACATCGTGGTGAACGCACATTGGAAGCGTGTATTCGTCATCGCCATACTGGGGTATCACCCTGTGTCATGGTATGGGGTGGCATTGGTTACACGTCTCGGTCACCTCTTGTTCGTATTGACGACACTTTGAACAGTGGACGTTACATTTGAGATGTGTTAAGACCCTTCATTCGATCCCTGTGAAACCCTACATTTCAGCAGAAGAACGCTACGACCACATGTTGCAGGTCGTGTACGGGCCTTTCTGGATACAGAAAATGTTCGACTGCTGCCCTGGCCAGCACATTCTCCAGATCTCTCACCAATTGAAAACGTCTGGTCAATGGTGGCTCAGCAACTGGCTCGTCACAATACGCCAGTCACTACTCTTTATGAACTGTAATATCGTGTTGAAGCTGCATGGGCAGCTGTACCTGTACGCGCCATCCAAGCTCTGTTTGACTCAATGCCCAGGCGTATCAAGGCCGTTATTACGGCCAGAGGTTGTTGTTCTGGGGCCGTGCGGTTCTAAGCGCGTCAGTTTGGAACCGCGTGACCGCTACGGTCGCAGGTTCGAATCCTGCTTCGGGCATGGATGTGTGTGATGTCCTTAGGTTAGTTAGGTTTAAGTAGTTCTAAGTTCTAGGGGACTGATGACCTTAGTAGTTAAGTCCCATAGTGCTCAGAGCCATTTGAACCATTTTGTTCTTCTGGGTACTGATTTCTTAGGATCTATGCACCCAAATTGCGTGAAAATGTAGTCACATGTCAGTACTAGTATAATATATTTGTCCAATGAATACGCGTTTATCATCTGCATTTCTTCTTGGTGTACCAATTTTAATGGCCAGTAGTGTATGTGCAATGAAATTTTTGAAATATCTTACAGCCCTCAACGACTGCTAACACAAAATATTATAAATGTTATCGTTACTGAAGTTGAAGCGAACTAGGTTTGCGAACGGTAAGATGCTGAATACAATATTTTCACATTTCTATTTCCCACAGAGGCCTAAGGTAACTTCAACAAAGATCCCCAATACCTATTCGCCACAGAGGACAAATTTAACATATTCTATTACGAACTACTAAGCACACAGGAACATCACAAATGAATTAGTAAAACTTTTAAGTAACAGTTTATATTATAGCACAGAGAATTCCTTTTTCTTGTAATTCAACCGAAAAAAAAAAACTCATCGAATTCTGTAAATATTACAAAATCGGCAGAAAGGCACTTACGGGATTTATCAATACTTTTGGGTACTTGTATATCGGTATTCCGATATGAATAGCACATTAAACGTCAAAAGACCCTCAAGATAAGAGAATTTTTTGGGGGAGGGGGGGGTCATCAGTCTTGTGACTGCTTTGATGTGGCCCTCCATGAAATCCTCTCCTGTGCCAACCTCATCATTTCAGAGTACCACTTCCAACCGACGTCCGCAATTATTTGGTAGATATATTCCAATTCTCTAAAGTTTTTACTCTCTACAGCTCCCTCTAGCACCATGGTACCTATTCCCAGGTGTATTAACACATATCCCATCATCCTGTCCCCTTTTCTTGTCATTGCTTCCATATATTCCTTTCCCCTCCGCTTCTGCGCAGAACCTCCTCATTTCTTACCTTATCAGTCCACCGAATTTTCAACATTCTTCTGTAACACCACATCTCAAATGCTTGGAATCTCTACTGACCTACATTCACCACATTCCATGTTTCACTACCATACAATGCTCTGCTCCACACATATGTTCTCAGAAAGTTCTTACTCTAAATAAGGTATATTTTGATACTAGTAGACTTCTTTTGGCCAGGAACGCCCTTTTTGCCATTGTTAGTTTGCTGTTGGTGTCCTCCTTGCTCCATCCATCATTTGGTTATTTTTCTGCCTAGGTAGTAGAATTCCTTAACTGCAGCTATTTCGTGAATTTCAATCCAGATGTTAAGTTTCTCGCTCTTCTCATCTCTGATACTTCCATTACTTTAGTCTTTCGTCTCAATCCACATTCTTTACTCAGTAGACTGTCCATTCCATACAGCAGATCTTGTTACTTCTTCACTTTCACTGAAGATAGTAATGTCATTAGCGAATCTCATCACTGATCTCCTTTCACCTTGAATATGAATTCCACTCTTGAAGCTTTCTTTTATTTCCATCATTGCCTCTTCCATGTATAGGTTGAACAGTAGGGACGAAATATTACATCCTAGTCTTAAACCCTTTTTAATTCGAGTACTTTGTTCTTGGTCTTCCACTCTTATTATATTCCCTCTTGGCTCTTGAACATGTTGTATATGACCAATATTTTTACCAGAATTTGAACGTCTTGCACCATTTGACATCGTTGAACGCTTTTTCCAGGTCGACAAACCCTAAGAATGTTTCTTGGTTTTCTTTAGTGTTGCTTCCATTATCAACTGCAACGTCAGAATTGCCTCTCTCGTGCCTTTACCTTTCCCAAAACCAAACTGATCGTTATGTAACGCATCCTCAATTTTCTTTTCCATTCTTCTGTACGTTATTCTTGTCAGCAACTTGGATGCATGAGCCGTTGAGCTGATTGTGCGATAATTCTTGCACTTGTCAGCTCTTGCAGTAATCATAATTATGTGGATGACTTTTTCCGAAAGCCAGATAGTATATCGCCATACATTCTACACACCAACGTGACTAATCGTTTTGTTGCAACTTCACCCAATGAGTTAAGAAATTCTGACGGAATGTTATCTATCCCTTTTGCCTTATTCGATCTGTAGTATTCTAAAGTTCTTTTAAATTCTGGTTCCAATACTCGATCAACTATCTCTTCTATATCGATCCCTATCTCTTCTTCTATCATACCAGATAAATATTCCTCCTAATGCAAGCCTTCAATATACTGTTTCCACCTATCCGCTCTCTCCTCTGCATTTAACAATGGAATTCCCAGTCAGTCTTAATGTTACCAACCTTGCCTTTAATTTCACCAAACGTCGTTTTGGCTTTTCTACAGGCTGAGTCAATCTTTTTTTCGATTTGTTAACATTTTTCACGCAGCCATTTCGTCTTAGCTTCCCATGCAGACCTTATTTATTTCATTCGTCAGCGACTTGTATTTCTGTGTTCCTGAATTTCCCTGAATATTTCTGTTCTTCCTTCTTTCATCGATCAGCTGAAGTATTTCTTCTGTTACCCATGGTTTATTCGTAGTTAACTTCTTTGCGCCTACGTTTTTCTTACCAGCTTATGTGATTGTCCTTTTTAGAGGTGCCCATACTTCTTCACCTTGTTCAGTTCATGCCAACTGAGTTATTCCTAATTGTAGTATCCACAGTCTTAGAGAACTTCAAGCATACGTCTTCTTTCCTTAGTACTTCTGTATCCCACTTCTTTTTGTATTGATTCTTCCTGACTAATCTCAGCCCTGCTCTTCATCGCTGCTAAATTGTGATCTGAGTCCATGTCTGCTCCTGGGTACGCCATACTGTCCAATATCTTATTTTAGAATCTCTGTCTGACCATGATGTAATCCCACTGAAATCTTTTCGTATCTCCTGGCCGTTTCCAAGTATACCTTCTCCTCTTCCCATTTTAAACAGACTACATGCTATTACTAGTAATAAAACAACCTTCATACGGCCCCACTCTCCATTGTTGCCAAATATATTCAAGATGGCGGATCCGACATGGCGGCAATAGATATGGCTACGTCATAATAACATCATAGCAAGAAGTTCAAATTTTGGTGGAAAGATAGGTTAATAGGGCTACCTCCACTAACCTAACCCCCTCCCATCCCCCCTTTCTTCCCTCCTCCCCTCACCACTCTCCTCCCCACTCCTCTCCCATTCCAAAGAAAAAAGATGGGAAAGTCAAATTCCAGGAGGACAATGCAATACACATCTACCTCCACTGACCTAAGAAAGTTGCAGAAAAATAGGTCTCTTGGGCTACCTCCACCTAAGTCATCTGACGGCCACCTCTTCCTAGGAATTGGTAGGAAAAGGACTCAGCATGCAAAATAAAGACTTATGTCCATCATATCCAGCACAGGCCGTGTTTATTTAAACGATTTGAGGTTGTAGCTTCATCCAGTGTGTCCAACGTGAGGTCCAGCGTCCAACTGACCTAGTACACAGTACTGCCACCAGAGTGTAATTCCATCCCAAGGCGGTCTGGGGGAAAAATGGAGGGAAGGAGTGTACTTTATTCATTGTGGTACAATATATTTAGGGACGGATTTCACATAGTTTATATATTACACTGATACAAAGCACACACTCTTACATGCTTGGGGTCGCAAGTCACAGCCTACTTTACTGCAAATTACTTGTAAATCAACAAAATAATGTACTTCACTGATGTACAGACAAGCTCACTAACTATAAACTGTCGAAATAATGCATACGATTTATTTAGGGACGGATTTCACCTGCTTTATTTATTACACTCATACAAAACACTCACCTGGCGTGCTTGAGGTCGCAGTAAATAGTCTACAGACCTACAAACTATCCACAAATCACCGAATTAATGCAGTACACTGATGTGCAGAGACGCAAACAACTTTTAAATTGTCAAAACAATGCATGTAAAAGACTATGCGGACATGCTTGCTACATGTCAACTGTCAAAATAAGGCATTGCACAGTATACACCCATGTTCACAAAATAATGTGACTGACGCGAAAACAACTCGTAAATCACTGAAACAAGGCATACACATATAACACTCTGTCAACACTCTCACAAGGCTTAAACAGGCGAAGCTAATGCACTGCACAAATAGTGCACGTAAGAAATGCTTTCGAACTAGAGGGAGCCGGCTGGAGTGGCCAAGCGGTTCTAGGCGCTACAGTCTGGAACCGCGCGACCGCTACGGTCGCAGGTTCGAATCCTGCCTCGGGCATGGATGTGTGTGATGTCCTTAGGTTAGTTAGGTTTAACTAGTTCTAAGTTCTAGGGGACTGATGACCTTGGCAGTTAAGTCCCATAGTGCTCAGACCCATTTGAACCATTTGAACTATAGTGAACCGCGACATATCAGCAAACTGCTCCCTTACAGAACTCCAAGACACATATGCCAGACAGTGCGCTCATGACAGTCCCATACATGACACGACCCTGGGCACATGTGTTTACCATTGCTGGCGCGATACCTGTGGATACTGACAACACTGGTCGTGCTGCATAAATCTGTTAGAGAGTAACCGAGACTGCTTTTGTCCCAAGCAATCCTAATGGCACATCGGGCTGTGTCTAGCTGTGCAAGTGAGTGTAACCTACTAAAGGCTCTATACCGACTACTCTCCAAGCACTAATGAGGTTATGATCACCGTTTGGAACTTTCCATAGGAGTCAAGTAGCTTGTTTCCTATCCATACCTGCCAGTTTACTGTAACCCTCACACACTCACATTTTAGAAGCACCACAAGAATTGCACCGTCATTGAATAATGCAGGCTCCAAGCCAACTTCTCCATGGTCACCATATGGAACTTCTCCTGGGAGTCAAGCAGCTGGTTTCCGATGCACCACTTCCAGTTTACTGCAGCCCTCTAACCTTCACATTGACGATGCAACACACAAATGTGTCGCGACTAAATACTACAGGCTCTATGCTGATTTCTCTCCAAACGACTAAAGCAGCTACGGTCACTGTATGGGACTTCTACTCGGAACGAAGCAGCTTGTTTCCAATGCACCACTGCCAATTTACTGTAGCCCTCGCAGCATCATATTGCCGATGCAACACAGAAATTGCGCTGCAATTGAATACTACAGGCTCAATGACGGATTCTCTCCAAGTGACTAATGTGACTATAATCACCTAATGTAATTTTCCCTCGTAGTCAAGTAGCTTGTTTCCGATGCACCACTTGCCTCCCACCAGCAAATGCCTCTACGTTTACCGTGTGAAACTTCTCCTGTGAGTCAAGTAGCTTGTTTCCTATGCACGACTGCCAGTTTACTGTAACCCTTGAACGATCACATTGTCAATGCAACACAGAAATTGCGTTGGGATCGATAATCCGGCTCAATGCTGACTTCAAGCGGCTAATGTGACTACAGTCACCATATGCAACTTCTCCTGGGAGTCGAGTAGCTTGTCTCCGAAGCTCCGTTGCCAGGTTAAACCCTCGCACCCTCACATTGATGATGCATCACAGAAATTGCTGCGGGATTGAATAATACAGGCTCAATGCTTACTTCTCTCCAAGCGACTAACGCGACTACAGTCACCGAATGGAACTTCTCCTTGGAGTTGATTAGCTTGTCTCTGAAGCTCCACTGCCAGTTTAACCCTCGTGAGCCGTGGCTGTCGCATGTTATGCTTTGGATTAAACCTTGGTTGCTATTCTGTGTTTAGTCTCCCACAGTTATAGCGATTATGCTGTTATCCTCTCTCTCCGCGAGCAGCGGCAGTGGTGTATATCGATATTCGCAGCTTGTACTATCTTCGGCCAGGCGCTTATAGTTCCGGCTGTACGCTGTGCGATCGGTTGGCGTGGAGTAGCGAAGAAATCTTCTCGGCGCATAGTTTGGTCGAGGCCGTTGGCGGCGTCCACGCGCGGTCGGAGTGTGTGGTGCCGTTCCCATTGCTAAGAGGTCCGTGGCTCACCGATCCTGGACACGAAAGCTGAGTTTTGACTTAATCTACCAGCATGTCACGACTGTTCACATTGTGTCGTTTGGATTTCGTTGTCAGCTGTTGGGACATTCCCGCGAGGAACAACGTGTTCTCAAATTGGCAAATTTTAGCCACCGTCTGGTGGAGTTTAACTGTACTTCGTTATTTTGAATTGAGGTGCACCAGCAGAATCTTCTGCCTTGTGGCCGTTAACGTTTCGGTTATCTGCCCTAGCCGTAGACGTAAATTCAGGCAGGGTATTTTCCTCATCGTGTTGTCGCTGTCCGGCACGGTGTGTAGTTTGACAGCTCAATGTATAATTGGTTGTGGGCGCCAATAACATCTACGTTGTACCATTGCAGTCCCTGCTGTGTGCTGGTCGGGTGGAGCAGAAGTTATCTTGTCGGTGGGTCCGTTGACTGTCTGTCGGTTGGGTTGTCTGCGGATCGAGAATGGTTGGGGCCTGTCTCACCTTAGCGAGCGTTAGTGTTTGAATTCCAGGCCGACCCTCGGAAACTTTTGAGCGCCATTGGGTGTACTGCATTTTCATATTTATTCTTGTTGTTTGTATTTGTATGGATTCTAGCCGATTTTTAAATTTAGCTTGTTTTGCCGTTAAGGCGTAAGATTGTTTGGGCCTTCAACAAAATTTAAATAACTCATTTATGGTAAGGCCTTGGCCATTTAAAAATTTATTTTCGTTTGAGTCTTAAGTGATGTGTCTTCAGTCGATGTTTTTTTTCTTAAATTAAAGTTGCTTTGTTCTTAAGGTGAGAGATTGTTTGGGCACTCAGCCTAATTAAAGAACTGTATTAAGATAGGGCATTTGCCTAGTAAAAATTTAACTTTGTTTTGAGTTTTAAGACATGGGCCTTCAGTCCTTTTTTTTTTTTTTTTTTTTTTTTTTTTTACTTTAAGGTTGTTTTGCTCTTAAGATGTGAGATTGATTCGGCCTTCAGCCTATTTGAAAGAACTGATTTAAGATTAGGCCATCTGCCTTTTAAATTACTGATTTTAATTTGAGTCTTAAGGTATTGGCTTTCAGCCGATTTTAAAATAACGTGGACTTGCCTTTAAGGCTTGCGATTGTATGGCGCATTCAGCCAGTAAATTATTGCTATGATTCTTTAGAAATTTTCTTGGCTCTTGTAATGTTTGGTCAAACAAATAAAGGCGTATGTTCGAGAGCAACTGACAACCCCTTGTTTTTGCCCCTTACCTGTCCTGCCCTGCGGATTTACCAGGGCGTTTCACCTTGCACCCTCACACTGACGATGCAACGCACAAATTGCGTCCCGGTTGAGTGCTAGGAGCTCCAAGCTGAATTCATTCCCAGCGAGATACGCGGATACGTCATCCACATGAAACATCTCCTGGGAGTCAAGTTGATGGTTTCCGATGCACCACTGCTGGTTTACAGTAACCCTCGCACCCTCACATTGGCGATGTAACACAGAAACTGCACCCACATTGAATATTACACGCTCAATGCTGAATTCTGTCAATGTGACTAAGGCGAATACAGTCACCGTAAGGCACTTCTCCTGGCAGTCGACTAGCTGGTGTCCGAAGCTCCTTTGCCTGTTTACTATAACCCTCGCACCATCACATTGAAGATTCAGCACCCAAATGCGTCTCTGTTGAGAACTACACGATCCATGCCGACTTCTCCCCAAGCGACTAACACGGATACGTTCACATTATGAAACTTACCAAGGAATCACGTATCTGGTTTCCGATTACCCACCCCTAGTTTACTATAACTATCGTGCCCTCACATTGACGATGCAACACAGAAATTGCGTCGGGATTTAGTAATACATGCACACTGCCACTTGTCCCCAAGCGACTAACGCGACTACAGTCACTCTATGGGTTTCTCCTGGGACTCAGGAAACTTGTCTGTGAAGGTCTATTACTGTAAACCTAGCACCCCCCCCCCCCATTGAAGATGCCTCACAGAAATTGCGGCCGGATTGAATAATACAGTCTCAATGCTGAACTCTGTCTATGTGACTATGGCAACTACAGTCACCGTAAGGCACTTCTCCTGCCAGTCGACTAGCTGGTCTCCGATGCTCCTTTGCCTGTTTACTATAACCCTCGCACACTCACATAAACGATTCAACACTCAATTGCGTCTTGATTGAGTACTACACGCTCCATGCCAAGTTCTCTCCAAGCGAGTAACACTGCAACGTTCACAGTATGAAACTTTCCAAGGAATCACGTAGCTGATTTCCGACGACCCACTCCTAGTTTACTGTAACCATCATACCCTCACACTGACGAAACAACAAAAAAAATGCGTCGGGATTTAATGATACAGGCTCTATGCTGCCTTCTCCCCAAGTAACTAACGCGACTACTGTCACTAAATGGAATTCTCGCGTGAGTCAAGTAACTTGTCTCTGAAGCTCTATTACTGTAACCCTCACACCCTCACATTGACAATACAACACAGAAATTGCGCCCGAACTGAATAATACAACCTCAATGCTGAATTGTGTTTCTGTGCCTAAGGCGACTACAGTAACCATAAGGCACTTCTCCTGGCAGTCGACTAACAGGTTTCCGAGGCTCCTTTGCCTGTTTACTATCTCGCATCCTCTCATGGACGGTTCGACACTCAAACTGCGTCTCGATTGAGTACTACACGCTCTATGCCGACTTCTCTCCAAGCGAGAAACACGGCCACGTTCACAGTATGAAACTTCCCAAGGAATCACGTAGCTGGTTTCCAATGACCCGCTCCTAGTTTATTGTAACTATCATACCCTCACATTCACGATGCAACACAGAAATTGCGTCGGGATTTAATAATAAGGGCTCTATGCTGCCTTCTCCAAAAGTGACTAACGCAACTACAGTCACTGTATGGAATTCTCCTGTGAGTCAAGTAACTTTTCTCTGAAGCTCTATTACGGCAACCGTCACACCCTCACATTAACGATGCAACACAGAAATTGCGCCCGGATTGAATAATTCAAGCTCAATGGTAAACTCTGTCCGTGTGACTAAGGCGACTACGGTCACCGTAAGGAACTTCTCCTGGCAGTTGACTAGCTGGTCTCCGAAGCTCCTTTGCCTGTTAACTATAGCCCTCGCACCCTCACATTGACGATTGAACACTCAAATTGCGTCTCCACTGAGTACTACACGCTCCATGCCGACATCTCTGCAAGCGAATAACACGGCTACGTTTACAGTATGAAACTTCCCAAGGAATCAAGTAGCTGTTGTCGATGACACACTCCTAATTTACTGTAACCATCGTGCCCTCACATTAACGATGCAACACGTATATTGCGTCGGGATTTATTAATACAGGCTCTATGCTGCCTTCTCCCCAAGTGACTAACGCGACTACAGTCACTATATGGAAATCTCCCGTGAGTCAAGTAACTTGTCACTGAAGCTCTATTACTGCAACCCTCACACTCTCACACTGACGATGCAATACAGGAATTGCGGCCGGATTGAATGAAACAGGCTCAATGCTGAATTGTGTTTCTGTGCCTAAGGCGACTACAGTCACCATAAGGCACTTCTCCTGGCAGTCAACTAGCAGGTTTCCGAAGCTCCATTGCTTGCTTACTATAACCATAGCATCCTCACATTGACGGTTCAACACTCAAATTGCGTCTCGATTGAGTATTACACGCTTCATTCAGACTTCTCTCCAAGCGAATAACACGGCTACTTCCCAAAGAATCAAGTAGCTGGTGTCGATGACCCACTCCTAATTTACTGTAACCATCGTACCCTCACATTGACGATGCAACACAAAAATTGCGTCCGGATTGAACAATACAGGCTCAATGCTGAATTCTGTTTCTGTGACTAAGGCGACTATAGTCACCATAAGGCACTTCTCCTGTCAGTGGACTAGCAGGTTTCCGAAGCTGCTGTGCCTGTTTACTATAACCCTCGCATCCCCACATTTACGGTTCAACACTCAAATTGCGTCTACACGGTTCATGCCGACTTCTCTCCAAGCGAATAACGTGGCTTCGTTTACAGTATGAAACTTCCCAAGGAATCATGTAGCTGGTGTCGATGACCCACTCCTAATTTACTGTAACCATCGTTCCCTCACATTGACGATGCAACACAGAAATTGCGTCTGAATGCTGAATTCGGTCCATGTGACTAAGGCGACTACAGTCACCATAAGGCACTTCTCCTGTCAGTCGACTAGCAGGTTTCCGAAGCTCCTTTGCCTGTTTACTATAACCCTCGCACACTCACATTGACGATTCTACACTCTAATTGCGTCTCGATTGGGTACTCCACGCCCCCCTGCTTGTTCAGAGGTGAGAATAGGCCCGCGGTATTCCTGCCAGTCGTAAGAGGCTACTAAAAGTAGTCTCCCACGTTTCGGCCTTAATGTGATGGTCCCCTAAGGGGATTGACTACTGCATTTAATAATATACTGTTAGTGCGTCCCATATGGGGAAGTACACCTTACGTGGTGCATTATATATTCATCTTGCCCTAAGATCAGTAACATTTGTTATTGTCATGGAGTTGGAACTACACTGAGCTTCCTGCCACATCTGCTGCAGTGTGCTCCGGTTAACATACATTCCCTCCATTGTGCACTTCCATCTTCGCCCTTGTGATATACATGCATATTCGACACCCAACATCCAGCACGGTCGCCACTCCTTTGTGGTGGGGTCGTCATGTACCCTCTTGATGGTAGCCCCCTGACTACACATGGATAACACTGCTGATGCCTGAGCTGCTACCTCCCCACATATGCCGGGTAGTAGACTGCTATCTCTCTGGGGCATCAGGACTCCTAGCAAGGGTCTTTGCTGTGGCTGGGTGGCGGCCATGGGGAGAGCCCCTGGTCGGAGTGTGTGGTATCAGGTCGGATGATCCGCAATGAAACGTGGTACTTCGTCTCTCGCTGGTGGGCCTCCACCAGCAGTCTCTAAGCGATCGAGGTCTAACCTCAATGGCAAGAAATATGATCCAAGATCATTTCCCTCCCTGGCCACTTCATGGGTGAAACGTATGGCTAATGACGGCGTGGATCCCCTCGGCGGAGGACTGCGCCTTGGTGGTCGCCTGAGATCGCTGAGGCGACTAAAGATCGCCGGCGGGCGCTCCAGCGTCACAAACGACATCCCTCCATAGAACACCTCATCGCCTTCAAACGGCTGCGTGCGCGGGCCCACTGCCTTGTCCACCAATGCAAGCAGGAGTGCTGGGAACGGTATGTCACCACCATTGGCCTCCATATCTCTCCATCGCAGGTCTGGGCCAAGATTAGACGCCTCTATGGCTATCGGACCCCTGTCAGCATCCCTGCGCTGTCACTGAATGGGGCAATTTGTACTGACTCCGACATAATGGCAAACCGCTTAGCAGACCATTTTGCTCTCAGTGCCGCATCTGTGAATTACCCACTGTCTTTCCGCTCCCTTAAAGAGCGGTTGGAACATCGGCGACTTTCGTTTCATACACCCATCCTGAAACCTACAATGTCCCATTCACTGAGTGGGAATTCCACAGTGCCCTAGCCGATTGCCCTTATACAGCTCCAAGGCCAGATAGCATCCACTGTCAGATGCTGAAACGCCTCTCAGTGGACTGCCAGCGACGCCTCCTCGACCTTTACAACCGTTTCTTGGATGAGGGTGAGTTTCCGTCGCAATGGCGGAAAAGCATTGTTATCCCCGCTTTGAAACCTGGCAAGAACCCATTAGAGGTGGACAGCTACCGCCCCATTAGCCTCACCAACGTTCTTTGCAAGTTGCTCGAACGCATGGTGAGCCGGAGGTTGAGCTGGGTACTGGAGTCTCGGGGCCTTCTGGCTCCGTCTCAGGATGGGTTCCGTAAAGGCTGCTCTGCCGCCGACAATCTGGTGAGCCTGGAGTCAGCCATCCGTACGGCCTTTGCCCGCCATCAGCACCTCATCGCTGTGTTTTTCGACATGCGGAAGGCGTACGATACGACATGGCACCATCAAATCCTCTCTACACTTCATGGTTGGGGTCTTCGGAGTCCACTGCCGATTTTCCTACGCAATTTTCTGTCGCATCGTACCTTCCGCGTGCATGTTGCGGCCTCCCATAGTTCCTTCCGAGTTCAGGACAACGGGGTGCCACAGGGATCTGCTTTAAGTGTCTGCCTGTTTTTAATTACAATTAGCGGGCTCGCTGCGGCGGTGGGAACGTCTGTATCAGCTTCCTTGTATGCTGACAATTTCTGCCGCTACTACAGCTCCACTGGCATTGCAGCTGCTGAACGCCAGCAGCAGGGCGCTATCAGCAAGGCGCAGTCTTGGGCTGTAGCGAATGGCTTCCAGTTTTCGGCTGCCAAGACCTGCGTTATGCATTTCTGCCGGCGACGAACAGTTCCCCCTGAACCACGGCTTTATCTTGCCGGCGAACTTCTTGGTGTGGTGGAGACACAACGGTTTTTGGGTGTGGTTCTTGATGCCCGGTTGACTTGGATCCCACATATTCGGCAGCTTAAACAGATGTGTTGGCGGCAACTTAATGCTCTGCGACGCTTGAGCCACACCAGCTGGGGCGCCGACCGCTCAACCCACTTACGGCTCTACCAGGCGTTACTCCAGTCCCGTACCGATTATGGGAGACTGGCTTATGGTTCAGCATCCCCATCTGCATTGCGGGTGCTGGACCCAACCAGTCCTTCACAGCAACCACCGTACCCTCACATAGACAATACAACACAGAAATTGTGTTGGTATTTAATAATACAGCCCCAATGCTGACTTTTCCCCAAGCGATTAACGCGACTACAGACACTGTTTGGGCTCCTCCTGGGAGTCAAGTAACTTGTCTCTGAAGTTCTATTACTGTAACCCTCACAGCCGCACATTAACGATGCAGCACAGAAATTGCGCAAGGATTGAATATTACAGGCTCAATGCTGAATCCTGTCCATGTGACCAAGGCGACTACAGTCACCGTAAGGCACTACCCTTGGCAGTCGACCAGCAGGTCTCCGAAGCTCCTTTGCTGTTTACTATACCCATCGCATCCTCACATTGACGCTTCAACAATCAAATTGCGTCTCGATTGAGTACTTCATGCTCCATGCCGACTTCTCTCCAAGTGAGTAACACGCCTACGTTCACAGTGTGAAACGTCCCAAGGAATTAAGTAGCTGGTGTCGATGACCCACTCCTACTTTACTGTAACCATCGTACCCTCACACTGATGATGCAACACAGAAATTTCGTCGGGATTCAATAATATAGGCTCAATGCTCACTTCTCCACAAGCAACTAACGCGACTACATTCAACGTATGGACTTGTCCTGGGTGTCAAGTACCTAGTCTCTGAAACTCTATTACTGTAACCCTCGCGAATTCACATTGACGATGCAACAAAGAAATTGCGCCCGGATTAAATAATACATCCTCAATGCTGAATTCTATCCATGTCACAAAGGCGACAACAGTCACCGTAAGCACTTCTCGCCAATCGACTAGCTGGTCTCCGAAGCTCCTTTGCCTGTCTCTATAACGATCGTACCCTCACACTGACGAGTCAACTCTGAAATTGCGTCTCGATTGAGTACTACACGCTACATGCCGACCTCTCTCCAAGCAAGTAACACTGCAACATTCACAGTACGATATTCCCAAGGAATGTAGCAGCTGGTGTCCGATCACCCACTACTGTAACCATCGTACCCTCACATTGGCGATGCAACACAGAAATTGCGTCGGGATTTAATAATACAGGCTCAGTAATGACTCCTCCTCAAGTGACTAACGCGACTACAATGTATGGACTTCTCCTGGGAGTCAAATAACTTCTCTCTGAAGCTCTATTACTCTAACCCTCGCACCCTCATATTGACGATGCAACACAGAAATTGCGCCCGGATTAAAAATACAGACTCAGTGCTGAATTCTGTCCATTTGACTAAGGCAACTAGAGTCACCGTAAGGAACTTCTCCTGGCAGTCACCTAGCTGGTATCCAAAGCTCCATTGCCTGTTTACTATAACCCACGCACCCTCACATTGATGATGCAACACTCCAATAGCGTCTCGATTGAGTACTTCACGCTCTATGCCGACTTCTCTCCAAGCGAGTAACACGGCTACGTTCACAGTAAGAAACTTCACAAGGAATCAAGTAGTTGGATTCCGATGTCTCACTCCTAGTTTACTGTAACCATCGTACCCACACATTGACGATGCAATACAGAAACTGTGCCGGGATTATTTAATACAGGCTGAAGGCTGACTTCTCCCCAAGCGACTAACGCGACTACAGTCACTGCATGGACTTCTCCTGGGAGTCTAGTAACTTCTCTCTGAAGCTCTATTACTGTAACTCTCGCACCCTCACATTGACGATGCAACACAGAAATTGCGCCCGGATTAAAAATACAGACTCAGTGCTGAATTCTGTCCATTTGACTAAGGCAACTAGAGTCACCGTAAGGAACTTCTCCTGGCAGTCACCTAGTTGGTATCCAAAGCTCCATTGCCTGTTTACTATAACCCACGCACCCTCACATTGATGATGCAACACTCCAATAGCGTCTCGATTGAGTACTTCACGCTCTATGCCGACTTCTCTCCAAGCGAGTAACACGGCTACGTTCACAGTAAGAAACTTCACAAGGAATCAAGTAGTTGGATTCCGATGTCTCACTCCTAGTTTACTGTAACCATCGTACCCACACATTGACGATGCAATACAGAAACTGTGCCGGGATTATTTAATACAGGCTGAAGGCTGACTTCTCCCCAAGCGACTAACGCGACTACAGTCACTGCATGGACTTCTCCTGGGAGTCTAGTAACTTCTCTCTGAAGCTCTATTACTGTAACTCTCGCACCCTCACATTGACGATGGAACACAGAAATTGCTCCCGGATTGAATAATACAGCCTTAATGCTGAATCCTGTCCATGTGACCAAGGCGACTACAGTTACCGTGAGGCACTTGTCTTGGCAGTCGACTAGGTGATCTCTGAAGCTCCTCTGCCTGTATACTATAACCCTCGCACCCTCATATTGACGATTCAACACTGTAATTGTGTCTCGAGTGAGTACTACACGGTCGATGTAGACTTACCTCCAGCCGAGTATCATGGCTACGGTCACAGTATGAAACTAACAAGGAATCAAGTAGCTGGTGTCAGATGTCCCACTCCTAGTAAGCATCGTACCCTTACATTGACGATACAACACAGAAATTGCATCGGGAATGAATACAGCATCTACCCGGCCGTCTTCCGTAGACGCAAGTAACGCGGCAAACCGTCTCTGCTCAGGAAATTTTAATGGGAGTCAAGTAGTTCTTACCGATTCACCACTGAAGCTATACTGTAAACATTTTACATTCACATTGACCATGAAACACAGAGGCACCATACCGACATCTGTTCACGCGTGTAAGGCTGAAAACGGTCTCTCCTTGGTACCGTCCCTGGGAGTCCCGTAGTATTTTCCGATGCACTACTGCACGTTTACTTCAAAACTTGGACCATCACATTGACGATGAAGCACAGAAATTGCTTCGGGATGAATGCAAATGTCACCACGCCGGCTTGAGTTCACGCGTATAAGGCTGCAAACGGCCCCTGTTTGTATTTTTCCTCGGAGTCCCGTAGTATTTTCTCATGCACCACTGCATGATTGCTGTAACACTTGGATCTTCACATTGACGTTGAAACACAGAAATTGCATCGCGATTCAATACAACAGTCACCATGACGACTACTGTTCACGCGTACAAGGCTGCAAACGAGGTCTCCTTGGTACCTTCCCAGGGAGTCCGGTAGTATTTTCCGATGCACTACTACACCTTTACTCCGACACATGGACGTTCACATCGACGACGAAACACAGAAATTGCTTCGCGATTGAATACAATAGTCACCATTTCGACAACTGTTAACGCGTGTAAGGCGGCACATGGTTTGTACCTTTCTTGGGAGTCCCGTAGTATTTTGTGCTGCACCACTGCACGTTTACTATAACACTAAGACCTTCGCATTCACGATGAAACATAGAAGTTGTTTCGGTATTCAGTACAACAGTCACCACGCCGACTTCTGTTCGCGCGTATAAGGCTGCAAATGGGGTCTGCTTGGTAGGTTACCTCGGAGTCACGTAGTATTTTCCGATTCACTACTGCGCCTTTACTCGGACACTTGGACCTACACACTGACGACAAAACACAGAAGTTTCTTCGCGACTGAATACGAAAGTCTCCATGCCGTCTTCTCTTCACGCGTGTAAGGCTGCAAACTGTGTCTGCTTCGTACATTCCCTGGTAGTGCCGTAGAATTTTCCGATGAACTACTCCACGTTTACTACAACACTTGGACCTTCACATTGACGATGAAACACAGAAATTGTTTCGGGATTCATTACAAAAGTCACCATTCCTACTACTGTTAACGCGTGTAAGGCAGCAAATGGTCTCGGTTTGTACCTTTCCTGGGAGCCCCATAATATTTTCCGAATTCATCACTGCACGTTTACTGTAACACTTGGATATTCGCATTGATGTTGAAACACAGAAATTGCTTCGGGATTGAATACAACAGTCACCATGCCGACTTCTGTTCTCGCATGTAAGGCTGCAAATGGTTTCTCCTTTGTACCTTCCCTGGGAGCCCCGTAGTATTTTTCCGACGCACCACTTACACGTTTACTGTTACACTTGGACATTCACATTGACGATGAAACACAAAAATGGCATCGGGATTCGATACAACAGTAACCAACAGACTTCTGTTCACGTGTGTAAGACTGGATACCGTCTCTGCTTGGTACCTTTCCTGTGAGTCCCGTAGTATTTTCCGATGCACTACTGCACCTTTACTCCAATACTTGGACCTTCAAATTGACGATGAAACACAGAAATTGCTTCGGGATTGATTACAAAAGTCGCGATTCCGACTGCTGTTAACACGAGTTAAGCTGCAAATGGTCTCGGTTTGCACCTTTCCTGGGAGTCCCGTAGTATTTTCCGATTCCCTACTGCACTTTCACTCCAACTCTTGGACATCCATATCGACGACGAAACCCAGAAATTGCTTCGGGATTGAATGCAAAAGTCATCATACCGACTTCTCTCCACGCGTGTGAGGCTGCAAACGATCTCTGTTTGTACATTCCATGGGAGTCCCGTAGTATTTTCCGACGTACCACTTCGCGTTTACTGTAACACTTGGACCTTCAAATTCACGATGAAACATAGATGTTGTTTCGGGATTGAATCTATCTCATACCACGCCGGCTTGTGCTTACGCGTGTAAGGCTGCAAACTGTCTCTGTATTTTTTCTGGGAGTCCCCAAGTATTTTCTGATGTACCACTGAACGTTTGTTGTAACACTTGGACCTTCACATTGATGATGAAACACAGAAATTGCGTCGTGATTGAATACAAACGTCACCATCCCGACTTCTGTTAACGCCAGTAAGGCTGCAACGGTCTCTGTTTGTACCTTTTCTGGGAGTCCCATAGTATTTTCTGATGCATCACTGCACATTTACTGTAACACTTGGACCTTCACATTGACGATAAAACACAGACATTGCATCGAGATGGAATTCATCAGTCACCATGCCGACTTCTGTTCACGCGTGTAAGGCTGGGTACCGTCTCTGCTTGGTGCCTTTCCTGGGAATCCCGTAGTATTTTCCGATTCACTACTGCACCTTTACTCCAACACTTGGACCTACACATCGACGACGAAACATAGAAATTGCTTCGGGATTGAATACAAAAGTCACCATGCCTAATTCTCTTCACGCGTATGAGGCCGCAAACGATCTCTGTTTGTACCTTTCCTGGGAGTCCCAATTATATTTTCCGATGCATCACTGCACGTTTACTGTAACACTTGTGCCTTCAAATACACGGTGAATAACAGAAGTTGTTTCGCGATTGAACACAAGAGTCACCATGCCGACTTCTTTTCACGTGTGTAATGCTCCAAACGGTCTCTGCTTCGTACGTTCCCTGGGAGGCCCCTAGTATTTTCCGATGCACCACTTCACGTTTACTGTATCACTTGGACATTCAAATTCAGAATGAAACACAGAAATTTATTCGGGATTGTAAACAACAGTCACCATTCCGACTTCTGTTCACGCGTATAAGGCTGGATACCGTCTCTGCTTGGTGCATTTCCTGGGAGTCCCGTAGTATTTTCCGATGCACTACTGCACCTTTACTCCACCACTTGGACCTTCACATCGACGACGAAACACAGACGTTGCATCGGGACTGAATACAAAAGTGACCATGCCGACTTCTGTTCACGTGTGGAACGCGGCAAACGTCTCTGCCTCGTACCATCGCTGGGAGACCCGTAGTATTTTCCGATGCACCACTTCACGTTTACTGCAACACTTGGTCAGTCAGATTGACGATGAAACACAGAAATTGCATCGGGATTCATTACAACAGTCAGCATGACAACTTCTGCTCACGCGTATAAGGCTGCAAACGGGGTCTGCTTGGTACCTTCCCAGGGAATCCCGTAGTATTTTCCGATGCACTACTACACCTTTACTCCAACACTTGGACCTTCACATCGACGACGAAATACAGAAATTGCTTCGGGATTGAATACAAAATCTACCATGCCGGCTTCTCTTCATGCGTGTGAGAATGCAAACGATCTCTGTTTGTACCTTTCGTGGGAGTCCCAGGTCCATTTTCCGATGCACCACTGCACCTTTTCTCCAACATATGGACCTTCAAGTTCGCGATGAAACACAGAAATTGCTTCGGGGTTGATTACAAAAGTCACCATTCCTACTACTGTTAACGCGTGTAAGGCAGCAAATGGTCTCTGTTTGTACCTTTCCTGGGAGCCCCGTAATATTTTCCGAATTCATCACTGCACGTTTATTGTAACACTTGGACATTCGCATTGATGTTGAAACACAGATATTGCTTTGGGATTGAATACAAAAGTCACCATTCCGATTACTGTGGACGCGTGTTAGGCTGCAAACGGTCTCGGTTTGTACCCTTCTTGGGAGTCCCATAGTGATTTCCGATGCATCACTGCACGTTTACTGTAACACTTGGACCTCCGCATTCACGATGAAACACAGAATTTGCTTCGGGATTGAATACAACAGTCACCATGCCGACTTCTGTTCACTAGTGTAAGGCTGGATACCATCTCTGCTTAGTACCTTTCCTGGTAGTCCCGTAGTATTTTCCGATACACTACTGCACCTTTACATCAACACTTGGACCTTCACATGGACGGTGAAACACAGAAATTGCTCCGGGATTGAATAGAAAAGACACAATTCCGACTACTGTTAACGCTCCAAATGGTCTCAGTTTGTACCTTTCCTGGTAGTACCGTAATATTTTCCGATGCACTACTGCACCTTCACACCAACACTTGGACCTTCACATGGACTATGAAACACAGTAATTGCTTCGGGATTGAATACAAAAGTCACCATGACGACTTCTCTTCACGCATGTAAAGCTGCAAACGGTCTTTGCTTGGTTGCCTCCCTGGGAGTGCCATAGTATTTTCCGATGCACTAGTACACGTTTACTCCAACACTTGGGCCTTCAAGTGGACGATGAAACACAGAAATTGCTTCGAGATTGAATAAAAATGCCACCATGCTGGCTTGTGTTCACGAGTGTAAGGCTGCAAACGTCTCTGCTTGTAACGTTCCTGTGAGTCCCATAATATTTTCTGATCGAACACTGCAAGTTTACTGTAACACTTGGACCTTCACATTGACGGTGAAATACAGAAATTGCTTCGGGATTGAATACAACATTCACCATGCCGACTTCCCTTCACGTGTGTAAGGCTGCAACTGTCTCTGCTTGGTACTTTCCCTGGGAGTCCCATAGTGTTTTCCGATTCACCACTTCACGTTTACTGTAACACTTGGACCGTCGCATTGACGATGAAACACAGAAATTGCTTCGGGATTGAATGCAAATGTCACCATGCCGACTTCTGTTCACGTGTGTAAGGCTGCAAATGGTCTCGGTTTGTACGTTTCTTTGGAGTCCCGTAGTATTTTACGATGCGCCACTGCACGTTTACTGTAGCACTTGGACATTCTCATTGACGAAGAAACGCAGAGATTGTTTCGGGATTGAATACAACAGACACCATGAAGACTTCTGGTCACGTGTGTCACCCTGCAAACGGTCTGTGGTTGGTACCTTCCCTGGGAGTCCCCTAGTATTTTCTGATGCAACACTTCACGTTTACTGTAAGACTTGGACATTCACATAGACGATGAAACACAGAAATTGCTTCGGGATTGAATACAAAAGTCACCATCCCGACTACTGTTAACGCAAGTAAGGCTTCAAACGGTCTCTATTTATACCTTCTTGGGAGACCCGTAGTACTTTTCGATGCACCATCGCTCATTTACTGTAACATTTGGACTTTCGCATTGACGATGAAGCACAGAAATTGTTTCGGGATGGAATACAACAGTCACCATGCCGACTTCTGTTCGCTTATGTAAGGCTGCTAACGGTTTCTACTTGGTACCTCCCCTGGGAGTCCCGTAGTATTTTCCGATGCACTACTGCACGTTTACTCCAACACGTGGACCTTCAAATTGAAGATTAAACGTTGAAATTGCGTCGGGACTGAATAAAAAATTCATCATGCCGAATTCTGATAACGCGTGAAAGTCTGCAAACGGTCTCTGTTTGTACCTGTCCTGGGATTCCCAGTAGCGTTTCCTGATGCACCACTGTATGTTTACTGTAACCCTTGATCCTTCACATTTATGATGAAACGCAGAAATTGCTTCGGGATTGAATACAACAGGCACTATGTCGAACTCTGTTCACGCGTGTAAGACTGGATACAGTGTCTGCTTGGTACCTTTCCTGGGAGTCCCGCAGTATTTTCCGCTGCACTATTTCACAATTACTCCAACGCTTGATTCTCCATATTGACGATGAAACACAGAAATAGCTTCGGGATTGAATACAAAATTCTCCATGCCCACTCCTGTTAACCCGTGTAAGGCTGAAAATGGTCTCGCTTTGTACCTTTCTTCGGAGTCCCGTAGTATTTTCCGATACACTATTGCACCTTTACCCCAACACTTGGACATTCACATTGAAGATGAAACACAGAAATTGCTTCGGGATTGAATGAAACAGTCACCATGCCGACTTCGGTTCACGCGTGTAAGGCTGTAAACGGTCTCTGCTTGTAACTTTCCTGGGAGTCACATATTCTTTTATAATGCAACACTGTACGTTTACTGTAACACTTGGACATTCCATTGACGATGAAACACAGATTTTGCATCGGGATTCAATACAACAGTCACCATGCCGACTTCTATTCACGCGTGTAAGTTTGCAAACGGTCTCCGCTTGGTACCTTCCCTGGGTGACCCCAAGTATGTTCCGATGCACTACTGCCCCTTTACCCCAGCACCTGGACCATCACATTGACGATGAAACACCGATATTGCGTCGGGATTGAATAAAAAATCACCATGCCGACTTCTGTTCACGCGTGTAAGGCTGCAAACTGTGTCTGTTTCGTACCTTCCCTGGTAGTCCCGTAGTACTTTCCGATTAACTACTGCACATTTACTACAACAGTTGGACCTTCACATTGTCGATGAAACACATAAATTGCTTCGGGATTGAACCCAACAGTCACCATGCCGACTTCTGATCACGCGTGTAAGGCTGCAAACTGTGTCTGCGTCGTACCTTCCTGGTAGTCCCGTAGTATTTTCCGATGAACTACTGCACGTTTACTACAACAGTTGGACCGTCACATTGTCGACGAAACACAGAAATTGCTTCGGGATTGAACACAACAGTCACTATGCCGATTTCTGTTCACGCGTGTGAGGCTTCAAACTGTGTCTACTTCGTACCTTCCCTGGTAGTCCCGTAGTATTTTCCGATGAACTACTGCACGTTTACTACAACACTTGGACCTTAACATTGCCGATGAAACACAGAAATTGCTTTGGAATTGAACACAAGAGTCACCATGCCGACTTTTCTTCACGCGTGTAAGGCGGCAAACTGTGTCTGCATCGTACCTTCCCTGGTAGTCCCGTAGTATTTTCCGATGAGCTACTGCACGTTTACTACAACACTTGGACCTTCACATTGTCGATGAAACACAGAAACTGCTTCGGGATTGAACATAAAAGTCAACATGCCGACTTCTGTTCACGCATGTAAGCCTGCAAACTGTGTCTGCTTCGTACCTTCCCTGGCAGTCCCGTAGTGTTTTCCGATGAACTACTGCACGTTTACAACAACACTTGGACCTTCACATTGTCGATGAAACACAGAAATTGCTTCGGGATTGAACACAACAGTCAACATGCCGACTTCAGCTCACGCGTGTAAGGCTTCAAACTGTGTCTGCTTCGTACCTTCCCTGGTAGTACCGTAGTACTTTCCGATGAACTACTGCACGTTTACTACGACACTTGGACCTTCACATTGACGACGACACACAGAAATTGCTTCGGGATTGAATACAAATGTCACCGTGTCGATTTCTGTTCACGCGTGTAAGGATGTAAACGGTCACTGCTTGGTATCTTCCCTGGGAGTCCCGTAGTATTTGCGATGCACTACTACACGTTTACTACAACGCTTGGACCTTCACATTGTCGATGAAACACAGAAATTGCTTTGTGATTGAATACAAATGTCACCATACCGGCTTGTATTTACGCGTGTTAGGCTGCAAACTGTCTCTGTTTGTATTTTTTCTGGGAGTCCTGTAGTATTTTCTGATGTAACGCGTCAGGTTTTCTGTAACACTTGGACCTTCACATTGACGATGAAACACAGAAATTGCATCGTTATTGAATTCAACAGTCACCATGCCGACTTCTGATCACGTGTATATGGCTGCATACGGTGTCTGCTTGGTACCTTCCCTGGGAGTCTCGTAGTATTTTCCGATGCACCACTTCACATTTACTGTAACTCTTGGACCTTCACATTGACGATGTAACACAGAAATTGTATCGGGATTGAATACAACTGTCACCATTCCGTCTTCTGTTAACGCGTGTAGCACTGCAAACGGTCTCAGTTTTAACTTTCCTGGGAGTCCCGTAGTATTTTTCGATGCACCCCTGCACGTTTACTGTAACACTTGGAGCTTCACATTGACGTTGAAACACGGAATTTTCATCGGGATTGAATACAACAGGCACCATGAAGACTTCTGTTCACGAGAGCAACACCTCAAACGGTATCTGCTTTGAACATTTCATGTGAGTCCAGTAGTTGTTTCCTTTCCACCACTGCAGGTTTACTGCAAACCTTTTATATTCACATATACGATGAAACACAAAATTGCTTTTGGATTGTTTACAACAGGCACCATTACTGTCCAGGCGAGTAACGCTGCAAACTGTCTTTGCTCAGAACCTTTCCTGGGAATCCAATAGTTGTTTCTGATTCACCACCACAGGTTTACTGTAAACCTTTTACATGCACATTGACGATGAAACACAGAAATTGCATCTGGATTTAATACAACAGCCACCGTGCCCACTTCTGTCCAGGCGAGTAACGCTGCAAACGGACTGTGCTTGGAACCTCTCCTGGTAGCCCAGTAGTTGTTTCCGATGCTCCACTACTTGTAAATTTTCCAGGGAGTGAAGTAGTTTTTCTGATGCACCGCAGCTCATTTACTGTAACCCATGGAACTACACATTGACGATGAAACACAGAAATTGCATCGGGGTGAACACTACAATCACCATGCCGACTTCCGTCACGGCGAGTAATGCAGCAAACGATCTCTTCCTAGAACCTCTCCGGGTGGCCAGTATTTGTTTCCGATGCACCACAACACTTCTACTGTAAGCCTTGGAATTTCACATTGACTATGACACAGAAATTGCATTGGGATTGTATAAAACAGGTACGATGCATACTTCTGTGAGGGCGAGTAAATCTGTAAAGGGTCTGTGTTTATAACGTTACCAAGGAGTGTAGTAGTTGTTTCCGATGCACCACTGCGGGTTTACATTAACCCTTGGACTTTCACATTGAAAAAGAAACGCAGCAATTGCATCGGGAATGAATACAACAGGCACCATGTCGGCTTATGTCCACGCGACTAACGCTGAAAACCATCTGTGTGTGGAACCTTTCCTGGGAGTGCAATATTTGTTTCCGATGCACCTCTGCAGGCTTACTGGATCCCTCGCTCCCTCACATTGACGATGGAACACACAAGTTTCGTCGACGTTGAATACTACACGCTGCATGCTAACTTCACTGCAAGGGAGTTTGGTCACCATATGGAACATCACGTGGGAGTCAGGAAGCATATTTCTTATGCACCGCTGCCAGTTTACTGTAATTCTCGCTTATTCACATTGACGATACAACACAAATTGCGTCGCGATAGAGTACTCCAGGCCCCGATGCCCCCCTTCCTCCAAGCGAATATCGCGGCTATGGTCACCTTCTGGAACATCTCCTGGGAGCAAGTAACTTGCTTCCGATGCAGCACTGCTATTTTACGGTAACCTGTTTTACTGTAAACTGTTACGAAGCAACTCAAAAATTGCGTAACGATTGAATACTACAGGCTCCATGAAGTCTTCTCTCCATGCGACTAAAGCGGCTACGTTCACCTTATGGAACTATTCCTGTGAGTCAAGAAGCTTTTTTCCGATCCACGACTGCCAGTTTACTGCATCCCTCGCATGCTCACATTGAAAAAGCAACATTGTAATTGCGTCATGACTGAATACTGTAGGCTCCATGACAACTTCTCTCCACGCAACTAACATGGCTACGTTCACCATATGGAACATCTGCTGTGAGTCAAGAATATAATTTCTGACGCACGACTGAGAGTTTACTGCAACCCTAGCACCCTCACATTGACGATGCAGCACAGAAATTGCATCGCGTCTGACTACTACAGGCTCCATGTTGACTTTCCACCAAGTGATTAACATTCCTACGTTCACCGACAGAAACTTCTCCTGTTATGAAGAAGCTTGTTTCTGGTGTACGACTGCCAGTTTTCTGTAATCCTCGCACCCTCTAATTGACAATGCAGCACAGAAACTGCATCTCGTCTTACTACTACAGGCCCATGCCGACTTCGTACCAAGCGCCTAATGCGTCTACGTCCACCATATGAAACTTATCCTGTGACTGAAGAAGCTAGTTTCCGATGCACGAGTGCGAGTTTACTGCAGTTCTCGTCCTCTAACGTTGCCGATGCATCAAAGAAATTGCATCGTGTCTGACTACTTCAGGCTTCATGGCGACTTTTTGCCAGTGGAATAATGCAGCTACGTTCACCATATCAAACTTCTCCTGTGCTCAAGGAGCTTATTTCCGATACACGACTCCACGTTTACTGTACCCTTCGCACCCTCACATTGACGATGCAGCACAGAAATTGCATTGCATGTGAGTACTACAGGCTCCATGCCGACTTTTCACGAAACACCTAACGGGGCCAGGTTCACCATGTCAAACTTCTGTGACTCAAGAAGCTGGTTTCCGATGCACGACTACCAATTTACTGTACCCCTCGCACCCTCTCACTGACGAAGTCTAATGCACAAGTTTCGTCGCGACTGAATACTACGGGCTTCATGCCGATTTCTCTTCATGCGACTAACGCGGCAATGTTCATCTTATGGAACTTCTCCTGTGAGTCAAGAAGCTCGTTTCCGATGCACGACTGCCAGTTTTCTGCACCACTCGCACCCTCACATTGAAGAAACAACATTGTAATTGAAACTTCCTGGCAGATTAAAACTGTCTCCCCGACCGAGACTCGAACTCGGGACCTTTGCCTTTCGCGGGCAAGTACTCTACCAACTGAACTACCGAAGCACGACTCACGCCCGGTACTCACAGCTTTACTTCTGCCAGTACCTCGTCTCCTACCTTCCAGTTGATAGAGCACTTGCCCGCGAAAGGCAAAGGTCCCGAGTTCGAGTCTCGGTCGGGCACACAGTTTTAATCTGCCAGGAAGTTTCATATCAGCGCACACTCCGCTGCAGAGTGAAAATCTCATTCTGGAAACATTGTAATTGTGTCATGACTGTATACTACGAGCTCCATGCTAACTTCTCTGCAAGCTACTAATGCGGTTATGGTTATCACAAGGAACTTCCTCTGGGAGTCAAGTCTTCTTTATGATGCACCACTGCCAGTGTACTGTAACCCATGCATCCTCACACAAACGATGCAACACAGAATTTGCCTCGTGATTGGGTACTACAGGCCACATGCCAACCTCCCTCCAAGTGACTATCGTGGCTATGGTCACCGTCTGGAACATCTCCTGGAAGCCAAGTAACTTCCTTCCGATGCAGCACCACTAGTTTACTGTTATCTCAGCACCCTCTCATTGAGGAAGTAACACACAAATTGGGTCATGACTGCACACTACAAGCTCTATGCCGACTTCTCTCCAAGTGACTAATGCGACTACAGTCAGTGTATCGAACTTGTCCCGGGGGGTCAAGTAGCTAGTTTCCGATGCACCACTCTCTGTTTGCTGTATCCCGCGCAGCCTCACATTAACAAAGCAACACACAAATTGCGTCGAGACTGAATACTATAGTCTTAATTCCGACTTCTCTCAAGCGACAATGCGAACACGGTCTCCGAATGGAACTACCGCTGAGAGTGAAGTAGCTGTTTTCCGATGTACCACTGTCAGTTTACTGTAACCCTCACATCCTCACATTGACGCTGGAACAAAGAAATTGCGTCGCGATTCAATATTACAGGCTCCATACCGATTTCTTTGCAAGCGAGAAACGCGACTACGTTCACCATATGGAATTTCTGCTGTTTGTCAAGTAGCTTGTTTCCAAACTTCACTGCCACATTACTATAAACCTCGCACCCTCACATTGACGAAGCAACACACAAATAGCGTCGAGACTGAATACTACAGTCTCAATGCCGACTTTTCTCTAAGCGATTACCGCGGTCGCCGTTTGGAACTTCTCCAGGCAGTAGAGTAGCTTGTTTCCGAAGCACCACTGCCAGTTTACTGGAACCCTCGCAATCTCACACTGAAGATGCTACACATAAATTGCGCTGCGATTGACTGCTACAAGTTCCATGCTGACGTCTCTGCAATCGACTAACGAGGCTATGGTCACTGTATGGAACTTCTCCCAGGTGTAAAGTAGCTTGTTTCCGATGTACCACTGCCGGTTTACTGTAACCCTCGCATCCTCACATTGACGCTGGAACTAAAAAATGGCGTTGTGATGCAATACTACAGGCTCCACGCAGACTTCACTACAAGCGACTAATGCGACTACGGTCACCGTATGGAATTTCTGGTTTTTGTCAAGTAGCTTGAATCCAAAGCTCCACTGCCAGTTTACTGTACCCCTTGCACACTCGCACTAACGTTGCAACACTGAATTTGGGTTGCGACTGAATACTTCAGGGTCCATGGCGAGTTCTCTCCAAGTGACTAACTGAAAACAGGATGGTTGGTACTCAGTGAGCACGCAGGATAAGGTTGTGATTGTGGATGCTGCCGTAAACAGTTACTGTGTGTTTAACAATCAAACACACAACTTTGTTTTTTATGAACCACTCATTTAGAGATTGCTTTGAAAGATCACAATGAAACAATACGGCTGAAGGACTAGTTAAAGAAAACTTGGGATGCTTTCTTTGCTGGAGCAATTAAAAATATAAGGTAATAATATTTTTTCCTTTAAAAAAAAAACATGCAATTGGAAACTTGTAGAGGCTGGAAGCCTACACTACTCATCTGAAGGACAACTGTAATTAAAACACATTAATAAACAATTTTCCAACCAAGAAATTTCTTTTAAAACTTACAATAGAACAGCCGAAAGCCTAATTAATGAAATATTTAACTTACTGCGCGGCTGAAGACCACAAACAAATTTCAAACAACGGCTGAAGGCCTGAACTCTAAGTCAGTCAAACAGTTTAATATAAACCCCTTCCTTCATACAGAATTTTCTTTTGAAGAATACAGACGGCTGAAGGTCTTATTTAAAGGGGTTCACATAAATCCTTGGATGAAGGTCACACCTAACACATCGAACAACTAACGGCTTAGGGCCTGCATTACAAACAATTTCAGACAGAACTAATTTTAAGGAACAGATCAATCTTAGAAATTTTAATCTAACCCTTCTGAAGGCCTTTATGTAAAATTTAAAAACAACTGAATTAATACACGGCCAAGGGCCTCGCACAATACTTCAGACTAAAAAGAAAATCAAAATCTGAAACAAACAGAACAACAAATGGCGTTTAGAAGTGTTCCAAGGGTCGGCCTGAGAAGGTAGCTCAAACGAAACGTGAGGAGAGACAGGCAGCCAAGAGCTGAAGTTAAACAGTCGGATGGGAAGCCAAACAATTTAATCAATTTCCTTCCATCAGACCAACGGCACAACGATGGAAAATATCGGCCGAGGATGAGGATACGAACAGCATTAAGTCTTCAGATAATGGGGTTTAAGAAACAGCCAAGGGAACGATCTTGGATTACGTCACGGAAGGGACGACAGCACCCTCTGGTGGAAGTACTGTGTAATAGTTCAGTTCGACTCCAGACCTCTGGATTGAGGTTCTGCCTCATATTATTTAAATAAACACTGCGAGCAAAATAAAGAGTTACGTCCATCCTATTCAGCACAGGTTGAGTCCTTTTCTCACCAATTCCTAGGAAGAGATAGCGGTCAGATGACTTAGGTTAGTGGAGGTAGCCCAGTTGGCCTATCTTCCTGCAAATTTGAACCTCCCGCCATGAAGTCAATGCGATTTTGCCATATCTATCGCCGTTATCTTGGATCCACCATCTTGAATAAGTATGGTAACAGTGGAGGGTGGTGCCATACGAATGTTGTTCTACTACTATTACTAACTGAACTTTCTTGCAGAACTCGAACAGTCTTTCTCTTCTCTCATTCCTAGTACGAAACCCATAGTCTCCAGTAACCTTTTCTTCTAGTCCATCCCCTAAGACCTCATTCCAGTCGGTCCTCCCCTAACTACTAGATTTTAATCTCCTTTTATGCAGGAAATTACCCGTTCATATACTCTATCTCTTCATCATCAGCTTGTGAACTATCGTTGTCAGTGCTGGTTTGTTGCCGATTCTGGTGAGAACAACACTGTCACTGTACGTCCCACAGTAATTCACTGTCTACCCTACCTTCCTACTCATAAGGAATCCTACTCCCGTCATACCATTTTCTGCTGCTGTTGATATTACCCTGTACTCATCATTGTCTTCCCTCCATTTCACTTCACTGACTCCCACTATATCTAGATAAAGCCTTTCCATTTAACCTTTCGATTTTCTAGCTTTCCTGCTGCGTTCAGACTACTGACATCCCACGCCGTGACTCGTAGAACGTTATCCTTTCGATAATTATTCAATCCTTTTCTCATGGTCACATCCCCCTTGGTAGTCTCCCCCCCAGAGATCCGAAGGGGAAGCTATTCCTCAATCTTTGGCCAATAGGAAGATCATCATGATACTTTATTGAATTACATGTGACATGTCGTGTCGAGACACATTATGTGCCTTTAATGCAATAGTTTCCATTGCCTTCTACATCCTCATGCCGTTGATCTTTGCTGATTCTTCCACGTTCAGGGGCAGTTTCCCATCCCAAGGGCAAGAGAGTGCCCCGAACCTTTGTCCGCTCCTCCACCCGCTTTCAAGAGGCCGTTGGCAGAATGAGTGTCACTTCTTACTTCGGAAGATATTGGCTGTCAATGCTGATGATTTTTATTCAAAATTTTATCGGTAGTGAGGTCCGAATGAAGAAAGAACGTTTTGATTACTAATGAAAGATGTCACCCCTAGACCTCGGGCGCAAGGTTTTATGACTTCCATGAGCTTCTAAAATTACGAAAGTGAGAACTGGTACATCATCTAGCATAAGAAATTACTTACAAGGGCAACCAAGGACAAATTCAGAGCAAGTAAGAAAGCTGAAAAATATGAATTAGCCAAACAACTAGCTCGAGATCGGTCACGTCTCAAACGTTTGATCCATTGAATATAGATCCTAAAAGGCACAGAAAATAAATATTAAATTTATACAATAAATTAATGGCAAATAGCACGCGGGCATTCACTCATCACATAGAAAACCAGAGTAGGATGCTGAGCCCATTTGGCCGGCGATTACCCAAGATTAAGAGGATGAAATTTACATGACAAAAGTCACATGGGCCCTTTGTTTTTGACTCAGGAATTTAAGTAAGTGACCCTATTTGGCCAACAATAAAAATGTTAAAGATATCTAAACCTGGAAAAGAAGGCACCAGTAGTGGATTTAAAGCAATACTCCTAGGCCCCGCAAGGGCGCTACTTACCGAGACACCAGAGATACCGTAACTAGATGACGAAACTCTAAGAAGTTACACAAGCAAGAGATCGTGTGCACGGCTCAGTTACCCCAGTTTTGGATATATTACCGCCTTAAGCTTGTGGTAAAATATTTTATTTACACAACCAGTTTCAGTCGTCTGACCATCATATCGGGTCTATAATGTATACAAAATGACAGTTAGTCGAAATACAAAAAGCATTATTGTTTGGTGATCAAACCAAGAATGCAGCTAATATAAATTACATTTTCAGTCTATAAAATCTGTGCTAGCTAGTGTTGTTAATCGATATTAACGTATGAGCCGATACATACTACATAGATGCGACTGCCTTGGTTTTAATTTTCTTTAAGTTCATGCTACAGCCAAAATCTAGCACACATTCAATGTAAATTAACCACCCTTATAAATTTTCGGCGAAAGTAACCCCTTTCGTGGTTGAACACTTCGTTTCGACCAGTAACCCTGCGTCTCATCACTAGCAAATAAAAAGGTACCTCCTGCTTTTGAGTGACATTTGAAGACTTCCATGGAAACGATATCGCTGGCTGATTGTAATTGTCTGTCTGTATATCTCCTTACAGTTGAAATTTGTTGCCACTTTGCTGTCTCGAAAGTCTCTCTCTGGTTTTTCTTCAAGCGTTAAGTGGCTGTGTGGCTAAAACATAGCATTACTTTCACAGTACGAGTGTACAAACCATGAGGCTAAGAACTTAGCTGTGATTATGGACATGTATAGTAACATGAAGGTAGGTTGTATCAACACACATGATACAGAGCACGAATAATGTTATACCACTTGGTATGAAATGATTAAACTTACATTCCCTACAGAACGGATGTCCATAATCAATATAAAGTGTGTGATGTGAGCCCCAAAGCATACGAATGTACTTTTGCACTCTCTGTGGCAAGGAAATGAATAGCCTAGGAATGTGGTTTTGACGAATTTCTTACCTTGCTTGACACACATGCCTTGTGAGTTCAAGAAGATTGCTGGCTGCAGATTGCTATGAAAGTATATGACTTCTCATCGCTTCCCAGACGTGCTCTAAGGGGAACATATCAGGGCACTAAATAAGTCAATCAAAAGATCCGTACATTCCTTAAGGCGTTTGTGGCGTGACCTGCAATTTGAGACCTAATATTATCCTGATGGAATATGTCATTCCGTACCTCGATAGCGAAAGTCATGACACCAGAGTGCACCATTGTTGCTGTTGTGTTGGCAGAAGAGCCAACACCGTGTTACTAGTGGAGGTCGAAATGCACGCGTTTTAGCTCACGAAGGCTAGCGTGAGGAGGGAAGAACTATACTGACGTGAGGTCTGGAACATGACAAGGAATGAGAATTCAGAAAGCGGACGTAATTAGTTTCATACTTAACTTTAATCCATTAATGATGAAAGTCGCCCTTGACGGTACATGAGTCACAAAATTATCTGTTCAGAAGACATAGTAACTGAATATGGCGCCTTGCTAAGTCGTAGCAAATGACGTAGCTGAAGGCTATGCTAAACTGTCGTCTCTGCAAATGTGAGCGTATGTAGACAGTGAACCATCGCTAGCAAAGTCGGCTGTACAACTGGGGCGAGTGCTAGGGAGTCTCTGTAGACTAGAACTGCGTGTGGCGGCGCTCGGTCTGCAATCACTGATAGTGGCGGCACGCGGGTCCGACGTATACTAAGGGACCGCGGCTGATTTAAATGCTACCACCTAGCAAGTGTGGTGTCTGGCGGTGACACCACAGTTGCCACATTCTGGCCAGCACTCAACCTCCCTTGAACAATAACTAAATCAGACGTGTTGTCATACACGAGGGTCGTTCAATAAGTAATGCAACACATATTTTTCTGACATCAGGTCGGTTTTATTTGTGATTCCAATACACCATACTATTCCCGACTCTTTTGGTTACAAAATCATATTTTCCAACATAATCTACGAACAATGCGACGGCCTTACGCCACCTTACTGGGAGGGCTAGTATTCCCGCTTGGTACCATTCTACTGGTCGACATCGAAGTCGTCATCTTGCTGCAAAAATAACCTCCCCATCATCCAGTTACTGCCTACCGCAGAGTGCATCCTTCATTGGGTCAAACACATGGAAGTCGAAAGGTTTGAGATCCGGGCTGTAGGGAAGAGGAGTCCAGGGAAGTTTTGTGAGTTCCTCACGGGTGCGTAAACTTGTGCGACGCCTTGCTTTGTCATGGAGAAGGAGAAGTTCGTTTGCGTTTTCGTGGCGACGAATTCGCTGAAGTCGTCTCTTCAGTATCCTGAGGGTAGCACAATGATCTTCAGATTGGTCATTGCACCAGGAGGGAGTACATCAAACAGTATAACCCCTTTAAAATCCCCGAAGGTCGACGCCGACTGAGGATGCGGCTTTGGACTTTTCCTTCGGAGCAGAGGTGGTATGGCGCCACTCCATCGACCGCCAGTTTGATTTCGGTTGGAAGTGAGAACCCACGTTTCATCGCCTGTGACGATGTCCCACAAAAATTTTCACGCTCAGCCTGGTAACGCGCAAGCAATTCTGCATAATTGGTCCTTCGCTGCTCTTTACGATCTTCGGTTAGGTGACGAGGAACTCATCGGGCACCTGCCTTTAAGTACCCCAACCGGTGGACGAAAATGTCAGCACTACCGGCAGAGACGTCCAGTTTACCAGTAGGATTTTTGTTTGTGATCCTTTGATCACCTCGAATGAGACTGTCCGCACGTTCCAACATCATAGGAGCCACTGGTGTGTGCGCCAGCCGGTAGGCGTTAGATGGGACAGGTTTCTGTCAGCTTTTTGCGATGACGACAGCCGCCTCGTCCAACGACTCCCCGTGCTTTTGTGCACTGATAGCTCTGTGCACACATTCCGCAAGGCCTGTAATTATCTGCGACACTCTGGTTTTCCGCCAAAAGAAAATAACGGCTCTCTGCTTGGAACGCCGTATAGTGCCGCCACCTATTCGGAAATTCATGAAACTACACAGGTTGAATCGGGAATATTCCACGGCGTCCCTAAACAAATTACACATTTTTCAACCCAAATTGGCCGAGAAAAAATGCGTTGCATTACTTACAGAGCGCCCCTTGTAAAACAGCTGCCGACATGATCATTCCTGAAGCTGGAGAGGTATAATTCGTGACAATTATTATCATAAAATGGGGTGAACTGAAAGAAAGTGGCGAATAGAAACTAAACTCCCAAAAACAGTTTTACCCTATCATATCGGAAGACAAATGGGAATAGCAATTAAAAATTAGTTTGTCTAGGCTGGTTATGAACCAGTCTAAGACGTAAATTATGAATTTTAATGTTGGGAACACTGTCAGTTGATATTCCGTTCTCTCTCTGACAGACATCAGATTCGGTACTTAATATTCTTAATTCGAACTTTATTTTTAAGTACCAATCTAAATTGTGTTGCATTACGTTAAGTACATGATAAGCAAATTTGAAATTTCGTTTCATTACCCAAAAGTTCAGTCTTGATGTGCAGTTTAAGTAGACTTGTGGTTAAGCTAATTCGAAATGTAGCGTTGTATATACGGAACCTATGGGAAGACTAGAAAACGTAATACCCAGTATTTCTACAGAACAAGACCAATAATCTGACGGAAATGAAGAATCACCAGGTACTGTTCCCAATCAAGGACAATGAGAGTGAGGTATGTCGAAAACGCAAGCAGTAAAATTTGAGCATGTGAATCCTTCATTTACGAGACAAAGATTATGTTTTTTTCTTCCTTTTTTAAAAAACATAAAAAGAAAAACAAGACCAATCAAACACGTTGATTGTAACAGATGAGTAGTCGGTGTTTGGTCAAGGAGATGTTGTCCAAAAGACATCATTTTTAACATGATATCAGTGACTAAATGTATTTACAAACAAAGCATGTTCGTCAGTTTAATGTTTCAATACACTAATTAGAGGAACGACAGTTTTTATTTGGAGAACAGAATAAAAAACCACAATTCATACGACATTTGTACCTTTTGCTTCGAATAAAACGTTTGTTTGAATCGTATAAACTTAGTTTCTTATTCTCAACGATCCCACAAAGATTATGAGATGCCCGTACTCACCCCAAAAGACCAATAAGCAGAGAAAATAAGAAGATTGACACGGCTGTTTCTATTCACCCCTCTGTGCGAGGTGAGTAGGAACATATAGGTTTCATTTTTTTATGTTGTAAAAGTGTGAGTTCTGTCCTAACTCTATAAGTTTAAAGTCAGGTACAAGACTTTTAATTTGATTTTTTTCCGTGAAAGTAGTATTTAGTGGTGTGGTCGTCCGGCCGTTTTTTAATCGGGTCACCTTGCCCGCACGATTTTGCTGGCAAAGTGACGCTATGTGGCGGCAATCGCGCGACTGTGCAGCGGCCAGACACGAGAATTCACATCTCTCGTCCAGCGGGAGCTGTAGGTGCAGAACTAGCCGGATCTACGGGGCGCCTCTTGCAATAGTGTGAAAGTTTTCCTCGTTGTGTCGCGGTACTGTCCCAGTATATGGAAGTCTGTGTCATTAGAGAAGCCGTCGAAATTCACACCAGGGACAACCTTATCAACCGAGACTGCGGCTATACTCGGGAATCAGCACTGGGTATAATTAAGAAGACAGCAAACACGACGATCTGGAGGCGAGGACGGACAGAACAACGACGTCGACGCTACCACAGAAGACCAGGCAATCGCCTCTGCGGCCGATGACTTGCGCCCTGGGATGCAGAGCGCGGATGTACATGTTCGTGGGGGTAGGGGATACACAAGATAACCCGAAAGTCTGTTAACATTTGAAAATCCCATACTTCACGGTATAGTGTCGGTAGCGATGTAGAAATCGACACACGCATCTGGAATGACACGAGGTTTCATTGAAACCAAAAAAAGTGCACAAAATGACCGACAGATTGCGTTTAATATGATGTCGTTGTTGTTGTTGTGGGCTTCAGTCCTGAGACTGATTTGATGCAGCTCTCCATGCTACTCTATCCTGTGCAAGCTTCTTCATATTCCAGTACCTACTGCAACCTACATCCTTCTGAATCTGCTTAGTGTATTCATCTCTTGGTCTCCCTCTACGATTTTTACCCTCCATGCTGCTCAACAATACTAAATTGGTGATTCCTTGATGCCTCAAAACATGTCCCACCAACCGATCCCTTCTTCTAGTCAAGTTGTGCCACAAACTCCTCCCCAATTCTATTCAATACCTCCTCATTAGTTATGTGATCTACCCATCTAATCTTCAGCATTCTACTGTAGCACCACATTTCGAAAGCTTCTATACTCTTCGTGTCCAAACTATTTATTGTCCATGTTTCACTTCCATACACGGATGATAGAAAAGCAATAATTAGCATAACAATTGACTTTTAGAAAAAAAAAACAGTAGTCTCCACAACAGATGCTCAACATGTCATCCGTCACTCGTCAAAAATAACTGTAGTCGAGAAACAATGTTGTTAACAGAGCTTTACAGTACTCTAGGCAACGGCCTTACCGCAGTGGATATACCGGTTCCCGTCGGATAACCGACGTTAAGCGCTGTCGGGCGTGGCCGACACATGGATGGGTGACCATCCGGGCCGCCATGTGCTGTTGCCATTTTTCGATGGGCACTCAGCCTCGTGATGCTAACTGAGGAGCTACTCGACCGAACAGCAGCGGCTCCGATCAAAGAAAACCATCATAACGACCGGGAGAGCGGTGTGCTGACCACACGCCCCTCCTATTCGCATCATCAGCTGAGGATGACACGGCGGTCAGATGGTCCCGATGGGCCACTTGTGGCCTCTGGACGGAGTGTTTTTTACAGCACTCTAGATTTCGGCCTTTATGCCTTTATCAAGGTATAGTATTAAAAGTTGCATATCTGTCACGGCATGCCATAGTAATGATCTAGCAACTTTTAGCATTGTGCTTGATAATGGCAAAAATCCGAAATCTGGATAGTACAGAAGGTAAATGTAGTAATATGCAGTCAAATGGTGGTTTACTCTTAAGAAAATAATAATATATACACAGATTAAAGTTTGGGAACCTGAGAGGCTAAGCATGACGGAAGTGGTGTATCACCGCGCTATCCTCACCAAACGACGTGCACAAGAGACCTTTCACACGTGTGGCAATGTGGAGTGCATTGCAATCATGTCACACCTTCCAGCAGCTGTTTATCAGCCAACCTAGGGATGAAGCCGTTCTTTAACATATCGGCGTACCTCACAGCCGTCGCGCTGACAGCACCCCGAATTTCGTCGAGGAAAGAGGGTCCGATCACGATTGATGTTGTAAATCCACATCACACTGCGTCTTTCTCGTCTTGCAATGGGGTTTCCACGACAGTTCTGTGATTTTCAGTAGCCCAAGTTCTGCTGCTGTGGATGCTGACAGAGTGTGAAATGCTCTTCGCCGGTCCACAACATGCTAGACAACCAACCGTCATCTTCCCCAATTTTTTGAAATACACACACCGCAAAAGCTATCGGCACGAAACATTTTGTGGTTTACAGCTCATAATAACGCTGGACTTCGTTCGGACTGCATTGGAGGAGCACTGATGGCGTGCTGTCCAGCGCCATCTGTAGGGCAATTTTTGATTTTTTTTTTTTTTTTTTTTTTTTTTTGTAAAACACTACGTCACCGCAGGCACGTGTATCAATTTTTACCTCTCTGAATATATTATTCAGTAAATTAGTGCATAAAAAAGTTAACGGATTTCGGATGAACATATAAATCGACGGCGCACAATCGAAACGAACTGCACTTATATCTAACAAGGTTCTCAAAAAGATTATACCTGTCCATCTCGTGGTAGAAATAAGAAGATGAAAAACAATTCAGAGGAAATTCACACATTACAAATTTGTTATGGAAATATCCTAAGTGGAAATGTACATATCTTGAAAACAATCCAACAAGCAGTGAGGACAATATTCGACCACAAACTTTCCACGATGAGAATCGTCAGCACCTCCTCTGTAAACAACTCGCCGGCCGCAGGGGCCGAGCAGTTCTAGGCGCTTCAGTCTGGAACCGCGCGACCGCTACGGTCGCAGGTTCGAATCCTGCCTCGGGCATGGATATGTGTGATGTCCTTAGGTTAGTTAGGTTTAAGTAGTTCTAAGTCTAGGGGACTGATGACCTCAGATGTTAAATCCCATAGTGCTCAGAGCCATTTGAACCATTTTGCAAACATCTCAATCGAAGCCAGTGAAAATCCATGCACCCATCAGCATGGTTTGCCTCTTGCTGTTTTAATTGTTATAACACCAACTATCAGCTACCTAGCCAATCCCGAAAAACAGAAGCAATATGTACATGGGAAAACACTAAATATGAATGAAAGCGACAATCTCTTTATTTGGATGCTTTTTTCAAAACTTGAACTTTTCCATTATGAGAGTGCTGTAGGCGCGAACTGTTTTAGTTGCTGGAAAACAGTTTATATCACATAAAATATTACCTTAAGTTAACCTGCTTCGACAGACTTAACTGTCATCTTCAGGACTAAAAAATCTTTTTGTTGTGAAACCCATACATATTACGTCGAACCTCACACCAGATTTTAGAATGGATAAAAATCAACACATTATAAAATGTTTGTCATAACTGAATTATTTTAAAACGTAAAGCACCCTGAGCGGTTCTGGGACTTCAGTCCGGAACTCCACTGCTGCTGCGGTCTCAGGTTCGAATCCTCCCTCGGACATGGACGTGTGCGATGTCCTTAGGTTAGTTCTAAGTCGACGGGACTGATGACCTCAGATGTTAAGTCCAATAGTGCTTAGATGCATTTGAACCACAAAGCATCGCGTGCAATAAGCTATGTCCATATACATCCAGAGCCAAAGAAACTGGTACACGTGGCTAATATCGTACAAGGCCCCCGCGAACACGCAGAAGTACCGCAACACGACGTGGCATGGACTCGACTAATATCTGAAGTCGTGCTGGAGGAAATTGACACCGTGAATCCCGCAGGGCTGTCCATAAATCAGTAAGAGTCCGAGCGGGTGTAGATCTCCTCTGAACAGCAATGCTTAATAATGTTCATGTCAGGGAGTTTGGTGGCCAGCGGAAGTATTTAAACTCAGAAGAGTGTTCTCCAATGCGTTGGATGCTCTCTGTCCGGGTACCGTTCTGCATACACCCTGCAGGCTTCAGCTGCATTTCGTCGACACTCGCCATAGATGAGTATCATCTCCGCCTTTTCAGAGTTCGAGTACACCATGGTCACAGTTTCTACAACACTACACTATCACAGACGTCTGGTAACACGGTGTACTACAGTTGGTCTGCGTGCGGAGACGAATGCAGAATAACAATAGCAGCAAGCGCTACATGCGGACACTGCGACAGCTAGACCAAACCACAACAGTGCACTACAGCCACACTCGTAAATACGGTCGTCATCGTAAACATGTCCCCGCAGATGCTGCTCGCCGACCGTGGCCCGTGTTTGTTACAACACGCAACTGAACGTCGGAGGTTTCAAGCGTCAACTTTAGGTTACAGTATCTCCGGATGTAATTAACATTTTACAATGCAACAAACGGCACTGATTACGTATTTGTTTAATGTTCAGATTTGCTAACAAAACTAACGGGGTTCCATTTAAAAAACGTAGGTTTGTGTTAGAAAACATACTTCCGAGCATTTTTTATGGTTTGTATTAACCAATTACACTAGCTCCTCTCCTCACGTTCGGTCTGTGGAATCGATTCGTCAGTATTTGATGTGGTTTACGAAATATATCCAGCGGTAATGTTAGGTGAGGGTGTATCAAAAAGGATGGAGCAAACTTACATAGCTGAAAGAACATGACAATAGCACCAGAAATGTCCCAGTAAACGCTGGTCCGCAAACGAGCCGCTTGCGAGATACTCACGCCAGTGAAGTCATTGTAAACATTGTCCTAGTTGGTACACATTAATTTGAAATTTAGACTTTGCTATTGGGTTGTACTTCGCAATTAATTCACATCTCACATATGGGGTACCTGTTAAAGGAGGTGTTCGAAGTGTTTTCCTTGCATACTGTGCTCTGTGAAATGAATTTCGAATCCTTTCGAAAACCCCTGGATCATTCCGGAATTCTTGACAAGCATGTAAAACTCTCTGCTCCAGTTCTTCAACCGTGTGGGCACTTTGCTTTTGAGTTGTCCCCAGACAAAAAAATCCAAAGGATTTAGATCAGGCGATCTTGGAGGCCAAGGTACAGGTACGCCTCGACCCATCCATCTTTGGCTGTATCTGCGCGTTAGATGCCCTCTCACACCAGCAGCAAAATGTGTCGGAACTCCATCATGCGTGTACCAATCACTCTGGCGTTGCTGAAGGGGAACATCCTCAAGCAATCATGGGAGATGACGCCCCAATAACCTGAGAAGCTTCTGTAAAGTTTGGAAGGTAGGAGACGAGCTACTGACAGAAGTAAAGCTGTGAGTACCGGGCGTGAGTCGTGCTTCGGTAGGTCAGATGGTAGAGCACTTGCCCGCGAAAGGCAAAGGTCCCGAGTTAAAGTCTCGGTCGGGCACACAGCTTTAATCTGCCAGGAAGTTTCATATCAGCGCACACTCCGCTGCAGAGTGAAAATCGCATTCTGGAGTATGTGGGTTCATTTCACACCACAGATGTGTATTATAATATTTAAACACACAATCGCTTGTGAATCCTGCTTCGTCTGTAAATAAATTGTTACATGCGAAACGCGGGTCGACTGCAGCCTTATGTTGAAGCCACTGACAAAACATCACTCTAGGAACAAAGTCCGCATCATTGAGACATTTCACTCGTTGGAGGTGGTAAGGGTACAGTAAATTGCAACGTAAGATTCTCCATACACTACTGTGGCTTAGTACAGGCACTTGTGTGGCAATTCTCGTCGACGTTCCTGGAAAACGCTGTATTGCTTCCAACACCATATCCTCGACTTCAGGTGCAGTGCGAACAGCCCTACTTCCTGCTCTGCCATGTGCAAGGCTCCGGTGTTCTCTCGGACGCTGATGGACCCTTGTGAATGTACGACTTTGTGGGTGTCTTCGATCAAGTTATGTTTCTTGGCACAAGCTTTCAGCCTCCCGTCCATTGCTATTAGCCCTACTGTGCATATCTGCATACTCTACGTGACTATACGGTTCCATTGTAACTACAACACAGCACACGTGGCAATCCTCAGACGCGACTGATATCATTTGAGACTGTGTTCTCTATCCGTCCCGTACGTTCTGCGTGTATGGTGTGATCCCAGCTCCACCTCCCGGCAATTTTCCGTTCTGTAAACAGCGAACATAGGACGGCCTCAAGTGCGCAAGGGGGAAACCGGACGATGTTACAAACAATGCCATTAGAAGTGGCGTGGTACCATAGAGTCGTGATTATCTCGTAAGCGGCTCGTTTGCGGACCCGTGTTTACTGGGAGATCTGTGCTTCTATTGTCGTGTACTTTCAGCCGTGTAAGTTCACGCCATTCTTTTTGATACACCCTGTGTATGTGGACATGACCTTTTGCCGAAGATGACAGCTCTGAAGAAACAGGTTGTCTTAAATACAAAAATATTATATGCGCCCTAGGCCGTTGAATGTTTTTAGAAAGAAAAACAATAATTGTATAATAAAATTTCAGCATGGGAAGAAGCCAAAGAACAGATCCTCGAATTACAGAAACAAGCAGAGAAAATAGGCCTTAAAATTTCTTTTGAAAAAACCAAAATAATCACAAATATAAAAAAGTCAATGAAATATCTTAAAGTAAGAGACCAAAAGATCGAAATTGTTAAAGAATTCAAATATCTTGGTGAATGGATTAGCTGGAACGCCCTTGAGAAAAAAGCAATAGAATTAAGAAGAAACAAAGTTGAACTAGCCTTTCAGCTTACTAAAAATACTTATAATAAAAAGTCCCTCTCATGGAATTCAAAAATAAAACATTACAACACTGTCATTAAACCAGAAGCACTATATGCAGCTGAGACATTATCTATCACTAACCATGGCCCAATTGAAAGGCTAGAGATCAAAGAAAGAAAAATATTGAGAAAAATTTTAGGCCCCAAATTTCATAACGACAAACTAATTCATACCAAAAATGAAACACTCTACAAAACCACAGAAAAACTTTCGGATACAATGAGGAAAAGAAGAATTGAGTTTTATGGGCACATTCTCAGAATGAACCCAAATAGACTTACAAAAAGAATGTTCGACTACTTCAGGAATAAAAAATCCAAACCAAATTGGTTTATCCAAACAGAGAAAGACTTAAGAGAACTACACATCACAGAAAAAATGCTCACAGACAGGACCGCAAAAATGATAAGCAAAGACAGAAAAGAGGGATTCCAGCTCCAAAATAGAAAGAAAAGAACGATTGTCATCTCTGATGAGGAAAGAAAAGCAAGATCAGAAAGAATGAAGCAGTACTGGGCGAAAAGAAAGGCACAGAACACACAGAAGTGATTGATTCAACGTACCCCAAAGTTGGGTGAAACGAAGAAGAAGTAGAAGAAGAAAATTTGAGCATAGCTGCATGTGATACCTGTCTATTATTTAACAGTGGAAACGTAGGTAAGATGTTGGGAAAGATCCAGAGCTCGAAGCCCTAATAGAAAGCACTGAAGCTCAAATAGTAATAGGTAGGAAAAGCTGGCTAAAGCCGGAAATAAGCTGAGCCAAAATTTTCCAAATGACCTAACAGTGTTCAGAGAGGATAGACCAAATGCAGTTGGTGGTGGAGTATTTATTGCTGTTAGAAGTAGTTTACCTTGTAGTGAAACCGAAGTACACTATGTGATCAAAACTATCCGGACACCCCCACAAACATACTTTTTCATATTAGGTGTATTGTGCTGCCACCTACTGCCAGGTACTACATACCATTGAACTCAGGAGTCATTAGGCATCGTGAGAGACCAGAATGGGGCGCTCCGCGAAACTCACGGATTTCGAACGTGGTCAGATGATTCGATGTCACTTATGTCACACGTCTGTACGCGAGATTTCCACACTCCTAAACATCCCCAGGTCCACTGTTTCCCATGAGCTAGTGAAATGGAAATGTGAAGGGACACGTACAGCACAAAAGCGTACAGGCCGACCTCGTCTGTTGAACGATAGACACCGCCGACAGTTGAAGCGGGCCGTAATGTGTAATAGGCAGACATCTATCCAGACCATCACACAGGAATTCCAAACTGCATCAGGATCCACTGCAAGTACTATGACAGTTAGGCGGAAGGTGCGAAAACTTGGATTTCATGGTGGAGCGGCTGCTCATAAGGCACACAACTCGCCGGTAAATGCCAAACGACGCCTCACTTGGTGTAAGGAGCGTAAACATTCGACGATTGAACAGTGGAAAAACGTTGTGTGGAGTGACGAATCACGTTACACAATGTGATGATCCGATGGCAGGGTGTGGGTATGGTGAATTCCCGGTGAACGTCATCTGCCAGTGTGTGTAGTGCCAACACAAAATTCGGAGGCTGCAGTGTTATGGTGTGGTCGTGTTTTTTACGCAGGGGCTTTCGCCCACTGTTGTTTTGCGCAGCACTATCACAGTACAGGCCTACATTGATGTTTTAGGCACCTTCTTGCTTCCCACTGTTGAAGAGCAATTCGGGGATGGCGATTACATCTTTCAACACGATCGAGCACCTGTTCATAATGCACGGCCTGTGGCGGAGTGGTTACAAGACAATAATATCCCTGTAATGAACTGACCTGCACAGACTCCTGACCTGAGTCCTACACAACACCTGTGGAATTTTTTGAACGCCGACTTCGTGCCAGGCCTCACCGAGCGACATCAATACCTTCCTCAGTGCAGCTCTCCGTGAAGAATGGGCTGTCATTCTCCAAGAAATTTTCCAGCACCTGATTGAACGTAGGCCTGCGAGAGTGGAAACTGTGATCAAGGCTAGGGATGGGCCAACGCCATATTAAATTCCAGCATTACCGGTGGAGGGCACCAGGCACTTGTAATTTCGAGCCAGGTGTCCAGATACTTTTGATCACATGGTGCATTCCTGCGAAATAGTATGGGTAGAGGCTATGCTTGACAATCCGACTAAACTATTAGTAGTATCGTTTTACGGACCCCCGATTCAGAAGATATAGTTGCAGAACAGTTCAAAGAAAACTTCAGTCTCATTTCAAATAGGTACCCCACTCATACAATTATAATCGGTGGTGACTTCAATCTACCCTCGATGTGCTGGAAAAAATTACAGGTTTAAAGCCGGTGGCAGGCATAAAACGTCATCCGAAATTGTACTGAATGCTTTCTCAGAAAACTATTTTGAACAATTCGTTCATGAGCCCACTCGAAGCGTAAATGGTTGCGAAAGCATACTTGACCTCTTAGCAACAAATAACCCTGTACAAATAGGGAGTATCGTGGTGAATACAGTGATTAGCGACCACAAGGCCGTTGCTGCTAGGCTGAATACCGTAACACTTACAACCAACAAAAAGAAACGCAAAGTACATCTATTTAAAAAAGTTGATAAAAATGCTCTTAACGCCTTTTTGAGCGACAGGCTCCATTCCTTCCGATCTGATCACGTAAGCGTAGAAAAGTTATGGATTGATTTCAGAGAGATAGTATCGACGGCAGTTGAGAGGTATATACCATCAAAATTAATAAGTGATGGTACTGATCTCCCATATACACAAAACGGGTCATATCGTTTTTGCAGAACCAACGAAAAAAGCATGTCACATTAAAAAGAACACAAAATGTGCAAGATTGGCAAAGGTTTGCAGAAGTTCGAAATGTAGCGCGTACTTAAATTCGAAATGCTTTTAAAAATTTCCACACCGAAACTCTCTCGAAATCTGGCAGAAAACCGAAAGAGATTCTAGTCAAACATAAAGCACACCAGTGGCAAGACGCAATCAATACCTTCACTGCGCGATAGCAACGGAGGAGTCACTAATCACAGTGCCACTAAAGCAGAGTTATTAAATACAATTTTTCCAAACGCCTTCACCAAAGAAGACGAAGGAAATATTCCTGAATTCCAATAAAAAAACAACTGCCAAGATGAGAAACACAGAAATATATATATTGGGTGTAGCAAAGCAGTTTAAATCAATTCATCAAGGTCTCCGGTCTAGATTGTTTACCAGTCAGGTTCCTTTCAGAACATGCTGATACAATACCTCCATATTTAGCAATTATATACAACCGCTCGATCACAGAAAGTTCCGTACCTAAAGACTGGAAAATTGCTCAAGTCACACCAACACCCAAAACACGAAATAGAAGTAATCCGCTGAATTACAGGCCCATATCAAATGGTTCAAATGGCTCTCAGCACTATGGGACTTAACATCTGAGGTCATCAGTCCCCTAGACTTAGAGCTACTTAAACCTAACTAACCTAAGGACATCACACACATCCATGCCCGAGGCAGGATTCGAACCTGCGAACGTAGCGGTCGCGCGGTTCCAGACTGTAGCGCCTAAAACCGCTCGGCCACCCCGGCCGGCTACAGGCCTATATCACTAACGTCGATTTGCAGTAGGGTTTTGGAACATATACTGTGATCGAACATTATGAGTTACCTCGAAGAAAACGATTTATTTAGTCAGCACGGATTCAGAAAACGTCGTTCTTTTGAAACACAACTAACTCTTTATACTCATGAAGTAATGAGTGCTATCGACAGGGGATGTCAAAATGATTCCATATTTTCACATTTCCAGAAGGCTTTCGACACCGGAGACATAGGAGAAAATCTGAGTAGCTCTATTAGATTGTTTGCAGATACGCTGTCATTTACCGTCTTGTAAAGTCATCAGATTACCATCACGAATTGCAAAATAATTTAGATAAGGCATCAGTATGGTATGAAAAGTGGCAACTGACCCTGAATAGCCAGCCGGAGTGACCGAGCGGTTAAAGGCGCTACAGTCTGGAACCGCACGACCGCTACGGTCGTAGGTTCGAATCCTGCCTCGGGCATGGATGTGTGTGATGTCCTTAGGTTAGTTAGGTTTAAGTAGTTCTAAGTTCTAGGGGACTTATGACCACAGCAGTTGAGTCCCATAGTGATCAGAGCTTTTTTTTTTTACCCTGAATAAAGAAAAATGTGAAGTTATTCACAAGAGTACTAAAAGAAATCCGATAAATTTCGATTACGTGATAAGTCACACAAATCTTAAGGCTGTAAATTCAACTTAATACTTAGGGATTACCATTACGAATCACCTAAATTAGGGCGATCACATAGATAATGTTGTGGGTAGAGCAAACCAAAGACTGCGATACATTGGCAGAACACTTGGAAGGCGCAACAGGTCGGCTAAAGAGGCTGCTTACACCACACTTGTCCACCCTATTCTAGAGTATTGCTGTGCGGTGTGGCATCTGCATCAGGTGGGACTGGCGGATGACATCGAAAAAGTACAAAGAAGGGCAGCTCGTTTTGTATCATCGCGAAGTAGGGGAGACATGATAACGTGAATTGGGGTGACAGTCATTAAAATAAAGGCACTTTTCGTTGCGACGGGATCTTCTCATGAAATTTCAATCATCAGTTTTGTCCTCCAATTGTGTGTGTGTGTGAAATCTTATGGGACTTAGATGCTGAGGTCATCAGTCCCTAAGCTTACACACTACTTAATCTAAATTATCCTAAGGACAAACACACACACCCATGCCCGAGGGAGGACTCAGACCTCCGCCGGGACCAGCCGCACAGTCCATGACTGCAGCGCCTCAGACCGCTCGGCTCATCCCGCGCGGCTCCTCCGATTGTGAAAACATTCTGTTGGCACCCACCTACATAGGGAGAAATGATCATCATGATAAAATAAGAGATATCAGGATTCGCACAGAAAATATTAAGTGCTCGTTTTTCCCGCCCGCCGTTCGAGAGTGGAACAGTAGAGAGACAGCCTCAAGGTGGTCCATTGAACCCTCTACCAGGCACTTTATGTGAATAGCAGAGTAACCACGTAGATGTAGATGTAGATATGAAGTGCCAGCAGAGATGGGGCTGCCATCCAAGTGCATTTACACTGAAGGTAATCAGAAGCATAGATGAAGCAGGGCTTGACAAAGTGCAGGCAGAAAAAAAAAAAAAAAAAATTGCCTAGGCGAATGAGGCATGGGAGAGTATATTCCAGTAAGTGGCAGAAGACAACGAAAGTTAGGGAAATGGCCAGCGTCAGTAACTGTAAGTGTGGTAATTTTGTTAAAAACTGAAATAAAAACTTCAGATAAGACATGCAGTAGATTGATTTTTTGAGATACTGTGTACTTTTCCCGACAAATATAAGAGCTAATATCTTGAAATGTGGCATCATTTTTAGAAATCACCTACTGGATAGCCCTGTGCAGCACTTTTTCTTTGTCTTCCATCTGAGAAAAGGTGTCCAGTGCTGTGTGAGAATCATAGAGCAATATCGGTTGAAATGAAACTGAAAAAACTAATTTGAAATTATCTGCGAAGTTCAGCAATATTGTACACTTTTACCAGCTTTTGATGCAGATGTAGTCTGTAAAATTTCAACTTTAATGCTTGATTTGTTTATGAGAAAAGGTGCAGCATATATATATATATATATATACACTGGTGTTTAAAAATACAAATCCGTATAAAATGAATATCCGTGAACACTATCATACAAAGACTGCGAAGAATATCACGAACTACGTTCTACATAATAGTCTCAAATTTTAACATTCTAACTGTAATATTGTAGGGAATATTGACGTTTAAATGTCAGTGTGTATTTTGGCCTACGTGCGCCCTGAAAGCTTTTTGTGGAGAACCAACACCTGGAACGCACTTACGAGGTCCACTCTACTCACAGCCTTCAATCTCTTCTATGACATATTCATTTCCGTCTGTAGATTCATGAGCACTGATGCACCTCTCGGTCAGCCCAAGCAATGCACATCACTACTGTACCCAAACGGCTTGCTAGTTCGGTTGGCGTCATGCAATGTTTCTTACATTGGCCATAGTTTCTTTTTTCCAAAAATCGTAAGTTCTTAGGAATCTTATAGAAGATGATTGGTCAACGACAAGTATTGCATCAGAGAAAGTCTAAGCTGTAGTTATAGGCGTATCTTCTGCCTGTTGTCACTTCTTAAGTGTCTGTCTGTAAACCCCAGGTCCTACAAAACAATATTTCATCCTTCATGCATTTGTATGGACTTTCATTAAACGATTGAAAAGAATTTTACAATATCTTTTACATGACACAAATAGAATATTACCTGATTTCTATCACCAGGAGATGTAAGAAGTGTATCTGACCAAGTCAGTCTGAAGTTGGAAAATTCTTTGACGTAAGGTAAATGAAAGTTAGTTATCAGTTCAGTTATCTACGAAACTCGTCAATTATTCAGTTTGAAACATTTCTGAAATTTATAAATAATCAGTTTGAGATTATAGGGTATAATACTTACACAATTTTGCACAATCACAAAATTACAATTAAAACTAAGAGCCTGCTATTTACCAGATTACTGGCTGAATCTATCGGGAGTGTGGTGTTTCATTACGTGCCGTAATATGGTAGCCGTAATTTGAACGTGTTAGCGAATTAAGATATTCGGTTGGATATATTTGAATATAATTAATTTTCTACATGCGCATAAATTTGCCGAATAAAATACAGAGAGAGAAAAGTGTCTGTGACGAATTTATTGCACTAAAAAAGGCAAAGGCAAACGTGCCAGCGAATTTCCCGTCAGAGGAATACATTTATTTACAGGGACTATTAATTGAGTATATAACGTGAATACTCATAAATTGCATATTATTTTACAGGGGAAAATAAATAGTTTTATACCTCTGCCTCGGCTTTTTCTCTTTTCGTTTGTCCACTATTTCATGTACTCTAATTTGCATGTTACTGATGTCAGAGACAGTGCCAGGCACTTTACAGGGATGCAGTAACCTACCTAGAGCCACTACCTACGTCGTCTACCAATAAGAAAGCGTGGCGAAACAAACTTGAAATTTATTCTGTGTTGTTAGTCCATAACAATATCATAAACGCGGAAGTAACTGTTACCTTTTCAGGACAAATACCCTGAGCCGATTTCGATGAAATTTAGTATGGGGATACCTTGAATGCTGGGAAAGAACAGCGGCAACTTCAGAAAGGATATCTCTCGTTCTAAAATATTTTGTTAACGTTTTAAACTTTTTAATTTCAAATAGAACTGATAGCGCAAAAAGCAGCTAATCACTGCATTTAGCTGAGTGCCACAGTCCATATTACCGTTTGTTTTCTGAGTAACGAACAAAATAAATAACTAAATTAAAACGACTTCTTGTACGAACTATCGAAAGGTTTTTTTTCTTTCTCATTCTTCTTCGAATGAAGAGAACTTGTAAATCTTTGGCAAATATACCATACACAATCAGAAAGAGTTAAATTTCAGAAAAAGATGTGGTGGAGACGGGATAAAACATGGCCAATTTGTGTACATCTACATCTACAGCTACATGATTACTGTGCAGTTCGAAATTAAGTGCCTGGCAGAGGGTTCATCGAACCACCTACAAGCTACTTCTCTACGGTTCCATTGTCGAACAGCGCGTGGGAAAAACGAATACTTAAATCTTTCCGTGTGAGCTCTGATTTCTCTTATTTTGTTATGATGATCATTTCTCCCTATGTAGGTGGGCGCCAACAGAACGTTGTTGCACTCTAAGGAGACATTTGGTGGTTGAAAGTTCTTGAGAAGATCATGCCGTATCTAAAAATTGCATTGTTTTAATTATTACTACTTCAAATCGCGTATCATAGTCGGGGCACTCTGTCCCCTGTTTTGCTACAGTAAAAAACGGGCTTCCCTTCTTTGAACTTTTTCGATGTATTCCGTCAGTCCCATTTGCTGTGGATCCCACAACGGGCAACAGTACTATAGAAGATGGAGGACAAGTGTAGTAATGTATGCAGTCTCTTTGCATTTTCTGTGTGTTCTGGCAATAAATTTCCACAACGTCATCTATGCGATCTTTTCAGTTTAACTCGTACGTAATCGGTAGCACTAGGCAATTACTTGAATTTTTAGTCTTTAGATGTCCGTGATTTATTGTGTTACCCAAATTCATCGGAATCCTGTTATTAGTCATGTGGATGACTTCATACTTTTCATGATGTAAAATCAGTTGCCACTTTTCGCACCTTATCTTGTCTAAATCATTCTGCAAGTGATAAATGACAGCGTCATCTGTAAACAATCTAAGACGGTTGTTGATATTGTCTCCTAAATCGTTTATGCAGTTCAGGAACTGCGGACGTCCAGTAACTCATCTCTAACATTTTCTTGTGGAACGTCATACATTACTTCCGTTTTGCTAAAAATATGGAATCAGTTTGTCATCTCCTGTCGATAGCAGTCATTACATCGTGAGAGTAAAGAACTAGTCCTGTTTCGCAAGAGCGATGGTTTCTGAATGACTTTTGGCTATTTGTCAATAAATCGTTTTCTTCGAGATAACTGATAATGTACGAACATAGTATTTATTCCAGAGTCCTAACGCAAATCGACGTTAGTGATATGGGTCGGTAGTTCAGCAGATTACTCCTATTTCTTTTCCTGGGTACTGGTGTGACCTGTGCAACTTTGCAGTCTTTAGGTACGGATCTGTCGACGATCGAGCTGTTGATTGGTGAGTATGGAGCTACTGTATCACCATACTCTGAAGGGAACCTAACCGGCGAAGAATATGGACCAGAATCCTTGCCTTTACTTTAAGCTGCTTCGGTAATCAGAGTATATTTGCTTGTAAATTACTCATGTTGGCAGTTGTTCTTGATTCCCTGGAATATTAACTTCGTCTTGTTTTGTGACGGGATTTCAGAGGAACTTCTTTAGTGGGAATTTCATCAGTTACATTACCATTGCTATCGCGCAGTTAAGGTATTGATTACGTCTTGCCTCTCGTGTACTTTACTTATGGCCAGATTTCGAGATAGTATCGTTGTAGAAACTGTTTAAAGCATCTCGTACTGAAGATTCGCTAAACTTCGGGCTTCTCTAAAACACCACCAATCTTGGGTATTTTGTGTTCTTTTAAATTTGGTATGTTTCTTTCATTGCTTCTGCAATACTGTTCTGATCTGTTTCGTGTTTCATAGGGGTTTAGTACCCTCTCTTATTAATTTATTTGGTATATATTTCTCAATTTCCGACGATACTATTTCTTTGAAATCGAACCACATCTGGTCTACGCTCATATTTCATCACAAAGCCTACTGAAAGTAAAACTTGTTGAATAGAGCAGACCTTTCTGAACAGTGCTGAAGAGAGTGTTATCCAAGAGCATCTCGGTTCACTGGATGAATGTCACAGTTTCTTCCTCACGACTCGCGACTTGCAGCATCAAACCCCATGATGGAGTATCTTTACAGGAAAGGTAGAGCTAGAATTCGGAGACAACTGAAAAGTATCCTACACAGAGATCGCGAACTGCCACTGCAGTTCTGACCGCCGTTGTCTGGGCTAAGGAAATTTGGTGATATGAATAAAATGGAGCATGTACTTTATTCTCGGAATTTCGTAGAACATTATGAAATTCGCATGAATGAAGCGAGTCGATGAATATACTTCACCTGAGAATGTTCTCAGCTTGAGTAAAACGGTGGCAGAAGTTGCTCAGAGGCGAGAACATTCTCCGACTTCGTATCGTTAAAACTAGAGAAGTTCCTCAGTGATCCAGCACGAACATCAAGAACAATACAGCTGAGAGTGCTGTGAGACGATGTCAGCCAATAGGACGCTGACTATGACGTCACCACGACAGGAGCGGCCTCTGCACGAGGAGAATAAGAGCGACGCGCAGCCTAACCTCAGCCGCACTGCAAGACGAGCCGTGACTTGTGAACAGTATCATTTACTTGCAAGGAAATTGTTTTCATTGAAGGACATTGATCATTCGCATGTCGCTAATTGCTTGCGGCCAATCTTTGTAAAGACGCCAAGTTAAGTATTGTCAATTCTACTTTATTGTAATATAAACCATTAATGTGGTTTGCTTAAATTGTTGTTTAGCTATCCGAGAAAGCAGCATCCTAGGTATCCTATATTACACAAGTGGGCAGAAAACCACTCTCACAAGCAAAGAACATTCTCCGTTGTTTGAGGTGAGCTCTGTAGCATACTTCAAGCTGAGAATGTTTTGTTGAGGTTAAATTTTACCAAATGGTTCAAATGGCTCTGAGCGCTATGGGACTTAACAGCTATGGTCATCAGTCCCCTGGAACTTAGAACTACTTAAACCTAACTAACCTAAGGACATCACACAACACCCAGTCATCACGAGGCAGAGAAAATAAATTTCACCGAGTTTTTTTTTTAGTAAAAATAGCAGAAGTTATAATGCTTGATGAGGCAGTAAAGGTATAAGTAGCCGGAACAAATACTTAAGACAGAAACTCTAGAAATTTATACGGACTTAATAACGAAAATTAAAACTTTTTTTTGCTGATTAGATGACCCAGATTTCTGGAGTGGTGTAGACGACGACATAGGTATACACTAGACAACTGCGTCATTGACATATTCAGATATTCATTGTCATGTTTTCTGACAACCTAAATCTTATATTTTCCTGTAAAAAATAATCAGGCGGTTCAGAAAAATTAAGAATTGATTTATTACAAATCTAGCAGTCTGTTCCCCGCGACGCAGCCGCACGGGAGAACTCTTAAGTACATGACGCGCGAGCGGTCCATTGTGTGTAATGTTTAGTCAAAACTATCTCTTGTTAGAAAACTGAAAGAGTTCCGGTTTGGAGCAGATGGAAATGCGATGTACTCTTAAGATTTCACTGCCTAATGTGTTCACCTAACTTCAATAACAAAAAAGTTCGCGTATGCCGAGAATTCGATAACATGGTCAGAAATTGCATTTTCATAAACTGTCCGTAATCGTCTTTGTAATTTGTCACCGCATGTAAAAATAAAATAAAAACACAGTGCAACTCTTCTACAACACGGTGACGACACTTCCATACTTGTACATTGAATAGTTTGCCTGTTCGAGCAATGTAAATCAATGGAGGATTATACGGACGCAGACGACACACACCGACAACTTTCTCAAGACAGAGGCGAGGTACTCAGAAAGAACGGCCTCGCCAGAGAATAAGTTTCGAATCTTTTCTTTTTTTTTTCATGTGAAATTGAGAACTTTCTCAAAGAATGTTCTTTTGCTGTGGGAATCTCACCCGGTGAACGTTCTCTACTTTATTCATACGACCCGTTATTTACATGTGCTGATAATTGTCATATAATATGTCACTACGGGATATAATAGAGTCAAGGTAAGCGAAGTAAAGAAGCCTTCGCGTTTGACTGTCAGAGATATTGGAGATCGTTCTTGTAGGGAAGACAGCGGCATTCAGTTTCTGCACAAGATCTTCAACGTGATACTTCGAACGAGTAGCCTACTCATATGTAGTGGTGAGATGGCGCAGTGGGTAGCCCGTGCAAAATGAACGCATATCAAGCGTTTTTTCCTCACGAAACTACGAACTTTTCGTCCTGTCACTGACGTGTCCGTTCTCCTTTTGTAGTCTTGACAATTTTCATACTATACTTTGGTTATAGAACGTAAGTCATGCCGTAAGAATATAGTACCGTCGCAAGTAAATATGAAGAGTAGTGAGAGCAGGCGAGATGCCGCACAGGCCTCTCATAGAATTGAAAACAGCTAATAAACGGCTGCGAACCATGTTACAACAAAGAAAGTCAAGAGTCAAAACTTCCAAGACGGAACGCAAGAGTCGCAACGTTTGGTACTTGTGTAGAACAAGTAGGAGGTACGTACGTCTGGAGGTCCCTTCCTTACACCTCGCTGTTGCAAACGGACATTGCACCGAGACAGAGGCACAAATTTGAATACAGCAAACAGACACGTCAATGAGCCGAAGGACAATTCATAATTTTGTGTAAAAGAATAATGGGACAGGAAGGAGATCTGAATCCGCCCCTTCGCACTCCAAAACCGTGACCCCATAACCATAATGCCATGGCTACTTAAATTTACTCGATGTTTCACTTCTTGTTCTTGGGCCGTTCACTGTTACTATTTCGCTTTTCTTCGACAGTTCGACAGTTCCTGTTTTCACGTTTGATCTGCGTCCCGTTTTTGATGGGCTGTCCATTGGGTCATCTTATCACTAAATCTCAAGGTGGGTGCGATGGGGAGTTGTAATTAAGGCCTGCCACCCGTCCTCAGTCCTAAGAATTTAAAATTGTCGACGTCGCCGACAGTTTGACCACATTGGAAAAGTAAAATTTCGCAAGTACATGGGTTCCATGTAGGAACTTGACGAGGAGGTAGGCACAAAAACATTGCGTGGGCCGCGGTATCGTGGTCACACAACAAAAACAATCGGAGACGCAAATACTGGCCTCCACTGTATGATGAAAGTAGCAGGGCGATGTCAGCAGCGAGGAGACGGGACCTCGTCTCTGTGCCCAGTAATGATCCAGTGAGGCCAGTGGCTGGGAATGCACCAGCGAGTCTGGCGACATGCAGAGAGCGTGCCCGGCGGGGAGGCGGGTTGTGAGCGCAGCTTACTCGACTCCTCATCAGGGAGGCGGTTAGCCCGCCGGAACTCCCAATTTGAGGCCGCAGGGGGGCGCCTCGGGTGAGTCGCGGTGACCAGCCGGCGCCGGCTTTGGGCAGAGTGGTGGGAGGGGAGGGCATGAGGGCTCCGTCTCACTGCTGCGCCTCTGCTCTCAAACCAGAGGGCCGCACTGCTAACAAGGGAACCTCCCCATTGCAACCCCCTCAGATTTAGTTGTAAGTTGGCAACAGTGGATAGGCCTTGAAAAACTGCGTGTTTGGTCAGAGAGTCGGTTGGCCTCTGTAATAAAAAAACTAAGTGGAACGATCAACAAAACGAACTTGAAGGGATGTCATTGTGACGTCCGCAACGACCAAACACAACCATCAACAAAGAACAAAAAAAACAGGAGGTCCTTGGTTCAAGTCGTCCCTCGAATGAAAAATTTAATTTTTTTATTTTCAGACAATTATCAAAGTTCAGACACTCACACATAATCAACTTCGCTTTCCAAAATTCCAGGACATGTTCAGATTTGCTTGGACATATGAAGGATTTGACGGTCTACACACGGAAAAATTTGGAAACGTTAAAAACATATGTTTTGACAGAGCACGGGGGTAACTGTGCGACTGTGAAACTGTTGCATTCATTTGTTGCAGTTTATGTGACAAAATCTTACGTTTTCATCACTTTGTTGGGAGTGATTATCACATCCACATGAAAACCTAAGTCGGGCAAGCTAGAAGAATCTTTTTACCCATTCGCCAAGTGTACAAGTTAGGTGGGTTGACAACATATTCCTGTCATGTGACGCACATACCGTCACCAGTGTCGTATAGAATATATCAGACGTGTTTTCCTGTGGAGGAAGCGGTTGACCTATGACCTTGCGATCAAATGTTTTCGGTTCCCATTGGAGAGGCACGCCCTTTCGTGTACTAATCGCACGGTTTTGAGGTGCGGTCGCAAAACACAGACACTAAACTTATTACAGTGAACAGAGACGTCAGTGAACGAATGGACAGATCATAACTTTGCGAAAATAAAGGACGTAAACTTCTCACTCGAGGGAAGACTTGAACCAAGGACCTCTCGTTCCTCAGCTGCTCACGCTAACCACGGGACCATGGAGCTCTTGAGTTCACACTCTCCTTGATGTTGCCTATTTGCGCATGGACTACTCAGTTTGTATATTTTGTTCATTTTTTTCATAGTTCCACACAACTTCTTCCTGTTTTCTAGATTGATCTGTGTTCAGTTTCTCAAGGCCTATCCACTGTGCAAACTCAATAACTAAATATGAGGGGGGTGCGATGGGGAGGTTCCCTTGTAAGCAGCGGGAGGCGCTCCTTCAGGAGCACACTGGCTACCCGTTCTCCTCAGTCAGCCTAAAATATCAATATGTACCCTAATCTGGAGGATCCCTTTGCCTGTCTTCCAGAATGCTAAAAACCCATTTCCTCAGGAAGGGGCGAACGACGTATCAAGTTCAAATTTATATCACGTATTAAGGCCTATGGCCCCTTGGCGGGGTCAATTTATGGCGCATACTTTGATACTCGATAAACCACTGATCAAAACTTCAAGTGAGATTTTTTCTTTGACTTAGATTCGTGAAATTTGGCAAGAAGCAAGTTCCACAGTAAAAATAGAGGAAAGAATCTGTAATTACACTATGTGATCGAAAGTATCCGGACACCCCCAAAAACATACGGTTTTCATGTTAGGTGCATTGTGCTGCCACCTACAGCCAGGTACTCCATATCGTCGAACTCAGTAGTCGTGAGAGATTTTGGGAGAGCAGAAGAACGCGCTTCGAGGAACTCACGGACTTCGAACATGCTCAGGTGATTGGGTGTCAAATAGTTCAAATGGCTCTGAGCACTATGGGACTTAACTTCTGAGGTCATCAGTCCCCTACAACTTAGAACTACTTAAACCTAACTAACCTAAGGACATCACACACATCCATGCTCGAGGCAGGATTCGAAACTGCGACCGTAGCGGTCGCGCGGTTCCAGGCTGTAGCGCCTAGAACCGCTCGGCGACCCCGGCCGGCGATTGGGTGTCACTTGTGACATTCATCTCTACGCGAGATTTCCACACTCCTTAACACCCCTAGGTTCTCTGTTTCGGATTGGATAGTGAAGTGGAAACGTCAAGGGATACGTACAGTACAAAAGCGTGCCGCCGGACCTCGTCTGTTAACTGACAGACACCGCCGACACTTGGAAAGGGTCGTAATGTGTAATACGCACACATCTATCCATACCATCACACAAGAATTTCTAACTGCTTCAGGATCCACTGCAAATACCATAACAGTTAGGCAGGAGGTGAGAAAACTTGGATTTCGCCATCGAGCGGCTGCTAATGAGCCACACATCAAGCCGGTAAATGCAAAACGACGCCTCGCTTAGTGTAAGAAGCGTAAACATTGGACGATTAAACAGTGGAAAAACGTTGTGTGGAGTGACGAATCATTGTACACAATGCGGCGATCCGATGCCACGGGTATGCGTATGGCGAATGCCTGGCGAACGTCACCTGCCAACGTGTGTAGTGCCAACCCAACAGTAAAATTAGGAGGCGGTGGTGTTATGGTGTGGTCGTGTTTTTCATAGAGGGGCCTTGCAACCCTCGTTGTTTTGCGTGGGACTGTCACAGCACAAGACTACATTGATGTTTTAAGCACCTTCTTGCTTCCCACTGTTGAAGAGCAATTCAAGGATGGCGACTGCATCTTTCAACAGGATGATGCACAGCCTGTGGCGGAGTGGTTACACGACAATAACATCCTTGTAATGGACTGGCCTGCACAGAGTCCTGGCCTGAGTCCTACATGACACCTGTGGAATGTTTTGGAACGCCGACTTCGTGCCGGGCCTCACCGACCACCATCGATACCTGTCCTCAGTGCAGCACTCCGTGAAGAATGGGTTGCCATTCCCAAAGAAACCTTCCGTAACTGATTGTACGTATGCTTGTGAGAGTGGAAGCTGTCATCAAGACTAAGAGAGAGCCAACACCATACTGAATATCAGCATTACCAATAGAGGTCGCCACGAACTTGTAGGTCATTTTCAGCCAGGTGTCCTGATACTTTTGATCACATAGTGTATATCACATAAAAAAATATTTGTTTTTAATCCGTCTATCTGTCTGTAAGGCCCTTTTTTATCAGGAACAAATTGGCCTTTGGAGTTCAAATTTAAGTCTTATACTAAAGTCTATTGTCCGCTGCGGTGTAAAATATTTTAATTTCTAAGTCAGTGCAGTCAAAAGATTTGATCATTTATGTCAAGATTTCTGACACTCTAAATTCACTCATCAAAACTTAGAATCATGACATTCGGCAAGAACCACGATTTCACTCTACAACTAAAGTAAAAAAAAAACTGAAACTTGTTAAATTGTCATATAAGAATTATCTTTTTGCCATTTGAACATACATTGCATTCATGTCCCGTCAAAAGCGTAAAAGACGAACGTTACTGCATCAAACATAAAATGTAAGTTGAAGTCTTCTTTTAGTATGTAAATAAGAAATGTTTTATTAAATATTCTCTCTCTACATATGTAAATTGAAGTCCCCTGCTCGCTTCTTTTTGGTATATCCAGGCTAGTCTGAGGGACTTCGAATTCTCGATATCGATGGGGGAAAAGTCGCTGGGATCCTCGATTGGCAGGGTGGATGAACTAACTACTTATGTATACACAACTAAGTCTGTACGGTACCCATAGTGTGCGTGTCCTGCTCACACTTGGTCAATTATCTTTTCTTTGAGAAACTAATGAAGCCATCAACGTACATCCCTTTGCACATTATTTATTGGTAAATGGGCAATATATACTGATTTTTGAAAGAAATTCAGTCATCATTAAGACTCCCTCCCACCCGAAACCACCGAGAACTTAAATTTGCTCTGTCCAAGAAAGGTGTGTCCATGATGGAATTACTGGTGAGCCGCGGCGGCTCGGGTTTGATCTATCGAACGTACCGCGTGTAATATTACCGCTGTATCGCGGAGGAAAGAGAGAAGTGGCGCCCCCTAGTGGGGGAAGTCGGCGAGGCACCTGTGACAGTCCAGTAGTTGTATTTTGGAGGGCGAGCAGAAACAGTGGGATAGGCAGTAGTGCGCGGAGCGTGAAGCCGTGTCTGCCGACGCCGTGTTTGGTGGCAAGAGGAAAGTTTGCCACGTTACTTGATTGTGTTTGGGCGTTCGCGGCGGACTTGGTGGGTAGAGGCGCCGATGCTGTCGGGGACATGCTGTTTCCTTGTTTATGATGGATTTACCGTTTGCTTCTAGTGACTACATTCTCGTCTCTATGGCTCTGTGACTGACGTGATGCCATTGGGAGCACAGTTGGTTTGGATATAAGCAGCATTTTGTTCTCAGTGTCCATCGTTCCGGCGATTACTGAGTGTGGTGTATTTATTGGGCAGTGTGCTTTGGACGCTTGTCCTTACTATTAGGAGTCCATTGCGTAAGGCCGCGTTTATCCTGTGAGGACTTGTGGTCTGCATTTAAAAACTTAGTTGGTGTCATGTCCATTATAATTATCCGGGCTGTTATGCCGTGGTCGGTTGATGAATTCTGTGTCGATTCCCAACGTTTCGTCTCCGACTGCGGGAGACGTCTTCACGGGGGTCCGTAGCTCGATGGAAGGTCCAACACACCCACTGGCTCGCTACTGACTGCCGCTACATTCCGTGTCCGCGCGCTCCCACGCCGCGGCGTGACGTCACGTGTTTTGAAAACGTCAGTGCAATTGGCCGCTGTCCGCTGCCGTCGATCGCCGTTGCCATCACCCAGTAGTGGACGGGTGGTACACATCTTCTTTAGCACCGGCATCCATATGCCTTTTAATTTCACGCCCTCGTCCTTTCGGCTGAAATTATTTGGGTGTTTAGCGATTTCGATTGCCTCCCTGTAGAGCCTTTCGTAATATCCGCTTGGGGCCGCTAGTACTTGCGTCTCCTCGAAACGAAAATTGTGGTTCCCTGGCTGGAAAGTATGCTCCGCAAAAGCTGATCGTTCCGTTTCTCCTCTTCTACAATTTCCCTAGTGCTCTTCCAAACGTTTAGAAACAGCTCTTTTAGTGGTACCCATATAAACATCACCACAGCTGCATGGGATCCTATACACTCCAGCTTTTTCCAATGGTTTGCGAGCGTCCATGGCAGGCTTAAGGTATTCCTGTATCTTCCTGGTGGGCTTGTAAATTACGGTAATATTCCGCTTAGTCAAGATCCTCCCTATTCTTTCCGTTACGTTTTTAACAAACGGCAGGAAAACTTTAGATTTTGCAGCAGCCTGTACGTCAGTATGATTTCTGCGTGGCTGCCTCAACGCACGTTTTATTTCGGTGGACGAATATCCGTTCTTCATTAGTGCATTGTGGAGATGTTCCATCTCAGCGTCGAGCAACTCAGGTTCACAAATATTTCTAGCTCTGTCCGCTAACGTCTTGATAACACCCCGCTTTTGTTGTTGGTGGTGGTGGTTCGAACCCCGGTGCAAATAACGGCCCGTGTGCATGGGTTTGCGGTATACTGAGTGGTCCAAACTATTGTAGAAGAGGAGAAACGGAACGATCAGCTGTTGCGGAGCATGCTTTCCAGCCAGGGAACCACAATATTCGTTTCGAGGAGACGCAAGTACTAGCGGCCACAAGCGGATATTACGAAAGGCTCTACAGGGAGGCAATCGAAATGCTAAACACCCAAATGATTTCAACCGAAAGAAGGAGGGCGTGAAATTAAATGGTATATGGATGCCGGTGCTACTACTGGGCGATGGCAACGGCGATCGACGGCGACGGACAGCGGCCAATTGCACTGACGTTTTCAAAACACGTGACGTCACGCCGCGACGTGGGAGCGCGCGGACACGGAATTTAGCGGCAGTCAGTAGCGAGCCAGTGGGTGTGTTGGACCTTCCATCGAGCTACGGACCCCCGTGAAGATGTTTCCCGCAGTCGGAGACGAAACGTTGGGAATCGACACAAAATTCATCAACCGACCACGGCATAACAGCCCGGATAATTATAATGGACATGATATTTCCGGCCGTGAAAGTCTACATTTTAGTATTAGTTGGTGTCAGTCACTGAATTGCTCAAATGCATTCATACTTCTCTGCTTAAGTGTTATTGTTTTACGCCCCTCTGAATGGGAAAAATGATAAAGGGCCTTCCTATTACTGACCTTCTTGTGTGCCACGGACATGGTCGTGTTTTTCAGCCACGTAATTTGTGCGTTTATTGTAACGAACCGATGTCTGTTTCTGATTACTGTTTCCCTGTGACATTGAGTGTTAATCTTGTAACGAACACTGTTTTAGATATTTTAACCAGTGTGTTCCAGGACATATCCTATTTGTGTCTCGCAAGTGGGGAGCGGAGGCGGTTTATTGGCCATGACGGTGTGTCGGTAGATCCATTTAACGAGTCCAGGCCAGTCGCCCGCAGATTTAGAAGTTGTATGTTGTGTTAAGTTAATACTCCTTATTTTAAGCGTAGTGCGCTCGTGCAGGAAGTTTATGTGGTTTTGCGCAGATTGCGCGGTATGTTCAGATGACTCTGAATTCACTGTGTTAAGTGGTGTCCTGAGGTGCTGGAAGTAGTGGATAGACAGCTGTTTCGGACACGTTGTATATGCAAATAATTTATGTCCTTATTACGCTGGTGAGTTGCTTGCCCTTTGTGTCACAGGTGGTGATAATTTAATTTCGCCACCGGTCTTCGCAGAGCCTGCGGGTGGAACCGACCCACTGTGGCAAGCAGTTACGTAGTCGCGCCCGCCAACCGTAGCGGGCGTTGTTTACTAGCCCGACGCCTTCCTGTTCTTGGTGGCGGGAGCGTGTTGACTGGTTTCTTACGGCTTGCAGTCTGGGAAACCGTGCCTTTGTGTGTTTTGCTTCCAATACGTCGGTGTGTCTCTATGTGGGTAATGAGAACGACTTATGTTGTTGGTCGCTCAGGCCGAAAGTGGTTCATTTGCTAAACAGAAGGTGTATATGCATTTCTTTCCCATAATTCTGCAAACATGATTAGATGGTTGTGTGTGTGTTTTTTTTTTTTTAGTCAACTGAATTGTTGTTCAGAGGTTACTATCTATGGCCATTAACTTATGCAGACATTTAATAGCAAGGAAGTGTATTGAATTGTGTTGATTATGTGGAGAAATTGCCTTGAACAGACATTTAATTAATTAGTAAACAACCGAATGCTATTTGTGAGTTGAAGTTTATTGTGTTCCTAAACATATTAACGATTATTTTTAGTAGTTCACTTATGCTGTTAGGCGATTTACAAGGCCTGTTGTATTGTTTCCTTTTAAAGTATTATCAATGTTATTAATAAAGAAGTGTGTTGTAAAAAAATAAACAGTGAATGAAGTGCCTCAAATCCCTTTGGTCCACACCTTCCGTCATACACCCTTGGTTGGTATTAACAAACCGTGAGACCCCATTTCACCTGAAGTCGGCAAATTCTAACCGAAATCGAAAAACAAACAGTTTTGTTAATCTGAAGGATATTGCACGCCGAATAATAGCACAATTTTATGAAATTTGAAAAATAATAAAGTGACTGACGTTTGAAACAAAAATGTGTATTTCAAACTGACGGAATGGATTGTGCGCATACTATATGTTTCTGACATTTGGCTGAATTTTTCTTCGGCCAAGTCTGCAAGGAGTAACAGCTTTTTTTATTGTAAAAACACGACAAAACTACAACTTTCGCCACTTTCAAAAAACTTCGTGTGACATATACTGTGAAGTGTGAAAATTGTTCGTTAATTGTTTCAGATTAGATTTGAAGACTGCAGGACTTCCATCGTGGAAACATCTCATTCTGGACAGAGGAACTCCGTAAGTGGGGGGCTTAGTGACGATTGATTTATTTAAAAATAAAAAAATGTCTTCCAAGAATCAATAAATGATGCGTAAAAAGATTTAAGTTGATTGCTTCTCTAGCCGGCCGGTGTGGCCGAGCGGTTCTAGGCGCTCCAGTCGGGAACCGCCCAGGTTCGAATCCTGCCTCGGGCATGGATGTGTGTGACGTCCTTAGGTTACTTAAGTTTAAGTAGTTCCAGGTTCTAGGGGACTGATGACCTCAGCAGTTAAGTCCCATAGTGCTCAAAGCCATTTGAATCATTTGATTACTACTTTAGTTTTTCAAAGAAAAATCGTAAATATCTCTTGCATTACAGGAGAATGGTCCCTTAAGGTAAGCACAGCCACCACTGAAATATTTCAGTTCTAATATTGTTGACTTATTAGCGTAACTATCCTGTCAGGACAAACTAAATGAAAGTCACTTGTCCTGCCACGTACAACTTGCATATGAGAACGGTAATGTCACTGGACTCTTCCTCACATCATTCCTCCATGCAATGCACATTTGAGTGCAATCTGTATAACACATAAGTACGTAAAGTATTTAATGAAAAGTGTTATATTCCCACAGGAGGTTGTAAAGATCAAAACTAGAGGAGTATTTCGTATATGTCCGTAAGAAACAACTGTTCAGCAATGGGCCAATCTGTCGTCTCATTCCCATCGGTCTTTTAAGTAGAAACAGACACTACAGGTAGGGCTGCGTGTGGCTACCACGCGTCTGGACACAACCTTCAGTCCTTCTTCACAGTGAGTAACACGCTTTCTCAAATACACCTGCTTCCATATAAAATGCATTGTAATGATGTTCCATCAGATCTACTTTTTGTACATCTTCTTCCTTTATTGCTGCCGATTATAGAGTATGGTTCATTTTCCAGTGATACCTATATATAACACACTTCTACAAATAAATCTGATTCTATGCGGAATTTATTGTAATGATATTCCACCAGAAATGCCTTTTGTATATCTTTTTTCTTTATTGCTACCGATTTAGAGTATGTTTTACTCTCAAGCGGTACTTACATACACACAAGCTATTACCTGCATATATATTGTGTATGTCTGTGTGTGAAATGTTACTTGCAGAATAAGACTGTAAAACCTACTTTTCAAATAGAATGTGTTTTTGTTACATTTGTACATGGCCGTATTATCATTGAGCTATGTGTCAGAAGAATGGTTTGTTCTTAAATTTTTAACTTTGATGAAAATCGATTTATATCGTACTTAAAATTTAGGATTGTCTTTTGATCTGAAATATCTATCATCAATGAGAATACTGAAGTTTTCAGCATATTCTTTATTTCTGGTTCTGCTCATTTATTTAGGATGTTATTTGAATTTTTTGCGATTGAGACGCTCTGCTGAACCCCCAGTACAGGACAGGTAGTTGGAATTGTGGAAAGGGACCAAAATGAGCGGCTGTCAGTTACACTCGAACACATATAACTTTATTTATTTCACCAAACATTACAATACAAATTCTTGAACTTATTTATCAGTTGAATACGTCACACTATCGTATGCCTTAAGGGCACAACCACTGTAATTTAAAAGAAAAACGGCTAAAAGATATTAACTCAAAATTCAGACACTAACTATTCACGTTAAGTAAGTTCTACAATTTGGCTGAAGGCCCAAAATCTAACACTTGAAAAGCAACAACCTTAATTTAAAGACGGCTGAAAGTCCATTATTTAAGACTCAAGGTAAAATTAAATAAAAAAGCCTTATCTTCAATTAGGCTGAAGGCCCCACACAATCTAACACCTGACTAGCAAGAAACTTATAATTTTAAAATGGCTGAAGGCCCATGACTTGAAACACACCAAAAATAATTCAACTTTAATTGAATACCATCGGCTATGTGCCATACAAATACACACAATAGAAAATAAGAAAAGGCTTATCATTAGGTGGAGGCAAAGCATGTAAGGCTTTCGATCTCTCTTGGTCAATTGAATACTCTGATCCGACACTATATGACCTAAGAAAGATACCTCCTGCTTGGCTAGCGTGATCTTACTGGGCTTAACCGTTAGCCCAGCTCGCTGTAATCTCAAAAGAACCTGCTGGATATGCTCCAAATGATCCTCAAACGATCGACTACAGATAACCAAGTCGTCCAGATAATTATATATAATACAGGGTGATTCAAAAAGAATACCACAACTTTAAAAATGTGTATTTAATGAAAGAAACATAATATAACCTTCTGTTATACATCATTACAAAGAATATTTAAAAAGGTTTTTTTTCACTCAAAAACAAGTTCAGAGATGTTCAATATGGCCCCCTCCAGACACTCGAGCAATATCAACCCGATACTCCAACTCGTTCCACACTCTCTGTAGCATATCAGGCGTAACAGTTTGGATAGCTGCTGTTATTTCTCGTTTCAAATCATCAATGGTGGCTGGGAGAGGTGGGTGAAACACCATATCCTTAACATACCCCCATAAGAAAAAATCGCAGGGGGTAAGATCAGGGCTTCTTGGAGGCCAGTGATGAAGTGCTCTGTCATGGGCTGCTTGGCGGACGATCCATCGCCTCGGGTAGTTGACGTTCAGCTTTCATAACTAACCTTTTTCGTAGGACTCTCCATACAGTTGATTGTGGAATTTGCAGCTCTCTGCTACCTCTGCGAGTCGATTTTCCTGGGCTGCGAACAAATGCTTGCTGGATGCGTGCTACATTTTCATCACTCGTTCTCGGCCGTACAGAACTTTTCCCTTTGCACAAACACCCATTCTCTGTAAACTGTTTATACCAACGTTTAATACACCACCTATCAGGAGGTTTAACACCATACTTCGTTCGAAATGCACGCTGAACAACTGTCGTCGATTCACTTCTGCCGTACTCAATAACACAAAAAGCTTTCTGTTGAGCGGTCGCCATCTTAGCATCAACTGACGCTGACGCCTAGTCAACAGCGCCTCAAGCTAACAAATGTACAACTAAATGAAACTTTATAGCTCCCTTAATTCGCCGACAGATAGTGCTTAGCTCTGCCTTTTGTCGTTGCAGAGTTTTAAATTCCTAAAGTTGTGGCATTTTTTTTAATCACCCTGTATATATAACAATTTTCTGTCCTGTTTTGTGTATCTATCGGCTGTACTGAGCTGAGGTAAGTACTGGCCAGCCCCTCTATCTCTTTGTTAGTATTTGTTTCACATCTTTATATGAGATTTTCCATTAATCAATTATGCAGATCAGGTAGGGGTACCGATTCAAGCACAACCTTAGCGTTTAAACGGCGGTAGTCAACCACTGATCTGAAATCGTGCCCCTGATCTTTAGGTACCAAAAATATTGGGGAAGCATAAGCAGAAGTACTCCGCACTCCGTCTTCAGGCCACGAGTGGCCTACCGGGACCATCCGACCGCCGTGTCATCCTCAGTGGAGGATTCGAAGTAGAGGGACTAATCACTCCTTGTTGGAGCATCTGAGGTAAGAGGCGGTATGTGGATTGCATAACCGGAATATCATCGGACAGACGGATATGATATTCAAGAACGTTAGTAACACCCAGGTTATCACTAAGGAGCTGGGGAAAACTGTGCAACAACTCGCGTAACTGAGAAACATGATGGGGCAAGAGATGGGCCAGATCAAACTCGTTAGCTGCGACCTCAACGGCCAACGCCGCGACAGTTTGATGCACTCTAGGTTTAGGGCACTCGCAAATGCCAAGCTAATCTTGAGTAGCGAAATTAAAGGAAAAGGTGTGTCCGGAATAATCCAAGACCAAACCGGTTTTATTGATGAAATCACACTCCAAATTTTATTAACAGGCAGTTCCTTAAACAAGGCTAAAGACATAGGCGAGGAAACATCGCCGACCGAAATATTGCCCCAGATACAACCATACAGAGGTAACACCTGACCATTGGCCATTTGACATCTCTGCACCGGCGGAAGGACCGAACGAATTTCATAAGATGCCAAAATCCCAAAAATGTCTGGAAACTCAATAATGACAAGGAACTACCACCAGAATCCAAAAGAGCACAAACCGGCTCGCCACCAACCCGAGAACAAACGTAAGGCGGGGAGGGGGGAGGGGGGTGATGAGGAAGAGACCACCCGAGTACGCCAAGGCCTAAAAGTTCGAACACGAGTTCGCGGCCCAACCCGACGTCATCTATTTTCTCTTGGTGCATGAGGCTGAACACAAGGGCGTACCAAATGAGCCGTACTGCCTCATCTGAAACAACGCTGGCGTTCCCTTTTTATAACTTCAAAGGATGCAGATAATTCGCAATCGGTGCCAACGTCCCGTCCTTTAACCTCGTGACGTACACGGTTCTCAAGTGGTAATGCGGATGCCGCTACGACCACATGATGGAGCTCTTCCCAAGTTGTAGGCTGCTTACGGAAGACAAAATGCGACTTATCACCGCACGCATTACCCTTAGAACGATAGAGACTAATTCTTGTTCAGGTAAATCAAGCAGCAAGGCCAGAGAGGCTGTCTGAACTCTATTGACATATTGATGTAACTGCTGCTCACCCTGATGCCTTTCCCACATTAACGACACTCTAACGGTTTACGAAACCTGGTGGTTAACCTTTGCCAAATTACGTGCTCTCTTTACTGCCGTACTTGGTGCGGAACGCGAAAGGCGGCCGCGTGTTCTTCTAGGCGAACCAATAACCACAATAATTTTTCCACCTGATCAACTCTCTCCACAAGCATACAGTAATATCTCGGAAGAAATAGGCCAGAGTGTTAGGAAACTTGGCAAACACAGCATCTAACCTGACAGAGCATGGAACAGTGCCACCCCCGGGCTGGTTCTCACCCTCTCGCTGATAGCGCAAGTCGCTATCTTATAGCATCCTCCCATCCAACTCCAAAAACGTAATCTTAAACTGTAATGCGCACAACAAAGTCCACAACTCAACGGTTAATGATTTGTGACGATCCACCAAATCTAACGTGTTTAAATCTGCTATCCGATTAGTTAAATGCATCAACTGTACCCGCATCCGATCCAGCTGAATATCACTCGGTTGGGTTCCATCCAAAAGACAAATAGTGTCCTCAAGGCCTTTAATAGCCAAAACAAAAATTCAATTGCCGCTCCTGTCTCACCCACCACCGCCAACGTGACCTCAACCGGCTGAAGCACGGCAGCGTGCAAACGGGCTACCAGTCCCGGAACACTTCCTTCAAGTGGTTGGCGCCTTATTGCCAACTCGTAAACAAGGTGGAACTACCTGAGTAGGCCGATCCCCGGACACTGTCTGACTGCCATTACGATAAGCACCTGAAACAAGTAACAGCCAAAACAATATGGTACCACCAAACAGAAAAAGAAACAAGAGTGAAACTGACAGCAACCAGAACGGCAAGCACAAGCACAACCACACTCTGCTACCAGCGAGCCGCCCTGCTAAACCCCCAGGACAGGACAGGTAGTTGGAATTGTGCAAAGGGGCCAAAATGAGCGGCTGTCAGTTACACTCGAATACACATAGATTTATTTACTTGACCAAGCATTACAGTACAAATTCTTGAACTTAGTTATCGGCTAAATACGCCACACTATCTTATGTCTTAAGGACACAACCAATCTAATTTAAAATAAAAACGGCCAAAAGATATTAACTCAAAATTCAGACGCCAAAGAGACTATTTAGATGGCAGAAGGACTTACGTTAAGTAAGTTCTACAATTTGGCTGAAGGTCCAAAATCTACATCTACATCTACATACACACTCCGCAATCCACCATACGGTGGGTGGCGGAGGGTACCTCGTACCACAACTAGCATCTTCTCTCCCTGTTCCACTCCCAAACAGAACGAGGGAAAAATGACTGCCTATACGCCTCTGTACGAGCCCTAATCTCTCTTTTCTTTGTGGTCTTTCCGCGAAATGTAAGTGGGCGGTAGTAAAATTGTACTGCAGTCAGCCTCAAATGCTGGTTCTCTAAATTTCCTCAGTAGCGATTCACGAAAAGAACGCCTCCTTTCCTCTAGAGACTCCCACCAGAGTTCCAGAAGCATTTCCGTAACACTCGCGTGATGATCAAACCTACTAGTAACAAATCTAGCAGCCCGCCTCTGAATTGCTTCTATGTTCTCCCTCAATCCGACCTGATAGGGATCCCAAACGCTCGAGCAGTACTTAATGATAAGTCGTATTAATGTTTCATAAGCGGTCTCCTTTACAGATGAACCACATCTTCCCAAAATTCTACCAATGGACCAAAGACGACTATCCGCCTTCCCCACAACTGCCATTACATGCTTGCCCCACTTCATATCGCTCTGCAATGTTACGCCCAAATATTTAATCGACGTGACTGTGTCAAGCGCTACACTACTAATGGAGTATTCAAATATTACAGGATTCTTTTTCCTACACTTAAAACAACAACCTTAATTTAAAGACGGTTGAAGGCCCATGATTTAAGACTCATGGTAAAATTAAATAAAAAAACACACACACAAGGCAGAAAGCCTTATCTTAAATTAGGCTGCAGGTCAGAAGCAACATAATACTTGACAAGAAAGGAACTCTAATTTTAAAACGGCTGAAGGTCCATGACTCAAAACACAACTAAAATAAAACTTTAATTGAAAACCATCGGCTATGAGCCATACAAATACACACAACATAAAATAAGAAAAGGCAGTGCAGCTAATGGCGCTCAGCACTTGAAATGCTAATGATCACTTAGGTGAGACAGGCAGTCAGCCCAATGATACTCAATCCGACGGCAACCCAACCAACAGACAGACAACGAACCAAGCGGCATGATAACTTGCACTCCTCTCGAGCAGCACACAACCAGGAGTTCAATGCAAAACGTAAAAGCCACGGACGCCCACAATCAAGCATACTTTAAGCTGCATGACTACACGCCGTGCTGGACAGCGACAACACGGTGAGGAAAGGACACTGCCTGAACTTACGTCAACGGCCAGGGCAGGTAACCATAACCTTAGCGGCCACAAGGCAGAAGATTCCGCTGGTGCAGTGCTGCAAAAGATCCCCTTTTGTGGAAAATTTTGGAAATAAAATGTTTTCCAAAACGTATTATTAATACCCCAAATAGTATATATGCAAATGCAGAAATAGTTATAAGTTCACATTTGAAAACGTCAGATGAAATTTTAATAAATCAAAATGTTTGATAAGGGTGCAATCTATCAACTATTTTATTTAATTTATATATTGACTACGTAGTTATAATGTGGAAAGATAAAACACACTAAGGAATAAATATTGGATCTAGCGTAGCATAAAATACTTTGTTATTGGCAGATGAGCAAATAATTATAAACGAAACAGAAGATAATTTACAAACAGCAATATATAGATGAGCCAAAATTCTACATATTACAACTTAACCATACCTGCAAATAAAACAAAGATAACAGCTTTCAAACGAAAGAATCCAATCAGATCGAAAATAACAATAAGGAGAAACTCTTAGAGCAAGTATCTCATTACAGTTATCGAGGATGTGATAGTCCTATGATAAGGACATTCAGAAGAAGTGTAATAAATAACAAGTTCTCAGCGGAACAACTTGAACAACTTTAGGAAGAAAAACAAGAAAAGAAACACAAACGAAATTTAATAGAGTTATTGTTTCAACTATTTTGCTATGCTCCCGAATAGCGGACGTAACAAAAAAAATCACATAAACAAGCAGCAGAGATGAAGTACGTGAGATACCGGATGATGAAAAAGTCAGTATAAATTTGAAAACTTAATAAATCACAGAATAATGTAGATAGAGAGGTAAAAATTGACACACATGCTTGGAATGACATGGGGTTTTATTTGAACCTAAAAAAAAAAGTGCACAAAATGTCCGACAGATGGCGCTGAACAGCAAAACGTCAGTGACTGCGCATGACAATCGTGTATAAAAGGAGCTGTAATGAGAGAGAGAATCAGATATGCCAGCAGTTGCAGCATGTTGACGTTACCTGAAAAGGCGCTTTTAGTGAAGCTGTATTATCAGAATGGGGAATGTGCTAGTTCAGCGTTACGTTCCTATCGCCATAGGAAGGAGATTCGAACGGGTAAAGGTCCGTTGACAAATGCAGCTGTGGCGAGAATGATTTCGAAGTTCGAAGCCACGGGTTGTTTAGACGATAGACCCCGTAGTGGCCGACCGAGCACAAGGCGTAATGCTGCAGAGACAGTTCAGGAAGAAATGGAGACTGTAGCGGGTTCGTCTATGCACGGGGAAGTCAGCGCTCGTGCAGTCGCACGTCGCACAGGCATTCCATACACTACTGTTTGGTTGGCACTGAGGCGTACCCTCCAATTCTATCCGTACAAAATCCATCGGCATCATGAACTGTTACCTGGCGATTTCGTGAGGCGGAGGGCATTTGGCGGCGTGGGCGTTTCAAAAGATGGCGGAAGATTACGATTGATTGAGTAACGTGTTGTGAGCCGACGAAGCTCATTTCACGCTGCGAGGGTCTGTCATCGCTCACAACTGCAGAATTTGGGCTACCGAAAATCCTAGAACTGTCGTGAAAACTCCATTGCACGACGAGAAAGTCACGGCATGGGTTGGATTTACCATATTTACCGTTATGCGGCCTTTTTTCTTCGAGGAAATGCGTTCTTTTGGTTTTGTAACTGCTACCGTGACGGGTGAGAGGTACGCCGATATGTTACAGAATCGCATCATCCCCAGCCTGGCTGATAAACACTTGCTGGAACGTACGATGTTTATGCAGGATGGCGCTCCACCCTATATTGCTAGACGCGTGAAAGATCTCTTGCGTGCGTCGTTTGGTGATGATCGTGTGCTCAGCCGCCACATTCGTCATGGTTGTCCTCCCAGGTCCCCCGACCTTAGTCCGTGCGATTATTGGCTTTGGGGTTAAGTCGCAAGTGTATTGTGATCGACCGACATCTCTAGCGATGCTGAAAGACAACATCCGACGCCAATGCCTCACCATAACTCCGGACATGCTTTACAGAGCTGTTCACAACATTATTTCTCAACTGCAGCTATTGCTGAGGAATGATGGTGGACATATTGAGCATTTCCTGTAAAGAACATCATCTTCGCTTTGTCTTATTTTGTTATGCCAATTATTGCTATTCTGATAAGATGTAGCGCCATCTGTCGGAAATTTTTTGAACTTTTGTATGTTTTTGGTTCTAATAAAACCCCTTGTCATTCCAAGGAAGTGTGTCAATTTGTACCTCTCTATCTACATTATTCCGTGATTTATTCATTTTTCAAAATTATACTGACTTTTTGATCACCCGGTATGTGAGAGAATGTAATTAAATGGATAAAATGATGGAATAAAATCAGATTTTGAAAAATTTTCAGTTAATGACAAGACAGAAGAGACTAGAAGGAAATGGATCATGTCGACAGAATGACGGAAAATACATTGCCATGGTCAATTGTAGGCCGACGGTTGAGAGTGAACTAGGAAGTAGTCATAGGTGATATATGGATGATAGAGACCGGAACAGGTGATTACAACACCTAACCCTTGAAAGGAAGTGATGATGCGGAACCTTAGAATCAAAAGTGTTCCCTCAGACGAAACGTTTGGCAGCCTCTGGTCCAGAGGGGCAAGATACCACGAAAGAGGTGGCAGGGCATTGTTGACTGTAACAGATGAGATCACCTAATCCACGACTGGAGGAGTAGAAGAAGAGTACTAGTGGTGGCCACACAGCCTTTTAGAGCCGCCGTGTGGAGAGGAGGCAGCAGGCAGTGCCACGACGCAGCTGCTCGCCGGCCGGCCGTATCCGCGCGTCCATCGGCGGCGGCGGCGGCGGCTGCCCTCACAGGCCACGCCCGGCGCCACTGCGCTTCACGCCACGCCGCCATCAGATAGGCGCCCGGCGCCGCGACGCCAGCCGCCGTCTGGCGCCAAGCGGACGCTCCACGCCGTCACCGGTCGATACGCCGTCTGCCGGCGGCTGGAGGCTGGCCGCTGGAGGCTCCAGCTGCGGACCGGGCGCGGCCGAGCGGGTGGACCACCAAGCCGACACTTGCTCCCGCACGTCTACTGCTGAGGCCGAGCTCCGAGCGCTGCGCTTCTAGCGCACCACCAACTCCTGCCAAACACAAATAAGCAAGCATAGTGATCAAAAGATGCGTAATCACAGTGAAGCGCTGAGCTGTGTTATTCCTCAAGTTATGTGGTAGAGAAACCAAAATTGCAATACAACCACAGCTACTCAAAGGACATGGAGTGTAGCCATATATGGAAGTGAAACGTGGACGATAAATAGTTTGGACAAGAATAGAATAGAAGCTTTCGAAATGTGGTGCTACAGAAGAATGCTGAAGATTAGATGGGTAGGTCACATAACTAATGAGGAGGTATTGAATAGAATTGGGGAGAAGAGGAGTTTGTGGCACAACTTGAAGAAGGGATCGGTTGGTAGGACATGTTCTGAGGCAGCAGGGGATCACAAATTTAGCATTGGAGGGCAGTGTGGAGGGTAAAAATCGTAGAGGGAGACCAAGAGATGAATACACTAAGCAGATTCAGAAGGATGTAGGTTGCAGTAAGTACTGAAGAAGATTGCACAGAATAGAGTAGCATGGAGAGCTACATCAAACCAGTCTCAGGACTGAAGACCACAACAACAACAACTCAAAGCGCATAGGAAGCTAGGGATCTTTGCTGATGGACATACTTGTGGTTGGTGCATAATTTTAATTGCAAGTAAAGAACAAATTTCATTATTACAGATTTACCGAATGACAATAACAATATGAAAATTTAATTCGGATCTTTGTCCTCTTAAGAAAATATACAACTGACTTTAACCGCCTGCCCCTTTTTCTCTCTTCTTTAAAAAAATAAAAAATAAAAAAAAGAATAAAGATAGAACTGGAATTACCAAAGATCAAGTCTTTAAATTTCGGACGCTTGTCCTTCACCAAACTTAGAAAAACTATGTGCTTAGATCACGAATTAATATAACAAACAGTATTTTAAAGATAATAATTAGATCTGATTGCAAATGGATCACAGACAATCACCACCATAAGCACACTATTAAGTTCATTGCTTACGTAACCAGAATTTACACAACACTAATGATTCACCTCGAGCTACTTATGAAAAGATCTCGTCCGTCCCGGCGGACAGGCCGGATATTTAACTAAAGGATGGAACCGCGGCTTATGCACGCTGGTACTTGGAACAAACGAGTAGAGAGAACCGCCAAGCAATTTCGAAGATGATCAGGCTGCAAACCAGGACAGAAAACACGCAGAATACACACACCATATAAGTCTGCCCGTCAAGGCGGCAAACCCCATCTGCTCCACATACCAGACCCTTTCTGCAACAGCAAATAATTCTCGCCGGACACAAATTCAACTCGTGATTTAACTTTTTCAAGACCATGCAAGGCTTACTAACTACGTGACCATTTGTAACGTAACTGAAAACCAAACTGAAACATTTACCGAATAAAAGAAAAATTGAAATTACACTGACTTAACAAAATCTCTGCCCTTTATATAAAAGGAAAGTCTAAAAGCAATACTGGGCGAAGAGCACACTAATTAACATACTACATCAAATTAACACTGCAAGAAACCTTTAAAACTAGCAGTAAAACTCTATTCCCTATTGCATTTGCCGAAGTAATTAGACTCCGCTCCGCGGTAACAACACTCCGAAGCCTTATAAGTTCAATATAACACTCTCTTATTCAAAACCATCCTTAACTGATCTCCAGCCGGCCGGTGTGACCGAGCGGTTCTAGGCGCTTCAGTCTGGAACCGCGCCACCGCTACGGTCGCAGGTTCGAATCCTGCCTCGGGCATGGATGTGTGTGATGTCCTTAGGTTAGTTAGGTTTAAGTAGTTCTAAGTTCTAGGGGACTGATGACCTCAGATGTTGAGTCCCATAGTGCTCAGAGCCATATGAATCATATTTTGAACTGATCTCCGGTAGACACAACTTGTCGCCAGAAGTTTCACGATTCGTCACAGGCTAACAGCAGAATATGAACCATACGTAACTTCATGCTTCCAATTACGCGATGAGAAAATGTCCAAGCTGAGATGACGGAACCGCCACCGTTTCGCACTGAAACGCGCCGACTAATCAGCACTATAAGCCCGGCGCGCGGCAAAACGCCAAGGACGACGAGGCCCAGGCACAGCGGTTCGAAACGAGGGCCTGCCTTCAAAACATGTTGCCTCGTCAAACGCCGACCGGAGAACGACCCCGGCCACACGCCAAGCCGGGAAACCAAAGGCGGAACAGTCAGAGCAACCAGACGAGTGTCGATATCAGCGACGCAAGTGGACCAAACGAGCGCCAGTCGCCACAGCTCAACCTCGCCCTCCTATTCGGGAACCACCCGCCAGAGGGGCTAACGCCCTCCCCCCCCCCCCCCCCCCAAAAAAAAACCTCTCACGCCAACTTAACCTGGCTCAAGTGTACTCTGGAAACTCTACCCGAGCAAAGCTAGTTTACCTGGAAATTCACTGGACTAAGAATCTTACAGATCCGGCACGGCCCACGATATCTCGGCTTAAGCATCCCCTTTACATCCTAACCCGCGGGTGCGGTCAAATTGCGAACAAATACCAAATCGCCAATTTTCCCCGAAAAGTGTTTTCGCCCTTTATTGTACCTCTTTGCCTACCGACTGTGCGATAAATATATGTTATTCCGAGCCCGCTGCCAATTTTCTTTCATATCTTCAGGAGTGATAGATGCCGGCAACAAATCATTGATACTCCACAAGTTCGAGAGGGGAGAATCAACAGAATACGCGAACATTGGGTGCGACACCAGTGGCCCCATGTCTCGCGGAATTAAATGCCTGATTAAGTCAGAGAAGACTCAAATCCCATCTACTCGGTGATTTAGAATGGCATATAGTCAAGGCCGCTTTAAATTCCGATTGACCCTCTCCGCAAAGACGCCTTCGGATAACATGGAGTGATGGTAATATGTTCGATCCCTTGGTTGAAACAAAAGGCCTTAAAGTTTTTCGATAAGAGGGCCGGGGAATTATCACTCACCAACGATTTAGGTGGCCCAAACCATGAAATTGCTGTAGCTAACTGGTGAGTGGTAATATCAGCCATAACCCGACGAGTTGGTAGCGAGCACACAAAGCGAGAGAAGGCATCAACTACAACCAATACATGTTTGGTACCCCTTATAGTGTGCGGCAACGGTCCAATGTAATCAATAAAGGCTCTATCGAGAGCGGAATCTTCCCTTTGAGGTTGTAACAGCCCATGAGGACCACTCGAGTTGGATTTCGCCCTTTTACATGCCTGACAACTTGCAACCAAACGAAGCACGTCGCGATACACTGAGGGCCAAACAAATCTTTCACGTACCCTGCTTAAGGTCTTATAGAGGCCTAAATTGCCACCAACTACAGACTGATGGAAGTACTTAAATACCATAGGTACCAAACACATGGGCAAGCAAATCTTTAACTGCTGGTCCTTGCCTATTTGCTTGCAAAGTACACCACAACTAAGACAATAACCCGGAGAAAGCTCCCCTACCATTAACTTCTCCCTCACCGGTCCCCAGACCGAGTCCGCCGACTGCTTTTCTTGCAGGTCGCCAAATAGCTCGGTAATATCCGACAATATAACTCCGACCACACTGCGGTTCAGATCTTTGGGCCTCGGAAGGATCCTCAGTAAACATACGACTTAACGCGTCAGCTACCGCGTTATCGGAACCCTTAATATGTTTGACCTCAAAACGAAATGCTAACATACGCACAACCCAACGGGCAATTCGACCGGTTTTTCGTGGCCTAGCGAGAACCCACCTCAAAGCTTGGTTATCTGACTCCAGTATAAATTGCTTATGCTCAAGATAAAAGTTCTCTAAGGCAAATATAGCTACCAGGGCCTCCAGTTCATAAACATAATAATTAGACTCGGGACCAGATAAGCGGCGTGACGCGTAGGCTAAGGGCCTCCTATCTCCCGCCTCCTCCTGGAATAAGACGGCTGCAATACCAGCATGGTAAGCGTCAGTTTGTACGACTCATTTCTTATCGAAATTCGGTACAGCCAGTAAGGGTGGATTAGAAATGGCAGCATTAAGTTCTTGAAAGGCATTTTGCTGGGCCTCACCCGAAACGAACTCCCTATCCTTCTTACGAAGGTCGTTGAGGGGAGCAGCTAATTGGGCAAAATTCGGTATGATTTTGCGAAAGAAATTCGCCATTCCCACAAAACGGGCGATTTCGTTCTTACTCCTGACTTTCATTGTTTCCTGATCAACGCAGACCCCCTTAGCGTAGACCAAGTGTCCCAAAAACGAAATCTGCCACCTACAAACGGTAATCTTCGAGGGTTTGACGGTCAGCCCTGCCGAACGTAAGCGGTCAAAAACTTGATCCAGATGATCTATGTGATCCTCTACGGTTCGACTATAAACCACTACATCCTCAAGGTAATCATACACGCTGTCAAATTTCAAATCACCCAGAACGGCGTCTAGTAACCGAGATAATACTGCTGCACCCGTGGCCAAACCAAAGGGAACTCCATTGAATTCGAAAACATTCCAGTCAGTGAAAAATGCTGTTATTGGCTTCGACACTTCCGATAAGGGAATCTTGTATTACGCCTGGTTTAAACCGAGGATGGTAAACACTTTTGCGCCAGAAAACCAGGCGAAACAACTGTGTAAATCTGGGAGTGGCACAGATTCCAGGACTACCTTCTTGTTAAGGCGACGGTAGTCTATAACAACACGAAAATCTTTGCCTTGTTCTTTCGAAACCAAGAAAACGGGTGCAGCATACGGCGAGGTGGATGGCCTAATTACCCCTTCGCGAGTGATAGTCTATAAGGCGCCTGGCGGACAGGAACACTGTCAGTCTACATTTTCTCGTACTGCAACAGTTTCGTCTAGCCTAACCACTCGGACAACACCTCTGGATACCACTCAAGGACCTGTCTCGGTGGAAAGATGACCCATCTCCACCTGTGCGTTACCGAAATAATCGAAACTGACTGACTGCACGACAGAGCGACATGACAGAACCAGGAGCAAATTTAAAATGGAAAACACCGGCCGCATAATCAAAACCAAACTGTCCTCTTCAATAAAATTCTTCAGGGTATCAGACCGCATCGTCATAATTTAAAATGCGCCAACGTTTCGGCCAGCGTTGCAGCTAGCCTTCATCGGGGCCTTACGTTAACTGCTAAATGAACACACTTGGTTCCTTAAATAGCTGCACGAGAAAACCGTGTCGTTACTTGATTGGCTGTAAACGGAGGAGGAGGAGGGGTGAAAGGTATGCTTTATTGGTGTTTCTTTTATTATCTGTCATTGGCTGAAATAGCTGTTTTCTATTGGTCTTTATATTAATCCACCCCATTGGAGGAGACGGACGAATAGCGAACAGGTGATGGCTGTGACGTCACACTGTTTCCATGCTGTCCAGAAGCCGGCTGCGGCGTGCCATTGCTTTGTGTGCTCGCGACCAGTACTGCGGCTCTCCGCGTGTCTGCATGGGCCGCCACAGCTCTGCCGCCGCTCCGTAGCCCTGCTATTGCAGGCAGCCAAGACCTCGGAAGCTTGTACCCGTCCTCTCTATTCATGTTGGCGGGTCTTTTGGTTATTTCCATCGCCTCTCTAATCTTTCTTTTGAAAGTGAGAGGCTGTTTCGCCAGGACGCGGGCTTCTTGAAAAAATATTGGTTTCCCGCACTCGTCTCGGTGTTCCGCCACTGCTGACTTAGTGTGTTGTTTCAGGCGGATATATCTTTCATGTTCCGAGAGCCTTGTGCTAATCGGACGTCCGGCCGTGCGGTTAAAGGCGCTTCAGTCTGGAACCACGTGACCGCTACGGTCGCAGGTTCGAATCCTGCCTCGGACATGGGTGTGTGTGATGTCCTTAGGTTAGTTAGGTTTAATTAGTTCTAAGTTCTAGGCGACTGATGACCTCAGAAGTTGAGTCGCATAGTGCTCAGAGCCATTAATCGGACGTCCCGTCTCACCTATGTAGACTAATCCACACGCACAACCAATTTCATACACGCCAGCTGTGTGTAGTTTGTCAACTGCATCCTTGGTAGAACCGAGCATGTCTGATATTTTGTTTCTGCTTCGGAAAATTGGTTTGATGTCGGCTTTTCGTAGAATTTTGCCAATACGTTGGGTGACCCCTTGTACATATGGTAACACAGCAATGCTCTGTGCCTCCTTCTCCTCTTCCCTATTAATCTTCTCCCTTGTCGACATGGTGTTGTCTATCATCTGCTTCCCATAGCCATTAGTTCCGAAGATGGACCTGAGGCGTTCAAGTTCTGTCTTCAGATGTTCTTCGTCGCTTATCCTGTACGCTCTCTTCGTTAGCGTGTGCAGGGCGGACTTCTTCTGTGTGGGGTGATGGTGGGAGGAGGCGTGAAGGTACCTGTCCGTATTGGTTGGTTTCCTGTACACTTTGTGGCCAAGTTTACCGTCAGGTTTTCGATAAACTTCCACGTCGAGAAAAGGCAGCACCCCATTCTTCTCTGTTTCCATTGTAAACTGAATTTTCCTATGCTGTTGGTTAAGGTGCTTGTGGAAGTTCTGTAACTCCTCTTCTCCGTGGGGCCAGATGACGAAAGTATCATCGACATAGCGAAGCGAAACAAAATATCAGACATGCTCGGTTCTACCAAGGATGCAGTTGACAAACTACACACAGCTGGCGTGTATGAAATTGGTTGTGCGTGTGGATTAGTCTACATGGGTGAGACGGGATGTCCGATTAGCACAAGGCTCTCGGAACATGAAAGATATATCCGCCTGAAACAACACACTAAGTCAGCAGTGGCGGAACACCGAGACGAGTGCGGGAAACCAATATTTTTTCAAGAAGCCCGCGTCCTGGCGAAACAGCCTCTCACTTTCAAAAGAAAGATTGGAGAGGCGATGGAAATAACCAAAAGACCCGACAACATGAATAGAGAGGACGGGTACAAGCTTCCGAGGTCTTGGCTGCCTGCAATAGCAGGGCTACGGAGCGGCGGCAGAGCCGTGGCGGCCCATGCAGACACGCGGAGAGCCGCAGTACTGGTCGCGAGCACACAAAGCAATGGCACGCCGCAGCCGGCTTCTGGACAGCATGGAAACAGTGTGACGTCACAGCCATCACCTGTTCGCTATTCGTCCGTCTCCTCCAATGGGGTGGATTAATATAAAGACCAATAGAAAACAGCTATTTCAGCCAATGACAGATAATAAAGGAAACACCAATAAAGCATACCTTTCACCCCTCCTCCTCCTCCTTTTACAGCCAATCAAGTAACGACACGGTTTTCTCGTGCAGCTATTTAAGGAACCAAGTGTGTTCATTTAGCAGTTGACGTAAGGCCCTGATGAAGGCTAGATGCAACGCTGGCCGAAACGTTGGCGCATTTTAAATTATGACGATGCGGTCTGATACCCTGAAGAATTTTATTGAAGAAGACAACGGCCGCGGAAGCCTACGCTTACAAAACCAAACTGGTACGTCGCGCAAAATTGAATCCCAATATCACGGGAATCTTCAAATTACTAACAATGATAAAGTTATGTGGCCAGGAAAACCCATTAATGTGCAAATAACCTCGCACTTCCCCTGCCAAAGGCAACTGACGGCCGTCTGCAAACCCGACATCTTTGTGCAGGAGGGTGTGATAAGAAATATTTACACGAATGTCGGAATTTAGATATCACGTCTGGTCAATTATAGATACCGAACTACCGGAATCAACTAAAGCACATACCGGCTCATCTCCGATCCGAGCACAAACATATGACAAGAGAGAACGACTCACACCCTTAATCGCCTTACAATTCAAAGGCCAGTTACGATCTTTGCTACCCTTACCTCTCCTCTGGTGTCAGCTATTCGGCCTAGGGCCGGACTAAGTGATCGGTAGCTTGGCAAAGGTAACATCGTAACACACTAGGACTATAGGACCCCCATTCTCTATTACCACTACAAATTACCATGCAAGGTTGATTAATTTGGCATTAAGGACGTTGATCATCAACTAGGCAGACCTTTTCTACGTCATGAGTAAGCTGCTGGATCTGTGCCAATGAAGTTGGACACTGCGCAAAAGTTAAGCGCGAACGATCTTGACGACGCATCCCCTCAAGCAGACGTTCAATATTATTTATTTCTGATATCGACATGTCAAGAGCAACAACTGCAGTACGCACTCGATCAAAATATTGAGCTAGCTTCTCAACATCTGCTTGTACCCTCCAATAGAAATCACGCTCCAACTGTACACGTATTCGATGCGAGAGCTTTCTACCTATAATTTTCCGACGGAGTTCAACCAATGTTCCTTGACTGTGTAACACCTCCACTAAGATCTTACCAAAGCACCCTCGATTCATCAGATAGAATAAAGAAAAAAATTACACAGTGCTCCACCCTCAATGCATCAGCACCAACTTGTAACCGGACTATGCAATATTATTGGGCTTTCCGTCGTATGAAAGCTGTGAGTAACCTTGGAAAGGCATTCACCTAGCTGTGTATTAAACGATCAACTTATAAGATGAGACCTTTTCTTTGAAAGACATTTGTTTTACATAATTTACGTAACTGTAAAGATATGCATCTAGCGCGAACGCTAATACATCGACTGCGCAGTCAAAGAAACATTTTAAAAGAATCGTTCCGCTTCAATCTAAATAAAAAATATGACGGTAAAAACCTTTGTAGATTTTCAGATTTTATCGTACTTCTTCTTGTAATGTGAAAGAGTAAAGAAAGTCGTCTTTAAGCCATAAAAGTGAGCGGTCTTGCCAGCTTGCAGACAACAGTTATTGATTAGTAAAATTCAAGTAATTTATATTCGATATTGTAAATCGGCAGGTTATTGTTATGAAGGTGTTGAATGGTGTAAGAATTGTCTCGAAGGCAGGGGAAAAGTAATGACTGTAATTTGTGACAAAAACGTGATCCAAGAAGTTAGCACAGGACAGGCTGAAATCTGATCGCACCATACAGTCAGAAAATTACTTATGTAAGTTATAGTGTTTATAAATAAGCCCTAATTGCTTGTGAGAATTATCTGAATATATTTAGTGTTTACCAGATTTCTTATTCTATTCTTTTCCTTTTTTTTCCTACATACCATATTATTTTTATAAATGTCAAACAGCCTTTACTACAGCAGAGAATACTGCGGCATCCTCGTCGTAGACAGAAGGGCGCTTCTTGTCTTCTATACAACTCATAACCGCCCCATTTATTAATGATTTCATTTGCAATGCAATTTGTCTATTGTTCATTGTTAAAAGTAATTGTAAAATTCATACTGATTGGGATTGTTCTTTTCCGAATAATAGAAACCTTTGCGTAACCAAAAACTAGTCTCCTTCTGACAACGATCAGGAGCCGACCAGAAGACGGACGTCTTCGACCGCTTTCATGTTTCCTGTGGCAAAGCTGTGCCAAACTGGGAACACGACATTCTAGTATGAAATACAATATAATTATCAGATTAAAATTGAAAAAATTGAAATACATTTAACTTTTTTTGTTATCATAGTAGAACTAACAATCACAATTCCTGAACATAATCAAATGTTTCAATATGTAATTCTGAAATCCCTTCAAACAATTTTACAATAGGATTCGGCAATTTCAAAAACAGTCAGAATACACAGTTTTACATTGCACTCCCACACCTTTATCTTCACTCTGTACAACGGGATCGTTTGCCCAACCTCCCTCACCCAAAGCAAGCGCGACGGTAGAAGCTTGCAAATACCGAACGTCACAAACAATTTGATTTCGAAGTTCCTGAATTGCGTCACTGAGGTGGACAGTCGATAAACACGTTAGACAGTTATTATAGTGGTTTAGGTGAGCCTGCACGCGGAAAACTTGCCTCTGTGTATCTTGAGAAGATCTTAAAAAGTCGCGTGTACGGCCAATGTCGTCCAGTGACACAATAATGCATGCAAGCCATCCACCCACATCAGCAAGGTAATCAACAGGAAGGGAGACCGGAGTATCGGCCGCCGCCGCCGAAGCCAAGACACGCGCCGCCAACTCGTCAACACTGCCCTCCACGGGCAAACCGCGTACTCGCAGCTCGTAAATTAAATGCTCACGGCGCAAATATAAAATTCCAGGGCAGGTCCGTCCACTCACGCTGGGCAACTTCCTGAAACAGCAAAACGCATTACCTAAAGGTACTAGACACTACTGTCACAAGTTTTGACCATCAACACTAGGAAAGGAACCCCCTCCCCCTTTATTAGTTCTGCTACGACACAGGTAGGCAAAGCGGATCGAGACGAGGGCCTGCCTTCAAAACATGTTGCCTCGTTGAACGCCGACCGGAGAAAGACCCCGGCCACACGCCAAGCCGGAAAACCAAAGGCGGAACAGTCAGAGATACAAAATGTTGAAAATTAGGTGGACTTCAAATGGGTCAAATGGGTTTGAGCACTATGGGACTTAACATCTGAGGTCATCAGTCCCCTAGAACTTAGAACCACTTAACCTAACTAAGGACATCACACACATCCATGCCAGAGGCAGGATTCGAACCTGCGACCGTAATGATCCCTCGGTTCCACACTGACGTGCCTAGAATCACTCGGCCACAACGGCCGGCTCAGAGATACAAGACCAGACGAGTGTCGATATCAGCGACGCAAGTGGAGCATAACTAGCGCCAGTCACCACGGCTCAAACGCAAAGTGATTCATTGTTCCAAATTTGACTGAAAAAATACTCTCTAAGACACACACAAAGGATTTATACAAATGGGTTAAAACTGATAGATGCGATGTACACGTACACACAAACAAATGATTACAATTTCGCCGGCCGAAGTGGCCGTGCGGTTAAAGGCGCTGCAGTCTGGAACCGCAAGACCACTACGGTCGCAGGTTCGAATCCTGCCTCGGGCATGGATGTTTGTGATGTCCTTAGGTTAGTTAGGTTTAACTAGTTCTAAGTACTAGGGGACTAATGACCTCAGCAGTTGAGTCCCATAGTGCTCAGAGCCATTTGATCACAATTTCAGAAAAACTGGATGACTTATTCAAGAGAAGGAGCAAGTCAATAACCGGTTGGACCACCTCTGGCCTTTATGCAATTCGGTTTGGCACTGATTGATAGAGTTGCTGGATGTCCTCTTCAGGGATCTCATCCACAATTTTGTCGAATTAACGCGTTAGAACGTCAGAATACCGAGCTGATTGGAAGGCGCCGCCCATAATGCTCCAAACGTTCTCAATTGGGGCCTCGATGGCGAAGGTTGGGTTTGGAAAGCGACAGAAACTCTCATTATGTGCGGGAGGCCATTATTATGTGAGCCCAGGATGGCTTGCACAACAAACTGGGGCGTACAATATCGTCCACATAGCGCTGTGCTGTAAGGATGCCGCAGATGACGACCAAAGAGACCCTACTGTGAAATGAAATAGCACCTCAGTCAGTGCTTGTTGTCCTGTTGTACAGCCGGCGACAGCCAGGTTGGTATCCCACCGCTCTTCAAATCAAATGGCTCCGAGCACTATGGGACTTAACGTCTGAGGTCATCAGTGCCCTAGAACTTAGAACTACTTAAACCTAACTAACCTAAGGACATCACACACATCCATGCCCGAAGCAGGATTCGAACCTGCAACTGTAGCGGTCGCGCGGTTCCAGACTGAAGCGCCTAGAACCGCTCGGCGACACCGGCGGGCCCCACCGCTCTCAGGGGCGTCTCCAGACTCATCTTGACAGATCAACCTGACTGTCGCCCACCGTAGGGCCTAACAGCCAGGGGTTATGGTCTGGTGAACCATTTCGTTTCTTAGCAGCGTCCCTTACGTTCTCATCCGCGACATCGTTACAGCACAGTGGTCCTTCTAGATATTCCACGTTCCGTTTCGTTACCCTTCACGGCAAGCCATCCTCAGCTTACATTTCAGCAAGATAGTGCCTGCCCGTACACTGCGAGAATTTCTACTGCTTGTCTTAGTGCTTACCAGACCCTGCCTTGGCTAGCAAAGTCACAGCAACTCTTCCCAACTGAGAGCATTTGGAGCATTGTCGACAGGGCCGTCCAACCATCTAGGGATTTTGAAGATCTAATTGGACAGAATTTGGTACGATATCCAACAACTCTATCAGTCAATGCCAAACCCAATAATTGCTTGCGCAAAGGCAGGAGGTGGACCAGCGTGTTATTGACTTGCTCGATTTATGAAGCTCTTTCTCTTGAATTAATCATCCAAATTTTCTGAAATTATAATCATTTGTCAGTACATGCTCATCACAACTACTGATTTCCTGTCCCATTCGGATAATTCCTTCATGGTATGACTTGTTATTTTTTAGTGTATTTCTTTTATTTTTTAACCAGCTTTTTATTGACCCTCATTAGAAGGGTCTGTAACACGCTGAAACATCGCCCATTGCTAAATAGGTCACTAAAATATTTATTCACTTTGTTGTTCAGAAGTGATTTATTGATGCGTTTCCAGCCATACTCATCATCGGAAATTTTAAACTAATAACAAAGTTTTCAGACAGAGTATGGAGTCCTGTGCATCACCCATCAGTACCAGAATCTAACTGATGGAAAATGAACATGACTCCTTGAAAATTTTGTTTTTATATCGATACTTCTTATGACGGACAGAGCCCAAAACTCATCAATACAAAGCTTCTGAATAGCAAAGTTAATGATTGTTTTAACGAACCTATAACGATTCAGTTTTACATAATGGTCGCATTATCAGGAATGGAGAAATGCAGTCTGATAGATTATTTTAAAAATATTTAAAACTTTTTACAATTTTTTTAAAAATTTGTTGGATCGCAAATGAGAAACAGTCTTAAAAATTTATGACTAGTTTCGGTTTCTCATAGACCCATTTTCAGATCTGAAAGAACTAGCGAAAAACAGAGAACTGCCTTAGCTTAAATCGAACTGAATAATCGCCAAGCATAAACACATTTCGAGTAAGGTAAGTTTCACCACTGCGGCATATATTTTTATCTCCTTGGTTTGGCAAGTTACTTCTTGTAATGACGAAATGCAAATATTTAATGCCGAGTTTCAACTGTATTAAGCACAGCATGCTCCTTGTATACTATCACACCTCGCAGTTCCGCGGTTTGTCATTTTAATTTATAAAGTATTTGTCCGTATCTTTTGTTCCTACAGGTTACGATCAGCCTTTCATTGCGTTGGCACAGCCTACGTTTTATTGAAGTTTTAAGTGAGCATGTTATGTTTTCCATATTTACTATTTCTCTCTTTTTGTAGTATTTAATATTGGGGTTATGGCTCATGTTCGTCTGATAGGTGCCTTTCTTCTCCTAAGTTATACGAACAATGCGGTCGATATGTATTCTACAAGGTGATGTAAGACTTTACCATGCCTGGTATGTCATTACTTTAGTACGTTACCTTATTTCAGTTATGACTGTGCTTGAAGATTATTTATTTCATTTTAACCTAAGGCAATTATCTGTTTCTGCTTGTTCTTTCAGATCTGAAGATAGCTGTGTGAACAACCGAAACCTGTTGTCAAGTTTAAAGATAATTTAAAAACAAATTTCTAACATCTTTAAAAGAAAATTGAAGGGAAGTCTGTATTGTTAAACTAGTATGAAAAACACACAAAAAACTGTAGCCAAGATAGTAACCGTCACAGGATGTATAGCACAACGAGAGACACGTCCAGTTTCCCACTTTGCTAAATTCTGATTACACTGTACTATTTTCACACTGTCAGCTAATTTCGGTGAAGTGCCAGTTTCAAGTCTGTTCTCATGTGATTCATATTGTGCATTCCAACACCCTTTTCTTTTGCAAAGTCACCCTGCATCACTGTATACATTTATCATTCTTCATGTGTTGATAACAACCGTTTGGATTGCACTTAAATGAAACAAGATGCACTGCTGTTGGGATTGCTAATTCCAGATCCTCTTACAAATGATGCCTCCGAAGGTGGTGTAAACAGGGCAGTGAACGAAGTGGCACATCGTCCCATTAGCTTCACACGCACTGGAAACATCTCCCGTAGTGCCTGAGTCTCCATTTCAATACGGCAGTTTTAGTTCGGTCAGCTTCCTTTCGAAGACAGTTAAATAACCCCCACTTCGGCCAACATAGCCCTTTTCCTGGGAGTAACCGCTCCTTTGGTGGTGTTCAATCACGTTTAATTCTCATGTGCGAGCGTTAAAGTCTCTCTTTGACATCACTAGGGAGCGATCATTGCGATAAAGCTTTTCCCGGGGCGAAGAAATTGAGCAACAGTTTAATGTCATTGAAGTTGGTGTCTACCGTCACCGAAGGCTTCTCTTCTTTCAGATTTAGCTGTTACTATTCGTCTGATTACTATACTCAGTGAAAGTGAAGAATTACATGATCTCCTAAATGGAATGAACAGTGTAATCAGTACAGAATATGGATTAAGAGTAAATCGAAGAAAGACGAAATTAATGAGAAGTAGCAGAAATGAGAACAGCGAGAAACTTATGAGGAGTGATGGTCCTGAAGTAGATGAAGTTAAGGAAGTCTGCTATCTAGGCAGCAAAATAACCCATGATGGACGGAGCAAGGAGGACATAAAAGCAGACTAGCACTGGCAAAAAGGGCACTGCTGGCCAAGACGTGTCTATTAGTATCAAACGTAGGCCTTAATTTGGGGAAGAAATTTCTGAGAATGTACATCTGGAGTACAACATTGTATGGTAGTGAAACATGGAGTGTGGGATAACCGGAACACAAGGCGATCGAAGTATTTGACATGCGGTGCTACAGGCAAATGTTGAAAATTAGGTGGATTGGTAAGGTAAGGAGTAACGAGGTTCGCGCAGAATCGGAGAGGAAAGGAATATGTGGAGAAGACTGACAAGGAGAAGGGACAAAAGGATACGACATCTGATAAGACATCGGGAAATTACTTCCATAGTACTAGAGGTAGCTGTAGAGAGCAAACACTGTAGAGGAACACAGGTACTGGAACACATCCAGCAAATAATTGAGGACGTAAGTTGCAAATGCTACTCTGAGATGAACAGGTTGGCAGAGGAGGGGAATTCGTGGCGGGCCACATAAAACCAGTCAGAAGACAGATGACTCAAAAAAATTCGCCTGGTGTCGAGTTTACTTGTATGTCTGCCATGGCTATATAGGCCTACCACAATCTGCAACATGGTCACGTATGGAACAATGATCCATACAGAATAGAATAAAATTCTTGATTTCACGTCTATGGTCCCAAATTTTTTTAGGTCCTCATATTGCAGGTTTCGGTCGGCTATGACCATCTTTAGATCTGTTTTAGAGTCAGCACCTAATATAAGGGAGCCATATTTTATCATTTGACGATGATACTATAGGTCCTTTGTATTAGGACATGTTTTTAAAGAGGTCTGAAGACGGTCATTGCTGGTCGAAACCGGTAGTCTGAAGACCTAACAAATTTGTTACCATAGACATGAAATTAGGAAATATGTTGAAACTTCCCGGCAGATTAACACTAAGCGCCAGACCGAGACTCGAACTCGGGACCTTGGCCTTTCGAGGGGCAAGTGCTCCACCAGTTCAAGTCTCGGTCCGGTACACAGTTTTAATATACCAGGAAGTTTCATATCACGGCAGACTCCGATGCAGAGTGAAAATCTCATTCAAGAAATGTGTTTTATATATATATATATATATATATATATATATATATATATATATATATATATATATATATATACAACACTTAAATCAACTTAAGGAAAGCAGTATTTTGAGCAGTGTATCTCAACTTTAAAATATATTTACCTTTACCATTAGACCAGTAGTGTTGTTCAAATGGTTAACGAGTTCGGCAGGTTTTTTTTTCTTTTGACTTCACTAAACCAGCAGATCATACAGTGTGTTTAAAAAGCGTACTCCATATTTTGAGACATGGCAGTAGCGACCAAAACAAGAAAAAATGTTCAATAAACGACGTTCTAAAATTCACACCTTGAAAGCTATGAGACCTTGTCCATCTTCGCTAGTGCGAATCACATCTCGTCTACTGAACAAGTACTCATAGCTCTTGGGATACGTATTTTGGAGCCCACGTTTATTGGGTACTTTTTCTTGTTTTGTACCATATTACCACCTCCAAAACTTTGGAATGCCTTTTTCAAACATCTGTGTATGAACATAACTGATGTAAATTTAATAAACCCAAGCAGGGTGACTTTGTAAAATACGACAACATGCTAACACAGAATGCAAATGACAGGAATACGCATTTGAATATCGCTCATCGGAAAAATTTGTTGACAATATGAATTAAATTACTATGAACACATGAAATGTGTTCCTCCTTGAGAATATGGACAACCATCAGCTGTGTAACGAAATGAGAACGAAAATTTGAGCCTGACCGGGACTCGAACCCGGATTTTCTGCTTTACCCGGGGGATCGTCTTAACCGCTTTGTCTATCTGTGGTCGACTCCTGGCCAGATACGGACTTCCATATTGCTTCGTTCCTGCGTCACAGCTTGTACCCGTACACACTTTATGTAATTCCCGTACAGAGGAGGACATTATAACTGAAAGTATTGGAGGATAAATACGATATCGCAGTGCCTGTATTGTTAAGTACTACGTTCTTTCGTATATGCATGCATTACCAAAAATACGGAAAATAAGTTAACTTACCGATTTGTAAATCCCCAAACACGGCAATATTCTAATTACTAATGGCGATAAATATGAGGCCTGAGCACGCCTACTGCTCGACTTTTCCACTTTTGGCTTCCATCAATGAGCACATCTAATAAGTTTCAACTTTCTACATACTTCATTATTTCCTGTTGGCATACTTGCTTAATTGTAAGGCGGGATATTTTTACGGCACAAAACTGGATGAGCTGCCGTCTTTCAAGGTTTGCAACTGTCCCATTTGTTCAAAACCTGTTAGTGATATCATTTGCTAATCTCAATGTTCTACATCTTTACTTGGCTTCTCTAGCGTTAAAAGGTTTTGCTTTTCACATTTAACCAAATATAACACTGATGATGATAATTTATGGCAATGTTTGCCGACAAGATAAAGACTGCAACCTTTAACACTAGATTGCGTACTCACGGCGGTTCTCCTTGGCCGTTTTTTGGTACGACTTGGAAAGAGAGAAAAATTGATGAATGATCGCCGATGCGTCGGTTCTCGATTGTGTTCAGGAGACGTACAGATTGATTGCGCGAAAATAGTTTCTCAAATGACCTCTTAACCCGGATTGCTTTCACGTAATCAGACTCTTCAATGAAATTACCTAAGGGATCTATTTGAATAATAAAAGAAAAATTGGAAATGAATGCAAAACAGTGAAATTTTGTAAAAAAAGTTGTCAGATCGGAAATTGAACACATTAATGGTCCCCCAAATACAATCGAGACACCGCGATAAAGAACGAACCTGTAACAAAGTTCATTTAAACATAAACATTATTTGTGGTTAATTTAAAGAAAAGAATAAGCATTGATTTTCTGTACAGTGAAGCATCAATATATTCTCAAAGAACAAAGGCGTTAAACAATAAACATCAACAAATTTACAATGAATACAAAACTTACATTTTTATGTTTTTCTCATACATGGAGCAGTCCAACAATCGTTGCTTTTGTATGAGTGATATTTTGTAAAAATCAGATGTCCTGGCGTGCGCGTAAGTATTTTTTATCGTCACAAAGTTTACAAAAGCGTTTTTCTTTCTTGGTGATAACGTGGTTTTTCACACTGAATGTAATATAACTGGTAGCGGTGCTACACAACACGTCTTAACAAGTCGGCGCCCAAACATCAAAGGTAATGAAGTACATGTTAACATATCGGCGACCAGAAGTACAACTAACTATAAAGACTCTAGAATTTCCCTAACAAATGATAAATTGTTCTTTCTTCTGTTTCGCAGCTTCTTGCTATCAAGCGCTGCGGCAATGATTTTAAATATCTGCGCCCAGCGAGTCATAGTGTTTAAAAGTACCTTTTAAACGCTGGCCGCGCGTCTTGGTATAGGCGCACGTTATAAACAGATTTCGTTTCTTTACTCTCGCGTTGTCATGCTTAGTATCATTACAAACTACAGCTCGATGGCTCTCCTTTTCTCATATGTAAAATGTCTTACATCCAATAATATCACATTGCTTCCCGCGTGAGGAGCGATGACTCCGTCAGGATCATCGCGACTCATGCGTAGTCGCGATATTATTGCTTTCGTGAAGCAAGTTAGTATTACTTGCAAAAATTCTTTACAATAGATTTTACACACTACATCGGGCAAAGTGGTTAATATACAGAGTATCAGGTAAGTCTATTCGTACGACTGAAATTGATAGTAATTTGTCCATAGGGTAACTACATGACAATTGAACTGTGCTCTTTCTAATGTATTGTACAGGGATAACAAATGCTCATTTCTCGGTAAAAGATAATGAAATTAAGATAAAGATACACATACATAGATACATTATACATGGCATAATAAATATTAAAAAATAACAAAGAAATAAATTACTTGACTTCGCAGGACGTCTGGGTGCTGTGTGCACTCGTGGAAAAAATATGTTACAAAAAATTGACATTCTTGTTTTACAATGACATATTACAGGAATATTTTTGTCGTTGTTTCGTCGAAGATTTCTTGCAGTAAATACTTATTTGTGGCTTTCATGACCTGCAAAAAAAATGTTTCACTACACTTGGGTAGGTATGAGTTGCACTGGGAGTGGTAGAACTTCGGGTATAAATGATACCACTGCACTTGAGTGGGGAAATTGATTACACTTTCACAGTGGAGGAAAAGTAAGGCATCACTTTCACTGTGGAGGTTGGAGTAGTTGTCGGGGTGTGATGTTGCGTTGGAAATACGTCGTGGGCCAGGAACTGGAAGATTGGTTCTGCAACATGTTGAGCCGTATGGTGACGTTCTCTACTTCACTTGACACATGTCTGTGCTTCCATTTATGTTTTCGTACATGAAAAATACAGAAAAAAATCTGTATTTGAATGTGCTTACTTACTAATAACTTAGTCTAAAAGAAAATTGGATTACGTAAGGATAACAGTTGCTTATGTACAAAAGGTCTCATTCTCTTAGGAATGCTTAGTTCTCATATTTATCTATTTTTCTGGTTTTATTTGGTTCGACACGTTTTCGTCATTATTCGGCCTGGTCAGTAAATTCGGTAGCAATTGTCAAAATCAAGCTTAAGACTCTTCCGATTAGTGTCTTTATAACTTCACAAGGTACATGAGTGCTTAATTCATTGCTTCATCATATTTTATTTTGAATGCATTTCAAACACATTTGGCGTCCGCGCTCGTTGTGCAAAGAAAAATTGATTGTTGAGCGCTCAGCGTACACAGTGTTACGTCCGTTGCTCACAATCACGTGATAATAACTTGACAGTTCCACAACGCTAGCAGCAGTATTCTGCGAGAAGCAGAGCGTTTGGTGTCTACTAGCCGTGGTGTGAATTTTTACACAGTTTTTCATCGACTCTGGATTACGGAAGCACCCAGATGCGGGGACTCTCGCAGCTGTTTCGAAGAATGTGTCCGTGGAAAGGCGTACAGTAGTGTTTGTGGTAAGTACAACACTTATTCACTTTCACTCTTCGGCTTTCTACATCGTGGTTTCGTGGTACAAGTACTTATAACATTACTTCACACGCGGTATTTCACACGTGTCCTTGGAGTTATCAGCTTTTCAGTTCACACGTTATTATTAATTCGTGTTCACATTTATTTGGTCGTCATGTTAAGGTTCACACGCACCACTTTTATACGTGTCCATTAATTACTTGTCTACAGTCGGTTCGCACGCAGCAGCATATACGTGTCCATTTATTACTGACTGCATTATTACTACAAACTACAGTTAACATTTAGTATACATATCATGTCCAAACATTATTTACAAAGAAATATTTAGTCTCCCACAAGGCCTGACGAGAAGTGTGTCTCTTGTTCGTAGTTTGTGCTTCCAAGGCACTTTAGGTTTACACTTTGTTCGAAATCTTGTTATTCTTTTCTTTTTACAATAGTTACTCTTTTCTCAAGTTCAGCTCTTTTATTTTCTATTACGTCGTTAGTTTGAAGACATAGTCAATGTGGCTTCGTTTACGTGATGAGCAGTTCGTGTTCAAACTACCATTAGGGAAACTGGGAGGCTTGGTGTTCCCTGTCGTGCAATTGCACATAACAAATCTTAATTGAACTCGCAATTTGCGGAGAATAAGCATAGCCCGTCGACAACCAATGTGTCACGACTATCCATTCGTATAGCCTGTATGTATCGATCATGCAACCAGTTCGTAAAATTCACTTCTCTACTGGATAAGGTAGGATGGTAAGGATACCGGTTAGAGGAAAACACAAAAGACTTTTATGGAGTGAAGAGATTTGAAGACACAGTGTTAATGATGATATGATGAGCTTAAGATAAATTATTATCACCTTAGTTTTCATGACAAATAGTATAATTAAATCGATACAGTAGTTTCAGTGTCGTCTGATCCAGCTCTCTAAACAATTTTCTATGCATATCTAAAATTATTTAAACCATGCATTAGCAGTGAACTGTGTCTGTTAACTATCTTCTGTTCCAGTATCGTAAAATTGGTTTTCTAAAAAAAAAAAAAATCGTCGTATCTCGAGGACCTAAAATAGATATTTCTAGTACTAAATTAGTTTATTTATAAATGATCTTTGTAAGTATTTCAGCTGCACTGTGCCGTAAAATTATTGTGAGCGTATACGGTTTTCTCCGTATTATAATAAAATAATTCAGTTGCGCACTTCTTTCCAGCTACCTGGATCGTTATTGACTTACTTGATTCTTAGATGCTAAGCTGCTGCTTATTGCCTGCTGCGTTTCATAGGTGGTCTCATAAAATTTGTTGTCACACACTCCTTATGCATAACATAACATTTACCTCAGTAGAGTAAACGACCTTAATCAATTTTTTTTTTTTTTTTTTTTTTTACCTACGAGCAATCATTCTGGTCTGAATGATCATTTTAATTTATTTCATTCAAGAGGAGAGAGCTTTGCTATACTTAAAACTAGTGATAGCAGGTGGCACTTAGCACGTCCCTACTATAATATTTATTTGTCAGCTCTTTCGGCTGTGGCCGTTCATGGCTCAATTAACTTAAAACTAACCTACATCGAAGGCAAATCTTGCTCTCCTACAATAAATGTGTTTTACTTAATGTGCTCATATAAATTACTTATCTTGTTGTGGCATGTCAACAGGGTGTTAGTCCTGTGCATTACTCTTACATACGTTGGTACTTCACACATACTATGACAACTTATAGTGTGTGTATATTTTATTTTAGTAGCTTAACTTAACAGATATTTTCAATGGTTAACTCGGTATTTCTTCAAGTCTGCGTGATAAAACAATCCTTTTATTCGTCCAGATACAGGGTCAGCTAATAGATAGCAACCAATGTGCGGCTTTCTTAATATAATATACGGTCCTTCATACAAGTGCTGCCACTTGCGATTCTTATGATGAATCAAAGATGGTTTGAAGTGGGTCTTTAATAGCACTCGTTCATTTATACGATACGATAAGACTTTGCTAATGTGTTTGTCATGCGCCTTTTTTCTTAGGTTGGCATGAGTGGTTAAAGATATGAGAGCTTATTGGTTCCGCAGCTTCCCCGTGGAGGCCTAAAGAAGCTGCTAATGGTTTTCCGACTGGGGTGGAGCTGAAATGTCAGTTATTTTTACTTGACTAGTATTTTGCGACCTGCCAGGTCGAAAATTTGCGTTCGTATCCCATACGACTTGTGCATCTCTTCATTGCGTGTTATTTGACATCGCGTTTGGTGCTAGAATCGCCTGTGTGTAGAAAATGTTCGGATTTCCTTGGCTATTATGACCGCCGGTGTCAGGAAAACCATGCGACGAATTGTTCTGACTATTGTTCCTGAACTGTTGGTTGGGTTGGTGAGAAAACGTCGCATTTTTCGGCTGTGAAAAATTCGTTTGGTGAGAGGGAGTGAAGTGACTCGGCTGACTGTACTGTTGTGGTCTGTTATAATTGTTCCATTTCTTTCTCTTGTGACGGTTTCCATTATTCGTCTTGTTGTTCTGGTACTGGTAATTACCGTTGTGATTTATCGGTGAATTACCGTATTGTTGCTGTGTGTCTTGATAAATCGGATTGTATCTATTCTGGTGTGGATATTTGTTATATTATTTTCCATTGCGGCGATTAAAACTGTTATGATTGCCTTAGGGCTGAGCGTTTGATTGTCCCGTGTTATGATGGTACGACATTCCATTGACGCAATTTGTTATGTGCTGCTGCGGAGCGGGCGGTCCATTATTATAATTATTCCCCGCGCTCGCACGCACATCCTCATAGATCATATCCAAATTGTCAAGAACAGAAAGAAAGGCTTCTAGGTCTTCTTCACTCACATTAACTAGTTTTTCTCTTATTGACAAAGGAAGTTTTGACTTTAAGATCATAATTACATCTTTGGTTGAAATGGGCGTGTCCCAATACTGAATTTTACGTAGATATTTTTCAAAATAACGTCTCAAACCTCCTCCTTTGGTGTTGAAAGGTTCGGCGTTGTAAATCTCCTTTCGGAGTCTTTGTTGTATACCTGAACTCCAGAATTTATTCAAAAAATGTTTTTCAAAAAAAATGGTTCAAATGGCTCTGAGCACTATGGGACTCAACTGCTGAGGTCATTAGTCCCCTAGAACTTAGAACTAGTTGAACCTAACTAACCTAAGGACATCACAAACATCCATGCCCGAGGCAGGATTCGAACCTGCGACCGTAGCGGTCTTGCGGTTCCAGACTGCAGCGCCTTTAACCGCGCGGCCACTTCGGCCGGCAAATGTTTTTCAAAATCTGCATAGGTGTGACGTTTGTCTATTATTTCTGTACCCCAAATTGATCCTTCACCGTGTGCATAGCCTAAGATGAACTGTATCCGCTGCCTGTCGTTCCATGATTCTGGAAAAGCACCTTTGAATGATTTTAGGAACACCATGGGATGTATATTTCGTTTTTCAGGTATAAAAGACGAGAATAAGCATAGATTTTCTGTACAGTGAAGCATCAATATATTCTCAAAGAACAAAGGCGTTAAACTATAAACATCAACAAATTTACAATGAATACAAAACTTACATTTTTATGTTTTTCTCATGCATGGAGCAGTCCAACAATCGCTGCTTTTGTATGTGTGATATTTTGTAAAAATTAAATGTCCTGGCGTGCGCGTAAGTATTTTTTATCGTCACAAAGCTTACAAAAGCGTTTTGTTTTTCTTGGTGATAACGTGGTTTTTCACACTAAATGAAATATAACTTGTAGCGGTGCTACACAACACGTCTTAACAAGTCGGCGACCAAACATCAAAGGTAATGAAGTGCATGTTAACATATCGGCTACCAGAAGTACAACAAACTATAAAGACTCTAGAATTTTCCTAACAAATGATAAATTGTTCTTTCTTCTGTTTCGCAGCTTCTTGCTATCAAGCGCTGCGGCAATGATTTTAAATATCTGCGCCCAGCGAGTCATAGTGTTTAAAAGTACCTTTTAAACGCTGGCCGCGCGTCTTGGTATAGGCGCACGTTATAAACAGATTTCGTTTCTTTACTCTCGCGTTGTCATGCTTAGTATCATTACAAACTACAGCTCGATGGCTGTCCTTTTCTCATATGCGAAATGTCTGAATTCCAATAATATCACACTTCACAAAAATTCTTATCGTCTACAAACAGGACTAATCCTGTCTCCTTATTCAAATAAGATATTGATCCATTAACGTAAAGTATGAACAGTAATCTGTCAAAGATTGAACCTTGTGAGACTATCGTTGTAATAACTCCACATGCAGATGATGTGACATCCCTCCTTGTATTAATCGAACGGTTCAGGGTAATTTTCTACGTTCTGAAATCGTACATATATTATAAAATGGACGTTTGTATGTGTGTATGAATGTTTGTATGGTCCACATCTCCTCCTAAGCAACTAGACAGATTTCAACGAAACGTAGTAAGATCTCTTACTATGAGGCAAGAACCAACGCAGCGGGGGTAACATCCAAATATGGCACTACATGCATCTACAAAATTATATCATGGTAATACCCATAGCCAGGAGATATGATGCCATAAACACAGAGAGAACTGTCCTATTGTGCATGACGTCTAAATTTGTAACTTCTTTGCTGCTAACTCTGTTCGCAACGTATTTCGCAGTCAACATCTAAATATGAAACAAATATATCTTTCTACGACATACAATTCGAGAGATAAATCGTCCCATAACACTGAGGTGGGTGGAAAAAAGACCGCATCGTGAATGACGTTTTCATACACTCCTGGAAATTGAAATAAGAACACCGTGAATTCATTGTCCCAGGAAGGGGAAACTTTATTGACACATTCCTGGGGTCAGATACATCACATGATCACACTGACAGAACCACAGGCACATAGACACAGGCAACAGAGCATGCACAATGTCGGCACTAGTACAGTGTATATCCACCTTTCGCAGCAATGCAGGCTGCTATTCTCTCATGGAGACGATCGTAGAGATGCTGGATGTAGTCCTGTGGAACGGCTTGCCATGCCATTTCCACCTGGCGCCTCAGTTGGACCAGCGTTCGTGCTGGACGTGCAGACCGCGTGAGACGACGCTTCATCCAGTCCCAAACATGCTCAATGGGGGACAGATCCGGAGATCTTGCTGGCCAGGGTAGTTGACTTACACCTTCTAGAGCACGTTGGGTGGCACGGGATACATGCGGACGTGCATTGTCCTGTTGGAACAGCAAGTTCCCTTGCCGGTCTAGGAATGGTAGAACGATGGGTTCGATGACGGTTTGGATGTACCGTGCACTATTCAGTGTCCCCTCGACGATCACCGGTGGTGTACGGCCAGTGTAGGAGATCGCTCCCCACACCATGATCCCGGGTGTTGGCCCTGTGTGCCTCGGTCGTATGCAGTCCTGATTGTGGCGCTCACCTGCGCGGCGCCAAACACGCATACGACCATCATTGGCACCAAGGCAGAAGCGACTCTCATCGCTGAAGACGACACGTCTCCATTCGTCCCTCCATTCACGCCTGTCGCGACACCACTGGAGGCGGGCTGCACGATGTTGGGGCGTGAGCGGAAGACGGCCTAACGGTGTGCGGGACCGTAGCCCAGCTTCATGGAGACGGTTGCGAATGGTCCTCGCCGATACCCCAGGAGCAACAGTGTCCCTAATTTGCTGGGAAGTGGCGGTGCGGTCCCCTACGGCACTGCGTAGGATCCTACGGTCTTGGCGTGCATCCGTGCGTCGCTGCGGTCCGGTCCCAGGTCGACGGGCACGTGCACCTTCCGCCGACCACATCGATGTACTGTGGAGACCTCACGCCCCACGTGTTGAGCAATTCGGCGGTACGTCCACCCGGCCTCCCGCATGCCCGCTATACGCCCTCGCTCAAAGTCCGTCAACTGCACATACGGCTCACGTCCACGCTGTCGCGGCATGCTACCAGTGTTAAAGACTGCGATGGAGCTCCGTATGCCACGGCAAACTGGCTGACACTGACGGCGGCGGTGCACAAATGCTGCGCAGCTAGCGCCATTCGACGGCCAACACCGCGGTTCCTGGTGTGTCCGCTGTGCCGTGCGTGTGATCATTGCTTGTACAGCCCTCTCGCAGTGTCCGTAGCAAGTATGGTGGGTCTGACTCACCGGTGTCAATGTGTTCTTTTTTCCATTTCCAGGAGTGTACATTCATTCGTTACTTCTGAAATACTACTACTGTAAAGTCAACTTAAGGGAACCACTGACAGCTGGCAGCACACGACAGCTCTCAAGTCTGAAGCGCAGGCAGCTGTAGTCGGAAACAAGAGCCGCCTATGAAGTGGTGTCGGCATAGAGACGTTCAGGAAATCTCACTGTAGAGACGTGAAGCAGGTGCGCCAAGCTGCCTTGATGTGGCATTAGAAATATTGTTTACGATCAAGTTCTAAGATAGATAAAGATTACAGAGAATTTCTACACTGGGTACTACGAAGCGTATTCGGAAACTAAGGCTCATTCTGGCGCGAACTGGGAAACACACTGCAAAGCCGATGACGCTTTGCACAGGTGTGTTGGACAATGTCTGTAGTATACCTGTCAATCGCGTCACGTCGCTCTCTTCAGTCCTGAGCGCACAGTGAGCACGTAAAGATGCCGAGATAAATAGCATCTCCCGCCATGTATGAACCCTGACCGCGCCTGATGTCATGCAGCCCACATAACATAACTGCGATGCGATTCGTTCTTCGTGACAGTTCCCGACCGCACTCTGTAAGGGCAATGAGGATGCTCCCTTAGCGTTTTCCTTGGGAAGTGTGTGAACACCCACCACACAGGCCAGGCATGGCTATTCCTGAGATTCATTTCTGCTCACATGAAGACAATATTTTGTCAGACACAGCGAGCTGTAGACCAGCATAGAGAATTGGCGGGAAACAGAGGCGGCTGTCTTCTAAGACGAAGGTATTGGAAACGCTATGAGAGATGTCTAAGTCGGAGCGGAGACTACGTAGAGAAGCAGCTGGAAGATGTAACTAACTGTTGCAAATACAACATTTTCGATTTTCTCTGTGATCAACGGATCGGGCCCTGCTATCTGATTAGTCCTGGTTGTGTTTGTTGTTGTCGTCTTCAGTCCAGAGACTGGTTTGATGCACTGGTTTGATGCAGCTCTCCATGCTACTCTATCCTGTCCAGGCCTCTTCATCTCCGAGTAACCACTGCAACATACATCCCTCTGTTGCTGCTTATGGTATTCATCTCTTGGTCTCCCTCTGCGATTTTTACCCTCCATTCCGCCCTCCAATACTAAATTGGAGATTCTTTGATGCCTCCGATCCTTTTAGTCAAGTTGTTCCACAAATTCCTCAGCTCTCCAGTTCTGATCAGCACCTCCTCATCAGTTACGTGACCTGCCCATCTAATCTTCAGCATTCTTCCGTAGCACCACATTTCGAAAGCTTCTATTCTTTTCTTGTCCAAACAATTTAGCGTTTCACCTTCCATACATGGCTACACTCCACACAAATACTTTCAGAAACGACTTCCTGACATTTAAATCTATACTCGATGCTTTCCTTGCCATTGCCAGTCTACATTTCATGTCCTCTCCACTTCGACCATCGTCAGTTATTATCCTCCCCAAATAGTAAAACTCATTTACTACTTTAAGTGTCTCACTTCCCAGTCTAATTCCCGCAGCATCACCCGATTTAATTCGACTACATTCCATTATTCTCGTTTTGCTGTTGTTGATGTTCATCTTATATCCTCCTTTCAAGATACTGTACATGCTGTTCAACTGCTCTTCCAGGTCTTTTGCTGTCTCCAATAGAATTACAATGTCATCGGAAAACCTCAAAGTTTCTATTTCTTGGCTCAAAGTTTACAAAAGCGTTTTTTTTCTTGGTGATAACGTGGTTTTTCACCTCGTAACTTGTGGCGGTGCTACACAGGTCACAGGTCATCAGTCCCCTAGAACTTAGAACTACTTAAACCTAACCAACCTAAGGACATCACACACATCCATGCCCGAGGCAGGATTCGAACCTGCGACCGTATCGGTCGCACCGTTCCAGACTGTACGCCCAGAACTGCTTTTATTTCTTATCCATGGGTTTTAATTCCTACTCCGATTTTTTCTTTTGTTTTCTTTACTGCTTGCTCAATATATAACATCAGGGATAAACCCTGTCTCACTTCCTTCCCAACCACTGCTTCCCGTTCATGCTCCTCGACTCTTATAACTGCGAGCTGGTTTCTGTGCAAGCCTTTTGCTCCCTGAATTTTACCCCTGCCACCTTTAGAATTTGAAAGATAGTATTCCAGTTAACATTGTTAAAAACTTTCTCTGACGCTACAAATGCTATAAACGTAGGTTTGCCTTCCTTTAATCTATCCTCTAAGATAGTCCTGATATGTTTTTTAATTTCAATATTGTACTTACACGTTTGTACGTCATGCATATTTCTTTGTATGACTGTTTCATAATTTCAAAGACGTTTTCACGAATACACATAAATGAAATTTTATTCAGTATTAAAGTAAAACCACAGTTCATGTTTTCGTTTCTAATAGAAGTGAATGAATACCTGGGGAATGCCAGGTTTTGTCAGTTAGCCTTAAATGAGAACCAAACCAGGCATTTGCAAAAAGGGCTTAGGAAGCTACGGACACCGCATGTTTGAGGAGGCTAGTCCGAGAGGAGGTCGGCGCAAATGGAAGGCGAAAGCGGTGGAAATCGAGGTCCGTGGGAGCGCGCCAGGCAGGTCCCAGACGAATATCAAGACTGGGCGCCGGAGATCTTAAAACAAATTTCACGCGGCCGGGAGGAGGGAATGGAGAAGTTTGTTCTCGAGTTTGTGCAGACACTGGTGTGCGCCGACAGCGGCCGACCTTCCATTCCTCAAGCGCCTTCCCCTCCCCCCCCCCCCCCCACTCAACTTCCCACTCCCACCCCCACCCACACCATAACCCCCACCACCAGTCTTTTCATGTCTTCTCCGCCCGCCCCCTTTCTGCCCCACCATTCAGACAAGTTCTAGCTGGCAGTGATTCTGCTGACGCAAGTCTGCCTCGCGAATCAGTCTGCTCGGGCGGATGGGGGAGCTTGGGGAGCAGCAGTCAGGGAGGGAACTGGGTCGTCCATCTTTCACTGCGCGAGACACAAGTAATCATCTGTCATATGTGGCGGGCCACGCGGCTACAGTGGGCCTTCGAATACTCGGCCTTCCTTTGCCCCCGACGACGTGTCTGAATGAGAAGGAGCAGGGGATTTTTGAAGCTTTCCCACTGTAATTGATGGCTTCCAAGATTCTACTTCTACACTGCCTGACTAAAAAGCATCCAGAAGCTATGGAGGGAGGAGGGCAGAAGAAAACAGAACGAAACCTAAGGGGTTGAGAGAGTATGTGATTTTATTTCAGTGATCACAACTGTTGTAAGTGGTCCTTGATATCCTGGATGCTTCCATTGAGGCAGAACTTACATCCGAGCTCATGTTCTATTGGGAACAGATGTTTGTATCTCTTGGATCTCACTGGCCGCAGGAGTACCTCAGTTCGGCACTTCACACAGTCACATGCCATATATGGACGAGCATTGTCCATTTGAAAAATGGCAACACGATATGGTGTCACATGAGGACGCCTGATGCCCATTATTGTACAGGATGAAAATACACTGGTTGGTACAATTATGGGTTGTTTGGTTTTCTCCATGAGGAGACTGAGTAGATACTATAAGACATAAGATATTGGTTCACTTTTTTTACAACATATATCAGAAGAATTACTTTGTACAGTTGTAAGCTACCGCTTCTGTTTTACTCTTTTCTGCTGATGGTTAAGCCTGAGAGCCGAACGTACAAGTGAAAAAGTTTGCACAACGGATTTTATAACGCTAATTTGTCGCCCTGACACTTATACGCTCTCCAGAAGGGTAAGCTTATCCTTTGCCCTTTATGTGACGTTAACTAGTCGTATGCAAATCTGATTAGTTTCTAACCACATTCTCAGTATACGCTAGAATGTTCAGATGTGCTGACCTACAAACACTGCCTCCACCAGGTGGTTGCAAACATGGAATACACAAATAAGTAGATAATAAAATGACAAAGGAAAGTACTAGCTATGAAATGATGCACTCAGTAGTGTTAAATTCTTTACTCTTCTGCAATTCACTCTATTCAAGATTACACAGCACGTGCAACATTATAGTTCTGCCTATTCACATTTGGTAATCGCTCTGTCTGGCACTGTCCTGTGGTATATTCACGTTCGTTAATTCAAGCGCGGAATACTGACATCAGCTATGGCAATTGCAATTATATTTAGAACTACACTCGGGACTAGCAACGTGAAGCCTCAGCATAGAACGAAAAAGACACGTGATCAGCAATTTACTTTACTTCCCTCGCACGACCACTACAGTGATCTGACGCTTATCGCTGCAAAGGTTCTCGGCTCAGCGAGATAACATAAATTCTACTTCACCAAAAGCTTCCGTGGGCACCTCCACAAGTGTTTCTCAGTCGCTACGCTTTTTCGTAGCGCCTGTTCTTTTTTCTTCCCCTTTTTAATGTGTGTGACCAATCATGTTGCTGGAAGGCGTTCGTTTCCGAGCGCCGACCAATCTCGTTTGTGCAACCGACCGAAGCTTCTAGAAGCTTCCAGACTGTTCCAGAAGCTTCCGCTCCGGCCGTTGGGAAAACCACCTACACGCCGCCACACGTTTTGTGAGCGAGCCCCCGTGTCTTCTCCTTGTCCTCGGCCACGTGGCTCCCGCTAAGCCGCGGTCCACCCGCCTGCGGTTTCCAGAGTAGCTTACGGGCGCTGTTGTCTTCAGCTCTCAGGCCTGCCTGCCACGCTTTTGTCTTTCCCGTTCTCCTGCCAGCCTCCCGTCTCCGTCCGCTTCACTATCGCCCAACGTGCAGATATTCTGCTACAAATTAAGATCCGTAGCCGATGTCAGTATCGTTAATGCTTTCATGTCTCGATGTTTATACTTCCGGAGTGGTAATTGTAATGTCGCTCAAAATGATGCCACCTTACAGAGTCCATTTTCATAGAACTGTCTTCAGTATTTACAGCTGTCTCTGAACATTAATGTACCACTTGATACAGACAAAATAAGACTCTCACTCCGAGTACACTTAACGATTGCTGTCACGTTGAGCTCTGCCTAATGCGTTGATCACACAGCTCGCCTACCAGATGAAGAAGAAGATCCATCGTGGCAGCGTAGCGAAACGTTTCCAGGAGTGACTACGTCAGTGTCGCACATTCTTCGATGGGGCTTGGAGCTACTGTCTTCTCTTGTGGTTGCTTTTCAAGGTGCCAACCTTGCTTTGGCTCCTCACTCTTTGGACCACGCCTCACGTATGACGTAGTGTTGGGCCAAAGCACTAGCAACCATGACGTGAGGTCATATTCGATGGCTCGCCCTGCCATCCCTCCAAGACAAAAAGTCTGCTGTACCTATCCTAAAAATTGGAAGGACGGAACCTCTCCTCGTCTTCGCTGGCCATCTGGGCTAGTGCACTATCGCGACTCATCGCTCAACACAATGCGAAGCCATTCACCTACAGCCCATGCTTCCCAGCGACAGTACCACTTCAAGTGCTGCTACTACCTTCATTCATGTTTATGTTTGTCCATCCATCAGACTGAAAGTTTGAGGGACTTCGGCCGTTCACTTATGTAATAAAATGGAACACCTTCTCCCGTCCTTTAGATGTCATTCATTACATGACTACCAATTTGAGTGATTCAGTACACCATCTTCAGGCCTTAACTGACGCTGAGGGGGCTAACATGTCAGGTAGTTGATGGTTGGAGACACAATATCGTTGTTACAGTCGACGGTAGCCCGTTCATAGATGTTGGCCACTGATGGAATTGAGCGTCAGTTAATGACTGAAGACGAGCACTGAATCACGGGAACTGGTAGCCATACAATACAGAACATCGAAAGGACGACTGCAGGTGTTCAGATTTATTACATCTTCATCCATTTAACTTTCTATTTTACTGCCAGTGTCTCTCACTAACGATCGTTCTCTCTTTGGCTCCTATTGATATTATCTGCATCTATTTCCTTTCTCTTTCAGTGCCACTTTCTACCTCCCAACTTCTCTCTCTTTCTCTCCCACCTCCACTTTCTCCTCACACTTCCACCTTCAGTTTATCTCTACTCTATTTCAGCACAGTTAGGCGCGAATATGCTTGCGTGGGCAGGTTTTTTTGTGAGGAAGCAAGAATGACGATTAGGCAGCTGTTTCCCATCTTTTGTGTCGCAGTGTTTTAAAAAGGAGCATATTCCTTTTATGTCCTCCGTCAGGAACATTTATCAGCTGGTTCTCTTCTTTTTCTTGTTACACCAGAGTGTGCTGTTTATATAAAACGAATTCTCTGGTCAGTAAAGTTTCGACCGTTTATTGATATACCTCAACAAGTGTACACACTTTGACACATGAGATAAACAAGAAAGGACGCATAGTTAAAGTTAACACAAAATTGTCCCCCATTCAAAGCACGATCACTTTGCACCACTTTACATAAAGACGCATGATATTTTTAGGCTGTTCGTACAATATGACAAAAAATGCTGTGTTTGATTAGCAAGTACAAGAAATTTCGTGAAACGAGGTAATTTATTGCAAGGTACTTACACCGCTAAGTGGCACCACTGAATAATGGGCAAGACAAGACAGCCTGTATAGGTGTAATGTCCGCATTATAAAGCGACAGCGCGTTATAAAGTTTGATTGGTGAGAAATGGCAATTAAAACATGGTTTGGTGATCTCAGAAGCCTTGCGCTGGTCCCAGAAACACGTCCGTTTAAATTTCGTTTCCACATCAGACCGGTTATTACACGCATATTTTTCTATGACATTCAACTTCTGAATTTCCGCAACAAATATCGTAAAAAGTTTCTAGGTTCCACGAGATCATAATCTTAAGAACATATGATAGAAATACACTGACGAGCCAAAGAAGCTGGTACACTTGCCTAATATGTGTAGGGACCCAGCGAGCACACAGAAGTGCCGCAGCATGATATGGCATGGACTCGACTAATGTCTGAAGTAGTGCTGGACGGAAATGACACCATGAATGCTGCAGGGCTATCCGTAAATCTGTAAGAGTACGTAGGGGTGGGAATCTCTCTGAAAAGTACGTTGAAAGCCATCCCAGATATTTTCAATAATGTTCATGTCTGGGGAGTTTGGTAGCCAGTGTGTTCCTGGAACCACTCTACAGCAATTCTGGACGTGTGGGGTGTCGCATTGTCCTGCTGGAATTACCCATGTCCGTCGCAATGCACAATGGATATGAATGGATGCAGGTGATCAGACAGCTGCCACAGTTGTATCTCGACGTATCAGGGATCCCATATCACTCCAACTGCACGCGCCCCACACCATTGCAGAGCCTCCATCAACTTCAAAAGTCTCCTTCTGACATTCAGGGTCCATGCATTCGTGAAGTTGTCTCCAGATCCCTACGCACCCATCCAATCGATACAATTTGAAACAAGACTCTTACGGCCAGGCAACAGGCTTCCAGTCATCAACAGTCCAATGTCGGTGATGACGGGCCCAAGCGAGGCGTAAATCTTTGTGTCGTACAATCATCAAGGGTACAGGAGTGGGCCTTCGGCTCCAAAAACCCATATCGATGATGTTACATCGAACGGTTCGCACGCTGACACTTGTTGATGGCCCAGCATTGAAATCTGCAGCAATTTGCGGAAGGGTTGCACTTCTTTCACATTGAACGATTCTCTTCAGTTGTCGTTGGTCCCGTTCTTGCAGGGTCTTTTTCGGGCCGCAACGATGTCCGAGATTTCATCCTTTACCGGATTCCCGATATTCACGGTACACTTCTGGAATGGTCGTACGGGACAATCCGCACTTCATCGCCATTTCGGAGATGCTATGTTCCATCGCTCGTGCGCTGACTACAACACCACGTTCAAACAATTAAATTTTGATAACCTGCCATTGCAGCAATAGTAAGCCATCTAACAGCTGCGCCCGACACCTGTTGTCTTATGCAGGGTGTTACAAAAAGGTACGGCCAAACTTTCAGGAAACATTCCTCACGCACAAATAAAGAAAAGGTTTTATGTGGACATGTGTCCGGAAACGCTTATTTTCCATGTTAGAGCTCATTTTATTACTTCTCTTCAAATCACATTAATCATGGAATGGAAACACACAGCAACAGAACGTACCAGCGTGACTTCAAACACTTTGTTGCAGGAAAGGTTCAACATGTCCTCCGTTAGCGAGGATACATTCATCCGCCCTCCGTAGCATGGAATCCCTGATGCGCTGATGCAGCCCTGGAGAATGGCGTATTGTATCACAGCCGTCCACAATACGGGCACGAAGAATCTCTACATTTGGTACCGGGGTTGCGTAGACAAGAGCTTTCAAATGCCCCCATAAATGAAAGTCAAGAGGGTTGAGGTCAGGAGAGCGGGGAGGCCATGGAATTGGTCCGCCTCTACCAATCCATCGGTCACCGAATCGGTTGTTGAGAAGCGTACGAACACTTCGACTGAAATGTGCAGGAGCTCTATCGTGCATGAACCACATGTTGTGTCGTACTTGTAAAGGCACATGTTCTAGCAGCACAGGTAGAGTATCCCGCATGAAATCATGATAATGTGCTCCATTGAGCGTAAGTGGAAGAACATGGGGCCCAATCAAGACATCATCAACAATGCCTGCCCAAACGTTCACAGAAAATCTGTGTTGATGACGTGATTGCACAATTGCGTGCTGATTCTCGTCAGCCCACACATGTTGGTTGTGAAAATTTACAATTTGATCATGCTGGAATGAAGCCTCATCCGTAAAGAGAACATTTGCACTGAAATGAGGATTGACACATTGTTGGATGAACCATTCGTAGAAGTGTACCCGTGGAGGCCAATCAGCTGCTGATAGTGCCTGCACACGCTGTACATGGTAGGGAAACAACTGGTTCTCCCGTAGCGCTATCCATACAGTGATGGGGTCAACGTTACCTTATACAGCAGCAACTTCTCTGACGCTATTAGGGTTATCATCAACTGCACGAACAATTGCCTCGTCCATTGCAGGTGTCCTCGTCATTCTAGGTCTTCCCCAGTCACGAGTCATAGGCTACCGCAGCCACAAAATGCAGTTGCACTGCCTTTTCGTCCTTTTGATACGGCACTGGAAAGCTGGACGGAGTGGTCACACCAATTTCGATTCCATCTCGCCGCCTACAGAATTCAAGGTAATGAGCGGCAGCCTTTCTTATTAGCATGCGCGGCGTATCCACGTACCGAGTGATAGTGAAATTGTTTCCCCGACGCGACGTAGCAACTCTGTCTTACAAAGAAATTTTGTCGGCATTAGATGCATACTTCAAACAATCAGTCAATGTAGTTGCAAAAAGGTATACTTTCTTTCGTACAAAATGTATGGCCGGTCAAACTAATCAGGAGTGGGTTGCAACTTTGCAAGGCCTTACTAGGGATTGTGCTTTTGAGTGTGAATGTGGACTCCCTTATTCAGATACCATGGTACGTGATGCAATTGCACAGAACGTTTCTGATGTTCGTATAAGGGAACAGATTTTGAAACTAGTCAATCCCTCCCTTTAACAAGTGATGGACATATTGGATAGGCAAGACACACTTGACTTTGCTCAGAAATCATTTGCAACTTCGCCAGCCGTGTGTCATGTTAACTGGCCCACCGGGCGCGCTGCACGGAACAGTAAACAGCCCTCGTGCCCGTCCGCGCAGCTGCCGCCAAGCTCTCCAAAACGTCTGCAGCGCAAGCACCGCAAATGCAGTGCTGAAATCATGCCCGCGGTGTGCTACTAGACGTTCGCGTGAGAATTTCCTGTCACGCCAAGCTATTTGCTTTTTCTGTAATAAAAAAGGACATGTTCAAAGTGTTTGCCAGAAAAAGCTCAGAACAGACACTCACAACCATTCCAGGCCCTTTGCTTCGCGCCGGAATCGAACCAAGGATACTCAGGCTCGTGAACCTTCGCCCATGGACATTCATGTAGTTAATTCCACTCCGCCCAGTGCCACTCTCTTTAACAGTGACTGTGTTCGTCCCACAAAAAGTGTGCGTCGACATCGACGGAAATCCCGTCCGGTCACAAGTGATTCTGTACCAGTGTCGGTTCACGTTGCACGAGACAGTCGCTCTTGTCGTAAGCAGGACAATAAACTTTTTGTGGACTTGGATATTCATGGCAACGTGATACCATTCCAGCTCGATACAGGAGCTGCGGTTTCACTAATCACTCACGACACGTACCAACAGCTGGGCAAACCTCCGTTGCATGCCGCAAATGTTAAGCTAACTACATATTCAGGTCACAAGATCTCTGTGTTAGGGCAGTGCAGCCATCTTGCAACACACAAAGGACAAACAAAACGTGTGTCTTTTTACATCCTTCGTTCTTCTTCTGCTGTGAACTTGTTTGGTTTAGATTTATTTCAGTTGTTTAACTTGTCTATAGTCAATCAGGTCCTATCAGTGAACCAGACTGTGCCTTCAGCCAGTGTTTCTCGTCTATGTGAAGAATTTGCAGACATTTTTGCACCGGGCCTAGGTTGCGCTAAGAACTATAAAGCACATTTGGAACTGAAAGTAAACGCGCAACCGAAATTTTTCAGAGCGTGCAATGTTCCCCACGCATTGCGTGATGAGGTCGCACGAACGTTACACGATTTGGAATCACGAGGTGTGATTGAACGTGTGCAGGCTTCTCTCTGGGCATCACCCTTAGTAATTTTGCCAAAACCTTCCGGAAAATTGAGACTTTGTGTGGAATTCAAGGCAACGGTGAACCCACAACTAGTGATTGCAACTTGTCCTTTACCCCGCCCGGAAGATCTTTTTGACAAACTGTGCCCGGGTACATATTTTTCGAAGTTGGACCTGGCAGATGCGTACTTGCAAATACCAGTGGACGACGAATCCCAGCGCGTCTTGGTGGTTAACACGCATCTTGGTTTGTACCGATTCAAAAGACTGCCATTCGGGTGTGCATCCGCCCCTGCATTGTTTCAGCAATATCTGCAAACTGTTTGTGCGTCGGTCCCTACTGCAGCAAACTATCTGGAAAGACAGAAGAAGAACATTTAGCCAATCTCAGAACATTATTTCAGGTCTTGCGACAAAATGGTCTTCACTTCCGGAAGGACAAATGTGTGTTTTTTGCTCGTGACTTACCCTATCTGGGACATGTAATCAATGCCCAAGGCATACATCCCAGTCCCGAGCACCTCCGTGCCATACAAGACTTGCCTTCGCCGCAGAATTTGAAGCAGCTACAGAGTGTGCTGGGAAAAATTAATTATTACCACAGATTTGTGCGCCACGCCTCTTCCATTTCAGCTCCGCTTCATCGCTTACGCCGTAAAGGTGTTCCGTTTGTCTGGACGACGGAATGCGACCGCGCCTTTCGCCAGTTGAAATCGGCGTTGCTTTCAAATACTTGCCTTACGCCATTCGATCCCCAGAAACCCCTTTTGTTGATGGTAGATGCATCGGATTTCGGGATCGGTGCTGTGCTTGCGCACAAAGATGGATCCCATGATCGCCCTATTGCCTTTGCGTCCAAATTTCTCTCGTCTGCACAAAGAAATTATTCCCAGATCGAGAAAGAAGCTTTGGCTCTCGTATTTGGTGTTACAGTTTCATGATTTCTTGTATGGTCGTCACTTTACCATCATCACAGACCACAAACCTTTGACGTCGCTTTTTCATCCGAACAAGCCTGTACCTCCACGTACAGCGCAGAAACTTATTCGCTGGTCAATTTTCCTCTCGCAGTACCGCTACGATATCTTGTATCGGTCCACTGCTAAGCACGGAAACGCCGATGCGTTGTCCCGTTTGCCTGTTGCTGTGGATAGAGCATTCGATTCCTCCGAACTTGCTTGCATGCTCATTGATTCGGAAACCGATGACGTGGTTGAATCGTTTCCGATTGATTTTCGGCGTGTAGCTACAGCCACAGCTGCTGACCCTGTCCTTGCTACCGTTTTGCGTTTTGTTGCTACGCAATGGCCCTTGTGAAAGACACGGACCGAGGATCCGTTAGTTCGCCGATTTTTTGCTCACAAGGAGAGACTTTTTGTACGACGTGGTGTTTTGCTGTTGCGTTCTGATAATGATCAGTCCAGGGTCGTGGTCCTACGTTCGTTACAGTCCTCTGTCGTACGAGTTCTCCACCAAGGACATTGGGGTATAGTGCGAACGAAACAACTTGCTCGTCAGCACTGTACTTGGTTCGGAATCGATGCTGCGATTACGAATATGTGCTCTTCTTGCATGTCGTGTGCCTAACAACACTTCGCACCACCGCGGAAATTCTTTGCATGGCCAAAAGCCACTTCCCCTTGGCAACGCTTACACATCGATTTTGCTGGTCCATTCTGGAATGCTCGATGGTTGGTTCTGGTCGATTCATTCAGTAATTTTCCTTTTGTTGTCCGGATGTCTTCCACGACGTCATCTGCCACCATCCAAGCGTTATCCGCTATCTTTTGCATTGAAGGTCTTCCACAGACTATTGTTTCCTTGCAGAATTTCAGTAATTCTGCAAGGCCAATGGTATTCAACATCTGACATCCGCGCCGTTTTCGCCTCAGTCCAACGGTGCCGCTGAACGATTGGTCCGGACTTTCAGGTCACATATGTTGAAGCTGAAAGAGTCGCATTCTCGGGAGGACGCGTTATTGCTCTTTTTGTCCTCGTATCGTTCTCAGCCCCGAGATGGTCGCTCGCCGGCTGAGTTGCTCCACGGTCGTCCTCATCGATCCTTGATGTCTTTGCTGCATCCGCCGCATCAGGTACCTGTGCAGCGGCAGACACCTGCTTTTGTTCCAGGCGACGTTGTATACTATCGCAACTATCGCGGTCGGCATCTCAATCAGCTGCGCCTCTGTCGTCGCACGGGTTCTGCCGCTCCCCATCTGCTTTCAGCGACGGTGCCGTTCGGTCAGCGCCCTAGGGTCCCATCTACTGGCTCGCTTCATCCCCAGGTGTTACCGACGCTGCCTTCCATTTTGCCCCATGGCGACACGCCTCCGCCGCCGCCGCCTGTCCTCCCGCCGGCGACGCCCGCAGTTGACGCTTCGCTGCAGCCGCCAAGCGCCTTCCTGGGTCACGCGCCGCCGATCGCTTCCCGTGACCAGCAGTCCTCCGCCATGGAACTCTTGCCCGCTCCGGACCACATGGCGTTTTCGCGCGTCGGGTACCCCGAAGCGACGGAGGTCGACCCTTCGGCCCCTCCTGTCTATCTACGGGCGCATACACCGCATGTTGGCGTGCACCCTGGACTAGGTTTTCAGGCGTTTCCTAGCTCCCCTCGGACCGAATGGCCGGGTGCGGGTGGCACAGCCTCGCCTGTTGTTAGGCTCCCCACCTCGTCGCCTGCGTCAACATGGGGTCCTCCCCACGGCGGGCGGAAGCCTTATAACACCACCGTTCGCCGATTTGCGGGGGAAGAATGTGGTGTCACCGCCAGACACCACACTTGCTAGGTGGTAGCCTTTAAATCGGCCGCGGTACATTAGTATACGTCGGACCCGCGTGTCGCCACTGTCAGTGATTGCAGACCGAGCACCGCCACACGGCAGGTCTAGAGAGAATTCCTAGCACTCTCCCCAGTTGTACAGCCGACATTAATAGCAATGGTTTACTAACAAATACGCTCTCATTTGCCCAGACGATAGTTAGCATAGCCTTCAGCTACGTCATTTGCTACGACCTAGCAAGGCGCCATTATCAATAGATATTTAACTTGTGATGCCTGTGCCGTCAGACTGATGTACACCACTTATGGATTAAAGTTAAGTATTATATCAACTACGTACTTTATTTGCTACTATTAATTCCCTTAACTGTTCCAGACCTCGCGCCAGCCTGCGTGAGCTTAAGCGCGTGCCTTTCGGTTTCCTCTCATAGTGACTTGGCTGTCTTGCCAAGTCACAACAGAAATTAAGCGTTTCTGGACACATGTCCACACATCTTTTCTTTATTTGTGTGTGAGTAATGTTTCCTGAAAGTTTGGCCGTACCTTTTTGTAACACCCTGTATAGCTGTTGCCGACAGCAGCAGCATATTGTAACTGTTCATATATCTCTGTATTTGAATACGCATACCTATCGAGTTTCTTTGGCGCTTCAGTGTGGATTCATATTGAGATGGCTGTTAGGGATATATGTGATTGCAATCGCTTTGCTGGTGTAACTCTTTGTACATGTGGGTTCCCGTCAAGCCCATTACGTCCATTAGAAGAAATAATAAAAAAACTCACCTAAATCTTGATAACCTGTCATTGTAGCAGCAGTAACCGATCTAACATCTGCGCCTTACACTTTTTGTCTTATGTAGGCGTTGCCGACCCCAGTGCCGTATTGTGCTTGTTTATATGTATCTGTATTTGAATACGCATGTCTATAACAGTTTCTTTGTCGCTTCAGTGTAGTAATTACTGCAGTGGCCATTTCCACTGGTAGCTACTCAGGTTACAAATTTTTTTCTGTATGCCTTAATAAGAGATAAAGATTTTCGAAAATGGGGAAATGGGTTTTCTAGATAAACGTCTACGGAACGCACTGTTAAAGTTTCAGACTTTTGTTGTGGTTAGTTATTTAGCTAATTGCGGCCTAAGTTGCAAAAGCGACTAAAACCAATAATTTTGATGTCTGGATAAGTATAGTAACTCCGAACATCTGCATCTCAGTGACGAGGTATAGAAAAAATTTTCGATGTTTCCCGAGAACAGCAGCTTAGGAATTTATAGTATATATTTGAACTATTTGCCGTGAACAAAAATTATAGAAGTGGCCATCCCCATAAATGGTACTTTTAGCTCCCAAACATAATGGTTCTTTGGGGTTTTCTCAGTAACAATCCATGAAAAATATTGCTTTTATAAGCTTCCAAAGGGTCGCACTAGGCCTCAACCAGTGCAGAAGAATCAATTGATTTGCTCAATTTACCTCGGCTGGACGAAGTGTGTAATATTTAAATTTTGACCCTGTGCTGTATGATAGCTACAGTGTGCGCATTCTTCCAACAGGTATACAAATGGTAGTTAGGCAAAGAGCTAAGGCCTATCCAAAGCACTAGATCCCTAGCTCTGTGATCGACAGAACGCAAAGTATGACCTCATGGAAAAAAAATGCGCGCCGCTGTTTGGAACATATTGGTACGGTACCCTGCTCTGCCGTGTACAGACAAATCCCAATGTACTGTACACTGAGGTGACAACAGTCATGGTGTACCTCCTGATAACAAGTCAGACCTCCTTTTGCCTGGTGTAGTGCAGCAACTCGGCGTGGCATGGACTCAAAAAATCGTTAAAGCACCTACAGGAATACTGAGCCATATTGTTTCTATGGCCGTCCATAACTGCGAAAATGTCGACGTTGTAGGAGTTTGTGCAGGAACTGTCCTCTCGATTATCTCCCATAAGCGTTTGATGGGATTGATGTCAGGCGATCTGGGTAGTCAAATCGTTCACTCGAATTCTCCAGAATGTTCTCCAAACCAGTCACGAACTATTGTGGCCCGGTGACATGGCGCATTGTCATCCATAACAATTTCATAGTTCTTTGTGAACATGTAGTTCACGGCTGCAATTGGTTTCCAGCCCACACCCCTATCGAGCCACCACCAGGTAGTACATTGCCATGTTGACAATTTAGGCCCATCGCCTCGTGGAACCCTACCATCAGCCACTGCTGTTGTTGTTGTTGTTGTCGTCTTCAGTGCAGAGACTGGTTTGATGCAGCTCTCCATGCTACTCTATCCTGTGCAAGCCCTTCATCTCACAGTAGCTACTGCAACCTACGTCCTTTCGAATCTGGTTAGTGTATTCATCTCTTGGTCTCCCTCTACGATTTGTACCCTCCACGCTGCCCTCCAATACTAGATTGGTGATCCCTTGATGCCTCAGAATATGTCCTATCAACCAATCCCTTCTTCTGCTCAAGTTGTGCCACAAATTTCTCTTCTCCCCAATTCTATTCAATACCACCTCGTTAGTTATGTGATCTACCCATCTAAACTTCAGCATTCTTCTGTAGCACCACATTTCGAAAGTTTCTATTCTCTTCTTGTTCAAACTATTTATCGTCCATGTTTAACTTCCGTACATGGCGACACTCCATACAAATACTTTCAGAAACGATTTCTCCACACTTAAATCTACACTCGATGTTAACAAATTTCTCTTCTTCAGAAACACTTTCCTTGTCATTGCCAGTCTACATTTTATATCCTCTCTACTGCGACCATTATCAGTTATTTTGCTCCCCAAATAGCAAAACTCATTTACTACTTTAAGCCTCGCATTTTCTAATCTAATTCCCTCAGCATCCACCGACTTAACTCGACTACATTCCATTATTCTCGTTTTGTTTTTGTTGATGTTCATCTTATATCCTCCTTTCAAGACACTGTCCCTTCCGTTCAACTGCTCTTCCAGGTTCTTTGTTGTCTCTGACAGAGTTACAATGTCATCGGCGAACCTCAAAGTTTTTGTTTCTTCTCCGTGGATTTTAATTCCTACTCCGAAGTTTTCTTTTGTTTACTTTACTGCTTGGTCAATATACAGTTTTAATAACATCAGGGACAAGCTACAACCCTGTCTCATTCCCTTCCCAACCACTGCTTTCCTCTCACGCCCCTCGACTCGTAAACAGACATCTGGTTTCTGTACAAATTGCAAATATCCCTTCGTTCCCTGTATTATACCCCTGCCACCTTCAGAATTTGAAAGAGTGTTCCAGTCAACATTGTCAAAAGCTTTCTCTAAGTCTATAAATGCTAGAAACGTAGGTTTGCCTTTCCTTAAGCTTTCACCTAAGATAAGCCGTAAGGTCAGTATTGCCTAAAGTGTTCCAACATTTCTAGGAAATTCAGACTGATCTTCCCTGAAGCCAGCTTCTACCAGTTTTTCCATTCGTCTGTAAAGAATTCGTGTTAGTATTTTGCAGCCATGACTTATTAAACTGATAGTTCGGTAATTTTCACATCTGTCAACACCTGCTTTCTCTGGGTTGGAATTACTATATTCTTCTTGAAGTCTGAGGGTATTTCACCTGTCTCATACATCTTCCTCAGTAGATGGTACAGTTTTGTCAGGGCTGGCTCTCCCATGGCTGTCAGTAGTTCTAATGAGATGTTGTCTACTGCCGGGTCGTTGTTTTGACTTAGGTCTTTCTGTGCTCTGTCAAACTCTTCACGCAGTATCATATCTCCCATTTCATCTTTTTCTACACCCTCTTCCATTTTCCGTAATATTGTCCTCAAGTACATCGTCCTTTTATAGACCCTATAAGGTGGAAACCTTTCTGCTTTCCCTTCTTTGAACTGGGTTTTCATCTGAGCTCTTGAAATTCATAGAAGTGTTTCTCTTTTCTCCAAAGGTCTCTTTAATTTTCCTGTTACCCCTAGGTAGATATGCCTCTACAGCCTTACATTTGTCCTACAGCCATCCCTGCTTAGCCGTTTTGCACTTCCTGTCGATCTCATTTTCGAGACGTTTGTATTCCTTTTTGTCTGCTTCATTTATTTCGTTTTCATATTTTATTCTTTCATCAATTAAATTCAACATCTCCTCTGTTACCCAAGGATTTCTACTAGCAACTAGCAACTGAAATCGGGCCTCATCTGACCAGGCGACCGTTTTGTAGTCGTCTAGGTACAAACGTGCTATTGTGTACCGTACTTGTTTCATGTAACAAGCATCTTCGAGCAATTTGTATATGGTCATGTAATATGGGAAAAGGTGCTGTGTGTATTTCACTATTTTAGTGATGAGAAACGTTTATAATGTGCCCCATTTTATCCACTTGACATCTTGTGCATGAGGTTCAGTATAAAATGGACACGTTTTACTATAAAATGTTTTTGATTTTAAGGTGACAGTTAAGACTGTTGAAACCGTTTGTCTTGAATGAAAAATACTTTGAGCGATCTAGGTTTTTGAGTGGTTTTTAACAATTAAAGCGGATCGTCCTTTAATATTCTCATTAAGAGAAAATTCAACCTTTCCACAGGAGACACCTGAGTATAAATGAGTGCTCCACCAGTGCACTGCCGTTTTATACGTTGGGAACGCGGGACTACAGCCTTCTGTATACGTGTATATGGCTATCCCCTTACTCTGGTCACCTCAGTGTATATGCACAGAAAGTAAAATTTCTTTGCTGTCCTCCCTGGTGTAGTGAATTTCGCGGCCAGCACTGTCGTTTGAAGGGACAATCACCACCAGTGCAGGGTTATTCATAAGTACCCCTGGTGTTTCCGAAGAAGACTGCGTCAGAACTACGAAACGCGTGGGAAACACACACACGTCAGTGGATGGAACATCACTTCGAGTTTATAATTCACGTTGTAGGTGCCTCAGTTTGGGCGTCGTTTGTTGAGCCGTGCACCGGCTGATGCCGATGAGTTGAGAGTGTGGCCGGAGACTGCTTCTTCGCCGCTGGGAGAAGAGGCGGCGAGGAAAATTTTAGCGCCATATACGAGGTGTGGCTAGAAAAAAAACCGGACTAGTACTGGTGAAACAATAAAACGAATGCAATAAGGCTGAAAGTCGCGTGGCCTGTCACGTGACTCTCGCTCCGCCTACTGCTCGAGTTTCATCTGCCTCCTGCAATCAGTCTGCCCGTGGCGTCTGTTTTAAGTAGTTGACGTTTTGTCTGTGCGTCGGAAAATGTTGAGTGTACAGAAAGAACAGCGTGTTAACATCAAATTTTGTTTGAAACTAGGAAAATCTGCAAGTCAAACGTTTGTAATGTTACAACAAGTGCACGGCGATGATTGTTTATCGCGAACACAAGTGTTTGAGTGGTTTAAACGATTTAAAGATGGCCGCGAAGACACCAGTGATGACACTCGCACTGGCAGACCATTGTCAGCAAAAACTGATGCAAACATTGAAAAAATCGGTAAACTTGTTCGACAAGATCGCCGTTTAACAATCAGAGCAGTGTCTGAGTTAACAGGAGTTGACAAGGAAAGTGTTAGGCAGATTCTTCATGAAAGTTTCAACATGAACAAAGTGTGTTCAAAAATGGTTCCAAAGTGTCTCACAATTGAACAGAAGGAACGCCGAAGAATGATTTGTTCTGACATCCTGGAAAACATTGAAAGTGATCCCACCTTCTTACAAAATGTTATTACTTGCGATGAATCGCGGTTTTTTACTTACGATCCCGAAACTAAACGCCAATCGATGCATTGGAAAACTCCTGGTTCCCCACGACAAAAAAAAGCACGAATATCAAAATCGAAATTCAAGGCAATGATGATTGTTTTTTTTTGACATCAAAGGGATTGTGCACATTGATTGGGTACCAGAGGGACAAACAGTGAATCAGCATTACTACATTAGCGTCCTGGCTACCCTACGTGAGCGAGTACGGAGAAAACTGAACGATTTGTGGAGAAAAAAGTCATGGATCCTTCACCATGACAATGCCCCAGCTCACAGTACGTTGTCAGTGAAGACGTTTTTGGCAAAACACAACATTCCCATCTTAGATCATCCACCCTACTCACCTGATTGGGCCCCCTGTGACTTTTTTCTTTTCCCTAAAGTCAAGTCAGCTTTGAAAGGAACTAGATTTGAGACTGTTGAAGCAGTAAAAGAAAAAGCGACGGAAGTAATGTATGGACTTACCGAAAATGATCTGCAGCATTGCTATGAACAGTGGAAAATTCGTGTGGAGCGGTGTAGAGACCGAGGAGGAGAGTACATTGAAGGAGATAACATGAAATTGTAAATAATTGTAAATAAATGTTTTTTTCCAGCATCAGTCCGGTTTTTTTCTAGCCGCACCTCATACGCCTGCGCTGGGCAGTCTTGCTCCGCACGCGGCGTAGTGCTGATAGCGCCTGCCTGCTGAAGTGGTATGCCACGCGATGGGCGGAATACTTAGCCGATGTGAGGTGGAGTTTGGCGGACCGCTAGGAGGTGTGGGCACTTAACAGTAATCATCCCTGTGGGCGGTGCGTCGCATTGGACGGAAGGCTGGCCACTAAACTCTCGGCTGTAGTTTACTGAGGCGTATTTCACTGATGATTTACTGGAATTTCATGGACGTAGCTGGATTATGTTGACTCTGCATAGTGGCCGATTAGCGCTAGTTGCCTATGTAATTACTAAACTATGCGTTCCCACGCAAGGAAGCGAGCTTGACTGATTTGCTGAATCAGCGGCATTACTACAGAGAAGTAGGTTATAACTCTGTTATTACTTTCAATTGCAGAATTTTTTATTCTGTTACTCTGGAAAATAGTAAAGTGACTCCAGTTCTCAATTGAAGAATATTTCCTTTCTAACTGTGCTAATTCCCTACAAGGCTGCTTTCGTAAATAATAGGAATTATAAAGTGATTATCAGGAAAGCGAGTCTCCCTAATTCAAGTACAAACACAGTTTATTCAATTCTGTATAACAGAGTCATAGCAATAATTGAAGTTGCACATGAGCAGTAGTTAGTAAACAGAGTGGAATTCTCCAAATTTTTGGGTTCCGTCTTCATATTGATGAAAACTTTAACTGGAAGGAGCATATTACTGAGTTCCTCAAACAGTTAAACACAGCTACTTTTGCTCTGTGCATAATTGCTAATCTTGGAACCAAACGAATCAAACTCTAGACATATTTTCTATATTACACTCAATGGAGCATGTTACTGAGCTCCTCAAACAGTTAAATACAGTTACTTTTACTCTGTACATAATCGCTAAGCTTGGAAGCAAACGAATCAAACTCCAAACATATTTTGTATATTTCCACTCAATTTATTACGCTTCAGTTTCCTAGGGAAACTCATCACTTAGAAAGAAAATACTGATTGTACAAAAGCGAGCAGTAGAAATATGTGGTGTTCACGAAACGACGTCACGTAGGTACTTCGAGGAGTTAGGCATTCGAACGTCGCTTTCATAATACGTATATTCACTAATGAAATTCGTCATAAAAATTTTGAGCACAGTGATGTCCATACTTAATACGCTAGAAGGGGGAAAATGAGCTATATTAGTTCTTTATTACTACTTTCAGTGGCTTAGAAAGCAGTTAAGTATGCAGCAGCAAAAATCTTTGATCATTTGGCCAATAACAAAAAGTCTGACAGGCACTAAAGTAACTTTTAAATCTAACTTATAATCATTTTTCTATTTCATTATTCCGTTGACGAATTACTACTTAAAAACTGGTAAAAAAGGACCTTACTTGAGTAGGGTTACCAAAATAATGTGTTCATTAATGTTAACACTATTCATGAATACAAGTGCTGTAAACCTACGCGTTCTACATCATTTCAATAAAAGAATTGTTCAAATGAGCTACGCAACGTGTAATTAACTGGTTTAGTTAAAGACTGTTTGTTAAAGCTGTTGTAAATATATTTCACTGCCCATTTGAATGTGACAAGTTTGATTCTGGTTTTCAAATAATCTTAACATGTATTTAGATCTATTGAAGATTTTTTTTAGTATGGTTGCCGGTACTTCTAGTATAGTCATGTTATAAATTTACCTTTCTGGAGTGCAATACCTTACTGATCGCTGCGTTGCAACTCACGATCACTAGTAGGAAGAGCATTTTTGCGAGCTATGAAACACTAAGGAAATTTAGCTAAGTGTGGAAATTAGATTTCCATGGCTTGGTACTGTTCCTTGTGTTGTGTTACAGGTTATTCCACTAGCAAGCAGGGATGCTCGAGAAGTGACGGCATCTCCCATCTGAAGAAGGAATTCTTGCACTGCGAGGAGCACTACATAACCGAGGTAGCTGCTGCTGCTAACCTGTACTCAGACTACCTCACCACGGTGCAACCCAATATTTAGTTTTTAAAGGATAACTGCCCTTATCGTAAGCAAATATTGCGTATTCAAGCTCAATTAAGCCACTTGGCCAACCGGTTTCACGACTTTTTTTCAGATGAATGTGACCTAGCAGAAAGTCCCAACGTTGCAGAAATTACGAGGTAAAGTGATGGAACTTCAAAGCAATGCCTTGCTTTTGCAGGAAGAGTCAGAAGACGTGGTTGATGTAAATGTGGAGTGCAGTGCCGTAACAGGAGGTCGTGATATGGGAGTGTGGCCTTGATTTAATAAGCTTCGCGGTCCAATTGCTAGTATACTACAAGGAGCAGAGGTTTCTTCTATTGAGTCTAGTGTGGGAATGATGTAATTATTGTGTTATCTCACCAGGGGCAGATAAAGTGGAGTTGTTGAGCAAATTATGCGTTAGGAGATGCCCTTACAGAGATTGCAGAGGATAATAGTTCGTGAAAACCTTTCCAGTGGATGTAGGAATGAGTAACTAATAAGTATTGTTTCAGGTTTCAGGAGGGAAACAAATTTTTGTTCACGTCTGCTGGATTAGATTGTGTTATGTCTAGAGACCACTTAGAGTGACAAATATAACAATACTTGGTAGGAATGCGGCCTAAGGGTCACTCCCTGGTGGCTATCGTGGGAAAACATAAGAATTTTGCAGAACCTGATCGACTAGTAGCAACCATGGAAAGCTCTCGCTATAATTACGGAAAGAGGAGTACAACAGACCACAGATCTATAGCAGCAAGTCCAGTGAACCTGGGACTGAAAAGAAACAGGTGAATTTATTTTCACGCAGGCAGTTGTTTTCGGTGAATTCAGTTGGGGCACATGGTTAGAGGTTGTAAGTTTCAGCACCTTGATCTTAAGAACAGCTGACGGTATCGACGAAGCAGTTAGCAATCAAAATATTGTAGTAAGATCATTGGGATGAACCTCAGCGCTACCTTTATTTGTACTGTTATTAACTTGGAGTAGGTTTGCAGCTGAGTTCAGTCAGAGTGTAGCTGCTCCTTAATGAATTATCAGTGGTACATAGCCACAGCTGTGAATTACCGCCTACGCAACTGGTTAATCACAAGCGCTGTACAGTGAATGGGGAAAGTTTGTCGTTGCTCGATAAAATGCTTTCAACGTGAAAATTCAGGATTTGTCTTACCCATTGCAGTTCCTGGTTGCTGGTATCTTTCTTCGTGTTGCTTTGGGCTGTGACTTTTTGTAATACAGACATAACGTGGTCTGGATTATGCTAGGACAAATTTCCTGCTTAAATTTGGACCAAGGAAAAATTATAAACTGTGAGAGCACAAGCAGGCCCTCAGTATTAATGCAGAGGAAGGGGTCGAAAGAAATTTCAATTATACCATATTAAACCACGAGAAACTTAGGAAATGTTGATTGTTTTGACTCTAGTTCCCTTATATTTGGACAGACAGGTTGGGCATTACAGACAATATCGTATACGATATTCGACTAACGGATTAGATGCCAGTGCGGCAGTCACCTTGAAAGGGTACAGTACCGCCCGACATTGAAAATAGGTACAACATTCTTCGTTATTCTTCTCAGAACAACATATTTTTTGTAATAATAACTCAATTTCACTTAATACACAGAAGCCGGATACCAGAGGAGGAAAGAATGACAATTTATTTCTTTAATTGATCACATCTGCACTCCCACAAAATAAATCCCTACATCCAATTTGGTGAGATCTGTGAAATGAATGAATGTATGGTCGTCTGCTAACTGCAGATAGAGAATGTCCAATATATAATCATCTTTGAGACGGTCCTTTGGTCGTCTTTGGTGGAACCAAAGAGATGAAATTTACCTCAGCTTTGAGCGCCTGAAATGTGGCTGACCAATACGGTAGCAAGGTGCTTCCCCACTTTGGCAGAGGTGCGAGATGACCTGAAGAACAGCCATGTTTCAGCACTCTGGCGCTGGATCTTGTGTTGGTAAGACCTTTCTTAAGTGTGTTCCGTAAAGACAAAAGAGTGGAGAAAATGGTATGCATGTGAAATACTTAAGAGTAGTTTGGAATAATTATTTCTCTATTTCACGAACTTTTGGGGGGAGAATTAAATGACAGGCAGGTAATATAAAGGGGATCGTAGTAATCTTCAGAAGTGACCAACGGTCACAGTGAAACCACGTGGAGCAATAAGTTGAAATACTTGCGAGTGCCAGTACTAAGTTGGAATACTTGCGAGTGCTAGTACTAACTTGAAATACTTCCGAGTGCTAAAGTTAAGCTAAATTACTGGTGTGTGTACTATAAGTTGGAAATATTTAAGAAATGGCGTGTGCAGGACTTCAAATTAGAGACGAGTACTTCCACGTGGTGAGTACTGTGTATGAGACAAAGGATGAAGAGAAGTACTCGTCCATGGTATCAGTTGAGGCCTCGCGTGTGTGACGAATATGTTCTTAATATTACTTTGTGTGTTATGTTTCCGTGTGACGCTGGATTCAAACTCTAATACTCTGAGAGTGAAGCAAGGTGAGTCATCCGTCTATACAGCAACGCCTCATGGCTTGCATTGCACAGGAAGACGTGCATATATCCTCCAGAGTTCATAGTAGGAAAGAAACGTTACGAAGTGGGGCAGTGTCGTGTGAAACTGGGATGAATACTGATTGAAGTGGGAAAGCAGAAAGTGATGTGATTCTAATGTTGTGACTATTCTTTGTGTTGCATGGTATGTTGCCAGTGTGATGTATTTCATGTAATATAAGTATGTGTGGTTTGCATGGGAGAGTAGCAAGATGGGTTCAGTGGCAGTGGGTTATGCATGTTCCTTTTTGTGCCGCTCGGTCTGGAGTAAATTTTCGTGATGATGGGTGTGAGAGTCGAAGTGTGAGATATAGCAAAGGATCCACCATCCTATCCAGAAAGTGCACTGCAGCGTTAGATAATTACGAGACCATAAGATAGAGAATCACCAATGTAAAGCCATGCCCACTGGGCGGAGTTTCTCATGTGTATAAAAATGTAGTAATGGAATAATAGAATTTATCGGAATTAAAAAGAAAAATAGTGAAAAGAAAAAGATTGGTGGCCTTGTTCTTCGAATAGTGTGTAGTCATGATATCCAGAATTTATAATGTGTGCGCCATTCACATTCAGTGCGATGGCCACGTGTTGATCAAAGCCGTTGAGTAAGAAAGAAAATGTGCTATTGCCAGTGTGTAGTGAACAATCAGAGTTGTGTAAATTACTAATAGTCAGATGTGTGTTATCCGTTTCCGTTGCGTAATATTCAAACATGAGATTAATTTCTAGCTTAATTGTGAGTATTAGAGCTCATAATCAGTCATTGATGTTTTGCGATAGATAAGAAAGAATAAATCCACTCGCTTGGCAGACCACTCATCTTGCAGGCCTGACTGCTTGATGCCACAGTATGAGCAAGGCATGTGGGTGCCTCTCAACCTTAATGTCTGTCGCCACGCAAGATGTGGAAGCTGAAACAGGTTATTAATCAGTTGCTATAGGATGGAGTCATTTGGTCTTCCATTTCACGTTACGCAGCTCCAACGTTTTAAGTTTCTAAAGAAGTAGGTAAGGGATGCCAAGTGGCAGTGCATTATCGAGTCTTGAACCAGAAGTTTGCATTAAAGTCTCTTCATTACCGAATCTCCACAACTGCTTTAAAAGGTTACGAGAGGCCGTTATTTCACAGTAGTTCATGTAAATGAGGCCTATTATCAGGTACCTGTAACCCGAAGAATCCACGTGCCTTATAGCCTTCTGGACTTATTGGAAGCTGTTTGAATTCACCAGAGTGCGCTTGCCTTAGCAACAGGTGCTGCTGTGCTGTCCTGCGTACTGTATTCCATATTGCAGGCTTTAAATTTCAGTTTGTGTATAATTATTTGAGTGATATGGTCACGTACAGTAGTAGCATTACGGAACATCTTGATCTCTGAAGGAAAATTTTGGAGTAACTAAAAGAGGCCAGTCTTAAAGACTAACAACTTTGATTTCCTTCCTGGCACAGATGGTTTCAGCTCAAGGCATTAAAGCAAAGTACCAAAGCTATTCGTGATTTTCCTCCTCCCCGCCACACGCACATACACAAGACAAAAGAGGAATTCTTCGATTTATCAGGATGTTCAATTTCTTTCGAAAATTCATTCCAAATTTTGAAAATTTTTAGGAAAAGTGAAGACTATTGCTGAATTAAGAGACAATAGGGAATAACGAGACAATGTATTTGACACATTAAAGGTGGCTGTATGCAGTGAGTCGGTTCTAGTGATATTTTGGGTAGGATTTTGAGCTTCAGATAGGAGTGTCCAGTGCTGGATTAGTAGCGGCTCTATTTCAGGAGCAAAATCCTTTCCTTGAAGCGAATATTCAGTTTATGAATTGGTGGCTCTTGTCATGTTATTTGGCTTGGTGAAACTCTGCTTCTGTCTCAAGCATAACCACTTTAAATTGAAGTCTGATAATAAGCACTGAGTAGGCCCAGAAATCCTGGACAGTAGCCCATTGCGCACTCCTCATGCCTGCATTTAGGTGAGGCACAAAAACGACTCTTGGAACAGAGCACCCTTATCTTGTACGTTCGAGTTGGACCAAACTGCTGTCAAGCTGCAGGAACTGGGTGAAGATGTGTCATCTAAAGCTGTGATTCTAATGTATTCGAAAATTTGCAGGAAATACTGGATGCTGATGAGCGTTTGGGGACCATTAACCATTTGAGGCCCAGTGGGTTCTGCCTCAAACAACACCCTGAACCTGGACTTTTGTAGCATCAGTGGTCCATGTTAAGGGCACTGGTAGTGAATAAAACTGTGGTTTGAGACAGAAACCACAGAGTTTCAAAGGATTGAGAGGCAGTTGATGGAAGGCAACTCAGTGATTGGAGACCAGCTGATTACAGGATCATCTGTTATTATACCCGCTATGGTGAAAAGCCAAAGTTTTATTTACTCAAGCAGCTTTTCCTGGCAGTCTTTCCGTACTGATCACTGTGCGGTGGATACTTAGGGACTTGCAAAATGATTTAAAAAATTAAGGAGCATTTAACGTGGTCCACGTTGAATTATGGCGTGAGGAAGCTTGTGGTCAGTATTCGAAATTTGTGTCAAGCCTACCTCGAATATCTGTAAGATTTTGTTAAGTTCTAATCGGGAACTGTAACCCATGGACATGCTGTTTGTCGATTATCTGGGGCCAATGTCCTGTCCCAGAAGTGGGAATTGTTATAGCTAGGTTGTGGTAGACGCCTGTAGTTGTTTTCTGTGGTTACTTCCTAGAAGGGAGATGACCTCTAGTAGTACTAATTTACATTTAAGTGGTATTTTTTTCTGATTTCGTCCGCCGATGGTGCCAGTGAGTTATAACGCCCTTACATTCGTATCTAGAGAGTCCCGTAAGTTTTGTTTTGGTAATGCAGTATACATCACCACTGTTCACTATTATCCGCAACCTTCATTTCCAGAAACGGCGAATCACAATTTAAAATCTGCGTTAGTTATTTTCCATAACAAATCTCAAGAAAATTGAGAGAAATCGCTGGGCTGGCTCAGCTTTGCCTTACACTCGGTAGTCCATAAAGGCCATAAAACTAATCCAGCAAAACTGAGGCTAGCATATGAGAAAAATTCACCTATAGCGATTTTATGAAACTTAATGACTTGCTGCCTGAGAAAATAGTAGATCCAGAGATGCAGCTTCAGAAGAAGGTCAAGTATAATAGCTGGCGATTCAAAAACAGGCACTTTAGGTGACGATAGGTTCCATGTGATATGATAAAACTGATAAGCAGTAGTATATTACAGAGAGAACTGGCTGAGATAGTGATATTATCTCAAGGTCACTGATAAGGATACACACTAGGGCAATCTCGACTCAAGAGTCAGGGACATTACACTGAAGCCAGTACAAGTTAAATACTATGTTTCCCCTTTTGTTTCCACAGGCGACGTTTACATTTACTTTCTTACCATTTTCTTCTACACTACTGGCCATTAAAATTGCTATACCACGAATATGACGTGCTACAGACGCGTAATTTAACCGACAGGAAGAAGATGCTGTGATATCCAAATGATTAGCTTTTCAGAGCATTCACACAAGGTTGGCGCCGGTGGTGACACCTACAACGTGCTGACATGAGGAAAGTTTCCAACTGATTTCTCATACACAAACAGCAGTTGACCGGCGTTGCCTGGTGAAACGTTTTGTGATGCCTCGAATAAGGAGGGGAAATGCGTACCATCACGTTTCCGACTTTGATGAAGATCGGATTGTAGCCTATCGCGATTGCGGTTTATCGCATCGAGACATTGCTGCTCGCGTTGGTCGAGATCCAATGACTGTTAGCAGAATATGGAATCAGTGGGTTCAGGAGGGTAATACTGAACGCCGTGCTGGATCCCAACGGCCTCGTATCACTAGCAGTCGAGATGACATGCCTCTTGTCCGCACAGCTGTAACGGATCGTGCAGCCACGACCAATCCCTGAGTCAATAGATGGGGACGTCTGCAAGACAACAACCATCTGCACGAACAGTTCGACGACGTTTGCAGCAGCATGGACTATCAGCTCGGAGACCATGGCTGCAATTACCCTTAACGCTGCATCACAGACAGGAGCGCCTGCGATGTATTACGACCCGTGGCTCTACCCTTCATTCGATCCCCGCGAAACCCTACATTTCAGCAGCATAATTCACGACCGCATGTTGCAGGTCCTGTATGGGCCTTTCTGGATACAGGAAATGTTCAACTGCTGCCCTGGCCAGCACGTTCTCCAGATCTTTCACCAAATGAAAACGTCTGGTCAATGGTGCCCGAGAAACTGGCTCGTCGCAATACGCCAGTCACTACTTTTGATGAACTGTGGTATCGTGTTGAAGCTGCATGGGCAGCTGTACCTGTACACGCCATCCTAGCTCTGTTTGACTCAGTGCCCAGGCGTATCAAGGCCGTTATTACGGCCAGAGGTGGTTGTTCTGGGTACTGATTTCTCAGGATCTATGCACCCAAATTGCGTGAAAATGTAATCTTATGTCAGTTCTAGTATAATATATTAGTCCAATGAATACCCGTTTATCATCTGCATTTCTTCTTGGTGTAGCAATTTTAATGGCCAGTAGTGTATATAGAGCATATGAGTTATGGAAACTAGTAGCAAGTGAAGAAAAACAACGTACACACACACACACACACACACACACACACACACACACACACAAATACGAGGGATGGAACTTTAATAGTGGCAACTACTTATTTACAGCTCGTACAAAACAGATAGGTGTTTCAAAGTTTTACTGACCTTCAAAGTAGTCACCAGGACTGTGTACAACCCGTTGCCAGCGATGTGTAACTCGTAGAATACTCATAGTAGTGCCCGTTGTGTTGACAGATCGAGTGGCGCGGTCTGTTGCCTGACGAATTTGTAGCAGTTCTGAAGCAAATGCCATGAAGTGTTTCGTTCAGTATAGAAACCGATTTGAACTGACGAGGGCTTAACTCAGGGGAGCGCAGTAGGTGGTATAGCACTTAGCAGCCCCATCAGTCAAACAAATCAGTAACAGCTTGCACTGTACGTGCTTGAGCATTGTCCTGCAAAATGATGGTCAGGTCCTGCAGAAAGTGTCATCACTTCTGTCTTGCTGGTCGTAGGTTGTGTTCCAAAAATGAATGGAGCAACACACTAAACTTTACACCTCGCTTGTGCCCGTCAGCACCGACATTGGATTGTTGATGACTAGAAACATGTTGCCTGGTAGGACGTGTCTCGTTACCATTGTTGTGTGTTATATCGAGCGGATGGACGTGTATGGGTATGGAAACAACCTCATGAATGCATGGGCCCTGCATCTCAGTAGGGGACTGTTCAAGCTAGTGGAGTCTCGGTAAGCCTTTGGGGCGTGTGCATTTGGAGTGATATGGGACACGTTATACGTCTAGATACGACTCTGATAGATGATACGTACGCAAGCATCCTGTATGATCATCTGTATCCATTCATGTCCACTGTGCATTACAGTGTACTTGGATAATTCCAGCAGGACAATGCGACACCTCACATGTCCACAGTTGCTACAGAGTGGTTCTAGGAACACTCTTCTGAGTTTAAACACTTTCGCTGTCCACCAAACACCCAGATATGAGCGTTATTGAGCATATCTGAGATGCCTTACAACGTGCTGTTCAGAAGAGTTCTCAGCCTCGTCGTACACTTACGGATGTATTGACAGCCCTGCAGGATTCATGGCGTAAATTCCCTCTGGCACTACTTCTGACATTAGTCGAATTCACACCATGTCGTGCTGCGGAACTTCTGCCTACTCGCGGGGGCTGTACACGATATTAGGCAGGTGTACCAATTTTTTTTGGCTCTTCAGTGTAAATTCTTTGACGATGACTTCGTTTTGGAAGTCTGATCACGACCAACATTGCGGTACTTGAGAATGACCAAGGGCTGAAATTATGATTGTACAATAGAATAAACAATCTATACGGTGAAATGGTGGGACTTTCACTTAAAAAAGTATTACACGACTGTGGCCCTAAACCGTGGTAAAATTATGATTGGCTACATGGTCTGACACACGTACCCCTAGTGGTGCGCTCTCTGTAAATACGTCACAGCGTGCTTTACTGATCAAAATTTGCAGAGATGATTTATCCATTGATTTGTATCTCTCTACTGTATTGCTTACAGATGGCGCACAGAAGTCTCCTGAAACCCAGTAGATGTTTACGAATAAGCCTTTATTTATCGGTCCATCTGACCTCAGTGGCAGCAGGTGACGGCGCTACACCACAGCTGCCCGGCGGATCTATACACAGCGCCAGCTTCGCCTTGCGGGGCGGGAGAAATTCTGCAAGTCTCCGCCGAGTTGGGCGCAGGCGAAGTGTCTGGCTGGCTGGGCGGTGTGGGTGGTGTGGGGGCCAGCGGGTGGGGCTGCGCGGCTCGCGAGGAACGAGTAACAGCGGCGGCGGCCGTCTTTTGTCTCAAGTTACTGTGGCGCGGGTGGCCAAGTTGCGGGCGCCGAGGGTAGCCATAAATCTGCGGAACGCAGTGCAGTGGGTGGCAGGGTGGGGAAGCGGACAGGCAAAGGGGCAGAGGTTCGCCAGACCGCGCGCTAGCGGGCTGCCTATAGAGAGAGGGGCTGGCGCCCTACACGGGACCTCATCTGGTCGGACCAGCTCAGGCCGTTGTGGCGTCCAGACGGGCAAACGCAGCAACAAATTTTCTCAGTTCATTTCTGAATACCGTCGGCACAGATGCAGTCAGTACACACACGTGTCGAAGAATGATTATACCGAAGAATGGAAATACATAAAAATGGAAATGTACTCGTCGAGACCTACTTTGGGGAAGATCAACTCGGGTTTCTACATCTTTATCTACACTCTGCAAAACACTGAAGTGCATTACAGATGGTACTTTCCAATGTACCAGTTATTAGGGATTTTTTCCGTTTCATTCTCGTATGGCCGAGCTGTTCTAGGCACTTCAGTCTGGAACCGCGTGACCGCTACGGTCGCAGGTTAGAATCCTGCCTCGGGCATGGATGTGTGTGGTGTCCTTAGGTTGATTAGGTTTACGTAGTTCTAAGTTCTAGGGGATTGATGACCTCAAATGTTCAGTCCCATAGTGCTCAGAGCCATTCCAAAACAATGGTTCAAATGCCTCTGAGCACTATGGGATTCAACTCCTGTGGTCATCAGTCCCCTAGAACTTAGAACTACTTAAACCTAACTAACCTAAGGACATCACACACATCCATGCCCGAGGCAGGATTCGAACCTGCGACCGCAGCAGTCGCACGGTTCCGGACTGCGCGCCTAGAAGAGAGCCATTCCATCATTCTCGTATAGTGCGCGGGAAAATGACTGTTTACATGTGAAAGGCAGAGTCACGGATTTAGTGGAGAAGACTGCTTGTACACTGAATTTCGAACACTCCTTATTACGAACGTTTATTAATTTTCAGTAGCCCAACATTCTTTTTTTACATTTGCTGAACAGTTAACACTGTGCCCTACCATTTCATTTATTTCGCTAAAGGGAAGCGTTGGTCTCTTCCCTTATTTAAGATCCAACAATCATTAGTTAATCAGTTTCTCCATAGACTGAAATCCTTTTGTTTTCTAACATTCACTTAGAAAAGATTGTGCAAACACAATGCCCAAAAAAGTTTAAACAATATTAAAATGCGTTTCTAAAACAACCTCCATTGAACGAAGCTGCATTTCAATGCCTTAAGTAGAAATAAAAAAAACTCAGACAATACCAGAAGAAAGTTCTTTTAGAACCATCTACAAACTAACAGTTCCAGAGGAAAAATGGTTCAAATGGCTCTGAACACTATGGGACTTAACTGCTGTGGGCATCAGTCCCCTAGAACTTACAACTACTTAAACCTAACTAACCTAAGGACATCACACACATCCATGCCTGGGGCGGGATTCGAACCTGCGACCGTAGCAGTCGCGCGGTTCCAGACTGTAGCGTCTAGAACCGCTCGGCCACTCCGGCCGGCTCCAGAAGAAACTTGCCATTAAATTTCCACAAGCTAAATTAGTCTACTAAGAACATTTACGAGAGCTCTTGATAACAAATAATTTAACCAAAGCAGACGCAGAAAATGATCAGCTCCAGTTCTCACGCGATCATTTACAGTTAGTTGACCAAAGGATATACAGTTTATAAAATTCAATTTACCAAGAACAGCTGCTAACATATTAACCTGGGAGCTATCCACTATTCCGGGTAATTCTTACACTGCTTCAATACACACAACCTGCAAAAAAGAAATTTACAGTGTATTATATAACCCTAGATAGTGAGATGTTACAGTAGCAGAAAAGATAACCTTTTATCAAAGTAAAGTGTTCAGACTAACCTTACTTAAAATTACTTAACACCTGCCCACCCGTTAGACTGGTTGTGTCTTTGTGCTACTCGTACCAAACTTCTCAGGCATGACTACCCGAACAACGGTTCCTTCTCGACCAGTACAGCAGGTTATGGTTCGTGGGTCATTTCCTCTAAACCAGATCAACATATTCGTTGCCACATTGCGAGGTGCCGGGGCTAACAGTGAATTTAACACTAAATTCTTCTAGAATCTACATATGTAAATGATGCTCTAAGCCCCCCCTATTCCAACTCCGACTTTTGCTGTTGCACAAGGATTAAAAAAAATAGGCGAACTGACTCTAATCAACCCTGCCAGTGGAGTAGAAGAGGGTTTGGCACCTGCAATAATTTAATTTGATAAATGAGTTAAATAAACGAAGGTTTCATTAACATGGTGAGGAATGATAGGGTTGCTCTACCGATTAACAGAATGAAAGGTCTGTCCAAAATAACAATATTATTTATTAAGAATAAAAACACTAAATATTAAACAAAAACACATGAAACATTTACAATACATCAAATTGGCTCAAATTGGATACTCAAACAAACCCTGTGAATGTGAGGTTGTCCCTAAACTAGATTGTGAGGTTTATGACGAAGTGGTATGTGGAGCCAATTCCTTGCCACTCAAATCTTAAGAGAAAACACATAGCCAACCCAACATTAATTGCTGCTACTCAAGACAGTACAAAGTTATAAAAAGACGAACAGGCGCGCTCTGCTGAGCTCTGATTATCACCTAGGAAAATCCCTGTCTGCCAGTGCTGCGGACATACATTACCAATCTGTCTTCTTAACTGCAAGAACACGATTTGGCGTACCGGAGGCGATGGCTGGTTGCTTCGACGTCCTCGACCGAAAGGCGAGAGCCGACTACACACAAGAGCACCCGTACAGGCCGAACACACAACATTCCCGCCCCCACGACAGTGGCCGTGGTTAAACGTTCCAATCAGCAACTCGAAAACCGGCGGAAAATTCCACCCCATTGCCGGAGCACTACCATTCCACCAATGGAGATTCTTGGCGCCAATTTCTGCGCTGATTTTGCTATGTCACGGAGCTATGCCCTGAGCAAGTCAATCACAGTTAATATTTTGCAGAAAGCGCGGGAATTTTCCCGCCACAACTGCCTGGGGACACAAGTCATTCCCACGGCTTGCTGGTAGCCCGCCAGAAAGTGTTTTCGCTAAGTTTCTGTGAAGTAACGGAACCTCTAGCCCAGCCGCTACTTCAGACACCTCTGGGCGTGTCTTTTGACAATGTCGGCGTCTGCAAAGCATTCACTCGACTTCCTCACACCCGTCGGCTTAACCCTTTCCAGATCAACAGAGCCCACCTGTCACCGGACCACCCGGGTGACGAGAGACGCTGCGTGGGAAGTCCGCGTGTGAAGGAATAGCGGCTTTTCACTGCATGCAATTAGAGAGGAAAATCGTAAGATCGAAATATGAGAGGGGGCTCATGCCACCTCTCAATAATTCTCCCCTTCTTAGAAAATCAGCTTCACAACACAGTTCTACGAGGTTCTAGATCAAGATGACTTCGCCGGGTGAAATCAAAACCAGTTCCCTCGTTTTCGGTGACGGGATTGTCGTACATTCCTAGAGTCATCAGTTAAAGCCAGTTCTCGAAACTTTGTTAGCAGCCGGCCGGAGTGGCCGAGCGGTTAAAGGCGCTGCAGTCTGGAACCGCACGACCGCTGCGGTCGCAGGTTCGAATCCTGCCTCGGGCATGGATGTGTGTGATGTCCTTAGGTTAGTTAGGTTTAGGTAGTTCTAAGTTCTAGGGGACTTATGACCACAGCAGTTGAGTCCCATAGTGCTCAGAGCCATTTGAACCATTTGAACTTTGTTAGCAGACTTTCTCGGAATAATTTCCGCCTGCCTTCAGGAGCCTGCCAGATCGGTGTCCTCAACATCTCAGTGACACTCTACCGTGGGTCAAACAAACCTGTGACCATCAATGCTGCTGTTCAGTTTTTGTGGCCTATATCCACTGCTAGTCTCATTTGGTTCAGCTCCCACATACATTAGCAAAATTCTAGGATGGTTTGCACGAGTGATTAGTAAGCAGTCTCCTTCGTAGACTGCATTTCCTCTGTATTCTACCAGTAAACTGAAGTCCGCTACCTGCCTTACCCAGGACTCAGCCTATGTGATCGTTCCACTTCGTGTTCTTACCGAGTGTTACACCCAATTAGTGGTATGAGTTTACAGATTCCAACAGTGACTTAATAACATAATATTCATAGGATACTAGGTCTTTTTCGTTTTGTGATGTTCACAGTTTTACATTTTCGTACATTTTAAGCAAGCTGTCAATCTTTGCACCACTTTGAAAGGTCTGACAATTTTTGTACAGCTTAATTCAGACTGTACTTAGCTGCAGGTAACTCTATTATCTGCGAGAAGTTTGAGGTTACTATCAATATTGTCAGCAAGATCATTAATATACAGTATAAACAGCAAGGGACCCAACAAAATTCCCTGGGATCACCCAAAGTTACTTCTACATACGTTGATGACTCTCCATCCAAGGTGACATGCTGCGTCCTCCTACCAAGATATCCTCAATTCAGTCACACATCTCGCCTCACATCCTCATATGATCGTACTTTTCATAAAAAGCGTAGCTCTGGTACTGAGTCAAATGCTTCTCTTGAAATGTACGAACACACGAGGCAATAATGACCCTACGGCATCTCCTGGGAGACAGTTGAATGGAAAGCAAAACTACGTTTGTAGCATTAGTAGATTTAGAGAAAGCTTTTGACAATATTGACTGGAATACATTTCTAGAAATTCTGATTCTAGCTGGGATAAATAGCTGAGAGCGATACGTTATATGCAGCTTGTACCAGGTTGCAGTTACAAGAATCGAAGTACATGAAAGGAAGCAATAGTTGAGAAGAGAGTCAAGCAGGGTTGTAGCCTGTTCACGATATTATTGAGCCAGCAGCAAAGGAAACAAAAAAAATTGCTGAAGGAATAAAAACTTTCACGTTTGGTGATGACATTGTAGTTCTATCACAGACGGCAAACAACTTGAACGAAAGCAGTTGAATGGAATGAAGAGTGTCTCGAAAAGAGATTATAAGATGGACATCAACAAAAGTAAAACGAGGATAATGAAATGTAGTCGATTGATAAGGGGATTGTGATGGAATGAGATTAGGAAACGAGACATGAAAAGTACTGCATGAATTTAGCTATTTAGGCAGCAAAATAACTGATGATGGCTTAAATAGAAAGGACATAAAAATGCACACAGGCTATAGCGAGGAAAGCATTTTGAAAAAGAGGAATTTGTCTTCTGAGATAAATTGAAGTGTTAGGAAGTATTCTTTGGATGTATTTGTTTGGTCTGTAGCCTTGTAAAGAATAGGAAAGTAAATGATAAGCAATCTAGACAAAAAGAAAGTAAAAGCTTCTGAAATATGGTGCTGTGGAAAGATGAACCTGTGATCTAGGGGTAGCGTCTTAAATTATTAACAAAAAGGCATGGGTCCCGGGTTCGAAACCACCCTGTGCTTAAATCTTTGAGAAAAAGTCGTCAGCAACGGTGGTTGGAGACTCCCGTTATTCTGTCCACACCCTTGTCAAAGAGGGCGTAGAAATGAACAAAAGTTCAGAGCAATCTCTTGCTCTTGCGTTGAGAAACTGTCGCAAGAAAGGTGGAACAATCAATAAATATCAGCAGCATGAGGATTCAAAAGACACCAGACATCACTGCATTTAAGAAACATAAAGTGTACCCATAGGCCAAGTGGCCTGTAGTCAAAAAAGTGTCATGATAATCTGTCCATTGGCAAAAGATTCCGGATTAGACCCCATTCAGATCTCCGAGAAAGAACTGCCAAGGAGGGGCGTGAGGGAGGGGGTTTACGATGGAAAAAAGAGTTGCTTGTTGAGTTCTACAATAAATTTCGGATGGTAATATCGAATAGTCTTTTCAAAAATCATAAAAATCATGAGAGGAGGAGGTATACTTTTAAAAAAGCTGGAGTCACAAGAAGTTTCGAAAGACAAATATTCCGAAATCAGATATCGTATTGGAAGGTATACCTAGGAGTAAATATAAGTACATGGGGAGAACGAGCTCAAAGATAGCTGATGTGAGCATCAGCGTTGCTGCAACTGATGACATTAACATCAGGTTTTCCAGAACTGGTGACGTCACCATCCACTGGTCGTGCAATGATGTAATCCCTCCCTCTCTTCCCTTCAGTCAATGGCGTTTCACCGAGAGGCACCGGACCACCAATAGGGAGTATGCTTGGCCTCCCACCCTTCGGACAGTTTCATTTTTTATATTTAGATTGCATGTACACTCATTAACTGTCTGGAAGGACACCCAGTATGAAATTTAGCAGCAGCAGCGGTCAGCTGGGAAGAGCCAAAAATTTGTTAAAACAGTATGCTTACTGTTATCAAAAACCCACCAATTTGCGTGTGGACGCTACAGCACTCCAGTGCAGCTATTAACATTACACTGCTTCCATAGCCGCGCGGGATTAGCCGAGCGGTCTTAGGTGCTGCAGTCATGGACTGTGCGGCTGGTCCCGGCGGAGGTTCGAGTCCTCCCTCGGGCATGGGTGTGTGTGTGTTTGTCCTTAGGATAATTTAGGTTAAGTAGTGTGTAAGCTTAGGGACTGATGACCTTCGTAGTTAAGTCCCATAAGATTTCACACACACTGCTTCCATAGAGAACTATTTGTGATGTCGTCAGTCATACGATCACACCGCCGCATGAGAGATCGATCCGCCGGATGCGATTCTCTCGATTCACGGAACAGAAGAACGGTTGTGCTAGACAAAGGTCTTATGCTCGCCGCGAGGCGGCGCTAGGCTACTTCATGTGCAGCAGGAGAGTAGTGCGGTTGTGCCAGTCTACAGTTCGTAGCCGCGCTCAGTGGTCAGCCAGCGCCGATGTTAGTCAGACATCGTCTGCCAACAAGTCTTTGTAGCTCCGTTCCAAGTTAGTCTTCAAATTCACCGGATTCGACATTCAAGATTACGAGACATTAATTCATCACTGCAAGATTTGTGACTTGTAAATTATGTCATTCTACAGGCGCTTAATCTAGTCGCGTCTTCTATAATTGTCAACCAACTGATCATGGACTACTGCAAAGTTAAGTAATAAATATTTTCTTGTTTGTACTCCTGCAAATAATTGTGTTTTCCTCTTGTAGCTACCAAGCACCCTAGGCATAGTAGAACCCACTTTTTCACCTCCTTGGCTACCTCATATTTGCCACCTCATCTTGATGGACTCGATTACGTGGAAGATCGAGAGCCGTCACTACTAAATGTGTATTTTACAATGTACTGACCTAATGGGATAAATTAATAATGTTTATTCTTAGGTTTTTGTTGTCATTATTACACACGACGATACGCAATGTGCTAGTGCCTCAGGATGCATGCCTGACCTATTGGACCTACTGTCATTCGACTACGTCATAGTACAGCCACATCAACCAGCCGCTCCCCCGAAGGGCAGCTAATCCAATGCTTGCAGAAGTCCGCGACCAGGACACAGTAATGTTCCATGAGCCACACCAACAGTCTCCTACACTAAGTTTATTTGGACTGCCCAACAATCAGGAGGAACATACCATAACAATGAGTGGCTATTATTATAATTTTCTGTTGTAAAATCATATATACACCGTTTTCACCACAATTTCCACATTTGGATTGAGTTGACTAACATTTTGCACACCGAGTGTGGCGTGTTCATGGGATTGAAAATTATATATATATATATATATTGTCCTACCACAGACCAAGTGTGTGTGTGTGTGTGTGTGTGTGTGTGTGTGTGTGTGTGTGTGTGTGTTGATGGGATTGAAAAATTAAAAAAAAATTCTAGCACAAATAGGACAACATAGGTGTATATATACTTTTTTCAATCTCATCAACACGCAAACACACAAACTTGATCTGGGAAATGTTAGTCGAGTCGCACCTAATCTTGAAATGAGTGAAATTGCTAGGACTCAAAATCTGGAAATTTGTTGGTAGGTCACCCCAAAAAACAGATGTATCAGTCAGAAAAATGACCACTTTATTCGGAAGTGTGTCTATCTGCCTACTGTGTAAATTCAGGAAAAGATACTTGTAATCCAAATCATTACCTGCCTGAAGTCTAGGTCTTCGTCCAGATAGCACTAAAGCATGAGCTAATTACAGTATCACAGTGTAGCCTGTACTCAAAATATCTCATCTGTTTTTCAGCCATGCACTGTTGGTCTCAGGCAATAACTGTAGCGCTCCACTGCTCTAATCTCCAGGTGTGTGCTTCGAGGATTAGAGTGTGTGTGTGTGTGTGTGTGTGTGTGTGTGTGTGTGTGCGTGTGTGTGTGTGTGTGTGTGTGTGTGTTTGTGTGTGTGGAGAACGAGACCACTGCTTTGAGGAAACACGTCGTGTCATGGGGGATTTACTAATATTCGCTATGAATCAATTTATAATTCGAGATGAGGCCAAGGTTTTAGGCTGTATACGCGAAATAACACAATATCATTTCGTAAAGGTGGAATATGATACATCCTCTTTGAAATACGAAGTAACCTACGTCTCGGCGTCATCATCTAATTGTCACATTTGCTCGGCGTCGGATGAGGCCATTGTAATGTGAAATAAAATGTTTTCCGATGTAGTTTTTTGGTTATTATATTTTATACGCTCCATATTTGTTGGATACTGTATAACTAATCCAACACCAACTCTATGTTTTCTGTGTACCAAAATCCTTCTTTCACTGACTACATTACTATAGTTCCGTTTACAGGTTCGGCTTTCTGCAGCGTGAGAGGAAAAAGATAATACGATGCATACAATAGAAAGAAGACTGTTTAGAACTTCATGTCTATCTGCCGTCAAAAATTCTCCTTTCATGTAAAATATATTTCAACTCATAGAAAAAACAACATTATTTTGTTTAAAATGTTCTGTAACTACTTGTTCTGCCTTCTCACCTGCTAAAAATAAAATACGTGAGTTCGTCATGTTTCATTACTTTACATTAACAGGCCTATGTACTTTAATGTGAAGAAACATTTTCATTCCCTTTGAATTTAAGCTGACGACATTGAAAGTAATATGCTTTTACTTTTAGTAATGGAAACTGCGTGTGACAAAACCTCTGGCTAGTAATGTGAAAGAGAATATTTTTAAATTCCGATTACGATTTTTGATGTAGAATCGCCTTTGTTGCGCTACTTTCAAATATAAACATAACTGAGGGAATTAATTTTGATATATGAGACACCAGTTAATCCAAACTGCATCCAACTACCTGTAAACGAATGTACAGAACGATTATCAATGACTCTCAGAAACATTTTGTCATGGTTAGTACAGTAGATGCACCAAATAGCTGCTTATAATCAGTAATCTTCATTTACGGCAGTTTCGGTTTTATCGCCATCGTCAAGTACGTTTAGACTGATGTGACGTCCATATTCCGTCGTTAAAGGACTGTCTTAATAAGATGATGTCAGTATGTTGAAAGTAAAATGTTAATTACGATGTGACAGTAGTTTGACAGTTCCATCCTTACGACGCTATATACCTGACATGAAACAATTGCAGGAAATGGTAAACTGTTACGTGACGAGAACTATGCTGTTATAAAAACGCATCTGTTGAATTTCTATAAAATTTTTGTAATGAAACCTATTACTAATATTCTCATAAGAGGTTCGTTTAGACCCTAAAATTGTTTCTTACCATGTAACGGGTAACTCGGCTTTGCTCTGTCTGCACTGCAAAACTGATGAACTGAAATAAACCACTGCGCCCGCTGTCTGCCTTTTCAATTATTTTACCAGGCTGCATTAGCAAATTAAACTTCCTTCCTTTTTCGAAAATGGTAATCACCGCTCACGGTGTGGTGCAAGGTGTGACAGCACAGCCTTTCACCGACCACATTTTTCATGCAACTTGTGAGGATAAATTTCAATGAAATATATGTAAATGAATAGGAAAGTATCGTGGAAGTATTTCTGCCTTTTTTAATGACACGAAAGAAAACTCGAAATAACATGAACAATTATTCTTTCTCAGTATAATCATTCTCAGCACTGACTTGTACCATACTGAACTCCTTTAACACTTTTTTTAAATCACATAAAATTTGCTATTTTAGATTCCTGATGAAATATCTTTAACTTAATATTGGTGGGGAATACTGAACACATGATTACTATTCTCTCTGGATACCAACACGTAGATATTGTTAAACACAAAGAAAGCTTTACACTACAGTCATTACTAAACCAGTATTTCAAGCAAAATAAACTCATTGCAAATTTTTTTTTTTTTTTCGAATGAGCCATCTCTCCATACAATCAGATAAAATCAATCCGTTGTCCTCAGTTATGCGTTGTGGATCATAAAAGTCTCTGTGTGGCACATCCGCCATCCAAGTTCCTCACTCGATCGCGCCACAACACTCTGTCCCTCCATGGCCGACAACTGCTACCGACTCTTTCGCTCGACCAAGCTCTGCTCAATAATACTGCAACCTCTGGTAGCCAAACAAGACGTAATCACCCACGTGTTAGGCATGCAAAGATGCTCGAAGTGATAAACATTCCGAATAACTGTGATATTTGCATCAAACATACGCCAAATGGCAAACATACCATGCAAACTGTGAACTCTCACGATACTTACATCATTTTCAACCATTTCATGGAAGTGAAACATGGACGATAAATAGTTTGGGCAAGAAGAGAATAGAAGCTTTCGAAATGTGGTGCTACAGAAGAATGCTGAAGATTAGGTGGTTCAAAAATGGCTCTGAGCACTATGGGACTCAACTGCTGTGGTCATAAGTCCCCTAGAACTTAGAACTACTTAAACCTAACTAAACTAAGGACATCACACACATCCATGCCCGAGGCAGGATTCGAACCTGCGACCGTAGCGGTCGTGCGGTTCCAGACTGTAGCGCCTTTAACCGCTCGGCCACTCCGGCCGGCGAAGATTAGATGGGTAGATCACATAACTAATGAGGAGGTATTGAATAGAATTGGGGAGAAGAGGAGTTTGTGGCACAACTTGACTAGAAGAAGGGATCGGTTGGTAGGACATGTTATGAGACATCAAGGGATCACCAATTTAGTATTGGAGGGCAGCGTGGAGGGTAAAAATCATAATGGAGACCAAGAAATGAATACATTAAGCAGATTCAGAAGGATGCAGGCTGCAGCAGGTGCTGTGAGATGAAGAAGCTGGCACAGGATAGAGTAGCATGGAGAGCTGCATCTAACCGGTCTCCGGACTGAAGACCACACCAACAACAACTCCCATTATAGATGACTCATCGTCTCAACAACATCTGGGTAAATACTGAACTAAAATTATCCTATTCCATTAACATAACGTTGCGAATTCAAGATAACAATTCCATGGAGCAGATGGACACAAAATGTGACCGCTGTTCTCAATGGTGATGATAATCAACACTGCGGCCTATTTAGAGAGGAGTTACGTTTTCTCCCCGGGATTTTCCGTTATATGAAAAGAGAAAAACTTGATTTTTATAGTCACATAAGAAACGAAAATATTTGCATATACACTGAAGCGCCAAAGAAACTGCTATAGGTATGCATATTCAGAGATATGTAAACAGGGAGGTTACGGCGTTGCGGTTGGCAACGCCGTGAGACAACAGCGTCTGGCTACAATGGCAGAAGATGTGAGTCAGTTTGAACGTGGTGTTACAGTCGGCGCACGAGCGATGGGACACAGAATCTCCCACGTAGCGATGAATCGGGGATTTTCTCGTACGGCTGTTTCACGAATGTACCGCGAATATCAGGAATTCTGTGAAACATCAAATCTTCGACATCGCTGCTGCCGGAAAAAGATCCTGCAAGAACAGGACCAACGACGACTGAAAGAATCGTTCAAAGTGACAAAAGTAAAACCCTTCCGCAAATTTCTGCAGATTTTTCTGCTGGGTCATAAACAAGTGTCAGCGTGCGAAACATCATTGATGTGCGCTTTCGGAACCGAAGGCCCACTCGTGTACCCTTGATGACTGCACGACACAAAGCTTTACGTCTCGCCTGGGTCCGTCAACACTGACATTGGACTGTTGATGGCCGGTCGGACGAGTCTCGTTTCAAATTCTATCGAGCGGATGGACGTGTAAGGGTATGGAGGCAACCTTGTAAATCCATGGACCTTGCATGTCAACAGATATTTTCTCTACTCCATATTTGTTACCTACTGTATAACTAATCAAACTCCAACTCTGTGTTCTCTGTGTACCGAACTTCAAGCTGGTGGAGGCTCTGTAATGGTGTGGGGCCTATGCAGTTGGAGTGATGTGGGACTCCTGATACGTCTAGATACGACTCTGACATGTGACACGTACATAAGCATACTGTCTATTCATATCCATTGGGCGTTCCGACGGATTTGGGCAATTCCAGCAGGACAATGAGAAACTCCTCACGTTCAGAATTGCTACAGAGTGGTTCCAGGAATACTCTTCTGAGTTTAAACACTTCCGCTGGTCTCCAGATACCCAGATACGAACATTATTAAGCATATCTGGGATGCCTTGCAAGGTGCTGTTCAGAAGAGGTCTCCAGCCCCTCATACTCTTACGGATTTATGGACTGCTCTGCAGGATTCATGGTGTCAGTTCCCTCCAGCACTACTGCAGACATTAGTCGAGTCCATGCCACGTCGTGTTGCGGCACTTCTGCGTGCTTGCGAGGGTCTTACACGATTTCAAGGAGGTGTACCAGTTTCTTTTGCTCTTCAGAATATAATGAAACTGGCGATACGCCTTGTACATACAGCGGATTGGCGGTTGCATGTATCAGGTGGTGCCGACAATTTTGTGAGCCTATTGCTCTCTTGAAATCTATTACATAGCATATTTCCGATCTCTCGAGAAAAACATGAAGAAAAGTGAAATTAGTTTGTGATAGTAATAATTTGAGCTTCGAAGTAATAACTTTGCGATAACTACCCATTCGTCACAGCAAAAAATATCTTTGCATGTTATGCAATATTCCATTGATAATCTGACCCTTAAGCACAAAACAAACGCCATTACCGGCCGAAGTGGCCGTGCGGTTAAAGGCGCTGCAGTCTGGAACCGCAAGACCGCTACGGTCGCAGGTTCGAATCCTGCCTCGGGCATGGATGTTTGTGATGTCCTTAGGTTAGTTAGGTTTAACTAGTTCTAAGTTCTAGGGGACTAATGACCTCAGCAGTTGAGTCCCATAGTGCTCAGAGCCATTTTGCCAAACGCCATTACAGTGATACAACGGTTTGTTTATTCCTAATTATATTTGTTAAATAAGGTTCATCTTTTCACGGGAGAAGCTCTAGGAAAGGAAGGTTACTAAACGAAAGCCGATTTTATAAGCTACTAAATTTTTATTCATATTTCCAAACTACACTGACTCTTACTACAGTGTTATACTCTGAAAATAAAACACAAAGTCCACATGAAAAACTGAAGCTAATAATGTTGGACTTTGATGGACATCGTTGGGAATATTGAAAGAAGAAGTCAGAATTCCTGGTCTGACCAGCTGGAATTTTTAATTTACAAGAGAAATAAAACAACGTACTCTTCATCCAAGACGCACAAACTACCAGGTACATGCAAGCTGTTCGGAATATGGACTCAGAAATATAAAACTACTGTTAACAAAAGCGACACTTACATCTGAAAGAGCACAGCCAAGACAGCCAAGAAGAAAGTGATAGTCGACATAGGATGACTCCCAGGAAAAGAATGGTAAAAATACAAAGTTCTCTGTTCTCAATCTGACCTCCCTTTGAAGCAAGCAAACTTGTAGCCATTGCACCAAATCAATTTACCTAGAAACATCAAAATGGAGGAGAAAACTGAAGAAGCTTTCCTGATAATGCGTACAGGCACACACGGGCAATTTACAGCTTCGTACCGAGTTTGAATAGTCTTCCATTGCCGGATGACATAGCACACATTGTGTAGAAGAGACTGTAATACACTGGACTGGCCTGACAGAAATACAGCTATATTTCTCACGTTCTGTGGACACAGAAAGGCAGTATGCCCATTGACACCCATGTTGAAAAGATACACTATGTGATCAAAAGATCCGAATACCCGGCTGAAAAAGACCTACAAGTTCGTGGCGACCTCCATTGGTAATGCTGATATTCAATATTGTGTTGTCCCACCCTTAGCCTTGTTGACAGCTTCCACTCTCGCAGGCATACGTTTAATCAAGTGCTGGAAGGTTTCTTGGAGAATGGAAGCCCATTCTTCACGGAGTGCTGCACTGAGGAGAAGTATCGATGTTGGTCGGTGAGGCCTGGCACGATGTCCCAAAGGAGTTTTATAGGTCAGGACTCTGTGCAGGACAGTCCATTACTGGGATGTTATTGTCGTGTAACGACTCCGCCACAGGCCGAGCATTATGAACGGGTGCTCGATCGTGTTGAAAGATGCAATCCCCATCCCCGAATTGCTCTTCAACAATGGGAACCAAGAAGGTGCTTAAAACATCAATGCAGGCCTGGGCTGTGATAGTGCCACGCAAAACACCAAGTGGTGCAATCCCCTTTCGTAGAAAACACGATCACACCGAAACACCATTGCCTCCGAATTTTACTCTTGACACTACACACGCTGGCAGATGACGTTCACCGGGCATTCGCCATACCCACATCCTGCCATCGGATGACCACATTTTCTACCGTGATTCGTAACTCCATACAACGTTATTCCACTGTTCAACCGTCCAATGTTTACACTTCTTACATCATGCGAGGGGTCGTTTGGCATTTACCGACGTGATGTGTGGTTTGTGAGCAGCAGCTAGACCATGATATCCCTCCCGCCTAACTCTCATAGTACTTGCGCTGGATCCTGATGCAGTCTGGAATTCCTGTGTGATGTTCTCGATACATGTCTGCCTATTACACATTACGACCCTCTTCAACAGTCGGTGGTCTCTGTCAATCAACAGACGAGGTTGGCATGTACGCTTTCGTGCTGTATGTGTCGCTTCACGTTTCCACTTCTCTATCACATAGGAAACAGTGGACCTAGGGATGTTTAGGAGTGTGGAAATCTCGCGTACAGACGTATGAAACAAATGACACCCAATCACCTGACCACGTTCGAAGTCCGTGAGTTCCGCGGAGCGCCTCATTCTACTCACTCACGATGTCTAATGACTACTGAGGTCACTGATATGGGGTACCTGGCAGTAGGTGGCAGCACAATGCACACTAAAGTATGTTTTTGGGGTGTCCGGATACTTTTGATCACAAAGAGTTTTGCTACATCTCAAGCGGGCACTTGGGTGGTGGTGGTGGTTGTTAGTGTTTAACGTCCCGTCGACAACGAGGTCATTAGAGACGGAGCGCAAGCTCGGGTTAGGGAAGGATTGGGAAGGAAATCGGCCGTGCCCTTTCAAAGGAACCATCCCGGCATTTGCCTGAAACGATTTAGGGAAATCACGGAAAACCTAACTCAGGATGGCTGGAGACGGGATTGAACCGTCGTCCTCCCGAATGAGAGTCCAGTGTGCTAACCACTGCGCCACTCGCTCGGTGCGGGCACTTGGGGACCGAGGTACTGTTGCGGCTGCGGGTCGGGTGTTAAGCCCCAGAAACTGCGTTGTGTCGGACGCTAAAACACTTGTCGTCACTGTGGTGGGTTCTTAGATAACTTCTAGAGGAGGCTGAGTTGATACTATAACTCACGCAAGAAGATGATATACGTAATTACGAAAAATCCATTCGCACAGCTGTTTTTCGTTTGGAATCCTTATTTGTTATCTGTAATCTGCAAGAAAGCGCCAGCCAGGACTGCTCGTCGTTTGGTAACGCGGAAGCTCTTATAGCCACTGTGAGGATGGTTTCAGGGAACCAATAGCAGCTGAAACTGAAATTTTTCTGTCTGCACTTAGCTCGTAGAGATTAGCTTTTATAATTTATGTTACACCCCTCTAGAGGTTGTTAAGGGGTCTTATTATATAAAATTTCACATAGATGTTATGCAACAGCCAAAATATTTCTGGAGCATTAAATTTTTTCTTACCATTTGCAGGAACAAAAGCAAATGATTTTTCAGGTTATGGAGCCGTCGGTTGGTGAATTATACTAATGTCGATGTGATCAGACAGTTCTTTGCTCAACTATTACAACGTCATAACGTCTATAACATGTAATAAATAATCTTTAACCATGTACACATTAATCGAAACGTTTTGCCTGACTACACCATGAAAAACGTAATTCAGAGACAGGAATCTGTAGGTATGCTAAAGTTCTATAGTTGTTCGCACAAAAAGTATGGAGATCATCCGCCATAACAACCCGTGTAGGAAACATACAAAGTGCTTGTAGAATGAAATGTACTAGTGTCACAACAACCAGGGTTGAAAACAACTCACTGTGCATGAATCTAGAATTTAAACAAATCAGAAGTTTGTCTTGAATATAAACAGAATACTCTAAGTCAGGCCGTATCTTGATTGTTTACAAAATTTAACTCCCATGTATAAATCAGCTTCGGCCATTTAATCATTTTACAAATTGGTTAATGTGTTAAATATTTGACTTTACACGTGCTAGCTTTATGGCTGAAGACGAAGAACCCTGATTACGTTGGCTAGTTGGTTGGTTGTTTTTTGGGGGAGGGGACCAAAGATTACTTTGGTTTTATTACGTTGGTTTTACTAGTTTCAGATTATTCACCCAAAGAGTAATGAAAAAGACAAAATCATAGCTGGTAATGATGTAAGGGAAGCTTCACAGCTGCATGTCTTGCTGCTGGTGAATATTACAGGCTGTATGACCGTGATTCATTACGTCAGCTGGAATGGCTTGGAAAGGAACATTCCCATATTCCAATAACCGATCGTAATGGAACTAGGTGAGCGTTTAAACGGAGAAAAATAATGCAGTATGTATTATTTTGTTTGCGCCCATTTTCACTTTTAAGGGGTGAAACACATACCAAAAGGTAATTCGGCATATTAGGTTTAGAGAGAATATCTTCGAAACGATGACATATAAAAAATGTTTGTCATATAAAAGTTGATATACACACTCCTGGAAATTGAAATAAGAACACCGTGAATTCATTGTCCCAGGAAGGGGAAACTTTATTGACACATTCCTGGGGTCAGATACATCACATGATCACACTGACAGAACCACAGGCACATAGACACAGGCAACAGAGCATGCACAATGTCGGCACTAGTACAGTGTATATCCACCTTTCGCAGCAATACAGGCTGCTATTCTCCCATGGAGACGATCGTAGAGATGCTGGATGTAGTCCTGTGGAACGGCTTGCCATGCCATTTCCACCTGGCGCCTCAGTTGGACCAGCGTTCGTGCTGGACGTGCAGACCGCGTGAGACGACGCTTCATCCAGTCCCAAACATGCTCAATGGGGGACAGATCCGGAGATCTTGCTGGCCAGGGTAGTTGACTTACACCTTCTAGAGCACGTTGGGTGGCACGGGATACATGCGGACGTGCATTGTCCTGTTGGAACACCAAGTTCCCTTGCCGGTCTAGGAATGGTAGAACGATGGGTTCGATGACGGTTTGGATGTACCGTGCACTATTCAGTGTCCCCTCGACGATCACCAGTGGTGTACGGCCAGTGTAGGAGATCGCTCCCCACACCATGATGCCGGGTGTTGGCCCTGTGTGCCTCGGTCGTATGCAGTCCTGATTGTGGCGCTCACCTGCACGGCGCCAAACACGCATACGACCATCATTGGCACCAAGGCAGAAGCGACTCTCTTCGCTGAAGACGACACGTCTCCATTCGTCCCTCCATTCACGCCTGTCGCGACACCACTGGAGGCGGGCTGCACGATGTTGGGGCGTGAGCGGAAGACGGCCTAACGGTGTGCGGGACCGTAGCCCAGCTTCATGGAGACGGTTGCGAATGGTCCTCGCCGATACCCCAGGAGCAACAGTGTCCCTAGTTTGCTGGAAAGTGGCGGTGCGGTCCCCTACGGCACTGCGTAGGATCCTACGGTCTTGGCGTGCATCCGTGCGTCGCTGCGGTCCGGTCCCAGGTCGACGAGCACGTGCACCTTCCGCCGACCACTGGCGACAACATCGATGTACTGTGGAGACCTCACGCCCCACGTGTTGAGCAATTCGGCGGTACGTCCACCCAGCCTCCCGCATGCCCACTATACGCCCTCGCTCAAAGTCCGTCAACTGCACATACGGTTTACGTCCACGCTGTCGCGGCATGCTACCAGTGTTAAAGACTGCGGTGGAGCTCCGTATGCCACGGCAAACTGGCTGACACTGACGGCGGCGGTGCACAAACGCTGCGCAGCTAGCGCCATTCGACGGCCAACACCGCGGTTCCTGGTGTGTCCGCTGTGCCGTGCGTGTGATCATTGCCTGTACAGCCCTCTCGCAGTGTCCGGAGCAAGTATGGTTGGTCTGACACACCGGTGTCAATGTGTTCTTTTTTCCATTTCCAGGAGTGTATTTAACGATCTTGAGAACTGTACATTCAACTTCATTCAACTTCTGGAATCGTCTGAAATTTTGAAAAATACTCCATCACCGCCAATTAATTTTTAAAGATGCAGACATAGGTGATAGAAGCTTTCAAGCCACATGTAATAAACTTCGCTTCTGACATAGAATTTTGGGAAACTAAGCAATACAAAACGCGCTGTCGGAGTATTTTCAACATTCCTAATTAAAATATCTAGACAAACATTAAGATCTAATTACTTATTTTACCTATGTTTCTTTTATTTTTTAATGTGTTATTTTACGTTTTACATTGATCTTTTCTTCCTTGTTTACAATAATGACAATATGAACAGAAATGACCGGCCCCTTTGGCCGAACGGTTCTAGGCGCTTCAGTCCGGAATCGCGCTGCTGCTGCGGTCACAGGTTCGCAATCTGCTTCGGACATGGATGTGTGTGATGTCCTTAGGTTAGTTAGGTTTAAGTAGCTCTAAGGCTAGGGGACTGATATTCTCAGATGTTAAGTCCCATAGCGCTTAGAGCCATTTGAACCATTTTGAACAGAAATGCTTAAAACATAACTTTTATACACCATGCATATAAACTGAACAAAATTCCTTCATATAATATACACCGCGAAGAACACAATATACACTACTGGCCATTAAAATTGCTACACCACGAAGATGACGTCCTATAGACGCGAAATTTAACCGACAGGAAGAAGATGCTGTGATATGCAAATGATTAGCTTTTCAGAGCATTCACACAAGGTTGGCACCGGTGGCGACACCTACAACGTGCTGACATGAGGAAAGTTTCCAACCGATTTCTCATACACAAACAGCAGTTGACCGGCGTTGTCTGGTGAAACGTTGTTGTGATGCCTCGCGTGAGGAGGAGAAATGCGTACCATCACGTTTCCGACTTTGATAAAGGTCGGATTGTAGCCTATCGCGATTGCGGTTTGTCGTATAGCGACATTGCTGCTCGCGTTGCTCGAGATCCAATGACTGTTATCAGAATATGTAATCGGTGGGTCCAGGAGGGTGATACGGAACGCCGTGCTGGATCCCAACGGCCTCGTGTCACTAGCAGTCGAGATGACAGGCATCTTATCCGCATGGCTGTAAAGTATCGTGCAGCCACGTCTCGATCCTTGAGTCAACAAATGGGGACGTTTGCAAGACAACAACCATCTGCACAAACAGTTCGACGACGTTTGCGGCAGCGTGGACTATCAGCTCGGAGACCATGGCTGCAGTTACCCTTGACGCTGCATCACAGACAGGAGCGCCTGCGATGTTGTACTCAACGACGAACCTTGGTGCACGAATGGCAAAACGTCATTTTTTAGGATGAATCCAGGTTCTGTTTACAGTATCATGATGGTCGCATCCGTGTGTGGCGACATCGCGGTGAACGCACATTGGAAGCGTGCATTCGTCATCGCCATACTGGCGTATCACTCGGCGTGTTGGTATGGGGTGCCATTGGTTACACGTCTCGGTCACCTCTTGTTCGTATTGACGGCTCTTTGAACAGTGGACGTTACATTTCAGATGTGTTACGACCCGTGGCTCTACCCTTCATTCGATCCCTGCGAAACCCTACATTTCAGCAGGATAATGCACGACCGCATGTTACTGGTCCTGTACGGGAGTCCTGTACGGGCCTTTCTGGATACAGAAAATGTTCAACTGCTGCCTTGGCCAGCACATTCTCCAGATCTCTCACCAACTGAAAAAGCCTGGTCAATGGTGGCCGAGCAACTGGCTCGTCACAACACGCCAGTCACTACTCTTCGTGAACTGTGGTACCGTGTTGAAGCTGCATGGGCAGCTGTGCCTGTACACGCCATCCAAGCTCTGTTTGACTCAATGCCCAGGCGTACCAATTCCGTTATTACGGCCAGAGGTGGTTGTTCTGGGTACTGATTTCTCAGGATCTATGCACCCAAATTGCATGAAAATGTAATCACATGTCAGTTCTAGTATAATATATTTGTCCATTGAATACCCGTTTATCATCTGCATGGTATAGCAATTTTAATGGCCAGTAGTGTTCAACAGAATTCAACAGAATTTCAAATTGTCGCTAGCTGTCCTCTAAATATCTTGTTTGTATCAGGCATATTTCAGTACATTGTTAAACTTTGGTGAAGAGAACTGATTATATACTAGTGACTGCAGCTTGATTATATTCTTTCTCAAGCAGAGACTGACATTGTAATCATCCAACAACTAGATCTGAAAAATCTTTTCACAAGTTCTTCCAACATCGGTAGCCGTATACCTTCCACGGCTGTACCTGTGGCGTCGAGGCCCCTGCGATCACCATCTGAAACGTCATGCGTGATGCTGAAGATTTATTGCTTGAGGTGAAGTTGTTTGGTAGTCACTAAGTGCTCCCATTCTCAAATACTCGACAGACATAGCCGCCTCAAGATGCAAACACAGTTTCTAACTTGAACAGCTCACTTATTGGGTTCAGTCTTTAACGTAAGACTGTTCCTCTTCATGAGTAGATTAGGACAGTATTTTAAATTTTTTAACTCGGTCAACAGTCATATGAAATACTGAAAATAAAATGTTTGTTGTCCCTGAAAGCAGTGAGACGTACGCAGAGATCTGGCTTGAACTTGGTATCATCTGAATGCAATGAGCCCATTTCTTGATGAAAAGGTTTGACGTCTCCTTTAATACTAGGGTTGCCGAGAAAGTAATGCACCGCATTTTTTTCTCAGGCGAAAACAGTGTTACGAATACAACACATTACGTATGTATTATTTCAAGTCTCCTGAGTGGGCGCGCCAAGTTTCTGTCGCTTCCGACAGATAGCGTAGCTGCAGGACAGTTTCAAAATGGCGTCTGCAGGTGATGTACGTTACAAGCAACGTGCCGTCATTGAATTTCTCACTGCAGAGCAAAGACCTTGTAAAAAATAGACTCACTGATGGCGCTGCAGTTGCGGGATAATTTGAACCTTCGGTTCGGCTGGACGCCATTATAGTGGTGGTAATGTGTTGTGTAGTACTGTTGTTTATGAAGACCCTGATTTAACGTTGTATATGTGTTGGGGCGTACATAAAGGATTTGTTACTCGTAATTCTACTGTCTGTGCGCCAGGACGCTGTCAGGAGGCAAGATTTCCGACCGACAGAATACCATTTTATATGTTCCGATCATTTTGAAGAAAGCTGTTTCCTTGAAAATTACGTAAATCGCAGAAAGCTGAAAGATGATGCTGTTCCATCCATCTTTCGTTTTCCAGACCATATACAGCAGAAGATAAATTTTTCTTTGTGAACAACATTTTATTTTAACTATAAAAGTTGAGTTGCAAGCAACACGAAATTTGAGTTAGCAGGCTTTGTATCGTTATAAAATGCAACTGAATGTGTGTAATTGTAATCTGATTTCACAACTTCTCTCGATGGAACAGTTGTTGAGTTTTATTTATTATATGAAAAAACCACACATATAAACTGAAGTGTACATCTTCGAAAGTAAATATTGTGACTAATGCGATACTGGATGCCTGCCTGAAGTCTTGTTTGTTGTAGCTGGCTGATCGGTAGTGTTTTCATGGTCTAGGTTAGGTTGAAACTTGATAATTTGGTAGTGAGTTGCCAAAGCACTACGCCATATATAACGCACTTTTCATCATAAAATCTAAAGCAAGGTAGAGTCAGAAAATATCTATTAACATAGTGGGCAAATCTTCGAGTATTTTGATGCATTTTGCGTACATCTATCGTAAATGAACTACGAAAAATGCTAGGGGTCCAGTGCATAACTTTTAGCTACGGCAGATTCCATGTACTACGTAACATAAATTCATAAACAGTGACTAGCTGCTGTTTGTTCATAAATTAAAAACTATATTGTAGTAACGTATTTAAATGAGGCATTATGTTTGTGACCTAACTCTAGGGAAGGCATTTTATAGCCAAAAGCGATGTATATACAATCGAAATCGGCGCGTCAGTTTACCACTCTAATGGCCGCCGGCCAGCTATTCAATTTGTCCGCTCTTCACAGTCGACCACTCGTGCGGTTGTGGGGGCCTGCTGCAGAGAAAGAAACTGTGTGGTTCATTCACAAATGCTTGTGCAAAGTCTACGGAGCATCTGCTGTCGACAGAAGTACAGTTAGTCGCTGGGCAGGGAGGGTGAGGTGATCAGAAGGCGGTTCGGCGGCGCTCCACGGTTTGCAGGGGTCGGGGAGGCCATCCACGGCTGTCACACCTGACATGTTGCAGCGAGCTGCAGTTGTCATTCGCGAGGACAGACGCATTACGACTCGCCAATTGGCATGCATCGGTCAACAAGCAAAGGAAGTGTGGGTGCATTTATCCTCTCTCTTGGATATTCAAAGGTGTGTGCATGATGGGTCCCGCGGTGTCTAACGGTGGATCACAAATCACTCAAGAAAAACCACTTGTCTTGATTTGTTGCAGTGTTTTGAAGCTGAGGGCGTAGCTTTCTCGTCCAGGATTGTGACAGGTGATGAAACCTAGGTTCACCATTTTGAGCCCGAAACAAAATGACAGTCGATGGAATGGTGCCTTTCCCACTCCCCACAGAAGAAAAAATTCAAAGCAACTGCGTCCGCCGGTAAGGTCACAATCATCGTGTTCTGGGACTGTGAAGGTGTGATTCTCATTGATGTGATGCCAAGAGGCGGTGTAAGTAATTCAGAAGCATGTGTCAATACATTAACAAAACTCAAGAAACGCTTCTGACGATTTTGGCGCCCCAGCAATCCAGGAGATGTTTTGCTGCAGCACGTTAACCCTCGGCTCCACACAGGTCTGAGGACTGCTGAACACATCGCAAAACAGGGTTGGATAGTGTTACACCATCCACCCTACAGCTCTGATCTAGTCCCCTCGGACTTCCACTCGTTTGGGCCATTAAAGGATGCCATTCGTGGAAGACCTTTTGAGGTTGATGAACAGGTCCACTGAATGGTAGTGGAGGAGACACTATTTGCAGCCGCTTCGTTAATATCAGTCAGCAGTTGCTCAACAGTTGCAACCGTGCATGGCAAAATTGCGCTATTCAAAACGAGCCCTGAGGTTGCTCCGTGGGCCATAGATGATAGAGGTGAAGATTAACTGTGGCGGTGTGTGCAAGTGAACAGTCGTGCAACTGTTGAGCAACTGGTCACCGATATTAACCAAGGGTCTACAGTGTCTCCTCCACTACCATTCAGCGAACTTTAGTGTGCATGGGAATGTTGATGGGAGCAATCAACCGGAAACAGTTACATCAATCGGTTGTAGTTTTACGCGTTGGTTGCATTTTTATTCATTCATTTCTTTCTCGTGAAACCAGTCTCTGGGAGCAACTAAATGAAAACAATCAACACAATCCTGTGGTGTTTTGAGTACTGAATGAGTTATTCATCTGTCTTTCGAAGAGAAGCCAGTCTTTAAATCTAAAGGTTGGTTCCACTTGGATAACTGTCAGTTCAAGCACTGGCTTCCTTACCAGGACAAGGATTGGTACCTACAAGGCATACCCGCTCTTGTCTCGTGCTGGGGGAAGGCCATAGAAACTGGATGCAGATTACGTGGAAAAATAGGGTGTGTAGATAAAATACCATTCTTTCATATATGTAAATCTCATTATGTCCAATAAAGAATTCTTGAAGAAAAAAGTGTGGTGCATTACTTTCTTTGCAACACTCATATGACAGTACAGACAGAATTATGCCTTGTAACTGAAACCTTGACGTACGATTATGCACAATGTACATTATGTGCTTTATATGTTGATTCATACAGCACCAAACTTAGCTGATACGCTGAAAGAGAACACGTTTATACAGGGTGTTTCAAAAATGACCGGTATATTTGAAACGGCAATAAAAACTAAACGAGCAGCGAAAGAAATACACCGTTTGTTGCAATATGCTTGGGACAACAGTACATTTTCAGGCAGACAAACTTTCGAAATTACAGTAGTTACAATTTTCAACAACAGATGGCGCTGCAAGTGATGTGAAAGATATAGAAGACAATGCAGTCTGTGGGTGCGCCATTCTGTACGTCGTCTTTCTGCTGTAAGCGTGTGCTGTTCACAACGTGCAAGTGTGCTGTAGACAACATGGTTTATTCCTTAGAACAGAGGATTTTTCTGGTGTTGGAATTCCACCGCCTAGAACACAGTGTTGTTGCAACAAGACGAAGTTTTCAACGGAGGTTTAATGTAACCAAAGGACCGAAAAGCGATACAATAAAGGATCTGTTTGAAAAATTTCAACGGACTGGGAACGTGACGGATGAACGTGCTGGAAAGGTAGGGCGACCACGTATGGCAACCACAGAGGGCAACGCGCAGCTAGTGCAGCAGGTGATCCAACAGCGGCCTCGGGTTTCCGTTCGCCGTGTTGCAGCTGCGGTCCAAATGACGCCAACGTCCACGTATCGTCTCATGCGCCAGAGTTTACGCCTCTATCGATACAAAATTCAAACGCGGCAACCCCTCAGCGCCGCTACCATTGCTGCACGAGAGACATTCGCCAACGATATAGTGCACAGGATTGATGACGGCGATATGCATGTGGGCAACATTTGGTTTACTGACGAAGCTTATTTTTACCTGGACGGCTTCGTCAATAAACAGAACTGGCGCATATGGGGAACCGAAAAGCCCCATGTTGCAGTCCCATCGACCCTGCATCCTCAAAAAGTACTGGTCTGGGCCGCCATTTCTTCCAAAGGAATCATTGGCCCATTTTTCAGATCCGAAACTATTACTGCATCACGCTATCTGGACATTCTTCGTGAATTTGTGGCGGTACAAACTGCCGTAGACGACACTGCGAACACCTCGTGGTTTATGCAAGATGGTGCCCGGCCACATCGCACGGCCGACGTCTTTAATTTCCTGAATGAATATTTCGATGATCATGTGATTGCTTTGGGCTATCCGAAACATACAGGAGGCGGCGTGGATTGGCCTCCCTATTCGCCAGCACATGAACCCCTGTGACTTCTTTCTGTGGGGACACTTGAAAGACCAGGTGTACCGCCAGAATCCAGAAACAATTGAACAGCTGAAGCAGTACATCTCATCTGCATGTGAAGCCATTCCGCCAGACACGTTGTCAAAGGTTTCGGGTAATTTCATTCAGAGACTACGCCATATTATTGCTACGCATGGTGGATATGTGGAAAATATCGTACTATAGAGTTTCCCAGACTCCAGGGCCATCTGTTGTTGAAAATTGTAACTACTGTAATTTCGAAAGTTTGTCTGCTTGAAAATGTACTGTTGTCCCAAGCATATTCCAACAAACGGTGTATTTCTATCGCTGCTCGTTTAGTTTTTATTGCCGTTTCAAATATACCGGTCATTTTTGAAACACCCTGTAGCTACTCTTGGGGTGAGCCTTGTGTTAGCTGTCGTATATGTGTGTATGGTATGAGCTTGTGGAAAGAGTGGGAAGGGAGAAGCGGAAAATTAGGGCCTTGGTTGCGGAAACCACAGAACAGACTTATGTAAGGAGTGTGAATCAAATTAGTTGAATCAGTCCCGGTTTTGCTTACAGAAATTACACAGTCCAGTCACATTAGTGTGACCACCAACTAGTCGTATGTTCCCAAGTCAAAGTGCAATAACCACTCACGGGTAGCAGGTGGCAGCACTAGCAGTTCAGGCTGTATAAAGATTGTCAGGGGCGCAGGGACAGCGCGCTGTTTGTCGTAATGCGTAAATAGAGCGATTTATCTGACGTTCCAAAGGGCATGAGGATTGGCTTTCGGGCCAATGGTGAAAGCATAGCCTCTATGCCTGCCGCTGTGGTTAAAGCATACCGTGCATGGCAAAATGGCGCTATTCAAAACGAGCACTGAGGCTGCTCCATGGGCTACAGATGATGGAAGTGAACTGTGGCGGTGTGTGCGGGTGAATAGTCGTGCAACTGTTGAGCAACTAGTGACCAATATTAACGAAGGGGCTACAAACAGTGTCTCCTCCATTACCATTCAGCGAACTTTACTGTGCATGGGCCTGTTGATGGGAGCAAGCAATTGGAAACAGTCGCATCAGTCTGATGAAGTTTTACGCGTTGCTTGCATTTTTATTCATTCATTCTTGTGAAACCAGTCTCTGGGAGAAACTGAATGAAAATAGTCGACACAATCCTGTGCTGTTTTGAGTACTGACTGAGTTATTCATCTGTCTTTTCGAGTGAAACCAGTCTTTAAATCTAAAGGCTGGTTTCACTTGGATAACTGTCAGTCGGTTGTAGCTTTACGCGTTGGTTGCATTTTTATTCATTCATTCTCGTGAAACCAGTCTCTGGGAGCAACCGAATGAAAGCAATCGACATAATCCTGTGGTGTTTTGAGTACTGACTGAGTTATTCATCTGTCTTTGCAAGGGAAACCAGTCTTTAAATCTAAAGGCTGGTTTCACTTGGATAACTGTCAGTTCAAGCTTGTATTCATTCGTCATTCAACGGAAAGCACTGTTTTAGTGCTTTAACTGGCCGCATTATTCAATGATTCATCTGAGGGGAACCACTCTTACCACTTTAACTGGGTAAAGCAAAGGAGTGGTGTACAATATTAACTGGGGTACACACACCTCAGGTGTACATGAAGACATCGATATGAATGGGTTTGCCAAAGTTGAAATAAGCAATATACACATTCCTTTAACTATGTACTGAATGACTAAGTCTTCTTCTGACCATATAAACAGAGAAATATATTGCTCTGCATTAAATTGAACAGGTACAATGAACATGTAACTAAAACCTGATTAAAATTACTTGATAGTTGACACTTAACACAATGTATGTGGTTTCTTCCAGTCAGAGTGCTCAACATCTCGTCCAAAGTATTCACTGTTGCCAGGCTACCACAACAGTTATTCAGTTCAATTCCGACTTCTTGTCTGGCTTTCTTTCTTGATTTGTTTGGATCCGATTTCATCACACATGGTGGTCATCATATCACGCCAAAAGCAACACACACATACACACTACTGGATGCTTCCGCTCAAGGCGGGTTCAGCGTTATATATTTAGTTATTATAGTCACAGAGGTAGGCCTACTTTAATAAGCTTTGCACCACATTGCACAAGGCCGAATTGGTGAAGGCTGCAAGTAACTGTTGCTACTGGGTTACTAGAGTCAAACATGTAGCACTGAATATCGCTTTACTGTCATGGTGCAGTGGTTAGCACGAAAAGTTGTTATAATGGAGGTCCTGAGTTCAAATCTCAATGATATCACATTTTTTTTTCTAAATTTAATCAAAATACTTTCATCAATACTTTTATTCAGTTAAATGGTTTAAATGTAACTTTATGTTTCCAATACTTTGCGTGTCATTTTCCAAGTCGTATCAAGTTTTTTATTCGCTTTCATTTTTCTTGCTATCATTCGTTTTTCGTTTGGAACTTCTAGGCGCTACAGTCTGGAACAGCGTGACCGCTACGGTCGCAGGTTCGAATCCTGCCTCGGGCGTGTGTGATGTCCTTAGTTTAGTTAGGTTTAAGTTCTAGGGGACTGATGACCTCAGAAGTTAAGTCCCATGGTGCTCAGAGCCATTTCGTTTGGAATCCTTTTTTGTCACCTACAATCCGCAAGCAAGCGCCAGCAGGATTGCTCGTCGGATGGTATCGCGGCAGCTCTTATAGCCAATGTGAGGATAGTTTCAGGGAACCAACAGCAGCGACAAATTACAGTTCCTTTTTAGCTCTGAAACTGAAATTTTTGTCTAGACTTTGCTCGTATAGATTAGCTAGCTAGCTTTAATGGCCGTGAACAAAGTACGAATATGTGTGTAGTGGTTGGGTGGACCTTGTGAGGAGTTTATACATTCGTTTCGCATTATGTCTGCGTTATTGCCAGAATTTAAAAAAGAAAAGTGTAATATTGGCCACGTATTCAATCAGTATTACAGTTTTTCGAAATAAACAGGAATGGTCTTTCGTTTTTTACTTCTCAGGTTGGGAAACATTTTCTTAGGGATACGTAAAGAAGAAAGCAACAATGTCAGTGTTTTTCGACTGTTTGCATTCGTTTAAGTGGAAAGGAGTGATGATATCCATTATTAATTAATTAATTAAATAAATACTGGGCGGCGTGCGTCCTGCACTGCACGTTCCACGTCGGCGTTCTACTGCGGACAAGGCTAGGGCGGCAGCCGGCACGAAGAGGTGGCGCGACGGCATCTGGGGGTTGGTCTCTGCAGCGCCGCAACACACCGGTTCCGCGCCACCTCCTCGCTCCGGCTGCTACGCTGGCCCTGCCAACAGCAGGAGCAGGCTATGGCGGCAGCGCCACAAACACCGCGCCGCTCCCCACTGAAAATGGTGATAAAAAAAATGTAAAACAGCTCAGTCAAACCCCAGACACTGATTGAAAACATTCATATAATTGACATACCGACAGATACTTGAGTTACTTGGCTGTCTCACATTAAGTGAAACCTCTCGAACCTGGAGAGATCGATGTAGCTGCACACTAGTTTCAACCGGTTGTTTCATTTGACTGAAAAAACCGACTGAACGAAAAAAAAAAACAATCGACTAACCAATCCATTGTTGACAGAATTCGGTTGTCACATTAATAAATGGTCGTCCGCCGTAGCAGGCACTCAGTTCGTGCTCGGCTACTGACTGCTTTTCATCGTCAAAAATGGAGGCTTATAATTTCCTTACCAACATTATAACTGAATGAAATTTCCACTCTGCAGCGGAGTGTGCGCTGATATGAAGCTTCCTGACAGGTTAAATAAAACTGTGTGCTGGGCTGAGACTTGAACTCGGGACCTTTGCTTTCGCGGGCAAATGGTCTACCAACTGAACTACCTAAGCACAACTCACGGCGCATTCTTTCTTCCAAGAGTGGTAGTTCTGCAAGGCATGCAGGAGAGCTCCTGCGAAGTTAGGAAGGTAGGAGACGAGGTACTGGCAGAATTAAAGCTGTGACGACGGGGCGTGAGTCGTGCTTGGGTAGCTCAGTTGGTAGAGCACTTGCCCGCGAAAGGCAAAGGTCACGAGTTCGAGTCTCGGCCCGGCATACAGTTTTAATCTGCCAGGAAGTTTCAACATTATAACTGTACGTCCACTGAGTGGCAACAGTAGGTGTTTTCAGATGAAGCACATTTAATGCTCCATTGGACAGATAGGTGTTGGTTTGTATAGCTTGAAACATCTGGAAGCAGATGCGCTATACTAGTCATTTGAATGGTCCAAGCTAGAGAAGAGCACTTTGTGCTCTGGGAATGTTTTCGTGGCATTTCAAAAAATGGCTCTAACCACTATGGGACTTAACATCCGAGGTCATCAGTCCCCTAGACTTAGAAACTACTTAAACCTAACTAACCTAAGGACACCACGCACATCCATGCCCGAGGCGGGATTCGAACCTGGGACTAGGCAGCAGTGCGGTTCCGGACTGAAGCGCCTAGAACCGCTCAGTCACTATGGTCGGCGTGGCATTTCCTTGGTGATCTTGTCATTCTGGAAGGCACAATGGATCAACACAATCTAGCGCTTGGGACCATGTCCACCCCACATGTTTTTCCTTTGCACGTTAGTATTTACCAGCAGGACAATGCAATGTGTCACACAACTCAAAGGCCACCGAACTTCAAGAATTTTGTCGCAATCCAACATCTGTGTGACCACCCCGATTGGGTTGAACACACCATGGATCCTCCTCAACCGAGAGGCCTAGCGCAGCTGGCCATGGTATTGGGGTTGCAATGGCTCCACACCCTATCGATACCTTCTACGGGAGGACGACGGTTCAATCCCGTCTCCGGCCATCCTGATTTAGGTTTTCCGTGATTTCCCTAAATCGCTTCAGGCAAATGCCGGGATGGTTCCTTTGAAAGGGCACGGCCGGTTTCCTCCCCCATCCTTCCCTCACCCGAGCTTGCGCTCCGTCTCTAACGACCTCGTTGTCGACGGGACGTTAAACACTAATCTCCTCCTCCTCGATACCTTCTAGAACATCGTTGGCTCTCTTCCTGATCTCACAGTGGTTTGCACTGCGGAATGTGGGTATTCAGGCTTTTGACAGGTGGTCACATTAATGTATCTGGACACTGTACTTACAGGGCGTTTCAGATAATCTGTTTTCCCTGTAACTCATAATAAGTGAATGAAATATTTATTCAGATAGATAAACAAAAGAAACTCGTTCTGTGGAGTTATGAATATGGTTGACTTCTACTTCTGACATACTTCTGAGACAGATTTATTTGTTCATCACTACATACCATAGCACTGTGCTGACCAGACATGCCCAGTACAACCTACCTACAGACAGGATCCCCAGTATGTACAAAGTTGTTGTGCTATTGTAGGTATGTTGCGTTTGTGTCACAAATTTTATTCATTGTTTCAGCATCTATCCTTATCACAGATAAAGTTGGGATTCATTTGTCTCCTGGAAAATGTAATGGCATCATACGAATGTAGTTTATTTGGTTATTTTCCATTAAATGCAACAATGAGTTACAGTTTTCTAAATAGACAATAATATTTGTACCATGTAGCCGCTGTATTTAAAGCGACTATGTGCAAATCAGTTTAAATCACATTTCTGTGTCTAGTCATGGAAATAGGAACAAGTGTTCAAGGTTTTAAGTGTGGATTCAACACGGTGTTCACAGGGAGCGTCCAGTGAAGGAATCCATGATTCCAAAATTAAATATCTCGAAAACTCAGATCGATAGGCAAGTGTAACAAATGGTATGTTTATTATGAAAGCTATAAGAACATTATATGGAAGTTATACGGAAGTTTCGAAGTAGTTGGAAAATCTGTTAACAGATAGCCTTGTAAACGCAATATGTAGTGCATATAAACCGTGCGATAATTTCCACCACTGAAACGTGAAAGGATACCGAAGGAAGAGGTTGAAATCATGTTTTCCATCACACAAAGAGTTTTCTATTATTGGATCACCGCAGGTTAGAACACAGTCTTATGGCAACAACGCGCAGTTTTCAAACAGGATTTAATGTTCCAAAAGGACCCGACACAGAAACTATTTGCAAGCCCTTCGCCAAATTGATGAGCGCCCAATACAGGCCACATGACAGCAAATGGAGTACCGTCTTAACAAGCTTCCAGCAATTAATAGGGTCTGTTAAGTGGGATACAAAATTTAAATACATCTGTCTCATCTGGCTGCACAAAAATTTTCTGAACTTGTTAAGAGACTTTGTGGAAGTCCTTATGAGTCGGTAGGGGGCAGGGTTGGTGAGTGGTAAGGCACTGGCGCAAATAGATTGTAAGTTTCAATTAGTTTATTTGACAATAAGATCGAATAAATTGTTACAGTTTCAATTAGTTTATATAACAATAACATCAAAATAAAAAATTACAAGAAGTTTTAGCTCTTTTACTGTCTCAGGCAGACACTTCAGATGAACAATGTAGACACTATTAACTTTTCTGATCTGGTAAACACTCAGAATACTTAGGGCACGAGTAATAGAATATGAAAAACAACTGCACCTATTAGCTGCATTGAAAGGCAATAGAATAAAAAATACAGTAATTGACTTATTACTTTCAAGGCGATCAATGTGTTTAAACGCAATTTTAAAACAGTCGCAATTAGAAGATCGCTTTAGATGGCGAGCAAAGAAAGTAAAATTCAATAAACAGCATTAGGAAACTAGCTAACGACAGCAGTCAGATTAAATTTTCGAAACAAAGAACATCATAATTTAACTGTGCACCTCAGGTAGCCAACCATGTTTCACATGAGTTACCAAAACGCAGAAGGCAGTTCTTGAACCTTCGGGAAACAAGGCACTCCATCGCGTTAGTTTTAATTACTTACTGCTTCGAGGCCTGTAACCAACAACAGGCTACCTGAAACACATCGACAGTCTTTAACGTTTCAAATACTACTTAAACAAGCACAGAGGATTGAATCAGAATTTTAAAAGACGCAAAGTAGATCAAATATTTGGTCTTCAGACAGTAAGAGCAAATAATAATCAAGACACGTGTAAAGCAAACATTAAGTGGCCACCAGCTTGAGAGGTTGAAGGAATCAAATATAAATATCAATCAACGCCGAAGTGGCGCAGAACAAGTCGAAAGCAAGTAACAAAAAACGTCAGCTGTATTTGTCAGTACCACCAGCCTCACGCAATTTTATACGTACTGTAAACACAAAAAATATTGAATACATACGGACAGTGTCCGCCCACCAGCCAGTAGGCTGACAAAGCAACGCTCACCCAAATGTGAGGGACAACTTTGTAAAAATTTAACGAGGGTAAAACACTTGCTTATTAAAAGGATAACACACTCGCTTATTAAAAAGACAGAACCAAACTTAACAAGAAACAGCACACTTTTTTATTAAAGGAAAAAGAATTTTGTGAACCTACAGCAAGATGCAGGAAAAATGTGTCTGCAGCCTGTTGTATGCAGTCTGTCGAAATTGCGGTGAGATAAATTATTTACACTGACTAGTTTGGGACATAAGGTCCATTGCCAAATCATCGCCTTCATCATTAAATATTGACCGGTAATACAACTCGTACATTTACAAATAGTCACGATTATTCCTTTTTGAGAGAGCGATTGAACTTGAGTAGTCATGATTTCTTCTTCTTTCTTAGTTCTTCCCAAATTCTCTTCATACGTTCACTGGGTTCTCTCTTGCGTTCTTCTGACCATCTTTTCCCCGTTCTGTTCTCCGTATGTTCTCGTTTAAGTGTCTGTTTCTGTATGATGTTTCTAAACTGTTCTCTATTGTTTATGTTGTCTTGAGTGATACCCAGTTCTTTAATGTCTTCTTCTGCTTCAGTGATCCACTTTGTCTTGTTTTTGCTCTTGTTTACTATCTTAAAGATTTGTCTTGTGAGCCTGCTTTTATTCATCCTGCTGATACGTCCATAAAATTTCATCCTTCTCTTTCTAATTACAATTTTATTATTAAATTATATATATTATTATATTATATTATTATTATTATTATTATATGTTTATATATATATATATATATATATATATATATATGAGTAATATTTACAAACGGGGTGTTAGCAGTGCTTCTTGCCGGACAGCACCAGTGGCTAATGCGCCCACACAGGTCGTGACGTCACATATACACAGGAAAATGAGTCCCAGTAATCAGGATGGTGGAACCTAAGGCAGAACACAGGGATTTTTCAGAAATTCCCCTCTCCGGCACCTGACAGCAGAAAAGTAGATGTACACCATAGTTTCCATGTTGTGAAAATCGCCACAAGCCCCCTGTCCATCAACTAGGGCAGCGCATTCTGGGACTCGGACGCCAGTCCTCGACTCGCCACTGTCCAAGCAGGAAACGAGCACCCACTTCCGTCAACAGTCAACACGTCCACATGGATACTCCGGTAGGACTCAACCGCCGAAGCCAATTCCTCGGCCGTTACAAGGATCCGTCTGCAAACTGTCGCCCTCCACAGGTCGCAGTATTGTAGTGAACGCTCGAACTGGCCGCAGCTAATGCACGAGCACTACGTCGCTGTTCCCGAGCCCAAGTTACCAGGCAACCAGCCAAAGACGTTGCGCTAGAGAGGCCTGTATCGATAAAGACTCTCACACAGCTCACGTTTCATAAGAATTTCACAGTTTAGATCATTATCCGTTATGTTCTTGCTCTACGTTGATGACTTTTGTTTCATTTCAATCAATACCCAAATCAGTCCTCTTTTGCAGACGATTGAAGGTTTATTGCCAAGCAGAACAAAGAAGCAATGAGTCTATCGCTGTAGGGTGTACCCACAATGTAACGTCCATAGTCGCAAGATTGTGATAATTGTGACAAATTCTTGACTATTTGAAAAGTAGCTGTGATGCATCACCGCACAGTGGTCTGCACGGTCATGCTATACTTGCCAGATGAAATGGTCCATTTCCATGACCACCCTGTTCACCAGATGTCACGTATCTCGACTTCTTCTTATAGAGTTGTTAAATATATCCTGTAAGGAACAAAGTATGGGCTATCACTGATCTCAAGCAGATGATTGCTGATGCTGTTATCAACTTTGATGATGACATACGACAGCGCAGTTGACAAGAAATCGAGTAGCATCTTTATTTGTGTCTATCAATTAATAGCGCTGGTATGCTGTAGAGGTGCATTAATTGGGACAGGAAAAATAACAAATTGCACATACATTTCTTTTGATAGGCCTGTGCTGTATTTTTTATTAATTTTTAATAGACTTTATGGACACCCTATCATATGTGTTCCACAGGGATCAGTGTGAGGAACATAACTGATTTCGCTCTCTGCTGATCATTTATTATTTTATTCTGCTCAAGAATAAAATTAGCCCTTTTTTGCAGAAATCCGTCTATTGCAATACGTGTCTCATGTCATTTACACGAGTTCCAAGTAGATGAGGAGATGCAGACATACTTTGCGTGTGTTTCGTCCCGAAGAATGCCGCAGTTTTTGAGTCCATAACGAAAGCAGACCCATACACTTAATTCTGGACGTGTACCTGGCTGATCAGTCCTGCGTCAGAGCAGCTAAGCTCTGAGTTTAGTTTGCCCACATGGACCGAGACAAAATACACTTGTGTTTCTGTCCACTGCTAGGGTAGGCCCCATGCAATGACGCTGCCTGCACTTCCTGTGGTTCTATGATTTCAAATTCGAAGACCTTGTCTAATGTTCCATTTCGACGTATTTTTCTAGGCTGAAAAACACATAAATTGATGGTGAGAACGTTACTTTCAAGCAGGATTTATGTTATATTCTATTCACATAAATTTCAACTTTATAGATAGGATTCCTTTGTGCCGAAGTTTCACGTGGTGCCTCTAACAACATTTTTCATTTCTTTGCTTACGTGTCGTGTGTCTTTTCGGAGTACTGATCAATAATTACAGCAATTTTTAGTCTTTTGATCCCGCTCCATTGTATGTACCTTTTAAGAACATTATGTTGTAATGTTGATGCATTAATTTGTTCTGAAAGCGGTGCTGATATTCAAGACCATAAAAGCGGGTTAAAAGCCGTGAGCTATTTGAGGAAGTTAACCTTGCATTACTGAGCAACTGTTTCACAAGGTATCCAGACTAACATTAATTATAACCTTTTAGTAGTCATCTTATGATAACCGGTGATTATATATATAAAGATAATTTTAAAAAAAAGAAATGAATCAGTTTATATTTGGACATTAATTTAACACTGATCATTGTTCCATTAAAATTTCAACATATTAAACTTGTTTCATAACTCTAAACTGGTGCCTTATATAGGATTGTGAAAATTTGAGTTTGTAATCTTACGGAACACATCAAATATGGGACCAAGATTGGGAGACTGGATACAACACTGCATTCATAAAATAACACACGAAGAACGTTGAAACATAGGCAAGAGGAAATTAACCACAACCAAGCGATTCAATTTTCACCCAAAGAAGTTACGTTCGTAGCGCAATCCTGTCCATCATGAAATTACCACACACTGGTATACTAAATTCATACTAACTCTCTGTGAAATCTTCCCAAAAAGAATAACTGAGGGCTACTTTGTTGGTTACACTACACGCTCCACGTGGTCAACTTGGTTTACACAAAGAGTGTAACTCCACAATAATTTTGATAATTAAAATTAATTACATCGAAACACAAATTACAAAAGAAAAACCTCGAACTGGTTACTATCGTCTTACTATTAAACTGATGGGTCAAACAATTATATAAGCACGTGGTACTGGTCTCACAAAGTACACCCCACGTGGGTTGAACATAAAGAAAAGTTGCTATATTGAAAAATATTGTCAAGACGAGACGTTATAATCACACACACATTCGCATTTAAGATTGATGATCTTAGTTAGAGTTACGGATCATCTACACTTGGTTTCACTTTACTCACAAAGTAGTGACAAAGCAACTACTGGAAGATATTCTGAACTTCACACTCGAATTACACTGCGTTGCAAATTAAGATAACATTAGATATTTTAGAGCTAAACCTGAAATAAAGGTGATTAAATTTTCAGTTAGGCTGAACTTAAGAAATCCATTGTCCTACGGACTTAGCAGAGACGAGCTTAGCCGGAGATCTTACCACTTCAGACGCTCGCCGCGGACAGACTGCTTGGGCCCCTACCGAGGGTGCTTAACAGATACAAACGGAAGTGACCAGAGAGGCAGCTTCCTACACCAACATGACAAGGGATGGACAGGACCATACTAAGAATAGAAACCTCTCTGCATTTAGAAAGCGTAGCTATCTGTTCCAACGTTGGTCCTACTGTTCTCTAGCAGACAGGCTTGTCTGCTACCATCAAGCATGCAACTAGAAATACATATGCTCATTCATCCTTTCACACAGAAGGGAAGGGGGATGACAGATCTTATCATATACAGTATACAAAAGAAAGCGGATGTAGGTTCCGTATGAGACTGTGTGATATGAATTGCACATTAACTGTGTTTTAAAGTGTAGTAGTGTGACAGATCGTTCTTGTTTATGTGTAAAAGTAACACGTTCCACTGCTCAGTCTCCTCCCAGATAGTCAGAAACACCACAGTAAATTTAGAAGAGGAATTTATGCCGTAAATGACAACAGATTTAAGAAATTAACATGAATTGATTCCAACAGAGACCTTTCAATGTGATTACGATTCCTAAAACGCTGCTAAGTCACATTATTTTATTCGCCACAATAGATCTACTTCCGCAAATATCCACCATCAGGTTGCGTTTGATTAAATGGTATACGATGTTGGATGAGTATTTCTAAGATTATATGTAAGTATTCATTTGAAAATATTATTATACAATTTGTTACCTATGGCAGATGGGTTTAACAGCCATACATTATCATTTCTGTTGGTCCATCGTGGACAGGAGACATCGGCTGGATAAGTAACTGTCAGGGTCGATGAAACTCACCAACAGCCGTGCAATTTAAGATATTATTTTTTTTTATTTTAAAGGCTACCAGTTTCAGCATTTCATTACTACTTCTTTGACTTGCTATCGAGTCTTCGAGTGAACCACTAGTGTAACGATTGAATTGACGATATCTAGAGATTTGTGGCTCTATGTGACATATTCGTTTATTTGGGGCCTGAATAGCACAGTGAAAACCTGAAACTGGTAGGCTTCAAAATAAAATAAAATAACATTTTAAATTACACTGCTGTTGGTGAATTTCATTGGCATTGACAGTACATCATCGTGGTTCTGTCACATTCTCTTTGTTTTAATTACACTCCATTAGGTTTCTTGCAGTAGCTATACCAGATATGAAATGTTATTTGATATAATTTTCAGATTGTCTTCCTTCCATTTGGAGTAATAATCATGTGACAGCTTATTTCACAGATACACCAGCGATATTGTAGGTTACACCAGAGACACCAATAATAAAGAGTACCGACATTACAGCATAATAAACAGAACTGACTCTAACCATACAAAATCGTTGGTACATCTGTGAAATAAATTGTCACACGATTGTTGCTCTGAAGGAAAGGCAGACAATCAGAAAATTATATCAGGAAACAAGTTATATCTGGTATAACCAACCATTGTTACTCTAAGAACACTAATCAAGTGCAACTAAAGCAAAAAGACAGGGAGAGAACCACGAGAACGTATGGATATCAAATCCATATGAGGTATGTAACAAATTTTATAATAACATTTTCTAATTATTTTTTACTTATGATGTTAGAAACATTGTTTCAGAAGTATATACCATTTAATTACAGATAACATTACTATAGCTATTTGCCGAAATAGGTTTATTACATCGAATAGAACGCTCTGATTTAGTATCGGTTTTTGTAATTGTAAATATACAATAATTATATCAATTTTTCTTTATTTATCTCTGATCCTAAGGCCACTCATAATTTGCCATCCTTTCGTGAACAGCTACGAAGTGTTCATTTGTTCTTTGTCTAAAGTCGTAGCTGATGCGAGCACATTTCAATGAAAAGTTCTGCTTTCATTGGAATCGTTATTTAGACAGACTGTTAAAAGCGGTGACTTGTTTGTTTTAAATACCTTTCTATAGGAATTGGGGAAAGACTCCTCAACAAATAAATTGAGTAAACAGGTGATAGTTATAACTCGCTATAGCCCATTCAGGATAAGGCAACCAACTTTCACCACATGAAGTGGAATTTTGTTCATGACTCGCAGTGAACCATGACTTTCCCCTTATTCGGAAGGAAGACTTTGATTTATTATCAGCGGTTCACTAAGTGCAACGCTCGCAACGGGTCTGCGAGAACAAACTCTGCCCCAACAAAGAAAATTGTGAGATCCGCACGACCTTACGGACACCGATTAAGGGGAGTTGGAATGCCCTATCTCGCCAATGTTAAATTTGCTAACTTTGTGTACCTTTTTCTTTGGAACTATTATCTTCAGAACTTTGAAATTCTGGCAGAGGTTTTCAGCATATATTGTGAGCCCACTGAACTAGAACCAATGTTTTCTTTTTGTTGGTATAGTATTTATGAATTTTTTACCATTAAGCCATTTTTTATTGGAAAAAGTATAACATAAACTTCCCTAGTTCAGAGAATAAGCCAGTTCTTGTCATGATTCTAGTTCAGTGGCCTCTTTGAACTGTTTTGCAGCATTTCTGAAAATTTGAATGTTGTTGGTTGAGTGGTTTATGAGATAAAGGTACATGTAACACTAAAAATGTCAAATGCCAGAAAATGCGATTAAAGTAATTTATTATGAAAATTCACAAATACCTTTTATTCTATTATCAAAAGTGTCCAGCAGAGTAATCAGGGTCATCTTCTAGTTCTTCTTCTTCACCTAGAAGCTTTCTTCTCCTTGCTGCCCTTGCTTTTTTTGTATTAAATTCAGCTGCATACTGAGCCTTCCTTACTCGCACGCTGTCCAGAAGCTGAAGACCTCTGATGGTGTTGATACCAGGAGCAATGCCGAGCCTTGCCATGACCTTTAGCCTACCCATATGACCATCATTGAATGAAATAACAGCATCACTGACTCCCCATTTCAATGTTTTTATCCCAACAAATACATTCTTAGGTACACGAGTCCAAATGAGGTTGTTGAACGACTCGTTTTGATTCTGGGTACAACCATGAAGACATTTTCGCAGAAGATCAGGATGCCCCAAGTCTCTATATATTGGTTTAATTACTTCCATAACAGCCAATGGAATATAATTTTTATGGTGATAAGGATCCCCAGTAGCTTGAGATTTTCTATAATTGCACCATGACTGAGGACCATCTGGACAAGCAAAATGTTGAGGATTATCATCAGTTGATGATCGATGTAAATATGTGGCCCATACAGCTTGTCTCATTTCCTGCAAATTATTTGCATTATTTCTTATTGCCATACCATAGTATTGTTGTAATTCATTTATAATTTTATCTGACAGGCGACCTCTAATGGTTTTACCATCTGACAAAATTTTGTCCTTCAGATTCTGTTTCAGTTTCCTTAGACGAGTGCCCATTCGTTTCTGAACATGACCGACACATTCTAGTTTAGTTATTGTCTTATTGACATATGGCATGGATTCTGTAACACTTTTGTATGCCTTGGAGTCCCCATCTCCAAGGAATTTTGTGTAAAATACTCCCCGTTCTTTTTCTGATCTGCTAAACATTTTCACAGCAGCGGCAGCCTCCATGCCTCCACTCGTACCTTCATAATTCTTGCTACATATGTGAGCTGCTTCTATCTTACCAGATGCACAATGGTAACAATGTTTAGTGAGCACTTCATAGTCCAAAACTTTACCGCTGTCCACACTAGTAACAGTAGCAACAGCATTTTTGGATGTGTGACCCCTTTTCTGCCAGGTTCCATCAAAAGCAACAGGGATATCTGGGTTTCCTTCATTTATATATTTTGCTTCACTGGCAGCAGCTTTCATTGATAAATCTGCTACAGACTGAACAGCATCTCCTATCACTTCAGTGTAATTGTCAATTTTAGCAGGTGGAGGTGGAAGATTCATTATGGCACAAAATGTTTGAGCAGCAGTATGTCCTTTACCAATTGCTCTCATTGCATACATTAGCCTGATATTACTCTCAAACAAATTGCTACTGCATGTTTTAGAGCTCCAAAAACAGGTCTCATTTTCACAACTGGCACAAACTATAGCAATTTTGCAGGAAAGTCCTATAGATTTTGTTATGTTCATATCAAAAGAACCTCCACAAAGATTACAACACAAACATTTCTTCATAAACTCAGTAAAAACAGGAAAGTCGACTAAAACATATTGTTCATTAGAAGCTTCATCTGTAATTTCACTTGCACAGTTTGATAACTTCTTTTTTGATGCACTGGTGGGCGTGTCTCCTTCACACATCTCAGCTGTACAAACGTCAGAACTTTCACCAGCATCAACAGGTGCTGAAGCAGAATCACTTGAACAAACGTTATTTGTAAATCTATTACCGCGAAACTTTCGCTTTTTAAATAATGATGCACTCCTAGGCATCGTAGAAACTACGCACTCACCACTGAAAGTCAAAACAAGACAGATAACAAACTCCAAATGAGCGACAAACTAAACTCGAGGCTCAAAACAAACACTCACAGATCAAAAACTGAACAATAAACACAGCTAGTCGTAAAAACAATGGTACCTATGGAAGGATCAAAGATTCTACAACTGAAGAGTGAAATCCACAGCCTTCTATATGTAATGTTTTCGGAAATGCGAAGATTTAAATGTGTACAAATCACAAGATGGGTAACTTTGCTGGGCGCACATGTAATTTTGAAAAATTAAATAAAAATACTTCCAATTGGAATTTCTTAACAAATTTTGCACCATTTTAAGCAGAAAATTTCAAATTAAGTTATAAGGTTAAAAACTGAAAATGTGAATTTTTTCCATTTTCCGGCATTCCAACTCCCCTTAAGCAAGGCATTTATTGGTTAGTTAATTTGCTGACCATAAGGATCGAAGGTCTTGCAAGCTGCTCTTGTGTGGGAGGAGAGTTTCATTGAATTGATGAATCTAGATAGAAATTAGTATGGCATCATTATTTAAAAAGGGCGTAAAAAAGAACTTGCATAAATACAATAAAATAATGTCGTTATTTCCTCTCGTACAGATGCTACTGAACATAAAATTTTGCGGGAGGAAGGAAAGATTGATTCAACAGTCTGCTCTCTCCACAATGGCGAAGAAAGAGGCGTGGCGAGAAGAGGACTAAAATAGTACGCTACCATTTTTACAAAACAGTGGACTTGTCATCATGCACTCACCACTTTCGTAGACCGAACGGAGTAAGGGATAAATACCAGGATAAGAATAAGTGGCATCCCCACCGAAAACCAGGTCACTCACGGGAATATCCATCACAACAATACTCATTTAAGCGAAGAAAATAGAATCACTGCAAGGCTGAGAAGTTGCTAAGGAATCAGCAGTACGCAATACCAACCGCTCGCCACGTGGTCGCGTGTTCTAGCAAACAGGACCATCAGTCCATTTTGCGAAATTAGAATCTAGAAACGTAAATCCACACGCGTATCACAAGAAAAAGGCTAAAGAATAGATGCTGAAGCAGGACCAGAATGTTTACCCTAATATGGCCCATAGCTCACCTCGCTCTCGTAAAGGACAAAGGTCAGACGCCAAGTCCAACATTACTCAAGAATTATCGAATTTACGAAACAAAATTTATGAGAAACGAAAAGAAAATAGTGCTCTCTCGATAACGAACCTCTAGTGCTCTAAGTGCATTGTAACCAACGCTAAGCTGGCACTCACTGAGTACAGCTATACTTATCGAAATCAGCATCGCGACCTCAGGTCTCCACCGGCGAGCAGGAATAGAATTGAACTGGCCGAGGTTCACGTCTCTAAAGGATACCTGTGAGCGTTGGGTCGCTAGAATTGGCGCGCTCCTAACCCAGCCAATCGGAGGCCACGGGATTGCCGCGGAACACGATGCCGAACACTGGAAAATGGCTCGTGATACGTCAGAAGACGGTCAGAGTTTCTTCATGGAGGCTACTTTGGAACGTTAAAATCGAGTGAGAAGTTAAGCTTCAGGGGTGGCATCACAACTTGTGAGACTAGGAAGGGGGACAACAATTATATAGCATTCAAACTGGCCCCAGACGCTCCCTACAGCAACGAGAGAAAAGCCATCATGGCCGCTCCAGGGAGACATAAATTGGGTTCGCAAATAACCAAGATATCCTGCGCACGTTCTCTCTCACTATCCAGCATAATATTGTGTAGAAAACTGTCAAGCCGTAAGGTATCCCACTGCAATTGCAAGATGGTGAAAGAATTGCAAAACGAATAAAATATTAAAGTCGTGGATAGTCAATGAGAATGAAACGCACGTCTCTCACTGTCATAGGCAGATTGTGTGGTTATTTCTTTGCATGCATATTACACGAAGTACCGGGTGATCAAAAAGATTAAGTATACCTTATACTGATTGATCAAAAAGTCAGTATAAATTTGAAAACTTAATAAACCACGGAATAATGTAGATAGAGGGGTAAAATTTGACACACATGCTTGGAATGACATGAGGTTTTATTAGAACCATAAAAAACACCCCATATTGCTAGACGCGTGAAAGATCTCTTGCGCGTGTCGTTTGGTGATGTTCGTGTGCTCAGCCGCCACTTTCGTCATGCTTGGCCTCCCTGGACCCCAGACCTCAGTCCGTGCGATGATTGGCTTTGAGGTTACCTGAAGTCGCAAGTGTATCGTGATCGACCGACATCTCTAGGGATGCTGAAAGACAACATCCGATGCCAATGCCTCACCATAACTCCGGACATGCTTTACAGTGCTGTTCACAACATTATTCCTCGAGTACAGCTATTGTTGAGGAATGATGGTGGACATATTGAGCATTTCCTGTAAGGAACATCATCTTTGCTTTGTCTTACTTTGTTATGCTAATTATTGCTATTCTGATCAGACGAAGCGCCATCTGTCGGACATTTTTTGAACATTTGTATTGTTTTGGTTCTAATAAAACCTCATGTCATTCCAAGCATATGTGTCAATTTGTACCTCTATCTACATTATTCCGTGATTTATTCAGTTTTCAAATTTATACTGACTTTTTGATCAATCAGTATAAGGTATACTTAATCTGCTGAGAAATTCATGGCATGTACTGAACGTGAATATGTTGAGAGGGACTATTGTGACATGTCTTTTATTAGTTGGTGTAAGGTTATACCACATCACCAATGCATGCTCTCTCTCTCTCTCTCTCTCTCTCTCTCTCTCTCTCTCTCTCTCTCTCTCTCTCTCTCTCTAAGAGAGAATGCAGTGTATATTCAAGTACTTTTATCAGGTTTGAGTGTGTCGGTCTTGATCAGGTATTACTGAAACATATGTTCGATATTTCCGATCTTGATTGTTGTGCTATGAAAGTCATTCCAGTCTCCGAATATCTCATAAAAATAAGGCAGATCGCTTTAATATTCATTCATGGCTCGAAATCTTGCGTAAAATTGGAAAGTTTTTAGAACATTGGCACTGAAGTTATGGTATCATTCAGAGACCGCACTGCCACACCAGAGTCAGCAGTGCATAATAAAACCACAGACATTAGCGGCATCTCGCTGCAGTCTGTAACGAAGAATGTCACTTCCTCTCTGTCAGCACAGCAGTGCCCTCACATGGAGGTCAATATAGAGCCGAGCATGGAAGCCCCCTGGCGCAGTACGTTCCTCAGCTGAAGCAGACATCACTGAATATTTTAAAGTCTCAGACGGAAGTGCAATTCTGTAAATCACTGTACTTAATGAGAAGCTTTTGTTATATAGCGCTTCAGGTGATGCTATAATAGTCGATCACAGCTGGAAAGTTTCCAGCATCAATGTGGCAAAGAACTGTATCAAGTACACCTTTTTATTCATTCGTGTAATAAAGTAAACTAATGTTTTGTATGTGGTAGTTAAGATGAGCTGTCTCCCAGAGCAATCAATTAACCCACAGGTGTGGTCGGACGATTGAAATTATGGTCACAGCAGAAGTCATATGAGGAATGTATTCAGGTCGAATTTAAAAAGGAACTAACAAGATAGTGATAATTATAACAGACAGCTGTGTATTTGAGTGGTGACAGCCGTAGCAAATTCATAGGGCGTAACGGCTCAGCGGTAGCAGTTAATTGCAGGTGGCCGCATTTAAGGCGGGCAGAAACCAGCCAGCCATCCGGCCGTGTTCTCCGCCACCTGGCTGTTCCTCCGGCTTCGGCGCGACAAGCTGAGGATGCGGCGCGCGGCACGGGATCAGCTATGCAGATCCGCGATAAGCCAGCCGCGGCCAACGAGGACGCTCTAAGCTCCAGGGCGGAGCCCGACCTGTGGACCGAAACCCGCACCCGGTTATCTACCGCTGCGCTCGCCCACAAGGATAATTCTCTGAGCGCGGTAGCTGCTCTACCTACTGCGCCGCGGGTCGTCGTTAATCTCTCAGCTTAGCTTACAAATCGGCTAGCTTCAAACTTAGGAAAAACACACAGAATGAACTGTTACAGTAGTAAGTTCGAACAACACGGAAACGGACGCCGCAGCGTCTGTGTAGGGAGAAATAACAACGGGGGTTCCACAGGGTTCGATTTTGGAGCCATTACTGTTCTTGCTCTGTGTCAACATTTTAAAATCTCGTTTGAAGCAGTCTTTTTTGCAGATGATACGATGCTTTATGATCAAACTCAACAAAGAAGCAACGAGTAGTAAATCATGGTTTTGTGAACTGGCGTTTTTGGGGGGGAATGTGAACAAGTTAATTTACGTGATACTCAAGGATGTGCATCAAAATTTTACATGCTATTAATTCAGAAATATTCCGGTTTAAAGATTAGTTTCCGTGTTTCCGAAATTGTTACGGGGAGTGTAAATGGGAAATGAAAGAATTATCCTATTACAGAAGCAAAACATAAGTGTGAATGACTAACCAAGGAGTTCATAACAAAAAGACTAGCACAGACAAAGCGAATATTCCTCACCAAAAGAAATCCAGTAGTGCCAAATAAGTTCTGGGTAGTAAATGAAATTTGACATTGTTAAACTGGAGCACACGGTCTGTTTTGAAAAAGACTATTCGCAATCTCCTTGATCGCATTCAGTGAATTGGTTTCTACTCTTATAAATCATTAGAACTAGAATCCCAAAAATGAGCAAGTGTAAAATTGCCATTAAACATTAAAGGCTATATAAATATTAAAATGAGCATCAGAGTCCTGATCAATACAGATCCTCATTTTTAATTAAATGAAGGTAAATTTCGTGTGGCACTGTGTAGGCAGGAATATCCCACAGCATGGGTTCAGCCAGCTAGACGGAGAGAATGTTCTTCATCTGCCAACAGTGGCCCTGTGCATATGGACATGCGAGAGCTGGCTCGTATTTGTATTTGCACAGTGTAGGTGAGTATAGCGGCTACGTGTACACTGTAGAGATTGTGGAGTGTGATGACGACGGTAAGGAAAGGGAAGGGGTGAAAGTCAGTGCTGCCGAGCAACATGTCCCCATCCGATGGACGCACACCCTCACTATATCAGACTCTGCAGACACGTTTGCACATTAGTCCAGGACATTGGCACAAATTCTGTGATCACTTGTCCCTCTCTGCTGGTCAAATACTGGCAGCGAAAATTTCATCCATCAACAGGATTCGAACTGGGTTACCTCCGAGTCGAACGCCGCTGCATAAGCGTGCATTAGCGAAATCAGCTAGGAAGGCAGGTTCACAATTCTAATGTCACCTACACACCTTCCTTTAGGTGTATTTATCTAAGGTGTACGTATAAAAGGTATCACACGGAATATACGACAACTACCAACAATACGACAAACAAAACTACTGAATATCATGTAGTGCCCTGACATGCAACGCTCCAAGTAATATATCAATACACACACACGATCAAAATACATAAACACAAAACATTTCAGATGAGAACAGCTCTAGGTTCTAGCGAGACGTTCTCATCTGAAATAGGTAAAAATAGGCTATTATCAACCAACAAGCTACTTAGACAACCAAATATAGTATATCACTTCCCTCTACATATTGCAACTTATTTTCACCACACTTATTGCATCACATTCTTTTTTTCTTGGACATTTCCATTACATAAATTACATCCTCCTCAACTAGGCAGAAACATATCATATAGAACCACTTTAACAATTCTTAAGTATCCCATTATCTATAACCTTAGAGAAATTTTTATATATTATGTCCTTTATCTTATTTAAAAAGCATTAACAATTGTTCACCAATAACACTGTAATATTCTCTGCTGTTACATTTTGAAGCATCCGACCAACCTTACATTTCAATGCGGTGGATTACTCTGTACTGTTGATGGAATGAATACACCTTCCGTTAGGGCATCGTCCTATGAGTTGGGATTCAGCAGACAACTCTTTAGGTCCAATTTGCATCCATTCCCCACGCTACATGTCGCACCAACCTCCAGTCCATTCACGTTACTGTCATACATCGCCCACAGCAGTCAGTTTGTGGCGAATTCGAGAAATTGTTTGTGACATCACACAACACGAAAATTACCAATGAGGTCACCCTTGCTGGGAGCTAATAATTAAGTAACATAAAGGATGTGGGATTAAGGGGTTGATGTATGAATGGAACAGATTTCTTAGATGATTAAACCATGAAAGAAATGTATTTACTTCAGCAACATTTATTCAAACCAAGAGAAAATTACAAATCTCAAGGCCGAATGGACTGGCGTGGGTGCGACTCAGTTATTAAGGGGAAGAAGAGGGAGAGGACGACTCCCCTCGCCATTCTTCGTGATTAGACTCGCGGTAATGACGACAGCGGGCGCTGCGTCGGCACTTCACGTCGTCTCGGAACTGTGTGGCGCGGGTCGGCCGCTGTACCCAGTATCCTGCGGCTGTGTAGAGGGGCCCAGGCACGGTTTCTGCATCGTCTGCCCGTTGTGGACTGCGTGGCCAAATCCGCGATACCTCGGTGTCGGAAGGCGGAAGTTAGCGATGGATGGAAGAGCCTCCAGGTCCTCCCGCTACCACGCTGTCTCACTGATTGCCACTTTACTCCTCCTCCACTTCTGAGATCAACGGTTCTTCGAAATTTTCACGCGGCGTTGTCCTTGGCGGACTCAGTTTGAAATGCCGTCCAATGAGTGATCCTTGTTTCATTACGACGCCTCTCCGTGCTGCGTGGAGATTCCCTATCTTGCGTGGGCCGCTGTGTGATTCGGGAATCAGCTCCTTTCTAAAGATATCACCAGTTTTGGTGGCACACTATTCTGATGTTTTTCTGCATTCCGAAGTTGTTGTAAGAGCGGCAGCACAACACTTCTTTGTAACCGCTTCCTGTGTATGAGCTCCGGACGCATTTGTATTTGGGCTTCGCCTCAGAGTCTGCTAACATCCATGGTTTATAAGGTTCTTACTGTCCTGAAAACATCTTTTTTAAGAAGGTTGACTTCTTCCACACGCCCCCCTATGCGAATTCTTTGCACTTTGTATGCGCTCCTCCCGGTGTGTGGAGTGCTAGAATTGTCGACACGTTCTTGCTTTCTAAGGCAGGTAAAACGACTGCTTCTGGGCCAGAAGAATTCACATGCTTTCGCGTTGCATTCTTGACCTTCCATCCTAATGGCATCAGAGGTCCATCAGTTTTTGGCGCCCTTCATATTGTCCGCCAGGCTCTTTACAACGTTTCCTTAAGTGAGGCGAGGGCGTCCGCCCAGCTTCCTTTTGAGTGCTTGCAGAATGGCTCCAGCGGTCGCTTTCGGGACGCTCGCCGCATGGAATCCGATGGGCTCCCACCTGCGCTGCTGGTCGTGTGAGTCGGCGAATGTGGCCCCCAGCGGAGGTAGCACACATATTGTGATGACTATAAGCTTTTGATACGGAATATTGGGAGTCAAGGCAAAGTGGTACTTCAATGTTCCCTTGGCCCATTTAGCGCGCGAACACACACACACACACACACACACACACACACACACACACACTTCAAAAAGAAAACAAATATCCTCACTCGCTAGTTGTAAGATTAACTCCTTTCTCACTCATGTGGAATTTTGAGGTGGGATTACATTTTCAGTTGTGCCCTACTGACGGCGCTCCGGTGGTCCCGGTCGCCTACGGTGGGCTGGATGACCTCTCCAGTTGTCGGGATGTTAGGAAATGGCTGTAGAAGCGTCAGAAACGCCATAGAAACATTATTAATTCACAACAACTTTATTCCTGCCGAGTACAATGTGGCTTGGAGATATCAACGACCTTCCCCGAGTCCTTGCTGACTCGTAGCGATGACACCAGATCCGGGCTGTGCAGTCTTGCTAGCGCAGCGCCGCGTGCTGTGACGTAGCGGAGGAATGCCCTTACTTCGGCCGCTCGTGGCTGGCGACGTCCGGCTGGCCGGCCGACACACGACGGACAGCAGGTGGCTCCGGGTTGGAGTCCGCGGCGCTGTCGGCACCAGAAGCGTTCTCGTAGTGCGGAGTGTACTCTATCCCACCCTGTCTTGTTCCCTGCTCCTACTGGTGGCTCGTCCGCGGTGGACGGGCGGAACGGGCTGCAGTCCCCCAGCGTCGTCGGCTCATCCGGTTGTGACGGCGGATGCACAGGGCCTAGGCCCCGCACGATCTCGACGACAGCTCACTCATGTGGTCAGAATTGGCGGCGAGCGAGTCTGCCGCGATTTCTGCTAATCCTGGGTTGATGACTGACAGCGGCAGCAGAGAGGACCAGAGCTGGTACTGTCCCCTCACGTCTGCTGCTGGGTGGGCCGCCCTTACTGCAACATCTCCTTAATAAAGATTAACGTGTCGATCACCGAGCTGAGCGCTACGCAGCGACCCAGTACACATCTAACTGCAAGTCTAACTGCGAGTGCCTTGTTGCTATCAAAGCTGGCGTATTTAAAGGAAGCACGAGCGACGTCCTGACGTCATGCTCGTTTGTAATGACCGCATTCGTTCCACTTATACTGCTGATTCATCTGTCGTGCTCGCCCCTTAGGTGTTCTTGCGACAGAGTTACGTGTTGTTGCGACAGACTTACGTGAAGTTGTGAAATGCAGTACAGCTGACGCTATACCTCTGTCTTGCACTCTACGAAAGTCTCCGTCTAACACAAACCCGCGTGCTAAGCAATTGTCTCTCTCCTGTTGTGTGTAACCAGGCCATTGCCCCTGTGTGACGACACATTCCGATATATGTGCAATCCTCTTAGCTCTTGGCTAACCTAATGCCTCTGGCTCTCGGCATAGGCAACGAAACTTTGACAATATTCCACGTTTCCAACTCTTTACTATTCCGTGACACTACACTACCATGTCAAGCCCAGTCGACTATTTTCTGAAATGGTTGCCCTTGATAAATAGAAACAAGTCTTGTAGAATTAAGCGTAGATCATAACCAGTAAGCAGTACATCAGGAAGCCAAATTACATTGAACTTGGTGATAATGTTACAGATGTACATAATACATACACAACATAAACTATTAACATGTCTGAAACTCAAACATAGAACATGTCAGGAATAAAAATACTATAACGTGCAGGATACAGAGTTAAAACAAATGAAAGAAAAATGAACCTTGCACCACCATTATGTATACCAAAGAAATGTATGTCACAGATGTCGGCATATGAAACAAACAAAATACTTATAATTGAGACATGCTTCAGAGAAGTTACCTTTAGACAGAAATAATATTTATGAAAGGGCTATACGTCAGAAATGCTGACACGGAAAACACACAAGACTCTTTGAATTAAGGCGTGTGGCACAAAATTTAGCTTTACACCACAATAATGTTTATGAAAGATTTCTATAAAATGGATACAAAATAAGTGTCAGTTCAAACATTTGGTCACGCAAAATAATAAACTTTTTGCTGATATATTGTACTGCTGCGGGCAAAACTAGATAGGATTGAATGGATAATTCCTTAACGTTTTTACCAACAGCGCACATGTTTACTTATCTTATAACACATACAACAATAAAACAATGGAAAACCCAGGAGAGAATGTAACAATATTATGAGAAGGAAACTTGCCACTCACCATATTGGTCTAAGGCACTGCAGTCATGGACTCTGTGGCTGGTCCCGGCGGAGGTTCAAGTCCTCCCTCTGGCATGGGTGTGCGTGTTTGTCTTTAGGATCATTTAGGTTAAGTAGTGTGTAAGCTTAGAGACTGTTTACCTTAGCAGTTAAGTCCCATAATATTTCACACACATTTGAACATTTGAACTGACCATATAGCGGAGATGCTGAGTCGCATATAGACACAACAAAACGACTCTCACAATTATAGCTTTCAACAGTTAAGACCTTCGTCAACAATAAACAGAAATACACAGACACTCACGCAAATACAACTCTCACAAAGGCCTGCAGTCTCAGGCAACTGAAACCGCACTACGAGCAGTGGCACCACTGCATGATGGGAGTGGCGCCTGGGTGGGAGCGAGGCGGAGACTGGAGTGCGGAGAGAAATAAAAAGACTGGGTGTGGTCGTGCAATGACAGCTGTGTAGTACTGGAATGGGAACAGGGAAGAGGCTTGATGGGTGAGGACAGTGACTAATGAAAGATCAGACCAGGAGGGTGACAGGAATGTAGGATGTATTGCGGGGAAAGTTCCCACCCACGCGATTCAGGAAAGCTGGTGTTGGTGGGAATGATCCATATGGCACAGGCTGTGAAGCAGTCATTAAAATGAAGGATATCATGTTCGGCAGCATGTCCAGCAACAGGGTGGTCCACTTGTTTCTTGGCGACAGTTTATCAGTGGCCATTCATGTGGACAGACAACTTGTCATGCCTACAGAGAATGCAGCACAGTGGTTGCAGCTTAGCTTGTAGACCACATGACTGGTTTCACAGGTGGCCCTACCTTTGATGGGATAGGTGCTGTTAGTGACTGGACTTGAGTATATGGTGATGGGAGGATGTATGGGACAGGTCTTGCATCTAGGTCTATTACAGGGGTATGAGCCATGAGGCAAGAGACTGGGATTGGGGGGTTGTGTAAGGATGGACGAGTATATTGTGTCAGTTTGGTGAATGGCGGAAGCAGCAGAACATTTCTCATTTCAGGGCACAATGACAGATAATAGAAACCCTGGCTAAGAATGTAATTCAGTTGCACTTGCCATGGGTGGTACTGAGCTACAAGGGAATGTTCCAGTGCTGCCAGATGGTGGGACTTTGAGAGGTGGTGGGAGACTGGAAAGATAAGGAATGGGAGATTTGTTTTTGTAGAAGGTTCGAACGATAATTATGGTCAATGAAGACTTCAGTGAGACCCTCAGTATATTTCGAGAGGATGTGTTCATCACTGCATATTGGATGACCATGGTTGGCCATGCTGTACAGAAGGGACTTCTATGTATGGAATGTGTGGCAGCTGTCAAAGTGGACATATTGCTGGTGGTTAGTAGTTTTTTTATGTCCAGAGGTACTGATGTAGCCATCTTTGAAGTGGAGGTCAACATCCAGGAAGGTGGCTTGTTGAGTAGGACCATATGAAGCAAATGGGGGAGAAGTTGTTGATGTCCAGGAGGAATGTGAACAGGGTGTCCTCACCTTCGATCCAGATAGCAAAGATGTCATCGGTGAATCTGAACCAGGTGAGGAGTTTAGGATTCTGGGTTTTTAGGAAGGATTCCTATAGATGGCCCATGAATATATTGGATGGTGCCATGTGGGTGCCACAGACGTACCACGGATTTGTATGTAGGTAATGACACAGTGGAGCATTCCCCTCGAAACTCAGTACCACCCAGGACTAGAGCAACTGAATTAAATTCTTCATTAGAGTTTCGATTACCCCTTGTCATGCCATGAAATGAGAAATGTCCTGCCCACTATCCTTCACCCCCCTGCCACAGTGGTATTCCACTGTCCATTGAACCGACACAATACAATCGTCCATTCTTACACAACCCCTGCTCCCAATCCCATTCCTCATGGCTCATACCCCTGTAATAGACCTAGATGCAAGACCTGTCCCTTACATCCTTCCACCACCACCTACTCCAGTCTGGTCACTAACATCCCCTATCCCATCAAAGGCAGGGCTACCTGTGAAACCAGTCATGTGGTCTACAAGCTAAGCTGCAACAACTGTACTGCATTCTCTTTCGGCATGACAACCAACAAGCTGTCTATCCACATGAATGGCCACCGAAACTGTCGCCAAGAAACAACTGGTCCATCCTGTTGCTGAGCACGGTGCCGAACGTGATATCCTTCATATCAATGACTGCTTCACAACCTATGCCACATGAAACCTCACCCACCTACACTAGCTTTTCTGAATTGCGCAGGTGGGAACTTTACCTTCAATACATCCTATGCTCCTGTAACTCTCCTGGCCTCAACCTTCATTAGTCACTGTCCTCATCCATCCAGCCCCTTCCCTGTTCCCATTCCAGCACTATGCAGCCATATTCCACCACCACACCCAGTCTACTTATTTCTCTTCTTTTCTGTTACTTCCGCCCCTCTCCCCACCTCTCCCCTGTCCTCAATCTAACCTGCAGCACTTTTCTGTCCGCCACCCCCACCATAATATCCCTTCTCCTCCCCATTACAGCCTCTTCCTTACTCCCACCCAGTCGCCACTCCCATCTTGCTCTGGTGGTGCTGATCGCAGTGTGGTTTCATTTGCCTGAGACTGCAGGCGCGTGTGTGAGTTGTGTCTGTGTTACGCATATTTCAGTCTATTGTTGACGAATGCCTTAAATGCCGAAAGCAATAATTGTGAGAGTCTTTTTGTTGTGCCTATATGCGACTCAGCATCTCCGCTATATGGTGAGTGGCAACTTACCGTCTCATAATATTGTTAGATATGCAAATAAGATTGGTACCTTCTTTTCTGCCACAGAGCCTACAAGCATTATGTATAATGTACGAATCACTGATCTTAGGGAGACTTCTTCCTTATTTACTAGATGGTATAGTGTCAGCTGTGCAAGCCATGTGAACGGACTCGATTGTTAACAAAAAACATTTGTTCATATACCTAACTTAGTATCCCAAATTTTGCAAAATATTTTCGTTCACTAAGTTTAATAGTTCCAGCTGTGCGATACATGCAAACAGTCTCGAATGTCAATAATATGGTAACAAACAGTGTGTTTACCTAACTTTGTACACCTGAGTGATTTTATTTACTTACTGAGATTTTCCTCTGTGCAAAGGTTTTTCTCCAACATAGCAAACACCCGGAAATTATTACATCTACTGCGTAAGATCTCAATTTGTCTTCTCAGGATGTCCCTCCACATGTTTCGATCTGGTACATCTTCTTCTTCTGCGCCAGGCCTTCTCGTTGTTAATTGCACATTTTGGCACCAGGTCGTCATAGGGCATCCTCTTCTCTACTTTCCCACTGGTTCCCATTCCAGAATCATTTTCGGTATTCTGCCTTCCTCCATTCTCCTTACATGCCTGAGTCATTGTAACTTCCTTCCATCCATGACGTCATGTATTCTTTCTCTTACTTCTATTCGCTACTATTTCGTCTGTTCTTATTTTCCTTTCTCTAGAAATTCTTGGTGATTTGCTACAGATATCCATTTCTACTGCTTGCAGTTTTTTTAAGTGTTTCAGATTAGTAGTCCATGTTGCCACTCCACACATAACTATGCTCTCTAGTATCGATTTATATACGATTCTTTCAGTTCGGTTTGCTACATATCTGCTCTGTAAGATTGAGTCGAGCATCTCAATGACCTTCCTTCAAATGCTAATTCTTTTACTAATTTCTACCTCTTATTTTCCATCCATCTCTAAAATGGATCCCAGGTAACAGAAAGTATTGACCACCTTAATTCTCTTTCCCTCTATGTATAACTCATCTGATTATTAATCTCTATTCCATTGCTAACTGATTATATGTATAATTTGCATCCTACTAGTCTTGTGATATAACTACTTGATCATCAGCAAACAGCAGATGATGTAAATAAACTCCATCTTTCATTTCTAGTCCCATCCTCTTTCTTTAATACATCTTAGCTTCGTTTCCTCGGGTATTTAATCTCCATGTAACATTTTATTGAATAACGGTGTTATTAGGGTCACAATTTTGTCACCATCTTGTTTTGAGAACTCCAGACTGATACTGCTTGGTCCAGATGATGTACCATTCTTTCCTCTTGCCACGCTGAGTGGCCTTGGAGTTTGACACGCCATGTCACGGATTGCGCGGTCCCTCCAGCCAGAGGTTCGAGTCCTCCTTCGGGCTTGGGTGTGTGTGTTGTTCTTAGCATAAGTTAGTTTAAGTAGTGTGAAAGTCTAGGGACCGATGACCTCAGCAGTTTGGTCCCTTAGGAATTCACACACATTTGAACATTTTCTTCCCTGTTCTTAATACATTACTCACCCCACTTTCTAAAATTTGGATCTCTTCCCATCCTGCTCCTTTCATTCCATTGTTCTTTCCTATAGGTATCCTTCACTATCCTCATTTAATAATTTCCGGATATATTTTTCCCATTCCTTTGGTGTTGATGATTGAATTTAGTTTTCGTCTCTTGTCGAAGCCCTCTTGATACTCACCACCCTTCTTTAGATCTCCCAAATCCTAGTTTGCTACTGACACTGGCACATATCCTTTCCCATGCTTCATTCTCTGCTATCATTTTCCTCACCAGTTCATTCTTCTTTTCCTTGTAAGTTGTTCTTCTTGCTTCCGATGTATCATTCAACCACTAATTGAATGTGTTCCTCTTTTCCTTAGTTGTGAAGTATTTCCTCGGACCATTATTCTGATTTACAGCTATTGTTGTTTCCTCTAATGCGCAGCACCTTTGTTGCTATAATTATAATATTGGTTTTTATGTATTCATATATTCCCCTGTACTCCCTCCCCCCCCCCCCCAGTAATCTTTTCCCTGTATTTCCTTCAAATATATTAATATATTATATTGAAGGTTCTTGAAGGTTCTTCCTTCAAATGATTCTTCTAATGTCCTTTCCACTCTGGCTGCAAAGAATGTTCGTACACTTTCACCTTATAGGCTGTCAGTATTGAAGTGTAGGTTTTGAGCTTTCTCAGAACAATTCATCTTAGTGTTGTTAGTATCATTCCTTGCATTCTTCCATGGCCAAAAACTGTTCCTTTTTACTAGATAATGGTCTGATCCACACTGGGCTCCTCTATAAGACCGAACATCTGCTGTCTTGAAACTACTTGTCTGGCTAATGATAATATAATATATTATTGAACGAAGTTCCCCGGTATTCTATTGCCAAGTTTATTTATGAATATCTTTGTTTTTAAAAATTGTGTTGATAATTTTCAGATCAAACTGTTCACAAATTTTAATCAGTCGTTCTGATTCTCATTACTTTCTGTCTCTGCACGTGTTCCCACGATCGTACGTGATTCTCTGAGTGCTACTCTCCCGTTCATATCTCCCCTTGATAATCAGTACCTTCCTCCTCGGGACGTTTTCTATAGTCTCCCTAAGGATTGTCCAGAAGATACGTTTCTGAGTGATTTTAACCTACCCTTAAATTCTACCATGTAAAATTATCCTAACATGCTTCACTCAACGTTTGATGCAGTACTCTGCAAAGATACGTCTTCTGCGCCGACTGCTAGGTGGTTCTGGCATGTCTCTGTACGCTGAAACAGAAAAATCATAACATATTAGTGCTTGGGTGGTTTTCACCCTTCACCCTACACTGAACACATCGCATGGTAATACGACAAAACATGAATCCGTTACACTCCATTACAGTTAATGATACTCAACAAACAAACAAACAAAACTGGCGTACGTGGAAGTGATAATGCTCTTGTGGGGAGCTGCATGATAATCACGCGGTGCGGAAGTGGAATGTCGGCGGCTCCTCACAGCCTCGCGTTGAGGACTAGAAGGAGATTAGCGTTTATCGTCCCGTCGACAACAGGTCATCAGAGACGGAGCACGAGTTCGGATTAAGAAAGGATGGAGAAGGAAATCGGCTTTGCCCTTTCGAAGGAACCATCCTGTCATGTGCCTTAAAACGGTCCACGGATTCAGGCACACAAACACGATCGCCATGCCCCCTCTACACATTCACACCAAGTGTCCCACGGTCCAGACACACACAAAAATGACAATCTGAGCACAAATATGCGTATCAATTACTGCAACAGAATATTGATAAAGTACAACGTGTTGTTACCAGTTATCTACAATTTTCTACCCAAATGCCGCCATACGCTACTTTACTTGAGCCACATTCTGCTCTCAGGATGCGGGCGTTAAATACCGCAAACCTCGCTCTCGGTGTAACAAATAGCGCAAAGATTTCGAAATTGCTTCCGAAAGCGACATCAGTTTTTTCTCGCCACTTCGACCCTTGGAAAAACCTTTTGTCCTCCAAAAACCGTCCGAATTTTTCACATTTTTCGACCGTGGTCGGAACGACATTGTCTTCCACTACTGGCGAGTGGGCATACAGTATACTTCTAGTTCGTTACAAACTTTACAGTGCTGCTCAGTCACTCTGCAACCTCTTTCACAGTCTACACATGGGCTTCTCTGCTGCTGTGCGGACTTCGTCATCAACCATTTTCACTGTCTAGGCGCGCTTGTCGCCACGGCGTTTCAATGTGGTCTCTCTCGCCATGTTATTATGTTCCTTTTGGAGTGTGTCTTCCGTGTTCACATGGGCGGCTTCAGGTGTCACGGGAGCGTACCCATTGACGGCCTCTGGCTGTCTAAATGAGTGTGCGGACATTTGCCACGATTTTACCTGCTCCGAAGGGTTGCATCCCTTGTCTCCTCCTCCTCCTCCTCCTCCTCCTCCTCGTCGCTTACTGAGTCTTTCCGCTGGTTTACTTAAAATAGAACCAGAATCTCTTTGGATTTTCCGTCACATTTCTAGAGAGAGTTTCGTTGTTGAAGCTATTAAATGCATATCGCATTGAAATCCACACCAAATTTCGAGCCTCAGTAAAACTTCGCCAATCTTGGCGATTTAGCGTTCGTCTAAATTATACTTGCCTTTTTCGGTGCTCCTGCAGCAGCTTTCTGTCGTGTTTTGTGTACCATGGGGGATCAGTTCCGTCTCTTATTAATTTATTTGGTATGAATCTCTCGAGTGCTGTTGATACTATTTCTTTGAACTTAAGCCACATATGGTCTTCACTTACATATTTTGGAAGGATTGGAGACTGTCTCTTAGAAAGAGGTCAACCGAATTTTTAGTCGCTTTTATAAACAGATATACTTCGCGTTTAGTTTTGGGGAATTTCTTTGTTACGGAATTGAGCCTCGCTACGACTGTAATACCTGTAACCGTCGTGATGCTCAGGATTATTTGTGGCTAAAAGGTCAAGCGTATTTTCGTAACCATTTACAATTTGAATAGCCTCGTGAACTAATTGTTCAAAATATTTTTAAAAAAGCATTTAGAACAATTACGGAATTTGTTTTGTATCTACAATAGAGTCTGAAAATGTATTTTTGTCAGCGTACGGAAGGCAGATTGAAGTCGCTGCCAACTATAATTGTATGAGTAGGGTACCCATTTGTGATGAGACTCAAGTTTTCTTTGAACTGTTCAGCAACTGTTTCTTTTGAGACCGGGGGTCGGTAAAAGGAGCCAGTTTTTAATTTATTCCGGTTGTCGAATGTAACCTCTGCTCATACACAGGAACCATCTGCTTCAATGTCGCTTGTGAGCTGGAACACACATTACATAATTTTTCCTTAAGTTGTGCTTCTTGTTTCTGTTGTAGTGCAGATCATTACAATTACGGATTTTTCCTCCAAAACCTAGGATGCTTTCTCTGTGACCCTGTAAATACCAGAGCTAAACAATGTAGAACAACAACGTGCGTTACAAGCATAACACTCTGTATTACTTCATTTCCTTATTTCTAACATTTTAAAATTGTGCGTCCACTTTAGATGACATGTCAATCACAGATGTTCTTATCTTTATTTATTGAACGTATTTTCAGTCATGTTTTAAACATTGTCCCGCTACACTTTACTAACTAATGTTTCGCAGCAAGGGATATCGCATTTTAGAGAATAAATTAATATGGAGTATGTCGTTCTTCTTTTCAAACATTCACATAGCCATTTCTTTTTTCCTTATTGTCTTTTGGGCATGCAGTTGTAGTAATTAAAGTAGGCACAAATGCAGTGATCAATAACAAATGACTAGAGTATATTCGCATTCTCTTTACATCGTTCCTTTCTTGTTGCTCCCACGGCGATGGACTGTTTCTATCGCAATCAACAAGCGTGAAAGGAAGCTACCGTACAGACAGATGGATCTATATTTATACTTGGCAGAACTAATTGCATACTGACATAATCGTCGGTATTGCTTTTGTTTCCCAAAAGTTATAAATATTTCGATTTCGGAAAAGAAGCTCTGTATTTGGCCAAGATGTCGAAGAAGGAGGTCCCTTACGTACTGGTTGTATCGAGTAAGATGTGGAGACGGCGGTTTGAAAGCGGCCAGAAGTAGTACGAGGAAGGGCGTCCCTTACCTGAGGGATCGCCACTCAAGCTACCTGGCGAAGGGGCAAGTGTGGCAAATGTCCGGCGTGGCAAATGTCCGGCATTCGTCTAAATGCGATGGTCTCTAACCCGCTGACCGTCGCATGATGTGGTCCGGCGGGCTTTCTCCTGGGCCGCTGGCAGTGTGAGACGGTGAAAGTGGCCCCCGTAGGAGGTATCACAGTTTCAACACTTACCTCTCTCTATTTTAGTGATTCCTAACAAACATTTCATGATTTTTGTTGGTGGTGGTGGTGGGAGGGGGGGTGAGGGGGGAGTGGGAAGGGTAATCAGTCTTCTGACTGGCTTTATGTGGCCCGCTACGAATTCCTCTCTTGTTCCAATCTCTTCATCTCAGAGAAGCACTTGCAACCTACGTCCTCAATTATTTACTGGATGTATTCCAATCTCTGTCTTCCTCTACAGCTTTTCCCTCTACAGCTGCCTCTAGTACCATGGAAGTCATTCCCTCATGTCTTAACAGATGTCCTATCATCCTGTTCCTTTTCTTTGTCAGTGTTTTCCACATGTTCCTTTCCTCTCCGAGTCTGCGCAAAACCTCCTCATTCCTTACCTTATCGGTCCAGCTAATTTTCTACATTCGCCTTTAGCACCACATCTCAAATGCTTCGATTCTCTTCTGTGCCGACTTTCCCACTGTCCATGTTTCACTACCGTACAATGCAGCCATCATTGATTGAATTATTTCCGATTTTAGAATCCTTGTTGCACTGATATAGCCGGCCGGTGTGGCCGGGCGGTTCTAGGCACTTCAGTCTGGAATCGTGCGACCGCTACGGTCGCAGGTTCGAATCCTGTCTCGGGCTTGGATGTGTGTGATGTCCTTAGGTTAGTTCGGTTTAAGTAGTTCTGTTCTAGGGGACTGATGACCACAGAAGTTAAGTCCCATTGTGCTCAGAGCCATTTGAACCATTTTGCACTGCTATATGACAAAACAAAAAAAAAAGCGACGCACCGCGAAAGAATTATCAAAATGGGACGAAAATGGGCAGATTTGATGTACATGTACAGAAAAACAAAAGTTCGCAATTTCAGAAGATTTATTGGAGAGAAAGAACTTCACAAACGGAACAAATCAGCTACGCATTGGTCCATCTCTGTCCCTTACGCAAGCAATTATACTGCTTGGTATTGATTGCTGACTTGTTGAATGTCCTCTTGAGGGATATCAATTCTGTCCAAATGGCAGTTTAGATTGTCAAATTACCAAACTGGTTGGAGGGCCCTGCCCATAATGCTCCGAACGTTCTCACTTGAGGAAACAATCAGCGATCTTCCTGACCAAGGCGAAGGAAAGTAGTGCAAACTCTCAAGGCGTGCGGGTGCGCACTATTTTGCTGAAATATGAGCCGAGGATGGCTTACCACGAAGGGAAAAAAAGGGGCGTAAAATATTGTCGACGCCGTGGATGAAAGCCAAAGGATCTCTACTACGAAAAGAAATGGCACTCCAGAGCACACCCCTGTCTGTCGGGCCGTTATTGGAGCTCAGACTGAAGCGGGACCCTTTACTGAAGACAGTTCCACTCCAGTCAATGATTCCAGGCCGAAGGCATCCGGCGGCGCCCTGGACAGCGGTGGTATACCAATCTGATAGTCGCCGGTCGTACTGCCCCACAACCAGGAGTGATGCTCTAGGGTGCCATTTCTTTTCACAGCAGGACTCCTTTGGTTATCATCAGTGACATCCTTACAGGACAGCTGTAGACTGACCATATTCTACGGCTCGTTTTGTGGCCCTTCATGGCAAGCCATAATGGGCGAGAGTTTCTACTATATGTCTTCGTGCTTGCAAATCCTACCTCGGCCAGTAAGGTCACCACGTCTCTTCACAGGTAAGAACGTTTGGAACATAATGAGCAGGACCCTCTAACCATCTTGCGATTTGGACGATCTAACCCGCTAACTGTATGGAATTTACCCTCAGTAATGATGACATCCAACAACCTTATAGTGCCAAAATTCAGGAAACATCCCCCTGGCTGTGGTTAACCCATGTCTACACAGTATCGTATCTTTCAGGAGTGCTAGTTCTGCAAGGTTCGCAGGAGAGCTTCTGTAAAGTTTGGAAAGTAGGAGATAAGATACTGGTTAGAAGTGAAGCTGTGAGGACGGGGCATGAGTCGTGCTTGGGTAGCTCAGTTGGTAGAGCTCTTGCCCGCGAAAGGCAAAGGTCCCGAGTTCGAGTCCCGGTCCGGCACACAGTTTTAATCTGCCAGGAAGTTTCAGCTTTATAGTAGCCAGCTGCGCTAGGTTACACGGTTGATCCACGGCGCGAACAGCCCAATGGAGGTGGTCCTACAGAATAGTTATTGGGTTTAAACCCGGAGAATTTGGTGGCCAGTAGAGTAAGGTAAACTCGTACTGATGCTCTTTGTATCGTACAAGTATGCTGCGAGCTGTGTGACCCATCACACCATTCTGCCGGTAGAAACCTTCGTACCAAGGAAACGCCACATGCGTCTAAGGTGGTCGTGGTGTCCAAGAATATTCTGTTGATCCATTGTAGCTACGAGAATGACGAGATCACCCACTGAATGCCATGTTGACGTCCTCCAGACAATAACGCCCTCTCCTTCCGTCGATAGTTGAACAGTGTTTGCTTTCAGACATTTCACGCAGTTCACGCCAACAGTCATCTGTCCGCTGAAGCGTAAAATGCGATTCACCTGAAAAGGCCACCTGTCCCCACTCATTGGACGTCAGGCACCTGCTGCAGAGACCCATACACAGCAACTCTGAACCGTCGTTGAGGAGACACTGCTGGCATGCGCTTGGTTCATCTGGGCGGACAGTTGGTCAATAATTGCACGTCTTTTCGAATGTACACTTCTCCACAGCCATCCTTACCCTGTCATCTCATCTATGACCCGTGGTGCACCACAGTTGCCTCCGTGCCAGTTTTAGAGAGCGCCATATTGCTTAAACCATGGCGCCACACGAACAGTTTATAAGCTTACCCATTTCTGAAATGCTTTCACCCTAGGCCCAAAAGCGACTGATCATCCCATTTGGACGTCAGATAAATCATCCCATTTCCGCATTACGACAACGTCTGCACTGTTTTCCGTGTCCTCCCCACTACCTCCCCCACCCCCTCCACCACCGTCTTATACAGTTCACATACTCAACACTGTTAGTGCTGGGATCTGTCATCTGTGAGTGATTATTGCGCGTTGAGGTCGAACGTAGGTGGCGGTCATTTTAATGCGACTCGATGGCGTATTTTTTAAGCACATGGTACAGTTCGCAGTAAATTAACTTGTTCGCAAACTACAATCGAAAAAGTGATTTCTTTAATGTCAGTACCGCCATTAGACTGTTTTTTATTTGCAGTGTTACATTTACACGATCATAATTTCGTCTTCACTGTTAGACACGCTGTCTAAGGGTCAACATTTCTGGTAAAAGCCTACTGCTTTGTTTTATCACTGAGTATACCATCTTGACTGAAATACTGACTCTTAGACAATTCGTGTAATAGTGTATTTCAAATACGACAGTATGCCATCTTAGGCACTGTAAAACATTAAAACACTTGATAATGTCACTTTGAAGCCGAAATCGTGATCGTGTAAATGTAACACTGCAAATAAAAAACAGTCTAATGACGGTACTGACTTTAAACAAATATATTACGCCTGTGGCCCCACATTATGAAAAAATTATTTAAAATATGCAACGTTTGAGGTGTGTCTACGCACGCAAAATTCTGGTATCGAACTGTAAATGGCTATCAATCAATATACGTCCCTCCATGGATTTTCAGTTGTAAAAGACAACAAGAGTCACTGCATACCCCCACAGGAGGGAAATTCATCTCATTTAATATTCTTAATTATTGCCGATATTTATCAGAATTTTAGTTCTCTTGTTTCTTATTTTCTTTTACGCTTCTCTTCCTGCATCGAGATGTATTTATGTTAAGCTATTAAAAAAATAAAATTATAAAAACTACGAGAAATGACGATTAAGAACAGCGGCAAACCACAAAACAGCTTATCGCATAAAAATCCTATATCTACACAACACAGTGAAGAGCGAAAAAAACTGCTACACCTGCCTAATATCGTGTAGGATGCGTGCGAGGACGCAGAAGTGCGGCAACACGACGTTTCATGGACTGGAATAATGTCTGAAGTAGTGCTAGAAGGAACTGACACCATGAATTCTCAAGGGCTGTCAATAAATCCGTAAGACTACGAGGGGTGAGACCTCTTCTGAACAGCAAGTTGCAAGGTATCCCAAATGTGCTCAATAATGTTCGCGTCAGGGGAGTTTCGGGGCCAGGGGAAGTGTTTAAACTGGGAAGAGTGTTCCTGGAGCCACACTGTAGCAATTCTGGACTTGTGGGTATCGCATCGTCCTGCTGGAATTGCCCAAGCCCGTCGGAACAGACAATGAACATGAAAGAATGCAGGTGATCAATCAGGATGCTTACCTACGTGTCACCTGTTAGAGTCGTATCTAGACGTATCAGGGATCCCACATCACTTCAACAGTCCACGCTCCACACGATTACAGAGCCTCCACCAGTTTGAACAGTCCCCTGCTCACATCCAGGTTCCATGGAATCATGAGCTTGTCTCTATACCTGCACAAGCTCCATACAATTTGAAACGAGACTCGACCGACCAGGCAACTAGTTTCCAGCCATCAACAATCCAATGTTCCTGTTGACGGGCCCAGGCGAGGCGCAAAGCTTTGTGTCGTGCAGTCATCAAGGGTACACGAGTGGGCCTTCCGCTCCGAAAGTATATCGATGACGTTTCGTCGAATGTTCGCAAGCTGACACTTGTTGATGGACCGCCATTGAAATCTACAGAAGTTTGGAAGGGTTGCGCTCCTGTCGCTTTGAACGATTCCGTTGTCGTCGCTGCTCCTGTTCTTGCAGGATCTTTTTCCGGCCGCAACGGTGTCGGAGATTTGATGTTTTACCGGATTCCTGATGTTCACGGTACACTCGTGAAATGGTCGTACAGGAAAATCGCAACTTCATCGCTACCTTGGAGATGCTGTGTCCCATCGCTCGTGTGCCGACTATAACATCATGTTCAAACTTACTTAAATCTTCGTAACTTGCCATTCTAGCAGTAGTAACCAATCTCACTACTGCGCCCGACACTTGTTGTCTTGTATAGACATTGCTGACGGCAGCGCCACGTTCTGCCTGTTTACATAGTCTGTAATTGAATACGCAATCCTATACCAGTTTCTTTGGCGCTTCAGTGAAATGGATACATGGCATTGTAAAGACTACGTGACTACAGCAGCAGTCGGGATTTTGTTACATATACAGTCGCCAGTTACTCACTGATGCAATATAGACGTCTATTCCAACTCAATGTAAGTATACATGTAAACTGACCTTTGTGTACAACTTTTGTAAGCACAAGTAGAAAAAACTTTCAAATTTGTGTGAAATCTTATGGGAATTAACTGCTAAGGTCATCAGTCCCTAAGCTTACACACTACTTAACCTAAATTATCCTAAGGACAAACATACACACCCATACCCGAGGGAGGACTCGAACCTCCGCCGGGGTCAGCTGCACAGTCCATGACTGCAGCGCCTTAGATCGCTCGGCTAATCCCGCGCGGCAAAGACAAGTAGACTCACCAAATGTAGTATCTATCGGTTTAGTTGAAAATGACACTGTAGCCGAAACAACCTTGTACTAAAGAAGAAACTTTGCTGACTGAACTATTGGAGGTTAACTAGAATTTCGTTATAAAACTGCTGAAAACTATGATGTTGGGCGTAAGTGCTACTCCGAGGCGAAGAAGCTGACAAAACAAAGTAACTCCTGTCGGTCCGTATCGAACGAAGTTGGAAAATAAGCCCTGATTTCCAACAGTGTTCGATGTTTTATTGAAACCGTATGATGTGGTACGCATTTGGATGGAGACTCACTGCGCTGAATTAAGGCTTTCAGCTGTTCTCATTTTTGCGATGTTCCCCCTCGTTCCGCGTGCACCACTGTGCTCGTGACACTCCTGTAGGGTCGTCTTCACGCCTGCGGGCAGCTTTTCTCTCTCCACCTGAGCGGGCAGAGTCCGTCTCTCCCACCTGACACCTGGCGAACCCCGGGGTCGTCGGCAGGTCCTGCGCTAACGAAGTCGTTAAAGTGCCCGCCTGCCCTTTGTCTGGGCCCTCGCTTTGCGCCCTGCTGTCCGTTATAAAAAATAATTAATCTACTTGTTCTCGCGCTACTGTTGCTACTGCTCGCTGGAGCAGATAGAGGCCGCTGGATACAGCTCAGCTGGTGGTGGTGGTGGTGGTGGTGGTGGTGAGGCGGTAGGGAATGGGGTGGGGGGGGTAGGTCAGGGGGCATTGGCAGACAAATGGCCGCGCGCCGTTCGTTTGTTCTCTACCCTCCGAAACTAGAGGAAAGAGCGGAAAAAAAAGAGATGGAAGGAAGGAAGGGCTCAAAGGAGGGCGATGCGGAGAAGTGTAGCTTAATCGAGCGATCCAAGGGGGAGGGGAGGGGGAGGGCTCTCTCTGGGGGAAATAGGGGGTGGAGGGGTAGGCAGAGGGAAACGGATAGCGCGCTGCTCGCTCGATAATTAATAGCGGCGCGGCAGAGGCGCGTGATTAATTTGTTTTTCGGGAGCGAGGCTTTCATAGCACCGCACTTTGCGAGCGCGTCTCGTGCCTGGGCCAGTAATTGGCAGACCCGGGTTCGAGACGGGGCGAGAAGGCGATGTCCACTGTGGCGCCCAGCATGTGACACGCGGACCAGCCGACAGGGTGGTCGCCACTCTGAGAGGGTCTGACCCAAGGGTACTAGAATACACGCTAGCGATCACGAGGGGCAAGCCGTGGCGCCGGCGTCAGCGTGAACCCATCCAGCACTCAGCGGCCCGCAATTTCCATTATGGTATTCTATAGCAATTACGCTTACGAGCGGATATAAGGCTGTTTACTGAGGTGTGAATTATTTTTAGTATCGAATGCCAACTGAGTACAGAGCTACGTCGTAATTATTTGTGCTCAGAAATGGTTCAAATGGCTCTGAGCACTATGGGACTCAACTGCTGTGGTCATCAGTCCCCTAGAACTTAGAACTACTTAAACCTAACTAACCTAAGGACATCACACTCATCCATGCCCGAGGCAGGATTCGAACCTGCGACCGTAGCGGTCACGCGGTTCCAGACTGTAGCGCCTAGAACCGCTCGGCCACTCCAGCCGGCAATTATTTGTGTAGTCAGGGGTTTTTAGAGTAAGTTTTTAAGCGAAAAATAATGATTAACTGCACGGCCGCCAGTTGCTCTAACCGCAGCAGACAGATAAATGTGTTAGGATTTAACTTTGATACATTTCCTGAAAACAGTGAGACAAAACTAAAATGGATAAATGCTTGTAAACATGTAGATTCGTTTTCAGTTGAAAATACTTGTGTCTGCTCATTATATTTTACTGATACGGATTACGAAAGGGATTTGAAAAGTAAACTGTCGAAACGAAAGTTCCAACTATAAATCTATCATCCTCCGGCTCTGATTTATGGCGTAGTAATGAGCCTAATACGCCTAACGAGAGAAATATTAGAGCACAAATACGAAGCTCCCGTAGAGAAGAAGATAGTTTACAGGTAAAAACTCGTACATTACGAATTAATGGAGAAATTGTTACTGGACAAAAAGTTAACCGTAGAAACAAATAGTGCTGTCAGTGCGACATTGCTTCCTGGTCCCAAGAATAAGAAATTATGGAAGCAGAAATAAAAGACCTTAGGCAAATGAATACCGATTAACAGGACTGCCTCTCTCGATGTAGCGCTGAGTTACTGAACTGAAACATAAAGTGATTCAGAGCTTTTTTCTCTCAATTTCCAGTGCTTATGAAAAAACGGTGCACTAGCTGCTCATCTGAAAACATTGCAAAGGTTGCGATTTCACACTGTCGATCTTATAAAGCGTTATCTTTTGCCAGGATTTTACTGTAATGTGTTTCGTAAGAACTGGCAACAGAATTAAAGCTCTCAAGAAGGGAAAAATTGCAATCGTAGAAACAGAACTAAGCGCGAACAAAACACGAAAACACAGAAAAATGAAAAAAGTTATAACATGACCTTCCAGGACCGAAAAAGAAAACCTATTAAAACAATTAAAGAGTTTAAAATGACATAAGAAGGGGTTTCTCCATACTACAAGTCTTACGCGGTTGAAGCCTACGTGAGCCTCTTTCCCAGAAAGAAGATTGGTGCTTTCCGGGACGTTGAAAGAGGCTGACGTCGTTCGGAGACTTTATATAGCATTTCGTCGCCACCCACAGAAATAAACACTCTAATACACAGCTTAATAATAATAGCAGTAATAATTCGCTAAAAAATAGAAAATCTCGATTACATTCATATCTACGTTTGAGTCAAACACTCGTGCGAAGCGTGCCTGTGAGCTTGAATGCAGTGCGACGTCGCGAAAGGGTTCACGATGACTTCATGGCTGACAACCCACACGCACGTGACCATCACTGTGTATTACCCACACATCAGATAAAGTTTGGCATCTCCTCGGTTCTGAGAGTTCTGGTACCTGTATAGAAAATCGGAATAGAGATCAATATAAACATCACTTCCGCCCATTTTATTGCTCATGAAAACCACGCATTGCATGTTGTACCACCATAGAGCTAGACCGTCGGAGGTGGTGGTCGACATTTCTGTACATACCACTACCTCTAATACCCAGTAGCACGTCTTCTAGCATTGATGCATGCCTGTATTCGTCGTGGCATACTATCCACAAGTTCATCAAAGCACTGTTGGTCCAGATTGTCCCATACCTCAACGGCGATTCGGCGTAGATCCCTCAGAATGGTTGGTCGGTCACGTCGTCCATAAACAGCCCATTTCAATCTATTCCAGGCATGTTCGACAGGGTTCGTGTTTGGAGAACACGCTGACTAGTCGAGCGAGGTCGTTATCCTGAAGGCAGTCATTCACAAGATGTGCACGATGGCGTCGCGAATTGCCGTCCACGAAGACTATCGGTCGAAGGACGGCATTCACATATCGTACGACCGTTACGGTGCCTTACATGACAACCAGCGGCGTACGACGGCCCCAAATAATGCCACCCCAAAACAGCACGGAACCTCCACCTTGCTGCACTCGCTGGACAGTGTGTCTAAGAAGCTCAGCCTGACCGGGTTGCCTCCAAACAGGTCTCCGACAGTTCTCTGGTTGAAGTCATATGCGACACTCATGTGTGAAGAGCACGTCATGCCAATCCTGAGCGGTCCATTGGGCATGTTGTTGGGCCCATCGGTACCGCGCTGCATGGTGTCGTGGTTGCAAAGATGGACCTCGCCATGGACGTTGGGAGTGAAGTTGCGCATCGTGCAGCCTATTGAGCACAGTTTGAGCCGTAACATGACGTTCAGTATCTGCACAAAAAGAATTATTCGACATGGTGGCGATCCTGTCAGGGTCCCTCCGAGCCATAATCCACTGCAGTAATAGCACTTGGGCGGCCTCAGTCAGGCATGTCATCGACAGTTCCTGTCACTCTGTATCTCCTCCATGTCAAAACAACATCGCTTTGGTTCACTCTCAGACGCCTAGACACTTCCCTTGTTGAGAGACCTTCCTGACAAAGTAACAATGCGGACGCGATCGAACCGTCTAGGCACGGTTGAACTACAGACAACACGAGCCGTGTACTTCCTTCCTGGTGAAATGACTGGAACTGATCGGCTGTCTGACCCCCACCGTCTAATAGGCGCTGCTCATGCATGGTTATTTACATCTTAGGACATGTTTACTGACACCTCTGAACAGTCAAAGGGACACTGTCTGTGATACGATATCCACAGTCAACGTCCATCTTCAGGAGTTCTGGGAACAGGGGGGATGGAAAACATTTTTTGATGTGTGTAGTATCCGTATCTGTCCTTACTTCATGGGTGCCGGCTGATCAAAATGAGATGCCTGCAAGATCGGAGATCTCGGAACCAGTCACATGCAGACTCCCGCACGAGCTCGACACGAACAAACTCCAGTGACCTCGTCTCCCATGCATCTATTCTTGTCGTCCTACTGTCTCGAGATCACACACAACTCCAGAACACTCGTTCTTGACAGTGAAATAACCTCTAGTTACCGTCCACTTCGTACTCTGCAGCCGTCTGTAGCCAGAGATTGTCAGCAGTAGGAGCACCGAGGACGCCACCATCTGTGTTGGATAAATGCGACCGGTGGGTCAGCCACAGGTTCATGCCTTGGTCCTGTGGAGGATAACAGGTTCAAAGGCTGTTGCTGTCTCTCCCCCCCCCCCCCCCCCCCCACCCCCCCTCATCATCCTACGAAGTACGAAGTGGACGGTAACTAGAGGTTATTTCACTGTCAAGAACGAGTGTTCTGGAGTTGTGTGTGATCTCGAGACAGTAGGACGACAAGAATAGATGCATGGGAGACGAGGTCACTGGAGTCTGCATGTGACTGGTTCCGAGATCTCCAATCTTGCAGGCATCTGTTCTTTATGTTCAATGAAACCTCGTTCCGTATGAGTGGTTATGTGAACTCACAGAATCAGATGATACTGGGCAGCGGAGAATCCGCGCAACGTCCACGGAACAGCATTGCATGGTCAGTGTTGTTGTTGTTATGCAGTGTCTGCACGCCGTATCATTGGACCCATCTTCTTTCATCAAACGCGTTACATTGCCAACAGCATTAAAGGAGCGGGAAAAGACCTACAGTTAGTTCCAATAGAGTGGAGCAGCTGCCCATACCGCCGGTCTAACCTCGGAGCACATGTACACAATCTTCAAGGTTGACGGAGTTTTTGGCAGAGATCACTCTGGTCGCGGTCATAGCTGGCCACCCTCGTCACCTGATCCGTGAGTATGCGATTACTTTATGTGAGGAGCCGTTGGGCGTAAGGTGTATCGCAAGAGCTCTCATAGTCTTCAAGAACTGGAGCAGAAAGTTTCAGATGGGATTGCAACAATTCCGGCAGTCCAACTGATCCGAATCCAAGCCATTCATTGTTATCTCAATGAAGAGCCTCTCACAAAACTATAGGCGCTAAGGAGCATATGCTGGTTTTAATGCACGAACGACAGACACTCGATAGGGATGCACATGCAGGTTCAGATCGAGTATTCGTCCGCTTGATCGACGTAATATGGCGGTATCTTGGGGCAGGCGTCGGGCTGATTTGCAGGACTCTGCAGCATTTTCTGCAGCCACATTCCCTGGTCTGCGCGCGCGTTTCAGAATGCTGCTTCTCTGCGATTACCATCGTGCCTCTTGCACTGCTCCACTCGCAATGTCGCAGCCCACACTACGCTCTGAACCAGTGTGGATCACGTGGTGGTCGTACACGTGATGTCATTGTATGCATACATTCACGTACAATCGTATCCACCTGTCCGGGTCACTTTTATTTGCCTACCGTGTACCTGAAAAGCATCCTGTTGTAAGGTGGCAGTGCTTTCAAAGCACGTTATGGAGTGGAATTAGATTGAGTCTTGATATCATTTGATAGCAGCACGACCGTTTCATTATGGGACCGAAGTTTCTCGCGACGGCAGTTACATGTAAAACATTCTCGGTTTTCTTGCCGCGTCAGTTCTGGATAAAATCTCGAGCTTTCGACGTCATTGTCAGGAGTTGACTGTCTTCACTGCTGCTGTGGTAGTCTTATTTATAGCCCGTGGACGGCTTGTGTTTGGACGGCGATTACGTACCGCTGTCGCAGACGGTGTCACTGTGTGCGCCGGTGGCGCCACCGCTTCCGTTGGAACGTAAACCTTGGAAGGAACGTCTCTGCTGCTTCTCTGCGTCAAGCGCTCGTTTCCACGCACATCTCATATGGTATTCGCTATCGCGGTTAATGTTCTCTTGGCTCATTCTTGTTCCAACAGCCTCCTTAATAATAGAATCCCAGTACGTGGAGGCATGGGACAGAATTTTTGTTTCATCCAACAAAATTTTATGTTTGTTCGCACTTGCCGATTTCTCCAGTTCTTTATTTTTAATATGCCGTTGGTGTTCTGCACAGCGGTCGGAAACGGTACGAATCGTCTGACCTATATAATTACTTCCACATTCACAGCGTATATTATAAACTCCAGGGACCCTGAGGCCGAGATTGTCCTTAACAGGGTGCATCATCTTAATTTTCTTCGGAGGACGAAAAATCGGTCTTATACCTCGTCTACGCAGGACTCTTCCTATTTTGCTGGAAATCGTGGCACAAAAAGGAAGAACCACAATCGACGTTTCATCCTGTGAGTGTGCAGCATTTTAACGTTTCCTTTTTTGGAGAACTCTGCCTTTATATCGCGTGCACCATAGCCATTCTTTCGGAACACGTACTTCAGCCGGTTAATCTCGGACCTTAAGTGGTCCTCGTCACAAACAGTTTTTGCTCTATATACCAACGTGTTCAAAACGGCTCTCTTCTGAGCAGGATAATGGAAACTCTGTGCATTCCGGTATAAATCGGTACGCGTCGGCTTACGGTATACAGAGTGGCCAAGACGCCCGTCCGCCTGTCGCTGTACTAAAACGTCTAAGAAAGGCAGTCCCCTTCCTTCTCCACCTCGACAGTGAACTGGATGTTCGAGTGTATGCTGTTCATGTGTTCCATGAATCGTTCGAGAGCTTCTGCGCCGTGTGGCCAGATCATAAATGTGTCGTCAACGTAAATAAGGATGGACGGAGGGAAGCCGAATTTAATGCACGTTCTTCAAAATTCTCCATAAAAAAGTTAGCCAGTGATGGAGACAACGGAGAGCCCATCGCCATACCGTCTGTCATTTCATAAAATTCGTACATTCCAAGGTTTACGTTCCAACAGAAGTGGGGACGCCACCGACGCACACAGTGACATCGTCTGCGACAGCAATACTTAATCGCCAACCAATCATAAGCCGACCAATCATAAGCCGACCAATAATAAGCCGACCAATAATAAGCCGACCAATAATAAGCCGACCAATAATAAGCCGATCAATAATAAGCCGACCAATAATAAGCCGACCAATAATAAGCCGACCAATAATAAGCCGATCAATCATAAGCCGACCAATAATAAGCCGACCAATAATAAGCCGACCAATAATAAGCCGATCAATCATAAGCCGACCAATAATAAGCCGACCAATAATAAGCCGACCAATAACAAGCCGACCAATAACAAGCCGTCCACGGGTTATAAATAAGACTACCATAACAGCAGTGGAGACAGTCAACTCCTGACGATGACGATGGAGGTGATCGTCGAAAGCTCGAGATTTTATCCAGAACTGACGCGGCAAGAATACCGAGAATGTTTTACGTGTTATTACGAATAAAGAACTTATCTGACATTGAGTAGTACTTCTTGGCACTACTAAATAACACCCTCTCACTTGCATGTTGGGTGAACGGTCTTAGATGTGTTCTTAAATGTAGCGTTGCTGGTAAAAAGTCGGTGGTGGAATGGGACAAGCGGCACCTCGACCAGAGGGCAGCCAGAAGGGGGCGAACAGGAAAGACAGTGGGGAGTCAGTGGACGGCTGGGCGCACAGAGGCCCTTCCTGCGGCGGGGAGTCTGGAGACGCAACAGCGGCACCGGCACCGGCTGTTGAGAGCGAGTGGTCGCCGACCCCTGAGGCGCCTCTGGCGCTAGCTATCACAGGGAATCGGCGAGAACGGAATGTGAAGGCAAGCGGCATACAATGACGGCCGCCAAATTTTGTAGACAGTGCAGATGTCGCCTGTAAAATGTATCCTGGAGATCTCTTTTTGCGTTCAACTTTGAACATGGCTGACGCTTGCAGCAACCGTATACACAAATTTGAAAAATATGTAAAACTCAGCCAACCAGTTGCATAGGTTTCCTCAGCTCTTAAATCACTGTACATCGCCATCCGATCCGACATTCAGGGCAGATACTATAAACTGCTGGGATCACTTGAAAAAAATGGTTGTCCATTACTATTTCACGTCAGCCGATTGGAGCACATTCTTCTAGTTTTCCAGTACGGAACTAAAGTTATTCATTCCGCGCAGAGAATCTCAGACAGCGTTATTCTCAACTACTCAGAATTAGACAGAAGACAGTCGATTTTAATTTACTGCAGTCACTTCACGTTTTTCTATGCATCCCCTGGAGGTTTTGTAATGTATTTATTGTTCATGTTCATCATATGGGTTTTACTCCAAATAAACTGTCCTGCCAGGGCTAGGATTTAGCCTTTTAGTAGAAACATACCTCACCCTCCACCGTTTAATTTCTTTATATGTATTGAATTTATTAAATATTGGTATTTGATCTTTTTCATCAGGGCATGAGACAATATTTGATTATCCTCACATTCCAGAATGAGATTTTCACTCTGCGGCGGAGTGTGCGCTGTTATGAAACTTCCTGGCAGATTAAAACTGTGTGCCGGACTGAGACTAGAACTCGGGACCTTTGCATTTCGCGGGCAAGTGCTCTGTCAACTGAGCTACCCAAGCACGACTAACGCCCCGTCCTCGCAGCTTTACTACTGCCAGTACCTCGTCTCCTACCTTCCAAACTTTACAGAAGCTCTCCTGCGAACCTTGCAGAACTAGCACTCCTGAAAGAAAGGATATTGCGGAGACATGGCTTAGCCACAGCCTGGGGTATGTTTCCAGAATGAGATTTTCACTCTGCAGCGGAGTGTGCGCTGATATGAAACTTCCTGGCAGATTAAAACTGTGTGCCGGACCGAGACTCGAACTCGGGACCTTTGCCTTTCGCGGGCAAGTGCTCTACCAACTGAGCTACCCAAGCACGACTCACGCCCCGTCCTCACAGCTTTACTACTGCCAGTACCTCGTCTCCTACCTTCCAAACTTTACAGATGCTCTCCTGCGAACCTTGCAGAACTAGCACTCCTGAAAGAAAGGATATTGCAGAGACATGGCTTAGCCAGGAAGTTTCATATCAGCGCACACTCCGCTGCAGAGTGAAAATCTCATTCTGGAAACATACCCCAGGCTGTGGCTAAGCCACGTCTCCGCAATATCCTTTCTTTCAGGGGTGCTAGTTCTACAAGATTCGCAGGAGAGCTTCTGTAAAGCTTGGGAGGTAGGAGACGAGGTACTGGCAGTAGTAAAGCTGTGAGGACGGGGCGTGAGTCGTGCTTGGGTCGCTCAGTTGGTAGAGCACTTGCCCGCGAAAGGCAAAGGTCCCTAGTTCGAGTCTCGGTCCGGCACACAGTTTTAATCTGCCAGGAAGTTTCTTATCCTCACATTGATTGGAACCATTCATTGGATGTGTTTGCAAGATAGTGTTACTGAGCAACAGTTAATATTTTTAATAACTTGTGATCTAGACATCTCCTCCAGTGGAATATTTATAAGTGACACAACCACCTTACCGAATAGCGTTTTAAAAATTCCATTGTATAATCAATACGCTGATAGATCTCAAAACTGCTCAGTAGAAAGGTATAAAATCAGTGCTCACAGACTAACAAATACAGTGAAGCCGGTGAGGCGGTGTTAGACTGTGTTAAACATGCCTTTTAATTTCTGCAGTTCCTTTTCATTCTCGAGTTTTAGTTCCGCACAGACACAGAGAGAGCACCGAGCGACGTGGCCACAGTGCTCTGTGCCCCTGTCTGCCACGCAACATGTGCTCCTTGTGACTGGCTACGCTGGGGTGAGAGTCGCACGAGCCACTGTCTCTCCATTCAACTCCCTACTTTCTTGTTACTTTACCTAGCATTCCCACTTACCATCACCTAGCTGTTCGCAGATGCCACAAACTTCTGTCCCACCAATCTTCTTCCGACAGCCCTCTCCTTTCCACGGCGTTTGCCACAGTTCCCTCCGCATTGCCCTCGGCCTCCCTCGCTCCTTCACCCTGCCTGTGACCAGTTGAGCGAACACTGCAGCCATAATTGTTGCTCCATCTGTCGTACTTGTCCGTACCGTCTCAGTGCTCTAGCATCACTCCTGTTGGCAATTGGTTCCAGAAAATCCATTTCCATTCTTACATACTCATTCCTCAGTCTATTCAAGCGGTCTGTTCAATGTTCCGCCGTAGCCCGTCCATTTCGACAGCCTCAGTTTTCCCCCTTTGTTTCTCGTGCGCTGTCCAATACTCTGAGCCATACGTGGGAACGCTTCCAATCACGACACGTAGCTCTACTTTTTTTGTTCGTTTCGATATGAGCCAACTCGAAAACACATTATTTAATGACGTAATAGCTGCCCTCGCTTATCCTGTGTAATAAGTCCACAGTGTGTAGTCTTCTCGATTAGAGGACCCAGATACTTGAAGTCTTCACTTTTCTTACTCGTCCAAATTTAAAGCCCAAATCATCACCTTACCCACTTCCAACAACAAGATATTCTGTTTTATTCTCAAAATTGTTCAAATGTGTGTGAATTCCTATGGGACCAAACTGCTGAGGTCATCGGTCCCTAGATCTGCACACTACTTAAACTAACTTATGTTAAGAACAACATGCAGACCCATGCCCGAGGGAGGACTCGAACCTCTGGCGAGGGAGGGGGGGGGGGGGGCTGCGCAATCTGTGATATGGCGCCTCTAACCGTGCGGCCATTCCGCGCGGCTGTTTTGTGTATATTGACTGTTAGCCGTTACTATAAGCATCCATTAACTTCCTCAGTTGATACATGGCATCATTCTTATCCAAATCCATAAGCACTTGATCGTCGTCAAACAGTAATGAACGTAAATGCTGATGCTGCATTGCTGCACCCAGACTACTGCACTGTCTACTCCGTCCCCGAAGAACAACTCCTAAATACAACTTAAATAACGTTGGCAACATAGAACATAGTTGCCTTAATCCTTTACTTGTTTTAGAACTGCCCGATACCTTACAGTCAACTTTCACAACTGTCTCGGATTGGTGGTACATCATATTCACCAAATCTGTTAATGTACCATCCATCCAACATTTTCCAGACCTGTCCACTGTAGCTACCTTGGCACATGACCATAGGCCTTTTCTAAATAAACGAACATCAGATGGTTGTTGAAATTCATTGTAAAATCTTCAGCTATTTTTTATTTTGTACCATTCCCTACTAGTTTCGGTCAGTGACTGTTTCCAAACTTATCTGGCATAAAGGGCAGGGAAGTTATACAATCTATGCCAACTAAGCTTGACAATGGTCACTGACCGAAACTAACAGCTCATTGTGCATAATAAATGACAGCTGAAGGTTTCGCCATTAATTTCAAGAATTATTCGGCTGCTGAATATCCCCATCTGCAAACATACATAAACACCAGAGGGTAATACTGATTTTTTTCGATCATTTTCTGACACATCTGGCGTAGGCAAAAGATGTTACCAACACAGCTTTTCCCAGCGACAAAATCCAACTATTCCTGAGACATAACGACATGCACAATCTTTTCCAGTAGTTTTTTTACTTTACTACTGAAGGGCCTGCTAACCAACGCCTGCATACTTATTACCCCTGTAATTAGTCCGATCTCTACCGCTCCCCCTATGAATCCCTACATGCAATTATATATTTTGAAAACTATCACTGTCGCTTCTTAACAACACACTCCTCTACAATTGCTAAGGTACAACTAACACTGGCTAAGGAACATCCGTACATTGCTACGGAACAACCGACAATTTCTACGGAACACCCGACCATGGACAGCAAAAGGAAATTTAGAGGGCGGTATGTGTTAACTGCTGCGCAGTCTGTGCACGAATTCTCTGTATGCTTTCGACAGTTTATGCAGTTCTGTCTTTGATTAAGGCTGTTGTGGAACCGACCAGTGCGACATTCCGTGTGGTACGGCAGCATGTCTACAAGACATCATTTGAGTGCTTACGATAGTGGATGAGCAGTAGGACGGCTCGAAGACTGGCAAAGTCTCATTACTCATGTTACAGTAATGAGTGTGTCGTTCCGAGATTAAAAAAGGGCCGCTGAAGTAGGAAATGCTATGCGAAACCACGCCTGTACTCGCAGACGAGCAGCACTCGGCAAGAGGATCCACACCGACAACGACAGATCAGGAGTACACGCCGACGCCGCAAGCTGAAGACGTAGAGGTAGAAAAAGTAATGGGTAATACAGTACGTAAAGGGAGATGAAAATAATGGGGGACTGGAATTCAGGTGTAGGCGAAGAAGCAGAAGAAAAGGTTGCAGGAGAATATGAGCTTAGGACAAGGAATGAGAGAGGAAAAAGACTAATTGATTTCTGTAATAAATTTCAGGTAGTAATACAGAATACTCTGTTCAATAATCACAAGAGGAGGAGGTATCCTTCGAAGAGGCCGGGTGATAGGGCAACATTTAAGTTAGATTACATCATGGTCAGAGTGACATTCCGAAATCAGATACTGGGTTGTGAGGCGTACCCAGGAACAGGTGTACACTCAGATCACAATGTAATAGTGATGAGGAGCAGGCTTATAACACTGCAACAGCATTTACGTAACTTGTACTATGAAATACCAAATTTGGTTTACCTACTATGCTCCAACAGAACAAGTAGTCCTGTCACGGAAAAGCCACGTATAACACTCCTGTATGCTACTGCTGTACCATAACCTTAAAGTTGGAGACAGGTCGTGAAATGAAACTATCTTTTTAAAGCAATTATGGTATAAAGCAACAGAGCAGTGTTACCCTCTGAGAGGAATTTTGTTATGTTGACCGTGTTGAACAGTCGTGGACAAAACGAGTGAGACCCCTCGCCTTTTCGTTATGCTGATCCGCACAGCTTTAAAGTCTGCTACACAGCATAATAGGCAAGGGAACGAAGTGCTACCAACATACTATGCAAAGGCATGAAATTGAAAACCATCCGAACTTTGTCAGACTGTTTTCAGTCATGTGTAAGACTATATTAATGCTGATTAGTGTGTTAAACACAACACGTAAATATAAGATATAACTGAAAGAAGAAACGCTAATTAGTATGAATTGTACTAATAAAAATTAATTTCAGCTTATCGAGATACCACAACTGTTTTAGTAAGACAAAGTACCCCTGATCATTATGAAATAGTAAAATATTATGCGCATTCGGCTGCGAAACGGTCTGTGTCAACGTTCAGACCAGTCATACTGGATTACCGTTGCTGACCTACCATGAAAGTGAGCAAATTTGGCAATGCGTGAAGATTCATAACGAAATTCAGTTAAAAATCGTGCAGTGCCACATTTATGTCAATTCAATTATTGACAGAAGCGGAAAGAGCAGGCAGTAACAAGTATGAAATTCTACAAGAGTTTCATATTGACATCCACAGGGCGCCGGTTCAGAATAAAGGTACCAATAAAACGTATTGGGGGCGCGAGAATTTCTTAAAATTGCTTTACTGACAGTCTATCTGCCTCCACTGAGATTAGAACCGAAAACAAACCAGACCTCCCTTGCAGTAGCAAACACCTTTCACTACGCTAACAGACAACCCAGGCAAACAGCCCTCTATTATTACCCCAGACATGAATAAGACTCAGATCGTTTGGTCACGGAACTTTTACGAAGCTACATTCAAATTCTGCTCGAAGTCGTCTGCAATATCCACTTATAAACACCCTAGGAACGACGTATGTGATATCCACTTCTGAAGACGCTGGCAGATACTGCAGTATCATAACAAGTAGTTAAGAATTTATTGTTATTGGTAGATGCATGACACTTTATTTCAGTATCAATTTAACGCACCTAGGTGTTTGTCTATGCCTGAAAGTAATGAACAAGAAATAAATAAACAGCAAACAACTTCGATGTTCAAATCAAATGTAGCTCACATGTCGCAATTACAGCATAATTTCGTTGTTACATATACATGACTAAATCTACAGGATATCTTTGCAGTTCAGACTTACGTACCTGGCAGAGGGTTCATCGAACCACCTTCGTACTACTTCTCTACCATCCTACTCTTTAAGAGCATGTGGGAAAAAGGACCACTTAAATCTTTCCTTATGAGCCCTGAATTATATTATCACTATGGTCACTTCTTCCTGTGTAAGAATTCGTAACGATCTGGGGTACTTTGTCTTACTAAAACAGTTATGTTATCTCGATAAGGTGAAATTCATTTTTATTAGTACAGTTCATACTAATTAGCGTTTCTTCTTTCATTTATATCTTATATTTACGTGTTGTGTTTAACACACTAATCAGCATTAATATAGTCTTACACATGATTGAAAACAGTCTGACAAAGTTCGGATGGTTTTCAATTTCATGCCTTTGCATAGTATGTTGGTAGCAGTTCGTCGCCTTGCTTGTTATGCTGTGTAGCAGACTTTAAAGCTGTGCGGATCAGCATAACGAAAAGGCGAGGGCTCTCGCTCGTTTTGTCCACGACTGTACCTAACGGAGGTGGCTTATCGGAAGTGAAAGTCAGAATTATGTAAATATTCAATCAGTAACAAATAATGTTTTACCTAGCTACACTGTTTAAAGAATAAGGAAAACGGTCGCCAGCCTAATTAGGCAAGAGAAAGGTTAACGTTCTTGTTTAAGAAAGGAGGTATGAGTAACTTTAACGGACAAACACAACCTATATTTGGCCACACGCGAGTGCAATGAAATCTGATACCTGCATATGTTCACGGTTAAGATTGGAAGCTAACAGAGCAGAACAAACTATTTGCGTAAATATAACAGATAACGAAACACACTATTACTTTCAGGGCTTATTCAAACTAAATGGTCTTTATAATATTACTATTAACATTCACTGCAGAATCATAAATTGGACATAGGTTAAGTATTATTCTTCAAACACTTTCCTAACTGACATAGAATTATAAATGTTGTTCACTGCAACATTATGAACTGGTCACAGGTTAAGTCTCTCTCAGTTAATTACTTTAATATTTAAAATGAAAATTAACTGGAATTCACTAACGGGTTACTTCTCACTGTCTTTTGAGTAAAGAAATTATTGTTTTCATAAACAGTGGTAAAGGATAACCTGTGGATCTTATTACACTATTAACAGGCACTTCCAATACACAAGAGAGACAAACACTTAGCAAACGAGTATATAACTTTCCATAAATGCAATTCACGACTATTACTACAGTGAGACACAATGTTGACAAATTTACAAGATACTGACTCACCTTCTGCGATTTACAACAGGCAGCAATGTGATTATTTACTAAGCAAAAGCCGGCCGAAGTGGCCGCGCGGTTCTGGCACTGCAGTCTGGAACCGCGAGACCGCTACGGTCGCAGGTTCGAATCCTGCCTCGGACATGGATGTGTGTGATGTCCTTAGGTTAGTTAGGTTTAACTAGTTCTAAGTTCTAGGGGACTAATGACCTCAGCAGTTGAGTCCCATAGTGCTCAGAGCCATTTGAACCATTTTTTACTAAGCAAAACACTATAAGCCTCAGTCTTAAGAACTTTTAATTTTGAAGTTGGCAACAACATTTTAATAAGCAGTTTTAATAGGAAAATTATTTTCAGTAAGCATCATTTACTTTAAATCACTCTCTTGCCACATTAACTTTAAATTTTTTTTTACTATGTTCAAGAGGCATTAATTAGCGAAACACTGGTCTTTACTGTTCTTTCAGTAGGGGCACTCGGTAATCACTTTAGTTCAAACGGAGAGGAACCTGAGAGGTGTTATGATAAGGAAAAAATCAAGGTAGGTACACGAATTCGGTTATAAATTACCTTACATCTGAGCACACTAAAACATCCAATGAGCTGATCCTTCACTGTACATTATTATAGTGTTCCGTTACAGTGATTGCGCAATGTGGTGGCGATTGCATGTTGGTAGGTGGATTTGCAGGGAGGCATTGGTAAGCGGCAGGAAAAGCCTCTCTCGGAACCAGCACAATATACAACTTTTACATGGCAGTGCACAGTTTGGTAGCTCGTCCCCGACTGACTCTTGTTCCACCTTTTCTACGTAGGCCAACCACAATTTGCGCGCGTTACTAAGTTCCGTTCCCGAGGGGAACCACACTGCCTCTTACACACAAAACAACTAAGATTCCTAAGTGAAGGTCAGCAGTTTACATAACAGCAAACAAACATTTTAAATAAAACAGAACATTTGCACATGTTAGTATTTCTACAAAAAAATTATTCACCCAAATTCCAAATGTATACAGTAAGTTTTGTCTCCCTCCAATTGAGACAAAGAATTTAAATGACATATATACTACATTTCATAGAATCAAACCAGGACATCAAAGTTTTTACAAAGAAAGGAGTATACAATTTTATGTTATCGATTCAATCCAACAACCTTTATAGATACTCTATGTTATAACATCAAACCAAAACAAAACGCAAAATAGATCCGTACGGCATTAGAGCTATGGTGTTACAGGCTGAACTTTAAGAGATTAGTGAGGAAGAATCAATACGAAAAGAAATGGGATACGGAAGCGCTAAATAATTACGACATACGCTTGGAGTTTTGTAAGGCTATAGGTCAGCAATAAGGAATAGCTCAGTAGGCAGTGCAGTTGAAGAGGCATGGACATCTCTAAAAAGAGCCATCACTGAAGTTGAAAAGAAAAACATAGGTACAAAGAAGGTGACTCCGAAGAAACCATGGGTAACAGAAGAAAAACATCAGTTGATCGATGAAAAAAGGAAGTACTAAAATGTTCAAGGAAATTCAGGAATACAGAAATACAAGTCGCTGAGGAATGAAATAGATAGGTAGTGCAGGGAGGCTAAGACGAAATGGTCGCAGGAAAAGTAGGAAGAAATCGAAAATGAAATGACTGTCGGAAGGACTGACTTAGCCTATAGGAAAGTCAAAACAACCTTCAGTGAAATTAAAAAGAAGGGTAGTAACCGGAGTTTCACTGTTAAATGCAGGAGAGAGAGTGGGTGGGTGGAAGGCGTACATTGAGGGCCCCTGTGACAGGGCAGATTTGTCTGATGTGATAGAAGAAGAGACAAGGGTCGATTAAGAAGAGTATTTCAGTATTAAAATCAGAATTTAAGAGACCTTTGGAGGACTTAAGACCGAATAAGGCAGAAGGGATGGATAACATTCCATCAGAATTTCTAAAATCACTGGGGGGGGGGGGGGGGGGAATGGCAACAAAACGACTATTCAATTTGGTGTGTAGAATGTATGAGTATGCCGATATACCATCTGACTTTCGGAAAAATATCATTCACACAATTCCGAAAACTGCAAGAGCTGACAAGTGCGAGAATCAGCTTAACAGCTCATGCATCCAGATTCCTGACAAGTATAATATACAGAAGAATAGAAAAGAAAATTGAGGATGTGGTATATGGCTATCTGTATGGCTTTAGAAAGGGTAAAGGCACGAGAGAGGCAATTCTGACGTTGCGATTGATAATGGAAGCAAGACTAAAGAAGAATCAAGACACGTTCATAGGATTTATCGACTTGGAAGAAGTGTTCAACAATGTAAACTGGTGCAAGATGTCCGAAATTCTGAGATAAATAGGGGTAACCAACAGAGAGAGTCGTGTAATATACTGTATGTACAAGAGCCAAGAGGGAATAATAGGAGTGGACGCCCAAGAGCGATTAAAAAGGATGCGTGACAGGGATGTAGTGTTTCGCCCCTACTGTTCAATCTGTACATCGAGGAACCAATGATGGAAATAAAATAAAGGTGCAGGAAGTGGAATTAAAATTCTTGGTGACAGAATATCGATGATACGATTCGCTGATGACATTGCTATCCTCAGTGAAAGTAAAGAAGAGTTACTTGATTTACTGAATGGAATGAACAGTTTAGTGAATGCAAAATATGGACTGAGAGTAAATGGAAGAAAGACAGAAGTAACGAGAAGTAGCAGATATAAGAACAGCGAGAGATTTTTCACCAGGATTAATTGTCAGGAAGTGGATGAAATTAAGGAATTCTATTACCTAGGCAGCAAAACAATCAGTGACGGGACGGAGCAAGGAGGACATTGGCCGCGCGGGATTAGCCGAGCGGTCTGGGGCGCTGCAGTCATGAACTGTGCGGCTGGTCCCGGCGGAGATCCGAGTCTTCCCTCGGGCATAGGTGTGTGTGTCTGTCCTTAGGATAATTTTGGTTAAGTAGTGTGTAAGCTTAGGGAGTGATGACCTTAGCAGTTAAGTCATATAAGATTTCACACACATTTGAACATTTTTAGAGGACATCGAAAGCAGACTAGCACTCGCAAAAAGGGCATTCCTGGCCAAGAGAAGTCTACTGGTCCCAAACATTGGCCTTAATTTGAGTAAGAAATTTCTGTGAATGTACTTTTGGAACACGTCATTGTATTGTAATGAAACACGAACTGTAGAAAGACCGGAACAGAAGAGAGTCGAACCATTTGAGACTTGGTGCTACAGACGAATGTTGAAAATTATTTTGACTGGTAAGGTAAGGAATGAGGAGGTTCTGCACAGAATCGGAGAGGAAAGGAACATGTGGAAAAGGGACTGGATGAGAGGACATCTATTAGACTTCAGGGAAAGACACCCATGGTGCTAGAGAGCAAAAACTGTAGACGAAGAAAGAGATTGGAATACATTCAGAAAACAATTGAGGACTTAGGTTACAAGTGCTACTCCGAGATGAAGAGGTTGGCAGAGGAGAGGAATTCACGGCGAGATGCATGAAACCGGAGGACTGATGATTAAAAAAAAAAAGATCCCGCCTCTCTGTTTATCGGCGACATTGCCCACCGACACAAGATTGCTGAAGCGTCGAACAAACTGGAAAGAGAAGATTCTGAATGACCTGCGGACTCGCCGGACCTAAGCCGTGTAGAAATTGCCGGGGTGCTCTTGACAGACATTTTCTCAACGAAATCCTCTCCCCGCACCCTGCAGGGACTGAAAACCACCTTGAGGAATGGGACAATATCACCCCAGGACTCCACAACTGTTAGGTGGCCAGCATGGATAAGAGGTGTAAAAAGTGCATTGGTGTCCGAGGGGGACATATTCCTTGCTGAGAGTCCGATGTTGACCCTTATGCTTAGAGCCTAACCTATGTCAAGCATTAACGTTATTTGTGCCTGTTATACAGGTTTCCCATGTGGTGAAACCTGTACCATTTTTTCGTTACAAATATACCACTCGACTCGTGTTTTCTATGTTCTGTGTTTGGTGTCGTCCATTATTACCTGTGATTAATCCTGTCCAACAACGTCTGTGTTCTTTAGGAACTGCCAAGCAGTGTACTTATGCTACAGTGGCTAAGTAACCTCGCCATATCTCAACCGTCTTCCAATTGCAAATGCAAATGTTCTACTCACTCCCCGAACAGCACGCTAAAGACAAACGCAGTAGAACGACGCAAGTCGTCGCAACCACCCCAGGCGTGTGCAGGCAAACCACCCACGTGTTTCTGCAGCTAAAACAAGGCTGCTGCAGCGTTTCGCAACCCAGGGTCTACCGTAGCAGTGGACCGGATGGTTACGTGCCGTGGAACAATGCTACGCTTCCGCAGCCGCCTCCGTGACGGGAAGAGGGCTCTCGACAAACCCAGGCACTGCAGATGCGTGTGCAATACGTTTCCCGCTCAGCCGGTAGCAGGACTTCCACTGGCGTCGCACAGTGGGCCCACTAGAGATATGTAAAACGGACCGGTTACAAACGATACCGGTATTTCAGTTCTGAATAACCGATATTTGCCGCTATCTGTTTAGTTTCTACTAAAACGGGTATTTTTCAATTTTTTACTAATAACCGAGTAAAAGAACCGAAATCAACTAGCCATAGCAGCAGTACTAAAACTTTTCGTTGTAACATGCAACATTTTGTAAACAAAAGGAGTTGAAACGCCCGCTAAACCCACTGGGCAGAACGGGTAACAGGATTGTGGAAAGGGGCCAAAGGTTGAGGTCAGTTTCTGCTCCTAATTATCACTTATTGTAATTTAATAACCTTTACAATGAAAGCGGCACATAGCCGAATCTTTACCGAATGCAAAAATCTTAACAAGATAAAATCCATTTAAGATTTCAATAAAACGATTCAAAAAACAACATACGCAAAGTGCAATACAAATGCTGGGGGCCACAGTTAAATTCCAAAATTTTTGAATATATTACTATAGACCTTTAAAGGCAGAAGGCCAACAAGAAATCCTTAAAAAATTAAAAATTCAATTAAGATAGCAATAAAATACACTCCTGGAAATAAGAACACATTGACACCGGTGTGTCAGACCCACCATACTTGCTCCGGACACTGCGAGAGGGCTGTACAAGCAATGATCACACGCACGGCACAGCGGACACACCAGGAACCGCGGTGTTGGCCGTCGAATGGCGCTAGCTGCGCCGCATTTGTGCACCGCCGCCGTCAGTGTCAGCCAGTTTGCCGTGGCATACGGAGCTCCATCGCAGTCTTTAACACTGGTAGCATGCCGCGACAGCGTGGACGTGAACCGTATGTGCAGTTGACGGACTTTGAGCGAGGGCGTATAGTGGGCATGCGGGAGGCCGGGTGGACGTACCGCCGAATTGCTCAACACGTGGGGCGTGAGGTCTCCACAGTACATCGATGTTGTCGCCAGTGGTCGGCGGAAGGTGCACGTGCCCGTCGACCTGGGACCGGACCGCAGCGACACACGGATGCACGCCAAGACCGTAGGATCCTACGCAGTGCCGTAGGGGACCGCACCGCCACTTCCCAGCAAATTAGGGACACTGTTGCTCCTGGGGTATCGGCGAGGACCATTCGCAACCGTCTCCATGAAGCTGGGCTACGGTCCCGCACACCGTTAGGTCGTCTTCCGCTCACGCCCCAACATCGTGCAGCCCGCCTCCAGTGGTGTCGCGACAGGCGTGAATGGAGGGACGAATGGAGACGTGTCGTCTTCAGCGATGAGAGTCGCTTCTGCCTTGGTGCCAATGATGGTCGTATGCGTGTTTGGCGCCGTGCAGGTGAGCGCCACAATCAGGACTGCATACGACCGAGGCACACAGGGCCAATACCCGGCATCATGGTGTGGGGAGCGATCTCCTACACTGGCCGTACACCACTGGTGATCGTCGAGGGGACACTGAATAGTGCACGGTACATCCAAACCGTCATCGAACCCATCGTTCTACCATTCCTAGACCGGCAAGGGAACTTGCTATTCCAACAGGACAATGCACGTCCGCATGTACCCCGTGCCACCCAACGTGCTCTAGAAGGTGTAAGTCAACTACCCTGGCCAGCAAGATCTCCGGATCTGTCCCCCATTGAGCATGTTTGGGACTGGATGAAGCGTCGTCTCACGCGGTCTGCACGTCCAGCACGAATGCTGGTCCAACTGAGGCGCCAGGTGGAAATGGCATGGCAAGCCGTTCCACAGGATCTCTACGATCGTCTCCATGGGAGAATAGCAGCCTGCATTGCTGCGGAAGGTGGATATACACTGTACTAGTGCCGACATTGTGCATGCTCTGTTGCCTGTGTCTATGTGCCTGTGGTTCTGTCAGTGTGATCATGTGATGTATCTGACCCCAGGAATGTGTCAATAAAGTTTCCCCTTCCTGGGACAATGAATTCACGGTGTTCTTATTTCAATTTCCAGGAGTGTAATTTAAAACACAAAAAGCAACATAGGCAAGGTGCAACACAAATGGCTGAGGTCCACAATTGAACTTCAAAATTTTTAAAATATACTACCACAATCTTTAAAGGCAGACCGCCGCAGTGTTTAAGCTTGAAAGATAAATTTAAAAATTAATTTTGCAAAATTTTAAGAACACAAATGACCATAAGCCTAAAATTTAAAATAGCTGAGAACAGATAATTAAAACCGGTGGCGGTCAGAAAGCCTCCAGGGTGGTCGGTCTGCCCTCGTTCACTTAGGTGAGACGGGTGGTGAGCCCAACTACACTTGATCCGTCGGAACCCCACCAGGGAACAGCCACGGACCGACAGACCCAACGACCTGGTTCCCGTCGATCAGTACATGTGAACTCAAACTGGCAATGTTACAAACGTGATAATCCACAATGGAGTATGTATTAGCTGTCAAACTACACTCAACTTCGCGCGTCCTGGGTGGGTGAACCACAAAGCTCGTAGCGATCGGACAGCTGCACACCAGCTGCGACACTGCGCAGGGCCCGGCAGCGGACCCAGGTGACTGCATCGCACATAGATGTAATGATAATTAAATGGACACCCTAGCTGCAAACAGGCGTTGATGTACTTCATTGGGGACATGTTGAAAATGTGTGCCCCCACCGGGACTCGAACCCGGGATCTCCTGCTTACATGGCAGACGCTCTATCCATCTGAGCCACCGCGGGCACAGAGGATAGTGCGTCTGCAGGGACTTATCCCTTGCACGCTCCCCGTGAGATCCACATTCCCAACATGTCCACACCACTACATTTGTAGTGCGCCTAATAGATGTGGATCTCACGGGGAGCGTGCAAGGGATAAGTCCCTGCAGACGCACTATCCTCTGTGCCCGCGGTGGCTCAGATGGATAGAGCGTCTGCCATGTAAGCAGGAGATCCCGGGTTCGAGTCCCGGTGGGGGCACACATTTTCAACATGTCCCCAATGAAGTACATCAACGCCTGTTTGCAGCTAGGGTGTCCATTTAATTATGATTTCATTTCTAGCAAAGCTGCATGGTCATCCACGGTAATTGTTCTTTCGGGAACAGATACTACCGTCATATATAGCACAGAGATGTCTTGCCTGGTCCGCACCAACCGATCGACTGCCCACTGCTCCGTCTGCGACTGCTGCTCCGTCGCTACTGCACTGCTGGTGCGTCTCCCACTCACTTCCAGACACACGACGGTGGAAGTACTGGCTCGGACCCAACCATGCACAGAAAAAACGCCCAGCGGCCTAAATGACATCCCTGCGGATGGTTCCGGCGGAGGTTCGAGTCCTCCCTCGGGCATGGGTGTGTGTGTTTGTCCTTAGGATAATTTAGGTTAAGTAGTGTGTAAGCTTAGGGACTGATGACCTTAGCAGTTAAGTCCCATAAGATTTCACATACATTTGACAACCCTGCACCAGGAAAGGACCGACCCAAGTTCCGCAAGATGGTAATTGAGGGGGCCCAGAAGCGCTCAGAGAATCAGTTACACGTCCTCCGATGAGACGACCGACCTCTCAGAGTATGCTAAATGCTATACCACCTGTTGCACTCCACTGACGTAAGCCCTCGTAAGCTCAACTCGATTTCTAAACTGAAGGAAACACTACACGGCATTCGCTTCAGAACTATTAAAAAGTTTCTCGGGCAATAGACCGCGCCGCTCGAATTGTCGACGTAACCGGCATTGCTAAGAGTATCCTACGACTTCCTCATCGCTGGCAACGGGTTATACACAATGCTGGTGACTACACTGAAGGTCAGTAAAACTTTGAAACACGTATCTATTTGTACGAGCTGAAAATAAATAGTTACACTATTAAAGTTCCGACCCTCGTAAAAATTAAACTAAACCTATACCAGACGTGTAAATGTGAAGCATAAAGGAAGTGTAAAACTGAGTGTATTTCCGTCGATGAAAACACTAACTAATACGACAGATAATTATAAAAACTACAACTCGTTAATATGATGTTATTTGCGTTAAAAATGCTAATAAAATATGTATTTTACATCAAAGACTAACTATTCAATGTGAAGATACTTTTGTAACCATGCAGCTCCTCTCTCATTAATCTTAAAAACAGTTCGTTAAAAGATCTAAACTTCCTTTTGTCTCTGCTGTTGAAGAATTAAGTCGCTTAGCTGTTCTGACGAAGTAAGTATTTGCTGTACGTATTTTTGTTGCAATATGTGGCAAAATATGGATTTCCGCTGTTCTTATTCAGGACCTCTCCCTCCCTGTGGAAATATTTAAAGGAAAATAATTATTTAGAGTGAGTTTGTAGAAGATTGTGCAGCGGCCTTCCTTTTGTCGCAATGGCACACAGGCGGCTATTATGTGGAATTTACACTACTGGCCATTAAAATTGCTACACAACGAAGATGAAGTGCTACAGACGTGAAATTTAACCGACAGGAAGAAGAGGCTGTGATATGCAGATGATTAGGTTTTCAGAGCATTCACACAAGGTTGGCGCCGGTGGCAACACCTACAACGAGCTGATATGAGGAAAGTTTCCAACCGATTTCTCATACACAAACAGCAGTTGACCAGCATTGCCTGGTGAAACGTAGTTGTGATGCCTCGTGTAAGGAGGAGACATGCGTATCATCACGTTTCCGACTTTGATAAAGGTCGGATTGTAGCCTATCGCGATTGTGGTTTATCGTATCACGTCATTGCTGCTTGCGTTTTTCGAGATACAATGACTGATAGCAGAATATGGAATCGGTGGGTTCAGGAGGGTATTACGGAACGCCGTGCTGGATCCCAAAGGCCTCGTATCACTAGCAGTCGAGATGACATGCCTCTTGTCAGCACGGCTGCAACGGATCGTGCAGCCATGTCTCGATCCCTGAGTCAACAGATGGGGACGTTTGCAAGACAACAACCGTCTACACGAACAATTCGACGACGTTTGCAGCAACATTGACTGTCAGCTCGGAGACCATGGCTGCTGTTACCCTTGACGCTGCATCACAGATAGGAGCGCCTGCGATGGTGTACTCAACGACGAACCTGGGTGCACGAATGGCAAAACGTCATTTTTCGGTTGAATCCAGGTTCTGTTTACAGCATCATGATGGTCCCATCCGTGTTTGGCGACATCGCAGTGAACGCACATTGGAAGCGTGTATTCGTCATCGCCATACTGGCGTATCACCCGGCGTGATGGTATGGGATGCCATTAGTTACATGTCTCGGTCACCTCTTGTTCGCATTGACGGCACTTTGAACAGTGTACGTTGCATTTCAGATGTGTTACGACCCCTGGCTCTACCCTTCATTCGATCCCTTTGAAACCCTGCATTTCAGCAGGATAATGCACGACCGCATGTTGCAGGTCGTGTACGGGCCTTTCTGCATACAGAAAATGTTCGACTGCAGCCCTGGCCAGCAAATTCTCCAGATCTCTCACCAATTTAAAACGTATGGTCAATAGTGGCCGAGCAACTGCCTCGTCACAATACGCCAGTCACTACTTTTGATGAATTGTGGTACCGTGTTGAAGCTGTATGGGCAGCTGTACTTGTACACGCCATCCAAGCTCTGTTTGACTCAATGCCCAGGCGTATCAAGGCCGTTATTACGGCCAGAGGTGGTTGTTCTGGGTACTGATTTCTCAGGATCTACGCACCCAAATTGCGTGAAAATGTAATCACATGTCATTTCTAATATAATTTATTTGTCCAATGAATAACCGTTTATCATCTGCATTTCTTCTTGGTGTAGCAATTTTAATGACCAGTAGTGTAATTAAAATATTAAGTATTGGACTTCATCCTCAAGTTAATATAATAAATGATTTGAATCTTTATAACACTTTTTGAGCATTTATATTTGCAAAGTTCATTTTAATATTTACTGAAATACGTAGATAAATTTAACTACAGTAGGCAACAAGGCTTAGGTTTGCTTCACGATATCTTTGAGTTTGAAATTAAATTTGTTTCTGTCAAGTAAATGCTTAACCAAACTGAAACCAGTGTGATATAGATGAAATTATTTGTCCTGAGGACAAATCCTTACTCTACGTAGGTGTTTATATCGCCTCTCTATTAGCAACAATTAATTTATGTGGCAATAACAGTAATTTTTTCATGCTACTTCTGATTATCTTTGAGCTAGCAGCGAGTTTGGATAACATAATTAAACCATTGCAAGCAAAACAGTACCGATTTTTACTAATATTTTGCCTGGGTGACAACTTCGATTAACGTCGGCGTATATGTAGGCTGCATTTACAAACATGCAGAATATAGGCGGCGCTAACAGTGAATTAAATATCCTTTACTTTTTTCCAAACAGTCCCGATTACATCTTACATTATAATCAAAACACTATAAACCAAGGTAGAGAGAGAGAGAGAGAGAGAGAGAGAGAGAGAGAGAGAGAGAGACGATATACACACTCGCTTCAAAACCTGAACATAATGTAAAAATTGTCCCGCTGCGAATAGGGCTAGCGCACTGAGTGTCCCGTACAGAGTTTTATATGTCCAGAGACAGTTTATCCATTCCAGGAATAGAGGATTTCGTCGATTTTTGCCTGTTATAGACAATGGTACTGGCAAGATATCAGTCGCTGGGGTCCCAATGATTTCGGGAATATTTTCAGTTTTATGTTTCCCTCTATCCAATATCTGGTCGGTTTGGGGTATCAATGGTACTTAGCCACTTTACGCTGTCTTTCCACCATTCTTCTTCCACTATTTGGTTCCATAGCACGTTTCTCCTCCTTAAAATCACCTTTATTGTATCAGTCCATCTTGTTCTCGGTCTTTCTCCTGGCCTGTTGCCCTCAGTCTTGTATTCTTCCCTCTCCCATCCTCTTCACATTCCATTTTAATCTATTCTTTTCACTTTTCTCAGTCCTCCAATTTCCTTCCTAACATCTTCATTTTTCACTCTGTCTCTCCTCATCTTCCCCAGCTTACTTCTCATAAACTTCATTTCACTGGATTGTATCCTACTATCCTCTTTTCTAGACATAGTCGAAGTCTCTGAGCCGTAAATTAATGTGGGTGTGAAGTAAGTCTTGTATAACACCAGCTTGCACCTCATTGGCACTTCCCTTCCCCACACCAAGCCTCTCAAACACTGGTAAAATGTACTACTCTGTTGTATTCTTTTGCTATTTTCTGTCTGCAAACGAGCTTTCCTCATTAATACACCACCCAAATATTTAAAGTTGCCCACTACTTCAATATCCCGTCCCTTAATATGAATTTGTCCCTTGCCCTCTCTATCCCCTCTGGTTACCACCATGGTCTTCCTTTTCTCCACAGTAAATTTCGTTCCGTATTCCTCGACCTTATCATTTAGTATGTCTGTTTTTGTACCTCCTTACTGCTTGTCCCCTACACCGCAATATCCTCAGCAAATAGTAACAGTTTCATCCACCTTCCTCTATGGGCTTCTTTCATCTCTTTGACTATTTCATCCATCACCATGATAAATAGTAGTGGTGATATCACACTTCCTTGTCTCAGTCCCGTAACATTCTTAAACCATTCAGTTCTTCGAACAGGTGTCTGTACATAACTTTTTTCTTATGTTGGCTGGATGACTTCAAGTGTTTGCTTTCCAACTCCCTTTCTCTTCAAGGTTGCCCATATTTTTTCCCTGGGAACACTGTCATATGCTTTCACTAGGTCGAGAAATGTCATCAACAGATCTTTTTCATACTCCCAATGTCTTTCCAACAACTGTCTCATACTAAAGATTGGATCGACTGTTGATCTTCTATGACGAAAGCCACACTGCTCCTCTTCTAACTACCCTTCCACTTTTTCTGTCACTCTTCTTTCCAGTATCCTCTCCATTATTTTTTGCTGCTTGGGATATGAGTGTGATCCCTCGGTAGGTGTCACATACTTCCATGTCACCCTTCTTGAAAACTGGGATTATTATTCCCTTTTCCCATTCTTCAGGTACACATTTTTGGGTCCAAATGCATCTTATTAGTCTACATAGTCTCAGAGCTAGTTTTACTTTTAACATCATTATATCCTCCTCTTCTTCCAGACCCCTGCCCCCCTGCCAGTTTCCATGTGATATGATTGAAAATTAACAGTTTTCTGAGTTTTTACTTTACTTGCATTGTGAAAACATTCTTGTTGGCAAATTTGTTGCCAAATTTCATGATTCTACATCAAGGGGAAACAACATCTAGCTTTTAATGAGTGAGTTTCCAAGTATCGTATGACATACAGGGCGTATCTTTAGATTTCACTGACATTTTTGTGTCGTCGTTGCCATTATAGAGTCTTGTACCATGGGAAGCAAGGAGAGGATGACGTTTGCTGGCTGGTATACTCATCCTATAAAATAACGGCACACATGTGTTACAGGGTTGTTTATTCATAAGAACAAGGAGATACTTATCTTTAAGCAAGTTGTTGTGGTACAAGCTCTTCCGAAATAGTCCACGTTAGTCTCACTGCTGGTGAAGTACAAGTCCCGCTATGTACACTACTCTGGTCGCTAAGTGCTGCCTGAGACTGGGACTCTGGTTGTGACTGCGACTGTGTGCGACTACAAATAACTGGACTGTGACTGACTGGGCTCTCCAGTCCGCTGCGGCGATCTAAATACTGGCGGTCGAGAGGGCGTTGGCTGCACATTACTTGTGAGTCTGTCTTTGGCCTCACCCCTGTAAGGTGAACTTGATTCAGCGCCTATTATCGATCTTCTAGTAACCTCTTCGCCGACCGGTGTGCAGGCGACAGCTTACACCAGCACAGACATAGAATCTAACGTTTATTGTCCCACTGAGGGACCACAGACCTTACTATGTGACATAAATTTCAACTTCACACGTCAACCCACTCTTCAGAAAAAGAGGCCTTAAGAGATGGACAGACAGACGGTCCGAGAACAAATGGCAAAAAAAATTGTTTTAATTAAAATGTAAAAATTTCTGACTTTCTCCAATAATTGTACTGTCAAACCTTGCTTCCTGGAAAATTTCGTGATTCTAGGTCACTGGGAAGTACCGTGATGAGAGTGATTGTTGTTGTTGTTGTGGTCTTCAGTCCTGAGACTGGTTTGATGCAGCTCTCCATGCCACTCTATCCTGTGCAAGCTTTTTCATCTCCCAGTACCTACTGCAACCTACATCCTTCTGAATCTGCTTAGTGTATTCATCTCTTGGTCTCCCTCTACGATTTTTACCCTCCACGCTGCCCTCCAATACTAAATTGGTGATCCCTTGATGCCTCAGAACATGTCCTACCAACCGATCCCTTCTTCTGGTCAAGTTGTGCCACAAACTTCTCTTCTCCCCAATCCTATTCAATACTTCCTCATTAGTTATGTGATCTACCCATCTAATCTTCAGCATTCTTCTGTAGCACCACATTTCGAAAGCTTCTATTCTCTTCTTGTCCAAACTATTTATCGTCCATGTTTCACTTCCATACATGGCTACACTCCATACGAATACTTTCAGAAATGACTTCCTGACACTTAAATCAATACTCGATGTTAACAAATTTCTCTTCTTCAGGAACACTTTCCTTGCCATTGCCAGCCTACATTTTATATCCTCTCTACTTCGACCATCATCAGTTATTTTGCTCCCCAAATAGCAAAACTCCTTTACTACTTTAAGTGCCTCATTTCCTAATCTAATTCCCTCAGCATCACCCGACTTAATTAGACTACATTCCATTATCCTTGTTTTGCTTTTGTTGATGTTCATCTTATATCCTCCTTTCAAGACACTGTCCATTCCATTCAACTGCTCTTCCAAGTCCTCTGCTGTCTCTGACAGAATTACAATGTCATCGGCGAACCTCAAAGTTTTTATTTCTTCTCCATGAATTTTAATACCTACCCCGAATTTTTCTTTTGTTTCCTTTACTGCTTGCTCAATATACAGATTGAACAACATCGGGGAGTGATTATGAGTATCAAATCGTCAAATGATCGTGTCTTTTGGTTGCATTGACTCATAACATTACATTTGGAACACCTCCAAGTGACTATAGACCTTAGTATTTAACATGAATTCCAACTTGAAACATCTCCCTGTCTCTGAAAAAAAAAAAAGGGACATCACAGATGGAGAGACACAGTCCGTTAATAAATGACAAAAATTTTGTTTTCATGTGATATGTTTCCAAATTTACAGTTTTCGGATTTTTTTCCTTGTTGTACTGCGAAAACTTGCTTCTTGCCGAATTTCATGATTCCAGACCAAAGGAATGTATCATATAGGTTTTAACGAGTGAGTTCGCAAATATCAAAAAATGTGACATAAATGGCCATATCTTTTGACTGCACTGACAGAAGTTTCATTTCTCTTACACCGCCAAGGGACTGTAGATCATAATATGTGACATAAATTTAAACTGTATATGTCGACCCGTTCCTGAGGAAAAAGGGTTTTGAACAGTCTGAAAGACAGGCAGACGAACAAGAAATTGATCCTGTAAGGGTTCCAAGTTGTACATGCATAATGATAGCACACCTGACATATCACTGTAATGCCACGACTTTGTTGTGCATTTGTATAATCGTAATGTGACGGAATGGTTTAAGCGCCACTACCTCGTTTTATGCATCTGAAGATGCATTGTAATTGTGTTAACATAGCGATCTTAGAAAATGAATTGGTATTTGCAAGAAGATTACAGTACTAGTTTATATACCTCCACCTGCACTGAAAGATACTGTCAGTTAACCATGAAGACATTGTTTATTTACTGTTGTTTCCACAATTGAGGTCGACGACTGAGCCCAGCACTTGGCCGTGTCTAATGGGCGGGGAGTGTGCGGTATACGCCGAGACTGCAGAGTGCTGCCACAATAAATAACAGCGATCTGTGGCAAATTAGACGGCAGAGTACAGGCACAGGAGTTTCGGAACACACCGTTCAGCGCCCATTGTTCAGAGTCGAGACGACCCCTACGTGTTCGCATCTTGACGCAACAACGTCATCAGTTATGATTACGGTGGACACGGGAACATCGACACTGGACCATGGATCAATCAAAACGTGTCACCTGTTGCTATGAGTCGTCTTCTTACTGCAGGTCGATGGTCGTGTGCGGGTAGGCAGCCATCCAGGTTAACGGGTATACGAAACATGGACTGCTCCACAGTATTTTTGTTAGTCTTTGTCTATATTTTTCTTTTAGTTCTTCTACAATATTTGTATTATCTATTCCTATTTTTTGTCTGTATCCTAGATATTTATAGGCATCTCTTATTTTCCATCGCTTCTATGCAGTCGCTGTGGTTATCCAATATGTAATCTTCTTGTTTAGTGTGTTTTCCCTTGACTATGCTATTTTTCTTACATTTGTCTGTTCCAAAAGCCATTTTATATCATTGCTGAATACTTCTGTTATCTTTAGTAATTGGTTGAGTTGTTGATTTGATGCTGCCATTAGTTTTAGATCATCCATGTATAGCAAAAGTGTGGTGTTGTGTGGGTATGTTCCAGTAATATTATATCCATAATTTGTATTATTTAGCATGCTGGATAGTGGGTTCAGAGCAAGGCAGAACCAGAAAGGACTTAATGAGTCTCCTTGGTATATTCCACGCTTAATCTGTATTGGCTATGATGTGATATTATTTGAATTTGTTTGGATATTAAGTGTGGTTTTCCAATTTTTCATTACTATGTTTAGGAACTGTATTAATTTAGGATCTACTTTGTATATTTCCAATATCTGTAGTAACCATGAGTGGGGTACACTATCAAAAGCTTTTTGGTAATCAATGTATGCATAGTACAGCAACCTTTGTTTAGTTTTAGCTTGATATACCACCTCTGCATCTATTATCAGTTGCTCTGTACATCCTCATGCTCCTTTGCAGCACCTTTTTTGTTCTTCATTTATAATTTTGTCCTGTGTTGTATGTGTCATTAATTTCTGTGTAATGACTGAAGTTAATATTTTGTATATTGTTGGTAGGCATTTTATAGGGCGATATTTTTGCTGGGTTTGCTGTGTCTGCTTTATCTTTAGGTTTCAGATAAGTTATTCCTTGTGTAAGTGTATCAGGGAATGTGTATGGGTCTGCAATGTAACTGTTAAATAATTTAGTTAGATGTGAATGTGTTGAGGTGAACTTCTTTAGCTAGAAATTTGATATTTTATCTTTTCCAGAGGCTTTCCAATTGTGCGTAGAATTAATTGCTTGGGTGACTTCATGTTGCAAAATTATCACTTCAGGCATTTGTGGTATCGTCTTGTATGTGTCTGTTTCTGCTTCCATGTCTGTTATGTTTGGTGGGTTGTCTATTTTAATGTGTGTCTTATCTATTGTCTGGTAAAATTTCTTTTGGTTTGTGTTGAATGTTTGGTTTTGTTTCCTTCTATTTTCACTTTTTTTGTATCTTCTAAGTCGTTTGGCCAATGCTTGTAATTTCTGCTTCTTTTCATCTAATTGTTGGTTGGTTGGTTGGTTTGAGGAAGGAGACCAGACAGCGAGGTAATCGGTCTCATCGGATTAGGGAAGGACGGGGAAGGAAGTCGGCCGTGCCCTTTGAAAGGAACCATCCCGGAATTTGCCTGGAGCGATTTAGGGAAATCACGGAAAACCTAAATCAAGATGGCCGGACGCGGGATTGAACCATCGTCCTCCCGAATGCGAGTCCAGTGTCTAACCACTGCGCCACTTCGCTCGGTCATCTAATTGTTCCATCTCTTCTTGCTGTGAGATGTTACCTAACCTTTTTCGTTTTTTGTCTGATATTTCATTTCTTATAAATTGTGTTAGCTGTCCGATGTCTTTTCTCAGTTTTTCTATTCTGATCTGTAGCCTGTGTTGCCAAGCTGGTTTTGTGGGTTTCTTCTGGGTGTTGGTTGGTTCTGATCTCTGCCTAGTGTGTATAATTAGTGTAGTGAGTGCTCCTATATAAACCAGTAGTTGTAACTCTTCCATAGTTGTGTTTTCATTTATTTTGTTGTGTATGATTGTGTTGATAGTTTTTATTGTTGTTTCGACGTGGGTTATTTGGCGGCCTATGCAAGAATGGTCTAATGTCTGTATTTGTGTCTTTGTATTCTATATGTGTCAGCTGAAATTTTTCTTCTATATCTAACATATGTGTCACGTCGTGTTCTATTTGTGCTTGTTTTGGTGGCTGTCTTAAGATTTCGTTTTCCTCTGATTGTTTAATTGATGCGTGTTGTTCTTTGTTTGTTTGCTCTGGGATGTTTGAGTCCATTACTGTATTTTCTTCTTCTTCTGATTGCACATTATTTTGTTCCAGTATTTGTTGTACTTGTTGTTTGATATTTTCTGACTGGGGTATCCTGTTATTTTTGATTATTTCACGGATCTGATCAGCTAGTCGTTGTTCTGTTAAAAAATTTTAATTCTGGGTATCTGGTAATAAATGTTGTGTATACTTGTGATCTGTATCCAGTTGTGTTGGTTCCTAGGTTTGTTGCTTGGTAATAACAGAACATGAGGTGTCGGTTAACTTCATCTGACCATCTCATCCTCTGTCTTTGTTTTCCTCCTAGGGTGGCTGCAGGAAGCATATCCTGCAAAATACCTCTATTTGGATTGAAATCATTTTCCAGTTGGCTAGCAGTGTCGTTATCATTGTGGGCGGGCATATGGTTCAAGTGTTGTCCCAGACCATGACGGCGCTTGTCCGAGGCGTCGTTAGTTCTGTCCTGAACCAACTAATCACACTAAAAGGGTTTGTTCTTATCGTCGCCATTTACGATTGGCAGAACATACCGGAGGCCTATTCTTTTCCCGGGACTCCACGGGGTTTATTATTATTATTATTATTATTATTATTATTATTCCACTTAATTTGGCGTTTCTTACTGACGATGTGGTAGAGTAATAATGTAACACACAAATGATTACACACAGTATAGGCAACATTTTCTAAACTGTAACGCTTTTAAATTGCAATAGAATATTAGTTCCAAGGTACATGACCTTGGAATACTTTTTCACATTTGAAAAAGCCTTACTTTTCATAAATTTGAGAAATAGACTGAATGCCATCATTAAAGAAATGGAGTAAGAAAATTTGTTAAACTTCTCTTACAGGGCAACAAGAGCAGAAAGTCTGGAAATTATTCCAAGCTACAACTTTCTCCCATACTCCTATTGCTCTACTCACTTTCCCAGTACTTTCTCCATCCACTTTCTTTTCCAGTTGGCATATTATCTTCCCCAGTATTTACCTTTTGTTTTAACCTCGGAGCCCACCACTCTACACATTGTCTTTTCCACTTTGCCATCTTTTTCGTCTATTTCTGATTAAAAGCTGTGTATTTTATCATCGATTTCACTTCTAAAGAATTCTAAGAGCTCCAATTTTTCTACTTCTATTCAATTTCTCTTCTAATTCACCCAATTTATGATTTAATATGCAGGTTTACTTGTTACTATCAATATTGTTAGTTTCTTCTAATTTTGTATTCAATTTACCAGTTACCTCCTTATTTAGCTTAGTAGACACTTTTCCCACGTTATCATTTAACCTTTCCCCTGAATTCATCAAAAACTGTATGATTTCTTTGTTTTGAATCTTCATATTATGAGGTTAGTGCATAAGTTTTTGTTTTGCATGTTCGTATTTCGGCTGCTATGGATTTATTTTTCGATCGTCATTTTTTATTTGTAGTTCACTGTTGCTGACTAAGTTTACATATCGTCATTTTGTCGTCTGGAGATAGTGAGTGGAGCGATGGACGCAAGAAAATGTAGTGCCGAGTGGAGAAATCTGAACATTTCCGACATATTCTTCTGTTTGAATTCAGTAGAGGGGTGGCAGCAGCGGAGGCGGCCAGAAACATTTTCGCCGTGTATGGGGATAATGCTATTGGACAGAGCACGGGGAGAAAACGGTTTGCTCGTTTTTAGGAGGACAGTCTTGACATTACTGACTCTTTTCTCACTAGTCACTCTCCACATTCAGGAAGAAGAGTTTCTGGGGTTTATGAAGGTCGTTTAAACGCAGTAATCCACAATGATCCAAGTCAGTGGTTTCGAGGATTGGCAGATATGATGAACTGTGATTATTCCAACATCGTGTGATATTTGCATGCAATGGGGAAGTTTCGAAAATCGAATGTATGGGTACCGCACGTTCTAAGCCAAAATCACAAAAATTAGTGTGTTACCATATATGTGCATCTGTGCTTGCTTGACATCAATTGGCTCGTGAATAATACCGACCATTGCTATTCTGTATCTTTAATGGTGACAAGAAAGTGTGCCTTTGCTAACATAAGGAAAAGACGGGAATGGCTGAGCTCAAACAAAGCACCAATTCCCCGTAATAACACCTTCGTGCGTCCTCAAAAGATAATATTATGCGCCTGGTGGAAGAGTGACGGTGTGGTGTACTAGGAATTGTTGCCCCGAGGTGTCACCATCACTGCTGACATTTATTGCCAACAAGTGAGACGCCTTGCAGACGCAGTCCAAGAACAACGACGAAGACTGCGTGAAGAGATGCTACTCCACAATAACGCCCGCCCCCATCCTGCTAGACTGACAAGAAACAGTATACAAGACTTGTGTTGGGAAGTCATTCCACTCCCTACTTATATTACGTCCTCACATTTTCACCTTTTCCGCTCTCTGTGGAACAACCTTCAAGGAACTTCCTTTTCGGGTGAAAATCCGCTCCGAACATGGCTGGACGATTTCTTCGCCTCAAAACCACGTGATTTCTACAGTTATCCCAGCATTGTCAGACTGTTGTAAAAAATGAAGAGGAATACATTATTCACGACTTACGTCTGTGCTATGTTTATCTGTTGTGTTAATTAAGATCATGCAAAAACGCTTCGAACTTACGTACCAATAGAATATTTTATTGGTTTAATTTGTGGAAGCTGTGCACAGCACGTAAGACTCAGACTTTGGACTTAAACAACAGCGGATCTGCAGACGTTTGACACCGGTTATCACTGTGCAGACAAATGCGACAACATCCAATAATAAAACTGTTACAATTAAACAGAAGTAAATAGGGACGGGAAAGTCAAATCAAAACATCTTTCAGCAGTCTAAATTACCAAATTGTTACTTTATTGAGCAAAAGGTTTCGGCGATTTAGTACGACATTTTCAGGGCCCCTCGCGATTGAAGTGACCTATGTCTCAAAAAACTACGAATACCAGTCATTGAGTGCTGGTCCATGTTTTGACTGGATCATATGTGGGAATCTTCCTACGAGTAGGTCAGGTGGCCTGAAGATGGCGTAAAATATCGCCTAAACTGCTTGTTCAATAAAATAACAATTTGGAAATTTAGACGGCTGAAAGGTGTTTTGATTTGACATTCTTTACTGAACAGACGAAGTCCCACAACCACCTGTGAAAAGATGGACGTACAGAGAATAAATATGGTTTAGAAAAGTGTGAACAGAAACACTGGTTCTCTGTTGTACAGAAAGAAAATTCTTTGGATATGCAGAGGAAACCTATGCAGATAATAGATGAAACTTTAATGTCCTTTTGAATGCAGACTCAGCTTGTACAAGACGCAGATGAAGAGTATTTTTTCACAGACGTCTGGATGAACTGGAGAAGGAAACAGATGAAAATTTAATGTTACGCGAAGGTACGGCTAAGATGCTGGACTTATTGGATGTCATAATGCAGTTTTTTAATAATGATAGGTACCTGATATGTGACGTGAGCAGCTGGAAGTGCCAGTGGCTAAGAAACAAACTAATAGAACGTGAGAAAATCGGGTCGCCTGTATTCCCCTCCAAAAAGTTATTAATAGAGTTCCGAGTTTTATGGATGCCTCCCACAGCACTCCTGAAAATCTTCCTAAACAATCCAATCCACGCACACACACACACACACACACACACACAGACACAGACACACACATTCTGGGAAACTTTCCGTTGGCACGTAGTTGTCAGTCGTTTTCATTGTTCTGATGTTATATCAAGCTACGACTTGACAGTATCACAAGTTTTAGCAGATAAGTTTTTCTCGTTGGTTTCGTGCCACGTAGCAAGAACAATAGCGCTCTGCGCCTACTGTGGTCTAACAAATATGCGAATAAAGAGAAAGGGTACCGGTGGGCGAGCATACGGAACTCCTTCCTCGCAGTTAAGAACTGCTTGTGTCAAAACACCGTCTCTTCTTGCGCAGTAGAAATATGCGTCGCTTTATTGCTTTATGAAAAGGGACTACAGTGTTATGCCTGAAGGAAAAGCCTATTGTGAAGTTCAGAAGAAAATAAAACCAACAAAAGGAAGGCAGAATGCGCGACTTCTGGGACAGAAGTTAAATCAAGCCTTTTACGAGTACACTCAAAAGTTTGCACGGGTTAAGCAAATTCTGCGTTGTTTATCTTCCGCTCCGAGCACAAGTCGACGACTCTGCGACAAAGTAAAGAGGGAAAGAGAATTTTTCAGGGCTGTAAAGAGCACTTAATAGCAGCACTCCACACAACAATGGCGGTCACTTCCTTCTCTGTAAAAACTTTCGCAGGGGGTGGGGGGGAGGGGGGAAGCAGAATCGGCTTAGGCTGCTCACCGTTTCGCTTCGCCAGAAGTACCGTTTCGTTTCACGTTTCACGTCCCTCGCCCTTGGGCGTTGCACTATGCTATCTATCTCCATGGAGCACACCTGTGGCTGGAGAACTTTTGCTTCCCTTCCCCCATCCCAAACATGGCTTGTGTAAGTAACATTTACATCTGCATGTACATGTACACTCTATAAGAAACCTCATGGCGTCTGGGAAAGGGTACTTCGTAATTTCCTTGTTCCATTTACGAATCGTGTGCCAGCAGAACCATTGTCGGTAAGCGTATGTATGTCCTCTAATTTCTCCGATTATCTACACCTACAACCTCATCCATATCCTACAAACCACCCCAAAGTGCTTGGCAGAGAGTAAGTTCCATTATAGCAGCTATTAGGGTTTCTTCCCGTTCCATTCACTTATGGAGCGCAGCAAGTGTGATTGTTTAAATGGCTCTGCGCATGCTGCAGTTAATCTGATCTCCTCAGGTCAATGTGTGAACAGTACGAAAGGGGTTGTAGTATATTCCTAGCGTCATCATTTAAAGCCAGATCTTCAAACTTTGTTAGCAGACTTTCCCGAGATAGTTCTTGAAGAACTGTTAAAGAGAGCACCTTCAAAGAGGGCAGTTGTGCATCCCATTTTCTTAATGTTTTAGAGGCAGTACCCAGTACCAAATAGTACTAACACGAAATAACCAGTTTAGCTCGAACTCCATAACGTGGTGCAGCTTGGCATTTTTCAGGTTAACAAATCATTTCCGGAGTTAAAAGAAGCGATAACCGAAAAAGAAAAATTCGTTAACACCAATGTGATATGGAATCTCAAGCTTTTCTTATTATTTCTTGTTTTTCTAATTTCTCCTGATTTAACTGATGAAGTGATGATGTGTAATAACAGACAATAATTTCATCTGTAAGAAGGGTAACCATCTAGCGAAAGACAATATTCACCAAACATCCAAAAACTGTATATATGCGAATATAAAATCACTGAAAAAGCTGAAACTGCTGTAGTCATTTGTCAACTTCTTGTTACCTTCTCTCTTATTCCTGGAAGATCAAGCAGAGCAGATGCAAGTTGTGTAACCCGTAAATGTCTGTTGGATAAATGCTGTCTATATTCTAAAGAGTCCATCATTAATCCGAGCCACAGTCCTGTCTCTTTATCATTTACTCAATCTACACTGTGTGATCAAAAGTATCTGGACACCCCCAAAAACATTGTGGTGCTACCTATTGCCAGGTACTCCATATCAGCGACCCCATTAATCATTAGACATCGTGAGAGAGCAGAATAGGCCGCTCCGCGGAACTCACTGACTTCGAACGTATTCAGGTGACTGGATATAATTTGTATCATACGCCTGTACGCGAGATTTCCACACTCCTAAACATCCCTAGGTCCACTGTTTACGATGTGATAATGAAGTAGGAACTTGAAGGGACACGTAGAGCACGAAAGCGTACACGCCAACCTCGTCTGCTGACTGACAGAGCCCGCCGACTGTTGAAGAGCGTCGTAATGTGTAATAGGCAGACATCTACCCAGACCATCACACAGGAATTCCAAACAGCATCAGCATCCACTGCAAGTACTATGACAATTAGGCGGGAGGTGAGAAAACTTGGATTTCATAGTCGAGTGGCTGCTCATAAGCCACACATCACGCCGGTAAATGCCAAACGACGCCTCTTTTGGTGTAAGGAGCGTAAACATTGGACGATTGAACAGTGGAAAAACATTGTGTGGGGTGACGAATCACGGTACACGATGTGGTGATCCAATGGCAGGGTGTGGGTATGGCGAATACCTGGTGAACGTTATCTGCCAGCGTGCATAGTGCCAACAGTAAAATTCGGAGGCTATGGTGTTATGATGTGGTCGTGTTTTTGCTGGAGGGGGCTTGCAGCCCTTGTTTAGCGTGCCGCTATCACAGCACAGGCCTACATTAATGTTATCAGTACATTGTTGCTTCTCACTGTTGAAGAGCGATTCGGAGATGGCGACAGCATCTTTCAACACGATCTAGCACCTGCTCATAACGCACGACCTGTGGCGGAGTGGTTCACGACAATAACATCACTGTAATGGACTAGACTGCACAGATTCCTGGCTTGAATCGTATAGAACACCTTTGGGATGTTTTGAAACGCCGAGTTGATGCTAGAGTTCACCGACCGACATCGATGCCTCTCCTCAGTGCAGCACTGAGTGAAGAATGGGCTGCCATTCGCCAAGAAACCATCAAGCACCTGATGGAACGTATGCCTGCGAGAGCGGAGGCTGTCATCAAGGCTAAGAATGGGCCAACAACATATTGAATTCCAGCATTACCGATGGAGGGTGCCACTTTCAGGGAAAAACAGGATAAGTTGTCGGCGGATTGTTCAGAGACGAACGATCGGAGACCATTGGCGTTCTTCGGTTAACTGCCTTCCAACCCCCTGGATTAACCCATCATTTTCTACTGTTAGCAATTTTAAAGCGAGAATAACGCAGGTCTGTTCGGTTGCTGTTTCCGAACAACGACGCCGCCAGGGTACTCACTGGCCAGATGCTACGCAAATCATTGTGAAAAAATCTGAGGATTGGCTAAAATAAGGCAATCTGTCAATAAGAATTATTGAAATTTCAATGTGCTGCAGTGCAGTGTTGTCCCAAGTTCGAGTCTCAGTCCGGCACACAGTTTTAACCTGCCAGGAACTTTCATATCAGCGCACACTCCACTGCAGAGAGAGAATTTCATCCTGGTAGGCACAAACTGTCCATCCTCAATGTGGGCTGCCTCCATGTCACGACTGTCATAATGTACTGAGTTCTGTAATTTGAAAATTGTTAAAGTAATGTCGTACATTTGGGAAACCTTTCCACTAATCCTCTCACTGTAAGACAAGAGCTTCTAAATAATGACACAGACCCCAGATCAACAGAGCAGCAGTCCCGTATTTACTAACTAAGCCACCAAACATGGTAGTCAATAACAATTAATCCCACACTATTTGATCAAAAGTATCGGGACATCTATTAGTGGACATTGATAATGGATGTGTCCACCCTTCCCTTCATGACGGCTTGAACTCTGCTAGGACAACTGCCAATGAGGTGTCTGAATGTCTCTGGTAGCCCCTTCTTCCTCAAGAGCAGCGACGACATAAGGTGGTGAGGTGTGACGCTGGGGTATGGAGCGAAGCCGACGATCTAACTCATCCCAAAGGTGTTCCATTGGGTTAAGGTCGGGACGCTGGACTGCCCAGCCCGTTTCAGGAACGTTATTGTCCACAAACCACTTCATCACAGATGCAGCTTTATGTCACTGCCATTCAGAAACAAACTGGTGACAGGTAACGCTCACCAGGCCTGAACCCTTGCAACGGATTGCCACAGGGTATAGGTTGAATCACCATCCACATCATTCTTTTCCAGTCATTCACTATCCAGTAGTGCCGCTCTTTACATCATCTCAAGTGTCGCTTAGCAATGATTACAGAATTGTGTATCTTATAAGGAGCTGCTCGATCATTGCACGAAGGCTATTCGGAAAGTAAGGAACGATCTGTCGCGAAATGGAAACCACGGTGAAAATCCGATTATCTTTTGCACAGGCGTGTTAGGCAGTGTCTCTAGTATGCCTGTCGATCGCGTTATGTCGTTCTTTTTAGTTCTGAGCACACAGGGAGCACACCAGATACCTAGAACAATAGTGTCTCCCGCCAAGTACGATGGCCTGGTGAGAAATTTCGCCTGAAGCTATGCAGCCAACATTACATAACTGCTGTGCGTTTTCTTCTTCAAGAGAATTCTCAGCCGTATTCTGCAGGGGCGATGAAGATGCTTCTGCATCGTTTTCAATTGGAAATGTTTGATTAGCCACAATGATGCCCGTAATTTTCTCTCTGAGTTTCATCTCTGCTCACATGAACCGTTGGCTATCAAGACAACATTTTGGCACAGATGACGAGCTGTAGGCCGGCGTAGAGAACTGGCGGAAAGCACTGGTTGCTGCCTTCTATAATGAGGGTATTGGAAGGATGGTACAACGCTACGACAAACGTCTAAGTCAGATCGGCGACTATGGAGATAAGTAGCTGGAAGTTGTAGCTAACTGTTGCAAATAAAACAGATTTTAATTTTCACTGTGGTTTCCATTTCGCGTCCTATCGTTCCTTACTTTCCGAACAGCCCTCATAATTCACGCTTTTTAATTCCCCACGCACAGTCAGTGTGCTACCTAGATGCCTGGTAGCATTTTTGGAACTCACGAGTGCATCATTAAGCTGATTCCACCCTTCGCAATACTCGATGGTCACTGTCCGTCAGTACATCACGCCGCCCTGCTCCTGATTAAGCTGAAGTTGAATCTTCGCATTTCTACTTCATAGTCACATCACCAACAGTCAGCTTGGGCAGCTTTAGAAGCGTTGAAGCGACCCTGGTGGATTTGTTATCCAGGTGACACCCAACAAGTAGTCCACCTGAGAAGTCACTGAGCTCTGAGAATGGAAACGTGATCCCACTAGCCTGTACTATTTTTCTTATCTGTGTGATCGGCCAGTTTCAGCCGTGGGTCATTTTCAAGCACGTATCTTATGCTTTCAGCATCATTTTCCATTGTACTGAAGCCTCCTGAAGGTCCCAGTCTGATGTTATTGCTTGTCTACTGACAACACAACACTCCCTGCCTTCTTTACGCTGGTGCGTCTGTCTCTCGTTACATCCAGCGGTCAATTGTGCATCATGTAGGGGTGTACAGATACTCTTGATGAAATAACGTACACCTACAGTACTATACTAGTGAGTCACTTATTTCTATAAAAAAAAACTCATGTAAGTTGCGATAATGAACTTGGTAGATTCTCAGTTACAAAACCAGAAAAGTCCCAATTAGGTTTGAAACTTGAAACGAAAGTACCATTTGAAAATAAAACGAGCGGCTGTTGCTTTGTCTGCGATATAACGGTTGCCACCATATGGATCACAAAACTACGACTACAGAGAAATGTGGTGGTGCTTATGTCTTCCGATGTCCTGCTCTCACCCATAGTAAACGGTGATGCCTCGCCTACCTGGGTAGGGTTGGTGACACTGCAGCAAGCGGCGAGCCCGGGGGTTCCTCGGCCCACACCCGCGCTGCCGCCACTCCGACCGGAGATCGCGCCGCCATCGATCCCCGCGCAGGAAATTGGAGCGTCCGAACGGGAAGTGGCTGGAGGCTCCAGGCTGGAAGCTCCAGGCCGGAGCGGCCGCGACAACGCCGCTCTTCACAGGCCGTCCTTAACAGTCCTAGAGTAATGGTGCGCTGCGCGGCTCGCATTCAAATGACTCTGCCCACGCTCCTACTGCCGCTCTGCTTCTCCAAAGTTCCGATAAAAGGTGGGGAAAAAGAAAGAGAGAGAGAGAGAGACGGAAGGAAAATTAGAAGTGTTCACTCAACAATGAGTATATATCCTTCCTATGACTGGTCACACTAAGCAGTGGTAATAAGATGTTCCTCAGAAATACAATAATAATAATAAATATCTTGTCGAAACTGAAAATTTGTGCACGACCATGGAACATTCAGGTTCTCTACGTAAAGTAATGACACTGAATATTGTATAAAATTGATTTGACATACGGATGTATGTCAAGGCATATTTTTGATAGAACTACTAGTAGGTCATTTGTACTATGGTGATGCAGCAGAGTTCTCTGACTGTTCTACACTTTTTACTTACATTTCGTGTTATCACTCAGCTGGAAAAACTATTGTACGTGATGAGATTCTTCAGGTTCTTCCCGCACATTATTCAGTTTCTCCCAGCATATTTCTTGTAAACCGGCTCTACAAAAGGGAAATTCCATTCAGTTCAATAACAACAATTGAAGAAATTTATTCCAACAACTACATCCAGGCGAAAATTGGTTTTAAGTTAACTAGCTGCATAGTAGTTAATAATAGTATTAGACAAGGTGATTATTTGAGCTCACTACTTTTTAATATAGTCGTTGACGACGTGTTAAAAAAGGTATTGGCTGGTAGTGGCTATGGAGGGAGGGATGAAGAAACGCTCACGATGCAGTTTCGTTGGCTACAAGAATTATATATGCAGCCAAAACCCTAAATATGATCAAATCCACACAAAAAAACCATATGTATGAGGATATTTAGACGAAACTGGAAGTGGATGGAGAAATCATTCGTCAGGTAATGACATTTAAGTGTCTTGACACTGAACAGTCCAGCAGTGGAAACGTCGAAATGGACGTGAGAGAACAAGTAGCAGAAGCAAAGTGGCAGGGTGTTTCAAAGCTACTATTTGGGGAAACAAGGTTATAGCGAAAGATACACAGGCAAAAATATACACAACAACAGTGAAACCAATTATGATGTACACAGCTGAGACAAGACCAGAAAGATAAAAAACAAGGAGACTATTGGAAACCGTGGAAATGAAAATTCTACGAAGGATTACAGGAAGAACACATCCGAGGAAAAGAAGGAGTGACAATTTTATGATGGCCAAGGGGTACTGAAAGAAATAGGCTTTAGCCTAGGAAGGAAGTGAAAAGAAGAAGAAGATATATGTTGACTGAACAGTCCACAGATGTACTGCTGACCTGTACTGTACAGCAGACACTTTGGACATTATAGATTGGCAGCACAACTGTGGACTGTCCAGTCAACAAAAACTATTGCTATAGTTAACTTTGGGAAGCGTAAATAACAAGTTCCTCATTTGGCAACTCAACATTTCCAGTAAAATTAGGTGGCTCTTATACCAAGCTAAGCTAATAGTCGCCATTTTTCATGATAAGGTATGGTCAGATCTTCAAGTTTTGTATTATTAGAAAAAAATATTAGAAAAAATTGGAAATTTAGAAAAAATTATAAAGAGTCACCTTACTGCTGTTTTTCCTATCAATAGTAGAAGAACTAAAACTTGTGATTGTCACTAACACATTGTAATTACAAATGCAACATTTTTATAAACTGTTGTTGTTGTGGTCTTGAGCCCAATGACTGAGCTGATGCAGGTCTCCATGCTAGTCTAGCCTGTGCAAGCGCCTCTATTCCTGCAACGTTCATCCATTTCAGCTTTCTTACTGTATTCGAGGCTTTATCTGTCTCTAAAACTTTTAAGCCATCCCTTACCCCCATACACCCCCCCCCCCCCCCCCACACACACATACACACTTACATCTATTACTAAAATACCGATGTGTTCTGTTAGAGAAAACTACAATCATTCAGCGATAACTGTGGGGTCTTTGATTGCTCAGAAAGATGTCTCATTAGAGCTACAACATACAAAACATTAGTTCACTTTATTACATGAATGGTAAAATGATTTACTGAAATCGATATTATCCTTTGCCACAGGAGTACTTCGTAATTTAGAACGATCATTGACTGTTAAATCGTCACTTGATGCTCTACTTTACAAACTGTTCTCTTAAAGTACAATGTTCAACATTTACAAAAGTACATTTCCATCTGAGACTTGAGTATCTCATTCGTGCTACTTGTTGAGGTTGACTGCTTCAGCTGAGATCACGAAGTGGGTGGATCACTTCCACGCTCAGCTCTATATTGACCTCCGTGTGGGGGCGCTGCTGTATTGAGAGAGAGGGCACGTCTTCTTCAGCTTCTGCAATATGTCGCTGTGGATTGCAGCGAAACATTGCTGATGTCTGCAGTATCAGTGTGCGTTGCCGACTTTGTCGAGTACGATACCACACATTCTTGCCTCTGAATGTGTTTACTAGCCGATATTTTCGTTTAGACAGGTTTTGCCATAAATTTGTTTTTTCCCCAATTGAGAATAAATATAGTTCTTGAAGAAACAATGTAGCGTAAGTCCTTTCTGCTGTTTTCAAAAGTTCGGTCAGCTAGCATCTTGAGTAGCGCAGTTGTTTCTGTTTCAGGAATAAATTTTCAATTCCTAACATCGAAAAAAAAAAACTGGCAACATTCTCCGTAAGTCAAACAAGGTGAGAGAAGGTGTATAGTTTGCTTAACTGCAAAAGAACGTAATGCTACGTAACTGAAATATCGGAAGCTACATCAGGTCTTTTTTAGATGACGGTGTTGTCTGTACGAAGGCTGAAACTCCAGAATATTGCAACGAAATGGAGGAACTACTTTATTATGTATAACTGCATCAACTGCAAAAAGTCCGAGGTGTTATTAACCTTGCCTGCCAGGTCATTACGTAATGAACCACAGATGGTCTCAGTTCAGTTCCCTGACGCACAGCTGGAGCTGCTTCTAGGTCTGTCGACGACCCACCGCACAAGATAGCATTTTGCCCCCTCTCTACCAAGAAATCCTCAATCCACTCAAAATTTTCATATGTTACTCCGCATGATGGTACTTTCATTGATGTGGTACTGACTCAAAGGCAAGTGGAGAGGTACTGCGTCTGCCTCACTGCCTTGACACATCGCTTTGAGGATGACATATGAGAAAATGGGAACTTGGGTTTTCGTGATCGACGTTTTCGGAATCTATGCTAACTGCTTGGAGGGTGTCATTCTAGTCGAGATACTTCACTGTGTGTGGCGTCGTAGTTCACGGGAGATCGGAAAGTTCCAATTTCAGAGCGTTGCTGTGGCATATAGGCAGCGCAGTACGACCCAGTACTGGTATAGACGGTGATTTTTTTCTACCATGTAGAGACTCTATGGGTTGATCGATGAGAGGACACAGAACAAAAAATGAACTTACGTCGGGAAATGCATGGTTCCCATGCTAGAGACCATTTACTCAATCGTACTTTGTCACAGAGACTGCAGTATAACACGCGCTCTACCATACAGCCACAGTTACAATATGCATTGTTTCCTCCTAGAAGATGATACTGATCCTCTTACATTACGCCCTGGCGCCCTCTCCCGCCATAGTAATTTGTAATATTGAGACCGATTCATTTCTTTTGCTGACTCGCCTTGTGGTGGATGTGATACAGCATTGTACACAATGATTTCGTATTCCAATCGAGAGCCTTGCCGACGTCTGAGACATGGTTGTTTCCGGAAGCAGGAAATTATGAAGGACGTACCCGAAAGATTTGGAAATCAGACTTTGAGGAATGTGGCGACCGCCGTGTCCGTACCAGACAGTTGGCTCGCCAGTGCAGGATAAGCCACACGACCATGTGGAAAATGCTCCATAATAGTTACTGCCCGTATCACTTACAGCGTGTGACAGACTTTCCACATCGGAAGTCACTGGTTTCTTCACAGGGCAACCACGATTCCAGGACTTGTGTCATCCATTATATTCACAGATAGGGTCATCTTTACGCAGACTGGTTATCATCAACTTTCATAACAGTCACCTGTTGGTTACTATGTGGAATCCCCATGGTATGGTGACAGCGGATTATCAGCATCGGTGCAGCCGGAATGTTTGAGCCAGGGTAATTGCCGACCGTATTTTGGGGCCAGTCTTCCTTCCACGTCTCCTAACATGCCGAAACTAGCGGCGTTTCTTGTGGGTGACTTTGCCTCCCCTTCTGGAAGAAGTGCCATTGATGATTCGGTCTGCTACGGTCGCAGGTTCGAATCCTGCCTCGGGCATGGATGTGTGTGATGTCCTCAGGTTAGTTAGGTTTAAGTAGTTCTAAGTTCTAGGGGACTGATGACCACAGCTGTTAAGTCCCATAGTGCTCAGAGCCATTTGAACCATTTGATGATTCGGTTATGTGGCTGCTACATTATGGTGCACCAGCCCACTTCGCCGTTAACGTCCAGACGCACCTCAATCGTGTCTTCCCTGGTAGATGGATCGGATGAGGGGCGTTAGTTGCATGGCTTGCTCGTTTACCTGATCTCGAGACTGCGATTTCTCAAAAGAGTGGTGCATGCAGAGCCCATTCCAGATTTGGAGACACTGGAGCAGCCTGGGCTGCCTGGGCGATGTGAACGTGTGAGACAGAAGATGCTATGGTGCACACATACATGCGTTGACGCACATGGAAACCATTTTCAACACATATCGTAACTGTGGCTGCATGGTACGGCGCGTATTATACTGCACTCTTTAACCAAGTATGATTGAGTAAATGGTCTCTAGCACGGAAACCATGCATTTCCGGACATAAGTTCATTAGACCTTTTTTTCTGTGTCCTCTCATCGATCAATCCCTAGAGTTAGTACACGGTGGAAAAAACCACTGTACAAGCGCCAACTTGTAGGCAGCGACTTAATGTGGCACTCGTGTCTTTCTGACGTGAGTTCTGTAAATGGAGAAACGTGAACATAGCGACGTTATGCCAGATGCTCCCAAACAGGAAAAACGTGCTGTTATTCTTTTCTTAGTTGCTGACGGAGAAAGACCGGTAGACGTCTGTCGGATAATGAAAAATGCGTACGGAGCAGCATATCTGTCGAAAACGACAGTTGTGGAATGGTGCGCCAATTCCATGCCGGTCGCGATTCGACACAAGACACCAGTCCATCTGGGAGGCAAACGTAGTAAGCAGAAGTTACGCCACTGAAGTGGGAGACAGTCCAGCATCTCTCACCATCCGGTTATCATGTCTTCGGTCTGTTAAAGAAGGCTTTGAAGAGTCGAAGATTCCTTTCGGATGAGGATTTGCAGCAGGCAGTTACAGACTTCTTCATGCAGTAGGAGACGGAGTTTTACCAAAGGCTATTATTAACCTGGTGCGTCGGATGAACGATTGAATCAGTGGTCACGGCGATTTTCTCTGATTCGCATGTCGATCCTGAACTGTACAGCCTTCGAACGGAAACATTTCCTATGATTATGCAACATCTAATGAGCACAGAATATGGATTGAGAGTTAATCGAAGAAACACGGAAGTAATTAGGAGTGGCATAAATGATAACAGCGAGAAAGTTAACATCAGGACTGATGCCCACGAAGTAGATGAAGTTAAGGAATTCTACTACCTAGGCGGCCAGAGCAAGGAGGACATTAAAGGCAGAACAGCAATGTGTTCAAAAATGGTTCAAATGGCTCTCAGCACTATGGGACTTAACTTCTGAGGTCATCAGTCCCCTAGAACTTAGAACTACTTAAACCTAACTAACCTAAGGACAACACACAAATCCATGCCCGAGGCAGGATTCGGACCTGCGACCGTAGCGGTCGCGCAGTTCCAGACTGTAGCGCCTAGAACCTCTCGGCCACTCCGGCGGCAGAACAGCAATGGGAAAAAGGGTATTACTTGCCAAGAGAAGTCTACTAGTACCAAACATGGGCCTTAATACGAGGAAGAAATTTCTGAGAATGTACGTATGGAGTACAGCATTGTACGGTAATGAAACGTGGATTGTGGGAAAACTGGAGCAGAAGAGAATCGAAGCATTTGACATGTGATGCTACAGAAGAATGTTGAAAATTAGGTGGACTTCAAATGGGTCAAATGGCTCTAACAAGGGAACCTCCCCATCGCACCTCCCTCAGATTTAGTTATAAGTTGGCACAGTGGATAGGCCTTGAAAAACTGAACACAGATCAATCGAGAAAACAGGAAGAAGTTGTGTGGAACTATGAAAAAAATAAGTAAAATATACAAACTGAGTAGTCCATGTGCAACATAAGCAACATCAATGAGAGTGTGAGCTGAGGAGCGCCGTGGTCCCGTGGTTGGCGTGCGGAGCTAGGGAACGAGAGGTCCTTGGTTCAAGTCTTCCCTCGAGTAAAAACTTTAATTTTTTATTTTCAGTTTATGTGACAAACCCTCATGTTTTCATCACTTTCCTGGGAGTGATTACCACATCCACATCAAAACCTAAATCAGGCAAGGCAGAAGAATCATTTTACCATTCGCCAAGTGTACAAGTTAGGTGGGTCGACAACATATTCCTGTCATGTGACGCACATGCCGTCACCAGTGTCGTATAGAAAATATCAGACGTGCTTTCCTGTGGAGGAATCGATTGACCTATGACCTTGCGATCAAATGTTTTCGGTTCTCATTGGAGAGGCACGTCCTTTCGTCTACTAATCGCACGGTTTTGCGGTGCGGTCGCAAAACACAGACACTAAACTTATTACAGTGATCAGAAACGTCAATGAACGAACGGACAGATCATATCTTTGCGAAAATAAAGAAACTTTTTACTCTTTTTTTTATACAGAGAGCAGCTAACCGTCTTTTTTACGCTCTGTCCATCTTTTTTTAATTTTTTTCCTTTTTTCTTTTTCTTTTTTAATTTTTTTTCTCTACCAACTTTTTTTAGAAAGCCCCTTAATAAAATGCAACTAAAAAAAGAAAAAAACCTAAGTGCCACCGCCACTTTTCATCCTATAACAAAAAAATCTGGTCCACTTCAGGCGTTGGCTCCTGGCTAAACCTACTCCAGAGAGCTGCCTATATACTAGGGGAAATATGGGAAATCAAGGTTAGGGCTATCCTTACAAACAACAAAATCTTCCTTTTTTTAATTTTATTTTTATTTTTTTAATTTGTTTTGTGTAGTTTTGTTGTGTATTTGATCAGAGGCCTTCTGCGCCCCGCTGGTAATATGTTGAGTCACGTCTTCTCGAAACTGATGTGTTCCGTTGAAATGTTCAGAAATGTTCATTGTTTCAAACAGGAAACCTTCTTCTCTCTTGGCTTAACACATTCCAGCTGCGAGGCGGCTCGTGGAAAGCACTCCCACGGAAGTTCGAGAAAAATTGTCTGTATTTTGGGTGACGGACAACGACATAATGACGGTCATTGAGGTATGCCCAAAAATCGAGTATAGAGTCTACAGTTTGTCCAAATAGGTAGTGAATGGCATGTCCGCGAATCCAATTCACAGCATTGGCCCTTGTCCTAGGAAAATAGTCACGTTCCGGAAATAATAATGAAAGGGGAGTAATCCGATCCGGAATGTCCCGCGTTAGAAAAGCCACAATACATAGAACCAAGTGCCAAACCTCCGCCGCCGGTCCGCAAACAAACCGATGTTCATCATTGTCTGACACTCCACACGTGGAACATAGAGGTGATTGGGCGAGGTGGATACGATGAAGGCGAAATTGGTTGATTTGCTTACCATTGACAGTTAGGTACCAGACAGGTTGAACATTCGTGTCAAGGTAACAGGCGAACACCGGGCGCCACACATGACGCCAGTCAACCTGGGGGAACTTTTGTTCAATCGTGTTAGGTGGCTGACCTAATTGGAGGACATTGTATACTGCCTTTGTGTTGAGTAAAAGCTGTCTTGGTAAGGTGAGGCGTAGATAACTGAGTTCAAGAAAGAAGTAACGTATATAATGGAACTGGGCCGGAACATCCGAGATCATCACTGGGGCTGACAGTGAGACCGGCGAGTATGCCGACAGGAGGAGACCAGTGAGGCTCGTTGGGCAACGTGTCCATACCGTCATCTGGGAGCTGACAAATAGGGCGCGAGCTCTATCCGGCACGTGAAACAGACCTATCTCACCTCGTTGACGGGGAAGAGTAAGGGTTGCATAGTTAACTTTGAACAACAGCCCAGAGCTGACGAAAGATGCCATCGCTGCCAACATGCGACGTGCCACAATAAGCGGGCAAGGTAGAACTTTTGCTACATGGGGAACTCGGGATGCGATATATATATTGACATATCGAGCTCGTTGAAGAATATCTAGGGATCGAAGGCGATGGTCCATAAGACCTGCTCTGATCATTAAAAGGAGGCGTCGGCAGTTGATGGTGGCTGAACGCCGGAGATCAGATGAAAAATCTATTCCCAAACAGCGAATGGTATCAACGGTGGTGAGAGGTGTAACGCACTCCACGGGAAGTCCAGTGCCAATGAACATAACTTGTGACTTACGTACGTTTAAAGAGCTACCCGACGCCTCACCATAAGTCGCTACCCACGTCAAAACAGCTCGAACCTCGTCGGCATTACGTAAACAGATGACTACATCGTCAGCATAGGCCGTGCAACAGTATCTACATCTACATCTACATTTATACTCCGCAAGCCACCCAACGGTGTGTGGCGGAGGGCACTTTACGTGCCACTGTCATTACCTCCCTTTCCTGTTCCAGTCGCGTATGGTTCGCAGGAAGAACGACTGTCTGAAAGCCTCCGTGCGCGCTCTAATCTCTCTAATTTTACATTCGTGATCTCCTCGGGAGGTATAAGTAGGGGGAACCAATATATTCGATACCTCATCCAGAAACGCACCCTCTCGAAACCTGGACAGCAAGCTACACCGCGATGCAGAGCGCCTCTCTTGCAGAGTCTGCCACTTGAGTTTGTTAAACATCTCCGTAACGCTATCACGGTTACCAAATAACGCTGTGACGAAACGCGCCGCTCCTCTTTGGATCTTCTCTATCTCCTCCGTCAACCCGATCTGGTACGAATCCCACACTGATGAGCAATACTCAAGTATAAGTCGAACGAGTGTTTTGTAAGCCACCTCCTTTGTTGATGGACTACATTTTCTAAGGACTCTCCCAATGAATCTCAACCTGGTACCCGTCTTACCAACAATTAATTTTATATGATCATTCCACTTCAAATCGTTCCGCACGCATACTCCCAGATATTTTACAGAAGTAACTGCTACCAGTGTTTGTTCCGCTATCATATAATCATACAATAAAGGATCCTTCTTTCTATGTATTCGCAATACATTACATTTGTCTATGTTAAGGGTCAGTTGCCACTCCCTGCACCAAGTGCCTATCCGCTGCAGATCTTCCTGCATTTCGCTACAATTTTCTAATGCTGCAACTTCTCTGTATACTACAGCATCATCCGCGAAAAGCCGCATGGAACATCCGACACTATCTACTAGGTCATTTATATATATTGTGAAAAGCAATGGTCCCATAACACTCCCCTGTGGCACGCCAGAGGTTACTTTAACGTCTGTAGACGTCGCTCCATTGATAACAACATGCTGTGTTCTGTTTGCTAAAAACTCTTCAATCCAGCCACACGGCTGGTCTCATATTCCGTAGGCTCTTACTTTGTTTATCAGGCGACAGTGCGGAACTGTATCAAACGCCTTCCGGAAGTCAAGAAAAATAGCATCTACCTGGGAGCCTGTATCTAATATTTTCTGGGTCTCATGAACAAATAAAGCGAGTTGGGTCTCACACGATCGCTGTTTCCGGAATCCATGTTGATTCCTACATAGTAGATTCTGGGTTTCCAAAAACGACATGATACTCGAGCAAAAAACCATGTTCCAAAATTCTACAACAGATCGACGTCAGAGATATAGGTCTATAGTTTTGCGCATCTGCTCGACGACCCTTCTTGAAGACTGGGACTACATGTGCTCTTTTCCAATCATTTGGAACCTTCCGTTCCTCTAGAGACTTGCGGTACACGGCTGTTAGAAGGGGGGCAAGTTCATTCGCGTACTCTGTGTAGAATCGAATTGGTATCCCGTCAGGTCCAGTGGACTTTCCTCTGTTGAGTGATTCCAGTTGCTTTTCTATTCCTTGGGCACTTATTTCGATGTCAGCCATTTTTTCGTTTGTGCGAGTATTTAGAGAAGGAACTGCAGTGCAGTCTTCCTCTGTGAAACAGCTTTGGAAAAAGGTGTTTAGTATTTCAGCTTTACGCGTGTCATCCTCTGTTTAAATGCCGTCATCATCCCGGAGTGTCTGGATATGCTGTTTCGAGCCACTTACTGATTTAACGTAAGACCAGAACTTCCTAGGATTTTCTGTCAAGTCGGTACATAGAATTTTACTTTCGAATTCACTGAACGCTTCACGCATAGCCCTCCTTACGCTAACTTTGACATCGTTTAGCTTCTGTTTATCTGAGAGGTTTTGGCTGCGTTTAAACTTAGAGTGAAGCTCTCTTTGCTTTCGCAGTAGTTTCCTAACTTTGTTGTTGTACCACGGTGGGTTTTTCCCGTCCCTCACAGTTTTACTCAGCACGTACCTGTTTAAAACGCATTTTACGATTGCCTTGAACCTTTTCCATAAACACTCAACATTGTCAGTGTCGGAACAGAAATTTTCGTTTTGATCTGTTAGGTAGTCTGAAATCTGCCTTCTATTACTCTTGCTAAACAGATAAACCTTCCTCCCTTTTTTTATATTCCTATTAACTTCCATATTCAGGGATGCTGCAACGGCCTTATGATCACTGATTCCCTGTTCTGTACATACAGAGTCGAAAAGTTCGGGTCTGTTTGTTATCAGTAGGTCCAAGATGTTATCTCCACGAGTCGGTTCTCTGTTTAATTGCTCGAGGTAATTTTCGGATAGTGCACTCAGTATAATGTCACTCGATGCTCTGTCCCTACCACCCGTCCTAAACATCTGAGTGTCCCAGTCTATATCTGGTAAATTGAAATCTCCACCTAAGACTATAACATGCTGAGAAAATTTATGTGAAATGTATTCCAAATTTTCTCTCAGTTGTTCTGCCACTAATGCTGCTGAATCAGGAGGTCGGTAAAAGGAGCCAATGATTAACCTAGCTCGGTTGTTGAGTGTAACCTCCACCCATAATAATTCACAGGAACTATCCACTTCTACTTCACTACAGGATAAACTACTACTAACAGCGACGAACACTCCACCACCGGTTGCATGCAATCTATCCTTTCTAAACACCGTCTGTACCTTTGTAAAAATTTCGGCAGAATTTATCTCTGGCTTCATCCAGCTTTCTGTACCTATAACGATTTCAGCTTCGGTGCTTTCTATCAGCGCTTGAAGTTCCGGTACTTTACCAACGCAGCTTCGACAGTTTACAATTACAATACCGATTGCTGCTTGGTCCCCGCATGTCCTGACTTTGCCCCGCACCCGTTGAGGCTGTTGCCCTTTCTGTACTTGCCCAAGGCCATCTAACCTAAAAAACCGCCCAGCCCACGCCACACAACCCCTGCTACCCGTGTAGCCGCTTGTTGCGTGTAGTGGACTCCTGACCTATCCAGCGGAACCCGAAACCCCACCACCCTATGGCGCAAGTCGAGGAATCTGCAGCCCACACAGTCGCAGAACCGTCTCACCCTCTGATTCAGACCCTCCACTCGGCTCTGTACCAAAGGTCCGCAGTCAGTCCTGTCGACGATGCTGCAGATGGTGAGCTCTGCTTTCATCCCGCTATCAATACTGGCAGTCTTCGCCAAATCAGATAGCCGCCGGAAGCCAGAGAGGATTTCCTCGGATCCATAGCGACACACATCATTGGTGCCGACATGAGCGACCACCTGCAGATGGGTGCACCCTGTACCCTTCATGGCATCCGGAAGGACCCTTTGCGCATCTGGAATGACTCCCCCCGGTATGCACACGGAGTGCACATTGGTTTTCTTCCCCTCTCTTGCTGCCATATCCCTAAGGGGCCCCATTACGCGCCTGACGTTGGAGCTCCCAACTACCAGCGATCTATGGACAACCCTACCAAACGTTGTCTTAGTCCACATAGCAAGGATTCCAAGGAAAAGGCGCACAAAATTGCTGATAGAGGGCAATCTTGACGTACGGATCGACCTATTTTTATCGGAGGAGTGAGTCTGCCATTGCACAAAATCCCGGACGAGGCACCGCGCAGAAGGCGCATCACTACCGTGATAACTGCGACTGGGAAACCCATATGGTGGAGGACGGCCGTAAGGAACGAATGGTCAACCCTATCGAAAGCTTGACTAAAGTCCAAAGACGCAAGTGCCCCAGAGAGGCGTTGTGCCTGGGTAACGGCGCTCATATCCCTGCAGTGGCATAAAGCCGTGCGGATATTATTATCCCCTCCCAAAGATGCTTGGTCTGACGACACAACATATCGGGCAACGTGTTTAAGTCGTGCCGCCAAAAGGCGAGTGAAGATTTTCATATCACTGTTAAGGAGGGTGAGGGGCCGATAATCACTGATATTGTTGCCACCATGCGGTTTATGTACAGGAATAATAATTCCTTCCATGAAAGCGTCCGGCACAGGTACTTCCGGAGACATCGGTTCCCGACAGATGGAGGTGAAGGCGGACTCTAACAAATCACGGAAGGTGCGATAAAATTCGAGGGGGAGACCGTCGGGTCCTGGGGAGCGATTGACGGTTCCTGCCCGGATCGCATCGCGGACTTCCTCATCAGTCACCTCTGACATCAAGTCAATCGCCGCATTTCCTGGGACACCAACGAAGTTGATCTGTGTGACTTCCTCGATCAACTCTGGGGAATGTGGAATTGCGGCGTATAGCTGCTGGTAGTGGGCGTGAAGCACATTCCCTATTGCAGATTGGGTTACGTAGCGACGCCCTTCTTGATCTGTTAGGATGTGAATCAATTTTCGGCGTCGATTTTGGCGTTCTTGGATGATATGGTACATCGACGGATGTTCATGAGGCATGCGATCAGCAGTACGAGATCGTACTATCGCTCCTTCCAAATGCCTTCTCACGAGATTGGAGATTTGGGCCTTAGCGTGGTTCATCCTTGTATGGCGCTCAGGGGAGGCTGGCATCGTGGAGCATTCTCGTAGGATCCTGTAGTAAAAGTCCATAGTGCTCTTCCTCCAGGCGACAACATCTTTGCCATACCGGATTAAAGTTTTTCGAAGAGCAGGTTTTGCACACTGAATCCACCAGGATATGGTAGACGGATATGTGGGTCGGCGTCTATTACATGTGATCCAAGTGTCTTCTATTAGAAGTCGACAGTCAGGTGAATTAAGAAGTGCCGTGTTCAGTTTCCATAAACCACGTCCGTGCCATAACGCCTGTCTTGTGAGAACAACATCACAGAAGTAAGCCTCATGGTCTGAGAAAGCAACAGGCCAGATTTCAGCCTGTCGAGTGTGTTGAATTAGGGATCGCGAGATGTAGATGCGATCCAGTCGGCTAGAGGAGTGCGCAGTGTAGTACGTAAAGCCCAAAAGATCACCGTGAACATGTCTCCACGTGTCGACAAATTGTAGCCGCGTGACGACTGTTTCCAGTGCTGCGCATGGTGAGTGACGCGGCAATTGATCCTGAGGTCGCTGGGTGCAATTGAAGTCTCCACCCACGACCCAGTCATCGTGTGGTCCCATAAAAAGGGGTGTAACTTCATTCGCGAAGAAGGCATTGCGTTCACGGCGGTAGCTGGAGCCCGACGGCGCATAAATGTTGACGATGCGTACACCAAAGAGAGTAAGGGCCATACCTCTGCCGTTACTCTAGGGAAGACTTGAACCAAGGACCTCTCGTTCCGCAGCTGCTCACGCTAACCACGGGACCACGGCGCTCCTCAGCTCACACTGTCCTTGATGTTGCCTATCTTACACATGGACTACTCAGTTGGTATATTTTGCTTATTTTTTTCATAGTTCCACACAACTTCTTCCTGTTTTCTCGACTGATGTGTTTTCAGTTTTTCAAGGCCTATCCACTGCGCCAACTTATAACTAAATCTGAGGGGGTGCGATGGGGAGGTTCCCTTGTAAGCACTATGGCACTTAACATCTGAGGTCATCAGTTCCCTAGACTTAGAACTACTTAATCCTAACTAACCTAAGGACAGCACACACTGAAACGTCCCCTTAGAAAAATTAGTGAATTACTGTGCTGGTAAACCCCTTAGGTTATTTTATTTTCAAATAGCTAAGCAAAACTGAACGTACTCAGACATTTCTCTCTTTACTTATTCTCATCATCACTTAACTGACACACAATATTTTTAGCGCAACGCCATCTGGCTTTCAATAATCCCTACAAAAGAATGGATCCGACTAACAATAACCTGTACCTTTCATGAATCACTTACCTCACAAAAATCTTCGTTACTCGAACTACTGCAATACAGCGAGCGCCAATACTGCCAGCTAAATAAAGGATTCTAACTACTGAAGGCACTAACTACTGATAGGCATAGTTAGCAAATGAGAGATTTTGATAGAGAACAAACAATGTATTTACCTTAATAGTGTTCAAAAGTCATTATATATATATCAGTTCATGACATCCAGTCTCTCTCTGATGGACACACGACCAGATCATCCGCTCTCAAAATTCCGCCATCTCTCTCCCCACATCCACTACTGCTGGCGGCTCACCTCCAACTGCGCAACGCTACGCGCTGTTAACATCCAACTGCCCAACACTACAATAGCAAATTCCAACAATGCAAACCAACCACAGACTGCACACAGCACAGTGATTTTCATACAGAGCGCTACGTGACGTTACGAACATAAAAATCTAAACAGCCTACTTACACTACATCCATGCCCGAGGCAGGATTCGAAACTGCGACCGCAGCAGCAGCGCGGTTCCAGACTGAAGGGCCTAGAACCGCTCGCCCACAACGGCCTGCTTAGGTGGACTGATAAGGTAACGAAAGAGGAGGTTCTGCGCACAATCGGAGAGAAAAGGAATATGTGGAAAACACTGATAAGGAGAAGGGATAGGATGATAGGATATCTGTTAAGACATGAAGGATTGACTTCCATGGTAGTAGAGGGACCTGTAGAGAGCAAAAACCGCGGAGGAAGACACACATTGGAATACTCCCAGCAAATAATTGGCATCTAGTGGCCGTGCAGTTCTAGGCGCTTCAGTCTGGAACCGCGTGACCGCTACGGTCGCAGGTTCGAATCCTGCCTCGGGCATGGATGTGTGTGATGTCCTTATGTTAGTTAGGTTTAAGTAGTTCTAAGTTCTAGGAGACTGATGACCTCGGATATTAAGTCCCATAGTGCTCGAAGCCATTTGAACCATTTGACGGAGGTAGGTTGCAAGTGCTGCTCTGAGATGAGGTTGGCAGAGGAGATAAATTCGTGGTGGGTCCCATCAAACCAGTCAGAAGACTAATGCGCCAAAAAAAAAAAAAAAAAAATAAATAAATAAATAAATAAAAAAAAATTAAAAAAAAATGCAACATTCGGTTTTCAAAGAAATGCGATGAAGGTGATATGGATCACTTCCGCTACCCTTCTTGTAAACGGGTGTGACTCGCTCTTTCTTCGAACTACTGCGCACAAGATTTTATTTGAGAGATCTACGGTGAATTGTGTTTAAAAGGGGGGCTACCTAAACCGCAAATTGTGTACAGAATCTGACAGGGTCACCAACGAGGCCTGGAGCTTTCTTTACTATTGTTATTTGCGGACACGCTTTATTTCTTGACGGTCTTTCCACGGAGGCGCCAATGCGCGGGATGGTATTATCCGTTCCGCAGCTGAGAACACTCCGTACGGCCGCTATAATTTTTCCGTATCTTGTATGGGCGAGCGTTTCCAATTACAGGGCGCCTGCGAGAAGAGAAGGGCAGAGCAGTGGAAAGAAAGGCTCCTCCATTCGTCACGGTGCGGCCGTAAGTAAATAATACAGACAGGAAAATAAAGGGCTCGCTTCTCTTTAATTAGCGAAAGAGGTCCCGGCCGCGGCGCTGCGTCTTGCTGCTGGTGCGGGGCGCGCGCTCCGCTGATTAAATTGTCGCTCCTTTGTGCGGGCCCGATGTTGTGCCGCCGTTATCTGCAGATTTATCTCGGGGCGGGCGCGCCTCGCTGCGGCTCCTGTCGGCAGTCGGGGTCCTCATCCGCAGCGCTCCGCATCTTCCTCTCTTTTTCCTACGTCAACAACTGAAACCTGGAAACTCTTATTTTATTTTACCTTCTGTTTTACTAAGGAAGTCCTGAAAGCAACTGGCTGGCTCTGAGCACTATGCGACTTAGCTTCTGAGGCCATCAGTCGCCTAGAACTCAGAACTAATTAAACCTAACTAACCTAAGGACATCACACACATCCATGCCCGAGGCAGGATTCGAACCTGTGACCGTAGCGGTCGCTCGGTTCCAGACCGTAGCGCCTAGAACCGCACGGCCACTCCGGCCGGCTGAAAGTAACTGCTGGCGATTTTTCATCTATATTAGAGCTCTCTGAAGTAAAAGTTCGTCCGATTAAAATTAGTTGTTCAGTGACACACGTTTAGTTTAATATACACACATCAAGAAAAGTTTTGCATCACCCCAGTTCCCAGAACTCCTGAAGATAGACGTTGACTGTGGATATTGTATCACAGACACACTACCTTCTTTGACTGTTCAGAGATGTCACTAAACCAGCCCAAAGACGTAAACAACCATGCATGAGTAGCGCCTATTAGACGGAGGGGGTGCGACAGCCGATTATAAGGTGTCAGGCAAATCCAACACCTTGCATGAAAACCCTGATATGATAGCAAATCCGGCAGTATGTCACATAACTCCGAATAAATCCTGACATTAAATTAAACAAAGTAATACGACAAACGAGTGAGCAAATGGAATACCACAGACTAACACAACAACGCCTAAATGCATGCATACCTTCCCACCGTGAAACAGACGCAGTCTCGAGTGGAGGAACGAGAACAGAAGCCGAGAGCAGAGTTGTGTAATCTAGAAGGCCCTACGATAAGGGACACTCACATCGCCCGCCGACCGCCAAGACCACCCCCCAGCCCATGTTAAAAGATAGAGCCCTCCAGATGAACAGTATAGATCTTACGATAACACTAAAAGGGCCACACCAGCTGAAAGTTTTAGCTGTTACGTTGCAAACATTAAAAACATTGCCCCACGACGAAAAGTATAACGTTTCTCATTGGATAGATAGAATTTTTGTGGGCAGAGCTTAAGGTTAACATTGAGACCATGATTGGTCAGTTGAAAACACAGCCAGATAGCTTTTCTTAAACCAACTTCGGTAAATTGTAGTAAGGAGAAGTTAGAAGCAGTTGCTTCCGAGACGGCGAGATGCGTGGAGCTGTGCCGCCCGCCACCCCCTAACGCTGACTAACCACCGACAAGGTAATGAGCGCATGTGATGCCGCATAAGAGCGCATAAGGCTCCACTGAGAACTGCAGAAGTCTCATCTGTTACATCCCCTTTTTGCGTAATATTAGTGTCGATTGTCAATGAAAGCTCATGGTATTCACATTTGCTACTTGAAGTTAAAATCTGATTTTTCTGTTATATAATTATTGAGAAGCCACATCAGCCACTGTAATTTACAACAAGTTAAATAACTAATTAAAGATAATTGAGGGTCACTGTAGACCATTTTTGATAGTTTTCTCTTTTATGAAACTTAATTTAAACCTAGATTATAGATGTGATGTGGCATAGGCCACCCTTCGATTCATTGTAGAACTTCTCATTCAGGGAATATTCGTTCACATTTTTGTTGAACGATGTTGGTTTTTATCATCCTGTATTAAAATATTTCCTTTCATCAATAGCGCAATTTATAAACAATGATTTGTGAATAGAATAAAAATTCCAATGGTAAACTTAACTGCTTTTTCGACGTCATTTTACCAGCTAACTAAAAATAGGAAAGCCTTGAACCCCTTCCCCTAAATTTAGTTAGCATTAAGATTCTTTTACAGGGTGTGCAGTGGAGCTAGTGTCACTGAACTCTTCTGAACTCTGCATGTCATGTTTGGTCTGGCGTCTCCTTACCAGCAACAGGTCCCAGGTTCAAACTAGTCCATTCCCTAAAAAACACGCTCAGAGCGTCGTTCCGCGAAAGGAGACACGACTTAGAACAAACAGACACCACACAGAATGTTAGACGATCAGTTCCGCTCTAGGAAGAAGGTACACGGCTCGTGTTGCCTGTACTTCAACCATGCCTAGACGGTCAATACCGCGGTTCGATAGCGTCCGCATTGTTACTTTCTGCCAGGAAGGGCTCTTAACAAGGGGACCGCCAGCAGACCCAGCCGACTGTGCCACACAGAGATATCCTTCCTGGTCCGCACCAACCGACCGACTGCCCTCAGAATGCCGACGACATCTAAAATAGTCGTCATTGGAAATAACGCCAACTACACACACAACCTGACAAACACTTGCACGAAGGCCTGAACGATACCCAATAGTAACTAAGCACGCAGAGTGACAAATCGGGAGTCGATGCACACACACACAGCCGACTCATGAACGATCGGCGAGACAAAACGCGTCGTCCGGTAGGACGACCGACCGACGATCCACCAAGACCGTGGCCCGGCTCAAGTCATGCGTGGCGGCAATGGTCGGGCGAGCCATGTCGACGCTAACCTCACAGCTCCAACCCGACTGCACCAGTGCCGCATTGCAACTCCCCGACTGGCAGGTCCGGACAGCGCTCCATACGCGTTCCAGCTGACTAGCAGCCCGAACTCGAGACTCGAACTGCCTTACGACAGGCAACGACCTTGAAGTAATATCAGTCGAGCAAAGATACTACGAGAGGGACATATTGATACGCGCTGCTAGCACCGCTCATGGTCAGGCAAAGCAGCAACTCAATGAGACCAGTAATTTAGATTAACGTAGTGAGATGGAAGTACGTTAAGAAAAGGGTGTAAAATACATTATGGCGGGATCATGAGCCACGCATGGCTTATACGTGTCCAGGCGTCTCAGAGTGAACCAAAGCGATGTTGTTCGGACATGGAGGGCTACTACTGCAGTGGATGACCACTACCTAGGCATTATGGCTCGAAGGAACCCTGACAGCAACGCCACCATGTTGAATAATGCTTTTTGTGCAGACACAGTTGTGTTCCGGCTTAAACTGTGCGCAATAGGCTGCATGCTGCGCAACTTCACTCCCGAAGTCCATGGCGAGAGGTCCATCTTTGCAACCATGACACTATGTAGTGCGGTACAGATGGACCCAACAGCTTGCCGAATGGACCGCTCAGGACTGGCATCACGGTCTCTTCAACGGTGAGTGTCGCATATACCTTCAACCACACTGTCCAGCGAGTGCAGCAATGTGGAGGTTCCCTGCTGTTTTGGGGTGGCATTATGTGGGGCCGACGTACGCCGCTGGTGGTCATGGAAGGCCCCGTAACGGCTGTATATACGTGAATACCATCCTGCCACCGATAGTGCAACCACATCGGCATCGTATTGGCGAGGCATTCGTCTTCATGGATGACAATTCGCGCCCCCATCGTTCAAATCTTGTGAGTGACTTCCTTCACGATAAAGACATCGCTTGACTAGAGTGGCCAGCATGTTCTCCAGACACGAACCCTATCGAACATGTCTGGGATAGACTGAAGAGGGCTGTTTATGGACGATGTGACCCTCCTACCACTCTGAATCGCCACTGAGGAGTGGGACAACCTAGACCAACATTGGATCGTATGCATTAATGCAAGAGGACGTGCTACTGGGTATTAGAGGTACCCGTGTGTATAGCAATATGGACCACCACCTCTGAAGGTCTCGCTGTATGGTAGTACAACATGCAAAGTGTGGTTTTCATGAGCAACAAAAACGGTGGAAATGATGTTTATGTTGATTTCTATTCCCATTTTCTGTATAGGTTCCCGAACCCTCGGAACCGAGGTGATGCGAAACTTTCTTTGATCTATGTACAACAGGATACATACAGTAAAGTCACCACTCGACCCAATGACATTTTTCTGAAGACACTAATTTTTCGATTTCCGTTTATGCTCGTCGTCGGTTGCAACTTGATTCCGAGTATGCACAGCTTCTTCCTGGATAGAATTAGCATTTCAACTCGACTTCCGGAAGTGGTTTTCGCTGGATGAACAGATGAATCCTGCCGTCAAACATGAGCGCACACAAACACACAGAATGGTTGGAGGAGGGCGGGGTTGTAACGGACGGAGCTTCCCTACTTGTCGCTTGGCATCTCCGTGTGTGCGGCTTCTCCTTCTAAGAAGATGACAGCGGAGGATGCAGTGTTCGTCCACAGTGGACGGTTCACAGCACATTCTTCCCATGTTTGTCTGGTTATGTCAGTCGTCTTCATTATGTGTTTTATCTGACCCTTGAAGCGCTTGAGAGGGCCTCCGTGAGGTCTACTGCCAGGCCAGAATTGACCACAAAGGATTTGGTGGGGAAGCCTTGTACCACTCATGCGACGAACATGGGCTAACCATCTCAGTTGATGAGCGATGATGGTTACCTCAATCCTGTTTAGATGTGCTTCCTCGAGAACCAACAGTGTGAGTCACATGGTCCTCCAACTCAATGTTGAAAATGTAGCTGACTTTTTCTTGGTGGAAGCATTCAGGTTTCTTGACATCACAGCGAGAAAGTGTGCAAGTTTCACAGCTACACAGGAATGTAGAAATGACGACAGATCTATACATCATGAGTCCGGCGTGCAGCCTTACGCCTTTATTCATGAAGCCTCAGTGGAGTAGCAGTCCAACTGCTGTATGGACAGTCCCAATTCTTTTATCATCTTGTTCCCAGGTGCACCGTTTAGACAAGATGCTTTCAAGATGTGGAAAGTACTCAGCCTGCTTCAACGCTGTGTTTAGGATAGAGACATTGAACTCAGGGAGAGTAAACGCGAGTACCTGGGTAAGACGTTCAAACAGTATAATTTGTTGATATCTAAAGCCAAAAACCATGTGAAGGATAATTGTTTCAGATACAAGATTGTGGTACTAAAATATTTATCGAATATCCATATATATTATAAATATGTATTGTTCCGGCCTAACATCGAGCGCCAGCACGTCGTCCTGGAACATTACTGGAGAGAGGGCTGTGAGACGATGTCAGCCAATAGTATGCTGCCTAGTACGACACCACGACAGGAGTGGCCCCTATACGAAGAGAAGCGCCGCTCCGCGTAGCCACCGCCGCACTAGAAGACGAGCCGTCATCCCAGCGCTTTAGCCGTGACTCGTGAACTGTAGAATTTACTTGCATAGAAATTGTATATATCGATGGACATTGATTTTTTCCACGTCGCTATTTGCTTGCGACCCAACTTTATACATACGCAAAAGTTACCTGTTGTCAATTTGACTTACTGTAATAAACTCCATTAATAAGATTTGCTTGAATTGTTGTCTAGCTATCCGAGAAAACAGCTTCCTAGGCACCCTATATTAGACGAGTGGGCAGGGTACGACATGTATGTACGTTTCTAGGTGTGTGTGTTTTTAATATTTCTAAAAAATTTTGAGCATTTTTAATATCAATTATCCAACTTATAAGTTTCTTGAAAAATCGTTTTTGGTTGTCGCAGTAGATCGATTTCAAACATCTTTGTACTGAAAAATAGATCGTTGATTTCTTTGTCTTATTGACACGATTTTAGCAGTTTTTGAAGGGTGTGTTGTGAATCGATGTGATGTTAAGAATAGCATTTTTATAGAAAAGCTTATGTGATTAAAGATTTTATGTGTTTTTATTTTTAATTTTATCATGCTATTGTACCAAATACTAAATGGAATGTATGAAGTGATGAACGTATTTACGGATTTGCTGTTGTTATTATACAGAAGAAAAACATTCGAAGAAATTGATCCATTCACTATCTAGTCTGTCACTGAGAATTTTCTCTCCTTGGTGTTTCTACTGTACGAAAGTTTGAAGCTCCCCCATTAAATCCATTGTGTGTGATCTCTGGAAGTGATGCAATATCTTAAGAAGACAAGGAGGAACATGTATAGAGGATCGACGCTTGATGGACAGTTTTGCAATTGACCCTCGTCGAATGTAACACACTGAGCAGAAATATGCAGAAAGAACCATTATTGTATTACTACATGATTGCACAACTCTCGCCGGAAGTAGTCACATCCATAAAATACACGGAGGTGACCAAATTAATGGAATACCTCGTAATATCCTGTCAGATTTCCTTTCCCCAGGAGTAGAGCAGCAGCTGTACGTGGCGTGGACTCAAAAACTCGTTGGAAGTCCCCTGCAGAAATAGTGAGCCATGCTGCCTCTATGTTGTTGTTGTTGTTGTCTTCAGTCCTGGGACTGGTTTGATGCAGCTCTCCATGCTTCTCTATCCTGTGCAAGCTTCTTCATCTCCCAGTACTTACTGCAACCTACATCCTTCCGAATCTGCTTAGTTTATTCACCTCTTGGCCGCCCTCTACGATTTTTACCCTCCACGTTGCCCTCCAATACTAAATTTGTGATCCCTTGATGCCTCAGAACACGTCCTACCAACCGGTCCCTTCTTCTAGTCAAGTTGTGCCACAAACTCCTGTCTCCCAAATTCTGTTCAATACCTCCTTATTAGTTATGTGAGCTATCCATCTAATCTTCAGCATTCTTCTGTAGCACCACACTTCGAAAGCTTGTATTCTTTTCTCGTCCAAACTATTTATCGTCCATGTTTCACTTCCATACATGGCTACACTCCATACAAATACTTTCAGAAACGACTTCCTGACACTTAAATCTATACTCGATGTTAACAAATTTCTCTTTCTCGGAAACGCTTTCCTTGCCATTGCCGTCTACATTTTATATCCTCTCTACTTCGACCATCATCAGTTATTTTGCTCCCCAAATAGCAAAACTCCATTACTGCTTTAAGTGTCTCATTTCCTAATCTAATTAACTCAGCATCACCCGACATAATTCGACTACATTCCATTATCGTCGTTTTGCTTTTGTTGATGTTCATCTTATATCCTCCTTTCAAGACACTGTCCATTCCGTTCAACTGCTCTTTCAAGTGCTTTGCTGTCTCTAATAGAATTACAATGTCATCGGCGAATCTCGAAGTTTTTAATTCTTCTCCATGGATTTTAATACCTACTCCGAATTTTTCTTTTGTTTCCTTTACTGCTTGCTCAGTATACAGATTGAAGAGCATCAGGGAGAGGCTACAACTCTGTCTCACTCCCTTCCCAACCACTGCTCCTCAACTCTTATAACTGCCATCTGGTTTCTGTACAAATTGTAAATAGCCTTTCGCTCCCTGTATTTTACCCCTGCCACCTTTAGAATTTGAAAGAGTGTATTCCAGTCAACATTGTCAAAAGCTTTCTCTAAGTCTACAAATACTAGAAATGTAGGTTTGCCTTTCCTTGATCTTTCTTCTAAGATAAGTCGTAAGGTCAGTATTGCCTCACGTGTTCCACTATTTCTACGGAATCTAAACTGATCTTCCCCGAGGTCGGCTTCTACCAGTTTCTCCATTCGTCTGTAAAGAATTCGCGTTAGTATTTTGCACTTGTGACTTATTAAACTGATAGTTCGGTAATTTTCACATCTGTCAACACCTGCTATCTTTGAGATTGGAATTACTATATTCTCCTTGAAGTCGGAGGATATTTCGCCTGTCTATACATCTTGCTCACCAGATGGTAGTGTTTTGTCAGGACTGGCTCTCCCAAGGCCGTCAGTAGTTCTAATGGAATGTTGTCTACTCCCAGGGCCTCTGTCAAACTCTTCACGCAGTATCGTGTCTGCCATTTCATCTTCGCTGCCTCTATAGCCATCCATATTTGAGAAAGTATTGCCGGTGCAGGATTTTGTGCACCAACTGACTCCTCGATTACGTTTCAAATATTGGATGAGATTCATGATCGACGATCTGGATGGCCAAACTATTTGCTCGAATCGTCCATAATGTTTCTCAAACCAACTGTGAACAATTGTGGCCCGGTGACATGGCGCATTGTCATCCATATAAACCCCATCGTTGTTTGGGAACATGAAGTTCATGGATGGCGGCAAATAGTTTCCAGTCATAATCTTGTCAATGATAGGTTCAGTTGGAGCAGAGGACACAGTCCATTCCATGTAAACTCAGCCCACACCATTATGGAGCCATCTCCGGCTTGCCCATTGCCTTGTTGATAACTTGTGTCCCTGGCTTCGTGGGGTCTGGGCCACACACTAACACTACTGTCAGCTCTTACCAACTGAAATCGGAACTCATCTGACCAGGCCTCGCTTTTCCAATCGTCTAGCGTCGAACCGACACGGTCACTACCCCAGGAGAGGCACTGCAGGCGATGTTGTTGGCAAAGGCAGTCGCGTCGGTAGTCTGCTGCCACAGCACAGTAATGCCAAATTTCGCCGCTCTTTGCTAGCGGACACGTTTATCGTACGTCGCATATTAATTTCTGTGGTTATTTCACGCATTGTCGCTCGTCCGTTAACACTAACAACTCGACGCAAACGGCGCTCGTAGCGGTCACTAAGTGGAGACCGTTCGCCACTGCGTCGACCGTGGTGAGAGGCAATGCCTGAAATATTGTGTTGTTGGCACACTTTCTACACTGTGGGTATCAGGATACTGAATTCCCTAACGCTTTTCGAAATGTAATGTTCCATGCGTCTAACTCCAACTACCATTTTGCGTTCAAAGTCTGTTAACACAAGTTGTGCGGCCATAATCAGTCGGAAGCCTTTTCGCATGAATCACCTGAGAACAAATGACGACTCCGAAAGTGCACTGCCCTTTTGTACCTTTTGTACGCGATAACACCACGTGCATATCCCCATCTCATGACCTTTGCCACCTCAATTTATGTAAGAGTGTGTATTCCGAGCAATGTAAAATGGGTCAACGACGTAAAACTAATCACAAATAAGAGAGGTACCATACGGAGATTCATTTGAAGAGTCCTCAGTCACCTACAAATCAAGCTGTTTTCAAAACCCTCGTCGACCAACAGTTGAAGTGATAAAGGAAATACAGAAAATCCAAAGAAGGGCAGCACATTTAGTTACAGGTTCGTTAACTAGGCACGAAAACGTCATGGACATGCTCAGACATCTCCAGTGGCAAACGATGCAAGAGAGGTGTTCTCCATCATAGTATGGTTTACTGTTGAAATCCCGAAAGTGTACCGTCCTAGCAAAATAAACCAATGTACGGCTTCCTTCCACATGTATCTCACGACGGTAAAATTGGAGAGATTCAGGCTCTTGCAGTGGCTCTACCAACAGCCAGCCGTTCGCCACTGAAACAGTGGGGAAGTGAGAGTGAGCCACAAACAACCCTACATCATTTTTTTGAAGAAACATTGGAAAGAGAACGCCATTGTTTAATGATCCAAAGATTCTTTGGCCAGTTGAAGGAAAAAAAAATTAACTGCTCACAATTTAAACAAGATACTGCGTACATAGCTAACAACAATATGCTTCTTTCGAAGGAAGTTATTGGGTGAAGTTGTTGTGGGCTGGCAAGACAGCCAATCCACTATGACAGGAAGCCGAAAGGCACGCGTTTAAGCTTACGCAGGCTGGCGTGAGGTCTGGAAAATGACAAGAAATTGAGACTAGCAAAAAAGGTACGTAGCTTCTGGAATACTTAACTTTAATCCATAATTGGTGAACATCGGTCTGACGGTACATCTCTCACAAGATAAATAGCAAATGATAATGGCGCCTTGCTAGGTCATAGCAAATGACATAGCTGAAGGCTATGCTAACTATCGTCTCGGCAAATGAGAGCGTAATTTGTCAGTGAACCATCGCTAGCAAAGTCGGCTGTATAACTGGGGCGAGTGCTAGGAAGTCTCTCTAGACCTGCCGTGTGGCGGCGCTCGGTCTGCAATCACTGATAGTGGCGACACGCGGGTCCGACGTATGCTACCGGACCGCGGCCGATTTAAAGGCTACCACCTAGCAAGTGTGGTGTCTGGCGGTGACACCACAGAAGTATCATCTAAAAAGGAAACCTACGGCCCCCACGCTCACAGGGACGTACTCGACCAGATTTTTTTCCTTGGGGCACCAAAAAATGTTTAGTGTACTGCAGTTACCATGCGCGCATTGTGGCTTAAAAACTGAAATAACTGTGTACGTGAAAACCTATCACAGTCAAATCAGCAGAAACTGTTTTTGAACAAAATCGTGTGTGTTCAAACTTGTGAACAATATTTACATTATTTCCAATATATGCTGTAATATCATAGCAACTTTTCAAACACCCCGAACATGTAATTTTGGTATCAGGTCGCCCCCACACCTTAGTGGTCTGAGTGTCTGCCTTCCCAATCTCAGGTACTTCACATTTTTTTTTTTTTTTTGTTCGAGTAAGGACAAGGAGTATTCAGACTCGAGATGGCAGTTCACGAGCAACATGAGTAAGAAATAGTGGTTCCAAGACCTCGGAAGCAGGCAGGAGGGAAGACGGGGGGGGGGGGGGGGGGGAGCGGAGTGTTTACCCAATACCTCGTCGACGTCGTCTTGTGGCATGCGAAAGAAGACAGATGCCCACGTGATACCACCGTGTCATCGTCTTCCAAACGTCTGTATACACAATGTAAGACGACTAAAACGACTCACCAGAAAGCAATTGTCTGAATGGGGCTGAAATCGGTAGATGTGGTGTACATGCAGAAAATGTACAGACAAACAAATTATTGCAATTTCAGAAAAATTGGATGAATTATTTAAGAAACAGCTTCGCTAACTGAGAAAGTCAATAACGCGTTAGTCCACTGCTGGCTCTTATGCAAGCACTTATTAGATTTGGTATTGATTCACAGAGCTGTTGAACGTCCTCCTCAAGAAATTCTGTCCAATTAGCGCGTTAGATTGTCAAAATACCGAGTTGGATGACGGGGCCCTGCCCATAACGCTCTCAACCTTCTCAGGTGGAGAGAGAATTGGCGACCTTGATAACCAAGGTGGGGTTCGGCACGCACCAAGACAAGCAGTAGAAACTCTGCGGACGGGCAATACCTTGCCGAAATGTAAGCCCAGGGTGGCTTGTCATGAAAGGCAACATATCGTTGTGATGAAATGAAATGGAACCCCTGACCATCACTCCTGCCTTTCGGGCCATATGACGAGTAACAGGCAGGCTGGTATCCCCACACACTCCAGGGCGAATCCACACACGCATGATGTAGTCATCGGGGCTCAATTCGAGACGAACTTACCACTGAAGACAATTGTCCTTCTGTCAGTGAGATTCCAGGCCGAGACACCCCAGACAGCAGTGGGATAACAATCCCACTGTCGCCCACCATACAGCCCGACAACCAGGAGTGATGGTCTGCTATGTCATTTCATACCAGGAGAGATCATTTGGAGCATTATGTGTAGGGTCCTCGTTCCAGATTGTGGTTTTGACGACCTAAGGCTCCAATTGGACAGGATGTGGCACGATATCACTCAGGAGGACATCCAACAACTCTATGAATCGGTCAAAAAGATTTCGGGTTTGCAGCCGGTCGTCGTAAACTTCATTGCACGATATTTCGGCTGGACAACTGCCAGCCATCTCACCTGAAGATAGCTGGCAGTTGTCCAGCCGAAATATCGTGCAATGAAGTTTACGACGACCGGCTGCAAACCCGAAATCTTTTTGACCAGTTGGTTCGCCGGGAAAATTTCAAATTTTACAACTCTATGAATCAATGGCAAGCCGAATAACTCCTCGCAGATCAACGCGTTATTGCCTCACTGAATTGGTGAAGCTCTTCTCTTGAATAAATCATCCAATTTTTCATAAATTATAATCATTATTTTGTCTGTAAATGTACATCACAGCTACTGATTTACGAGTTTTGGATAATTCTTTTGTGATGCATCGGTTTTCCTCTCGTTCTTCCCCCTTGAGTGAACATCTACATAGGGGTTGAGCAAATACATGGAAACACCGTGAGAAATGAATGCTTGAACGTAGATGCATAGGCTAGCCAAGCCTGCCGGTTGCAGTGTTTTACTGGACTACGAACGCCACCTGCCCAGTGCCGGAATACGTTGCAAGTGTCAGTCGTAGCCAGATCGGTGTTTGTGTATTTTTAAGGGCATTATACTGGAGCTACTTCAATTTGGGCAGATTATTGGTGGCAGTACGGTGATTGTTTGCGTAGCCAAGGTAGCCGAAGTATTTGCTGTTTGAAGAGGCACCTTAACGAGAATTTATACCACATACAGAAAAGAGGAAAACCATCATCTGGTATGACACAAAGCTGAGTCAAAAAGCGGACGAAATTGTGTGTTGAGTGATCGTGACGGGAGCTCATTGAAGAAGACTGTGACGAAAACTAAGCAGCAGAAGTCACTGCAGAACTGAGTGTCGCACTCGCGAGCTCTGTCAGCACCAAAGCAATAAGAAGAGGGCTCCAGAAGCAGAGAATTTCAGGGCGAGCTGGAATTCCAAAACCATTCACCAGTGGTACAAATGCCCTTAACAGGAAAACGTGGTGCTGAAATCCTAAAACTTGGACTATGGAAGAATCAATGTGGAAGGAAGTGGGATACTGAACTACTAAGGAATGATGGGATGCATTTGAAATTCGCTAACGATGTAAATACTGTGATAAGGAATAGGAGAATAGGCATATCAGTTGAAGAGGACGTGCCAAAAAAAGGCAGTCTCAGATACTGAACAGACCAACATAGGTACAAGAGGGTAACAGCGAGAAAACCTTGGGTGTCAAATGAAATACTTCAATTGATCGAGGAAATAAGGAAGTACAAAAATATTCGAGGAAAGATAGGAATACAGCAATATAAATTCCTTAGAAATAAAACAAATAGCAGATGCAAAGCAGAAAAGGCGAAATGGCTGCTAAAAATATGTGAAAAAATAAAAGAAAGAGTGATCGCCCAGAGGGCTGCTTCAGCATTTAGAAAAGTCAAAACAGCCATCGGTTAAATTAAAAGCAAGAGTGTAACATTAATAGCAATGGAAACTCCACTGTAGAATGCACAAGAAAGATCAGATGGGTGCGAAGGACACATTGAAGGACTATGGGGGAGAGGAGTTGTCTGATGAAGCGATAGAGGGACAAACATGAGTTAACAGCAAAAAGGTACGAAATCTAGTATTAAAGTCAGAATTAACAAGATGTCAGGAAGAGTTAAGATCAAATAATGCAGAAGGCATAGATGAGACTCTCGACGTACCATCAGACATTCGGAGAATTATAAATGTCATCCACAGTACACCGAAGATAGCACGGGCAGACAAATGCAAAAACTATCGCACAACCAGCTTAACAGGTAATGTGGACTGAAGCGCCAAAGAAACTGGTACAGACATGTTTATTCAAATACAGAGATATGTAAACAAGCATAATATGGCGCTGCGGTCGGCAACGTCTATATAACACAACAAGCGTCCGGCGCAGTTGTTAGATTGGTCACTGCTGCTACAATAGCAGGTTATCAAGATTTACGTGAGTTTGAATATGGTATTATAGTTGGCGCCCGAGCGATGGGACACAGCATCTTCGAGGTAGCGATGAAGTTTGGATTTCCCCTTATGACCATTTCACGAGTGTTCCGTGAATATCAGGAATCCGGTAAAACATCAAACCTCCTACATCGCTGCGGCCGGAAAAAGATCCTGCAAAGACGGGAACAACGTAACAGAAGTGGAACCCTCCCGCAACTTGCTGCAGATGTCAATGCTGAGTCATCAACAAGTGTCAACGTGCGAACCATCCAACGAAACATCATCGACATGGACTTCCGGAGCCAAGAGCCCACTCTTGTACTCTTGATGACTACACGACACAAAGCTTTATGCCTCGTCTGGGCTTGTCATCACTGACAAATGGATTGTTTATGACTGGAAACATGTTGCCTGGTCCGACGAATCTCGTTTCAAATTGTATCGAGCGGATGAATATGTACATGAACCCATGGACTGTTCAAGCTGGTGGAGTCTCTGAAATGGTGTGGGGTGTGTGCAGTTGAAATGATATGGCATCCCGCACACGTCTACATACGACCGACAGGTGACACGTATGTAAGCATTATGTCTGTTCACCCGCATCCATTCATGTCCATTGTGCATTCCAACGGACTTGGGCAATTCCAGCATGACAAAGCAACACTCCACACGTTCAGAATTGCTACAGAGTGGCCCCAGGAACACTCTTCTGACTTTAAACACTTCCGCTTGCCACCTAACTCCCTAGACGCGTATATTATTGAGCATATGTGGGATGCTTTCCAACGTGCTGTACAGGAGAGGTCTCCACCCCTTCGTACTCTTATGAATTTATGGACAGCTCTGCAGGATTCATGGCGTCAGTTCCCTCCAGCACTACTTCATACGTTAGTCGAGTCCATGCCACGTCGCGTTGCGGCTCTTCTGCGTGCTCGCAGGGGCCGTACGCAATATTAGGCAGGTGTACCAGTTGTTTTAGCTCTTCAGTGTATGTAAGCTACTGATAAGAATAATATACAGAAGCATGGAGAAGAAAATTGAGGATCTGTCAAATGACGATAGTTTGTCTTCAGGGAAGGTAAAGTCATTAGAGAGGCAATTCTTGCGTTGCTCTTGACATTGCAAGTTAGGTTAAAGAAAAATCAAGATACAGTCAAAGCATTCGTCAACTAGGAAAAACAGCAGTCGAGAATGTAAAATGGTGCAAGACTTTCGAAATTCTGAGCGAAATAGGAGTAAGCTATGGGGAATGACGCGTAATTTGTACAAGAACCAAGAGGTAGGATTATGAGACTGCATCGCACAAGATGGGATGATGCGTAACTTCTCCCGTGGTCATCGTAGTCACCAAATCTCTGTATTATTGAGCCTTTCTGGTCTGCTTTGGAGGGCAGTCTACGTGATGGCGATGCATGTCCATCATCGTTACCTGATCTTGCCACTATTTCCCAGGGAGAATAATATCGGGTTCGCCGGAAAACCATACAGGACCTGTGTCTACCTATTCTGATACGAGTGGGGTTTGTTTTGAATGACAATGGGTTGTCTAAACCGTAATAAACATGGTAATGTGTTTATGGTATTTTCATATTTTTGCTCAACCCCTGCATATCTCCGACTATACTCCTCAAGACATCTTATGGAATGTGACAGAGGGCATGATCACCAAATTACTTTATTTTTATTTCTCTGTGAGACATGTAATGTTCAGATTCAAGCGATTGCTTACTTTTTCTCATATAATTAGAAGTTTTTGACATTAGCTAGTAACCAGCTGAAAACCACCACAAACTGAAGGCACAAAGCTACTGGTATCTACAACCATCTGGCAACAGGGGAGAACGACGTAATATTTTTGAGATTGGAGAATGGAGTGGCCGAGCGGTTAAAGGCGCTACAGTCTGGAACCGCACGACCGCTACGGTCGCAGGTTCGAATCCTGCCTCGGGCATGGGTGTGTGTGATGTCCTTAGGTTAGTTAGGTTTAAGTAGTTCCAAGTTCTAGGGGACTTATGACCACAGCAGTTGAGTCCCATAGTGCTCAGAGCCATTTGAACCATTTTTTTTTTTTGTGGGTCTATTGGGTGCTAGTCGTTAGAGACGTACACAGGTGACCCTGCACGCCTGGGAGATTTGTCAATGACGGGGAGATGTCAGTACAGGGGTCCAACATAGTAGGTTCCTCCGTTCCTTCACTTTTCGCCGTAACTATCTTTCATCTCCTATGGCCCTCTGTCCATGAAATCTTTGGGAGTCGCTATGCTTCAAAAGCCTGTATTCTTTTCCATTTCGGCTTCCCTACTGCGCTTGTCTCTCAGCCAAATGGGGTAACACTCTAAATGAAAGCTTTTACATACTGTTTCCAGGTGGTCAAAGTAATATTTTCGAGGTTTCTGGTGACTTGCTTCATATTCTATGCAACAAGATGTACACTTGTTGCTACTGGAACCTCACCACATAGATACACAGCTTTTCGTTTTATCCTCATTTATTTTCGTATTATACCTTTCTGAATATACGTATATTGTATAGTCATTCATTCTCCGTGTTACAACATTTCGTAAAGGTGACCTGTAGGGCACATAAATAACTAAAGAGGAGCCGTGTTTCTTTGCGTGCTGCAAACACAGCCACCTGTGGAGTCGCCAAAAATAAAGCGGTGCGGATATAGGACGGCTAAAATTCCACTCTCCTCCGTGGCTATATTAGACGGATCACTGAAGGCTACTTTGGCGTGAAAATGCACTCAAGTCGCTAGCTGCAGCTTTACGAAGTAGAGTGGTTACGCAAACGCTATTTTATTGGCGATAAGTCGCAGCCTGTTTTGAAGAGTAAGCGAATTATCCTATAACGCGACGACTAACAAGGAGCAGCGAGAAAATTACATTTTTCACGCGCAGATGCCAACTTTGACCGGACTTCCGTGGATTTAGTTAGAAGCATAGAGTGAAACACGTTTAAAGAGGGAAAGACACACAGAAAAATATAAAGGACAAAACGAAAAAGATAGAGGACCCTTCGGTTTTGCGAACGACGCCCCATGAGGCCAGCGAGATAAACATTTTTATGCCGTTTTATTGATAGTAGATGATAAAGGAAACAGACAGCGTTGACACATTGTAACCTAGTGTACAATTACAGAAACTCAAACTGGTTCTTGGCGAACGATGCTGTTGTAAGTAAAGGAACACCAAAGGTAACTAAATGGAGCGAAATACAGGAAGACCCGCAAGGTGCTCGAAATTCCAGTTGACCCTAGACACAATATATATTGCGCTTAAATAAGAGAAAAGATCCATTATTGTATGATCATGCGATTCCTGAACAATCGATGGAAACAGTCACATCCATTAAACATGAAGGACTAAGATTACGGAGCGCTTAAAATTGAAAATAACCGAAGGTAACCGTACGTTCATATGAAGAGTGTAAGGTTTCTAGCTTATTTTTAGTATCCAATGAAAGTGGTGTGAGGTCTCTTTTTATCTGGTGTGTCATACTTCATATCCTTAAACCGGATTTTTTTCAAACGGATGTCTTCAGTAATCAACAAGTTATGCCACAGAGGTCCTGAGAACAAGCAGTTTGGATTTTGACTGTCACCAGCATTGTCGTTGCCATTCTGGCATTCACTGAGAAGGAAGGGAGTAAGTCGGTTATTGGTCACGCTGCCGAGCGTTCTGGGAATAAGAGACGCAAATGCAGAGGATGTAGCTTTATGGAAATATGATTTTGTAAAGACTGATTCGAAAAATGTGAAGATATTCAGGTGTTCCTGTCGCTATATGGCTTGTTGGAGCGTAATTTATCACAAGCTTGATAAAGGATCAGTCAGTTTCATTTTCGAGACATTATTAAATAAAGTTATCTGCTCACATCACTTGGACTCAAATTTATAGATTCACCAAAACTTTACCACTTTGTTAATTAATTTCATGTCAGTCATATTTTTGATAAGAAGTTATTATTGTAAAGATGTCTGTAGTTGCTAAGAAATGAGTTTCTTAGTACGGTTTTAAATGCTAGTCTCTTTTCAATCATTTACTAAGTCCAGTTTCTTCCAACATGAGAGTATAATTCTCTAATTGTGTGTCGCCGCATTGCACTTAGCGGAACACAGTTGCTCAAAACATAAAACGTGACGTTAGTATTATAGCTTCTTTCCCTTCCATTCCACTTGAAAGGTTTTCCTTTGGATGGTTTGCTGCTGCGCTGTTTTTAATTTTCACCACTTCCGGGCAGCGTCGACTTTCCGTTACCAGAAGGTTTGTTGTGGTCTTCAGTCCTGAGACTGGTTTGATGCAGCTCTCCATGCTACTCTATCCTGTGCAAGCTTCTTCATCTCCCAGTACCTACTGCAACCTATATCCTTTTGAATCTGCTTATTGTATTCATCTCTTGGTCTCCTCCCTCTACGATTTTTACCCTCCACGCTGCCCTCCAATACTAAATTGGTGATCCCTTGATGCCTCAGAACATGTCCTACCAACCGATCCCTTCTTCTAGTCAAGTTGTGCCACAAACTTCTCTTCTCCCCAATCCTATTCAATACTTCCTTCATAGTTATGTGATCTACCCATCTAATCTTCAGCATTCTTCTGTAGCAGAAGGTAAGTAATGAAAATATGCTAGGTGGCAGTTTAACGTTACACAGAAGGACACAGTAAGATGATTTAAAGTTAAGCATTGCATTTCAAAATTATCATAAGTGTCACTTTAGGTGAAGTTGAGTTTCTATTTCATATCTTTGTGAGACAGTCTTATTCTTACAGTATAGTGCTACGTATTCACGTGTGCATCATCTAATGTATGGAATTTTACTTAGTCAGTTTGCATGCGTAAAATTCTAATAAAAGCATGTTGGACTTTTTTCAAAACTTGATTTGTAATTCGATGTAGAATTTTTGTTCATATTGTGTTCTTTGTTCCTTGGCCTTTTTTATTCCGCTGTTGCACATATACAAGCTTTATAGGTTAACTGCAACCTTCAGCAACTGTAATAAAAGGCTTATTAAGATCAGAAACGTTTCGCTTTATTTTAAAGCACTTTCAGTGGTCACTGTAACGATATGGTTTTTTTCTCATACACTTTCGTTTGTTTCGATCATTAACAATTCGCATGCTTTACTTATTACTACAGACAGTTTTTATTCTTTTCGTTTCTCAGGCTGCTGTGCGCAAACGCAAATACTCAACACATACACGCGGAAGACGAAGAAGAATGGAATAAATAACAAAAAATCTGTGAGTAACGAAAATAATAAAAACTGTTCATAGTAATAAGTAAAGCACGTGAACTGTTAATGATCAAAACAAACAAAACTGTAAAAGAAAAATGATATTATTACAGTGACCGTTGAGCATGCTTTAAAATAAAGCGAATCGCGTCTGTTCTTAATAAGACATTCATCAGAGTTGCTGAAAACGTCAATTAACTTATACTACTTGTAATTCGTGTTCTGCTGGTTCCTGTTGGAACTGTGAGACAAGCACTGTGACGTCATACGTTGAAGTATTTTTTGCTGCACTGCGCGATGCTGAATTTCAAAGGACAGCTTATTTAGTACACAGTTTTACGTATTCTAATTATTTCTGGTAAAAGTTAATCGCAATACAGCTATACTGTTTCAAATGGATTTGGAGACTCTTTTTATCAGATACAGTTTGTGTAAACACTTCACTTGCATTTTTTCAGGTTCACATTACAACACAGACATAAACGAAAGTATGAGAACAGAAAACCATTTTACACACACAACAACAACCTGAAACAATAATAAAATAAAAACAGTTACAAGCGTTCTCAGGGAGGATATATAGTAGAAGAGTCTCGTTCTGCTGATATTTCAATCATTTTGGTCGGTGTACAATCAGTACTGGAGAGTATTGATAGAGGAAATATAGAATAAACAAAGATGAGCAGCGAGTTTCGCCACTGGTTAGTTTAGCAAGCCGAAAAGAGATGCATATTCAACTCGGCTGGTAAACGCTACATGAGTGGCGTTGTGTATCACGGAGAAATTTACTGTTGAATTTTCCATAGAGTACGTTGCCGGAAGTCAGTAAATGCATTTATTCCTCCTACGTACACTGATGTGAAAAACGTAAGGACGAAAGTAACTTTCGCATCATGTGACACTCCCAAGTAACATAGCTCAATAAAACTTGTACCGGAAATGCTGGAGAACAGAGCGTAACTGTTAGAAATAAGGAATGAGAAGAAAAAAAATAATATTTTTATTCAAAGACAATAATTATACTGACATCATCGCGATTCAGATGGTCCTCAGGACATAACAAAACAAGGGACATGGTTTTTAGTAACGTACACGATCACCGAGTACAGCAGTGCACGCTCTGCAGCGTGCTCCCGTGTTGGCAACAAGTACTTGGTAACAAGTTCTTCCATCCCTCCACCAGCCTGACTGGTGACTGCTGGATGGACGTCGGTATGCAGACGTGGTGCAATACGGCTGGTCACTGCATCCTACACTTGATCGATGGTATGAGGAGGAGTTGGAAAATAAGTTTCCCCTGTCGACTGTGGGCAGAGTTGTGTGATATGGGCGAAAGCTTACACGGCAGGTGAACGCGCACGTGCAAGACACCGATACACCATTGGGTAGAGGTCGACCGCGATCAAGCAGAGGGCGTTCGCAAAGCGGAGGCCAACCGCTCAGCTTTTTCCCGGAGCTATGGAGGGAAGGCGCGTTTTGGAGTCGTGGTCAAAAGGGGAAGTGAGAGCTGTTATCCGTTATGAATGGGCACTTGGAGTATCAGGCTCAGATATTCGCCACCGCCTTTTTGAGGTGTATGGGTCAAGTGTGATGTCGAGGCAAATGGTGCAGAGATGGTGCCAGCGATTCAGTGATGGACGTCAGCAAGTGCAGGACACACTGAGACTTGGACGGACGCGCACAGCCACTACAAAAGCAAACGTCAGGAATGTGGATGACATGATTAAAGCGAACCGGCGCATCATCATCGATGGAGTAGCGGCAGAACTTGGAATCGGACATGAGCGAGCTCACAAGATCATCCACGACATTCTTCGATACAGGAAGGGTGCCCCGCCAACTGATTCCGACACAACGCATGGCGTTCAGCCTGGAACAGCTCGTGCGTTACCACGAATCTAGCAATGACCATCTGTTTCGCATTGTGACGGGAGATGAAACGTGGGTTCACCATTACCACACCCGAATCGAAGGCCGCATCCATGGAGTGGAAACATCCATCAAGTGTCCAAAAGAAGTTCAAAAGCACTCCGTCTGCAGGTGAAATGCTACTCACCGTTTTCCGAGACGCCAAAGGAGTTTTGCTGCTGGACTTTCTGGAGAATGCAACCATCAATGCTGCGCAGTAATGTGCCCCTCTGTCGAAATTGAAAGAGATGATTCGGAAAAAGCGGCCTGGTCTCCTCAGATCTGGCGTTTTGCTGTTGGATGACAATGCGAGACCACACACACGGCGACGTCAACGCAAAACCATGTTGCAAGTCTTGGTTGGGAGCGCCTTCACCATCCGCCTTACAGTCCGGACCTCGCGCCAAGTGACTTCCATCTGTTTACTGCTTTGAAGAAGACTCTCGGCGGAAGGCGCTTTGGCAGCAATTCTGACGTCAAACAAGCCGTTCAGCGCCTCTTCCGTATGCAAGGCCCTTATTTTTTCCTGGAAGGCTTTTCGAAGCTTATAAAGCGGCATGACAAATGTCTCAATATACTTGGAAATTATGTAGAAAAATAAACATATGTCTTATCTTTATATCTCATCCTCTTTTTTTTCCTTTCACACACAACTCTGACCACAGTCGACAGGGGAAACTTTTTTTCCAACTACCCCTCGTATTTATGTCGAGGTAATGGGCAGACCACTCCATTGGTCAAATATCCTCTCGTTCCAAGAGCTCCTTCACTTCTGTTGCTTGATGCGGTCGCGCATTCTCCTCCATAATTACGGAGTCAGGGCCGCCGGCCGCTGTGGACGAGCGGTTCTAGGCGCTTCAGTCCGGAACCGCGATGCTGCTACGTTCGCAGGTTCGAATCCTGCCTCGGGCAGGGATGCATGAGATGTCGTTAGGTTGGATAGGTTTACGTAGTACTACGTCCAGGGGACTGATTACCTCAGGTGTTAAGTCTCATAGTGCTCAGAGCCATTTTTGAGACAGGGCCGAACGTAGCCTTGAAAAGACGCACATGGGAAAGGATAACAGTGTCACAATCATGTTCACCGCTGAGTGTACCGTCTTCAAAGGTTTGGAAATCGTTGCGCCCTTGCAACATTATGACTCCCTCAGCATAAGATCTGGAATACGGAAACGATCGCGTTCGACAATGTTCCTTTTTTTGCATTACGTGTCCCCATCTCTCGCCATATGAGGGTAAGTCCAAAATCACTTCTCAGACTCAGTCTACTCTCATGCGGGAAGAGCACGCGAGACCACTCCTCGTCGATCCTATGCCTGTGCTTTTAGCACCACCGGAAACGCTACCTCCGATGTGCGGATTACAAAGGAACACAACGTAATGGTGTGCGCGAAAAGAGCCCACCACCACGCAGTCACCGTCACCGTGCCTTGCAGTCCTGTTAAGTATTGTTTCGACTGCACCCGCTGTTTGGCGTGGGTTCCCTCTTGCCTGTTGCACAATGTAGCTGCCATCTGTTGCTATCGTTGACCGTGGACGATCACCTCCTCTCCTTCGGGCACCGCTCAGTGTGGTTCGGGAGGCTCCCCACTCACGTGCAACAATGCTGTGAGCAGTGCCAAACTCCTGGACTGCATGTGTCACCCGACGATTCTTCCCAGCGTGAAGTCATCCAAATTTGTGTCTCCTGGCGCTGTGTCAACCGTAATTGCTCGGCGAATGACATGCACTGTCTTATGCCGACCCTGCCACTGCAAGCCCCTTTCGGCGCTACAGTCTTCCAGACCTCACGCCGTGTCACGTCCAATTTTCTGTGTGCGACTGGGAGACCTCTAGCAGCATACTCCCAAACTTACATTCATTTCCACTGAGTAGTTAACATGTTATGTTACTTTATCCAAGTCATCCCTAAATTTTCCAGCGTTGTGTCTATCTCACCGCGCGGGATTAGCCGAGCGGTCTAGGGCGCTGCAGTCATGTTCAAAATGTTCAAATGGCTCTGAGCACTATGGGACTCAACTGCTGAGGTCATTAGTCCCCTAGAACTTAGAACTAGTTAAACCTAACTAACCTAAGGACATCACAAACATCCATGCCCGAGGCAGGATTCGAACCTGCGGCCGTAGCGGTCTTGCGGTTCCAGACTGCAGCGCCTTTAACCGCACGGCCACTTCGGCCGGCGCTGCAGTCATGGACTGTGCGCCTGGTCCCAGCGGAGGTTTGAGTCCTCCCTCGGGCATGGGTGTGTGTGTGTGTTTGTCCTTGGGAGAATTTAGGTAAAGTAGTGTGTAAGCTTAGGACTGATGACCTTAGCAGTTAAGTCCCATAAGATTTCACAGACATTTGAACATTTTTTTTCTTTTCTTGTGTCCATCTCGTGTAAATAGCACGAATTTGAGATCACACGATATGTTACCTACAGTTTTTCTTTCAGCTCACCATTCGCGACTGGAACGGGAAAGTGAGGGGGGAGGCATGGGATAGTAGTGCCCTCCGTAGTGTAGACGTAGATTCTACTTCTTTATATCCATGTATAACATTCATATTTTCAGTTACTTATAGTTTAAATAAGACTTCTATAATGCTTCTATTTATTTATTATTTAATTGTTTTCATCGCTCCAACAGGATGGCTCAAATGCTTCAAATGGCTCTGAGCGCTATGGGACTTAACTTCTGAGGTCATCAGTCCCCTAGAACTTAGAACTACTTAAACCTAACTAACCTAAGGACATCACACACATCCATGCCCGAGGCAGGATTCGAACCTGCGACCGTAGCGGTCGCGCGGTTCCAGCCTGTAGCTCCTAGAACCGCTCGGCCACTCCAGCCGGCCCAATAGGAAATACGTAGATGTTCACATAATTTAAGATTTACAGAAAACATAATTAAATCATAATCTGCAAACGGCATATGTAGCTTAGAAGCGATAAAAAATAACCACTGGTTTTTTGCAGATATGCAATACTTACACTTCTACAAAGAAAACTAAAGTGCAAGGTTTCCATTATACACTGAAGAGCCAAAGAAAGTGGTACAGCTGCCTAATATCGTGTAGGGCCCCCGCGAGCACGCAGGTGCCGCAACACGACGTGGCATAGACTAGACTAATGTCTGACATAGTGCTGGAGGGAACTGGCGCCAAGAATCCTGCAGGGCAGTCCATAAATTCTGATCAGCACGTTGCAAGACTTCCAGATATGTTCAATAATATTCATATCTGGGGAGTTTGGTGGCCATCGGACTGTTTAAACTCAAAAGAGTCTTCCTGGAACTACTCTGTAACAGTTCTGGACGTGTGGGTGCAGCATTGTCCTGCTGGAATTGCCCAAGTCCGTCGGCATGCGCAGTGGACATGAATGGTTGCAGGTGATCAGACAGGATGCTTACATACGTGTCATCTGCCTGAGTTGTATCTAGACGTATCAGGCGTCCCGTATTAGACGTATCAGGCCTCCCGTATCATTCCAACAGTACACGCTTCACATCATTACAGAACCTACACCAGCTTGGACAGTCCCCTGCTGACGTGCAGGGTCCATGGATTCATGAGGTTTCCTCCATACCGGTACACGTCCATCCGCTTGATACGATTTGAAATGAGTCTCGTCCGACCAGACAAAACGTTTCCAGTCATCAGCAGTCCAATGTCGATGTTGAGCCCAGGCGACGCTTAAAGCTTTGTGTCGTGCAGCCGTCAACGGTACACGAATGGGCCTTCGCGTCCGAAAGCCCATATCGATGATGTTTCGATGAATGGTTTGCACGCTGACACTTGGCTGCTGGCCCAGCAATTTGAGGAAGAGCTCCACTTCTGTCACTTAGAACGATTTTCTTCAGTCGTCGTTGGTCCCGTTCTTGCAGGATATTCTTACAACCGCAGTGGTGTTTCAGATTTGATGTTTTACTGGATTCTTGACATTCACGGTACACTAGTGAAATTGTACAGGATAATATCCACTTCATCGCTACCTCGGAGATGCTGTGCCCATCCCTCGTACGCAAACTGTGACACCACGTTGAAACTCACTTAAATCTTGATAACCTGCCATTGTAGCAGCAGTAACCGATCTGACAACTGCGCCGGGCACTTGTTGTCATACAGACGTCGGCGACTGCAGCGCCGTGTTCTTCCTGCTTACATATTTCTGTATGTGAATACGCATGCCTATAGTGTTTCTTTGGCGCATCTGTGTATCAACACAGCCAATCCATCCACGTACGTCCCCACTGAAATGAATGTCACAATTTACTGATTGAAGAGTTATGCACAGGAACACAGGAAACGGGGCAAAGAAGAACGGCTCACAAATCGTCGTCTGCGACACCGTAAAGCTGCTTGCGGAGTGTAGACGCAGATGTGCATGAACTGAGGCAAAGAATTACACACGTAAATAGTTTCCTAGGAAAATAAATATTGATCAGCAATACAACGAATGCTTCGATGGGACGAATTAACACTCAGATATTGTGAGTGAAACTATAACAGCGGTATGCTATTGCACAAGGTAAGTTCGTATTGTTCCATAAGAAAGAAACTACATGGAAACTGAGTTTTTTACGGTTCTTTTTTCATTAACTGCTAATCATATAGAATCACAATACAAATCGTATGTGCATGAAGCAAGTCGTAGCAAAATTCATTCTTGAAACGACAGTCAGGGAAACGAATAAGAACTATTCATTTCCAAGAAGTACGCTACGTGGTAGACTTAAAGTAGCATGAAAATAAAAAAAAAGAGACAGTCATCGAACGTGCTTCCAGAAATAACAAGGGTTTGTTATAAGAACGTTCAGTGATGAACAGGAAACAATTTCGAAGGATCAATGAAAACTGAAAAAAAAGAGCAGATTCTATGGCACATTTGTGATGGTTCGGCCAATGGCAGTTGCGTCCATATAGAACTCAACAGTCTTTACATGTGATAACTCTTTCAGCTTTGAATATGGCTGTTATGCAGTAACTGGATACTAGTTTCAACATAAGATTAAAAATGAAAAAAATAATAAATGTTTGGCTATTATTTTGGTTTACGCCTGTTCTTCTCAGAACTTGAGCTTAATAACATGTTATGCAATTAGGCTCACCTTAATTTACCATTTATAAAATTTACGATCCAGTTAACAAAATTTTTTAACATGACTTTCCTGCATACTACATTTTCATATCCGATACAACCCACCAAAGGGCAAAGGGTGAAAAAAATATTTAAAAAATAAACGCAGATGCATACATTTGGATTTTATGATTCTATCAACATTTCTCAGTTCTTACATAGCTCAAGCTGAGTACATTGTGTTGGCTGCGTATTTATTCATTCTAGTGTTCTACTACTCCATCTCCTCCTTCCGCTTTCGCTGTCCATCTCCTCCTCGCCCCCATCTCTGTCCATCTGGTCATCAGCCCCTCCCTTATATTCACCTCCACCATCACCACCACCACCACCACCACCACCACGACCTCCTCCTCCTGCTCCTCCTGTCTCCTACCGTTCACTCGCCATACCCTCTTGCCACACCTATCTCTGTGTCGATCCCTCCCGCCACCCCCTCTCTCTGTCCATCTCTTCTTACCCCCTTTCTTTGTGCATCTACTCCTTCCACCATTACTTCTCTTCGTGTCTTCGTTCACTATCCCTCTCTGTTCATCTCAGCCTCTCTCTGCCCACCTCTTCATCACCCCTCTCCTTCTCTTTCTATGACCTCTCTCTGTCCATCTGCTCCCCCCACTTTGTGTCTCTGTCCGTCTTACCCTCCATCTATTGGTCCATCTCTTCTTCCCCCCTCTTTGCCGGCCGCGGTGGTCTAGCGGTTCTGGCGCTGCAGTCCGGAACCGCGGGACTGCTACGGTCGCAGGTTCGAATCCTGCCTCGGGCATGGGTGTGTGTGATGTTCTTAGGTTAGTTAGGTTTAAGTAGTTCTAAGTTCTAGGGGACTTATGGCCTAAGATGTTGAGTCCCATAGTGCTCAGAGCCATTTGAACCATTTGAACCCCCCTCTCTCTCCATCCTCTTCATCTCTTTCTCCAACTCTCCTTGCCATCTTCTCTGCCATCACCTCCTCCCTCCTCTCACTAACTGTCTCTTCCTCCCTCCTGTCTTTCCTCAAACATGCCCATCTCCACTTATACCCCACGGAATGCATTCTGATACGATTTGCACAACATCCCAGTCGTGCAGGGGAACCTAGGTGTTATCTGTTACCATCAGTTTCCACATTCACCTACACCTAAATGGGAGCTAGATAGTTCTTACTCCCACAGTGTTTATTTCCAGACGATGAGTAGCATGTGTGTAGGTTTCAGAAAAGATAAATCAACAATCGACCAAATATTCACACTGACGAATATCAGATAAGAACTGGGAGCACAATCATGATACCTTTTGCCTGTTTACAGATTTCATAAAACATATGATAGCATAGTAAGACAGGAAATGTGGAGGATAATGGCAGAGTATGGGATACCTGACGGGCTGATAAAGCAACTAAAATGTGTGTGCTGGAATCAAAGTGTTGAGTGAAAGTACAGGTAGAGTTCTCAGGAGCATTTGAAGTAAAACAGGAGTGAAACATGGAGATATTATATCACCAACCCTGTTCAATTTGGCCCTCAACAGCACCCTGAGGAGGGTAACATGAGAATGCGCACAAGTCACCATGGGAAAAAGATAAATACCCTGGCTTTCATGAATGGTATTGTGCTGAATGGAACATGGAAGAACTGAAGAAAATGGGGACTGTGCTATTGGAAGAAGCAAAGGAAGTAGATCAAGTATAAATGAAAGTAAAACAAAGTTCTTGACAGTAGGAAGAAGAGCTTCTTTAGGACCCAACTATCTAAAAATCTGCAATCTAACAATACAGAAGACAGATACATTCACGTACCTCGGTGTCAACATCAACCAATAAAACCTTACAGAACAAGATATAGTAACAAGAATTCAAGGTGGGGGAAGATGTCTAGGAGCTATGCACAACATCGTAAGATCGAAGTTACTATCTAGACAGGCAAAAATAAGAATATATCAGACCGTTATCAAGCCAATAGTGTGCTATGCAAAGAAAACAGAGATAAAACTCATCACTTTTGAAAATAAAGCAAGGAGAAAAATATTTGCACCAGTGAAAGAAAATTAATAAGGAAAAACAGAGAACTCAGGCAATTATACACACAGCCTCACGTCGTAGCGACTGTGAAAATTAAGAGACTAAGACGATACGGACATGTGAGGAGAAGAGAGGAGAACACGGTAATAAATGCTGTAATGGATGGAGAGGCTGAACGAAAGAGACTACTCGGACGGCCGAGAATGAGATCGAAGGATAATGCCATGGGAGACACGCAGATACTGGGTCTGGGAGATGAAGAAGCAGATGACAGGAAAGTGTAGAAGGCTGGACTGAGGGAGGCCAAGGTCTGGCTGCGGTTTGTGTGGCCCATATAAGTAAGTAAGTAAGTAAATAGCATGTTATCAAATTTAGTTGAAACCGATCGAATGATTAAGCTGAAACATTTAACTAACGTGGCTGAGCCGGTCTGTAGGGTGTTGTTTACTCCATGTGCTTTGCGTGCATCACTTCTTTTCGTTTCTGCAAGGTCCGTATACGTTTCAGCATTTCAATGAAGAAAGATGATTATCACAGCGTCTAAGTGTCTTCGATAAGTAAATGTAATTTGTTCTTGCTTTTAGCAATTTTGAACTAGGATGTGTGCAGAATATGCTGTAATATTCTAATATACAATACGCTATCGAATAAGTGCTTATTTCCTCAGAAAAACACATTTCCTTCGGCGTTGCACTGAGCCTACATTTTGTAGGCAAAAGTAAACGGACAACAACCAAGAACATACATTTTTCATATTAGGTGCATTGTGCTGCCGCCTGCTGCCAGGTACTCCAAATCAATGACCTCATTAGTCATTAGACATCCTGAGAGATCAGAATGGGGCGCACCGCGGAACTCACGAACTTCGAACGAGGACAGGTGACTGGGTGTAACTTGTGTCATACGTCTGTACGCGAGATTTCCACACTCCTAAACATCCCTAGCACCACTGTTTCCGCCTGCTGCCAGGTACTCCAAATCAATGACCTCATTAGTCATTAGACATCCGGAGAGATCAGAGAAGTGGAAACGTGAAGAGACACGTACAGCACAAAAGCGTACAGGCCGACCTCGTCTGTTGACTGACAGAGACCGCCGACACTTGAAAAGTTTCGTAATGTTTAATAGGCAGACATCTATCCAAACCATCATACAGGAAATCCAAACTGCATCAGGATCCACTTTAAGTACTATGACAGTTAGGCGGGAGGTGAGAAAACTCGGATTTCACGGTCGAGCGGCTGTTCATAAACGTCGATAAATGCCAAACGACGCCTCTCTTGGTGTAAGAAGCATGACATCGGACAATTGGATTAAGCTGTGGAAGAACGTTGTGTGGACTGACGAATCACAGTACACAATGTGGCGATCCGATGGCAGGGTGTGTGTATGGCGAATACCCGGTGAACGTCATCTGCCAGAGTGTGTAGTGCCAACAGTAAAATTCTGGGGCGGTGTTGTTATGTTGTGGTCGTGTTTTTCATGGAGGGGGCTTGCACCCCTTGTTGTTCAGCGTGGCAGTATCACAGCACAAGCCTACATTGATGTTTTAAGCACCTTCTTGCTTCCCACTGTTGAAGAGCAATTCGGGGATGGCGACTGCATTTTTCAACAGGATCGAGCACCTGTTCATAATGTACGAATGTTCAAAAGTGTGTGAATTCCTATGGGACCAAACTGCTGAGGTCATCGGTCTCTAGACTTACACACTACTTAAACTAACTTATGCGTAGAACAACACACACACCTATGCCCCAGGGTGGACTCGAAACTCCGGCGGGACATAATGCACGGACTGTGGCGGAGTGGTTGCACGGCAGTAACACACCAGTAATGACCTGGCCTGCACAAAATCCTGACCTTAATTCTATAGACCATCTTTAGGATGTTTTGGAACGCCGCCTTCGTGGCAGGCCTCAGCGAGCGACATCTTTACCTCCCCTCAATGCAGCACTCCGTGAAGAATGGGTGGCCATTCCCCAAGAAATTTTCCAGCACCTGATTGAACGTGTGTCTTCGACAGGGGAAGCTGTCATTAAGGCTAAGGGGTGGGTCAACATCATATTTAATTCCAGCATTACCTATGGAAGGCGCCACGAACTTGTAAGTCATTTTCAGCCAGGTGTCGGGATACTTTTGATAACATAGCGTATGTATGGCAACGACCCATGCTTCCACATTTTAAAGAAACACTGCAAGAGGAAGGAGAGCGTGAAGTAGGCGAAAAGAAATTATGACAACGATGATGCTGTTTCAGTGAGCAAACGCGCCAGAACATCAAAGAGTGTGCCTTGACCAGCAAAAAAGATGTTCCGTGCCATCTACGAGTGTCTATCTGACATAACGAATGAAACCCAGAAAAGTCACTCATGTTCGAGCTTACTACAAACTACTGGCCATTAAAATTGCGACACCAAGAATAAATGCAGCTGATGAGCGGGTATTCATTGGACAAATATATTATACTAGAACTGACATGTGATTACATGATGTGCATAGATCCTGAGAACTCAGTACCCAAAACAACCACCTCTGGCCGTAATAACAGCCTTGACACGTTCGGGCATTGAGTCAAATAGAGCTTGAATAGCGTGTACAGGTACAGCTGCCCATGCAGCTTCAACACGATACCACAGTTCACCAAGAGTAGTGACTGGCGTATTGTGACGAGCCAGTTGCTCGGCCACCATTGACCAGACGTTTTCAATTGGGGAGAGATCTGGAGAATGTGCTGGCCACGGCAGCAGTCGAACATTTTCTGTATCCAGAAAGGCCCGTACAGGACCTGCAACATGCGGTCGAGCATTATCCTGCTGAAACGTAGGGTTTGGCAGGGATCGAATGAAGGGTAGAGCCACGGGTCGTAACACATCTGAAATGTAACGTCCGCTGTTCAAAGTGCCATCAATGCGAACATGAGGTGACCGAGACGTCTAACCAATGGCACCCCATACCATCACGCCGGGTGATACGCCAGTATGGCGATGACGAATACACGCTTCCAATGTGCGTTCACCGCGATGTCGCCAAACACGGATGCGACCATCATGATGCTGTAAACAGAACCTGGATTCATCCGGAAAAATGACGTTTTGCCATTCGTTCACCCAGGTTCGTCGTCGTTAAGTACACCATCGCAGGCGCTCCTGTCTGTGATACAGCGTCAAGGGTAACCGCACCCACGGTATCCGAGGTGATAGTCCATGCTGCTGCAAATGTCGTAGAACTGTTCGTGCAGATGGTTGTTGTCCTGCAAACGTCCCCATCTGTTGATTCAGGGATCGAGATGTGGCTGCACGATCCGTTACAGCCATGCGGATAAGATGCCTGTCATCTCGACTACTAGTGATGCGAGGCCGTTGGGATCCAGCACGGCGTTCCGTATTACCCTCCTGAACCCACCGATTCCATATTCTGTTAAGTCATTGGATCTCGACCAACGCGAGCAACAATGTCACGATACGATAAACCGCAATCGCGATAGGCTACAATCCGACCTTTATCAAAGTCGGAAACGTGATGGTGCGCATTTCTCCTCCTTACACGAGGCATCAAAACAACGTTTCACCAGGCAACGCCGGTCAACTGCTGTTTGCGTGTGAGAAATCGGTTGGAAACTTTCCTCATGTCAGGACGTTGAAAGTGTCGCCAGCGGCGACAACCTTGTGTGAATGCTCTGAAAAGCTAATCATTTGCATATCACAGCATTTTCTTCCTGTCGGTTAAATTTTGCGTCTGTAGCACGTCATCTTCGTGGTGTAGCAATTTTAATGGCCAGTAGTGTATTTGCGCTGTGCACTAAATGAAAAACAGTTCTCTGATTCACACAAATAAGGAACCCTTTTCTTGCAATTCTGTAGAAAGTAACGGATGAAAAAGTTTCTCAGCCTAATTTCAAAAATAATCATAAAATAACATTTTGTGTCAGTTGCATAACAGTACTCATTTGTTCTAGTTGTCAGTTTATAAACAAAGGCTCCTAAAGCAATGCCTTAAAACATGTAATTACTAGTATGAAAAACGTATTTGAGCCCTGATAATAAATGCTATGGGGCACTGTTGTACCTTTGAACACTCTTCTGACTTTTGAATTTTGCTAGCTTCGTAGCAGAAGTTTAATAAATTTTACTATTCCAACTTGAAATGACAGCTTTCACTTTATGTGTGCTGTATTTTTTCTGAAATTACACAAATTACTCCGGAAAGTAAGCTTTTCCCACCTAAGGGAAACTTCCACGGCAAGAAATTATCCTCTACATAGGAACAATATTCTACTGACACTTAAATCTGTCACAACAGAAAAGTTATTGCCAGTACTGTCGTCTGTCTGTTACGTTATTACACTGCTGCACACAAGTAATCATAATGTGAAATTCAATTAAGAAAAAGTATTATCGAAAAACAGTTACAAGTTAAAAAAATTCTGAAATATCCTTGGGGGCTTAATTAAAAAGAAAAGGCTAATATTAATGAATAAATGCAATAATTTTACTAGCTGCGTTGGCCCTGACGGTTATTAGCACGCAATCTGACTGCATAAAATAAAAATAAAGAATGACAAGGAATTTCCATTAACACAATTTATTAATTAAGTCCCCTGCAACTATAAAAGCTACGAAACAACAAAGCACAAGCGTAACTGTTCTGTGTGTGGTAGTGTGACTCAGCGTACATGTATCTGGCTCGGTTCTTTCTCAATACGACAAAATAGTTTAAACACCATTTACAATGAACTAATTGAGAAACCAGAAATACTATAATTGCACCGGCCGTGGTGGCCGTGCGTTTCTAGGCGCTGCAGTCCGGAATCGCGGGACTGCTACGGTCGCAGGTTCGAATCCTGCCTCGGGCACGGATGTTTGTGATGTCCTTAGGTTGGTTAGGTTTAAGTAGTTCTTAGTTCTAGGGGACTGATGACCTAATATGTTAAGACCCATAGTGCTCAGAGCCATTTGAACCATTTTGAACGATGTATGCACATAGAAACCAGAATTACAAGTCTAATAAATGAACACGAGCCAGATGCTTTGTTGAATGTACCTGTGAGCAAGAGGGATTGTTATTAAAGAAAACTGTAATACGTTTTTACCTCATTATATATTGACGAAAATATTCCTTTATACCAGCATCATGAATCAAAAGCCCATCTCCTTTCTCAAATATATTCTGACAATTGCATCTTCTTCCATCTATACATTACACCAACCGAACAGTACAACATTTTAGTCAACACTCAGATCGTCTACTCTCTCGCCCTGCCCTCGACATCCTCTAAACTACTACTGCGCCAGTGGAGGCGGCGGAATAATAATCCTTGGCGCAATCTCTGGCGCTGTGACTCAGTGTAGCCACCTTTCAAATATAAGCTGTTAGAAACTGACACAAATCTCCATTTCTACAATAGGGGAATTTTTTTAAAATCATTATGAAAACTCAGTTCATTTGCAACCATCACATTTTCCATGGTACAAGACCTTCTTCTTTTCCGAGATTCAAGTTGGTCCACGACTGACTATGTATGGCTTAACCATCCAAACGTTATGTGACTTGTTTTACAAATAGACAGAAATTTATTCATCATAGATCTCTGCAACTGTAGAATTAACGATATCCTCCTATAAGCTTTAATATGTTATACAGTACTTAAATATGTAGAACTCGTAATATTTACAAATGCGGCAGAAAACAACCTCATCTCTCACAACAACAAAATCATTAGGAAATTCCAGAAACAGCTTATGGCAATCTCCAGTGCCTGTTCCTTCATGTGATCCTAAAATGGTCAGCAGATGGAAACATCGACCAGGAATCATCATTTGTTCCGAGATACACTATGCTCCAGGTACAGCACTCTCCCATACACACTATAATGTTTTGGTCGATCAAAGCAACTTTTTAAATTTGGCATTTTAGCCTTACTTTGCCTGAGAACAACGCACCGACCAACCAATATAAACTTTTCATTCAGAAAACCTAAGCTGGGAACTGAGGAGCTTCAGAAAATTAGCACACTAATGTTTTAGTGTGATGAATGTTTGAATGTAGCCTCCAGAAAAGAAATTATAATTTCGGAAAACTTACGTGCTCGATACTACCCAACGTTCGCGTTCACAACAACTGTTGTGGGTAGCACCGCAAGATCAGTGGATTAGTATCTCTGCAGCACGATTCCTGTAGAGTACAGTACAGTTTGGAAACGTCGCGGAGAAACGCCACGCTTTTACCAGTACCTGTAGTCCCTTCCAATGCGGTCTGATCATTCAGTGTGTAAGCTACCTGTCCTATTAAATTCGGTTTGGATGCCAATATTCACGGTGTTTCACAATTCATGTTACACACTTCTAGAGGTTGTAGAAGGGAGAAGTTCTACATAGGAACCCATGTTCGGAAACGGTTCATTTCCATGTTACAAAGAAAACAAGAGCTACCTAATCGCTCGCTAGATGTCTCTTACGTAGTTCGTCCGTTTTGGTAGGCTACATACGTTCATGAATGACAGTATGACGCACTGTCACGTGATGTCCTCTGGTTCCATCTGCCTTGTGTTCATGTTTCCTGGTGATGCGTCATTGACTAATACTGCAGTAACACTATGCCTGAGTACACGCCCGAAGTGTACACCGATATGTTGTTAATTTATGGTGAAGCTCGCCCTAATGGATGGCAAGCTCAATGTCTGCACCACGAGTACTTTCCAGGTCGTGTGACTCCATCTCATCCCTTATTTGCCAAAGTAGAACAACAACTGCAGGAAAGTGGGGAATTCATAATCAGAAGGGCAAACTGTTGTGCTCCAAGAAGGTAGCACACTGTCACATTGGAAGAGAAAGTGCTTCATGAAGGTGCAGAGAACCCATCGGCGAGTACTCGAGCCAATTCACGTGACTTGCATGTGCTTACAACTCCACCCATACCATCCTTAGAAGGTACAAGCCATGCTCCCGGTGGGTTTTGTCACACGTGCCGATTTCTGTACCTGGTTTTTACACTGTTGTATGGATTTTCCCCAGTTTCCAAGACTAAGCGCATTTCAACAGGGAAGGTGTTTTGAACGCACGAAGTAGCCACACTTGGGATCAAGAAAACTCTAGAGCTACGTATACAAGACGATTTCAGCACACCTTCGGCATCAATGTCTGGGCATGTGTCTGCGATGCTCGTGTGATTGGTGCCTGGTACTGTTCCTGCAACAAGTGATCGCGGAGTTTTAGAAAGGTGTGCGATTGGACATTCGGTACGAATTGTGGTGCCAGCATGATGGCGTGGCAGTACATTTTGCAATTCCGCGTCCGAAACCATCTGGACATAGTGCTCGGGGCAGGTTGATCGGTCGATATGGACCACATGCTAGGCCACCGATACCCCAGATTTCATCCCTTTGGATTTTATCTTGTGGGGACACACGAAGAGTCTTGTTTACGAGACCGCTGTCGAGTCAGAGGACGGATCGTGGCTGCGGCAGAAGTGATTAACCACATGTTACGCATGTTGGTCAGAGTTTATGCGAACTTACTGCGCAGACTCACTGTGTGAACTGAAAATGGTGGCCGGCAGATGTGGCCAAGCGGTTCTAGACGCTTTAGACTGGAACCGTGCGACTGCTACGGTCGCAGGTTCGAATCCTGCATCGGGCAAGCATGTGTGTGATGTCCTTAAGTTAGTTACGTTTAAGTAGTTCCAAGTTCTAGGGGACTGATGACCTCAGATGTTAAATCCAATAGTGCTCAGACCCGTTTGAACCATTTGAAACTGGTGGTCGTCTTATCTGAAACCTGGTTGGTAGGTACTCAGAGAGCTCACAGGATAAGGGTACTGTTGTGGATGGGGCCGTAAACAGTTACTCTGAGTTGCACATTCACACACACGACTTTATTTTTCTAAGAACCCCTTGTTTACACATTGCTTTAAAGATCACAATTAACAATATGTCTGAAAGCGTAGTTAAAGAAAACTTAAGATGCTTTCTGGGCTGAAGGCCCAAACACCACACCCAAAACAAGAATGGCTGAAGGCCTGGCTTAGAAATCAAAAGCAATTAAAAACAGAAGGTAAATTTTAAAAAAATGCACTTGAAACAACTAGCGGCTGAAAGCCTACACTACACGTCTCAAGGACAACTATAACTAAAACACATTAATAAACAATTTTACTAGCCAAGAAAATTCCTTTTAAACCTACAATAGAACGGCCAAACGCCTAATTAAAGAAATATTATCTTATTGCACGGCTGAAGGCCACAAACAATTTAAAACAATGGCTGAAAGCCTGAACAACAAGTCAGACAGACAATTTATAATACACCCCTTCCTTCTTATTAAAAAATTTTTCCTTTAAAGAATACACATGGCTGAAGGCCTTATTAAAAGGGGTTAACGTAAATCCTCAGCTAAAGGCCACACATAACACATCAAACAACTAACGGCTTAGGGCCTGGATTACAATCAATTTCAAATAGAACCAATTTTAAGGAAAATAAATCTTTTAAAAAATAAAATCAATCTTCAAAACTTTAATTTAACACGGATGAAGGCCTTTTATGTAAAATTTAGAACAACTGAGTTAAAACACGGCTGAAGGTCTCCGACAATACTTCAAACTAAAATGGAAATCACAATCTGAAACAAACAGAACAAATGGTACTCAGAAGTGTTCCAAGGATCGGCCTGAGAAGGTAGCTCAAACGTCAGGTGAGGTGATACAGGCAGCCAAGAGTTGAAGTTAAATAATCGGATGGCAAACCAAACGAGGGAGGGCCCAAGGACCTACCAACAATTTAACCAGTTCCCTTCCGTCCAACCAACGGCACAACGATGGAAAATATCGGCCGAGGACGAGGATACGAACAGCACTACATCTTCAGAAATTGGCGTCTAAAAACAGCCAAGGGAACAATAACCACTCTAAGCAAAATATGAACCAAACAATTTAAAAAGCTGTCTAACTTCAGGCCATGTCGGACAGCATCAACATGATGAGGAAAGCCGGAAAACTATGCTAAGGACCAGGGCAGGTAACTGGGGCGTTAACGGCCACAGGGCAGAAAATACCGCTGGTGCACCTCACTGGCAAGTAACAGTCAATTTGATAATTAATCACAATATAGGAAGACGGCTGCAAGATTTCGCTAACTCCAACTCATCACGCGATGCTGCTAGCCCGAACGGCCAAGGGGGCAACAACCCACAAATGAACAAGGAGGTGTCACAATAGTTGAGGTTTCATAACCGGTTAACCGACCACTTAACTTAAGCGTCCAGATTCGGTGGGCAACGAACTTGTCGCTCTCGCAGCTAGCGCCTCACGATCCGACAGCGCGTGCACGCCGCCACAGGTCCCGGCCTATCCTCGCACCAAACAGCATTAAAATAGCTGCTCAGTCAAAACCACACAAGCTACACACGGTTCCACGAAAGCACTTCCACAAACAACTCGAACAATACTAAATCCAGTGACTGTGGAGCAACAAGGACGAATCACAAGTCGACACACACAGAGAACCTAGAAGCGGTCGGCGACCAAATACACGTCGTCAAATGAGACGACCGACCGAACGACCAACCAAGGTCGTCCCCACTCAAGCCATGTGTGTCGGCAATGGTTGGGTGAGTCATGGCTGTCCCGACCTCAATGCTGCTCCGTCCCGACTGAACTCCCGACACACGACGACCTGCAAATACTAGCAGCTACTCCAAAAATAGTACGACAGTGTTCTTATCGATAAGCGCTGCTGCTGCCACTCACGGGCAGGCAAGCCAGTAACTCGAATAAGAAACGGGACGGCAGTACCGCAAAGACAAGATGTCAAGCAATAAACGGCACAAACACGAGCCGCACACGGCTCAATATCGAATAGCTTGTACTTTCACAATAACTAGGAGTGACATCTGTACATCTTGCTTTCCTTGTAACATGGGAACGAACCGTTTCCGCACATAGGTTGCTATGTAAAATTTGATTTACTAAGTCCATCTACAAACTTTAGAAGTGCGCAACACGAATTATGAAGGCCTCTTGTATTCAAAGTCTAGAGCGAAGACATGATATCAACAGTGCTATCTATCAACAATTTTTATGCGGTAGAACTGAAGAAGGGTAGGTATAGTTTAGTTCACACAGCGGAATAATAGCCGGCATTAATAAATATCTGAACGGATTTTATAACTGTATTAATAATTGATAAGCTCATAGCATTGTTTCAAAACTTAGCTTCTAGCCGAGTTGTTTGCAGTGAGTGAGCCTGGCTCAGTCTGTAACTGTAGCTTTTTCTGTTTACAAATCTGGAATTTAGTGAGACAAAATATGCACGTTGTGTATAAAGTGATGATTTACCTTCTCTCTGTGTATCTCCAGCTGATAGTTTACCTTTTCGGCAGGAAAAATATGCAGTGAAATAGCTGAGGCATACTGCTTAATGCATTTTGGGAAACGGGTATACTGATTGTAACAGTGGGTCAGAAAGACACGTATCTCTACTGAAGGCCCAAAGTCTCTAATATTACGTGAGCACGATGCAGATTGCAAAAATGGTGCAAATGGCTTTGAGCACTATGGGACTCAACTTCTGAGGTCATTAGTCCCCTAGAACTGAGAACTACCTAAACCTAACTAACCTAAGGACATCACAAACATCCATGCCCGACGCAGGATTCGAACCTGCGACCGTAGCGGTCACGCGGTTCCAGACTGCAGCGCCTTTAACCACACGGCCACTTCGGCCGGCCAGATTGCAAAGTGCACACTCTATCGTAAAGATATTAGAAACTCTAAACAGTGACATGAGATCACGAATAAACCACTCAAACTTTGATTCAAAAGAGTATGATTTTATCTAACGCATAATGATGGCCACAATGAATTTCAAACGCATTACTATGTGTAGAAAACTATTCAGAAGATGAGCGTATAATGAGTGGAACGGCGCTAGTGTTTGGATGGACTAATTAATGTACACCCATTTCCATACTATGCTTCGGGAACTGAACGTCTCACCAAACAACGTTTCAGGTTCATTGCATAAAGGCACTGTACTTCATTGTTAGTATGAAGGAAGTTACTGCTGTTTCGGCATTTTCTTCATTTAGCCTGAACTTTGTTGTCAGTTATTGTAATGACTCTGATAACCAGTAAACTCAGGGTATAGCCCAAGGTCCAGAAGAACAATATACCAACCAGTTCTATTGCGAGCTCAGTTAATAGCCCAGCCTACAAATCAATGAGAGAATTAATGAACCAATTGAAAGACAAGACAATAAGCAAGACAGAAGCAATAGAGCTTATAGATGTAATTCATTTAATATTGTCACTTAATTATCTCTCTTTCACATAATTAATTTTCTTGCTTCCTTTGGGCTAGCAATGGGAAGCCCCTTTAGTGGCTTGTTAGTAAAAATATTTACAAATCATGTAGAGAACGAAATATTGACACTAAAAGATATCATCGCAAACGAAGTCAAATTCTGTAAAAGGTATGTGGATGACACTCTCGTTCTATTTGATGGCACAAATGATGAAGTAATAGACATTTTTAATATATTCAGTAGCTCACATGAAAATATCAAATTCGACTTTGAGCATGAAGAGAACAAGACCATACCTTTTCTTGAGATGAAAATATCAAAACATAACCAAAAGCTGCCTTTCGACGTTTACAGAAAACCTATTGGTACAGATAACGCAATATCAAACTTCACCACGCAACCCATCGTCTGCAGAAAAGCTGCATATACACTCCTGGAAATTGAAATAAGAACACCGTGAATTCATTGTACCAGGAAGGGGAAACTTTATTGACACATTCCTGGGGTCAGATACATCACATGATCACACTGACAGAACCACAGGCACATAGACACAGGCAACAGAGCACGCACAATGTCGGCACTAGTACAGTGTATATCCACCTTTCGCAGCAATGCAGGCTGCTATTCTCCCATGGAGACGATCGTAGAGATGCTGGATGTAATCCTGTGGAACGGCTTGCCATGCCATTTCCACCTGGCGCCTCAGTTGGACCAGCGTTCGTGCTGGACGTGCAGACCGCGTGAGACGACGCTTCATCCAGTCCCAAACATGCTCAATGGGGGACAGATCCGGAGATCTTGCTGGCCAGGGTAGTTGACTTACACCTTCTAGAGCACGTTGGGTGGCACGGGATACATGCGGACGTGCATTGTCCTGTTGGAACAGCAAGTTCCCTTGCCGGTCTAGGAATGGTAGAACGATGGGTTCGATGACGGTTTGGATGTACCGTGCACTATTCAGTGTCCCCTCGACGATCACCAGTGGTGTACGGCCAGTGTAGGAGATCGCTCCCCACACCATGATGCCGGGTGTTGGCCCTATGTGCCTCGGTCGTATGCAGTCCTGATTGTGGCGCTCACCTGCACGGCGCCAAACACGCATACGACCATCATTGGCACCAAGGCAGAAGCGACTCTCATCGCTGAAGACGACACGTCTCCATTCGTCCCTCCATTCACGCCTGTCGCGACACCACTGGAGGCGGGCTGCACGATGTTGGGGTGTGAGCGGAAGACGGCCTAACGGTGTGCGGGACCGTAGCCCAGCTTCATGGAGACGGTTGCGAATGGTCCTCGCCGATACCCCAGGAGCAACAGTGTCCCTAATTTGCTGGGAAGTGGCGGTGTAGGATCCTACGGTCTTGGCGTGCATCCGTGCGTCACTGCGGTCCGGTCCCAGGTCGACGGGCACGTGCACCTTCCGCCGACCACTGGCGACAACATCGATGTACTGTGGAGACCTCACGCCCCACGTGTTGAGCAATTCGGCGGTACGTCCACCCGGCCTCCCGCATGCCCACTATACGCCCTCGCTCAAAGTCCGTCAACTGCACATACGGTTCACGTCCACGCTGTCGCGGCATGCTACCAGTGTTAAAGACTGCGATGGAGCTCCGTATGCCACGGCAAACTGGCTGACTCTGACGGCGGCGGTGCACAAATGCTGCGCAGCTAGCGCCATTCGACGGCCAACACCGCGGTTCCTGGTGTGTCCGCTGTGCCGTGCGTGTGATCATTGCTTGTACAGCCCTCTCGCAGTGTCCGGAGCAAGTATGGTGGGTCTGACACACCGGTGTCAATGTGTTCTTTTTTCCATTTCCAGGAGTGTAGATTAATGGTATACAGAACCCTAAGATTTCCACTTCAACATACAGAACACGGACAAGAAATAGACATCATAAAATGCCTCACAATAAACAATGGATATGATTGTTCTCTCGTTAATAAAATGTCACAACAAGTAAAAAATAAATTGAACAAACAACATCAAACAACACTCACAACTGTCAGGAACCCAGTAGTTAAATAGTTAAAAATGCCATACGTTGGTATAAAGTCTGACAAATTAGCAAGGCTGCTGGAAATCTTAAATGTACAAAGAAGCTTCAGCACGAACAATATCCTAAGTAGGAAGCTAAAAAAACAGAAGAATCGAAATTTTCAATCAAAATATGGAGCAAATATTGGTAATGAAATAATCGAATTCAAAGTACTCAAAATTCTTGAATAATCTTAAGTCAGTTATAATGCAATAGATCTAAGATTGTGAAACAAACAACTGCCAGACTCTCGGTATCGTGAATATCGATACAAAATTTGGTGATCGGTATTCAGACGCTGCAAGGGGGGCCATATTCTATTCAGTGTATATTGTTCACATATATGTAGAAAAAAATTATTACAGTGAATTACGCCAGAAAACAGTGCCAAAATAAATAGTGCAACAGTCTAATGTCTCACAATAGCTCCGCCAGCGCATCAATGGTGCAAACGACACAGAGTATGTATGCCAAAATACACACATCAAAAAACGTTTTGCATCACCTCGGTTCCGAGAGTTCCGGAGCCTCTACAGAAAATTGAAATAGAGATCAACATAAACATCATTCCTGCCCTTTTAATTGCTCATAAAAATCACACAATGCATGTTGTTCCACCAAACAGCGAGATCTTCAGAGGTGGTGGTCAAGACTGTTGTACATGCTGGTACCTCTAACACCCAGTAGCACGTCCTCTTGCATTGATGCATGCCTGTATTCGTCGTGCCAAACTATCCACAAGTTCATCAAGGCACTGTTGTTCCAGATTGTCCCTCTCCTGAAGGGCGATTCGGCATGGATCCATCAGAGTGGTTGGTGGGTCACGTGGTCCCAGGTACGTTCGATATGGTTCGTGTCTGAATAACATGCTGACCACTCAAGCTGAGCAATGTCGCTATCCTGTAGGAAGTCATTCACAAGATGTGCACGACGGGGAAGCGAATTGTCGTCCATGAGGACGAATGCCTCGCCAATATGCTGCAGATATTTTGCACTATCAGTCTGAGGATGGCAGCCGTTACAGCGACTTCCACGACCACCAGCAGCGTACGTCGGCCCCACATAATGCCACCCCAAAACAGCAGGGAACCTCCACCTTGCTGCACTCACTGGACATTGTGTGTAAGGCGTTCAGCCTGACCGGACTGCCTCCAAACACTTCTCCGACGATTGCCTGGTTGAAGACATATGCGACACTCATCGGTTAAGAGAACGTGATGCCAATCCTGAGCGGTCCATTCAGCATGTAGTTGGGCTCATCTGTACCGTGCTCCATGGTATCGTGGTTGCAAAGATGGACCTCGCAATAGACGTCAGGAGTGAAGCCTATTGCGCACAATTTGAGACCTAACACGACGTCCTGTGGCTGCACGAAAAGCATTATTCGACAGGGTTCCTCCAAGCCATAATCCACTGCAGTAGTAGCCCTTGGGCGGTCTCAGCGAGGCATGTCATCGACAGACCTGTGTCTCTGTATCTCCTCCACGTCCGAATTATATCCCTTTGGTTCACTCCGAGACACCTGGATACATCCCTCGTTGAGAGCTCCTACTGACACAAATTAACAATGCGGACGCGTCCGAACAGCGATATTGTCCGTCTAGGTATGGTTGAACTACAGACACCACGAGTCCTATACCTCCTTCCTGGTGGAATGACTGGAACTGATCGACTGTCGGACCCCCTCCGTCTAATACGCGCTGCTCATGCGTAATTGTTTACATCTTGGCGGGTTTATGGACATCTCTGAACAGTCAAATGGATTCCGGGGTGATGCAAAACTTGTTTTGATGGCTCTGAGCACTATGTGACTTAACTTCTGAGGTCATCAGTTCAGTAGAACTTAGAACAACTTAAACCTAACTAACCTAAGGACATCAGACACATCCATGCCCGAGGCAGGATTCGAACCTGCGACCGTAGCGGTCACGCGGTTCCAGAGTGTAGCGCCTAGAACCGCTCGGCCACCCCGGCCGGAACTTTTTTTGATGTGTGTAATATGTGAACAGCAGTCAAATAAAAAAGTGTGTCACACAAATTTTGCACCGTAACAACAGATGCGTCCCGCACAGGCTGTGTTGTCGATCATAATAAAGAACGAGACACAGCTCCACACCAGCATAAGGCATCATAGGGCATCAATTTCTGACCAATCACTGCCCCTCCCCCTCCCTCCAAATACCCCAACAGCCACGTCAGCTGCCAATAATAAACAACAAGTCCTATGTTAATTTATTTTAAGAAATTTTATTTTAAAGCAAAAATTTTCTGTGTGTATAAATGTCTGAAGATGAACAGAACATGCTCGAAACGCTTTGTAATATGTGAATTTAAAAGTAAAACAAATAAAAGTGGCTGACAGCAGACGATACAAGTAAGTAATATGCAACAAGGTCATGGTTGCCCAAGGTGTCCAGTATGGCAGAATTGCTTCAAAAGAGTTTCACTTAGCAACTCGACTCTACGACCCTCTGGTTACTCTTTCAACTGCACCAACCGCTGCCTCTAAACTGCACTAAGCGGCTAGTACTTCACCCGACGAGCGCCATAAAGAGGCTATCTTTTTCTGAAAATTGATCATCGGGTGCTCCCACTTTTCTCTTTCCTTACTGACCAAACCCTGAACGTACCATCAATTCGAACAAATTTGGTGACCGCTAGCAGGGGCGGTCGCCTTGCGAGTTCGCCAAAGACAGTGTACTTTCAGAGATCGATTACCCGGTACAAAAACATCTTTACATGGTGTCTGCGATACAGAGTATGCAGAATGAAAAATCAGTTCTGGAAGTTGTGTCAATGATGGATAGCTTTCAAGTGTACTTAAGGCTTCCATTTGCATAGTGAACAGAAAAGGCACTAGTACTGTGCCCTGTGGCTCATTTAACTTTTCCCACCGCTGTGATACGTGCGCTTACCAAACACTGAAAAACCCGTCCGCCGGGGTCTCTCCAACCCGCCCCGTTGCCTCCGCTGCAGACAGGTCAATGGCCGACCTTTTTTTTCCGCCGCTGTTGTTTTGCCGCTGCAGTTCGACACATCTCCAGCGAATTTTGCGAGCGCCGGCGCTTATCATTAAAATGCGATTAACTGTGAAATCGGGAGCGCGCCCGTGTAATGAAACTCATTACGATGCGATTACGTTAATGGCCAGTGGGATTTCCCAGAAGCCGGAAGTGCCGGTAAATATTTGTCCTGAGCGACGTCATTAGCTTCGGCTAGCACCGCGCACCTGTTTAAATCTCGTCGCGGCCCGGAAAACTGCACAACTTCCGCCCTCCCCCCCCCCCCCCGCCCCGGCACATCTGCCAGAAAAGGGAGGGGTGGTGGTTAGCTAGGTGTGGTGCGCAAACTGTTGTACTGAATTTGGTTTAGCCGTCACAGCAGACGGCCTGAGATGCCTCTAGAAAAATTCATCGTCATCGCTCCACCATCATCCACCCTTTTCAGGTGGGCAACCAGCGGGGGAAGTTGTGCAGTTTTCGGGTCGTGGAGAGATTTAAACAGGAATTTACCTGGTGTAGAAGTACGAAACCGGAAAATGTTTACGATAATTAAACGTCTGTTGTTTGAAACTGACAAACAATATTTTATTCAAAATAATCTTAATTGCTGTTTAACATTTGTCCCACCTCTCCGGTAGGCTATGAATGCCATGCCAAAAAATAAAAAGAAAACAGTACATCTTTTGAAGCAGAACAGTCTGTGAGCCATTTTCGTACATTTTGATACGAATTGAAGCGTTGTTCAGAGAGAGCGTGCTCCAGTGATGCCAACATATAATAATCTGACGAAGCCAAGTCTGGAGTATAAGCCGCATCCCCTGTATTGTCCAACTGAACGGCTCGATCGTTTCCCTGACACGTTTTGCTGTGTGTGATGGGGCGTTATCATGGAGCGATATGACTTTGTGTGGCCTTTTTCCATATTCCGGTCGTTTTTCACGTAATGCTCCATTTAAATCAATCATTTGCTTTTGGTAGCGATCAGTGTTAACGTTTCACCAGGTTTTGCAGCTCATAATAGTTGACACCCTTCTGATCCCACCAAACACAGCGCATTGTCTTCTTTCCAAAGCGATATGGTCATGCAGTGAATGTCGATGGTTTGCCTGGATTCACCCATGAGTTACGACGCTTAGCATCGTTAAAATATATCTTTTTCATCACCTGTCACTATTCGAAGGGGAAACGAATTTCTTTTGTATCTGGCGAGCAGCATTTCGCAAATGGTCTTTCTATTTGCTTGCTGTCTTTCATTCAGTTCATGCGGAACCCATTTTCCCACTTTCTGCACCTTTCCCATAGCATTCAACGCCAGAGAAACGTCTTTCTGCTTTACATTCAATTGTTCTGCCAGTTCCTGTTGAGTTTGAATATCAACTCCATCCAATAAGGCCTGCTGTTCGTTGTCTTCTAACTTCTTCGGTGGTTTCCCGCGCTCGTCGTTTCTCACGTTAAAATCACAATTTTTTGGAACCGCTCGAAAGACTGTGTTCTCCCAAGAGCATGTTCGCTGAAAGCTTCGACAAGCATTCGATGACATTCTGCAGCAGTTTTATTCAAATGATAACAGAAAACCAATGCTGTCCGCAAATCGTAGTTCGTAGGTACAAAAGTCGACATGTTTACGGGTTTGTAACATATACCGATTTACGGAATTTGGGTTACTGTGTGTGTTGACATTCGTCGTCAGCCGTTACAGGAAGCAGATGGCGCTGCAGACGCGCTCTCACGGGCCGTACACTGGCGGCTATCACAATCTACAGGGAAATTCCGGTTTCATACTTCTATACCTGGTAAGTTTTCAGTTGAGATTGTGAACTCAATTGCTAGTTCAATTGAGTTCATCAGTTAAGTTTATCTTTTCACTCTGAGTCCATCTGTTTACTTTCTTTCAGTTTTTAGTTGAACCTATAAGGGGTAACAAAAAAGTTTCCTTTTGAAGGCTTCGCTGTAGCGTATATGCAACGTAGTGCTACTCTGTTGCGAGTATATAACCACTGACAAGTAGACAAGGGTAAGGGTGGCAGTCTTGATTTCCCGGCGTGCGTGCGGTAAATCCGGAAACGTCAAGTATGACGAAGTTATCACTAAATATTTCTGTAAGGTTGTGGAACCTAGGCTGTTGGATGTAAATGTCAAATGGAAACACCTTCAGCCATCATAATTTACAGTTTTACTTTGACTGTGGATCCAGTTACAGCGTTACATTTCGCCGTCTTCAGGCCTCCCCAGACTTGTAGGAAGAATCATACCTCTTGCACAGTCGACAGAGGGACGAACATTCAGTTACTGGTATCTGCAGATTTGCCGGCCGGAGTGGCCGAGCGGTTCGAGGCGCTACAGTCTGGAACCGCGCGACCGCTACGGTCGCAGGTTCGAATCCTGCCTCGGGAATGGATGTATGTGATGTCCTTAGGTTAGTTAGGTTTAAGTAGTTCTAAGTTCTAGGGGACTGATGACCACAGCAGTTAAGTCCCATAGTGCTCAGAGCCATTTGAACCATATCTGCAGATTTACTCTTAACACATCGATCCCTTTGATTGTCACTTGCCGACTCATTTCCAAATGTGTCCAAGGAGGACAAACTAGATGTTATTCTTTCTTAGTTGCCGAAGGACTAACACCAAAAGACATTCATCAAGGAATTAAAATGTGTATGGGTCAGCACGTTCGTCGAAAACCACCGTTGTGGAAAGATGTGCCAAGTTCCGTTTTGGTCGCGATCACACACAAGACATCAGCATAGAGCAGATTTCGTAAAGTGTAAGTTAGGCCAAAACAATTGGAAGCACTCGAGAACCCGCCGTATACTCCTGATCTTTTGTCATGCGATTATCATGCCTCTGGACCCTCAAAAACGACCTCGAAGGGTCCATTATTCGTGTCGGAGGAGGATGTGAAGCAGGCAGCTACGGATATCTTCACGCAGCAGAACACAGAGTTTTATAACATGGGTATTTCAAAACTGGTGAGTCGGTCGGATGATTGCCTCAACGCTCACGGTGTTTTTGTCTCTTTGACATACCGATTATGGATTGTACGGCTTTCGAACAGTAAGTTCCTGATCACTCCTTATATTTCTATAGTTCTCATTATCCCTATGCATTAATTTTCAATTGAATCTTAGCTCCCATTTCAATTTTTCAGTTGAGTTTTTAAACGAGCATATCGACTTTTTAGTACCCATTTTTCTTTTCCCATTTTAACGAGCGGAGTAATCGTCAAACAGATACTCTTATTGCTTCACACGATGTGTCACCAAAATCTTCAGAAGTGAAACCACTGCACAGATAACTGCCCGGTATATCTCTGGACGTGTTTTAATTTTCAAGACATTCAACAGAAGCTCTTGCAGAATATTTAGTAAGATATCTGGCTATATTGGCTACGTTTTTCACGGTGGTTCCCTTGTTTAAAATCTTGTCGGTGTTCAGATACGTCAAATTAGAGCTAAAACTTAAGCCTTCGAAGGTTATCACCATCTTCGTCATCAGGGGATGCCGGCGGGTTACCGATTTCCCGCTTCTGCGCACGCCAGTCCCATCCTTCGTGCCTGTAGCAGTCAAGCGATGTCACTCGACCATCATGTACTGCAGGCTGTTTCAGCTCGTGGGGTCCGCTGTGAGCCGCGGAGCGCTCCCTGCTCCAGGGAGCCGCGTCCCTCGCTGTGACCAGTCAAGTGGGCCGGCACGCCGGCACGTGGCACGGCTGGCTGAGGCAGGCGGCAAGGCAAGCGTTTTGATGTGCCAGCTGCGTCTTACAAGATCGAATACCTAACACTCTTAGCTGCTAAGACGTGGTGACGTGCCACACCAGGAAATACGATCTTCAGGAAATAAATAAGAAACAAATGTTTTACAAGAAATTGCATACTAAATTTATTGGGCCTCTGTAGTTTGAAATTTTCTTTTCATTGCAAGATCGGAAATATCAGGCGTCAAAGTGTTCGCAGCGTTAATGCGGAGGATGACCTTCATTGTTGCATCCTGAAAAAGCGATCGTTCCTTACTTTATAACTGTTTTCATTGCTCAGAAAAGCTGCTCACATCAAAACGTAAATCCAAACATGGACATGATCTGAGCGGCATTGTTGTGAAGTTTGGGAAATGTTTTTTCTGTAATGAACACTACCATCGTGACAAATACAACTTGATGTAGTACCTCTCTTTCAACAAAGTTGAATTTTGCAAATCAATAATCTCCAATTGAAGCGACGATGACAAGTCATCGGTGGAAACTGAAAAAGGAGTGCTGAATACCTTAAGCTCCATTTCAAAACTAGTGAGGTCTCGCAATCGTGTTTCAAACGACGTTATGAGCTGCTTTAACTTTGCTTGGTAATCGCCGAAAGTAGTACCATCAGGTAGTTTTAAAGAAGCAAGATGATTGAAGAACGTTAGATGTCCATTACTCATCTGTCTCTCAAATAAACGTAACTTTTCCATGAGAACTTTGATCTGGTCGTGCATGTCAACGATTAGCTGCCCTTTGCCCTGCAATGACAGATTTAAATTATTCAGATGCATAGTTATGTGAGCTAGGAACGCCAGGTCTGATATCCATTTTATATCTTTCAGACAACGCATTTCTTCCCCTTTCATTTCGAGAAAATGGGTATTTCCTCACTAATGGCAAAGAAAACATCAAGAACTTTTCCCCGGCTCAGCCAACGAACTGTACTGTGGTAAGATATCTCCCCATACTCCGCTTCCACATCTTTCAGGAATCCTTTGACGACGCACAAAATTCACACAGTTCACGACATCTTTCATTACGCCACCTAGCTCTACTGTTTCAGCACACAGTGCCTCTTGGTGCATTACAGAACACGAACTATGTTGCATGTTTTGATACCCTCCGTATTACGAATCCGTTTTTAAACATACGTCTACTGGTATGTCGTTCTTAAGCCTGGCTACCAGTTCTCTGCATGCAATGCCTTCTACCTGACTGTATTTAATTCTGTATATTGTACTTCTTCGCAGAATTAAATACTTTATGACATACAAAACACTGCGGTCGACCATCCCTCTCAATGAATAGAAAGGTATCCTCCAATAGAGGTACAGAGCTCCCGCGGCTAGTCATAGCTGTCATTGAGCACGGATTATTACGGCTGCATGCGGCCAGGGGGCAGTGAGTTCGCTTTCCCCCTCCACGCGGGCTCCGAGCTGCCGCAGTGAGCGCTCCGGCTCCCTGGAACTCGGTTGGAACAGCCTGATGTACTGTATGCATGTGTGGGCTTCTGCATGGTTAGCCAGTCCCGTTTCCGGCACAGCGTCTTGGCTCTGCGGGTTGCCGTCCATGGGCGCTCCTACTTTGGTGGCTGCTTATTCGCCTCTCTAGTAACAGTCGAACGCAGTATTACTGCACCTGGGAGTGGGGAAACTCCAGTCGGCTTAAAGTAGTGAGTCAGCACGTAATGAGGGTGCAGAGTGAAGAAAGATACAATTACAGCCATTCAATGGAAACTCCAGTCACCTTCGACATAAAAGTTTTCTGGGTATAGTAACGCGTCGTATTGTATACAACTACTGCTGGAACATAATCGAGAGGTCAATTGGTGCATAAAATTCTACACCAGCAATGCCTTCGCAATCGTGGACGGATATACGGGTAGCACGGCTCAGTATTTCTGCAGGGAACTTGCAACGACTTGTTGAGCCCATGCCACGTCCTTTTGCTGCTCTGTGCCGGTCAACAGGAGGTCCAATAAGATATTAGGAGATATCTCACGACTTTGTCATCCGAATACAGTTCTCAGGTTTCCGCCATTGCACCGTACGACTGGGGTCTGAACAGTATAGAACTAACGTGGAATACAACAAAACAAAGAACTGCAGTAAAAAGGTTTTTTCCATTAACTTACCTACACTAAAGCAAATAGCTACACAGTCTATATCGAAGATTACCCAACATGACAGGTTAAACGCCTGCACACATGTAAAACAATTGAAAATGAATATTGGTGCAGAGTCTGATTAATGGAAAAAGTAATCGAGAATAACGAAAAGAGTGAAGATGAATATGCAGCAATGACATGGAAACTGACGTGTAACCAATTCCGGTGAAACAAACACAGCAGATGAGGCACTTGGCTTCTACTGCTTGTGTGATGGACCATCCACTTCATAACTCTAATCAACAAGGTGAATGGAATATAACTGCCTAGTCTTCCGATGCCATAGTCAGTCGACATAAAAGTTTTCTGGGTTTGGTATAAAACTACTGCTGGAGAAAACCAGAGTTGCGGCCACGGTTGCAAGGGCCTTCTCCTGGATCTACCGGTGCTTTCTGGCTATGCATTGTCCCTTACATTTTGTTATTACTGTTCACTGCGCATGTCATTACGTCATAATTTTAAAAAGATAATTCTTTCCATTGGTCACTGAAGAAAGAAGGAGCGGGAACTTCAGTATTTTTTTGTATGACCATTCTTTTAGCAGGAGTCTCTGGGACGACGGCCGTTTACTATCGTGACAAAAAATAAAAACACCTACAGCCGTCCTTATGATTTTATTTTATTTTGTCGCTACCAGTTTCAACGTTTCATTGAGTCATCTTCAGGATGTTTTGATGCGGTATAGGTATCAACCTGCAAAAGCTCATTTATTGTTAAGCTCGGCTGAAAACTGATTTACGTCCTTTTTACGAGTTGTAGCAGCAGGAGCCTTCTACTCATAACACTCTAAAAACTTTCTTTGAACAAATGGCTTATCGAAATTAGAAATTATTTTTATAGAACGCCGTTGTTTTCCCAGAGATTTCAGTTTTCCGTGGTTTCTTTCGCTATATTTAAACCCTACAAAATGTGTTTTACTGTTCTTCTTGACTTCCCTACCATTTTCGCTGCCCACAAGATTGCTTTCCGTAGAGGTATTAGTATATGATTCTGCTTTTTCCCTCCCTGTCGTATTTTTTTATATGTAACAAAGAAATCAAATGCCAGTTTTCATAGATGTAGCTTTAAAAATACGTTAGTAGTTTTCAAAAGTAAACTTTCACCCACTGTTTCCACAGGGGTTAGATCTGTAAAAATTCTGAAACACATGTTTCAATTACAACAGATTCTAGTCGGTCATTTATTGACAATTTCACATACGTATGCAAACAAAATTGTAACGACGTTTATATGTTTGTTTTATGTAATATGTCACTTGAATTCTAATGTGTAAGATATGGTTTTTGCCAATGTGTAAGCAAGCAATTTTTAATTGTTTTTGTATATATGTAGATACGCACTTTCGGCAACTGAGTCTTAAAAATTCACAGGACACACGGCAGCTCTTGCTTGTATGGTGTTTCAACGTACAGGGTCGAAGGGTGCAACTAATGGTGCTTCCTGCTATTTTAAGTATTAGTAATGACAGTAGCTGGCGTCTACATCATAGTCTCAAGTGTTTGTATCTAAAATGGTAAGTATTTCCGTATCAGAAAACCTTTTATTTTTTAATGTTGTTGGTTTGCAACTGATCTTTATAAGAAATTTGCGTTTCCATAAAACACATGTTACATTCGCTCATTAATCAGCAGATGACAGTTAATAAACAAATTTAGAAAAAACCTGCTACTGTTTTTAATCAACTACACAGACTTTTTAAATGCTTAACAATATTTACTGCAACTGAGTACGCTGCAGAATCAAACGTTAACGGCTCTCTCAGTGTTGGACGCCCATGTTATCGTATTGACCACTGGTGCACAACTTATTGAACAGTGGTTTGACTGTTTTGGACACACTTGAGGTACTGGGAAGGAGTGTATATTTAAGTGGGTGCCTGTGCACTCCGAAATAACCATAGGTTAGATTTTCTGGCACTTCTTTCTGCCTTTTGCTATGAAGTGTAATCCACCTATAATGGCATTCTTTTGTAAAATTAGGAGATTTATAACACCGTTTTACTTCTTATATGTAATTATTATTTAGGATTATAAGACAGAGCATATGTTCTGGTTTCTATACACTCTGCAGTGTTGTCATGGTGAATGTTTATGTATCGTGGTTCCTGTGTAAAGGCAATATGAATCTTTGTTGTAGACGGCGATTGCAAGAGATTTAATTTGGCTGCAAAGAGTAATTATATTCCTGTTTCGAATTTTTCTAATGTTTTGAGGGGTGTGTTATTCTGGATAATGCCCAGTTGCTGTGTGGTTTTATGTTGTTGTTTCAGTGGTATAGTCAGCAGTGCGCGTCGTCCGTTGCAGCTGGTCGTTTAACTGGGGGACGACGCGTTGGCGGCGGCCAGTTTGAATTGTAACCGATAGCGCGGTCGCAGTGTTTATCAGTAGACTCCAGTTCTTCGACGAATTTGAGTAATTTATTATTTGTTCCTAGTGATGCCGAGGCGTCCGTCTTTCCTTCTTCACCGTTCCTTTCAGCTTTCATTCAGGCTCGATCTGAGTTCTAGTTTTCGCGCACCTCTGATTTGCCACTAATTGCCACTGAAATTTCGTAATACCCGAAAGATGCCTTTCATTGTACTAAGTTTTTAATATCTCATTCAGAGAGAGAAACTGTGATATGTTTCTGCTGTTATATCTTAACAGGTGTCCTGCTCATGAGGGAGGTTTCGTCAGTACAGCATTTATTGTTTGCATGGTTCTTAAGATTTATATAAAGAGAGTGGGCTTTGATGCTCGTAGACATTTTGTCTGTTTAATAATGTTTGAAATTCTACGGCAATTATGTACATTATTCGAGGGCAACAGCAGTTTGTTGTTCTCACGCAACTGTTAAATAAAATCTGTTGGAAATTACATGCCAGAGTTTGTGTGTCATTTGTTATTATTGCCTTGTCCTTCTTGAGTTGTATCCTCAATAAAAAGGTGGAAGCGTGCTGGGCCCATAACCCAGAGGCCCGTGGACCGTAACCACACTCTGCTACCAGTTGTGACAATTCAAACTGGCCGCCGCCAACGCGTCGTCCCCCAGTTAAACGACCAGCTACAATGGACGACGCGCAGCGCTGATTGTACCACTGAAACAACAACATAAAACCACACAGCAACTGGGCGGTACCCAGAGTAACACAGTCCTTAAAACATTAGAAACATTTCAAAACAGCAATACAATTACTCGTTGTTGCCAAACTAAATCTCTTGCAATCACTGACTAAAACAACATTTCAAAATGGCTCTGAGCACTATGCGACTCAACTGCTGAGGACATCAGTCGCCTAGAACTTAGAACTAATTAAACCTAACTAACCTAAGGACATCACACACATCCATGCCCGAGGCAGGATTCGAACCTGCGACCGTAGCGGTCACGCGGTTCCAGACTGAAGCGCCTTTAACCGCACGGCCACACCGGCCGGCCAACAATTCACACTGCCTTTGCACAGGAACCACGATGCCTAAACATTCACCATGAGAACGCTGCAGAACGTTTAGAAACCAGAACACATACTCTGTCTTATAATAACACAAGCCAACGAAAAACTTTTTCTTAACTTTTTTACTTTGATAGTTGATCTTTATAGATTTTTATGAGCTAAATCCAAATCTAGCCTTAGGTTTTTTTTGTATCATTCATAGTTTTCGAGCAATATGTTTTTTATTTTGTAGTATAAAGTCTTATGCTACACGTTAAATGGGGAAAATAATAAAACGCTTTGTCACAACATAAGCATGGTTTGTATTTACAGTAAGCTACTTGAAACAATGATAGGTGTTAATAGAGGTTTCACTTGTCAGCTGGAATTGGTTTGTATTTTCTTTCTCTTTTTTCAATGAAGCTTCTTGTGTACCTTTTTCTACGATGAGTCGCCTGCTGAACTTCTCGTTGAAGTGACCAACAGTAGTCCCCAACTCGCCCGTAAGTTCTTTTCTTTTAATCTAGACCCAAGCAATTCAGCTTTCGTTAAGCCTAGATCCCTAACCAAATCGTTAAGCTCGGTCTGAGTAAACATGTTGGGCTCTAGACTTTCTGTATTACAGTGGAATCCATCATCATCTGGTTCATCTAAATCAGATTTTATATCAGAAAATACTTCTGTTGGAATAGAATTTAAATCATCTGGTGGTTCACGTACCGGCAAATCTACACCATGCCCTACTGGTTGGATGGCGGACGGAATGTTAGGGTAGCATATTACGTTCTTGTTTTTAGAATTATGACCAGTAGTATCAGCTCCGCAAAAGTAGCAATCATCGGAATGATTTCTTGGATCCCTCCATATCATACGAACAGCAAATCTAAAGCCTTTTTTGTCCTTTTTGGACCATTTTCTCAGATCTTCAACACACACATAACATACCTTATGCGGCACCCAAGATATATCATTATCACCAAGTTTAGATGCGAAGTATGGTAGATAAACCTTTTTAACAAAGTATGTAATGCTTCTTTGGTGGTTTTTTTTATATTCGCTACAAATATAACAAAAACTGTCAGCAAAGTTTTTACAACGACGATTAGACATTGTACTGAGCACATGTACAGGAAATGTACAGGAAACGGAAAGTGAGGCTAGGTTGACAGTAAACAAAACACCAGCTGTTAACACAGAAATAGAATCGACCTTTTTTGCCAGCAAATGTTTTTCAGAGGTGCTACCAACGTCATCTACATTCATTACACCTGCTTTTAAAATTATTTTAACTATATAAAAGCTGTCAAATTCTTTAAAAAACGCTTAATTTAATGAATTTAACTGTAAAATGTGGAGAAATGGTGGGTGATACAGTTTTTTAAGTATCATATTAGGATTTCCCACCATAAAAAACGTAAGAATAAGGTATTTTCAGCAAAAAAGTTTTTCCATCGTTGACCTGCGTAATTACATTCAAGAAGTAAAACGAGGTGGATTATACTTCATAGCAAAAGGCAAAAAGAACTGCCAGAAAATCAAACCTGTGGTTATTTCGGACTGCATAGGCACCCATTTAGATATACACTCCTTCCCAGTATCGCAAGTGCATCCAAAACATACAATCCACTGTTCAGTAGGTTGTGCACAAGTGGTCAATACGAACCTGATAACATGGGCGTCCGAACACTGGGAGAGCCGTTAAAGTTTGGTTCTGTAGCGTATCCGGTTGCAGGCTGATACACTCCAAAGTCACTATGACAGGTTCATATGGTTTACCATCACAGACGACACCATCGCCCTCTTAGACGCAGTACACACTCCCGACCGCACGCACGTCTCCGTCCGAAGGCACAGCATGCGCAAAGAGCGAGCGCCAACCAACCGACCAAAACCCTACAACTCGAACCAACCACCTATCCACAGCGACGTGAGCTTAAATGCGCGAAAACCGACCAAAAAGGAAAACTGTGGCCACGCGACACAGAGTCGATCGGAGAGAGCTTGCATGAATACAGAGGAGCGACTGAACGCCAATGGCGCCGTTGCTGTCTGTTTACAAGTTCAATGCTAGCAGCCACCAACAGGAATCACCATAGGCAGCGTGTACAGAAACTACGGTGGAGCTCATGTCGAGCGGACTAGCTTGTGTCCGCCGGTCTCACGTTCACCGAAAACACGTCGGCTATTTCCCCGCCTGCGAGGCTCCTCAGCCGTGCCACAGCCTGCTGCAGTCGCAGCTCCGCTCCGGGCCACTTGCACCAGCCCCCTATACCGCCCCATCTTTTGTAGCTTCATCAGAGTATGCACCACGTCGCATCCTTACACAGTGGAATATTTGTAGCGAAATCCTGACCAACTTTGTTTGCTCAACGATCAAAAAGTTTTACGTAACTGGAATAGAGTCCATGTGTCATCGTAAAAGCTCATCCATAATAGTCCTCTTGCACACAATATCGGTTACTCTGCTATTATAAACTGTACTCTTGCTATAGCCACTAATCTGGTCGCTATACAGGGTGGTCCATTGGTCGTGACCGGGACAAATAACTCACCAAATAAGCGTCAAACGAAAAAACTACAAAGAACGAAACTTGTCTAGCTTGAAGGGGGAAACCAGATGGCGCTATTGTTGGCCCGCTAGATGGCGCTGTTATAGGTCAAACGGATATCAAGTGCGTTTTTTTAAAATAGGAACCCCCATTTTTTATTACATATTCGTGTAGTACGTAAAGAAAAATGAACGTTTTAGTTGGACCACTTCTTTCGCTTTGTGGTAGATGACGCTGTAATAGTCATAAACATATGGCTCACAGTTTTAGACCAACAGTTGGTAACAGGTAGGTTTTTTAAATTAAAATACAGAACGTAGGTACGTTTGAACATTTTATTTCAGTTGTTCCAACGTGATAGATGTACCTTTGTGAACTTACCATTTCTGAGAACACTTGCTGTTACAGCGTGATTACCTGTAAATACCACATTCATGCAATAAATGCTCACAAAATGATGTCCGTCAACCTCAAGGCATTTGGCAATACGTGTAACGACATTCCTCTTAACAGCGAGTAGTTCGCCTTCCGTAATGTTCGCACATGCATTGACAATGCGCTGACGCATGTTGTCAGGCGTTGTCAGTGGATCACGATAGCAAATATCCTTCAACTTTCCCCACAGAAAGTAATCCGGGGACGTCAGATATGGTGAACGTGCGGGCCATGGTATGGTGCTTCGACGACCAATCCACCTGTCACGAAATATGCTATTCAATACCACTTCAACCGCACGCGAGCTATGTGCCGGACATTCGTCATGTTGGAAGTACATCGCCATTCTGTCATGCAGTGAAACATCTTGTAGTATCATCGGTAGAACATTACGTAGGAAATCAGCAAACATTGCACAATTTAGATTGTCATCGATAAAATGGGGGCCAATCATCCATCCTCCCATAATGCCGCACCATACACTAATCCGCCAAGGTCGCTGGTGTTCCATTCGTCGCAGCCATCGTGGATTTTCCATTGCCCAATAGTGCATATTGTGCCGCTTTACGTTACCGATGTTGGTGAATGACGGTTCGTCGCTAAATAGAACGCGTGCAAAAAATCTGTCATCGCCCCGTAATTTCTCCTATGCCCAGCAGCAGAACTGTACACGACGTTCAAAGTCGTCGTCAGGCAATTCCTGGTGCATAGAAATATGGTACGGGTGCAATCGATGTTGATATAGCATTCTCAACACCGACGTTTTTGAGATTCCCGATTCTCGCGCAGTTTGTCTGCTACTTGGGCATCATCATTTGTTGCAGGTCGTGGTTGACGTTTCACATGTGGCTGACCAGTTACTGTTTCCTTAAATAACGTAACTATCCGGCGAACGGTCGGGACACTTGGATGACGTCGTCCAGGATACAGAGCAGTATACATAGCACACGCCCGTTGGGGATTTTGATCACAATAGCCATACATCAACACGATATCGACCTTTTCGGCAATTAGTAAACGGTCCATTTTAACACGGGTAATGTATCACGAAGCAAATACGTCCGCACTGGCGGAATGTTACGTGGTACCACGTACTTATATTTTTGTGACTATTACAGCGCTATCTATCACAAAGCGAAAAAAGTGATCCAACTAAAACATTCATATTTATTTACGTGGTACACGAATATGTAATAAAAAGTGACGATTCGTATTTAAAAAAACGCAGTTGACATCCGTTTCACGTATGGTAGCGCCATCTAGCGGGCCAACCATACCGCCATCTGGTTTCCCCCTTCAAGCTAGACGAGTTTCGTTCTTTGTAGTTTTTTGTTTGACGCTTATTTCGTGAGATATTTGGCCTGGTCACTATCAATGAACCACACTGTATACTGATGTGATGATCTAAATCCGCTCTGCTGAATGAGAAGTGAGGCCCTCTCTTGTCAGAGGCCTAAATACATGAGGTCGAGTGGACGTTGGCAGTGTGTTGCTTATCGGAATGTCTCCAGCCTCTCTCATGATAGGTGCACTCGGTGTCGTGGGGTTTCCTACCGTGGGGTTTGCTACAAGTGGCGCGCTAAACCAGTCAGAGGCCCGGGCTGGCAAAACAAATTGAGGCTCCCCTTGTCTCCCCCTCCCACCCTCCTCGCCATACAGGAGTTCTCCGAGTTTCAAACGCAAACGGAAAGAAGTCCCACATTGCTTATCATCTTCATTTTGTGTCGTGATAATTTACAAGGTATAATGGTATTTTGCGTAACACTGAAAGAGACTGCTTCTCTTAATCTTGTTGCTATTATTTAATAGCTATGTAATGATTTCTGTCGTTCGAATCTATTATTTATGTTTCGCAACTGAGTCGGCATAGAGGGAGCGGGGCGTATAAAAATGAACTCCTATTTGCCAAACCAAGAGGAAGGTCACTGTCTACATAAAACTTCGTTCAGTGCATGGTGGAGGGTACTTTACTTACGGATTCCAACAAAAACCACCGTGTTGCTCCGATCTTGATGAAATTTTGTACATTTGATCTTCAAAACAAGGGGAACCTCACCGTCTACGTGAAATTTCATACGGTGTATGGTGGATGGAGGGTACCTTACAACAAGAATTCGTTTGACTGATCAGCTTGGCAGCTGGCTCTTGTAAGTATGTTTTCGTGGTGAAGGCATTTATAAAAGCCAACGTATGATGGATGGCGGAGGGTTGGCCTACCTTTAAATAAATTCAACATCGTTTCGTCAATCAGCATGAAAGTTGTAGATATACGTATTTTTTCATAGACAGGGAAAGAGGAGATGGCATGACAGGCGGAGGAGGAGATATACGGAGGGAGGAAAACGTGATGGGGGCGGGGAGGGGGGAGGAGGTGCATCCAGAGAAGTGAGAGAAGCAGTTTAAAAGAAAGAGGGAGCAGGAGGTAAACAGAGAAAGGGGAAGGTGGTGAATGACTAATGGAACACTGTAATAAATACATAAATCTCGTCTGAAATAGGACTAAATGGACAAGAGAGATGAGGGAAGAGTGGATGAACTGACATAAAACTGGAAGGAATAAATATCTGGGCAACGTCGGGTTTACTGTTAGTAATTAGATAAAGATTTACGCGACAATGGGCGTGTTCATCTGAAAGATATTACAGAATATTTTCCTATGGTTAGATGCGGCGTTTAAAGTCTCGATAACTAGAGTGTTGTTCTTGATGTCTGCATATGATAAAATTCGTTGCTTAATATAGATGATTCCACCAAAGTTCATCTAGTAGGAATTTCATCTTTATAAAATAAACTACATAATAATCAGCTGAAAAATGTTCCTGTTGGAGCACAATAGAGGTAAATATGATCGTGTTTAAAAGACTGACAGAAAAGTGGGCAACCAGCTGTCTGAGTCCTCATTCCGCCTTCCTCACTAAAAATTCAGTAAGCTTCACAGGACGAGTGAGCATGTTATGTAAGAAATTTAACAAGTAAAATTTCAGTTTTGTTGAGTTAAAAATTCAATAAATAGCAGATTTTGTATTCGAACTTCAGAAATACCGTTAAAAGCGTACTTTTGTGAATGAGATCCACCAAATACAAATAATTAGTTTCGTATGACATATATGACGAAACGCCAGAATCGGCAAGTTAACTTTGCGAAATTATTGATGCTGGTAAAATGTGTGCTTTATTTACACAAACCGTTTTGAAACAACAATATTTTTAAGGCCCACACCAAGCTCCAGAATTTTTCACACAGAACATCACGGTAAATTTTTATCATCCAACTTTTCGAGTCTCTAGACCCCTCCGTGGTGACACTCGTGTTTCCGACTACAAATAAATATCGTAACCGTGAACTGTCCGACTGACATGAAAATAAGAACACCCCTTCACATTTTATCCAGGCTTAGGACTGGCTATGCACGTAACACATAGGCATGTCTTCATGTTGTTTTTTTCATTTTATTTATTTTTTGTTGTTATTGTTGTTCAAAATTACAGACCTTATTCAATTTTTTGTAAAAAGGCTAGAGATTTTAAACACCTTTTTAAATCTCCAGAGTCTTCATACGTTTTGATAATGTCTTTTAATCTTTTGTCAAGATGTATGTGCCTGCTCTTTCTTTTTTGAAGAGGTGGGCCAGTGAAATCTTTTTTAATTTAAAAAATAGCGTTCACTGCCTCCTCCTTCAGCTTCTGAATCAGAAAGTATACATTTGGATGTTTCTGATTTATTGAGGAGTTCAGTTTTCTATGCCAACCTTCGACAGCATTCATCGTTCTGTGTCGTTGGTTAATAACATTCCACAGTTCAATAGATATATTAGGATTTTCCAGTCACTGATCAACCATATAGTCTGCAAATGCCGTGATCTTCTCTCCACTGGGCATTTGTTCCATTATTAAAATCCACGCTTCGTCGACAGTGTTAAGTGGAAGATGTGCCATTGCAGCACCCATGCGACAAAACAGTCGGACTTCCTCACTATCCCTGTAGTCTTCCGTTAATCCCAGTTCCTGTATCTTCTTTCACAGACACTGGTTAAAGTGAAAATTACAACCGGAAAGTTGTGATTCAGGGAACACTGAATTCATTACTTTAATTGTAGCCATTTCAAAATCTAGCACTGCAGTTTTTTGTGACCACCCAGGCATCTTAGATTTCAATCCATAAAAAAGTCTTTCTTATAAATTTTGACTTTTGTCTGGCAGCAAATCAAATGAAACAGGAAATATCTTAGTTGCCTCTTCTGCACTTCCGATGTCGACATGGATTGTGTACAATTGTTTGAACTGTTTCGAACAGCTGTCAAATGTCCCATCCATAAGCACAGTTCCACTGTCACAAAGGATTTTCTCTTCTTCTTCACAAGCAAATACTATAAGTCTCTTGCCTGGAACAGAGCCATCATCAATCTTCAAAAAACTATTACCTTCCGTTAATTTCAAAAGGTCTTCGCTAAGGTGAATTTCCGAACTAGAGCCTTGGTTCTAGGTTGTCCCAATCGCTCCTCGCCTTACACAATAGAGTCTTGGAGCTGTCATAATTCGGAATATTTGCCACGAATTCTAACCCTTTATCTTTCAAATCTTGAAATTCCTGCTTAACAATTTGGGCTACAGACACTGTCTTTTCTTCACAAACTCTTTTTCTGCAATTATGTAGTCTTTTCTTTATCTCCACATCTGTTTTGTCAGGTGGACAAGAATGTTGCTGTTGAGCAACGATTTCACCATTTGCAATTTTTAAACGACCTTTGCACCTACTCCGTTCATAATTGACGCACATCCAGTTCGTATATTCTTCATTTTTCCTATGAATACGGTAGCGATGATCATCCTTGATAAGACACGGCCTCCCTTTAGTTGTTGTTATCACTTCCATCGTGTACACTGCGTAGAACAGAAGTCGTATAGGAAAACGCACGGAACGAAAGCTATCGAAGACGACACTGTCTGAGAAACCGTGACAACTCCTGCACTGAGGGTGAGCGACTGGGGTAGACAAGCAGTGGGGGAGGCTCAGTTCGCCAACACCTCGTTAGGGAACCGGTTGCTCGGGACAGCTCCGCTACCTGCTGCACCCTTGTAGGAAACCCCACGGTAGGAAACCTCACGATCCAGCGCCAACTAATCGATCTTCGCTTCATCTTAGCCGACCGGTGTGCTGGCGACAGCTTACGCCAGCACGTTCTGCATGCGTTCTCTCCAAAGTATTCCAATCATACGTCGAAAAACAAGCTTGGGCAGAAGCCTGTGATACTCGCCTATTGTAATCGGGATCATTACACAAATGAACGTGATAGCAACGCCAACCTATAGTACACATGGTAATATATACACCTCAGTGCATGTATTCATAACAAAGTACATGAAGTAACATTGTATATATAGCTAGAAATACTGAATTAGTTTGAGATAACAAGAAATCACTCCAAGTAATTATGGCAAACTAACTACGCAATGGAACAATCATATACATGATGAGGCATTCGGTTACCATAGTAGAAGCATTCACATCATAATACCGCCATCAAAACCTAGACTCCACATTAAGGGTATCTCATCAGTCTACGTTCAGAATTTCAAGTAAAGAAAAACCGAAAGTGTGGAAAGGAGAGTGGTACAAACTGAAAGATAAGCAGACAAATTGACAAATGGATACTGTCATCCCAGATGCCTTTCTAAGGACGGCAGTGAAGTACTTTAGAGACATTTACACTTACAATTACAAGCGAACAGGAATGCTTTAAACGTTTAAACCTGTCGACACTAATGTTGGCCAGGATTTCTGTACAAATACTCCACTACGTGCCACCACCCCACCCACCACCCAGAAGCTACCAGCAGTCTTCCTGGGAACTCAATCAAACGGTGTTTCCTTCGCAACAAAATTGCAGAAGTTTTTTTGTGAACGGTTCTACGTGTTTTTTAGTGCGCTGAATCCGAATTTCGCGTTTGCTGACTTGTAAGAGGAAGGCTTCAAAATCAAAAACGCAAAAAACAACTCAAAATTTTCTTTTTCCCATTTTTTCACGCATATCCTGAAAACAAAAGGTTTTCCGAAGATGATCACCCTACAAAACATTACCGTTAAGAAAATTTCGTAGAAAACGCGCTGCTCAGATTTTACTTTCTGAAGAGCAGTATCGGCGGTAAACCACGCTGGATAGCAGAGAATTTTCAGTCCTTCTGCGAAAATGTCAAAACGCTACAGAGTAGCTCCAGGAACACTCTTCTCAGTCTAAACACCTCTCCTGTCCACCAAACTTCCCAGACTTGAACATTATTGAGCATATCAGGGATGCCTTGCAACGTGCTGTTCAGGAGACATCTCCACTCCCTCTTACGGATTTATGAAGAGCCCTGCTGAATTCATGGTTTCAGTTCCGTCCCGCACTACTGCAGACATTAATCGAGTCCACCCAAAGACGTGTTGCGGCACTTCAGCGTGCTCGCGGGGCCCCCACACGATATTAGCCAGGTGTGACAGTTTTTTGGGCTCTTCAGCGCATATCTACATTGGTGAGCCAGAACATTATAACCATCTGCTTAATAGCTTGTTTGTCAGTTCAAAAATGGCTCTGAGCACTATGGGACTCAACATCTTAGGTCATCAGTCCCCTATAACCTAGAACTACTTAAGCCTAACTAACCTAAGGACATCACACAACACCCAGCCATCACGAGGCAGAGAAAATCCCTGACCCCGCCGGGAATCGAACCCGGGAACCCGGGCGTGGGAAGCGAGAACGCTACCGCACGACCACGAGATGCGGGCTTTGTTTGTCAGTCTTTGAAACGAAATACGTCACCAACTTTGCAGTTTCTCAGTAGGTTTGTGGAGGTATGAGGCATTAGATGTCTACGCGCAGGCAATTTGCGTTGATAACGGGCCGCCGATCTGCGTACGAGGTAATGGCGACCGATAGCGACCCAGATGTGTTCCTTAGGATTTACATCAGGGGAATTTGGTAGACGAGACATCAGTCTGAATTTACTGAAGTGCTCTCGAAATCACTGTTGCACGGTTCTCGCTCCGAGACGTAGTAACGCTGCTGAAAGATGACATCGCCGACGGGGAAGACATAAAGCATGATGGCATGTAGGTGGCTCACAACTGTCATCATGTCTTCGATTACTGCCACAGGCCCCATGCAAGCGCAGGGGAATGTGTCTCACAGCTTAATAACGCTCGCCCACCCTGCGTCCGTTTGCAACCGCCGTTCACATCAACGACGCCGTTTGTGGAGACGAGCATCGACCTAGTGTGGCAAAAATGTGAGTCACCTGAAGAGCAGGCACGTTTCCATTGAAATCGGGGTCGGATCCGGATGGTCCCGTGTACACTGTAATCATAACTGACGATGTCGTTGGGGTGGTCTACTGCGGAGCTCCATGTTCAACGATGTATGGTGAATGGCCTGTTCCGAGACATTTGTGGGAGCACTATCTATCCTACTTCACGTTCTGTCAGGAGTCGCGCACGTCCAACCATTTAGGACCTAGTGGTGGTTTCACTGTCCTTCTACCTCTTTCCGTAGATGCTCACGACAGTAGCACGTGAACATTCGACCAACTTCGCCGTTTTCGAGATACTCGTTTGCAGATTCTGCATAGTAGTAATCTGCCCTTTGTCAGGGTCTCCTGTCTCAATGGAATTCCCCATTTGCAATCCATAACTCCGCTGGGGTGATCCCTCATCCCTATCTGCTCCGCTTACATACTTTTGTTACCGCGTCACGTGCCCTATACGGCACCAGGTGGCATTCAACATCACGATTGGCAGTAGTCATAATTTTTTGCCTCATCACGTACGTATGATCCGCATCTCCTCCTACACTTCTGGACTGATTTCAACCAAACTTGGTATACATATTACTTACCGTCTGGAAAGAATTGCTGTATCAAAGAGGTGGGGGTGAAAAACTAGCGTATAGCACGACGCACGGATAACCGGGCTGTATTCATCCGGTATTTGAGAACGAGAGCATGTAGTTGCAGCCAAATTTACACATGTTTTCAAATCCGCATGAAACGTTTTCTCGCTGAAAATCCGCACAAATTGATAGAAGGAAAAAAAATTTTGCTTACTACATTTTCGCTGTTCATGCTGTAAAACTGCAGCATGAGACATGACGTTTTGATTTATTACTTCTTCACTACTAACTATATTCGTTACCCATTTTGCAGAAAGGATTCACACATACCACCGAAGGTACCAGCCAGATTATATCATTATACGCCACGTTATTCAGGTACTTCGGGAGATACGACGTCATAAACTCGGTGACCCGTCGAAAACTGCCGCATTACGCTTCACGTTTAAATTTATCGCCTCTTTGCTACTAACTCTATTCGCAACACATTCCGCAAACAGTATCCACGTATGCTGCTGAAAGTGCTTACAAAAATATATGACTGTCGACTCATAGTTCAGAAGGTATGGCAGCATAAAAACTGAGATATGTGAGAAATTGTCGCATTTTGCATGACGTTTAAATTTATTAATTCTTTACTACGAACTCTATGCGCAACAGATTTTGCAGACAGCACTCGACTGGATGCACCCACAAAATTATATCACTGTGAGGCACATCATTCTGGAGATATGACGTCATAAACATTGAGCCGCATGAACAGGAAACTGCAGGGTGAATTTCGATATACACATATGGGTGAAATACGTGTACAACAATGTGTGAAATATTTTAAATATATGTGGAATGTGCGTACGCGGGCAAAGTCATTGATAAAAATTTACTCCTAAACCCATGGATTGATTTCAAGAAAATGTAGCATACATGGTATTTATTATCTTGAAAGAAATAGTGTCGGGGTAAGAATCAGAAACTTATTACTACGCTGAAGATGATAACTTGGAGAGATAAAGGGGGAGGGAATATTGCTTTTTACAATATATATACAGGGTGTTTCAAAAATGACCGGTATATTTGAAACGGCAATAAAAACTAAACGAGCAGCGATAGAAATACACTGTTTGTTGCAATATGCTTGGGACAACAGTACATTTCCTGGCGGACAAACTTTCGAAATTACAGTAGTTACAATTTTCAACAACAGATGGCGCTGCAAGTGATGTGAAAGATATAGAAGACAACGCAGTCTGTGGGTCCGCCATTCTGTACGTCGTCTTTCTGCTGTAAGCGTGTGCTGTTCACAACGTGCAAGTGTGCTGTAGACAACATGGTTTATTCCTTAGAACAGAGGATTTTTCTGGTGTTGGAATTCCACCGCCTAGAACACAGTGTTGTTGCAACAAGGCGAAGTTTTCAACGGAGGTTTAATGTAACCAAAGGACCGAAAAGCGATACAATAAAGGATCTGTTTGAAAAATTTCAACGGACTGGGAACGTGACAGATGAACGTGCTGGAAAGGTAGGTCGACCGCGTACGGCAACCACAGAGGGCAACGCGCAGCTAGTGCAGCAGGTGATCCAACAGCGGCCTCGGGTTTCCGTTCGCCGTGTTGCAGCTGCGGTCCAAATGACGCCAACGTCCACGTATCGTCTCATGGGCCAGAGTTTACACCTCTATCCATACAAAATTCAAACGCGGCAACCCCTCAGCGCCGCTACCATTGCTGCACGAGAGACATTCGCTAATGATATAGTGCACAGGATTGATGACGGCGATATGCATGTGGCCAGCATTTGGTTTACTGACGAAGCTTATTTTTACCTGGACGGCTTCGTCAATAAACAGAACTGGCGCATATGGGGAACCGAAAAGCCCCATGTTGCAGTCCCATCGTCCCTGCATCCTCAAAAAGTACTGGTCTGGGCCGCCATTTCTTCCAAAGGAATCATTGGCCCATTTTTCAGATCCGAAACGATTACTGCATCACGCTATCTGGACATTCTTCGTGAATTTGTGGCGGTACAAACTGCCTTAGACGACACTGCGAACACCTCGTGGTTTATGCAAGATGGTGCCCGGCCACATCGCACGGCCGACGTCTTTAATTTCCTGAATGAATATTTCGATGATCGTGTGATTGCTTTGGGCTATCCGAAACATACAGGAGGCGACGTGGATTGGCCTCCCTGTTCGCCAGACATGAACCCCTGTGACTTCTTTCTGTGGGGACACTTGAAAGACCAGGTGTACCGCCAGAATCCAGAAACAATTGAACAGCTGAAGCAGTACATCTCATCTGCATGTGAAGCCATTCCGCCAGACACGTTGTCAAAGGTTTCGGGTAATTTCATTCAGAGACTACGCCATATTATTGCTACGCATGGTGGATATGTGGAAAATATCGTACTATAGAGTTTCCCAGACCGCAGCGCCATCTGTTGTTGAAAATTGTAACTACTGTAATTTCGAAAGTTTGTCTGTCTGAAAATGTACTGCTGTCCCAAGCATATTGCAACAAACGGTGTATTTCTATAGCTGCTCGTTTAGTTTTTATTGCCGTTTCAAATATACCGGTCATTTTTGAAACACTCTGTAAATGACCTAGTAGATAGTGTTGGAAGTTCCATGCGGCTTTTCGCGGATGATGCTGTAGTATACAGAGAAGTTGCAGCATTAGAAAATTGTAGCGAAATGCAGGAAGATCTGCAGCGGATAGGCACTTGGTGCAGGGAATGGCAACTGACCCTTATCATAGACAAATGTAATGTACTGCGAATACACAGAAAGCAGGATCCGTTATTGTATGATTATATGATAGCAGAACAAACACTGGTAGCATTTACTTCTGTAAAATACCTGGGAGTATGTGTACGGAATGATTTGAAGTGGAATGATCATATAAAATTAATTGTTGGTAAGGTGGGTGCCAGGTTAAGATTAATTGGGAGAGTCCTTAGAAAATGTAGTCCATCAACAACGGAGGCAGCTTACAAAACACTCGTTCGACCTATAGTTGTTGAGTACTGATCATCAGTGTGGGATCCGTACCAGATCGGGTTGACAGAGGGGATAGAGAAAATCCAAAGAAGAGCGGCGCGCTTCGTCACAGGGTTATTTGGTAAGCGTGATAGCGTTACGGAGATGTTTAGCAAACTCAAGTGGCAGACTCTGCAAGAGAGGCGCTCTGCATCGCGGTGTAGCTTGCTCGCCAGGTTTCGAGAGGGTGCGTTTCTGGATGAGGTATAGAATATATTGCTTCCCCCTACTTGTACCTCCCGAGGAGATCACGAATGTAAAATTAGAGAGATTCGAGGGCGCATGGAGGCTTTCCGGCAGTCGTTCTTCCCGCGAACCATACGCGACTGGAACAGGCACTCCGCCACACACCATTGGGTGGCTTGCGGAGTATAAATGTAGATGTAGATGTAGAAGGGAATGGACAGAGAGAGGGTGGAAGGAGGAGATGGATGGGTGCGAGAAGGAAATGGAGAGAGAGAATGCAGGGGGAAATGGACAGAGAAATGGAAGAGGAGGAAGATGAGGAGATTGACAGAGAAAGAAAGAGCGGGAGATGGACAGAAACACAATGAGGAAGAGATGGACAGAGAAGTTGTTGAGAGGAAAGAGGAGGAGATGGATAAAGAGAGAGACAGAGGGACGAACAGATGGACAGAGAGAGAGAGAGGGCAGGAGCAAATGAAGAGGCAGTACAGGGTGTGAGAAGTGGACAGAGAGAGGGGTTGGAGGAAGTGGACAGACAGGTGGAAGCAGGAGATGAACTAGTAGAACAATGGGATAAATACGTACCGTCAAACACCGTATACTGACATAGTCAAGAAATAAAAATTTATACAAATAAGTACAGAACAATAAGAGGAGAGTTTTCAATACGTGAGGAAAAAAACTCTTCACAAACGAAATTAAAATCAGTGGTTAACCGTTAACATCGTCACATTGCCGCAGTCTCCCCCATATGTAATTTCAAAATGAATTATTCTTTGTTTGTCTTTTTTTAAGAGTGCCCCACCTCTATAGCATCACGTGCCTCGGCAGGCACTGATACCAGGAAAACTGTGAAAAAAGGTTTAAGAGACGAGAGCGTTGTAAAGAGTTTCCATTAACTCGTCGGCTGCCAGGTAACGACGTGACGCTAAGCTTGTGTACTGCGAAAGTGTTTGCCGTTTCGCGCGAACTGATTACCAGAGGCAGCCGGGAACGTGAAACTTGGCAGCCGCAGGTAGTTGGGCGTTGTGGAAACTGTGGCGACGCCAGACTTCGCCGCTTGCCCCGGGAGCAAGCGGCGGCGAAGCGGGCTGAGGCAAGCTGCTTACTTAAAGCGCTCGCCGTGTCGGCTTACGCCGCCTCGCTCATCCCACGCGCGCGACGTAATTAAGCCTCGGTGCGACACGCGTCGTGTTATGCAGCCCGTAAAGACAGCGTTCCTCCCGTGTCGTCTGCAGTCAACGCTGTCGCTCGCTTCTTATGAAGTGTTTAGCGATGATACATTGTTCTACACTTAAGCGATATCTAGGCATACCAGCATACATTCTGTGATCAAAAGTATCCTGACAGACCTGCGAACCGTGAATTTACTTTCAATTTTTTTCCTTTAAGAAATTACTTTATTTACTGGCGATTCATCAAGAACATTGACACATTTAGTCACACTAGGTGAGCGTGGAAGTAGTTGCCAGGAAGTAACTGATGGAAAATTAGTTTTAACAAATGTAAATTTATTCCTAAAAGCTTTTTCAAAACAGATTTAAAATTATAAGCAGAAAAGCACCCTCGAAATATCAAGTTACAGTTTTATTTAGAGGCAAGGAACAATATTAACAGTAGGAGCCTTCGGGGTGAGAACTTACCTGCTCCCTTTCAACACGGCCGTTGTCATGACCGCTCACAACAACCTCTGAAAGAGTACACTGGTGCAAATCTGCAACACACCAGATTACTTTAAACAAAAAAATTTTAACAACTCACACAAACACATAAACTATGCACCCCCTAAGAGGAATGGAAATGGTACGACCCTCAAATTATTTGGCACCGAAAGTGGAATTTCTTTTTTGAAGGACTCTTACGGTGGAAGGGTGGCAAGCTTATAACCTAAAATGACTATTTAAATAAAACCCATAAAATGCAGACTTACATAAAATGTACAACATGCTCTCCATTACACATATACCACCTCGCAAGATGTTAGGCAAGATAGAAACATATTCCAAGAATTCGGCCTTTAAGCAATAATTTCGTTAACACCGCCGGCCGGAGTGGCCGAGTGGTTCTAGGCGCTACAGTTTGGAGCCGCGAGACCGCTACGGTCGCAGGTTCGAATCCTGCATCGGGCATGGATGTGTGTGATGTCCTTAGGTTAGTTAGGTTTAAGTAGTTCTAAGTTCTAGGGGACTGATGACCTCAGCAGTTAAGTCCCATAGTGCTCAGAGCCATTTGAACCATTTTTTTTTCGTTAACACCGAATCCGACAAGCATGACAAAGGCAGCTATTAACGTACGGCAGGCAGACAGACAGACAGACAGACAGACAGACACTAACTATCTAACAAATGCGGACGGGAGACAGACGAGCAAGCTGGGGACGAGAGACTGACCAAGGAAACAAGTAGAAGCTAACAAGTAAATGAAACAACATATCACGAATCACTTAACTTCTAATAAACTGCGATGTCTGGCGAAGACCTGGCGCAGGACCCCCAACACTCTCCCGAACTGTCCGCTGCCAGCCGTTTCAACGGACGCAGGAAGGCGCGCCGATCTCCCGTCTCACGGCGTCGCAGCTCGCCCCGACCAGACTGATGTCGTGGATTGACTCCTGTTGCTCTCGTGTCGACCGCGAAGTCACTACCCCTCGCTATACGGCGCGGCCACTGGACTCACGTGGCGACCTCACATGCGCCGACGCTCCAGGCGGACAAGTCATCTTGTGTACCAGTGCGCGACCGACCAACCGATCGAGCCAACCGCCAATGCCCATTGCCTGAGCCAACTCGAGCATACTGGCGACCTAACACATACTAGCACTCCGGACGACAGACAGACACTAACCGCCTCACCAATGCGGACGAGAGACAGACCCAGACTAACTTGGCTGACCAAATAACCAGACTGACAGACTAACCGACTGCGGATCTCATAGCGCCCCTTAAATGCACGTGAACAGGCATCTTTTCCCCTTTCCCACCAGAGGGAGACACCAAAGCTGCGATTGCCACAGCGGCGCCACCGCCAGCAACGGAGGGCGACCGCTTTGCACTACGCGCTGCGGCGCGCTCTTTAAAACAGCAAATTTTACTACGGCTCACATACCAGCATACATTCTCTGATCAAAAGTATCCTGACAGACGTGTGTAATGCGGAACTGTCCATTCGGTGTCGCTGGAGGTGGGTTCAGCAATAAAAAAGGAGACTGCTAGAATTCTGTTGTCAGTACAGGAGCAGTGACAGAAAAATGGGTTGGTCGGGACAGGTGAGAGACTTCTAATGAGGGCTAGTCTTTGGATTTCATCTAACAAATCCATCAGCTGCCCAACTCGACTTTTCGTCATGTTAATACGCTCATCAGCCAGAACATCGTCACCACCTGCCAATAACCGGTGCGTCCACCTTTGGCACGGACAACAGCCGCAATACGTCGCGGCATGGAAACAGTGAGGCCTTGGTAAGTCGCTGGAGGGAGTTAGCCCTACATCTACACACACAAGTAATTTAACTCCGGTAAATTTCGGGGAGGAGTGCGACGAGCATTGAGGACACGTTTAATGACATACCAGATGTGTTCCATGATCGGGTTCAGACCTGCGTGTTGGGGGGGGGGGGGGGAGATCATATCAATTGGAACTCGCCACTGCGTTCCTCGAACTACTGCATCACACGCCTGGCCTTGTGACATGGAGCATTGTCTTGTTGAAGAATGCCACTGCCGTCAGGAAACATGACCGTCATGCTTTGCACGAGCTCACTGGGGTGCCCATGGAGCTGCCGCCAGCTTGTCTCTGTCCCGCAGTACAGGTGTTAGGGAGCTCTTCCCCTGGAAGACGACTGGTTCGTACCCTTCAATCGGCATGATGAGAAACGTATCCACTGCAGATGGTCACGCGCGCATTTCAGTCGTAGTTGACTATACGCGATGTTAACATGAGCTCATGCATGGATCGTCTGCTGTGGAGGCCCATCATTAGTACTGTTCCGTGCGCTCTCACTCTGAAGTTAGTTCCGCCACAATTCAGCACGTGTCCCGTGTTATCAGTCTGCCCAGCCTACGACGCCCAATATCTGTAACGCAGGGTGGCCGCCGAACCCTACGACGTGTGTACGTGGTTTCACCTTGGTTCCGCCACGTGTTATAACCACTCAGCACACCCCTCGAACGTCCGGCACGTCGTGCAGTTTCCGAATTGCTCCTGCTGAGCCTCCAGGTCATCAGTATCTGCCCTCGGTCAAACTCGGATAGACCGTGTGTCTTTCCCGTTCTACACACGGACAGCACACTCACCGATACTGCATCCACCGTGCGTGTGTCTGACTAGTAGTCATTCCTCACCAGGCGACGCTGCAACCGGCTCGACGGGTTTACATCGATAGAAATTCCGTATTCATAATATTCTGGCTGATAAGTGTATGTCAGAAATTGTCAGAATGGGAGGAAGCGATTCTAAGGACACAACAAAATACAAAATTCTAAAAATTTTAAATACTTACTGTAAAACTTTTTAAAATTTTCAGAAGTTTTCTATACGTTGTCTCAACCGCATTAATTTTTGTTTTAGAAAGTAATGAGCAGTTTCGTTAGCGTACTATCATCTTCAAATCACATGTAATATTATAAACGCAATATCAGCGTACAACGTCGTTGCATCGTCCGTAACATTCTTACTTTAAATCTCTGCTGCATTCAGCCACGCTATCTGTGATGACAGTAATTGAAACATAGAATTTATACAGCGCTGTATATTTTCTTTATATACTCGTATAGTGCAACGTGTACGTAATTATTTTCGTTAAAATAAGTAACTGCAAAGAGAGATTTATCAAGTAACCTGTACCTGAAGTCAAAAGTGAAACAAAATATGTATGCATGTTCTACGTTTGATTTCAAGTACAGCTGACATGGCAAATCTCTCATTGCAGTTACTGCCTGTAACAAAAGCGATTACATAGACTTTTCAATATACAAATATTTTTTACAACGCTGAACAGGGTCTTGGTTTCAGTTGCTGTGACAGACAACGTGGCTGTAATAACAGATTTTACCTGAAGACTTTAAAATGTCTGAGTAATCCAAAGATGTTGTACACTGCTAGTTGGACTTGTATACACTGAAGAGCCAAAAAAACTGGTACAACATCGTGTAGGGCCCCCACGAGCACGCAGCAATGTCGCAACACGGCGAGGAATGGTCTCGGCTAAAGTCTGATGTAGTGGTGGAGAAACTGACACCATGAATCCTGCAGGGTTATCCATAACTCCGGAAGAGTACGAGGGGGTGGAGATCTCTTCTGAAATCATGTCTGGGGTGTTTGGTGGCCAGCGGAAGTGCTTAAACTCATAATAATGTTCCTGGAGCCGCTCTGAAGGAATTCTGGACTCGTGGGGTGTCGCATTACCTGCTGGAATTGCCCAAGTCCGTCGGAATGCACAACGGACATTAAACGCAGGTGATCTGACAGGATGCTTACCTACGTGTCGCTTGCCAGAGTCGCATCTAGACGTATCAGGGATCCCATATCACTCCAACTGTACATGTCCCACACCATTCACGGCCTCAACCAGCTTCACACGTAGGGTCCTAGGACTCATGAGGTTGTCTCCATACCGGTACACGTCTATCCACTCAATACATTTTGAAACGAGACTCGTCCGACCAGGCAACACGTTTCCATCATCAACAGTCCGATGTCGATGTTGACGGGCCGAGGCGAGGCGTAAAGCTTTGTGTCATGCAGTCATCAACGGTAAACGAGTGGGAGTTCGGCTCCAAAAGCCTGTATCGATGATGTTTCGTTGAACTGTTCAAACGCTGACACTTGTTGATGGCCCAGCGTTGAAATCTGCATCAATTTGCGAAAGGGTTGCACTTCTGTCACGTAGAACGATTCCATTCAGTCGTCGTTGGTCCCTTTCTTGCAGGATCTTTTTCCGGCCGCAGCGATGTCGGAGATTTGATGTTTTACCGGATTGTCTGTTTAAACCGTGCTTTATCTGAAACCAAGTTTTAATGGTTGCTGGCAATTTATTAAAAATGTGTTCTCCTGAATATTGGACCCCTTTTTGGACCAACGTAAGTGATTTTAGGTGTTTATGTAGATTGTTCTTATTCCTAGTATTGGTACTATGTATTGAGCTATTTTTTGGAAATAGAGATTTATTACCTGCAACATATTCCATTAAGGAATAAATATACTGAGAAGCAATGGTTAGAATACAAAGTTCCTTGAATTGGTTTCTACACGATTTTCTTGAATGTACACCACAAATGATTCTTATCACACATTTTGCACCCTAAAAACTTTTCCTCGGTTTCATGAGTACCCTCACAATATGACCACATATGACATAATAGAATGAGAGTAAGCAAAGTATGCAAGTTCTTTTATATTGATATCTCCTACATCTGACATCATTCACACTGCAAATACAAACTTGTTTAGTTTAAGCAATTCTGTGGTATTCCCTTCCCAACTGAATTTATTATCGAGTTGTTAACACTGTTAACCTTTTCGATCTGCGTGTCTTCATATGTTGTACACATGTTGGAAGGAAATCTCTTACAAGTACAGCAGGTCTTCTCAAAGTTTAATGACATTGAGTTAGCTTTAAACCACTTATTAATGTCAGTAAAAATTTGATTAGCAGCTCTTTTACTTGACTTGCTACTTATTGCAATGTTTTTATCATCTTCAAACGATCTGGCAATGTAACAGATGAGAGGTCATTAATGTACACAAGAAAAAGCAATGGACACAAGATGCAACCTTGAGGAACACCACATGTAATTAATTCCCAGTCAGATGAAGACTGACTGCTTACATCACGACACCCTTTGTTTCCTATTAGATAGATAAGACTCGAACCATTTTGCAGCATTGCCAGTGACACCATAATGTTCTAAGTTACTTGAGAGAATGCTGTAGTTCGCACAGTCAAAGGCTTTTGACAAGTCACAGAAAATTCCAGTAGCCTCTAATTTACTATCTAATGAATTAAGTACATTCTCACTGTAAGTGTAAATAGCTTTCTCTATATCAGGACGCTTAAGAAATCCAAATTGTGACTTGGGCAATTTATTATTTGCAGTCAGATGCTTAAGGATATGCTTGAACACAATCATCTCAAATATTTTTGAGAAAGCTGGCGAAAGTGAAATTGGTCGATGGTTTGATGGTATCTCTTTATCACGCTTCTTGTAAAGTGGCTTAACTTCAGCATATTTTAGCCAGTCTGGAATTGTTCCACTGATAAGAGATTGATTACACAAATAACTTAAGATAGAACTAAACTCACATGAGCACTCATTGGTTAACTTTGTTAATATGTTATCATACCCACTGGAACACTTAGATTTTAGGGATTTTATGATGGATGCTACTTCTTTGGGAGACGTGAGTGTCTTTTCCATTTTACTGAAGTTATTTTAAAGACCAGTCTCAGACACTCCCTTCCACTGCTCACCAAACCTGATAAACCCAAGCTGTCAGTAACAGAACTGAAGTACTTGTTTAAGAGGTTTGCAGCACTACATGCACATGTTACCAAAGTCTCACCGGCCGTCGTAGCCGAGTAGTTCTAGGCGCTTCAGTCTAGAACCGCACTACTGCTATGGTCGCAGGTTCGAATTCTGCCTCAGGCATGGAAGTGCGTGATGTCCTTAGGTTAGTTAGGTTCAAGTAGTTCTAAGTCTATGGGACTGATGACCTCAGATGTTAAGTCCCATAGTGCTTCGAGCCATTTGAACCATTTGAACCAAAATCTCATTTATTTTTAGAGCTATCTGTTCCTCTTCCTTTTAGGCCACACCTGCCCCTGTCTTCACTATATCCCATAGAGTTTTTATTTTGTTGCCTGATGTAATTATGTTTTTTTTCATAATAAAGCTGTTTCGATTTTTGGGTTACTTGCTTCAATATTTTGTTGTATTCTATGAAATGCATTACAATTCTTACATCAGAGCTGTTCCTAGATAGTGGATACAGTCTCCTTTTTGTCCCACATGATATTTTTATTCCTTCTGTAATCCACATTTTGTTTTTTGACTTCTGTGTGATTTGAGTTACCTTAAGGAGAAAACAATTTTCAAAAGTGGAGGTAACTTTATTACTGACTGCTTTGTATTTTCCATTTGAGTCAGAAGTATTGCAAACATATATCCAGTTAATGTCTTTGAGCAGTTTCCTGAATTTTTCAACTTTTAACTTACCCTCCTGTACTCAGATTTAATAGATTTTTTATCCAGACAAGTTTCAACACTCAACACAAGATGCACCATGTCATGATCAGATAGCCCATTTACTATTGGTTTTGGGATATGACTTATTTTGCTAGATTTATCTACAAAGATATTATCAACAGCAGTCTCAGAACATTTACATATCCTAGTAGCAAATTTCAAAGTAAGAACTGAATTGAATGATAGTGTTACTGATTGCAATAATTTGTCACTGACAGAGCTTTTCAATAAATACACATTAAAATCACCAGCAACCATTATTTCCTTGTTTTTTTACCATGAGGTGGGACAGCAGAGCTTCCAGATTTTTTATAAAGAGGTTAAAATTTCTTGAAGGTGATCTGTGTATACTTACTATTATAAAGGAGTTATTATGAAATACTGAGCAAAATTTATTAATATCAATATTCTTGAAATCAAAACAGTTTATGACAAATGTGGCAACTCCTCCTTTCTCCATATTTTCTCTACAGAAGTAAGAAGCTAATTTGAATCCTGTAACATTTACCATATCTATACCAGTGGTCACATGATGTTCAGAGAAGCAGATTATATCAACTGGTTTGCTCAACTCTTAATTCTTGAAACACAAATAAGCAACTCATTAAGCTTACCCCTTAGTCGTCGGATATTGTGATGAAATAATGATAACTAATTTTGTGCATTGGCTGAATTACAACTGGATGAACCTAATTTTCCTGCCAATTTTTGAGTATCTCTAGTTTCAGTCAGAAGCTGTCTGCTTGAATTGTGTACATTAAAATTTGCTTTCTGGCTGACTATTTTTCAATGTGAATGTCATTTTCAACCAGTCTCTGAATATCTTTTGTTTCTGCTTTCCATATCTTAAAAAAACCTGCTGATCTGTCACTTCTGACCACTGGTACTTTACTGCTTGTGACAGTGCCCCCCTTATTTTCTATTAGCCCACACAGTTTTCCCTTCCCTTTCCTGCTCAGTAAATTTGATGCATGAGCTGTTAGCTGATTGTGGGATAATTCTGGCACTTGTTGGACTTTGCTATCTTCAGAATTGTGTGGATTACTTTTTTTAGAAAGTCTGATGTTATATCAACATTCTCATATCTCATATCTCTTCATTCTCTAGTACTTCCGTATCTCGCTTCTTTGCTTTTTGATTCTTCCGGAGCAGTCGTTTAAACTTCGGCCGATTCTTCGTCTCTACTAAATTCTGACATCTGCTCCTCGACACGCCTTACAATCCAGTATCTGATTTCGAAATGTCTGTCTGACAATGATGTAATCTGACTGAAATCCTTTTCCAAGTATACCTCCTCCTTTTTTCATTCTTGAACAGAGTATTCGCTATTTCTATCCAAAATTCATTTCGGAATTCAATTAGTTCTTCTCTTCTGTCATTCATAGCACCAAGCCCATGTTGTCCTGCAACTCTTTCTTCTGCTCTTTGCCCTGCAACTGTATTCCAGCGCACCGTGACTATTAAATCTTCATATCCCTCCATGTACTAAATAACCGTCAATATCCTTACATACTTTCTCTATCTCTTCATCTTCTGTTTGCGACCTCGGCATGTATATCTGAACTATTGTTGTCGGTGCTTCTTTGCTGTTGATTCTGATGAGAACAACCCTACCTCTAAACTGTTCACAGTAACTCACTCTTTCCCCTATTAAAACGACTCCGACTGCCATTATACCATTTTCTGCTGTGGTTGGAATTACCCTATACTCGTCTGATCATAAATCCTTCTTTCCATTTAACTTCACTGATCCTCTATATCTAGATTGAGCCTAGTCGGACTAGTCGCCCAGCAGCATCTCTAGGAGGGGACTGCCAGGAGAAGCTTCAAAATCTGAGATTCCTATCTAACAACATAAACCACAAATCAGGGAGGAGATGTCAAATGACCAGAGGCAGTCCATCAACCAATGTATGAAGAAGTTCTGGTAGGATAAGAAGACAGAAATTGTACCATAGTCTTAGATCCTAAGCAGTCTACATCAGGTCAAATTCTATAATATACAGGGTGTACATAAAGTCTGGGAACATTTTCAATTATTTATTGCACAAGAAGCAAACACTGTACAGATGTCATACATATGTCATTTTGAAGATAAACTTTGAAAGTTTTTTTTTCATCTATACCGCCACAGCGTAGGTCGGTACTTTGCTGACAGTCAGCGCTAGTCGCCAACATGGCGAATTCAGGTGCAGTGTGAGCGGTTTCATGAAATGGCCTCCCCGATCACCAGCTCTCACTCCGTTTGACTATTTTCTGTGGGGACACATTAAAGATTCGGCCCATGTACCGCCTCTACCACGTGATGTAGCAGAGCTCCGGGAGAGAATACGGCAAGCGATTGTCACAGTCGACGATGCCATGCTGTAATGGATGACTGCAGGGTCACTCATGGTTCACATATCCGATGTTTGTAAACAAAAAAAAAAAAAAAAAAAAAAAAAAGAACTTTCAGGGTGCAATAAATAATTGAAAGTGTCCCGGACTTTCTGTACACCCTGTATACAGTAAAGGGTTATGACACTGAACAAGTCTCAAACATATTTTCCTCATCAATATGTTAAATTGATTTAAAATACTTAAAATAGTCGTTGCATGAAGAAGTTTCTTCGTTTTCATCTTCATTTTCAAGAAGGACCATCGTTATGCTACTTTCCTAAATGATTTCTAATTCCATATATTAACAAGAGTCGTGTTGGTTAAAACGAAGCAGAAATATTTTCAACTCCGTAACGAGAAGGGACTTGACTATTTACTATATTTTTTATAGTCTTACGTCTGCATGTACATATAAGAATATTTGTTTTCTAGAAATAACAAAAATCCTCTAACATTCTGCGTGGTGTCTGTTTGTTGTATATCGTGTCTCCCTACCACTTTCGCGCAACGACGCTTTTTGGGAACTGATTAGTTTGAACCTGGGACCTGTTGCTGGTAAGGAGACGCCAGACCACACATGACATATAGAGTTCAGAAGAGTTCAGTGAGACTAGCGATGATATAACCAAATACTTAATGATTTCAACGTCAGCTTCACTGCATTCCCTGTAAAAGAATCTTAATACTAACTAAATTTAGTGGAAGGGGTTCAAGGCTTTCCTATTTTTAGTTAGCTGGTAAAATAACGTCGAAAAAGCAGTTAAGTTTACCATTGGAAATTTTATTCTACTCACAAGACATTGTTTGTAAATTGCACTATTGATAAAAGGAAATGTTTTAATACAGGATGGTAAAAACCAACTGCGTTCAACAAAAATGTGAACGAATATTCCATGAATGGAAGTTCTACAATGGATCAAAGGATGACCTATGCTATATCACATCCATAATCTAGGTTTAAATCAAGTTTCACAAAAGAGAAAACTATCAAAATGGTCTACAGTGACCCTCAATTATCTTTAATTACTTATCTAATTTGTCGTAAATTACAGTGGCTGATGTGGCTTCTCAATAACTATGTAACAGAAAAATCATCGCGTTTCAGATTTTTACTTCAAGTGGCAAATGTGAACACCATGAGCTTTAATTGACGATCGACACTAGTATTACGCAAAAAGGAGGTGTAACAGATGAGACTTCTGCAGTTCTGAGTGAAGCTTTATGTGCTGTTATGCGGCATCGCGTGCGTTCATTACCTTGTCGGTGTTCGTCAGGGGGCGGCGAGCAGCACAGCTCCGCTCACCTCGCCGTGTCGGAAGCAACTCTCCTAACTTCTCCTCACTACAATTTAAATGAGAAACGTTATACTTTTCGTGGTGGGGCAATGTTTTTAAAGTTTGCAACGTAACAAAGACGCGAAAAAGTCTCACGCTAAAACTTGCAGCTGGTGTGGTCCTTTTAGCGTCATCGTAAGATCTATACTGTTCTTCTGGAGGGCTCTATCTTTTGAAATGGGCTAGGGCAGGCTGTTCCAACCGAGCTCCAGGGAGCCGGAGCGCTCCGGAGCGCTCACTGCGGCAGCTCGGAGCCCGCGTGGAGGGAGAAAGCGAACTCACTGCCCCCTGGCCGCATGCAGCCGCAACTGGCGCAATAATCGGTGTTCAATGACAGCTATGACTAGCCGTGGGAGCCCTGTACCTCTGTTGGAGGATACCTTTCTATACATTGAGAGTGATGGTCGTCCACAGTGTCTTCTATGTCATAAAGTATTTAATTCTGCGAAGAGGTACAATATACAAAGACATTGTTCACGTCTTCACGCAGCGCACTACGATCAGGTAGAAGTCGTTGCACGCAGAGAACTGGTAGCCAGGCTTAAGAACGTCATACCAGGAGACCTAAGTTTAAAATCGGTTTCGTAATACAGAGGGTATCAAAACATGCAACATAGTTCGTGTTCTGTAATTCGTTTATAATTTTCAGGTGAATGAGAGCGGAGAAAACACTACTGAATCTGCAATTCGAGCAAGCTACAAAGTCGCTCAAATCATTGCGACGAGTGGCAAGCCGTTTTCGGTGGGACCACTCGTAAAATCGTGCATGGTAGCAGTTGCAGAATGTTTGTTTCCAAGGGAGGTGCAGGCAATTGTAGGGGTTTGCCTGTCGAAGCAAATAATATCTCGTCGAATCCTGGACATGGCAGCGGATTTAGAGACACAGCTCAGGAAAAAGGAGGAGAGCTTTGTTACATTTTCGCTAGCGCTTGACGAAAGCACCGACATATCGGACTGTGCTCAGCTTGCAGTCTATGTGTGTGGTGTCGACATGGAGCTGCAAGTAACTGAAGATCTCTTGGATGTGGTACCACTCGATTACACCGCAACAGGACGTGACATTTTTGAAGCTGTTTGTGAATCAGTGGACAATATGAATTTGTCGTGGGATAAGCTCCATTCTGTAGCGACAGACGGTGCACCACAAATGATCGGGCGTCACCAAGGTTTTGCTTCTCGTTTGAAAAATAAACTCAGGGACGAATTCGGGAAAGACTCTTCAGTGTTTTATTCACCAAGAGGCACTGTGTGCTGAAACAGTAGAGCTAGATGGCGTAATGAAAGATGTCGTGAAGTGTGTGAATTTTGTGCGGCGTCACGGTATGAATCTTCGCCAATTCGAAGGATTCCTGAAAGATATGGAAGCGGAGTATGGGGATATACCTTACCACAGTACAGTTCGTTGGCTGAGTCGGGGAAAAGTTCTTCATGTTTTCTTTGTCATTCGTGAGGAAATATCCCTTTTTCTCGAAATGAAAGGGGATGAAATGCGTTGTCTGAAAGATATAAAATGGATATCAGACTTGGCGTTTCTAGCTGACATAACTATGCATCTCAATCATGTAAATCTGTCATTGCAGGGCAAAGGGCAGCTAATCGACCAGATCAAAGCGTTCATGCAAAAGTTACGTTTATTTGAGAGGCAGATGAGTAATGGACATTTAACGTTCTTCAATCGTCTTGCTTCTTTAAAACTACCTGAAGGTACTACTTTCGGCGATCACCAAGCAAACTTAAAGCAGCCCATCACGTCGTTCGAAACACTATTCCGAGACCTCACTAGTTTGGAAATGGAACTTAAAGTGTTCAGCAATCCTTTTTCAATTTCCCCCGATGACTTGTCATCGTCACTTCAATTGGAGATTATTGATTTGCAAAATTCAACTTTGTTGAAAGAGAGATACTACAACACGTTGGATTCGTCACGATGGTATAGTTCATAACAGCAAAAAACATTTCCCAAGGTTCACAACAATGCCGCTCAGATGATGTGCATGTTTGGATCTACCTACTGTTGTGAGCAGCTTGTCTCAGCAATGAAAGGAGTAAAAAGTAAGGAACGATCGTTTCTTCAGGATGTAACACTGAAGGTCATCCTCCGCATTAGCGCTGCTAACACTTTGATGCCTGACATTTCCGATCTTGTAATGAAAATGTCAGGCTACAGAGGCCCAATAAAACTTTCTTCTAAAACAGTTGTTTCTTATTTATTTCCTGAACATCGTATTTCCTGGTGTAGCACGACACCACGTCTTAGCAACTAAGAGCATGAGGTTGTCGATCTTGTAAGACGCAGCTTGCCTTGCCGCCTGCCTCAGCCAGCCTTGCTATGTGCCGGCCCACTTGACTGGTCACAGCGAGCGACGCGGCTCCCTGGAGCAGGGAGCGCTCCGCGGCTCACAACGGAGCCCACGAGCTGGAACAGCCTGGGATAGGGGGTGGTCCTGACGTAACAGAGATGCGAAAAAGTCTCACGCTAAAACTTGCGGCTCGGGTGGTCCTAGCGGTTAGCTGGCGACGTGGGTGTCCGTCCCTTATCGTAGGGCCTTCCACTTAACATGGTTCTGCTCTCGGCTTCTGTTCTCGTTTCTCCCCTCGGAACTGCGTCTGTCTCACGGTGTGAAGGTATGACATGCATTTAGGTATTATTGTGTTAGTCTGTGGTATTCCATTTGCTCACTCGTTACTCGTATTACTTTGGTTAATTTAATGTCACGATTTATTCGGAGCTATGTGACATACTACTGGATTTGCTTATCATGTCATGGTTTTCATGGAAGGTGTTGGATTTGCCTGACACCTTACAGTCCAAGATATCCTTGTTTCTTTTATATATATATATATATATATATATATATATATATATATATATATATATATCGGAAGAAGCAAAACAGACGATCGAAAGGGCAGACAGTGAGGGAGGGAGGGTCGACTGAGGGTTCAAATGGCTCTGAGCACTATGGACTTAACATCTGAGGCTATCATAACCTAAAGACATCGCACACAACCATGCCCGAGGCAGGATTCGAACCTGTGACCTAGCGGTGGCGAGGTTCCAGACTGAAGCGCCTAGAACCGCTCGGCCACAACGACCGGATCGACTGAGGGGATGAAAAAATGGCTGAAGACCACATGCCTGCGAAAAGCAAATGTCCTAAGTTCGAGTCTCGATCATGCAGGCCGTTTTAATCTGCCAGGAAGCTTCAAAACGTAATATGCCTACATGATTCTCTTAGTGCCTTGTCGAATATATTTGCATGGGTAGATCTGTATCATCAGGCTGGGCACAGGCCCCGGTCACACGTGCTGTGCATTTTTGCCACGCCCTCCACCCACTGATTTTCTCCTCTGTCCTTGGTTGAAGAGACCACTGCACTTGCCGCACGTTTCCAGAACTACCATTTGGTTTATATTCGAGGTGCGACGTTTCCTGTGCATTTAAGATAATAGACATCTGCAACGAAGTCACATTGAAAGTGAATATCTGGAGAGGGTAATTGAAACGTTATGACTACGCTCCGCATATTCTGATCATAACGGCGTCCCTACTCCCCCCCCCCCCCTCCCACCCCCGTCACCTAGGTGTTTGCAGAACAGGAGAATGCTCTGCCTACATGGAGCCGTGTGCCTCAGTGGTGGGGACCGCAAATAACGCACAGCGCAGCAGACCGTCGTCACCACCGGGGCGTGTTGGCGACTTGAAAAATGCCCACCCCAACCCCTCGCCCCTCCCAGCAAGGTCATATTTCACAGCCGCAAATCCAATTAGTGCTGCCACTGCCGTCGGCACAGCCTGGATATTAACTCCTCGTAAGGGAAATTAATACGTTGCGTCCCTATATGTCACTGTATGCAACAGGGAGCGGGGGCGAGTCTGTGTGTGTGGGGGGGGGGGGGAGGGAGGTTGGACTTGAGTTCAGAGGCAAGGGTTGATTCTGGCAGGGAGAGAGATCTGGTTGCGATAATACGAGTGATACTTCATCTCTTCATCTACAACTGTTTGTCTATTGACGCAACGAAACTGCAGTGGGACCGCAACCCGACTTTACAGTGACCAGGCACTCAGTCCGTATGTTTTCGTTGAGTACTGCTATTTGAGGAGGCTTCAAATAAAGTGGAAATTTTGGTTTGATCCATATATTCACGATACTCGGTCACGTTCATCTTCCGTATTAGGGGGAGAACCTACAAAAGATAAAGTGAAGCTCAAATGAATTTATAGAAGGTCAAAGATACTGTTCTAAGAACTGGTTCAAAATCTTTGTCAGTGTCCATCACAGCAGCAGTGACGCATTCCTGCAGTTCTTGCAAATTTGTTGACATTGCGAGTACAGGAAATTTCTCCTTAAGGGGGCAGACGAGGGTGACTCTCTAGTCTGGAACTGATATTCATGGTTTTTTTTAATAAAATAACAAACACTTTATACAGGGTGTTTCAAAAAGGTACGGCCAAATTTTCAGGAAACATTCCTCACACACAAATAAAGAAAAGATGTTATGTGGACATGTGTCCGGAAGCGCTTAATTTCCATGTTAGAGCTCATTTTAGTTTCGTCAGTATGTACTGTACTTCCTCGATTCACCGCCAGTTGGCCCAATTGAAGGAAGGTAATGTTGACTTCCGTGCTTGTGTTGACGTGCGACTAATTACTCTACAGTACTAGCATCAAGCACATCAGTACGTAGCATCAACAGGTTAGTGTTCATTACGAACGTGGTTTTGCAGTCAGTGCAATGTTTACAAATGCGGGGTTGGCAGATGCCCATTTGATGTATTGATTAGCACGTGGCAATAGCCGTGGCGCGGTACGTTTGTATCGCGACAGATTTCCAGAACGAAGGTGTCTCGACAGGAAGATGTTCGAAGCAATTGATCGGCGTCTTAGGGAGCACGGAACACTCCAGCCTATGACTCGCGACTGGGGAGGACCTAGAACGACGAGGACACCTGCAATGGACGAGGCAATTCTTCGTGCAGTTGACGATAACCCTAATGTCAGCGTCAGAGAAGTTGCTGCTGTACAAGGTAACGTTGACCACGTCACTGTATGGAGAGTGCTACGGGAGAACCAGTTGTTTCCGTACCATGTACTGCGTGTGCAGGCACTATCAGCAGCTGATTGGCCTCCACGGGTACACTTCTGCGAATGGTTCATCCAACAATGTGTCAATCCTCATTTCAGTGCAAATGTTCTCTTTACGGATGAGGCTTCATTCCAACGTGATCAAATTGTAAATTTTCACAATCAACATGTGTGGGCTGACGAGAATCCGCACGCAATTGTGCAACCACATCATCAACACAGATTTTCTGTGAACGTTTGGGCAGGCATTGTTGGTGATGTCTCGATTGGGCCCCATGTTCCTCCACATACGCTCAATGGAGCACGTTATCATGATTTCATACGGGATACTCTACCTGTGCTGCTAGAACATGTGCCTTTACAAGTACGACACAACATGTGGTTCATGCACGATGGAGCTCCTGCACATTTCAGTCCAAGTGTTCGTACGCTTCTCAACAACAGATTCGGTGACCGATGGATTGGTAGAGGCGGACCAATTCCGTGGCCTCCGCCCTCTCCTGACCTCAACCCTTTGACTTTCATTTATGGGGGCATTTGAAAGCACTTGTCTAGGCAACCCCGGTACCAAATGTAGACTCTGCGTGCTCGTATTGTGGACTGCTGTGATACAATACGCCATTTTCCAGGGCTGCATCAGCGCATCAGGGACTCCATGCGACAGAGGGTGGATGCATGTATCCTCGCTAACGGAGGACATTTTGAACATTTCCTGTAACAAAGTGCTTGAAGTCACGCTGGTACGTTCTGTTGCTGTGTGTTTCCATTCCATGATTAATGTGATTTGAAGAGAAGTAATAAAATGAGCTCTAACATGGAAAGTAAGCGTTTCCGGACACATGTCCACAAAACATATTTTCTTTCTTTGTGTGTGAGGAATGTTTCCTGAAAGTTTGGCAGTACCTTTTTGTAACACCCTGTATAACTGACTTGAGATTTCTGTTGTACGCCCTTGGGATTGTATTACTCATTTTTAATTAAAAAAAGAAAAAACTTGCACCCAGAGCACAGCGCACGACATCGAAGAAACGCCTGCGAGGGCGGTTGGTGGTAGCTCTGAACGCCAAAATTTGCAACTTATAACAAAATTTCGAAAATTGTCTTGAAACTGATGATATTCTCTAACGTAGTACGTGAGGATATCTTAAAAAATCGTTTTAACAGAATCGCAGCAGTCTGAAATGTTTTCGACGAAAATGTCGTTACAAAAACGTCCACCAAAACAGAAATTACAGTAGATCGCAAAAATCCTATGTACTACTGTAGCAAAAGCGCTGACTCACAAGTTACAAAAAAGGTACAACGCATCGGAGTATTATTATAGTCCCTGCCAACTTGAAAAATGTGGTTTTGGAAAAGCAAGCGTTTTAAGTTTCAACTTGTCGTTTTTAATACTGGAATTGAATAGAGCTTTAATCGACAATGCCCGCACCCTATAGGTGGCACTTTTTTCGCCGATGTCGAAACGCTTGAATGTGAAGAAAGTTGGAAATAACTGGGAAGTTCTTATGGGCTCAAACTGCTGAGGTCATTGGTCCTTAGGCTTACACACCACTTAATCTGACTTAAACTAACTTACACTGAGGACAACACGCACACCCATGTCCGAGAGAGGACTCGTACCTCCGACGGGGGGAGCCGCGCGAACCGTGACAAGGCGCCCAAGACCGCACGGCTACCCCGCGCGGCAAATATAGGGAGCCGACAGCAACCGACTTTCCGAGGCTGTCATCCATTCAAGTACTAACTGCGCCCTATGTTGGTCAACTTCTGTGAGGATGTGTAGAAATTATATCCATTAACTGGCTTCCGCTAACCGGTCGAAGAGGTTTTTTTTTTCGAAGCTTCTCTGTACGTATAAATACATCTGTTTGTCATTTTCAGCACTCGCCGTTTACTTCGTCTTAAAAGAACAAGCAAAATGACAAGTTAAGCAGACGCGAGGCAAGCACGTGGTTTCAGACTTCAGATTTCTCTTATCGTAATAAACTAATCATGGTACGAAGATAAATCTTGAGAATAATGTTGTACTTGATACTAATGCCCTCTGTGATATTATCCGAAACGGGACGGACTCCTCTTCCATCGGTAACATAGTATTACATCAGTTGCACTCGATCGTTCGGATGTGCCAGATCCCATGCAGTAAATCGCAGTTTTGACATATTATAACATTTATGGCACACTTTACGTGAACAGATCTTAAAAATAGACTTTCAAAGGAAAATTTTGAGGCAATAAAAAAATTAGGCTCAAAAACAAATTTCTACGCTGATCTGTCTCCTTAACCTCATTGGAAAAACCACGTGACTTGATATCTACTGTCCAGCCGGGAGGGGGTGGGGGGGCTTGGCAACAGAGGATCACTCACACTAGTCGGCCATATCTAGCGATGTAGCAGTTCTCTGTTGAGAAAGGAGCGCACAGTTGTGCTCCAGTGACGCAGAGCCCCATCCTGTTGGTAGGTGAAAGTAGGGGGGGTCAGCAACGCCCACAGCTGTAACAAATCCAGGCACACAGAAGCTCTCAGTTTTGTCTGGGATATGGCACAGGAGACATTCACATTTGGAGAAACCCTTTCTAACTCCATACAGATACGCGACAATGCAGTACCCAACACTCACACACTGACAGATGGAAACTCGCCTTGCTGCTGAGTATCGATTTTTTTTTTTTTTTTTTTTTTGCACTCCGTCTTTAGGCCACGAGTGGCCTACCGAGACCATCCGACCGCCGTGTCATCCTCATGGAGGATGCAGATAGGAGGGGCGGGGGTCAGAATACCGCTCTCCCGGTCGTAAGGTGGTATTCTTGACCGAAGCCGCTACTATTCGGTCGAGTAGCTCCTCAATTGGCATCACGAGGCTGAGTGCACGCCGAAAAATGGCAACAGCGTGAGGTCACCCATCCACGCCCGAGAGCGTTTAACTTCGGTGATCTCACGGGAACCGGTGTATCCTCTGCGGCAAGGCCGTTGCCTGCTGAGTATCTATGTCCCCGAAAAATTATCACCATCTTCCACAGCTTGCTTGATTCGTGTACAAAACATCAATCACCAGGCATACTCACTCAGATGCAGACGGTAGGGATTGAAATACAAGAGCCACCGCAAAAGATTCCACACTGCTGATTTTTGTAGGCTGTGCACTAAGTTCCGCCTCACTCACTCCATGATTTCGTCTGGTCGTCCCGTGCTTTTCCCATTATCACGGAACTGGTGGACCAAAGCAAAATGCTCCAAACGACTCACCGAGGAAGAATGTGACAGAGATCAGTGGATGTCATGTACATGTATAGACAAATAAACGATTGCAATTTCAGTAAACATGGATGATTTATTCAAGAAAAAACGGTTCACAAATTTAGCAAGTCAATTCCTGACCATTAAGCAAGCAGTTATTCGACTTGACGTTGATTGTTGAATGTGCTCGTGCGGAATTCTGTACAACTGACGCCTTGGATAGTCAAACTCCCGAGACTGTTGGAACACCCTGCCCCATCATGCTCCAAAGGTTCGCGAGTAAGGAACTGTCTGGCAACCTTGTTGGCCAATGTAGGGTTTGGCAAGCGCAGAGGCAACCAAACATTAGCAAATTGCCTCCAGAGCTGAAAAGAGTAAATTCCAGTAGCATAGCTGATAAGAAACCCCTCAGAATAGGCACAGTATAAAATCACTTTCTTTTACTAAGGAATATTAAATGATGTAAAAAATACATTTACATTACAAACAGCAAAACATACGATCAAATATCAAGCATGAGCTACTGCCAGTAGTTATCAAAACGCCATTGCCTTTGAAATAGCCAAAGAAGGGCAGCTCGTTTTGTATTATCATGAAACAGGGGAGATAGTGCCACAGACGTGATACGCGAATTGGAGTGGCAGTCATTAAAACAAAGGCGCTTTTCGTTGGGACGGGATCTTCTCATGGAATTCCAATCATCAGTTTTCTCCTCCGATTGCGAAAACATTCTGTTGGCACCCACCTACATAGGGAGAAATGATCATCACGATAAAATAAATCAGAGCTTGCACAGAAAAATTTAAGTGCTCGTTTTTCCCACGCGCCCTTCGAAAGTGGAACGGTAGAGAGACAGCTTGAAGGTAGCTCATTGAATCGTCTGGCAGGCACTTTATTGTGAATAGCAGAGTAATCACGCAGATGTAGAGGTACAAATGACTGACAAATGTGGCTGAAATTTATGATGACAGAAACGGTGGCAGAGACAACGCCAGTAGCAATAAATCCTCCTCCCCTATTAACACAGGACGGCGGTTGCCGCTACCGGAGTACTAGAAACCTTCATTAAAAATATCAGTCATGGTGCACAGGCATCTTTAACTAGACCAGAGTTAACAAGAGATACAATCACCTATCCTGTAACACAAAGACAACTCGTCCATTATTTAGTAAAAATTAAACATACTTCAAATGCAGAAAATTACAAACTGTATGCAGGAAACTTTGACTTGACTACTGAGGCACAAAATTTTCCTTGATTTTTTTTTTTTTGGTAAATGCAAACAATTTAGCAAACAACTGGAGCTCGTGATACTAGCCTACAGGTAACTGTAGAGCCGGCCTCTGTGGCCGAGTGGTTCTAGGTGCTTCAGTCTGAAACCGCGCTGCTGCTACGGTCGCAGGTTGGAATCCTGCCTCGGGCATGGACGTGTGTGGTGTCCTTAGGTTAGTTAGGTTTAATTAGTTCTAGGTCTAGAGGACTGATGACCTCAGATGTTAAGTCCCATAGTGCTTAGAGCCATTTGAACCATTTGGTAACTGTAGACATATCGCAGAAATAAGGTAGATAGAATGAACGATTTTCACTGACTGTAAAGTACAATTCGTAAATCAGAAGAATCACATCTGCATTCTATACCCTTAAATTCTAAAATCAGTAACAGCCACAAGCCCACACACACTGACAGAAGTGAACTCAAGAAGCGCCAGGCAAAACCTTCATAAATAACACATTTTTATATACAACAACGGGCAAGGAGGAATACTGATTCAAAACAGCCACCACGCGACACCAAGCGGCGTGCACACTAACCGGATGTTCACCGTTTCTCGTAAAATCCAGCGCCCATTGACAGACGCTTGCTTAGAGAGCGCCGAGAGAAGGATGTAACGAAGATTACTCGTCGTCGGAAACCCACGAGTATCATGCAACAGACGCCACCACGTCCAGTACTTGCAAAGGTCACGCCGGACTCCAACCCGTCACCACAGTGGATACAAACTGCTTGCAACTTCAATAGCAGAGGACACGCCAAATACCGTGCGTCCTGCCGAAGTAGCTTTTAACGAGCTGTGTTCACGGCTGCGACCAACATTCGGCCCCGCCAAACCCGCAGTCAGCAAAGGCGGCACTCTTGCCGACGGGCTACGACACACGCTCGGCCACCACAACACACCACGTCACTTGCGCTCCTCGCCGGCCGCGCCACTCTCTCCTCTCCTCCAGGTCGCCGCAGCCCCTAACTACCTTCTCCTCCGACCTGCCCTCTACCCGCGACACAGTGTGCGATTTGCAGGGGGGCATGGAGGGGATTTCCTCCCCTCTGCATCAGACCATCCCCTCCTCTGGGTTTAGTTTATGCATCCCAACCTGGAATGTTTATATCCCACGCACTGGAGTAGAACTTGTAACGGAACATATTAAACGCTTTACTTTAATGAAGTATGTGATACCCTCCAAATTCAACCAGTTTAACGAGTATTTATGATTATAGAAGAGTTATTGTGTATGTTAACAATGATTGCACAACATGTCTCCATAAACAGTCAACCCATTAAAGTATACTGAATAACTGACCCACACAAAAGTTAATATCACTTGATCACTGATACAGCAAATGTCATCATGAAAAAACACCAAGTTTATCTTAAATAATTAATATGAAGTACGAAAAATAGTAGCCAACTTAGGTATTTTGGATCCCCTTAAATAAAAATCACCCAGTGAAACCTATTTGTTCACTAGGAGCGTTTTCACTCAGTATTCACGTAATCAATCCTATTTTAGACGAAAACCAATGTAATTCTTAATAATTCATGTTACTTACTTATTTATGCAAATTAGAGAAGTCAATTGACAAACTTCTAAAAAAAATGGCCTTTTTGTAACAGAGAATTATTCTGTCAAGTCAACAAATCTGTCTGTCATTTTCATAACATGTTAAATTATGTCACTCGATACAAATTAATAACTTATCTGCACAAATTATGATAACAGATGTTCATGTGACTTATAAACTATATCTCTTTTAGTAGTTCTTTGACAATGTTATAAATACAAGCAGCAAGAAGGGTCGAGGGGGTAGTCGGAATGTCACTTTGGTAAAGTGTGTTTGTGTGTTATTGTTTGAGGTGGATAAACAATGCAAAGATCATGTAATGGAAGTACTACTTTGTGTTGTGTCATGGTCTTTGGTGGACAGTGGAATTAAGATGGCCACCAGAGTAATAAATATTTGAAGGTTACATATTTGTTGGTTTTGCTCGTTCTTTATCATCAAAAGCACATAAAATACACGGGACCTCATGTTTTTAACCCTAGACAACCAGATTTAGAGCCAGCATCAGCATCGAGACACAGCAGCGATCCAGCAAGCAGCAGCGATTACTACAACGCATTTTAATGGCGCCAACCAAACATCAAGTGCTAACAAGCTCCGTAAATGGGAGTGAAATAGTGCGATTACAGCAATTAGCAATATCAACGACTAGGCGACCATTACAAACTTCACATATAATTTGAATTTCTGGAGCCGGACACTGAAAGTTTTTAATACAGTCTTACTATTAATACTATTAATACGTTTGCTTATTAATTTTGAAAAAGTGTTATGTAGTAGTTAATCATTTCAAAACATTTAGAACTAGATCATCATTCTCATGTTGTCATTGTTGCTTTCGTCTAAGGTGCGTCATCCGTTTACTTGCGAGTTTGCGAGGGAAGTAGTGTGGCAGTCATACCGCAGCAGTCGGACCACAGAGTTGGGTGGGCTGGGGGCTGAAATTCCCACCCCGGGCCCTGACACAGGGTGGTGACCGGCCCGGTACCTGTGCGAACATTTACCGTTAGGCCACCTTTTGGCGACGGTATGGCGCGGACTAACGCGCCTGGGACGAAAGCACACATTACTAAATAACGCACCATCGTCTGCTTCTAGTTCCTAGGATACTATTTCGTGGACCTTCTTTAAATACTCTTCTCTTCCACCATCGTTTTCTTTTCCTTTGGTTTTCATTTCCGTTGTTAGCTCTATGTGCAAGCACCCAGTAGATCGCCGCTGCGATACTTTATCATCCTTTATACTGCAAGACCGACACACGTGTGGCACAAATTCTGTTGCTTTGGCATAAATTGACCTGCCGCATGCAACGCACGCCACATTTCCGTAGCATGCCACAATGTTGCAAGACGTCGCCCCAGCGTAAACGAGGCTTTCTAAGCCAGGTCTGTATTGTATGGCGGATGTGATGTGTTGCGTACGAAACTAAAACCTGCAATCAGATCCAAACGTCGTGGAAGACTGTGAAGAGGTGTCATCCTGCAGCAAGATAACGCTCGCCCACATTCTACCAAACGGACAGCCGACGCAATAACGGAGTTGAGATTCGAGGTGCTGGAACATCCACCATACAGTACAGACCTGGCTCCAAGTGATTTTCACATGTTTGGACCCTTAACGGAAGCACTACAGGGATGAAAGTGATGAAGATGTCATTGCTGCGGTGAAAAATTGGTTACAGATGCAACCGAAAAACGTATTTTCTGATGAAATTAAAAAAAAAAAAACTCGTAAAATGTCGTGAAAACTGCATTGAAGTCCAGGGAGGTTACGTAGAAAAATAACGCATGTTTCAGTTTTCTATCATCAGAATAAGTACAGCTTTTCACAAATGTGCCTTTACTTTTTGAATTCCCGTCGTATACCTGTATGTAGATGATTTTGTAAGTAAGCTTTACCTCCAATATAGTTTTAAAGATATAACAAAGGATGGCTTTTCTGATAGTGTATACGAGTGAATAGTGAGCTTCGGCATTATCTGTTTATAAGTAAATGTTTAACCATGGGTAACGCCACGGTCCAAGCTAGTAACATATGTAATTATACTAACCCCCTAAGACATCCCCCCACTGGTAAAAGCACAAATCGCACACTGCCACGACAGTAACGCTCCGTGCGCTCTTGCGGCCGGAGGGTTTCCAAATCCGCGGGAACCACGTGAAATTAAACGTGGGCACACGTTACTAAACTCTCGCCGCGTGCGCGCGCGCTTTATGTTGCTGAAATGTAAGCCCAGCATGGCTTGCCATGAACGGCACCAAAAGGGGGGGGGGGGGAGGTATAATATCGTCGGGCCCTATGATGGATGTCTCGGCTCCCTCCAGAAATTCTTCACTGGTCATCGACGGTCATTTCAAATGGAACTTGCCCTGGCCTCTCATTAAAAGTCTTTGTCCTGCTCTCTCGTTAAGCAGAGTAGCAGTATCTTCAGTGATGAATCACGCTTGGAACTGAGCCCCGATGACCAGCAGTGGTATACCAACCTTACTGTCGCCCTCCATGCGCTCCGACAAACACGGGTGCTGCTCTGGAATGCCATTGCGTCTCGTGGCAGGACCCCTGTGGCGGCACCCTTACAGCACAGACGATAACCTGCCACTCTTCAAGGCAGGGCATTCTGGGCATACAGTTCGCCAAGATCATGCCCATCCTGCTTGTCTTCGTGCTTTCAAAACCCTACCTTGACCAACAAGATCGCCAGATCTCTCCCTAGAACGTATGTTGCATTACCGGCAGGCCCTCCAATCACCTCAGAATTTTGAGGATCTAAGGCACCAGTTGGACAGAATTTGGCACGATATCCCTAAGGAGGATATCCAAATCCAATAATCAATGGCAAGCCAAGAACTGCTTGCTTACGGCCAGAGGTTAACCAACACGTTATTGACTTTCTCAACTAGTGACGTTGTTTCTCTTGAATAAATCGTACATTTTTTCTGAAACAGAAATCATTTTTTTAACTGGAGATGTACATCACATCTATCGATTTCCGTCCCATTTGGATCATTCCTTCGTGGTGTGTTGGTTTTTTTATCGTAGTGCTCACAGTGTTTCGCATGTTGTTCAAAGCAAACATTGTATCTTCTCAACACTGCTTTATGAATTTTGTCACAAATCTCCTAGAACTGAATGTTTTCAAGTCAACATTGGATTCTTTCGTTCAAACGCTCGTCATCACTAATCTTGACGGAATAAATGTCATTTTTAATAGAGACCGGAGTGAAACATCCAAGCGTGTGATATCTGCCTAGGAGGACATCCAATACTAAACTGGCTGGCAACCCATTCACCGAAGTTATCAGTCAGAAAATCTCTCACAATAATTCAATTATGTGGGGCTGCTCCATTTTGTTCCCACATCATCTTCTACTTAACCGGCTGCACATGTGCCAAAAGTGGACTATTTTCCAGTTTTAACAACACTTCTTCAATCACATCTAGGTAATTCACAGAACTGACAGTACCAACTAAAAAAAAAAAAAAGGCTGGATTATCCCACAACTGAAAATCCGTGCCTAACGCTCATGCCACTCTGTGTTCACCGCCACATGGAATTCATAGAAACCCAGTAGATACAGTTGTGTCCGTTCACTCTCGCATTTCAGTAACAAAGGCTGCTTCCTCGCTTTGGCCTGTTGTCTGACACTGTGAAACTTGTACAGTTCCTTATGCTTGACGGGACTGTCTTTATTTAGACATTGAAATATAATGGGCCTACATACGACTGTAGCTCTTTCTGACTACTTTGTAGACTTTTTAGTATTCCATACTGCTTGCATGCTTTTGCTTGAGATTCAGTTGGTGGTTGGACTAAAAATTGCACATCATTAAGATTCTCTTCTGTAGTAAGCTCCGCGCCGACCCCAGTCTCTTCAGAACTTAAACTTAATGACCGAACACCTTATAGAGATGGAACTTCGAGGTTTGGAAAACGTTCCACAAAGAAATCGCAAACATCACTGTAATTATGGTCAAGTTTGCACTATGTCTGTAAAACAAATACACGTTGTTCTGTAGTTAACAATAAACACAACCTCAAACTACCAATTTCAGCTGACTGGGTAATCCACACTAGTCAGGTTTACAGTTGACTACGGTAGGCAAAACTAAGTCCACTCTGTACATATATTCAAGCGACAAGGATTTATATTTGGGGTGGGGCGGGTTACGAGTCTGAATGCCTTATTTAATCATTTATTAGATTCAGAGGGACTATGCAAACCAAAGAACCTGGCTGTGGAACGACTCAGTACATAGTTTACAAAATGGTGATCATGTGAAACGAACTATGCATGAAGCATACTGAAATCCCTAAACACAGGATGGGGCAGATCAAGGAAAGCATGGAAGGCCGAACCCAGAATAACAGCGTCATTTGAATGGTTACATTTATTTAAACACCGCATAATAGCATGAGTAAAAAAATACAGCAATCGCAAAAAAATTATTAATCGCAGGGTAAGCTAATTAGATGCCTATAACCCTAACTGACTTTAAAACGATTTTATCTCAACAAGCCACAAAACAAAGTGCTAGATTAACTGTAAGAAAAATTTCTTTCCTTATAAAACAGAAGCTGCCAAAAGGGCAATACCAAAGATATCTTTAAGACAATTTAAGAATGATCACTTACGCCCTTCAAAGAATTCTCAGAAAACTAATTAATTTTTTTAATCAAAGAGGCCGTTAACACACATGAGGGAAAATGCACTGCTACAAGCAGCGTAAAGTGTACTGAAAATTTTATCAAGTACTAAAACAGCAAAATAGATTAAGTTTGTCAACCTTTGAGGCAAGTGCAATCCCAATTTAGGCTCATACCAGTAATTATGGTTAGATTATTTGGAAATCTTTGCGTAACATAATAATCAAGACAGTACCTCATACATGAGCAAGTTTAGAAAACACTTAGCTGGGGGATATTCATAACATGGGCAATACAAGCAAATTCCAAAGGAGATGTAGAACTTTAAGTAAAACTTTAAGGTCAAGACTTCAAGTAATACAGCAAACACTTATAATTTATTAGCTGGCAGCTCAATCCAGCGCGCTAAGATAATTGGGGACGCGCCTCAAAGGCAGCCAATAAACACCAAGGTGGTGCATAACATCAATAAGCCCCCCCCCCCCCCCCGGCCACCAGCCTCTGAAAAAGTGGCCGCGAACCTCACAAGACTAAGGAGGGCTGTTAACGAACACCACTTGCGTGAAACATACGCCAAACAAATAACTTCAGCAAATATTAATGACCACTTTCTCGAGAAATGGTCAGCATAAGGCCTCTTAATATGTCACCAAATTTCAAAAATTTATGTTTAACCGACGCAACTCATTGCCAAAACACTTTCACAGGATACAACTGCACAAGAAATCCGATAGCTGTACCAACTGGAAAATGTAACATTAAGGTTAACCACCGAATTTAGCCTTTCACACTGGAAAGAGCCAACACAAATACACTAAAATGAAGCTATCAGTGGTACCCATAAGTTCCCAATACAGGTGCAAGTATCAACTGAAGACATAAAGTCTGCATATGTGTCCGCGGTCATTTTATTTTTAGCACTTTTATTTAACTTGACGATGATTTATATCAGAATATTTCAACGATCTGAAGATGGCGATAAGCCGAAACCGGTCATAAAGTGTTAATAAATCTATGTGATCAAGATGGACGTGTGAAAATAAAAGTGCTACAGGTACAAGTACATATACAGCCAAATATTTGACTGATCAGAAGTATAAATAATCTGAAACAACAAATATTTCGGTAAGCCACCAAGCGTAGGCAACAGTGGTGGATGTATCATAGTGTGAGAAGGACTGGCCCTAAAAAAGCATAATGTGGCAGATATTTGATAATCTGGGAAATATCCAGTGCAGCTCACAGCACCGAGTACTAGATAGCATGGAAGATCAAAGCAGGTAAAATAAGGGGCCGTGGACGGTATGACGCCGTACTCAGTGTCATAGCTCCGACTTCGACAGTCACATCAAGCCTTGACATAAAGAGAATTCTCGGCCGACTGAGTCACTATGTCCGAAACAGCCGTGATGGCTTTAGTCCGCTCCCACTCGCTGTCTCGCTCTTCCTGCCCCACCGACGCTGCTCAAGATCTACTTTACGACTCTCTTTGACAGAGATAATCGGCGACAAGATACAATCGATTCGCGCCAGTGAATAACGCACGAAATCAAGGCGAAATAGATTGCGCCCCCCTCCCACCATGGCTCAAATATAACAACCGTCGTATCTTAGCAAAATATATGGTCGAAAACCCAAGAAAATTCTGGTCCTATGTAAATTCGCCAAGCGGGTCTAAGGTTTCCATCCAGTCAGTCGTTGACCATTCTCGTGTGACAGCTGAAGATAGCAAACCAAAAGCCGGAGTTTTAAACTTCACGTTTAAGAAACCGTTCATGCAGGAGAATCGTAGAAACGTACCGTCATGTGACCATCGAATAGACAACATAATAATAAGCACACCTGGCGTGCAGAAACTACTGAAAGAGCTGAAAAAAAGTAAGTCGCCAAGTGCTTATGAAATCCCGGTAGGTTTTACAAAGAATACTCTGCTGCATTGGTCCTCTGCTTAGCCGGCATTTATCATGAGTTTCTAGATCAGTGTAATGGCCCAAAAGACTGGAAGGAATCGCAAGTGATTCCTGCATGTAGGGTAAAAGAACAGACCCGCAAAATTACAGACCAATATTCCGAACTTCGGTTTGCTGAAGAATGCTTGAACGTATTTTCAGTTCGAATACAATCAACTTTATTAAGACTGAGAAGCTTACCCCCACGAGTCAGGGTGGTTTTAGAAAGCCTCCTTCATGCGAAACTCAGCTTGCCATTTTCTCACATGACATTGTGATAACTATGCATGAAGGCAACAGGCAGATTCCATATTTCTAGATTTCCAGAAAGCATTTGACAAGGCGTCCCACTGCATACTGTTAATGAATGCACGACCAAAAGGAATAAGCTCCAATATATGTCAGTGGCTCGAAGACTGCTTAAGTAATAGAACCCAGAACGTTGTCCTCGACAAGGAGTGTTCATCAGAGACAAGGATATCGTCAGCTGTGCCCCAAGGAAGTGTGATAGTACCGGTATGGCAGAGACGGTAGGTATCAGTCTGCGGTTCTGTGCTGATGCGTTCTGATGTGCGAGTCCGGCCTTGCCGCAGTGGATCACCATCAGATCACCGAAGTTAAGCGCTCTCGGGCATGGATGGGTGACCTCCCGGGCCGCCATGCGCTGTTGCCATTTTCCGTGATGCACTCAGCCTCGTGATGCCAACTGAGGAGCTACTCGACCAAATAGTAGCGGCTCCAGTCACAGAAAACCATCACAACGACCGGGAGAGCGGTGTGCTGGCCACACGCCCCTCCTATCCATATTCTGTTCTGAGGATGACACGGCGGTCGGGTGGTCCCGATGGGCCACTTGTGGCCTGAAGACGTGGCCCATCGGGACCACCCGACCGCCGTGTCATCCTCAGTGTGGCCTGAAGACGGAGTGCTCTGATGTGCGAGTAGATGCCAAGCTGTGCACTGATGTTACCAACTACCCTGTAAGCTACATCATTTATACAGGCTGGGCAGAATGAAACTTCCCCAGAAAACACTCCCTACGGCTGAAGATAGTCAACCTAACTTACTTCCTCTGTTGCAAGTTTGAATGATATAATTTGCACTTATGAAGCGAATGAAATTTCTCTCTAGAGAAGCCTGTATTACACTCCATGTCTTTTACGCAGGTTGAAATTTTGCATGTGACAACTATTTTTTGCAAGTGATGCAAAACAAATACATTCTTCAACGGTCAGCATTGTGTATAACTTGTTATGAGCGATGTGGAAGTCGTGAGATATCTTTAGCAGCGCCATTTGTTCTGATAGTTCGAATGAAGTTGTTAATGCTCAAGTAATTCTTGCAGTAGCTCTGAGCGAATGTCACAAAGTGTTTCCTGGATACCACGAATCAAGTCGAAGTCGTATTACTTTAAGCCCGGGGAGTATGCTGGATGTTACGGAACATCCCAGGGGTAGTAGAGTTGCCGTCTACCAAAATTACGGTTCTTTACTTGTTGTACACTACATGAATGATGTGGTTCAAATGGTTCAAATGGCTCTGAGCACTATGAGACTTAGCCGGCCGCGGTGGTCTCGCGGTTAAGGCGCTCAGTCCGGAACCGCGCGACTGCTACGGTCGCTGGTTCGAATCCTGCCTCGGGCATGGATGTGTGTGATGTTTTTAGGTTAGTTAGGTTTAAGTAGTTCTAAGTTCTAGGGGACTGATGACCACAGATGTTACGTCCCATAGTGCTCAGAGCCATTTGAACCATTTTTGAACTATGGGACTTAACTGCTGAAGTCATCAGTCCCCTAGTACTCAGAACTACTTAAAACTAACTAACCTAAGGACATCACACATATCCATCCCCGAGAGAGGATTCGAACCTGCGGCCGTAGCGGTCACGCGGTTCCAGACTGTAGCGCCTAGAACCGCTCGGTCACTCCGTCCGGCTAATGACGTAGTAAATGGTAGTATTACCAGTAGTATTGGTAGGGAAACAAACATCAATGAATGTGCGATAGAGAAACAGGGAGCCAACGATTTGTCTTTCTTTCTCTTCGGTTTGTATATAATCACAGTCCTCATAAAATATAAATTGCATTTTATAAGCAATAAAACATAGTTGATCCTGTAATTTCCGTGTTTTTATGTAGCCAAAACAATTACTTCGATGGAAGTACAGTCTATATGTACAAGCATAAAAAATTATATATTTATTGTTCTTATTTCGTACTCAATAGAGCGTTCTTCACCGTGATAAGAGGGAAGAAATTCCTGTTACTAATGTCAATTGAGAATGTTGTTTATGAATATCAGAAACATGTTTTAAATGAGCGGGACGAAGTAGTGAAGCGAAGTTTAACGTATTTGTGGTTTGTGTTTACTTCTACATTTTGTTGTTGTTGTGGTCTTCAGTCCAGAGACGGGTTTGATGCAGCTCTCCTTGCTACTCTACCCTGTGCAAGCTTCTTCATCTCCCAGTACTTACTGCAACCTACATCCTTCTGAATCTGCTTAGGGAATTCATCTCTTGGTCTCCCTCTACGATTTTTACCCTCCACGCTGCCGTCCAATGCTAAATTTGTGATCCCTTGATGCCTCAGAACATGTCCTACCGACCGGTCCCTTCTTCTTGTCAAGTTGTGCCACAAACTCCTCTTCTCCCCAATTCTATTCAATACCTCCTCATTAGTTACGTGATCTACCCATCTAATCTGCAGCATTCATCTGTATCAACACATTTCGAAAGCTTCTATTCTCTTCTTGTCCAAACTAGTTATCGTACATGTTTCACTTCCATACATGGCTACACTCCACACAAATTTAACAAACTTCTCTTCTTCAGAAACGGTTTCCTTGTCATTGCCAGTCTACATTTTATATCCTCTCTGCTTCGACCATCACCAATTGTTTTGCTCCACAAATAGCAAAACTCCTTTACTACTTTAAGTGTCTCATTTCCTAATCTGATTCCCTCAGCATCACCCGACTTAATTCTACTACATTCCATTATCCTCGTTTTGCTTTTGTTGATCTTCATCTTATACCCTCCTTTCAAGACACTGTTCATTCCGTTCAACTGCTCTTCCAAGTCCTTTGCTGTCTCTGACAGAATTACAATGTCATCGGCGAACCTCAAAGTTTTTATTTCTTCTCCATGGATTTTAATTCCTACTCCGAACTTTTCTTTTGTTTCCTTTACTGCTTGCTCAATATACAGATTGAATAACATCGGGGAGAGGCTACAACCCTGTCGCACTCCCTTCCAAACCACTGCTTCCCTTTCATACCCCTCAACTCTTATAACTGCCACCTGGTTTCTGTACAAATTGTAAATAGCCTTTCGCTCCCTGTATTTTACCCCTGCAACCTTCAGAATATGAAAGAGAGTATTCCAGTCAACATTGTCGAAAGCTTTCTCTAAGTCTACAAATGCTATCTTCTAAGATAAATCGTAGGGTCAGTATTGCCTCACGTGTTTCAATATTTCTACGGAATCCAAACTGATCTTCCCCGAGGTCGGCTTTTACCAGTTTTTCCATTCGTCTGTAAAGAATTCGCGTTAGTATTTTGCATCCGTGACTTATTAAACTGATAGTTCGGTAATTTTCACATCTGTCAACACCTGCTTTCTTTGGGATTGGAATTATTATATTCTTCTTGAAGTCTGAGGGTATTTCGCCTGTCTCATACATCTTGCTCACCAGATGGTAGAGTTTTGTCAGCACTGACTCTCCCAAGGCCGTCAGTAGTTCTACATCTACTACTACATCTACATCTACATGACTACTCTGCAATTCACATTTAAGAGCTTGGCTGCGTGTTCATCGAACCACAATCATACTATCTCTCTACCATTCCACTCCCGAACATCGCGCGGGAAAAACGATCACCTAAACCTTTCTGTTTGAGCTCTGATTTCTCTTATTTTATTTTGATGATCATTCCTACCTATGTAGGTTGGCCTCAACAAAATATTTTCGCATTCGGAAGAGAAAGTTGGTGACTGAAATTTCGTAAATAGATCTCGCCGTGACGAAAAACGTCTTTGCTTTAATTACTTCCATCCCAACTCGCGTATCATATCTGCCACACTCTCTCCCCTATTACGTGATAATACAAAACGAGCTGCCCTTTTTTACACCCTTTCGATGTCCTCCGTCAATCCCACCTGGTAAGGATCCCACACCGCGCAGCAATATTCTAACAGAGGACGAACGAGTGTAGTGTAAGCTGTCTCTTTAGTGGACTTGTCGAATCTTCTAAGTGTCCTGCCAATGAAACGCAACCTTTGGCTCGCCTTCCCCACAATATTATCTATTTGGCCTCTCCAACTGAAGTTGTTCGTAATTTTAACACCCAGGTACTTAGTTGAATTGACAGCCTTGAGAATTGTACTATTTATCGAGTAATCGAATTCCAACGGATTTCTTTTGGAACTCGTGTGGATCACCTCACACTTTTCGTTATTTAGCGTCAACTGCCACGTGCCACACCATACAGCAATCTTTTCTAAATCGCTTTCCAACTGATACTGGTCTTCGGATGACCTCACTAGGCGGTAAATTACAGCATCATCTGCGAACGACCTAAGAGAACTGCTCAGATTGTCACCCAGGTCATTTATATAGAGGTCCCAGGACGCTTCCCAGGGGAACACTTGATATCACTTCAATTTTACTCGATGATTTGCCGTCTATTATTACGAAAGGGAAATGCAAAGGCTCAATCTAGATATAGTAGGGGTCAGTGAAGTGAAGTGGAAGGAAGACAAGGATTTCTGGTCAGATGAGTATCGGGTAATATCAACAGCAGCAGAAAATGGTATAACAGGTGTAGGATTCGTTATGAATAGGAAGGTAGGGCAGAGGGTGTGTTACTGGCTGGCTCTGAGCACTATGGGACTCAACATCTTAGGTCATAAGTCCCCTAGAACTTAGAACTACTTAAACCTAACTAACCTAAGGACATCACACACACCCATGCCCGAGGCAGGATTCGAACCTGCGACAGTAGCAGTCCCGCGGTTCCGGACTGCAGCGCCAGAACCGCTAGACCACCGCGGCCGGCAGGTGTGTTACTGTGAACAGTTCAGTGACCGGGTTGTTCTAATCAGAATCGACAGCAGACCAACACAGACAACGATAGTTCAGTTGCCGACGTCGCAAGCTGAAGATGAACACATAGAGAAAGTGTATGAGGATATTGAAAGGGTAATGCAGTATGTAAAGGGGGACGAAAATCTAATAGTCATGGGCGACTGGAATGCAGTTGTAGGGGAAGGAGCAGAAGAAAAGGTTACAGGAGAATACGGGCTTGGGACAAGGAATGAAAGAGGAGGAAGACTGATTGAGTTCTGTAACAAGTTTCAGCAAGTAATAGCGAATACCCTGTTCAAGAATCACAAGAGGAGGAGGTATACTTGGAAATGCCGGGAGATACGGGAAGATTTCAATTAGATTACATCATGGTCAGACAGAGATTCCGAAATCAGATACTGGATTGTAAGGCGTCCCCATAGCAGATATAGACTCAGATCACAATATAGTAGTGATGAAGAGTAGGCTGAAGTTCAAGGCATTAGTCAGGAAGAATCAATACGCAAAGAAGTGGGATACGGAAGTACTAAGGAATGACGAGATACGTTTGAAGTTCTCTAACGCTATAGATACAGCAATAAGGAGTAGCGCAGTAGGCAGTACAGTTGAAGAGGAATGGACATCTCTAAAAAGGGCCTTCACAAAAGTTGGGAAGGAAAACATAGGTACAAAGAAGGTAGCTGCGAAGAAACCATGGGTAACGGAAGAAATACTTCGGTTGATTGACGAAAGGAGGAAGTACAAACATGTTCCGGGAAAATCAGGAATACAGAAATACAAGTAGCTGAGGAATGAAATAAATAGGAAGTGCAGGGAAGCTAAGACGAAATGGCTGCAGGAAAAATGTGAAGACATCGAAAAAGATATGATTGTCGGAAGGACAGACTCAGCATACAGGAAAGTCAAAACAACCTTTGGTGACATTAAAAGCAACGGTGGTAACATTAAGAGAGCAACGGGAATTCCACTGTTAAATGGAGAGGAGAGAGCAGATAGGTGGAAAGAATACATTGAAAGCCTCTATGAGGGTGAAGATTTGTCTGATGTGATAAAAGAAGAAACAGGAGTCGATTTAGAAGAGATAGGGGATCCAGTATTAGAATCGGAATTTAAAAGAGCTTTGGAGGACTACGGTCAAATAGGGCAGAAGGGATAGATAATATTCCATCAGAATTTCTAAAATCATTGGGGGAAGTGGCAACAAAACGACTATTCACGTTGGTGTGTAGAATATATGAGTCTGGCGACATACCATCTGACTTTCGGAAAAGCATCATCCACACAATTCCGAAGACGGCAAGAGCTGACAAGTGCGAGAATTATCGCACAATCAGCCTAACAGCTCATGCATCGAAGCTGCTTACAAGAATAATATACAGAAGAATAGAAAAGAAAATTGAGAATGCGCTAGGTGACGATCAGTTTGGCTTTAGGAAAAGTAAAGGGACGAGAGAGGAAATTCTGACGTTACGGCTAATAATGGAAGCAAGGCTAAAGAAAGATCAAGACACTTTCATAGGATTTGTCGACCTGGAAAAAGCGTTCGACAATATAAAATGGTGCAAGCTGTTCGAGATTCTGATAAAGTAGGGGTAAGCTATAGGGAGAGACGGGTCATATACAGTATGTACAACAACCAAGAGGGAATAATAAGAGTGGACGATCAAGAACGAAGTGCTCGTATTAAGAAGGGTGTAAGACAAGGCTGTAGCCTTTCGCCCCTACTCTTCAATCTGTACATCGAGGAAGCAATGATGGAAATAAAAGAAAGGTTCACGAGTGGAATTAAAATACAAGGTGAAAGGATATCAATTATTCTATTCGCTGATGACATTGCTATCCTGATTGAAAGTGAAGAAGAATTAAATGATCTGCTGAACGGAATGAACAGTCTAATGAGTACACAGTATGGTTTGAGAGTAAATCGGAGAAAGACGAAGGTAATGAGAAGTAGTAGAAATGAGAACAGCGAGAAACTTAACATCAGGATTGATGGTCACGAAGTCAATGAAGTTAAGGAATTCTCCTACCTAGGCAGTAAAATAACCAATGACGGGCGGAGCAAGGAGGACATCAAAAGCAGACTCGCTATGGCAAAAAAGGCATTTCTGGCCAAGAGAAGTCTACTAATATCAAATACCGGCTTTAATTTGAGGAAGAAATTTCTGAGGATGTACATCTGGAGTACAGCATTGTATGGTAGTGAAACATGGACTGTGGGAAAAACGGAACAGAAGAGAATCGAAGCATTTGAGATGTGGTGCTATAGACGAATGTTGAAAATTAGGTGGACTGATAAGGTAAGGAATGAGGAGGTTCTACGCAGAATCGGAGAGGAAAGGAATATGTGGAAAACACTGATAAGGAGAAGGGACAGGATGATAGGACATCTGCTAAGACATGAGGGAATGACTTCCATGGTACTAGAGGGAGCTGTAGAGGGCAAAAACTGTAGAGGAAGACAGAGATTGGAATACGTCAAGCAAATAATTGAGGACGTAGGTTGCAAGTGCTACTCTGAGATGAAGAGGTTAGCACAGGAAAGGAATTCGTGGCGGGCCGCATCACACCAGTCAGTAGACTGATGACCAAAAAAAAAAAACTACGAACTGCGACCTTCCTGACAGGAATTCACGAATCCAGTCGCACAAGTGAGACGATACTCCATAGGCCCGCAGCTTGATTAGAAGTCGCTTGTGAGGAACGGTGTCAAAAGCTTTCCGGAAATCCAGAAATACGGAATCAACCTGAGATCCCCTGTCGATAGCGGCCATTACTTCGTGCGAATAGAGAGCTAGCTGCGTTGCACAAGAACGATGTTTTCTGAAACCATGCTGATTACGTATCAATAGATGGTTCAAATGGTTCAAATGGCTCTGAGCACTATGGGACTCAACTGCTGTGGTCATTAGTCCCCTAGAACTTAGAACTACTTAAACCTAACTAACCTAAGGACATCACACACACCCATGCCCGAGGCAGGATTCGAACCTGCGACCGTAGCAGCAGCGCGGCTCCGGACTGGAGCGCCTAGAACCGCACGGCCACCGCGGCCGGCATAGATGGTTCCCTTCGAGGTGATTCATAATGTTTGAACACAGTATATGCTCTAAAACCCTACTGCAAACCGACGTCAACGATATAGGTCTGTAGTTCGATGGATTAATCCAACTACCCTTCTTAAACACTGGTGCGACCTCTAATGGAATGTTGTCTACTTCCGGGGCCTTGTTTCGACTCAGGCCTTTCAGTGCTCTGTCAAACACTTCACGCAGTATCGTATCTCCCATTTCATCTTCATCTACATCCTCTTCCATTTCCACAATATTGCCCTGAAGTACATCGCCCTTGTATAGACCCTCTATATACTCCTTCCTCCTTTCTGCTTTCCCTTCTTTGCTTAGAACTGGGTTTCCATCTGAGCTCTTGATATTCATACAAGTGGATCTCTTTTCTCCAAAGGTCTCTTTAATTTTGTCCCTAGTGAGATAAGCCTCTACATCCTTACATTTGTCCTCTAGCCAAACCTGCTTAGCCATTTTGCATATCCTGTCGATCTCATTTTTGAGACGTTTGTATTCCTTTTTGCCTGCTTCATTTACTGCAATTTTATATTTTCTGCTTTCATCAATTAAATTCAATATTTCTTCTGTTACCCAAGGATTTCTACTAGCTCTCGTCTTTTTACCTACTCGATCCTCTGCTGCCTTCGCTACTTCATCCCTCAGATCTACCCACTCTTCTTCTACTGTATTTCTTTCCTCCATTCTTGTCAATTGCTCCCTTATGCTCTCCCTGAAACTCTGTACAACCTCTGGTTCTTTCAGTTTATCCAGGTCCCATCTCCTTAAATTCCTACCTTTTTGCACTTTCTTCAGTTTTAAGCTACAGTTCATAACAAATAGATTGTGTTCAGAGTCCACATCTGCCCTTGGAAATGTCTTACAATTTATAACCTGGTTCCTAAATCTCTGTCTTACCATTATATAATCTATCTGAAACCTGTCAATATCTCCAGGCTTCTTCCATGTATGCAATCTTGTTTTATGATTTTTGAACCAAGTGTTAGCTATGATTAAGTTATGTTCTGTGCAAAATTCTACCAGGCGGCTTCCTCTTTCATTTCTTCCCCTCAATCCATATTCACCTACTATGTTTCCTTCTCTCCCTTTTCCTACTGATGAATTCCAGTCACCCATGACTATTAAATTTTCGTCTCCCTTCACTACCTGAATAATTTCTTTTATCTCTTCATACATTTCATCAATTTCTTCATCATCTGCAGAGCTAGTTGGCATATAAACTTGTACTACTGTAGTAGGCATGGGCTTCATGTCTATCTTGGCCACAATAATGCGTTCACTATGCTGTTTGTGGAAGCTTACCCGCACTCCTATTTTTTTATTCATTGTTAAACCTTTTCTAACCTACCTGCTCGATTAAGGGATCTGACATACCACACACCTTCCGTAGAGCGCCAGTTGTCTTTCTACTCATAACGACGTCCTCTTGAGTAGTCCCCGTCCGGAGATCCGAATGGGGGACTATTTTACCTCCGGAATATTTTACCCAAGAGGACGCCATCATCATTTAATCATACAGTAAAGCTGCATGCCCTCGGGAAAAATTACGACTTTAGTTTCCCCTTGGTTTCAGCCGTTCGCAGTACCAGCGCAGCAAGGCCGTTTTGGTCATTGTTACAATGCCAGATCAGTCAATCATCCAGACTGTTGCCCCTGCAACTATTGAAAACTCTGCCGTCCCTCTTCAGGAACCACACGTTTGTCTGGCCTCTCAACAGATACCCCTCCGTTGTGGTTGCACCTACGGTATGGACATCTGTACCACTGAGGCACGCAAGCCTCCCCTCCAACGGCAAGGTCCATGGTTCATCGGGGGTTCTACATTTTACCTTTTTTATTTTTACTTTTGTTTTTTAGGAAATTGCGACTTCTACCGTCATATGAGAAGCCTATATTGTATTTCTTTTACTACAATTACATCACTCTGTTTCACGTTACAAATGATCAATATTCGAATAACACCTGAATTTGTTGTTGTTGTTGTTGTTGTGCTCTTCAGTCCTGAGACTGGTTTGATGCAGCTCTCCATGCTACTCTATCCTGTGCAAGCTTTTTCATTTCCCAGTACCTACTGCAACCTACATCCTTCTGAATCTGCTTAGTGTATTCATCTCTTGGTCTCCCTCTACGATTTTTACCCTCCACGCTGCCCTCCAATACTAAATTGGTGATCCCTTGATGCCTCAGAACATGTCCTACCAACCGATCCCTTCTTCTGGTCAAGTTGTGCCACAAACTTCTCTTCTCCCCAATCCTATTCAATACTTCCTCATTAGTTATGTGATCTACCCATCTAATCTTCAGCATTCTTCTGTAGCACCACATTTCGAAAGCTTCTATTCTCTTCTTGTCCAAACTATTTATCGTCCATGTTTCACTTCCATACATGGCTACACTCCATACGAATACTTTCAGAAATGACTTCCTGACACTTAAATCAATACTGGATGTTAACAAATTTCTCTTCTTCAGAAACGCTTTCCTTGCCATTGCCAGCCTACATTTTATATCCTCTCTACTTCGACCATCATCAGTTATTTTGCTCCCCAAATAGCAAAACTCCTTTATTACTTTAAGTGCCTCATTTCCTAATCTAATTCCCTCAGCATCACCCGACTTAATTAGACTACATTCCATTATCCTTGTTTTGCTTTTGTTGATGTTCATCTTATATCCTACTTTCAAGACACTGTCCATTCCATTCAACTGCTCTTCCAAGTCCTTTGCTGTCTCTGACAGAATTACAATGTCATCGGCGAACCTCAAAGTTTTTATTTCTTCTCCATGAATTTTAATACCTACTCCGAATTTTTCTTTTGTTTCCTTTACTGCTTGCTCAATATACAGATTGAACAACATCGGGGAGAGGCTACAACCCTGTCTCACTCCCTTCCCAACCACTGCTTCCCTTTCATGTCCCTCGACTCTTATAACTGCCTTCTGGTTGCTGTACAAATTGTAAATAGCCTTTCGCTCCCTGTATTTTACCCCTGCCACCTTTAGAATTTGAAAGAGAGTATTCCAGTCAACATTGTCAAAAGCTTTCTCTAAGTCTACAAATGCTAGAAACGTAGGTTTGCCTTTCCTTAATCTTTCTTCTAAGATAAGTCGTAAGGTCAGTATTGCCTCACGTGTTCCAGTGTTTCTACGGAATCCAAACTGATCTTCCCCGAGGTTGGCTTCTACTAGTTTTTCCATTCGTCTGTCAAGAATTCGTGTTAGTATTTTGCAGCTGTGACTTATTAAGCTGATAGTTCGGTAATTTTCACATCTGTCAACACCTGCTTTCTTTGGGATTGGAATTATTATATTCTTCTTGAAGTCTGAGGGTATTTCGCCTGTTTCATACATCTTGCTCACCAGATGGTAGAGTTTTGTCAGGACTGGCTCTCCCACGGCCGTCAGTAGTTCCAATGGAATATTGTCTACTCCGGGGGCCTTGTTTCGACTCAGGTCTTTCAGTGCTCTGTCAAACTCTTCACGCAGTATCATATCTCCCATTTCATCTTCATCTACATCCTCTTCCATTTCCATAATATTGTCCTCAAGTACATCGCCCTTGTATAGACCCTCTATATACTCCTTCCACCTTTCTGCTTTCCCTTCTTTGCTTAGAACTGGGTTTCCATCTGAGTTCTTGATATTCATACAAGTCGTTCTCTTATCTCCAAAGGTCTCTTTAATTTTCCTGTAGGCGGTATCTATCTTACCCCTAGTGAGATAGGCCTCTACATCCCTACATTTGTCCTCTAGCCATCCCTGCTTAGCCATTTTGCACTTCCTGTCAATCTCATTTTTGAGACGTTTGTATTCCTTTTTGCCTGTTTCACTTACTGCATTTTTATATTTTCTCCTGTCATCAATTAAATTTAATATTTCTTCTGTTACCCAAGGCTTTCTACTAGCCCTCGTCTTTTTACCTACTTGATCCTCTGCTGCCTTCACTACTTCATCCCTCAAAGCTACCCATTCTTCTTCTACTGTATTTATTTCCCCCATTCCTGTCAATTGCTCCCTTATGCTCTCCCTGAATCTCTGTACAACCTCTGGTTCTTTTAGTTTATCCAGGTCCCATCTCCCTAAATTCCCACCTTTTTGTAGTTTCTTCAGTTTTAATCTACAGGTCATAACCAATAGATTGTGGTCAGAGTCCACATCTGCCCCTGGAAATGTCTTACAATTTAAAACCTGGTTCCTAAATCTCTGTCTTACCATTATATAATCTATCTGATACCTTTTAGTATCTCCAGGGTTCTTCCATGTATACAACACACCTGAATTGTACATTGTAAATTTCAATTTTGCTGTAAATTTTGTCTATTTTTAAGTACCAGAAGATGACTAGGTAGAAATAAAATGTTCCGTAGGTTTCGGACCCTTTAATATCCACACGCAGTTTCTAGACAGTTCACCGCTTCCAGTTTCTAGGAGAATCTAGTAAATCAGTGCTCTATCGAAATGAGGTAACGGCCAAGGTATATGTAATGCGGTTACGATCTTAACTGATAAGGGCTGCTGGGAAAGCTCCGAATTCTATATTAAGTTATGATAGCTTTGCAGCTCTAAGCCATTCCGACCGAACACCTGAAGCCACATGAGTCGTGCAAAGTTACGGGTGGTTTCTGCACAAGGTATCGCCGCTTCTTTCTCAAAACCAGTTGCAGTTTGTGCTCCAAATAATGGGCTGTAATATAGGGCACTGGCTGTCTGCCGTCGGGGAGTAGACGAGAATCACCATACGTTTAACATTTCCAGAGCTCTCCCAAACTTTCAATCAACATGGTTACCTGTAACGATGCTCTTCGTTTCAATTATGTTTCATGTCTCGTTCGTTGTGACCGGCCAAACTGTAGTATACCTATTGCTAGGTATGATGATAGTCACAAGTAGGCCTATAGTGTTAACGAACGATGTCTAGTACCAATCAACTGGGAGGAATTACGAGTTATTTTTGTTTTATAAGTCGGGCGTGGCCGGTACTTGGATGGGTGACCATCCGGGTTGCCACGCGCTGTTGCCATTTGTCGGGATGAACACAGCCTCGTGATGCCAATTGAGGAGCTACTCGACCGAATGGTAGCGGCTCCAGTCAAGGACAACCATCATAACGACCGGGAGAGCGGTGTGCTGACCACACGCCCCTCCTATCCGCATCGTCAGCTGAGAATGACACGGCGGTCAGATGGTCCCGATGGACCACTTGTGGTCTGAAGACGGAGTGCTTATATTTTATGTGATGAAGTTTTAAGTGTGCATGTGGTTTGTGCTGTAGGTAAGTCAACGAAAAGTTCAAAAATGGTCCAAATGGCTCTGAGCACTATGGGACTCAACTGCTGTGGTCATAAGTCCCCTAGAACTTAGAACTACTTAAACCTAACTAACCTAAGGACATCACACACATCCATGCCCCAGGCAGGATTCGAACCTGCGACCGTAGTGGTCGTGCGGTTCCAGGCTGTAGCGCCTTTAACCGCTCGGCCACTCCGGCCGGCAACGAAAAGTGAACTGGAGCCAATACAGATGCAACAGAGGCGCAGGAATGCGGAAAATCAATGACTGGCTGATCTCAACGGAAGCCAAGACGCTAGCCACAACGAATAGCTGCGATAGCTATCCGCAAAAGTGAAATCTACTGGAACCAAGAGGCTAAAAACGCGTTGGTTGTTTAATGAGGTTGACGTTTGAATTGTGCTATAATCACAGACATGACTTACTGATATAGAACGGGAACGTGTTGCAATTCTGGAAGTTGGTCTGATCGAAACGAAGTTTCCGACACCTAAACGGTGAGCTACTATTTTGAGCGTTGTTTAGTAAAGCATTACCCGTGATAAATTTCAATCCGTTGGAGACTTTTAGTTCTCACGTCAACATAACCTCTATCGATGAAGGTTCAAAGTTGTATTGTGGAAGGGTAAAGTAACTGTTCTAATTAAATGGTTAAGTGGATGAGGAAAGTCTTACCACAGAAGTTGATTTGTTGGGAGTATTTAACCTCTTGAAGACACGTTTTTAATCAATAATCGGAAATAGCGCTTTTGGCCCATTGATTTCTAAACCGAAATCGGTTTTTCACGATAATTGTACCAGAAAGCTAGACAGATATGTCTGAAGAGGGAGACTTTTGACAACATTAATTTAACGAAGAGGGTGAAAGTTGCGGAAGAGTGTAGACAGTTATGGATGGACTGCTTCACGTAGCAGGACGTGGTGATTTACCTGATGCGTCAATGTCATAATTGCCTGAATGCTCACATCGACAGCGCCTGTTCGGCATACCGATTGTGAACTGTACTGGCGTTCGGACGGAAACTTTTGGAGTGCCTCTTATACAGAGAGTAAACTTTATGTTGACAAACCAGAATAACTCGAAAAATAAGTTTCACACGAAAAAAGTGTAGAATCCAAAGTCGATTATTTTCGAGGAGGACTTCTGCTGGTGCTAAAATTAGGCCAACACTCCAGCCCCCTGTTGGTGGGTTGGGACGCAACTTTAAAATTTCAATGATGAACCACCATTTTTTATTGCAGAATCAGATTCTACATAAAAAAACTACGTACATTTTGTCTTGGTTTTGATTCTTGGTAGTTGGTGCTGTAGTTCAAGAAAATCGATGTTCTGATTTTTGCGTGGAAAATGATTACGGATAAATAAAAAATACTTGAGAACTTTTAACATTGCAGAGCGTCAGCAATCGTGAATAATTTAATGATTATAAAGAATCCGCCTCGATTGCAAATTGAAACCGCATTTGACCTAAGTTTCGGCGCGGATAACCACGCCTTCTTCGGAACACACTAAAACTACAAACTGCCTAAAGAGTTTGTAGTTTTAGTGTGTTCCGAAGAAGGCATGATTATTCGCGCCGAAACCTAGGTCAACATCCGGTTTCAATTTGCAATCGAGGCGGATTGTATATACTCATTATAAAATACTTATTTACTTCGTAAATTTGGATTCGCTAAAACTAAAGCTCTCCCTCTCTCCCCATAGGCTGGGGTTTGACAGAGAGGAATTACACTACTGGCCATTAAAATTGCTACACCAAGAAGAAATGCAGATGATAAACGGGTATTCACTGGACATATATATTATACTAGAACTGACATGTGATTACATTTTCACGCAATTTGGTACATAGATGCTGAAAAATCAGTACCCAGAACAACCACCCCTGGCCGTAATAACGGCCTTGATACGGCTGGGCATTGATTCAAACAGAGCTTGGATGGCGTGTACAGGTACAGCTGCCCATGCAGCTTCAACAAGATACCACAGTTCATCAAGCGTAGTGATTGGCGTATTGTGACGAGCTAGTTGCTCGGCCACCATTGACCAGACGTTTTCAATTAGTGAGAGATCTGGAGAATGTGCTGGTCAGGACAGCAGTCGTACAGGACCAGCAAAATGTGGTCGTGCATTACCCTGCTGAAATGTAGGGTTTCGCAGGGATCGAATGAAGGGTAGAGCCACGGGTCGTAACACATCTGAAATGTAACGTCCACTGTTCAAAGTGCCGTCATTGCGAACAAGAGGTGACCGAGACGTGTAACCAAAGGCACCACGTACCATCACGCCGGGTGGTACGCCAGTATGGCGATGACGAATACACGCTTCCAATGTGCATTCACCGCGATGTCTCCAAACACGGATGGGACCATCATGATGCTGTAAACAGAACCTGGATTCATCCGAAAAAATGACGTTTTGCCATTCGTGCACCCAGGTTCGTCGTTGAGTACACCATCGCAGGGGCTCCTGTCTGTGATGCAGCGTTAAGGGTAACCGCAGCCATGATCTACGAGCTGGTAGTCCATGCTGCTGCAAACGTCGTCGAACTGTTGGTGCAGATGGTTGTTGTCTTGCAAACGTCCTCATCTGTTAGGGATCGAGACGTGGCTGCACGATCCGTTACAGCCATGCGGATAAGATGCCTGTCATCTCGACTGTTAGTGATACGTGGCCGTTGCGATCCAGCACGGCGTTCCGTCTTACCCTCCTGAAACCACCGATTCCATATTCTGCTAACAGTCATTGGATCTTGACCAACTCGAGCAGCAATGTGGCGATACGATGAACCGCAATCGCGATAGGCTACAATCCGACCTTTATCAGTGTCGGAAACGTGATGGTACGCATTTCTCCTCCTTACACGAGGCATCACAACAACGTTTCACCAGGCAATGCCGGTCAACTGCTGTTTGTGTTTGAGAAATCGGATGGAAACTTTCCTGATGTCAGCACGTTGTAGGTGTCGCCACCGGCGCCAACCTTGTGTGAATGCTCTGAAAAGCTAATCATTTGCATATCACAGCATCTTCTTCCTGTCGGTTAAATTTCGCGTCTGTAGCACGTCATCTTCGTGGTGTAGCAATTTTAATGGCCAGTAGTGTACAAATGTTGACCAAAATATTTTACTTTTTTTTATTTGTGAGTTAATGAGTTCACTCGTTAGTAGGTAGGATGTTTGGCTAGTTAGTTAGCTAGTCAGATGATTTGATTGATAATTAAAAGTTGTGTGGCCTCATGACCACGAAACAAAGAAAAGTTATCCGAATCTGCGGAAAAAATTAATATTTGGGTCAACATTTGTAAAACTCGCATCAGGTAGAAGATACAAGTCTGGTAAACCACCAGGTTCTGCTGCGTGGAGAAGTCCGTAACTGCCTGCTTCACATCGTCGTCAAGCAGAAATCATTGACCCGTCAAGGCCTTCTTTTAGGGGACCGAAGACGCGAAAGGTGCATAGGGAGAGATTAGGAATAGAGAGCAGATGGTCCAGTGTCTCCCACTTGAGCTGGCCTAACTTCTGCGTCTCGATATTTGCTATACCGGAACGTGCGTCGTCATGGATCAGCATCATCCCCTATCGCACACCAGTCCACAGAGGTGGTTTTCGACAAAAATGGTGTCCCATACGCACTCTCCACTCTCCAGTGGTTGTCTACCGGTGTTTGTCCTTCGGCAACAAAGAAACGAATAACAGCCCGTCGGTCCCGTCTGGACACGTTTGGTAATGACGTCACCATAGTTCAGCTTTCGATATTTACAGCTCGAACGTCAGAATTACACGAATACCACACTAATCCGTTACATAAATGTCGGTGTTTGTATATGGGCGTAGGAGTTGTGCTACCGTTACACATAGGTTGCTTACTTATACACTGCTGTGCGAAATTTAACACTCTGTGGCAGAGTGTTCCTTGCCGCATAAGAGCCTGGGTTTGATTCCTCGTGGATTTAAATAATTAAACATCAGTGCATTGTTCTATGAGCATTCTAATGAAGCGTACAATACATAAGGAGGAAAAAATTAATTTGCAATTGTTTTCATTTTATCGATCTTGATTAACACTCTTATAAAATAAGATTACTCATGTTAAGCTCGAAGGGCCGATCAGTTGTGATTACTTAGGAGAAGAGAAACTTCTTAGCCGAGATCGCTGTGAAAAAACTTTATTGTAGGTACCGGTTTCGGTAAAACTAAGTTTACATCTTCAGCTCTGTAATAAAATTACAAGAATGCTACAAAGTGTTACACAAATGATGCTACATGATGTTAAAAGGTATGTTGTCATTTGGTTCTTCTATGGTTAGTGTTGCATTGTTTGTAAAACAGTTCGTAGCACTTCTTGTAATTTTATTACAGATCTGAAGATGGTAGCATAGTTTTACCGAAACCAGTTATCAACAATAAACTTTTTTTCTGCGATCTCGGCTGAGGAGTTCCTCTTCTCCTATGTACTCTCATAAAAGATCGGTAACTAGGGACTGATATTTGCAATGAAAACCGAATTTTTGGGTGTGATGTATAATTAAAATAAGACGTTCATTTTCTTTCTAAAAATGACAAATATATGTGCTAATCAGCATACGTATGACGAATCTTATATTTAAATGATTGAATGGAGAAAATGAAACAAAAAAAAAACGACTGAAATCAGATCGATTCTTTTCATCTTTATGTATGTTCCGATTCACAGAAATGCTCGATACAATGTGTACCTTTTTCTAAAAACTTGAATCTCTCAGGAATCGAACCCAGCCCCGTTCCCAGAACAGGCGAGCACACTACGACAGATTAGCGTTTCTTCAACCTTACTTTCAACCTTATTTTAGCGTCTTAAAGCTCGACGGAAAATTTCAAACTCGGTTTTCTCGAGAATTTGTAAGAGTTGCATGGAGTTTCTTTTGGAGATTGATATTTGAGTTCTAAATTCCACGTACCGAAACATAAAAAATTACAAAAGTTTTATTGGGGTGTGGTGTCTTGTAAGTGAAGATTATCTATCGCCAGATACATTTCCCTATTGTTCGACAATGACTCATTGTATTTTTCACTGACGGTCACTGTTCTCGTTGATTTGGTTATATGGGTGTCAAACCAGTATATTTTGCAATACGTTGCACACGCTTCAGTCTTACCTGGACTTGCGCTCTACCACAACTACGGTGGGTTTGGTTGTAAACTACAGGATTATTGGTAGTATTGGTAGCACTGGTTAGGGAAAGAAACTTAAATAAAAGTGTGAGAGAAACTGGGAGCTGACGACTTCTCTCTCTTCTTTGTTTGTTTGTTTTGCACAGAACTGGAACCACACATCGTTCAGTGTTAGACCATTGTATATTTTATTTTCTTACAAAACATAAACTGCATTTTATAAGTAATAAAAATCAGTGATCGGGTAATATCTACTCTTTTGTGTAACCAAATCAATTACTTTTGACGCAAATACAGATTACATTCACAAACATAAAAAAATCTGAATATTTACTACTGTTATTTTATACTCAATAGAACGTTCTTTATCATGATCAATGGCAAAGAGTTTCCTGTTATTGTTGATAAGTGTGAAAGTTGTTTACGAATATCTGAAACATGTTTTACATAAACTGATGTTTCTATTTTGCATTTTTTAAAATTTTAACTGTTTTTGAGGAACTCAGTTTCCTAGCGCTACATGATAAGTCTGTATTGTGTTTTTATTTTTACTACAGCATCGCTCTGTTCCACGTTACAAAGCAACAGTTTTCGAATAAAAATAAACATTGACAATTTCAATTTTACTATTAAAACTGTTTATTTTTAAGTAACAATAGGAGGATATAATGAACAGGAATGGTCTGTGTGTTATGCAGACCTTTATATATCCTCACACAGTTCCTAGACCATTCACATCTTCCGGTTTCTAGAGGAATCAAGGAGGACAGTGATCGCATATCCAAACAAAGCGATCGAAATAACGCCCTATAAGTCGGAAACACACCTAGCGTACAGGTAAAGCAGTTACGAGTTTAAATGACCAAGGCTACTAAGGAAACTGCCGTAGTGCACGCTTACTTAAGATAGCCTACGGTAGCTCTACAACTCCTGTCTTATCCACAGACATTACAGACAGTCTAGGGCTCGCTTACGGTGGTTTGCGGAGTATAGCTGTAGATGTAGATGGTTTGTTGTAAAATACACAGTAGCTAGCCGAAAATTTATTTGGTGGAGAGTATTGTGATCGCTAAAGAGTGAGCCTGAACGATGGCCAGGGCACAAGGCGGAACCCTGGCCAATGTTACCGGGAAGGCCAGCTTTCGCGAACGGCCACGCTTCCCCTGTGAGGGCCGTTTCTGCGGTGCCATAAATCTCCGCCCTGTCTGGCCGGCCGACCCAACGTGTGTGGCGCTCGCAGGGAGGGGGGCAGCGAAGTGCAGGCAGCCGAGAGCACACAACCTGCCAGGGGAGTCTGGTGGTCGGCTCCCAACAGCGTACAGCAGCCAGGCGCCCAACGTCCGAGGGTAGAGCTTAGGGGAGCTAACTTTTCAAAGGAATACTTACTGCTTAACAATTTTTGCACAGAAAGGAACGAGAGAAAAAAACTTATTCTACATACAAAAAATCGCGTTGTAGTATAACGTTACGTACCTTCCTTGAAAATCAGTTAAACTACGTATTTTTTCACTTGTTTTAAAGAATATGCTTGTATACTTCGAAGCTGGCAGGGGTTAAATACAGCGAGCGAAAGGCTATTTCCAATTTGCACAGAAACCAGATGGCAGTTATAAGAGTCGAGGGGCATGAAAGGGTAGCAGTGGTTGGGAAGGGAGTGAGACAGGGCTGTAGCCTATCCCCGATGTTATTCAATCTTTATATTGAGCAAGCAGTGAAGGAAACAAAAGCAAATTTCGGAGTAGGTACTAAAATCCATGGAGAAGTAATAAAAACTTTGAGGTTTGCCGATGACATTGTAATTCTGTCAAGAGACAGCAAAGGACTTCGAAGAGCAGTTGAACGGAATGGATAGTGTCTTGAAAGGAGGATATAAGATGAACATCAACAGATGCAAAACGAGGATAATGGAATGTAGTCGAATTAAGTCGGGTGATGCAGAGGGAGTTAGATTAGGAAATGAGACACTTAAAGCAGTAAAAGAGTTTTGCTATTTGGGGAGCAAAATAACTGATGATGGTCGGAGTAGAGAGGATATAAAATGTAGACTGGCAATGGTTAGGAAAGCGTTTCTGAAGAAGAGAAATTTGTTAACATCGAATATAGCTTTGTCAGGAAGTCATTTCTGAAAGTATTTGTCTGGAGTGTGGCCATGTATGGAAGTGAAACATGGACGATAAATATTTTGGACAAGAAGAGAATAGAAGCTTTCGATATGTGGTGCTACAGAAGAATGCTGAAGATTAGGTGGGTAGATCATATAACTAATGAGGAGGTATTGGATAGGATTGGGGAGAAGAGAAGTTTGTGGCACAACTCGACTAGAAGAAGGGATCGCTTGGTAGGACATGTTCTGAGGCATCAAGGGATCACCAATTTAGTATTGGAGGGCAGCGTGGAGGGTAAAAATCGTAGAGGGAGACCAAGAGATGAGTACACTAAGCAGATTCAGAAGGATGTAGGCTGCAGTAGGTACTGGGAGATGAAGAAGCTTGCACATGATAGAGTAGCATGGAGAGCTGCATCAAACCAGTCTCAGGACTGAAGACCACAACAACAACAACAACACTTCCCATTCTGACCTACCCTCTGGGCAGATTTGGATAAAGCAATTTTTTGTGAAATTACTGCACAAACACTGAAATTACCAGGTTTGTCCAGAAAGTAAGTTCCGATCGGTCGTTAAATGGAAACCACAGTGGAAACCAGAAACATTTTAACTGCAGCAGATACGTGCGCCTTCCACTTACTTCTCTACATAGTAGCCGCTCTAACTCCGAGTTTTGTTGCAGTGTTGTATCAACTTTCCAATATCCTCGTTATAGAAAGCAGTCGCCTGTGCTTCCGGCCAGTTATCTGCACTGGTCTGCAGCTCGTTGTCTGAGGAAAAGTCTTCATAGCCAGCGGTTCTTGTGAGCAGAGATGAGACTCAGGGGGAGCCAATTACGGATTGTGGGTGATCAAACACTTCTCATCGGAAACGCTGCAGGAGCGTCTTCATTGCCCCTGCAGTGTGCGGCCGAGAATTGGCGTGAAGAAGGAACTGCTCGACAGTTGTGTTATGTGGGCTGCATGACACAGGCGAAATCTCTAACCGGGCCCTCATACTTGGCGGGAGACGCTATTCCCTACGCATCTTAACGTGCTCACTATTCACTCAAAACTGAAAAGGGCGACGCGACACGATCGACGGGCATACTAGAGACACTGACCAACAAATCTGTGCAAAGCTCTATCGGATTTTCCCATTGGCATCCATTTCGCGACCGATCGGAACTCACTTTCTGGACAACCCTCATATTAGGAATATCATCGTAAGAAGTTCTTAAATCAAGGATTTGGGCGAGGAGTACGGAATCCATGGTATCTTCCTTAGATCACGATGCCACGTCAATGTCGGCAACGCAGATGATACCACAAACATTATCGAGGGCTCGCTGCAACCCACAACGCCGTATGGAAGGGAAGGCACTCCACACCTCCTCTCATAGCAATAACAGCGCCCTGGTACTGAGGTCAATATGGTGTGGAGCAGGTAAGAGCTCACCCCAATTCGAAACCTCAGCTACATTGTCAACATCATAATCTAGGACCTACTCGTAGTTAATGTTTCAGATGAGCTTTGAGTGTTGTTAACACTGAACAATGGACCTCAAGAGAACAGTATCTTAGGTTTCAAGTGCTCATTTGCCACTCCATGAGAAGCTTAAATTATCCAGTACTTTCGCATCAAGTAAAAGTGTCAAAGCTAAGTAAATCTTTTATTCATTTATATAATAAAGAGGACTAACATGTCACGTGTTTTACTATGATTAGCCTTTTCCCCGAGCAATAAAACAACCCAGAGCTGTGGTCGGATGATTATATAGTTTTGTCTGGTCACTAGAGAAATTTCAAAAAAGTCGTTAACAACAACAAAATATTGTCATTTTCAGAGATTTACAGTTATTCTTAATTTTTACATTGAAGTGCCAAAGACACTGATACACCTGCCTAATTTCGTGTAGAGTCCCCGTGACCATGCAGAAGTTCTGCGACACCTCTTGGCGTGGACTCAACTAATGTCTGAAATAGTGCTGGAGGGAATGAATCCTGCAGGGCTGTTCATAAATCCATAATGGAGTGGAGATCTCTTCTGAACAGCACATTGCAAGGCATCTCTGATATGCTAAATAATGTTGATGTCTGGGAAGTTTGGTGGTCTTCTGTCTCAGAAGAGTGTTCCTGGAGCCGTTCTGTAACAATTCTGGACTTGTGGGGTGTCGCATTGTCCTGCTGGAATTGCCCATCGGAATGCACAATGGACATGAATGGATGCAGGTGATCAACCAGGATGCTTGCATACTTGTCACCTGTCAGAGTCGTATCTAGACGTATCAGGGGTCCCATATCACTCCAACTGGATACGCCTCACATCATTACAGAGCCTCGACCAGCTGACATGCAGGATCCACGGATTCAAGAGCTTTTCTCCACACCTGTACACGTCTATCCACTCGATACAATTTGAAATGAGACTCGTCCGACCAGGCAAAATGTTTCCAGTCATCAACAGTCCAATGTCGGAGTTCACGGGCCGAGTCACGGTGTAAAGCTTTGTGTCGTGCAGTCATCAAGGGTACACGAGTGGATCTTCTGCTCAGAAAGCCCACAATGATGATGTTTTGCTGACACCTGTTGATGACCCAGCATTGAAAAATGCAGCAATTATCGGAAATGTTGCACTTCTGTCGCGTTGAGCGATTCTCTTCAGTTGTCGTTGGTCCCGTTCTTGCAGGATCTTTATCCGGGCGCAGGGAAGTCTGAGATTTGATGTTTTACCGGGTTTCTGATATTCACGGTACACTCGTGAAAAAGTCGTACGGCAAATTCCCCACTTCATCGCTACCTCGGAGATACTGTGTCCCACCGCTCGTGCGCCAACTGCAACACCACGTTCGAACTCAGTTACATCTTGATAACCTCCCATTGTAGCGACAGTAACCGATCTAACTACTGTGTCACACATTTGTTGTCTTATATGGGCATTGACGACCTCAGCGCCCTATTCTTCCTGTTTATAAATCTCTGTATTTGAATACAGAGAGTTTCTTTGGCTCTTCACTTTATTACCAAGTTACCGTAACCTCAGTCCCATCACTTTTGCACCAGATGTAATTTCCGCCTTGCGAATAGACAACGTAGAATGCCTAGCTAGCACTGAATTTCATAACCAAGTCTTGCCCAGGTAGACAAGTCTTTTTGTTACATCTGTATGGTAAGGCATTTCTTTTCGCTAATGATCTAACAATGAGATGTTTCATCGCTGGACTAAAGTGTCTGGTCTCCACCGACTTCAGATATGCTTTTTTTTTTTTTTTTTTTTTTTTTTGGTCATCAATCTACTGCCTGGTTTGATGCGGCCCGCCACTAATTCCTCTCCTGTGCCAACCTCTTCATCTCAGAGTAGAACTTGCAACCTACGTCCTCATTTATTTGCTTGACGTATTCCAATCTCTGTCTTCCTCTACAGATTTTGCCCTCTACAGCTCCCTCTAGTACCATGGAAGTCATTCCCTCATGTCTTAGCAGATGTCCTATCATCCTGTCCCTTCTCCTTATCAGTGTTTTCCACATATTCCTTTCCTCTACGATTCTGCGTAGAACCTCCTCATTCCTTACCTTATCATTCCACCTAATTTTCAACATTCGTCTATAGCACCACATCTCAAATGCTTCGATTCTCTTCTGTTCCGGTTTTCCCATAGCCCATGTTTCACTACCATACAATGCTGTACTCCAGACGTACATCCTCAGAAATTTCTTCCTCAAATTAAGGCCGGTATTTGATATTAGTAGACTTCTCTTGGCCAGAAGTGCCTTTTTTGCCATAGCGAGTCTGCTTTTGATGTCCTCTTTGCTCCGCCCGTCATTGGTTATTTTACTGCCTAGGTAGGAGAATTCCTTAACTTCATTGACTTCGTGACCATCAATCCTGATGTTAAGTTTCTCGCTGTTCTCATTTCTACTACTTCTCATTACCTTCGTCTTTCTCCGATTTACTCTCAAACCATACTGTGTACTCATTAGACTGTTCATTCCGTTCAGCAGATCATTTAATTCTTCTTCACTTTCACTCAGGATAGCAATGTTATCGGCGAATCGAATCATTGATATCCCATCACCTTGTATTTTAATTCCACTCGTGAACCTTTCTTTTATTTCCATCTTGCTTCCTCGATGTACAGATTGAAGAGTAGGGGCGAAAGGCTACAGCCTTGTCTTACACCCTTCTTAATACGAGCACTTCGTTCTTGATCGTCCACTCTTATTATTCTCTCTTGGTTGTTGTACATATTGTATGTGACCCGTCTCTCCGTATATCTTACCCCTACTTTTTTCAGAATCTCGAACAGCTTGCACCATTTTATATTGTCGAACGCTTTTTCCAGGTCGACAAATCCTATGAAAGTGTCTTGATTTTTCTTTAGCCTTGCTTCCATTATTAGCCGTAACGTCAGAATTTCCTCTCTCGTCCCTTTACTTTTCCTAAAGCCAAACTGATCGTCACCTAGCGCATTCTCAATTTTCTTTTCCATTCTTCTGTATATTATTCTTGTAAGCAGCTTCGATGCATGAGCTGTTAAGCTGATTGTGCGATAATTCTCGCACTTGTCAGCTCTTGCCGTCTTCGGAATTGTGTGGATGATGCTTTTCCGAAAGTCAGATGGTATATCGCCAGACTCATATATTCTACACACCAACGGGAATAGTCGTTTTGTTGCCACTTCCCCCAATGATTTTAGAAATTCTGATGGAATGTTATCCATCCCTTCTGCCTTATTTGACTGTAAGTCCTCCAAAGCTTTTTTATATTCCGATTCTAATACTGGATCCCCTATCTCTTCTAAATCGACTCCTGTTTCTTCTTCTATCACATCAAACAAATCTTCACCCTCATAGAGGCTTTCAATGTATTCTTTCCACCTATCTGCTCTCTCCTCTCCATTTAACAGTGGAATTCCCGTTGCACTCTTAATGTTACCACCGTTGCTTTTAATGTCACCAAAGGTTGTTTTGACTTTTCCTGTATGCTGAGTCTGTCCTTCCGACAATCATATCTTTTTCGATGTCTTCACATTTTTCCTGCAGCCATTTCGCCTTAGCTTCCCTGCACTTCCTATTTATTTCATTCCTCAGCTACTTGTATTTCTGTATTCCTGATATTCCTGGAACGTGTTTGTACTTCCTCCTTTCATCAATCAACTGAAGTATTTCTTCTGTTACCCAAGGTTTCTTCGCAGCTACCTTCTTTGTACCTATGTTTTCCTTCCCAACTTCTGTGATGGCCCTTTTTAGAGATGTCCATTCCTCTTCAACTGTACTGCCTACTGCGCTATTCCTTATTGCTGTATCTATAGCGTTAGAGAACTTCAAACGTATCTCGTCATTCCTTAGTACTTCCGTATCCCACTTCTTTGCGTATTGATTCTTCCTGACTAATGTCTTGAACTTCAGCCTACTCTTCATCACTACTATATTGTGATCTGAGTCTATATCTGCTCCTGGGTACGCCTTACAATCCAGTATCTGATTTCGGAATCTCTGTCTGACCATGATGTAATCTAATTGAAATCTTCTCGTATCTCCCGGTCTTTTCCAAGTATACCTCCTCCTCTTGTGATTCTTGAACAGGGTATTTGCTATTACTAGCTGAAACTTGTTACTGAACTCAATTAGTCTTTCTCCTCTTTGATTCCTTGTCCCAAGCCCAAATTCTTCTGTAACCTTTTCAGATATGCTACGATCTCATATTTTTGTTCTGCAGTGAAAACATTATAATTTTCCCATCTAATTTGTCCACTCTGTAGTTGTAATGTTTTTAGTTTTATAAGCATATTTTTCTAACGTTGATTTGGGTACGTTTGACTCCTAAGATGCTTTTAAAACTACCATTTCAGAAGATGAAACAACTAAAACCGCCATTTCCGTTTATTTAATATCTCATTGCTATCTCTCAGTCTTTGTAATGTAAGCTAACAAAGCTGGATACAGCAGAGAAAAAAAGAAACACGTAGTTTGAAATCCGTTTGCATCAAAAAAGATTTTGAACATTACTGTGCTTCAGCAACTGTGCATGCAAAAGCTTCAGCGGATTGGAAATGACAGCCAACCAGTCGAAAAGTGCAGATATGGTAAACCTTGACCATGGCTTTGACAGTTTTAAAGCTGTCTTGTTCAGAAGAGACTGCATATACGATCACATTATCTATAGCCAATGTGGGAGTCGTTGACTCAGTCTACTATACGTTCACATCATCCACTTACGCACACATACTACTCAGAGTCAACGACTCCCATACTGGATATAAATAATGTGATTCTACGTACAACACCTGCAACAGAAGAGGGTTTTAAAACCATAGTAACCATGGTCAAGGATCAGTAAACCTGTATTTTGCAACTAGTTGGCTGTTATTTTCAATCCATTGAAGCCATCCCATTCTGTACCATTCCAGTCCGCCCCAAGAGCACATTTCAGACTAACAACTTTTATGGGACACAATAATGGCTGGATTTAAACATATCATATAACATTTTTTCGGGTCATCAGTCTTCTGACTGGTTTAATGTGGCCAGCCACGAATTCATCTCCTGTGTCAATCTCTTCGTCTCACTTGCTACTTACATCGTCAACAATTTGCTGGACATATTCCAATCTCTGTCTTCCTCTACAGTTTTTGCCCTCTACAGCTCCCTTTAGCACCATGGAAGTCATTCCCTCATGTCTTAACAGATGTCCTATCATCCTGTCCCTTCTCCTTGTCAATGTTTTCCACATGTTCCTTTCCTCTCCGATTCTGCACAGAACCTCCTCATTCCTTACCCTGTCAGTCCACCTGATTTTCAACATTCATCTGTAGCGCCACATCTCAAATGCTACGATACTCTTCTGTTCTGGTTTTAGCACAGTTCATGTTTCACTATCATACACTGCTGTGTTCCAAACTTACATTCTCAGAAATTTCTTCCTCAAATTAATTCAAGTCCTTGTGTCACCCCACATCTCAAATGCATAGATTCTCTTCTTTTCTGGTTTTCCCACAGTACATGTTTCACTACCATTCGGTGCTGTCTTCCAAATATATATTCTCAGAAACTTCTTCCTCAGATTAAGACCCATGTTTGGCACTAGTAGACTTCTCTTCATCAGGAATATCCTTTTTGGCATTGCTAGTTTGCTGTTGACATCATCCTTGTTCCGTCTGTCATTTGTTATTTTACTGCTTAGGTACCAGACTTCCTTAACTTTATCTTTAAGTTCCTCGTTGTTCTTATTTCTCATTACTTGAGAGATTTCAGGGCACTCTCACTTCTGATTTTGTGTAGGGAATACGATCTATGGCGATTTGACTTCATACATTGTGATGAAATCGTGGACAGCAGTTTATGGTCTTGTTTGCGTGCTCAAGGGAAAGAAATATGGTAAGCTTTACCTGCTTTCAAAGGAATAGGGTGCCGACTTAAACGACTGCAGTAAAAGCACGGCGTTGGTGGGGCGACAAAGCGCGTTTTTTCTGGGGAACGATGAAGAGACATTTCCAGACAGGCTGTGCTGTGGTCTCATTGTGCAGAAACACATTAAGCTTTGGCGCCAGACGTCCAGGTATACGGCCTAGAGCCAAAAAGTCGCCGACAGCGCACTGTAGGCCTTGATAGCGAGCAAGCCGCCAAAAGAAGTGTAAATGATCTGCAAATGTCCGTGAGACAGGAAACCTGGTGCCCAGACGTGCAGACTCTGTTTCAACACATGTTTTCTCAATGCGATTTTATGGCTGTTTCCTGCAAACTTTGAAATGGATGCAATAGGGGAAATAACAAGCTGTTTATGGAGGGCTGTACTTCCACCCTGTATTGTGTTAGCAGAAGACATGGCAAATGTGTGGGAAAGAGGCTGCAATGCTGAATTTTTTTTCCATCTTCTGCCAATTAACTCTAAGTCTCTGATTGGTCAAATCATTCACCGAGCTTAGAATGCCGGGCTCCAGCTCGTGATTAGCTTGTACGAAATTGGGGGAAGTCAAAAAAGAGAAATGTGATTTTGGAACCAAGCTGAGGAGGCAACACGGAGAAAGGGAGATCGTCACTCTGGTACAAGTCTCTTGTACTGGCGCTTCGCTAGTAAAGAACTGCAGGTCTCTACCTAATTGGTGAGACTTGTGTCCTTTGCTCTCTGAGCACTATGGGACTTAACAGCTATGGTCATCAGTCCCCTAGAACTTAGAGCTACTTAAACCTAACTAACCTAAGGACATCACACAACACCCAGTCATCACGAAGCAGAGAAAATCCCTGACCCCGCCGGAAATAGAACCCAGGAACCCGGGCGCGGGAAGCGAGAACGCTACCGCACGACCACGAGCTGCGGACTGTGCCAGGGTGCGACTTAGAGCCTTGCGACCTAGAGCCTGTGCCAGTCACCTTCTGAACCATCAGGGGTACTGCTTATATCATCAAGGTGATGCTTGGGTGTACTTATTTGTCTTGAGTCGGTCGTCTAAACATTTGACGTATTCCGACACACACAGTCGTGGCACGGAGTCAAATTGGTTTGGCAGACCAGCAAACGGGTCCACCTGCACACTGGAATGTGTCGGGGTTTCAGAGGCTCTCAGGGAAGTACCTGCACTCTGAATTAACCAAACGCGAGACTATGTACTTGCAGTTTTTGGGAACGTGCATTTAATAACAGATTTCCGCGGTCCATGACGTCAGTCGCCGAATGCATCATAGTGTGCCGCCTTGACCAGTAGGTTGGTAAAGTATTCGCTGCTGTGATGTAGGGCTATAATATCTATTTCTCAGCACCCTGTTCTTTCGAACCATATTTTTCCTTTGGTAGAATATAGATGCTCGGTGGTGACATAGTTCGATGCCATAACCTGGATTCACGTGTGTGTTCGTCTTTCTTCCATTTACTCTCAATCCATATTCTGTACTCATTAGATTGTTCATTCCATTCAGCATATCATGTAATTCTTCTTCGTTTTCACTCAGGATACCAGTATCATCAGTGAATCGCATCATTGATAGCCTTTTACCCCGAATTTTAATATTTGCGTCATTGCTTCTTAGGCGTACAGATTGAACAGCAGGGGTGAAAGACTAAATTCTCGCCTTACACCCTTTTTAATCCGTGTCTTCATTCTTGGACGTCCACACTTATTATTCCCTCTTGGTTCTTGTACATATTGTATAGTACCAATCCCGTCCTACAGCTGACCCCTATTTTCCAGAATTTCTAACGTCATACACAATTTTACATTGTCGAACACTTTTTCCATGTCCACAAATCCTATGAAGGTGTCTTGGTTTTTCTTTATCCTTGCTTTCATTATCAACCGCTGTGTCAGAATTGCCTCTCTGGTGCCTTTACCTTTCCTAAATCCAAAATTATCAGCGTCTAACACATCCCCAATTTTCTTTTCCATTCGTCTGTGTATCATCCTTGTCAGCAACTCAGGTGCATGAGCTGTTAAGCTGATTGTGCGGTAATTCTGGCACTTGTCAGTTCTTGCAGTCTTCGGAATTGTGTAGATGATATTTTTCCGAAAGTCAGACAGTTTAACGCCAGACTCATAATTCTACATACCAACGTAAATTTGTGTTATTTGGTGTTAAGTCCTCCAAAGCTCCCTTAAATTCTTTTTCTAATACTGGATCTCCTTTCTCCTCTAAATCGACTCCTGTTACTTCTTATATCACATCAGACAAATCTTGGCCTTCGTAGTGGCCTTCAGTGTACTTTTTCCACCTATCCGCCCCCTCCTCTGCATTTAACAGTGGAATTCCCATTCCACGCTTAATGCTATCACCCTTGCTTTTAACATAACTGAAGGTTGTTTTGACTTTCCTGTATGCTGAGTCAGTCCATCCGACAATCATTTCTTTTTTGATTTCTTCATGTGCTTCATGCAGCCATTTCGTCTTAGCTTGCCTGAGCTTCCTATTAATTTCATTCCTCAGCGACTTTTATTGCTGAATTTCCCTGAACGTTTTTGTACTTTCTTCTTGCATCTATCAACTAATATATAGGATATGGCTTGAACTTTATAATAACACGTAATTTAAGGACTTAACAATAAGCAATCACGGTTTATCTCACCTTGAAATTCACCAAACATTACGAAAATAAAACTAGAATCGTGAACGACAACCGTTCATTTGCAAGTCGCACTCTAAACCAAGTCAAAATGACTGTCGCGCCTTCCTTCCATTCGGATCTAGAACAAAATTTCAATACAACATGACGCAGCACTCTCCTGTCTAAAAAACAGCACAGTCCCGTTGTAACCTGGTACGCCGTTCTGCCCCGAGATCCCCTGCATGTATCAATTTCCAAATTTCTCAGCATAAGAATTAAAGATCTCAAAAATGGAGAGGAATTCCAGAAAACTACAAGTCATATTTCAGGAGAACAATGCCTCACCTCGTATAATGCGGTATTTGCAAACCTTCTGCGAATAAAGCCGTAATTCGCAACAGTGGCTTGCACATGTACCGTACACGTCCCCAGTAGGTCAAAAATATGGAAATAAGAGAGACACAACACATTACCATGCCTAATAAGGATTTGAAAACCTGTTGGCTTTAAAAACAGCATCCAGTCATCTCCAAATGAATAAATATAGTCTCTGTATGATTTTTAAGGGAATACTTCAGCATTTCCACTGCAAAATACTCAGAAGTTGCGGTGACAATGATGGAGGTGGAGAGCGACCACGCACTCTTCTCTCCAAATTAGACCTAAAAGGCACACTAATATTGAGATCTGGTGACTGCTGTAGCCAGAAAAAATGCGACAATTCATCCCCTTGCTCATAAAACCACTCCTGGACGATGCGAGCTATGTGAACAGTGGCTGTTCATCTTGGAATACAGCATCACTACTGGGGAACAAACACTGTACCATAGGATGCAGATGAACAACAAAAATGGTTACACAATGCTTGGCAGGAATGTGATCTTGCAGAATAGGCATGGGGCCCACGGAATACCGCGATATGGCTGTACAAAACGTCATAGAACCCCCAACGGGGGACGTGAACTGGGCCAGGAGTTGGAAATAGTGTGAAACAAAACTCAACCGACCTAATGGCTTTCTCCTCCATAGCCCAGATTTTATGACTTCGGCAGCACGTTTTCCTGTTATGAGCATCTGCATCACTCGTGAGTGGTTTTCGAATTCCAGCTCAGTCTGCAACTCCATGCTTCTGGAGCCCCCTTCGAGTTCTTTTGGTGCTGACAGAATTCGTGGGTGTTACGTTCATAGTCGGCCGGCGTCACCGAGCGGTTGTAGGCGCTTCTGTCCGGAACCGCGCGGCTGCTATGGTTCGAATCCGTGTGTGCTGTCCTTAGGTTAGTTAGGTTTAAGTAGTTCTAAGTCTAGGGAACTGATGACCTCAGATGTTACGTCCCATAGTGCTTAGAGCCATTTTGTTACGTTCATTTCTGCAGATGTCGTCCCCCGTAATTTCGTCCGCGTCGTAACTTGGCGGATGATGTTCTTCTACATTCCCTGATGCAGTGCAAATCGTCGGTACACAGCCTTCTGCAACACCAAACACTTTGGCTATCCTGGATACACAAACACCAACACCTTGCCCACGTTCGAATTCACTTAGCTCTGGCGTAAAAATGGTTCAAATGGCTCTGAGCACTATGGGATTTAACTTCTGAGGTCATCAGTCCCCTAGAACTTAGGACGACTTAAACCTAACTAACCTAAGGACGTCACACACATCCATGCCCGAGGCAGCATTCGAACCTGCGATCGTAGCGGTGGCGCGGTTCCAGACTGTAGCGCCTAGAACCGCTCGATCACTACTGCCGGTTCTCTGACGTAATGCACTCACAGCTACACGGGACGATGTTCTGACCACGACTTACACTTGCAACTTGTTGTCGCACAGGTGCCGTTCGTGTTGAAATACCATAACACAACCTGCATGGGGGACTGATGACCTTCGCTGTTTAGTCCCCCTTAAACATCCAACAACCACCACCACCACAACCTGCAGGCTTGGACAGCTTCTGTGTTCGTCTTCAAGGATGCATTTCTCGTCGTGTTTCGATATGTTTGTCGAATCCGAGCATAAATCTTCAGTTAGTGTGTCATGATTCCTTCTTTCTTTTCTCAAAATCTGTTCACATTTTGTAGTTGTCTGCCGTCGGGCGATTTGACGCATCCTTCTGAGGTAACACATACAGACGTGGATTTTTTTCCCTCTGTATAGTGGGGATTAGCGAGTTTCAGTCACAATCTCCCTGTATTTTTCCATAATACCCGGTTGATCAAAAAGTCAGTATAAATTTGAAAACGTAATAAACCACGGAATAATGTAGATAGAGAGGTAAAAATTGACACACATGCTTGGAATGACATGGGGTTTTATTAGAACAAAAAAAAGTCACAAATTGTCCGACAGATGGCGCTAAACAGGAAAACTGCTACCGTGACGGGTGAGAGGTACGCCGATGTGTTACAGAATCGCATCATCCCCAGCCTGGCTGATAAACACCTGCTGGAACGTACGATGTTTATGCAGGATGGCGCTCCACCCCATATTGCTAGACGCGTGAAAGATCTCTTGCGCGCGTCGTTTGGTGATGATCGTGTGCTCAGCCGCCACTTTCGTCATGCTTGGCCTCCCTGGTCCCCAGACCTCAGCCCGTGCGATTTGTGGCTTTGGGGTTACCTGAAGTCGCAAGTGTATCGTGATCGACCGACATCTCTAGGGATGCTGAAAGACAACATCCGACGCCAATGCCTCACCATAACGCCGGACCTGCTTTACAGTGCTGTTCACAACATTATTCCTCGACCACAGCTATCGTTGAGGAATGATGGTGGACATATTGACCATTTCCTGTAAAGAACATCATCTTTGTTTTGTCTTACTTTGTCATGCTAATTATTGCTATTCTGATCAGATGAAGCGCCGTCTGTCGGACATTTTTTGAACGTTTGTATTTTTTTGGTTCTAATAAAACCCAATGTCATTCCAAGCATGTGTGTCAATTTGCACCTCTCTATCTACATTATTCCGTTATTTATTCAGTTTTCAAATTTATACTGACTTTTTGTTCATCCGGTATATGCAGATGTCTTCTCAGCACACAAAAGAAATTATAATTCAAGTTACATGTTCTATTTTGTAAGCTAGGAAGAATTAAGAGAGTTTACGTGATTTTCTTTTTGTTGTAATGCCGCTGAAAATTCCTTTCTTACACTATTGAAAAGCAGACAATCCGAGAAAACAATGGAAGTAGCACGTAGATGCTCACTCGACCTTAGTAGTTGACGCTAGAAGAGACGCACTGTACATCATACGTTGGTTGGTGCTTATATTCCCACACTGCATCTTCCTACAAGAATCAATCAACATGTCGTTTTTCCCTAGGTAAGGTTAGCGAAATCACCATGTAGGCTAAATCAGAGAGATCCGAGCTCACACGCATTTCATGCACATCGATTTCTATTCGAATAGGGATGTAGGAATGTGACAGTGTCACACAAAGAACCCTCCGCCACACTCCATAAGGTGGCTCGCGGAATAAGAAAGAGGCTGTAGCTTTCAAAATGGGGCATTACTGTTCCCGAAAGCCGCTATGCATTAAACAAGTTCAAAGTGGCTATGGACAGATTCTAGTACGTCACATGTATACGAGGTTGGGATGTCACTGCTCTAGAGTTATACTCGAACGTTTAAACACACACACACACAGTGTGTTCCATTTTCCCTTGCGCAGTTGTGGTACTTACCGTATAATTCAGACAACGCTACAGTTTGAATATTTTTCGCAGTGACAAAATATTGTCGGTCATAGTGCTCTCGTGAATGCTAGCTGAGCAAAAAAATATGGGCGACCAAGGAATAAACTACAAACTGTTTGACTGTTAATATGACATTTAGCCGTCTAGTTGGAAAACATGAAAATTCAAATTAAATAGAATAAAAGAGGTACGCACTACCCGATTAAACAGAGCTCATATTTTGCTCAGAGCCCTCTCCAATAATAAAAAATAAATAAAAAATAAAACATAAATAAAATAGAACACTCTCTGTTTGGGCAGTACCTGCGTCAGATTTAATGAACTATGATGGCGACCGAAGCGAGGCGCCTGCGAATAGCTCGCAGTACTTAAATTAAGAGCTTCCAGTGGAAGCGGATTCGAACATAATTTTCGAAACATCGCTTGCACGATATGGTCTTCGCCCTAGTGGACGGCAACGGCATCCCCCGATCGTTTCCCGTTAAAATTGACTACTGATAAACGGCAACAAAATGTTTGTTTTACCTCGTTCATGGTTCGAAGCTAATGTACACCATCGAGAGGTACTTAATTAATTGATGCTGTTCCGGTCTAAACTGATGTACGCAGACGTGTAGAATGCTGAAAAATATTGTCGTATATGCAGGCGGGAAACGCATACGGTGCAGTAATATGCTTGCTTTTGACCTGGCAAACTGAAGCGAGTTTATAAAGCACTCTACTAATTAAAGGCCAATGTACGAACGTTTCATAGACAAACGCTTTACTTAAATAGAAGATGCCGAGAGACAGTGGCGAAAAGCAGTGAAGAAACTGTGAAAACATGTCGAATGCTTTGAAAAGACGTTGAATTTGACCCATACTGGAGAACCTGTGTGTGACAGTTTTTGCGTAACTCATTAATTAGTGTGCTGGACTACAAATACATTTAGAAAAAGGCTTTTGACATTGTGAACTCAAATCTTTTGAAATTCTGAAGTACTCATCGCACAATAAAGGGAGCGAAAGGTTATTTTCAACAAAGTTATCGCACAATTTGAATGGAAAACTGGCTGCAGTTATATGGGTCAGATGACAAGAAAGAGAGAAATTAATTGAGATAGGACTGAGACAGGATTTCATCCTAGGCTCCGTGTTATTGAATATGCAAACTGAGTAGGCGGTGTTGAGAAGGGAATCAGTGTTCGGGGAGAAGAAATAAAAACTGCCGATTACGTAGCAGTTTGGTCAGATACAGAAAAGAAGTTGTAGGATCGGTTCAATGGAAAGGATAGACTCTTGCAAGGGGATTGCAAGATGGACGTAAAGGATAAGCAAGGTAGTGAACAAAATTAAAATTAAGTCAGGTTAGATCAACAAGCTACATAATACTCGAGCGACAAAATAACTGACAAAGGCAGACTAAAGATGATGTAAAATGTTCACTAGTAATATAAAGAAAAAATGAGTATAGACTGTCTCTATTGCCACTCGAACTTCTTTCTGTCTACTTCAGTTTTTATGTGTTTTCTCTAAAACTGGATATGCTCCTGTTGTCTGGGCGATCTGTTAAAGAGGAAATTGTGTTTGTTATTTCGCAGAGCTCTCACCCTAAAAAATATATGGCCACAATTGATAGTTACAAACGAAAGATATTGCCTTTATTTGACATGTCATTACTTGATCGTATCCCGGAGATGCTGTCCTGGGCACTCAATCTGAATATTCAGAAGTTTTACCTGATCTGCCTCATTAATTACAAGTAGGACTTGGAAGGCAAGGTTTCACATCTCACCATCAGAGTTGAGTGGAAGTGATGGGGCAGATTCCTTCTAATCACTACAGGATAAAGGTGACGGTTCGTGAGCAGTAGCAAGAACATTGTCTTGAAAGGAAGTCAGTTGGGTGTGTATACAAAATACACAACGTTTGTTCATAAGAAGTTGCATATGAGTTGGGGATGGATTGAGGAAAACCATTTATGTCTAAGAAACATAGACACTGATTGTAAGTTCATTCCGCTTGCAACTACGAACGAGAATCGGGTGTCACGTCTCCGACTGACTACTTGTAGCATGAGCCACATAGTGCTAGTTGGAAGGCTGCGTCGGCTTACATCAACAGCCTGCCACTGCTGCTGCTCATCTCCCAACGACATTCCTCACCAACTCACTGCCCTGCTTCCTGCCTCTCTCCAATCCTTCCTGATACGTGCCTGATTTCCGATTACCATTGAATCATCTGTTTTCTTGATCACTCACCCCTTAACCTTTTATGTCTATAGGATAACGTGTGACCTCACCTCAGCTCATAAATGTGTATCAGCGAAGACACTGGAAGGTTCCCGAAGTCTCTCGCAAAAAATTTATATTCCTGGATTATATCCTCTGTCTACCAAGGACAGTTCTATAGTGTCATATTTGAACTGCGGCTCTTCCTTGTCTCACCACTTAATACTTGTTTTCTATGCGTTTTAGATAGTTATCTGTGATTGGTTGTGCCTTGGGGCTTCAGTGGTCTGCTTGGAGAGCTTTGTGCGGGCTTTGTGGTTTGTTCGTGTCTCCTGGACCTGCGCACTGCGAGTTTTGCCTTTTCATTGCCTGCGACGCCTGTTTGTGGTACCTCCCTCCCGCCTGCCACGTTTGTGGCGGATAAACACCACAACAACATGATAATCTGTTGCAGAGTAAATACCTTAACTTGCCTACTATGCATATAGTAATAAGAATATGTAAAGGGGATTGTGAGAGTTTGTTTTATTTGTTAGTAAAGTTCAATTATGTAATTTCTATTATTGTTAAAGGCCACTCACTAAAGCAGTTAATTTTAAATACGAAAAGAGAATTGTTTACGATCGGTTATATGATTCTGATGTAAGAGCCATCTAGTGGCTGCAACACACCATACAAAAGTTATCTTTCTAGTAACACCTGTCAGTTGCACCTTAGACGCCATTTAAATTGGATTCGCACTGTTTGGAATACGTACAGCACACGTTAACAGTTGTGCTAGTGTGTACAATGTTTGTGTGATGTAACAAGCACCTGTGATCAATATGTAAATGGACAAGGGCTTCTGCACAAGGGGCTTCATGTTTCTTAAATATTTTAGCGATGACAAACCTTTCATTATATGCTATTTTTATCCACTTGACATCTTAAGCGTGAGGTCAGCGTAAAATGAACATGTTTTACAACAAAAATATTTTAAGATACATAAATGTACAGGTACACTTCCGACTTTTATAGTACTAAACTAATACTTTTATATCAAATGTTACATCTTAACTTATGAGACATATTCCATGTATACGCACTTTCTCACAGACTTGAAGATGACAGCAAAGTCTGTTGAAACCGGCTCTCTTGAATAAAGAAATATTTTGTGCGGTCTTGGCTGTTGAACTGGTTCTAACAATTAAACAAATCGCCCTTCAGTAATCTCAAAAAGACAAAATTCCTTATGGAAGTGGTTAACAGATACCACTACCAATCATGGAATTTGTTGACTGCTTACATTATTTAATTAGCAACATGTTTCAAGATTAGACATCATCAAGCCACAGTGGCAGTTCAAAAAACATTTGACGCAGATGCACATACATACCTACGTCAAAATAATTAAGGGAACACCTGTATCAACGTCCGGTACGTTAAATCTATTTTGAAACAGGCGCTACCTGTGGTCTTAGTGCATGGCTTGAAATCTCCGTTTTCAGTGAAGGCAACCATTACAATTATTCGCCATTTATCGGCTTTATTATGTATTGCATTATCAGACAACTCCTCAGCATTTCAGCATTAAGTCAGTATGGATGCGCCACTGTTCCTTAGTGAGGTACGCACTCGGCAGCTGTCATTTGTGGACGTTGTAGTTAACCAGTCGCATACACTGTGACATCTTAACGCAGTGCAAGTTGCAAGGGCAATCTATTTGATCCAAGGTGGATGGACAGTATCTTCAGTTGTCATCCACAGGTTGTGGATACGCTATAGAGAGACAGGTCAGTACACCAGGCGAGTTGGAAAAGGGCGCCGACCCATTACATTCGCACGTGGAGACTGACGTCTGGGAGTCTCTGGGTTGCGGTGTTGTAACGCTACCGCCAGAGCACTGCAAGAGGATCTCAGAAGGACCACTGGAGCAAGCCGGCCGAAGTGGCCGTGCGGTTAAAGGCGCTGCAGTCTGGAACCGCAAGACCGCTACGGTCGCAGGTTCGAATCCTGTCTCGGGCATGGATGTTTGTGATGTCCTTAGGTTAGTTAGGTTTAACTAGTTCTAAGTTCTAGCGGACTAATGACCTCAGCAGTTGAGTCCCATAGTGCTCAGAGCCATTTGAACCATTTTTTGACCACTGGAGCCGCTGTGTCCGATCCGACTGTAATTACAGCTTACGGGAAATGACCTTACGACCTATACGTCCGTGTTCATAATGTTAGGTGGTTGTTGTTGTCATCTTCAGTCCAGAGACTGGTTTGATGCAGCTCTCCATGCTACTCTATCCTGTGAAAGCTTCTTCATCTCCCAGTACCTACTGCAACCTACATCCTTATGAATCTAGTGTATTCATCTCTTTGTGTCCCCCTACGGTTTTTACCCTCCACACTGCCCTCCAGTACTAAATTGGTGATCCCTTGATGCCTCAGAATATGCCCTAGCAACTTATCCCCTCTTCTAGTCGTGTCACAAATTTCTCTTCTCTCCAATTCTGTTCAATACCTCCTCATTAGTTATGTGATCGACCCATCTAATCTTCAGCATTCTTCTGTAGCACCACATTTCGAAAGCTTCGATTCTCTTCTTGTCTAAACTAGGTATCAGTGTCGAAAGTCCTACGAATCTGGTCTTTGTCCATGACCGCCTAACAGCCAGGCAGTACCTCGAACAAATCGCTCAGTACCATGTGGTGGCCGCTGCATGCTTTGGTGGCCCTGAATTCCTCCTGATACCAGGGTCCATGTGGCGGGCATCAGCAACGATGTCTCACGAAGTCTGGACATTGAAGTAATGGAATGGCCGGCGGCGAGTCCCGACCTGAACCCCATCTACGTGTTCGTGTCGTTCTGTTCCATTCCCCAAGAGCCGGCTGGGGTGGCCGAGCGGTTCTAGGCGCTACAGTCTGGAACCGCGCGACCGCTACGGTCGCAGGTTCGAATCCTGTCTCGGGCATGGATGTGTGTGATGTCCTTAGGTTTAAGTAGTTCTAAGTTCTAGGGGACTGATGACCTCACATTGCTTGTTGTATGTATGGTACATTTTATAGGACCTGAAGATGTTGTTACAACGTTGAAACTAGTTGCCAAAATAAAATCGACACCTTAAATACAGCTGGAGGAATTTCTTCATTTTTAATATAAATTTTCCTAATATCGTTAACATTTGTTCCTGATATCTGCCAGGCGCACGTGTTGGACACAAAAACGCTAACATTATCTGTGTTATGTATAATAAAATGGGGTATAAGAACAATAAAAATACCCTTTAATAGTCTGAGAACAACTGGACAACTTCTGAAAACGTAAGTGTCTGTGAATATAAGCTGAAGCGGCGAGTGAAAATTTGTACCAAGGCCGGGAATCTAACCCGGTTCTCACACGCTTACTAAGCAGGTGCGTTAGCGGTTCATATAACTGCACGGATTACCCTGCCGCACCTAACTCGTCGATCAAAATTCTCACTGCCACCACAGATTGCTTTAAATTCCCCTTACACACGAACAGAATTGCTGAGGCTCTCCACGTTCTGGAATAGGACCTCAGCATCAGACGTAAATGTGAAATCCAGTTTGAAACCCAGGAGCAGGTACTTATACAAATGAAAGGACACAATTTCAAAGACTTTGCTGGTCTCATACAGATATGATTTTACGAGTATGTATCTAGACTGACGTAGCGAGTGAAGATTTGTATCAAGGCGGGGAATCGAAGCCAGGACTCATGCTCATGTGGTACCTGTGCCAAGGTGGCTTGGTGGCTAACGCATCTGCCTAGTAAACAGGAGACCCGAATTCGATTCCCCACCTCGATGCAAATTTTCGCTTGCCGCTTCAGTCTGTATATATAAAATCATATCTGCAAGAGACCAGCGAAGTCTCTGAAATTGCGTCATTTCATTCATATACGGAACGTAAATTGTTTTGATCGAACATAGGAATTTCAATTAAATATAAAAAAATCTGATCTAACAAGTAAACTACCTGTGCATTCTTAGCCATTAATTTCAGGCGTGCCTGCAAGTACTTACAGCATATCCGACACTAAATTAAATTAAACCAATAAAATAAGGAAACATGAAGTAAAACAAATTATTCACGTAACAAGAACAAATATTTCCTGTCTCCAAGCAGTGCGTGCACCAGGAAAATTATTAAGGCTGAAGCTGGAAATACCTATTATGCATTGCTGACCACTGAAAATTTGTAAGTATTTATTCCAGTGGAGTCCATAACACTAGCGTTCAAACTGAGATCGCCGGCCGCGGTGGCCGTGCGGTTCTAGGCGCTGCAGTCCGGAACCGCGAGACTGCTACGGTCGCAGGTTCGAATGCTGCCTCGGGCATGGATGTGTGTGATGTCCTTAGGTTAGTTAGGTTTAAGTAGTTCTAAGTTCTAGGGGACTGATGACCTAAGATGTTAAGTCCCATAGTGCTAAGAGCCATTTGAATCATTTTCAAACTGAGATCATCACCTGAGACAGTGAGTGGAAACCAATACCCCTACGCCCCCCACCCACCCCACTTCTCCCCAAGTCCCGATTATGTAAAGAATCGAGCTCCACAAATACGACGGTTGGAACTTTAATGGTGGCAACTATTTATTTACAGCTCGTACAAAATAGATACGCGTTTCAAAGTTTTACTGACCTTCAAAGTAGTCACCAGCATTGTGTATAACCCGTTGCCAGCGATGTGGGAAGTTGTAGGACACTCTTAGCAGTGCCAGTTGTGTTGACAGTTCGAGCGGCGCGGTCTATTGACCGAGCAGTTCTGAAACGAATGGCGTGAAGTGTTCCCTTCAGTTTAGAAATCGAGTTGAACTCACGAGGCCTTAAGTCAGGGGAGTGCAATACGTGGTATAGCAATCAGCAACAGCTTTCACTGTACGTGCTTGAGCATTGTCCTGTCAAATGATGGTCAGGTTCTGGAGAAAGTGTCATCACTTCTGTCTCTAAGCTGTTTATTTTTGGAACACAACCTACGACCAGGTTAGAGACAGAAGTGATAACACTTTCTGCAGGACCTGACCATCATTTTGCAGGACACTGCTCAAGCACGTACAGTGCAAGCTGTTACTGATTTGTTTGACTTATGAGGCTGCTAAGTGCTATACCACCTACTGCACTCCCCTGACTTAAGGCCTCGTGAGTTCAACTCGATTTCTAAACTGAAGGGAACACTTCACGCCATTCGTTTCAGAACTGCTACAAATTCGTCGGTCAATAGACCGCGCCGCTCGAACTGTCAGCACAACTGGCACTGCTAAGAGTGTCCTACAACTTCCCACATCGCTGGCAACGGGTTATACACAATGCTGGTGACTACTTTGAAGGTCAGTAAAACTTTGAAACGCATATCTATTTTGTACGAGCTGTAAATAAATAGTTGCCACTATTAAAGTTCCAAACCTCGTCTAAAACGGCTTCGAATATCTGATTCTTTGCAAATGAGATAAAGTGTTATATATTTGATGATACGCACATAAAACTCTTAAACCAGGAGAAAATTTAGGAAAGGTTTTTAACTATGTGTAAAGTCGGTTAGAAGTCTCAAAGTGCTCGTATTCTCAAATACTCGAGAAATGTACTCTGGGTAATTCACAGGCTGCCTCATGACGTACACTCAGTTTCCAACTTCAATGCTTGACTTGTGGTGTTAAACCTTTAACGTCATATTACACCTCTTTATGAGTACATGTGATCTTATTTTAAATTTTTAAATTCAGTCAGTAACTACATGAAACACAGAGAACTTTTTTTTCCTCCCATGAAATCGTTAGATAGGCACCCTGCAAGTGTCTGGGTGGCAGTGTTAGCCGTTTGGTAATATAGGCTTTTCCGGATTCCATGCTACTTAAAGAACTTGACAAATTGTGTTTCCTTTCTCTAACAGTTCCCGATTTTTGGTGAGGATTCTTACTTTTACCACCATTGTTAACTGTCATGAGCAGTCATTCTTTACCTAGCGCTCATTAAAATTTTACAGGTTCTGCTTGGAAACCTGATCAAACCCACATTCTCCCAGCGTTCCCGTTTCCGAAGTGGTTTTTGGTGTTTTGGTATTGGTCTTATCTCCTTGAGTGATAAGTAGCCAGAAACAAAATTCTACTCCTAAGGAGACTCAGGTGAGCAACAACATTCTCGTAAAAATGAGAAAAAACCACTGAAAACCTGGAACTTAAGTAGGAACATGATATCTGAGATACGTATGTGTGTAGTACCTCCTACAGAGGCAGTAACCCTTGCAATATTATCAGCATTAACTCTCACAAAGTGCAGCTACTCACAGAGATCCAGTGTGGACTGTAATTATCGAATGGCAGGAAAACTTGGTAGACGCGCTAATGTTTTAATCGAGAACTAATTAACGTCTGTAAGAAAATTAGTTCCAATTTTGGCCACCAGGTGAAAACCTGGCGCTGTGAATGCAAGAAAGACATACGGAAGTGTTTCCATGTGTGATGGATCAGAAACGGGAAGGCGGCAGAAAAGGTCAAACAAGTGAGAATGTCACAATGTCGATTCTGTTATTAACTTCCGTTACACAAATTATCCTATATGAGCACCGGATATGTCGACAAGGCGCTGTACAGCGCCAAATTTTCACCTGGTGGCCATAATTGCAACTAAATTTTTTCCAGTACAAAACAGTTCTTCATTAGAGCATTAGCATATCTACAAAGTTTCGCTGCCATACGACAATTATAGCCTACACTGGACTTCCACGAGTAGTTGCATGTTAATTATAACCACCCAGTATTAACCTATCGTCAGTTACAACGATTTTGTCTATTAGGTTTGCTTTCTCACACGCCCGAGTCAATTGAAATCAAAGAAATTACATGCAGTGCCAGGGATAATTCTAATACAATATTAATGAAGTCAATATTCGGATAACTAAGACGTTCTAAAATTTGATACCTTATTAGATATCAAATTACGTCACTTAGGATATGAATATGTTATACTCTTCGAGCTCTTGGCATTTTTTCTTAAACATACTCTTATATTGTCTTATGACGAAGCACTGCTAGACATGTTCTTCATAACTGGTTGGCGCTTAATGTACAGTTCACAACTGATATCCGATGTAAATTTTGATTTTTTTTTCCTTTTTTGGAGTTGTGTCGTATCTAACCAATTATAATTTAAATCTTAGAAACTTCTTTATGTCATTCCTTTGCTGTCTGATCTCTCAAATATGTAATATTTTACCGAGAAAGATTACGTTTCATTAAACATTACTGTCAATTAAGAAATATAAGATGCTGCAAATCCAGATCATAATTTATTTCCCTGAAACGATTCAGCAGGTGGTCTTTGAGTACCACTTCCCAAAACCTATGCCTCTTTGCTTAAGAAGAATAGACAAAATATATCATCTGCTTCAGCACTTTGTCAGTAAATAATAAATTGTTCGTACACTTAGGAGTAAGCTGCGCACTAAAAAGTCCTCTCACTTTGATGCTGTTGTGGTCCACAGTACAAAGACTGGCCTGGTGCAGTTCACCATGCAAGCCTGTCCATCTCTTATTCATCTCTGCACCTCTGTACAGTTGAACCTGATTACTTTCATCAAAACCTTGGTCCCCCTCCCTCTACAACTCCCCCCCCCCCCCCGCCCCCAACACATACACTCACATACCTTCACCATTATCAAACTGTCGATTCCTCGTCGACTCAAGATGTTTCTTACCAACTGATACCTTCCCTTAGTCAACTTGTGCCACAAATTTCATTTCTCTCCAGTCTGTTTCGGTATCTCTTCACTAGTTATTCGATACACCCATTAGATTTTCAGTATTCTTTTATAACACTATGTTTCGAAAGCTTCTCCTCTTGTCTGAATAGGTTGTCGTCGGTATTTCACTTCTGTACACACCAGAAAAATACCTTCACAAAAGATTTCCTAACACTCAAATTTATATTACAAGTTAATAAATTTCTCTTTTACAGAACTGTTCTTCTTGGTATTGTCGGTCTGCATTTTGTATCCTCCCTATTCCGGTCATTATCGATTACTTTGCTACCTAAATGATAAAACTGATCTACTACTTTTACTGCCTCTGTTCTAATTCTCTCAGCAACACCTGATTTAATTTGACTACATACCATTATCTCGTTTAACTTTCGTTGGCGTTCATTTTATAACCTCAAGATACCGTCCATTCCATTCAACTGCTCTTATAAACCACATGTCGTCTCTGGCAGAGTTACAATGTCAGTGGTAGACCTCATAGCTCTCATTTTCTCTCACTGAACTTTAATTCCCTTTCCAAATTTCCAGTTTATTTCCTTCACAGCTCAGTCAGCGGTCAGATTGAACAACATGGGGCTGGGCTAGAACTCGTAGGCTACAAACTCCTTCCCAAGATTTTTTCTCTTTTATGCCTTTCGACTCTTGTAACTGCAGTCTTGTTTCTGTGCAAGTTATGAATAACCTTTCGTTCCCTTCCTACTTCACAAGTAACAATATGACGCTGGCAGTCAAGCAAAAATTAGAAAATGACGTCACTGTTCATGCCACTTCATAATAAACTCAAAATCTAATCCTCCGAAGACGATGGCGTAAGCTTTCGACACTTTTCTTCTGCGACAAATCTGATCGATACTGATCTACTCTAAACTGGTAAATTACTGATACACTACAGATATTTAGCAGTTCCACAGCCAGTAGGCGAGTATTAATTCTCCTAGTTAGGCACCGGAGTTATAACTAGCATCAAAAGGCAATTAATTGCGACTGCTACGCCGTTAGAGATTATTATGTCAGATTTAATAATCTCAGCTGACGACTTTGGTTGGCCAGCGTCCCAAGTATCTCTTGCGCATTCCTCGACTGTCGATTTCGCTACCCGCTAGATGGCTCTTACACTTGCGCTCCACCAAAATTAGAGTTCAGCAGTACTGGTGCACTATACAAATGACGTCTTTAGTGGTAGAATTACTGGTAGTATTGGGGACATTGGCATAGAAAGAAACACAAACGGTTAAGTAAGAAACTGGGAGTGGACGACTTTTTTGTTTCGTTGTTTATTTTACACATAATTAGAACGGCACATCGTTCATTGTTAGTCCATCGTGTGTTTTATATCTTTACGGAATATAAATTGCATTCTGTACGTAATAAAAATTAGTTGATCGTGTACAATCTGCGCTTTTATGTAACGGAAAACATTACTTTGACCCAAGTACAATTTACATGCACAAACATAAAAAATATGTATGATTATTATTATTTTGAACTCAATATGACGTTCTTCATCATGATTAAAGCCATGCGTTTTCTGTTATTATTGGTAATTGCAAAAATTGTTTCAGAATAACAGAATCATGTTGTACATGTGTTCGATGAAGTATTGAAACTATGATGTATTTTTGATTTTTTTTGTTCTGCCTATTTACTAAGGGAATTGCGTTTTCTAGCGCTTTATGATAAATCTGAATTGTTTTTATTTTTACTACAAAATCCCTCTCTTTCACGTTACAAATCAACAATTTTCGAATAAAACCTGAATTCAATATTGACAATTTCAATTTTGGTATAAATATTATTTATTTTTAAGCAAAATACAGGAGGATATCGACGTACAGCAGAAATTTTCAGTAAGGAACGCGACCCTTTATATAAGAACACACAATTCCTAGACAGTTTACTGGTTCCAGTTTTTTAGGGTAATCTAGTAAGACATTGACGTAACGCCCCCCAGGTATACAGCACTCCTAACGTAGAGGTACTAAGAAAACTACGTAGTCCTAATTATGATAGCTTACAGCTGACTACAGTAGTTCTACAAGTCTAATTCACACAAAATTTGACGTACACATAGTGTTCACTGAGTCCAAATCTGATCCCATAAGACATACCACAACGAAACATTGATAAACTGATTAATATTAAAGGACAATAAATATCAATTTTATGACAAACCTCTTATACGAATGATAGTATAGATCTCAACTACGTGACGTACATAAGGGATTTTAGGGCGAGAGAACACACACCCACACTGCCGGAAATCGAAAAAAAAGTTAAACAAGTATGTTCATTACACTAAACCACTATTGCACCTTTTCGATCTAATCATAGTATCTTCCCGTTTACTAAAAACCTTAATCGTAGATGTGTTACTAACTGAAATTTAATTATAACAAACTGTACCAAGAACAATGCGTTTTGGGTGGATCTTCAGTGTGTCGCTGCCTTCAAATAGCCTACTCTCATTATACGCAAGTTACAATAATTCTTTTGCCACGAATATGATGTTTCTCATTATTTTATTGGAGCGAATCACACTGTTAACAACGGGTTTTGCAGTGATTCTCAATTTTTTGGTGCTCGATACGGAATATGTACATATAGGCTTGAAATGAATGCCAATATGGCGCTTCACAACTCTGTTCTGAAGGGAGACGGCGTGCTTGTGACGTAGGCGGCGTTGTGCCATCTCATTGGTCAACGCTCAGACGCACGCTGAGAATATCTGAAATGCCAGATATTGCTCTGCACGTTCGGAAAGATTTCCGAGCGTGCTATTCCGTGCTGTGACGTCAGACACTCTGCACGCTCAACGCTCAGCGTTCAGATGCACGGTCCGTGTGCCGACGGCTTTAACTTCCGTCCAGCCATTTTTAAAGCGTGTGAACCATTCGTAGCACCGAGTACGGCTTTAAGCACTAATCGCTGCAGGCTTCCTCCATCCTGTCTCTATAAAGGTTTTCTTCAGTTTCACGCAAAATTTATCGTAGATGCGCTGCTCCTCTAACTCTGCCACCTCGAAATTCGCAAACTGTGTGACAACACGTTCTACTCAATACAGCACTGAACAATTATCTGACAGACATACAACACTGAAAACTTAAGGCAGTTACACAGTAAACGCAGGCCTGTGCAGGGATGCCAACCGCATTTCGCTCCAAGACACCATTGGTTTGAAATTACAATGTTTCGGCATTTTTTGAACAGACCTCTAACGTCCTGGACTCCTTCCTTCCCCTTCTCCCCCCCCCCTCTCTCTATTCTCTCCCAGCTTATCTATCCAGCTCTACCCCTCCCCCCTACCCCTTTCTGTGTTCATGACTTCCTTCCCCTCTCTCTGTCCACCTTTCCTCCCGCCTACCCTCTGTCCTCTTACCCCTCTGCCCTTGAGCCTTGTTTATTGTTACTGCAAACGGAACATTGATTGGAAACATACGTCCTTCAAATGAATGGGTAAGTTAGTTGGGATCATTGGTAACGACGTACGACGGAGCTCTCTCCATCTCCTGGATCTGTGAGAACAGCAGCTTCAGTCACAGTATTTCTCACAGCTTTTGTGGTGTGCGTACTGTAAGACCTTCGGTACACACACCATCAGATTATTTGACTTGTCGCTCTAACGAAGTAGGCGAGTGTCAGCAATATGTCTCGTGGTCTTATCGTGGCGTGTTTATCTTCTGCCGTTAGGTCAGACGATAGAAATGCCACTTGCACGCTTAGAGTAGCAGATTGACGGTGACCAACTTTAAACAGAACTTGATAATTTTCACACACATTTATTAAAATAATAAAAAGCATAAACATCATGTTACTTGATTCTGGATGCTATTTGCAATTGACAATCTGAAGTTCCTTTGGTCTTGGTACGTTGATCTTATTCTCACCTATCTCTGATACTTGACAAAGTGTCTATAAATTTATCTTCATGGCTATGTACTGGAATATGATAATCTTATTAGGCGCAGACTGAAACTTGACTATAGACTGGTACAGACAAATGCAGACTAATTCAGACTGACTCATCGGAGGTCTGTACACTCGTTATAATACCTCGCGTGTTCAGGTATCACGGCGCGAGTGTGATCCGCGAGGAGAAAAGGTTCTACGTTAGCAGCAATCTCATTGGCTGCGTTACATATTAATACGCCGATCGGCGGAAACAGAATTTGGTCCGTCTCTAAGGCAGCGCCATCTCGTAGTGCGGAGACGGACGAGCGCTGCGCCTGTGCTGTTGGGCTTAGCGTGGCGCTCTCTAGTGGGAAAGTTGCGTACGCACTGACTGTGCGGAACTATGTACACAACAGCTTTAAACTGCGAATGGGAAAAATTACGAAGTTTCGAACGATTCACGTACTGTAGTAGTGTTCTAATCGTAACATCATAAGCCATAAAGACAACTGTCCTGTTTTCTGTAGCTGAAACTGGCAGCGAGAAAAAAGAAACCGTGATGTTTCACAGTACTGTACAACATTTTTGTCCCTGCAGTCAGTTTTAAAAGGAAACCTGTACGTTACTGTTTCTTTTTCCTTTTTAAAAAAAAAAATAGAATTTGTGTAGATATAAAGAGAACAGAGTAGCGAGAAGATTTGTGTCAGACGACATTTCAGACTGAAGACCCCGAGAACACACTAGTAATCCTGTCTGACACCCGCATGTTGGTGCTTCAACCAAATTATACTGTATTGTCCCAGAGACCTCTTCAAGCGTCAAATGTCTGAAACAACGAATGAAAATTTGTACCAAGACTGGGGTATTAAAATTATAGCTTTTGTGTATCGGAATGTTTATTAGTGTATATGTAAAATCTTATAGTAAATCTGTCAAGAACTTACTCGTATTTTAGCTCACAAAGTTTCCGCTTTCTATATTAAATACATATTTATATATTGCATACATTAAAAAAGGGTAGCCTATGTCCGTCTGAGTGTTAATTACTATACCATGTATACATCAGAAGAAAATACTAAAGAACTTTCGATAAGAAACTTCCCGGCAGATTAAAACTGTGTGTCGGACCGAGAATCGAACTCGGGATCTTTGCCTTTCGCGGGGAAGTGCTCTACCATCCGAGCTACCCAAACACGACTCACGCCCCGTCCTCACAGCTTTACCTCTGCCAGTACCTCGTCTCCCACCCTCCAAACTTTACAGAAGCTCTCCTGCGAACCTGCAGAACTAGCACTCCTGAAAGAAAGGATATTGCGGAGACATGGCTTAGCCACAGCCTTGGGGATGTTTCCAGAATGAGATTTTCACTCTGTGTAGTCAACCAATAGTTAATTGCACCGCATGGCGGCTAAATTTCAGCAATAGAAACACTCGGTGTTGGTCACAGGAAAAACTCCTCAACAGCGAACCACCGAAACGAACCACCACAACATGAATGGACGTGGCTTGGGTAGTTGAAACCACTACTCAACTTTGACGTCCTGGGTCGGTGAATCACGAAGCTCGAAGCTATCGGACAGCTCCATACACGCTTCTACACTGCGCAGGGACCGCCCGAGGACCCAGCCGACTGCACCGCGCGGAGAAAACTTCCCTGGTCCGCAGCAACCGACCTACTCGCCTGAGAATGCCGACAACATCTAAAATAGTCGTTGTGGAAATAACGCCAACTACACACACAACCTGACAAACACTGCACGAAGACCTGAACGATACCCAACAGTAACTACGCACGCACGTTGACAAATCGTGAGTCGATGCACACACACAGACACAGCCGACTCATGAACGATTGGCGAGCCAAACCGCGTCGTCTGGTAGGACAACCGAACGACGATCCACCAAGACCGTGGCCCGGCTCAAGTGATGCGTGGCGGCAATGGTGGGGCGAGCCATGTCGGCGCAGACCTCACTGCTGCTCCAACCCTACTGCACTGGTGCCGCATTGCAACTCCCTGACTGGCAGGTCCGGACTACGCTCCAGACACATTCCAAGTGACTGGCTGCCCGAACTCGCGACCCGAATTCCTTTACGACAGACAACGACCGGGAAGTAATAGCAGTCGAGCTAAGATACTACGAGAGGGGATATATCGATACGCGCTGCTAGCAGTAACTCAGTGACAGTAGTAATTTAAATTAACGTAGTGAGGTGGAAGTACGTTAAAAACAGGGTGTAAAATACATGATGGCGGGAACACGAGCCACGCACGGCTCAACCCTTGTATATTAAATACATAGTTATATATTGTACGTATTAAAAGTGTATAGGCTATGTCTATCTGAATGTGTATCGTGTAAAAATTTGGAGAAAATAGCCAAGAAATTAACGATAATTTTGCTAACAACGTTCCCTTCATATATATATATGGTAAAAAATTTTCATTCGCCGCTTCAATCTTCTTATATACAGACTTGGAAATGTCTGTAGAACCATATACCTTCTTTTGATTAACACACCAGGTGTTTGCAAATATATATGTATATATATATCCGTCTGAATGTTTATTAGCATATCACGTAAAAATTTGAAGAAAGTAGTAAAGAACTTATCGATATTTTTGCTAACAATGTTTCCCTTTTCTATATTAAGCGCATATTTATATATTACACACATTAAAAAATATAGCTCAAGTTGATGTGACCTTTGAGTTGAGTATCGTGTTAAGGTTAGAAGTAAATCGGCGAAACCGTTTCGAGGTTTTTGGTAACAACGTTTGCACTTTACGTATTACACATAGTAAAAAATATAAATATTACATTGTCTGCAACAAGGCAGAGGGCGTAAAGTGGACAGCCTATCTTAAGGTGTACGAAATACAATATTTTCCCGACCAGTATTGTTATGTACGGCCTCTAGGTTCCAATATGTAGAATAGCGAGAAGAGCTGCGTCAAACCACCGCCCGGACTGGAGACCACAACAACTCACTCGGAATCACGCCTGAAACCCAGGCATTGGTGCTTCAACCAAATTACACTGTATGGTTCCAGAGACCGTTTCAAGTGTCAAACTTCCATGATGTATACATACAGACTGAAACAACAAATGAAAAATGTGTACCAAGACCGGGTTCTGACCCCATTTCTCTTGCTCGCTAAGTAAGCTGAATGAGCACAATAAGAATTTGCATTGAGGATGGAGACGTACTTGAGTAATTGAGCAAAATCACCTGTGCCAGGGTGGTCAGCGGTAGATATGGGCAAAGTCGTTTATCCTTTGGGAACTAGTTCACTGGTGATCGCTCTTTTGTAAGAACCGTTCATTTTTACTCGTTTCTTGTGCTGTGTATCGAAATTGTGAAGTAAGCTGATAAGCCGTTTTGTTGCCTGAAACAATGTATTATTACATACCACGTAATTTTTATGTATTTTACGTAATTATAAAATACGTTTTAATTACCAGTCGTGGACGCTGAATAGAACACGAAAAGAACCAGAAGTTCAGAGTTCAAAAAAGGTTTGAAACAGATCGAGAATAGCCGTCCGAAGCGAACGACACGAACAACAACAACTCGCTACTGAACTACGAGCAGTCGGCAGTGGAACTGCGACAAGTGGCGATGCGAAGAAGGACGATTCCGGCAGAGCGAGACCGAGACCGAAACAGGCGGGAACGGGACCGAGGCTGGCTGGAACGGGACCAGCAGGGCGTGTCGTTGCGGGAACGAGACTCCCCGTATCCTGTTCTCGGGAACTACACTACTGGCCATTAAAATTGCTACACCAAGAAGAAATGCAGATGATAAACGGGTATTCATTGGACAAATATATATTGTACCAGAACTGACATATGATTACATTTTCACGCAGTTTGGGTGCATAGTTCCTGAGAAATCAGTACCCTGAACAACCACCTCTGGCCGCAGTAACGGGCATTGAGTCAAACAGAGCTTGCATGGCGTGTACAGGTACAGCTTCCCATGCAGCTTCAACGCGATACCACAGATCATCAAGAGTAGTGACTGGCGTATTGTGACGAGCCAGTTGGGCGGCCACCATTGACCAGACGTTTTCAATTGGTGAGAGATCTGGAGAATCCGCTGGCCAGGGCAGCAGTCGAACATTTTCTGTATCCAGAAAGGCCCGCACAGGATGTGCAACATCCGGTCGTGCATTATCCAGCTGAAATGTAGGGTTTCGTAGGGATCGAATGAAGGGTAGAGCCACGGGTCGTAACACATCTCAAATGTAACGTCCACTGTTCAAAGCGCCGTCAATGCGAACAAGAGGTGACCGAGACGTGTAACCAATGGCACCCCATACCATCACGCCGGGTGATACGACAGTATGGCGATGACGAATACACGCTTCCAATGTGCGTTCACCGCGATGTCGCCAAACATGGATGTGACCTTCATGATGCTGTAAACAGAACTTGGATTCATCCGAAAAAATGACGTTTTGCCATTCGTGCACCCAGGTTCGAAGTTGAGTGCACCATCGCAGGCACTCCTGTCTGTGATGCAGCGTCAAGGGTAACCGCAGCCATGGTCTATGAGCTGATAGTCCATGCTGCTGCAAACGTCGTCGAACTGTTCGTGCAGATGGTTGTTGTCTTGCAAACGTCCCCATCTGTTGACTCAGGGATCGAGACGTGGCTGCACGATCCGTTACAGCCATGCAGATAAGATGCCTGTCATCTCGACCGCTAGTAATACGAGGCCGTTGGGATCCAGCACGGCGTTCCGTATTACCCTCCCGAACCCACCGATTCCATATTCTGCTAACAGTCATTGGATCTCGACCAACGCGAGCAGCAATGTCGCGATACGATAAACCGCAATCGCGATAGGCTACAATCCGACCTTTATCAAAGTCGGAAACGTGATGGTACGCATTTCTCCTCCTTGCACGAGGCATCACAACAACGTTTCTCCAGGCAACGCCGGTCAACTGCTATTTGTGTATGAGAAATCGGTTGGAAAATTTCCTGATGTCAGCACGTTGTAGGTGTCGCCACCTTGTGTGAATCCCCTGAAAAGCGAATCATTTGCATAGCACGTCATCTTCGTGGTGTAGCAATTTTAATGGCCAGTAGTGTATAAGTAGAAAGCCGCGACCGAAGTGAACTATGAAAGGCCGTTCCTTAGAATTCGTTCCTCGCGCGTTCCGTTCATCTTCGTGAACCGTTCCTTTGGACCCATTAGTTCGTGAACGACCCATCTCTAGTCAGTGCATCTGGCTAGTCAACACTAGATCTGGGTTCGAAACCTGGCCTTGGTAAAAGATTTTCATTCATCGCTTCAATCTGCTTATACACTGACTTGGAAAGGTCTGTGGAGCAATACAGCTTCTTTTGCAAATCAACTACTTCCTACTCCGGAGGAACTGGTATTTGGTCCCATCAGTTCCGAAATGGAGCGACCGGTGAGAACTGCTCCTGTTGGCCGCAGCAGCCACGGGACGTTCTCTGCTGCGAGAACTGCCTGTCCTCAGGTCAACGCCGGCTGCGAGACCGCCCCAATCTCATTCCGGCGGCGCGGCGCATAAATATTTAGCCGGCTCCGTTCCGCTCCAGCTCATCCGCCGCCGCGGCTCACCGGCGACGACGAGCCGTCGCGACGTCTTCCACTCGTGACTGCCTGTCATACGTCCGTGTCTCTCTTGAATTAAACAACGCACTCCTTCTGGTCGCTCTGTCGGGGTTTTCAGAAAGTCACCAACTCGGGCACTGTCTGCTGTCAACTAGGTCATAGTACTGAGCGTCTTCAGAGCAGACAGAAATCCGTAGCGTTGTCCCACACGTATCAATACCGGATGTGGTTCTGCTGTTGTCCCACATCAACCTTCAACACACTCTACGACATAAAAACGACGCACCATCAAGGAATTATACGAATGGGACGGGAAGTGTTGGATGTCATGCATATGTACAAACGAACAAATGATTACAATTTCAGAAGAATTGTATGATTTATTCAAGAGAAACAGTTTCACAAACTGAGCAAGTCAATGCCGCGTTGGTTTACCTCTGGCCCTTATTCAAGCAGTTATTCGGCTTGCCATTGATTTATAGAGCTATTGGGTGTCCCCTTAAGGGATATCGTGTCAAATTTTGTCGAATAGGTGCGTTAGATCGTCAAAATCCCGAGATGGTTGGAGGGCCCTGCCCATAGTGCTCTGAACATTCTCAGTTGGGGAGAAAATCCAGCGACCTTTGCTGGCCAAGGTAGGATTTGGCGAACAGTAAAAGCTCTCGCCCTGTGTGTGAGTGGGCGTTATCTTGGTGAAATGTACGGCCATGATGGCTTCCCATGGAAGTGAGCGTTTGGCATAATTTGCCAGGAGGCCCCTTGCGGGGCAGGTCTGGCCGCCTTGGTGCAGGTCTTATTACGTTCTTCGCCACATTGGTCGAACTGCGCGCCGGATGGGGATGAAATGGTGAAGAAGACAGCACAACACCCAGTCCCTGAGCGGAGAAAATTACCGACCCAACCGGGAATCGAACCCGAGCCCGTAGGACGGCAATCCGTCACGCTGACCACTCAGCTAACGGGGCCGGATATAGCTTGGCATGAAGAGCAACAAAACAGGGCATACAATCTCGTCGACGTACCGTTGTGCTGTAAGTATGCCGTCGATGACAACCAAACGGGTTCCGCTACGGAAAGAAATGCTACCCAAGACTCTTGGCTGTCGGGCTGTCTGGTGGGTGGCGGTCAGGCTGGTATCCCACTTCTGCCCTAGGCGTCTCCAGACACGTCCTCGCAAAGACTGATGATCAGAGCTGCCATTTCAGTTCGTACCGAGCTTTTCATGTCACAGCAGGATCCCTTTGGATGTCATCCGCAGCACAGCGGTACGTCGATGAGATTCTACGCCCCATTTTCCTGCCCTTCGTGCCAGGCCATCATGGGCTTACTATTCAGCAAAGTAATGCCAGCCCACAAGCATTTGAGCAGGAAGGGGGGGGGGGGGGGGGGAAAAGGGTTGGGTTGTTTGGAGGAAGAGACCAAACAGCGAGGTCATCCGCCACATCGGATTAGGGAAGGACGGGGAAGGAAGTCGGCCGTGCCCTTTCAAAGGAACCATCCCAGCATTTGCCTGGAGCGATTTAGGGAAATCACGGGAGTCGGCAGTCTGCGTTCGGCAGGGCAGCAGTGCGCACCGCGCTCGGCCGTCCACGCCGCTGCGCGCGCGGAGTGTTTTGTTTACTTCCTCGTCACGGCGCTTCTCAGTCGAACAAGCTCTAATGGCCAACTCTTACAGGAAGAACACTCTTAAGTTCACCTTCTCAAATGAATACGCACGACCCAAAGCACTGGCCGTCGAACGCTTCCTACGCGAAGACGTGAAGATCCCCCGTGACGAGCTCATCGGCATACACCTATCGATCATTACCAGCGTCGTTTATGTTAAGATGACTTCCGACGCTGCCTGCAACGAGATTATTCAAAGGACGCGACATGGACTAAAATTTCGGCACTCCGACGGAAACGTCGGGCCTGTGGATGTCGACCATGCAGGACTTGGCCTTCCGACGATCCGTGTTTTCGGACTGCCTTTCGAGGTGAATGAAGATGAAGTCATCGCGGCGCTAAGCCCGTTCGGAAAAGTCCAGAGCCACGTAGCCGAGACATGACGTATCCGGTGCTTAATGGTGTGAGACAAGTCCGAATCGATCTCAAAAAGGCACGTTCCATCGTACATTTTTATCGGCGGCTGCCGTGCGGTGGTCATTTACGACGGACAACCTCGAACATGTTCCGGTTGTGGCAAAGAAGGCCACGTCCGTAATGAATGCCTGCAACGCCGCATCACACAACTAAGGCCCGACGATACGAACACCGACAGAACCACGACCACCCTTCCAGTCACCTATGCGGCGACACTGCACGTCCAGCCCTCACAAGGCGCCGTTCATGAATGTCTCTCTGGTCCGTTACACCCGGAGGCGTCCCAGCACCTTGACACCGGCGATGCCGCCCGTGAACATGTCCAACAGCCGGACACACCCACGCTAGAAGATCACAAGGATACCAATGAGAGTGTTCTGGAGAATGAAGACCGCATCATAGCACCCGCGGCTTTTGTACCGGAACGACGTGAATCTCTTCCTTCCTCAGACACCGAAACTCATTGCCGAAAGCAGAAGTCGCCCAAACGACGAAAAAAACGCCGCAAGACATCAGAATCGACCATTGAGCCCCCTCCGCAGGACGAAGAGATGGCACATCACTCTGACGCAGAACACGTTAACACTTTCTCCTCTGCCACGGAGACGCGTCATCCACAAGACGGTGAACCGTCCAACGGAGATCGTGCGCAAGCCCCGCGCCCAGAAGCCATGGAACATAGCACGCCTGTTGTCACCGACGCAATTGAGCCGACTCGGCCAGCGCTGCCACCTCTCGCCGATGTCAAACCTGTCGGACATTTTTCATGGGCGGATGACACGGATTTCCCATCTCCATCTGATCCGGAAATGCGATCTGTTCCTCCGTTAGACCAACACTAAAATGGGGGAAGTTTCTACGGCGACTCCTGCGACTTGTATGGACTTCCAGCATCCACCACAACAATCTTTACCAGATACAAACCTATCGGCAGCACGGATCTCCCATCAGGCATACCGAATAGCTACTATCAATACTAATAATATCGGCTCCCACGCTAAACTTTAACTGCTCCGTGACACGCTAAGAGCAGCGGACATCGACATCGCCCTGTTACAAGAACTGAGGACAGCAACTTGGACTGGGTGTTATGGATATGAGACGTACGCCGCCCCTGCAGCTATGGAACACAAAGGCGCAGCCATCCTCCTCCGAGAAGGAATTGCAGTTTCCGATGTCGCATACCTCCCAACAGCGCGAGGGGTGGCCATACCAGTTGAAGGACTCAAAATCATAAATCTCTACGCCCCATAGGGCACTGATAAACGGAGGGATCGCTCCGAGTTCTACGCAGAAGATATCACGCCTTTATTCCTCGGCCGATACGATCATCTCATCGTAAGTGGAGATTTCAACTGTGTTCTCGAGCGCACAGACCAATACCCCCATTTCACCACATGTCCGGTACTTCGCTTCCTCGTCCGCCGCCTTCGTCTCCTCGACACTTGGCGAGTGGTACACGGCCACCGCCCGGGGTATACACACATCACGAGCCACTCCGCCAGCCGACTTGATAGAATATACATCTCTAACGCTCTAAAATCAGTTCTCCTCGACGCGGAACGTTGGCCGTCTGCCTTTTCGGATCATGACATCTACATCTGTACCATGAACCTACGTCGACAATCTGTATGGCGCAGTGCAGGACCTTGGAAACTCAATGTCGCGCTACTGCGGGACCCTGAATGTCGACAACAGGTCACCGACACGTGACACACCTGTGTTCAACGCATTATGCGTTACGAGAGCACCCTGCAGTGGTGGTTTCTGTGCGCCAAACCGGCCATCCGACGCACATTGACACTATGGCAGAGCCAAAGCCAGGTGGAATCACCATACAATTGATTTCTACTATAGCGCTCTACGTGAACTCATGGATCAACCTCCATCCCCGGTTCGTCTAAATGAAGCTCAACGCATCAAGGCAAAGATTTTAACCTTGACCAGATGCCGTCTAGAGGGAGCACGCAGCCAAGATAGGATTAACGGTGAAGAACCTTCTATGCATCATATTATTCAAAATGTTCGTCGACGCCGACAGGCTTTAATGACAACTTTAGACTTACCTAATGGACGACGGCTGACTTCGCAAGCTACCATTGCGGATGCATTCAAAACGCACTATAGATTTTTCTATCAAGAAGTACCTGCCGGTGCAGAGGCCATTGCTGAGGTTGCCCAGGAGACACTTGGTACTCTAAACGCAGCAGCTGCAACCCTCCTGACTGCTGAAGTGACCACCGACGACGTCCAAGGCGCTGTGGCCAAAGGGTCTCTGAATCGATCTCCCGGCCCGGATGGTTTACCTCTCGAATTTTACAGAACCTTCCAAGATTTGATGATGCCACGATGGAGGGACATGTACTGGGAACTTTTGTCCGGCGCGGCGAACCCGCCACCAATGTTCGTGGAAGGCTTACTTGTACCAGTCCCGAAACCCGCAGGAGGAATACGACTCGACAGTTATCGGCCGATCACGTTACTCAATTCCGACTTCAAGATTTTCACACGCCTTCTAGCAGTGCGACTCAAACATGTCTTACGAGACATTGTTTCCCACGAACAAACATCTTTAGGCGGCGATCGTAATATACAGACGGCCCTCAGTGAATATCGAGATGTGATCGCTGTGGCAACACACTCGCGACTGCCAGGCGCTTTAATCTCCATCGACTTCAAACAAGCGTTTGACCGCGTCAATCATGCATTCCTCAACGCAGTGATGGACCGAATGGCAATTCCCCCGACCTTCACGCAAGTGATTATGCGGCTCCTTCGTGGAGCAACGTCCAGCCTTCTCGTCAACGGCAGACTTACAGAACCTATACGGATTGAACGCTCAGTACTGCAGGGTTGCCCTTTGTCGACGGTGCTTTATGCCATTGCGATGGAACCACTCATTTGCGGATTACGGCGACGTTTGACAGGTATTCCACTCCGGGATCATATGTTCCGCTGCCGAGCTTACGCGGACGACTTGGCCCTCGTCGTACGTTCAGCGGCCGACGTACAAGCTGCAATGCAGTGGATTACCCGTTACAGTGCAGGGGCAGGGAGCGCTATGAACGTGGCAAAATCATGCGCCATGAAGATCGGCCGCGGCCTTCCCGCAGACAGCGTAGTCCCATTTCAACTGGTGGATACCCTTCGTTGTCTCGGGTTGGTGTACACGCGAGACATTCGCCACACCTCGGCGATCAATTTTCGGGCGCTGCTGCAACGCATCCGGGCCAACATACAAAATCACACACAACGCCCGCTGAATATGTGCCAGAGAGTCACCTTCGTCAATACCCATCTGGTAGCCCGGATACCCCATATAGCGCAGATTCTGCCCATCACTGCGACAATGGCGGCCAGATTACAGGCGGCTTTCGGCTATTTCATTTGTTCTGGACACATCTTCAAAGTCCAGTATGAAGCTCTCACCTTACCGAAGCGGGATGGTGGCCTCGATCTGGTTAATGTGAGAGCCAGGACTACGGCACTTTCCACCAATACTATTCTCCGGTTATGGAAAAGCCAAAATGCTAGTTTTACTGGAATGTTGACCACCGAGCTCGCACCTGTTTCCAGACGCCCACCGACGTCTTTGGCACACATCTCACCTCCGATGTCACATATCGGCCGTTTCTTTTTGGAGTACAGCTACATATGCACCGAGCTCCCCACGACCAGGAAGACGACCACCCGCGACATCCACCGCCTTCTCCGAAAGTCTCCACCCCGCAACCCCGTCGAAACACGTCACCCCCAGGTTTCATGGCCTACAGTTTGGAAAACGATCCACCAACCATACCACACCACTGACACCACCTCTATGTGGTACCTTCTCGTCAACGGCAAGTATACTACAAGACAGAAACTGCATCGTATCGCACTGGTGGACTCACCCCTGTGTCTCAAGTGCAATGTCGAAGATACAGATTTACATCGTTTTGATTGTGGGCCGGCAGCAGCTGTCTGGACCCTCGTACAGAAGATTGTGGCTTTCTACCTCCGAGTACCACCACATCACGTTTCTCCCACTATGATGATATATCCCGACTCGACCTACTTTCCATCGGCTAAGTGGCACGCCATCACATGGATCAGTGGCATGGCTGTCAGCTACCTCTTCCGGGACGACATCGTCGATCCGGCGGACTTTTGGACACGCCTCCAAGTACATCACCACACCCTTCGCCGGCATCGACACTATCGGGCCACTTTCGCGAACTATTTACAGAGTACTTTCACCAACCCGCCTCAAAGCTGGAATCTCAACGAACCGTGCCAGCCAAGACTGGACGATCCTACGTTCCCCTTCAATGGTCAATGAAAGAATGCATTTTGTTCTGATGGCGCGCCAAAGTGGAGCATGGCGCGGAAAGTATTCCTATTTTATTTCACTTCTCTTTTCTCCTCCTCTTCTAAGTTTTCTTTTCTCCTTACACATGTTTATACTTTTCACACATAGCTCTCTATCTGCAGCCTCTTTGTTTTTCTTTCTCCTGTGCTCCCAAACAAAAAAAAAAAAAAAAAAAAAAAAAAAAAAAAAGCTTGCTGCTGATGGTGAGACTGTATACTCATTTATGTTAACAAAAAATAAAAATAATAAAAATAAAAAAAAGAAGGCCGTTGCTGAAATATAGCTACCTTTTATGTTTTCCGTTTTCAAAGGATATTGTGTTATTTTATGAAGAACGTCGTCTTTTATTTTCATACACAAGAGGTTTTTATTTGTTTTCTTACAAAAAAAATTAAAAAAAAGATGATAGAGCACTTGCCCGCGAAAGGCAAAGGTCCCGAGTTCGAGTCTCGGTCGGGCACACAGTTTTAATCTGCCAGGAAGTTTCATATCAGCGCGCACTCCGCTGCAGAGCGAAAATCTCATTCTGGAAGCTTCTGGAGTTGTTTACCAAAATATCGTCGCTGAGCTGTCAACCTCACATCTCTTTCTCTACCGACGAATTCAAACCTTTATTATTTTACTTTTGTACTGATTTCGAGCTGACAATCCTGAACTGTTGCACTACCAATGGGATTGCGGCAAATTTCGTTTGATGCTTCACTACTCACAAAAAGGCGATACTGAAATGTACATACATGTCGCCTTGTAGTTATTTACGAAACAAGTTGCGCAACACGAGTTTCGCAACTCAGTGTCTTCACGTAAAGGAGACTAGGCTTAAGCGTACATTTAAATCTTGCGTTCGGCCTTCAGAACTCTTCATTGCCTGCAGCGCTCGATAGGCACATGTGTGCTACTTTCAGAGAGTGACTGATATCTAATACAGCGGAAAAATTCTGCAGTCTAACCACAAAAAAATTAATACGTTCCTCTTTAAAAGACAATGACAAAAAAGGGTTGAATCACCTCATACTGCCTTCCTCACCAAAAATTTTGGCGTGCGAGTAGATTCATGCCTGCTCACTTTTCTGTAATAGTTTTTTTAAACAGGCACACATAAACTTTTTTGCTCCGACAGGAGCATTTTTAAGCCGGTTCTCTTGTTTTCCCTGCTACACCAGGATGTGCTGCTTATGTAAAACAGATTATATAGCCTAGTAAAGTTTTGACACTTTATTTATACGCTTTGACAGTTACATACTTTGATACATATAAACAATAAACAGGTACGCATAATGTAAGATTAATACAGAAAGCAGAATAAGGGTACTTTTCGTCCATATGCTAATTGCGTTTCGTTTTGTCCAAATACAAAAAATAACAAATTAATCATATATTACATTCAAAAAAATTTTTATACAACCACGTGGGGACTACAAACAAAAGGTTTTAAAACGATGCTACAAATGTATAGTGTACAGTGACACACCACACAATAGACGCTTCCTCCAGTTTAAAGCGAATGCAGGAGTCTCATCCAACGTAAGTTCACTTTACGCAGTTTGCATAAAAATGCTCAACACTTTTATACTACACCTACAGTATACAAAAAATGCGGCGTTTTATTAGCAAGCGCAAAGAAGTACCTATGACAAAATCATTTTCTGTAAGGTGCTTACGCTGTCAGGTGGCACCAATATTATCAATTATTACGCCGTGAAAGGCTTCGTAGTCACATCAGAAGCCTCTACGGGGAGGAGATGGTGGAACTTATGAAGAAGTTTGATAAACTTCGTAAGAATAAAGGCAAGTTGCTGGGTGCCCTCGCCTTTTTGCTGAGATGCCGCGATGGAAGAGTAATACCTAAGTTTGCTAGATTTGTGCATTTTATTGATACGAAAACGGCCAAAAACCATTAAGAAGCGTGCCAGTTTCGCCTTAGTCAAGGAGCGCATTCGCTTCACTCGAAGACAACTGGATCTCATATCCAAGGATTTACTTTTCTTGCACTTGGAGCTATCGTCGCTGCTGTCGGATGCATCCTGGGAATGGGTGGATAGTTCTTCTTGGGCACTATCAGATTGGACGCATAGGAGCGCCGTCAGGAAACAGTCTTCGGAGTTTCAACGGCTTTGTGCTCAACCCATGATATCTGATGACAACACCCGTCGACGGACAGTGATTAACCTCACGAGTAAAGAACTGGACGACGCCACGCTGTCAGTGTTGGAGAAAGGCCTGAATTTTGCCCGTACACCGAGGAATGTGCCTATCACCGAATTAATCTGCGCAGTCGAACAAGCAGTGTCCAGCTTTTCGGAGGATCAAGCTGAAGAGATTAGGCAAGAGGTCTCACATACATTGCGGCGGGCGCCGCCTCCACGGAGTAACATCTCCTCTCTCGAAAGGGCAGCCGTCCGGTCCATTAGAGAAGACGAAGATCTGATAGTTCTACCAGCGGACAAAGGCAACGCAACGGTTCTTCTGATGGCTATCTGGGAAAGAAGACTCAGCATACAGAACATTGCAGGACGACCCAACTGAACGGATAAAACGGAAGACGGTTTCACTGCTGAAGAAGAGTTCTTTACCTGACGATGTTCTCAAAAAACTTCGCCCTGGTGCTGCCGTGCCACCGAGATCATACGGTCTACCCAAGATCCATAAGAAAGGGGTCCCGCTTCGTCCGATCGTGAGTAATTTGGGTGCTCCTACCTACAAGCTAGCCAAGTATTTAGCATCTGTTCTTGGCCCTCACATCGGTAAATGCGAACATCACATTTCCAATTCTATGGTGTTTATTCAGAGATTGAAGTCCTTGTCTCTTAGTCCCTGGGATTTGCTTGTGAGCTTTGACGTCGTGTCGCTTTTTATCCGAGTTCCTCTGGAAGAATCCTTGCAATTAATTGGTGAGAAACTGGATGAGGAAACAGCCAGGCTTTGTCGCCACGTGTTGACGTCGACGTACTTTTTATTCAATGACAAATATTTTGAACAGACTGACAGAGTGGCTATGGGGAGCCCATTGTCCACAATAGTCGCCAATCTTTTTATGGAAGATTTTGAGGACATGGCGCTGAAGACGGCATCCTTAAAACCAACCTGTTTCTGGAGGTACGTTGACGATACGTTTATGGTGTATCCTCATGGGAGAGAAGCTCTTGACCGCCTCCTATATCATTTTAATTCCCTGAATCCTAGCATCAAGTTTACCATGGAGGTGGAAAGTGATGGAAAGCTTCCGTTTCTGGATGTTCTGGTGTACAGAAAGGATGATGGGACACTGGGACACAGTGTTTATCGAAAGCCTACACACACGGACCGTTACCTGCATGCTTCTAGCTGTCATCCATCGTTCCAGCGTACGGGGGTCCTGCGGACGTTGGCGAGAAGAGCTTATCCCATTTCAGATGGAGAAAGCTTGACACAAGAATTGGACCATCTTAAGATTGTGTTCGAGCAGAGTGGCTATACAGATAAACAGATCCGTCGTGCTTTCCAGTTTGGACCTTCGCCTGAACCACCAGAAGATACCTGCACATCGGTGGCTTTTCTGCCTTTTGCTGGGAGCATTTCCTCAAAGATAGGAAGGATTCTGAAAAGATATCATATCAAAAGTGTTTTTCATCCGCCAGCCAAGATTAGAGCGCTCCTTGGCTCTGTTAAGGATGACTTGGGTTTGAGGAAGCCCGGTGTATACAAGATCCCTTGCCACAAGATTCCCTTGCCGCTGTGGGAAGGCTTATATTGGTCAGACAATCCGGACCATTCAGGACCGATGTGTTGAGCATCAGCGGCACACACAGCTGCTTCAACCTGAGAAATCTGCAGTGGCGGAACACTGTCTCACCGAGGGACACAGAATGCTATATGACGAGACACAAATGGTTGCCCCTGCATCTCGCTATTGGGACTGTGTTTTAAAAGAATCCATAGAGATTCGTTTATCTGACAATCTTATTAATAGAGACAAGGGTTATCTTTTGGGACCCGATGTTATCTGACATTAAAAACATTGTGTTTTGATCGTCGGAATAAAAATTTTGTAATTTTTGACAGCGATATCTCGATTTTGCCTGTTTCCACCACTGGCGGCGGGGTATGTCTACTGCGCTAGAGGGCAGTTACGGCACCTTCTCGCGCACGCGTTGTGGGTCTTCTGCGGCCTATATAGGGGCCGCCGCTTGCGCTGGGAAGTCAGTTCCGGGGAGATCGTGCACCATCAATCTCACCTGAAGATGGCGGCCAGTTGGACCGCGGAAATATTGTGTCATGAAGACGTTATGATCCGGCAGCATACCCGAGAAGAATATTACCACCGAATAATTTCCAGGTCAACACAGCCTGTATAGCCGTGAATGATCGGTAATACCGAGACAGTGCGTGATGAAGTTTTATTGGTGAAAAAGTGCAGATTAAAAACAGATTGGTTAGCTCTCAGCCCTCGCGATGACCCCAGAATCTTTGCCATATGAAACTACGTCAGTTAAAAATCACATTTACGCCTCAGACCGGATATTATGTGCATACTTCACGTGAATAACTACGGTAACTTAAAACCTCTTGATGGCTAATGATATCAAAGAGTGTTTCAATATTCCCCGAGAACTCCATCTTAAGAGCATATGTTAGAATTTTCGGCTATTTACCAGGAATAGAAACTACAATAGTGGTCATCCCCACAACTGGTAATTTTCGTACCGGAAAGTCATAGTTTTAAGCGTGTATCATGATAACGAGTAAAGATTTTGGGAAACTGAGAAATGGCATTTCCTAGATAAATACCTAAATAACGCATTTTCTGCGGTCAATTATTAAGATGACTGCGGCTCACGATGCAAAAGTGGCAAGGAAACTGTTTTTTGCAGTTTTCTGCATAAGTACGATAACTTTGAAGCTCTGAGTCTGAGTAACGGGTAATCATACCGAATAGAAGTGTCCGTCCCCACAATTTGTACTTTTCAGGATTTTCTCCGGAACCAACCATGCTCAAACGGCGCTTTTATAAGGCTCGTAAGGTTCACCATAGACAACACCTACTGCAAAATAAGCAACCAATTTGTCAATTTCGACGGATTACAGGAAATATGTAAAATTCCAGTTTTGACCCTGCCTCTAGCATAACTACAGTATTGTCATTCTTCCGATATGTATCCAAATGGTGGCTAGTCTAAGGGCTACTTAAAACACTTGACCCCTTACCTCTGTTGTCAATACAAGTGGAAATACGACCCACTGACAGATCGCGTGTCCGGGGCGGCTTTTTGGAGTAGACAGTGCACGGAGAGATTACTTGACAAATTTCTTACGTTAAGCATTATAAAACCTTTATACTTGAAGACACAGATACCTAATCCTTGTGATTTTATTATTTTCAATTTGAAACTATGTTTAAGATCTGTTGGAAGTCGCTAAGTGATGTCGCTATTAAACACTGCATGAATATAGACGGCATGATTAGCGCTCCATTTTAGAAGAAACTAGTTTATCATACACGGTAGTTTTCATGGCGTCATAACTTCTGTACTCTGTGTCACACAATGAAATAATTTTTGAGGTACATTCAGTGGCATATGTGCATACTGCTTGCAAAATGTGTTGGGAAGAAAGTTAGTAGTAAAGAAGTAAAAAATTAAAGCTTCGTTCCTGATGTTGCTGTGTCACGTATACGATGTACTTTAATCCCTTTCACAATTGTCATGGTGTGGAGGGGGGGGGGGCGGATGGGTTGTTGTCAACGAAAAAACTTTCGAAGGGATTGGAAACTACGTGCAATGTTTGTTGCAAGTCTCTAAGCGGTGTCATTGTCATGTACTGGGTGGATATGGTGTGGGCAATTTACGTGCCGTCAGTTACGGTGCCTCAGGATGTGTAGGGTGTTCGGAAATCTCCGCTACAAACGTCTACGACTTGTAGAGGAGAATTGGTACATAATATTTTGAATAGGAACCCACGTCCTACGGCCGTATGAAAACATGTCTGCAAGGTTGGTATCCAACAGGGTAGCCATGGGGAAAGGGAAGGGGTTTGCTTACGTCGGATCGGCTGAGGTCATCTTCTGTCCTGACCTGATTCGAGCCCCATTGAGGTGTCTGTGAATGTCAAAGCATCATGGTTGGCTACACGCTTACAGAGTACAACGACGTGATCCTTCTGTATGCTGAACCTCACGGCGTGCCCGTCCTTATCGAGATCATTATTCACAACGTCCGATTCCATCGCACAGATTATGATAGCGTTTAGAATTTTTAAATTTGGTCAACAACACTTATGTGAAATACTGAATATCAAACTTGTGTTGCCTCTGAGAGCCTTTAGATAGACGTCCTACAACTGAGACTGGGTGTCCAGCCCACGTCATTAGTTACGTATTCTAAGGTATACACGATGTGCTGTGGAACGCCAACTGTATGGTTGGAAATGAAGAACACTTCGTACCCGCGATCGCAGTATAGGAACTTTTATTGTTCCAACATCACCGGTTTTCACAGTCATCTGATCAAAGGAGCGAACATGAAGATAATGGGGGTTGGGGCGACGAGGAAAAAGATATCATGGTTCTCTCCCCACCCCTCTAAAAAATGTTAAAATGTGTATGAAATCTTATGGGACTTAACTGCTAAGGTCATCAGTCCCTAAGCTTGCACACTACTTATCCTAAATTATCCTAAGGACAAACACACACACACACACACATGCCCAAGGGAGGATTCGAACTTCCGCCGGGACCCCCCACCTCTCTTTCCCTCTCCCCCCTTTCTCTCTCCCTCTCTCTCACACACACGCGCACGCACACACACACACACACACACACACACACACACACACACACACACCCAATCAAAGCCATAACACACAGAAGACCAACGATGAACAAGTGAGCAACGACAAAAACATGAGACATCTCACTGAGTGTATTGCCAGAAGTGTCTGCTCAGATCACATTTGGGCACATTTTGTGTAAGTGCATGTGATGTGAAGTAGCGAGTGGAAATTTATGAAAAACTGAGTGAAAGCAGTGCACTAAATAGTAACTGATTGAGACACCAACCAGGGACACGAAACAGGACGGAAAATGTAAGTACAGAAACGCACATAACCTCTAACCTCGAAACAGCTCTCATCAAATACCCAATAATTTTTCTTCGTGACTAGTTTGCAGATGACATGCTGTCAAAAAAACGACGAAAACGAGCACTAAAATCGATGTTTAATAATACAGTTCAATTGGCGACGTAATTTTAAGGTGAGTGTCCAAACAAATCGAAGAAAATTGCAAATATTGTATTTCCTAGGTCTACAGTAGTTTAATTATTACAAATGTGATATTGTCCATCACAGAAAATAAAAATTTAACCCACAGAAGATGACACATTAGTGTCGAAACATGTCTGGGGAAATATGAAAATAAACTAATTGTGTTTGCATAAGGCTGATATCCAAAACAACCCAGATTATAATTAATTTCATCTACTATACAAAATAAAAAATTTCACGTACCTTATGGAAGGTGTTATAAAAGTACCATATTACATTACGCGAAGTCTAAGTACAAAAGGAACCCCAAACATATCATCTTGGTGAAAATCCCACAGTTGATAACGTCCTCGAACCATCCATGCACATCAGCATCAGACGCGTCTGTCTCAAGCTTGCTGCACCGCACTGTGCTACAGGCGGAGGTGCTAACCTTTCTACTGCAGACTTGTACCGGTGGGTGTGTTAACCTAATGAACCTGATTTCAAAGGGAAAAATATTTTTGTAGCTAAGTGTCGAGTACGACACGGTCTTGTGACATGTGTCCGGATATTTCACCTTGTGGCAGGAAGGTTTGCATAGAGGCGGCAGATTCGCTACACAGGTACCTATGTCGCCTTTGGATGGCGTAAGTTGTACATGCTAAGCGATAACATGCTGTGGTTGCAAGCAAAGACTGGCGGTGCATCAGAAATATGCGTAATTTTTTCAAAATGTCCGATATAATAGTAATATAGATGGTGTGTAGACTATATGAGTCTGGCGATACAACGTCTGGCTTTCGCAAAAATATCATCCACACAATTCCGAAGACTGAACGAGCTGACAAGCGCGAGAATTGTCGCAGAATCGGCAGGTTATGCATCCAAGTTTCTGACAAGAATAATATACAAAAGAATGGAAAATTGAGGATGTGTTAGATGACTATCAGTTTGGCTTTAGCAAAGATAAAAACATCAGCGGGTTAATTTTGACGTAGCGGTTGATAAAGGAAGCAAGAGTGAAGAAAAATCAAGACACGTTCATAGGATTTGTGAACCTGGGAAAAGGCGTTCGACAATGTAAGATGTTGTTAAGATGGTCGAAATTCTGTGGAAAATAGGGGTAATCTGTACAGAGAGAGACGGGTAGTAAATAATATGTACAAGAGCCAAGAGGAATTAATAAGAGTAGACGACCAAGAACGATGCGCTCGGATTAAAAGGGGTGTAAGACAGAGATGTAGTCTCTCGCCCCTACTATTCAATCTGTACATCGAAGAAGCAATGCTGGAGGTAGAAGACAGGTTAAGGAGTGCGATTAACATTCAGGGTGAAAGGGTATCAATCATACTATTCGCTGATGATATTGCTATCCTCAGTTAAAATGAAGAACAATTAGATGATCTGCTGAGTGGAATGAACAATCTAATGGGTACAGAAAATGGATTGGGAGTAGGTCAAAGAAGGACGAAAGTAATGAGATGTAGCAAAATGAGAACCTCGAGAAACTTAATATCGGGTTGATGGTCACAAAATAGATAAGGAATTCTACTACCTAGGTAAGGAGGTAACCAATGACGGACGGAGCAAGGAGGACACCAAAAGCTGACTAGCATTGGCGTAAAGAGCATTCCTGGCCAAGGGAAGTCAACTAATATCAAATATCGGCCTTAATTTGAGAAAGAAATTTCCGAGAATGTACGTCTGGAGTACAGCATTGTATGGTAGTAAAACATGAATGTGGGGAAACCGGAACAGAAGAGAATCGAAGGATTTGTGATACGGTGCTACAGACGAATGTTGAAAATTAGGTGAAATGATAATGTAAGGAATGGCGAGGCTCTGCGCAGAATCGGAGAGGAAAGGAACATGTGAAAAACATTGACAAGGAGAAGGGACAGGATGGTAGGACATCTGTTCAGACATAAGGAAATGACATGCATGGTAATGGAGGGAGCTGTAGAGGGCAAAAATTGTAGAGGAAGACAGAGACTACGTCCAGCAAATGACTGAGGATATAGGTAGCAAGCGCTACTCCGAGATAACGAAGTTGGTACGGAAGAGGAATTCGTGGCGGGCCGCATCTACATCTACATCTACGTGAATACTCTGCTATTCACAATAAAGTGCGTGGCAGAGGATTCAATGAACCACTTTCATGCTGTCTCTCTACCGTTCCACTCTCGAACGGCACGCGGGAAAAACGAGCACTTAAGTTTTTCCGTGTGAGCCCCGGTTTCTCTTATTTTATCGTGATGATGATTTGTCCCTGTGTAGGTGGGTGCCAACAGAATGTTTTCGCAATCGGAAGAGAAAGCTGGTGATTGAAATTTCATGTGAAGGTCCCGTCGCCACGAAAAACGCCTTTGTTTTAATGATTGCCACTCCAATTCACGTATCATGTCTGTGACGCTATCTCTCCTGTTCGTGATAATATAAAATGAGCTGTCCTTCTTTGTACTTTTTCGATGTCATCCGTCAGTCCCACCTGATGCGGATCCCACACTGCACAGCAGTACTCTAGCATAGGGCGGACAAGCGTAGTGTAAGCAGTGTCTTTGGTAGACCTATTGCACCTTCTAAGTGTTCTGCCAACGGCAGATTCAGAAGGATGTAGGCTGCAGTAGGTACTGGGAGATGAAGAAGCTTGCACAGGATAGAGTAGCATGGAGAGCTGCATCAAACCAGTGTCAGGACAGAGGACCACAACAACAAGAGAAACTCTGAGAGGAACCTGACGTATACAATCTGGACCGGAAGCCTTGTCTTTATTACGTGATTTAAGCTGCTTTGTTATGAAATCAGTTAGATGAATGGTGAGACAAAAAAAATTGAAGAAACGAAGTGTGACTAGGTGGTGAGTGCGCAGTACTGAGCAGTGCGGGACGCTCGCCCACAGCTGACCCGCCCCTCCACGCGGCGACCCGGGACTGTGTCGCGCGCCGCTTTGTCCCTGAGGGCGGGTCGCCAGCAAATATATGCGCGCGCCCGGCCTGCCGTCCCGGCGTGACTAGGCGGCCGTGTCGCCGCGTTACGCAGTGTCAGCGCCAACGCCGTACATTTTCAGGTCCCGCACGCATGCATATGCAGGCGCGCCGTTAATACAGAGCAGCCAGCGCTGCAACGCGCCAGCGGCTCGCTCTGCCGGCACCGCGCTACGAGGCAGAGCGGGAGGCCGCCCACGTCTGGACGTCGCCTTCTGCAGTTCCAAAACCCGAAAAAGCTTTTTGTCCTCAACTGCGACTCGCCACAAACTCCTCTCTTGTGCCACCGTCTCTATCTCAGAGTAGCAATTTACTTACCCGATTATACAGGGTGGTCCATTCATAGTGACCGGGCCAAATATCTCACGAAATAAGCATCAAACGAAAAAATTACCAAGAACGAAACTCGTCTACCTTGAAGGGGGAAACCAGATGGCGCTATGGTTGGCCCACGAGATGGCGCTGCCATAGGTCAAACGGATATCAACTGAGTTTTTTAAAAATAGGAACCCCATTTTTATTACATATTCGTGTTGTACGTAAAGAAATATGGTTGTTTTAGTTGGACCACTGTGGGCTGCGTACTGTAAGACTATCGGTACACACACCATCAGATTATATGACTTGTCGCTCTAACGAAGTAGGCGAGTGTCAGAAATATGTTTCGTGGTCTTATCGTGGCGTGTTTATCTTCTGCCGTTAGGTCAGACGATAGAAATGCCACTTGCACGCTTAGAGTAGCAGATTGACGGTGACCAACTTTAAACAGAACTTGATTAGTTTTCACACATACTTATTAAAATAATAAAAAGCATAGAAATTACTTAACTCGATTCTGGATGCTGTTTACAATTGACAATCTGAAGTTCCTTTGGTCTTGGTACGTTAATCTTATTCTCACATATCTCTGATACTTGACAAAGTGTCTATACATTTTTCTTCATGGCTATAAACAGGAATATGATAATCTTATTAGACGTAGACTGAAACTTGACTATAGACTGGTACAGACAAATGCAGACTAATGCAGACTGGTGCAGATAAATGCAGACTGACCAATCGGAGTTTTTTTTTTCTTTATTGTTATTTTAATCACCTCATACAGGCGGGCTGTCAGCAGCATATTACGCCGCTCTTCAGCCTTAAGTGGTACAATAAGATGACATATAGGTGACACAGACAATACAATAAAAACGCTGGGCAAAAAATGTAGATACGAAAAACAATAAACATGAAGCCGTTCACGCTGGACGAGAAAAACACTAACACTTGTTGACACGGCGCACATAACACGGATGACTGCGACAGCACACGGAACAGTGGAGGCGTGAAGGCGAAAGAACGCTAAACACAAAACGAAGGCACACACACGAGACACTGATGCCGATGCTCTCCGGCACGCGAAAGTCCACTGAGCGTGTGCGAGTCCGGCGACCTGCCAAGAAAGGAGGAGGGGGGGGGGGGAGAGGGAAAGGGGAGAGCAGAGATTGGGCAGAGGAGATAGGGGGACGGGAGGGAGGGGGAGGGGAAGCCCGTGGGAACAGGGGTGGAGGAAGGGGGATGGGGGAAAAGGAAAGAGAAGGGAGGGGAAGGGAGGGAGGGTGCCAAAGGAAAGGACACAGGATGTGGGGGGAGGTTCAAAGTTGATAGGAGGGGTAGATGGAGGGGAGGAGGACATCATCAGGGAGGGGGAGCTGGCGGAAGCCACCTTGGGAGAGGGTAAGGAGGGTGGAGAGATGGAGACCGGGTGGGACGTGGGAATACTGGCGCGGCAGCGGGCGGGGGTGAGAGAGGATGGGTGAGACAAGCGGGTGAGGAGGATCGAGTTTGCGGGAGGTGTACAGGATCCGTATCCTTTCATGGAAAAGGAGGAAGGGGATAAGATCGTACAGGATCCGCGTGGGGGAGGGGAGACGGATGCGTTAGGCGAGGTGGAGAGCATGGCGTTCAAGGATTTGAAGGGATTTATAAAAGTTAGGGGGAGCGGAGATCCAGGCCGGATGGGCGTAACAAAGGATAGGGTGGATGAGGGATTTATAGGTGTGGAGTATGGTGGAGGGGTCCAGACCCCACCTACTCTGAGGTCTGTACACTCGTTATAATACCTCACGCATTCAAGTATCACTGCACGAGTGTAATCCGCGAGGAGGAAAGGTTCTACGTTAGCAGCAATCTCATTGGCTGCGTTACATATTAATACGCGGATCGGCGGAAGCAGAATTTGGTCCGTCTCTAACACAGCGCCATCTCGTAGTGCGGAGACGGACGAGCGCTACGCCTGCACTGTTGTGCTTAGCGGGGCGCGCTCTAGTGGGAAAGTTGTGTACGCACTGACTACGTGGAACTATGTAGACAACATCCACTTTTTTCGCTTTGTGATATATGGCGCTGTAATAGTCATAAGCGTATAAGTACGCCGTATCGCGCAACATTCCGCCAGTGCGGACGGTATTTGCTTCGTGATACGTTATCCGTGTTAAAATGGACCGTCTACCAACTGCGGAAAAGGTCGATATCGTGTTGATGTATGGCTATTGTCATCAAAATGCCCAACGGGCGTGTGCTATGTATGCTGCTCGGTATCCTGGACGATATCATCCTATTGTCCGCACCGTTCGTTACTTACGGAAACAGCAAGTGTTCAGCCACGTGTGAAACGTCAGCCACGACCTGCAACAAATGATGATGCCCAAGTAGGTGTTTTAGCTGCTGTCGCCGCTAATCCGCACATCAGTAGCAGAGAAATTGCGCGAGAATCGGGAATCTCACAAACGTCGGTGTTTGCTACATCAACATCGGTTGCACCCGTACCATATTTCTATGCACCAGGAATTGCATGGCGACGACTTTGAATGTCGTGTATAGTTCTGCCACTGGGCATAAGACAAATTCCGGGACGATGACAGATTTTTTGCACGCATTCTATATAGCGACGAAGCGTCATTCACCAACACCGGTAACGTAAACCGACGTAATATGCACTATTCGGCAACGGAAAATCCACGATGGCTGCGACAAGTGGAACATCAGAGACCCTGGCGGGTTAATGTATGGTGCAGCATTATGGGACGAAGGATAATTGGCCCCTATTTTATCGATGGCAATCTATATGGTGCACAGTATGCTGATTTCTATCGATGTTACTACAAGATGTTTCACTGCATAACAGAATGGCAATGTACGTCCAACATGGTGGATGTCCAGTACATAGCTCGCGTGCGGTTGAAGCGGTATTGAATAGCATATTTCATGACAGGTGGATTGGTCGTCGAAGCACCATACCATGGCCCGCACGTTCATCGGATCTGACGTCCCCGGATTTCTTTATGTGGGGAAAGTTGAAGGATATTTGCTATGGTGATCCACCGACAACGCCTGACAACATGCGTCAGCGCACTGTCAATGCATGTACGAACATTACGGAAGGCGAACTACTCGCTGTTGAGAGGAATGTCGTTACACGTATTACCAAATGCATTGAGGTTGACGGACATAATTTTGAGCATTTATTGCATTAATGTGGTATTTACAGGTAATCACGCTGTAACAGAATACGTACTCAGAAATGATAAGTTCACAAAGGTACATGTATCACAATAGGAACATCCGAAATAAAATGTTCAAACGTACCTACGTTCTGTATTTTAATTTAAAAAACCTACCTATTACCAACTGTTGGTCTAAAATTGTGAGCCATGTGTTTGTAACTACTACAGCGCCATCTATCACAAAACGAAAAAAGTGGTCCAACTAAAACATTCATATTCCTTTATGTACTACACGAATATGTAATAAAAATAGGGGTTCCTATTTTTAAAAAAGCAGTTGATATCCGTTTGACCTATGGCAGCACCATCTAGCGGGCCAACCATAGCGCCATCTGGTTTCCCCGTTCAAGCTAGACAAGTTTCGTTCATTGTAGTTTTTTCGTTTGAAGCTTATTTCGTGAGATATTTCGCCCGGTCACGAACAATGGAGCACCTTGTATATCGGATGTACGTGGGTCGTTCAATAAACAATGCAACAATTTTTGTCTTGGCAAATTTCGGTGGAGACGATGCAGAATTTATATGTAAATTGAAGGCGGGGAGGGTGAGAAAGGAAAGGAAAGAGATGGCATCACTTCTGTCAGCTGCATCGGGACATTACGTGGAATCAGCTGTGACGAGTGAAGATGTGGGATTTCAACCCAGGATTTCCTGCTTACCCTGTTTTTGTAGTGGTAAAGCAAATAAAACTTTGTAATGTGTCAAAGTAAGACAATATTCTATAAAAAAATATTTCTGGTAAACTTAGTGCATTTTTTCAACATCACTTTTGTTTGTTTTACGCAAGTGGTGAAACAATAATAAAGCAAAAGAAATACTGCTTCGTTCAATACAGAACAACAACGGGCCACGCCCCTCATTGCGGGCGCGTTCCTCGCCGGTCCCATTGTACCTCGATTTAATGCCAGGTACGCCTTCACGTATGGTGGTGGATCCTCCACTGTCCTGGTCCTTGCTTGTTCAGAGTACTTATATGCAATAATTACAGTATCCTACGCGGTACACCGCAACTGGGTGGGGAATCAAGCCCGGCACCACCTAAAAATTTTCGTAATATGTTCGATATCTCGGATTTTGCATAATCAATGAATGACGTTCTGGTAGTAAAGCCCAAAGGTCTAGCACATTCTTACTGACCTCTCGGAACGGGTAAAGTACAGTCAGACCCCGAATCCAAGTCACTACATTGGTCTTCGTTCGGGGAAAACATAACTGCGAGAAGTAAAATCCGTGGTTCTATTGTTTGCGACACCACCCGAAGGAGGATCATGTTTTGGACCAAACACCAACCACACGGCCGCAGAAGGCCCGCATATCAGGCGATGTTCGTCTGTGTCTATAACACTGCACTGTGGACACAGTAGCGTATCCGCCATATGAATTGTATGCAACCTGGAAGAAGTCACTTATTTCCCATTTACTACCAGACACCGCAGTGTGCGCGTCCCCGTATCAAGATGTAGATGGTACACTGTGCGCCAGATCATTGACCATGTCGCTGTTGGTTTCGCCTCGCTACGGCATTACTTGGCCGTCCTCGAGTCAAGATGCTGTCTGTATCATGTGGCGTTGCCGTCCTGGTAGTCGGTAGTACCATATGTAGATAACTGTGTTTCACAAAAGAGATTCGTATGTGGGAAAGCGATGGTGAGATGTGCGGCACCGATACCGGTGCCAGACGAGAAGGTGGAGCCAGTTGGTCTATCAAGGTGCCCGTCAGACTTGTGTGGTGTCGTGACCACATCTCGATCATCGTGTTTACGTAAATAGCCACTGCTCGTTCGGGGACGTGGACTAGCCCAATGCCTCCACGACCTTTAGGCGGTGTGAGTGTTTCATACACGGCCTTGAAAAGTAGCCCTGTGTTCACAAAATATCCTAACGCCGCCAGGATTCGGCCCGCCAACACCACAGGCATAGGAAGAGCTTGGGACAGGTGGGGGATGCGTGAAGTTAGATGTTTGCAAAGGTGACCCATTGCATCATGTCGAGAGCCTGTCACTTCTAACACTCTCACGAATTGTTTGCAGAAGATGTCTGTAGCTTAGCGCCGCCGAGCGTCGAATGTCTGTAGTGAAGATAATTCCCAACCTTTTCATCCTGTCTGTCGGCTATAATGGTCCTACACTTCCCATCCGGAGTCTTCTCCCGATGTTCATCGCTCCCGACTTTGTCACGTTCATACGACTTCCCGTAGCCACACCATACAACTCAATCCAATGCAAAATCGCTCTTGCGTCGTCGCCCGACCGTACTACCTCACTAGGCAATTGCGGTAACCACTGGATCATTAGGGACAAAGCGTTATCGCAACTGCGAGGACTCTCTCAGTTCCCCTCACCGCCTATCCGCAGCCCTGTCCATTTCCTCCATGTTCGCTACAGACCGCCACAGGAGGTGAGACATATTTGTGCATGCGCACTGAGGAAGGTGGACCCATTGCCCACTAGGCACATCAGTTATGTGAATGTGGGGTGTCTGTTCTTTCGGAGATGTCCAAAAGGACATGCCTGTGTCCCAGATGGCGCAGTGGTTAACACTGCCTGCCTACCATGCGGGAGATCCCCGGTTCGAATCCCGCTGCACTACATATTTTCACTCGTCGCCGCTGATTCCGTGTGACGTCCCGATGCAGCTGCAACAGTGATCCTCTCCCTTTCTTTTCCTTTTTCCCCCTCTCCACCTTCAATTTACAATTAATGTATGTCCGAAGGAACAGACACCACGCACACAAACTGGGTGACCAAAAACTCAGTATGAATTTGAAAGATGAATAACTCACGCAATAATGTGGATAGAGAGTTACAAATTGACACACATGCTTGGAATAACATGAGGTTTTATTAGAACCAAAATTTCAAAAAATGTCCGACAGATGGCGCTTCATCTGATCAGAATAGCAATAATTAGCATAACAAAGTAAGACAAACCAAAGATGATGTTCTTTACAGGAAATGCTCAATGTATCCACCATCATTCCTCAACAATAGCTGTAGTCGAGGAATAATGTTGTGAACAGCACTGTAAAGCATGTCCGAAGTTATGGTGAGGCATTGGCGTCGGATGTTGTCTTTCAGCATCCCTAGAGATATCGGTCGATCACGATACACTTGCGACTTCAGGTAATCCCAAAGTCAATAATCGCACGGACTGAGGTCTGGGGCCGGCCGCAGTGGCCGTGCGGTTCTACGCACTTCAGTCCGGAACCGCATTACTGCTACGGTCGCAGGTTCGAATCCTACCTCGGGCATGGATGTGTGTGATGTCCTTGGTTAGTTAGATTTACGTAGTTCTAAGTTGTAGGGGACTGATGACCTCAGATGTTGAGTCCCATAGTGCTCAGAGCCATTTGAACCATTTTTTTGAGGTCTGGGGACCTGGGAGGCCAAGCATGACGAAAGTGGTGGCTGAGCACACGATCATCACCAAACGACGCGCGCAAGAGATCTTTCACGCGTCTAGCAATATGGGGTGGAGCGCCATCCTGCATTTTGGTTCTAATAAAACCCCGTGTCATTCCAAGCATGTGTGTCAATTTTTGCCTCTCTATCTATATTATTCCATGGTTTATTAAGTTTTCAAATTTATACTGACTTTTTGATCACCCGGTATATCGCAGAATTTGTTGTGAGACATCGTAGCATATTCGCACATCGGCTTCTATAGCGCCATGAAGATCCTACTGGTAGTCTTAAAAATGGCGTCTGTAATAAAGCTGCGTTCTAAGCAGAGAAATGTCACTGTTTCCCTTGGTGGTAAACCGCAGCAACGCAGATACTCAAAGGTGATTTCAGAATTTCTACGAAGGCCTTGCAGTGACCAAAAGCACGGTGAGTCGTCGGGCGAGGCGTCTGTCATCATCGGAACAAGGTCGTGCAAACCTGTACGATCTCCCGCGTGCTGGCCGGCCGCACACAGATATGACTCCTGCAGTGTTGGAACGTGAGGAAACTCACGTTCCAGGTGATCGACGGATCACAATGAAAAACCTCGCTGTCCAGCTGGACGCCTCTGTTGGCAGTGCTGACACGCTCGTGCACCAATTGGGGCTCTCGAAAATGTATACCCGCTGGGTTTCTCGACGGCTAACAGAAGACCACAAGGTGTGGTGTTACCGCCAGACACCACACTTGCTAGGTGGTAGCTTTTAAATCGGCCGCGGTCCGCTAGTATACGTCGGACCCGCGTGTCGCCACTATCAATGATAGCAGACCGAGCGCCGCCACACGGCAGGTCTAGAGAGACTTACTAGCACTCGCCCCAGTTGTACGGACGACTTAGCTAGCGATGCAACACTGACGAAGCCTCGTTTATTTGCAGAGAAGATAGTTAGAATAGCCTTCAGCTAAGTCAATGGCTACGACCTAGCAAGGCGCCATTTATCCTTTGCTATGTATCTAATGAAGCATGTACAGTAACAGGACCAATGTTCACCAATTGTGGATTAAAGTTAAGTATTCCAGCAGCTACGTACGTTTCTTTATAACATTCATTACGTATCCTGTTTCAGACCTCACGCCAGCCTGCGTGAGTTTAAGCGCGTGCCTTTCGGTTAACCGTCACTGTGGACTGGCTGTCTTGTCAGTCCACAACACAAGGAATAGCGAATGACCATCTGTGCGGAAAAACGCACGCGCTACGGAGCTGACCGTGACAATATTTTGTCGAAGATCGTCACAGGCGATGAAATATTGGTTCACCACTTCGAACCGGAAACGTAACAGCAATCCATGGAGTGGCACAAAACCAATTCTCCTCTGAAGAAAAGTCCGCAGCTCGTGGTCTCGCGGTTGCGTTTTCGTTTCCCGAGCACGGGGTCTCGGGTTCGATTCCCGGCGGGGTCAGGGATTTTCACCTGCCCCGAGATGACTGGGTGTTTGTGTTGTCCTCATCACTTCATCATCATCCAGGAAAGTGGCGAAATTGGACTGAGCAAAGGTTGGGAAATTGTACGGGCGCTGATAACCGCGCAGTTGAGCGCCCCACAAACCAAACATCATCATCATCATCATCTGAAGAAAAAGCTCTAAGCCGCAAACCACGACGGCCTTTTGGGACTCAGAAGGGGTTGCTCTGTTTGATGTTCTCCCTCATGGTGCAATGACCAACGCTGAGGTGTATTGTGCTGTGTGATAATGAAGAAACGATCTTCTGCGTGACAACTCAATGCCTCACGCAAGTGCGCCCTTCCGAGATGCAACTCACTAAACTGCTTTGCACTGTTCGTCCTCATCCATCCCGCACCCTGGATCGCGTACCTTCCACCTGTTTGGCCCAATGAAGGATGCACAACGTGAGAAGCAGTACATAGATAACGGGGGAGGGGGGGGCGGGCAGGGTGCAGAGGTTATTGATGCAGCCAGACATTGGCTTCGACGTAGTGTACCATGCGGTCATGCAGGTCCTCCCGATAAGGCGGCGTAACGCCGTCACACTGAATGGACATTATGTTGAAAAAAAGGCTGTACAGAAAAGTGAAGAACAACGTGGTGTACTGCAATCCTGAACAGAGCCAAACTGCTTCCAGAAAAAGATATGTTGCATTAGTCACTGAACGTTTCTCGTAAGTACACAGATTACTCTGAATCATGTTTTGTGTAAAGAAGGTAGTTTAGAGACGGGTAGTAAACAATATGTACAAGAGCAAAGGGTAGACAACCAAGAACGATGCGCTCGGATTAAAAGGGATGTAAGACAGGGAAGTACTCTTTCGCCCCTACTGTTCAACCCGTACATCGGAGAAGCAATGCTGGAGGCAAAAGACAGGTTCAGGAGTGCGATTAACATTCACGGTGAAAGGGTATCAATGATACTATTCGCTGATGATATTGCTATCCTAAAAGAAGAACAATTAGACGATCTTCTGAAAGGAATGAGCAGTCTAATGGGTTCAGAATATGGATTGAGAGCTGCCGGCCGCGGTGGCCGAGCGGTTCTAGGCGCTTCAGTCCGCAACCGGGCTCCTGCTACGGTCGCAGGTTCGAATCCTGCCTTGGGCATGGATGTGTGTGATGTTCTTAGATTAATTAGGCTTAAGTAGTTCTAAGTTCTAGGGGACTGATGACCTCAGATGTTAAGTCCCATAGTGCTCAGAGCCATTTGAACCATTTTGATTGAGAGTAGATCGAAGAAAGACGGAAGTAATGAGATGTAGCGGAAATGAGAACAGCGAGAAACTTAACATGACCTGCAGAAACGAATTTACCTTCCATGTAAAATATCCCAAGACTGTCAGATGGCTATACCCACAAGAAATTGAACAATGGTTTCCATAGGACGGGACCTCATGGGATATAAAGTACCGTACTAGAAGTAAGCAGTTAGTAAAAGTCAACAATTTTCATTATCTGGGATGTGTTATCACATACAACTGTCACAAAGACATTTGTGAACATGTGTATAATAATGTACAGCTACTTAAAAGACGCAAAAAATAACGTAAATGATGTTTCATAAAGTAATGGCTGTCCCCACACTACGTTCCGGGAGTGAGTCGTGAATCACTTACAAACGATGAACGTAAGGTCCTGTCAGCTGCAATGAGACTGTACCAGAGCAGACAGAACATGTGACATTAGGTAAGAATTAAACATTTAACCTAAGGAACGAAACTAAAGGCAACAGAAGAAAATGGAGGGAACATCTCTACAGAATGAACAGTGTCAGACTCAAAATTATTCCATACCATTGTGGCAGGAAGCTACAGCAACCAGTTTTGAATTATTTCGGGCTATAAACAGTAGTGGTTACGAAATTATTTAATGCCAATGACGCGTTTCACTCTTTTGTAGCAGCACTAGATTGTCTATAAAAGCAAGAAACCAATCAATTAATAAAAACTAGAGAAAGTCTTGCACGATTAAGCAGATAAAATGAACTGAAAGTAATAGAAACTTACGTAAAACTAATTAGATATAAAAAACATCGGTCATCAATCTATGTAAAATGGACAATGCACCCAACAGTAACTAGATATGTAACCCATCCGAAATGGAAACATATAAAATACAAGATGGACCTAGCTAAAAGAAAACCGCCAGTATATCAACTAGAAGATACAGACAGGTAGAAAATTTCACCGGCTTTCACGTGTTACCGGTAACTCACCACCTGAACCCACCATAGTAGTACAAAACAGGGCCACGTTTACAAAATAAACGCGGTATGGGCTAAACGCAGCGCAATGTCGTTCTGGTGTGGCAAGAGGTATCCAGGTGGCGCGCATTACCGGCGTAAGGCACATCTGCGAAATACAGACACAACAAGGCCTCAGACATGGCCAACGGATTCTGCTCAAATTTAGCAGGTGGCTTGTGTACAACCTAAAACGAAGGAATCTAAGTTATTTTGGGTCAACATCCCCGCGTTTTTGTGAAAATCGCCCCTAAAGGTTGTGAAGAGCAATCGACTCAAAATTGGAGGGATCGATAGATAATTGTAAATAGAGCATTTTTCACCATCGGGTGTGGGGTCCGCAAACGCAAACTTTTCCAGAAATCGAGGAAAGAAACTTATATAACTGCCGCTTCTGTAGCCACATGGTAAAAGATATTCGGCGACAGCGCTGATAGCGCACCGGCCAAGGTAACTGGCTGGGTCTCGAAGAGCCCGGGTTCGAATCTCGAAAGATAGGACACAACAAACAATAACTAGTTACTACAGCATAAACAGACGAGCTAATTACTACGAACTACATACAGTACTCGTCAGATGTTACTTACGGAAGGGTACTGTATTCATTCACAAAAGGTATTTCATTCGGTGCATTAACGACAAAACAATACCGACGGCAGCTGAGTACTGCAGTTCCACCAGCGAGGGCGCTGCCTATGGGCGGTGTTTCCTTTCTCTCTCCGCAATTGCAACGCAATGCGCAGCAGTACTATCAGCGCACTATATAAGCTGGAGCGGAGAACGTCTTCGTCGACCGTGTATGGCATCCCGGTCTCCTCTTTAAACTCCAAACCTACGCCCTGCCTATCAATTTTGTCCGTCTGGTCGCTTCCTTCCTCTCGCACCGTCCTTCCTATGTCACCCTCCACAACACCAACTCCCGTGTCTTTTATCCCACGGCTGGCGTCCCCCAGGCTTCTGTCCGCTCCCCTCTCCTTTATCTCTTGTATACAGCTGATACACCCAAGCCACCCCCACCAGTCCACCTTCTCCAATATGCTGATGACACCGCCTTCCTGGCTCTCTATCCTACCCTTCAACGGTCTCAACGTACCCTCCAAACCCACCTTAACCAGTTCACCACTTGGTGTAACCAGTGGTTCCTCCGTCTCAACCCCTCCAAAACCCAGGCAATCATCATAGGCTGCACCACTCGCTCCTTTCGCCTCCATGATTTCTACCTCACCCTTTATGGTCGTCCTATCCAACTCACCCCCACCCTGAAATACCTTGGCCTCACCCTTGACCGACACCTCACCTGGACCCCTCATCTCCTGACCATCCAGCAGAAAGCCCATTCTTGCCTCCGCCTGCTGAAACTCCTGTCTGGCCGGACATGGGGATTGTATCCTTCTACCATCCTCCACACCTACAAATCCCTCATCCGTCCTATCCTCTGTTATGCCAGCGTCGCCTGGATCTCCGCCCCCACCCGCTTTTACAAGGCCCTCCAAATCCTTGAACGCCATGCGCTCTGCCTTGCCTTCCGTATCCGCCTTCCTTCCCCCACATGGCTCCTGTATGAACTGATCCCCTGCCCCCACCTCCTCCTGTTCCTCCAACATCTCCGCATCCTTTACATTGTTCGCAGGCTTGATCCACCCCACCCTCTGGTTTCCTCCTTCCTCTCCACCCCCCGCCCATTGCCGCACCTCTATCGCTGTATCCCTCCCTCTCTCCACCTCCACACCCTCCTTCATCAGGGCAATTTCGAACGCGTCCCCCTTCTGGATGACGAACTTCGCCATGACATCTACCCTTCCTTCCAACTATAACCTGGCCTTGTTCCCCCCCCCCCTCTCCAGGGCCCCCTTTTCCTCTTTCCTCCTTCTCCGGATTTTCCTCCGTCCCCCCCTCCCCTGAGACCCTGCACCCCATGCTTGCCTCTCTCCTTCCCACATCCCTCCCTACCTGGCCCTCTTCCGCGCTTCCCCCGCTCCCCTCCCCCATCTCTTCCCCTCCCTCCCTTCTTCAGGTCTCCCTCATCTCCTAGCGCCTGGCAGATCCTCTGTATTGATCATCATCAGTGTGCCACATCAGTGTTGTGTTTAGTGCTGTTTCTCGTGTGCGTCAAGAGGTGTGATTTTAATTGTGTACTGCCTTGAGGTTCGCCGTCAATGTTACGTTATGTGCTATGCCATCCGTCGCTACCTTTATGCTCCTGTCGTACTGTGCCTTGTGTTCTTTTAACCGTCGCAGTGTGTGGCTTTTTGTGTGTGCTACTTTTAAACAGTTTTTTATCTCCATTTTACAGTCACCCCGTTTCTTGTCTATTGCCTTCCATGATGTTCCCCCTTTTTTATATCTATGTTCACCTTATTCTCTGCTTTGCTGTTTTTAAATGTCTTCTATTGTTTTGTTCTATGTCTTTCGGCTGAAGAGCAGCGCCTATGCTGCTGCCAGCCCGCCCCGATGGGGAATTGAAATACAATAAAGAAAAAAAAAAAGTTTTCGTCAGTCCTCGTTCGGCTCACCTGAAGATGGCTGGCAGTTGTCCAGCCGAAATATCGTGCAATGAAGTTTACGACGATCGCCTGCAAACCCAAAATCTTTTTGTACCTTATTATTATCATTCTTTATTGATTTACTTACATTATTGACCCTCCTATCCCTATCAATTGAGATATGGAAAGATACAAACGAAAAGAATAACATCCTCTAGGTTTCTTAGACATTCGAACCTGGGTTTTTTAATTCCGTGCCAGTTACCTTGGCCGTTGCGCTATCGGCGCTGCCGACGAAAAGCTTTTTGTATGTCGGTACAGAAGCGGCAGTTGTAAAAGTTTCTTACTTCGATTTCTGGAAAAGTTTGCGTTTGCCGACCCCATACCTGATTATGAAAAATGCTCTATTTACAATTATCTATCGATCCCGTCAATTTTGTGTTTATTGCTCGTCATAACGTTTAGGAGTGATTTGCTCAAAAACGAGGGGGTGTTGACCCAAAATATCTTAGATTCCTTCATTTTAGGTTGTACACAAGCGACCTGCCAAATTTGAGCCGAATCGGTTGGCCTTGTCTGAGGCCTTCCCCTTGAAAGATACATTAAGCAGACCACTGAAACCACATGAAACCAAAAGTGCATTAAGGTGTCCCTGTATAAAAAACGTATAATTAGGTAAAGTAATATCAAATAGCAAGTCAAAATATATTAAAACTGTCATACGGATTAAAATATTTAAATTTTAGATTGCGTGCACAGCGTATGTATACAAAACCAACAACCCAAATAGGAAAGGATCAGGAACAGGGGCAGTCGTAAACATTGCAAACCACTGACAAAGAACTGCTTCTAGTCATCAGAATAAAAATGTAAGTTACAGAACATAAAAAAGGTAACGTCACCTGCGATAAAATAAGGTCATTAATAAGCCCCCCTTTGAAATATACTCTGCTAACTCCATACACAACAAAACAAAGACCGAGCGAGGTGGCGCAGTGGTTAGACACTGGACTCGCATTCGGGAGGACGACGGTTCAATCCCGCGTCCGGCCATCCAGATTTAGGTTTTCCGTGATTTCCCTAAATCGCTCCAGGCAAATGCCGGGATGGTTCCTTTGAAAGGGCACGGCCGACTTCCTTCCCCGTCCCTCCCTAATCCGATGAGACCGATGACCTCGCTGTCTGGTCTCCTCCTCCATACAACCCAACCCAACCCAACAAAACAAAGAAGTTAAAAATTAGGCTGTCGACAAAATAAAATGGTATCACGGTAGCAACATCCCTAACACTGGAAGCATTGTATCATAACATACATGGATTATGCTGATCAGTTAATCGTTCAGCAACTTGTCTGTAACGACATAGAGATGCTTAACCATTTCCAACTCCTCGGCTGGATTCAACTTTTTCTCCTTCTGAGGAATGGGTTGCACTTTCAAGTTTTCTAGTGTGGAAGACTGGTGCCCGCTTGACTTAAGACGTTCAGCAAACGCAATATTCTGTTTAACCTGGCCTCTCTTAGTTAGCATGTTCTCGCAGAACCTGGTATTAAATATGCCGCCAGTCTGACCTGTATATGACATTTCACAATCGCTACACCCCAATTTGTATACGTCCGACCCTGCGTTGTTATCCTTACGGGCGCGTTCGTTGAGAATGTAATTAACCTGAGATTTATTGACAGTAATGAAAACAACACGCAAACCTGGTTATTAAAAAGCTTAACGAAATCATAAGAGAGATTCCCCATGAACGAGATATCCACAAATGTGGACCTCAAAAGCAGCGAGACGGGGATACCTCAGTGCTCAGCTACTGATGTTTTACCTTTACATACCTTATTGACAGTTGCAGGACTGTAGGAATTATTTGCAGCGATGATTTTTAAATTCGTTGACTTTCTACGGAGGATACGCTGAATGGTAGCTCTCTAATTCCATTCATCACAAATCTGATAAAACTCAACAGGAGGAAGCATCGATTATAGAATCGCTAGTCGTGGGTTTACGATGGATGCCAAATCGAATAATACCACGAGCGAGCTGTTTCTGACTAATTGATTGGTGTCTTGTTTATATAAACAATCTGACGAGGCCCCGAAAGAGTGAAATGTGTCACTGATATTAAATAATTTCGCAACCAAGAATATTTATATTCTAAAATAGTGGAAGACTACCTTACAAACTGAGTAGTTATAATCCAGTAGGCCGAAGGAGAATGGGAAGGCCAAGGAAGTAATAGGCGTTTGGCCTAATATTTGGCTGTGGCCGAGTGGTTATAGGAGCTACAGTCCGGAACCGCGCTGCTGCTACGGTCGGAGGTTCGAATCCTGCCTCGAGCATGGATGTGCGTGATGTCCTTAGGTTAGTTAGGTTTAAGTAGTTCTTGGGGACTGATGACCTCAGATGTTAAGTGCCATAGTGCTTAGAGCCATTTGAACCTAATATTTGAAGTGCAGAAGAAGGAAAGTTTCTTTATACGAGGAAATCCAGCCGTGGGCACGGCTAATGCAGTGCACATCAGTAATTTACCCCGCAAAATCTTCCTAATCGTTCGTCGTTATGGCATCCTCACAAAGATACTTTTGTGGAAATGGTGGAGAGTGTCGAAAGAAGAGTCTGCACGCTGCGTCACAGGATCGTTTCGCCAAAACGAGTGTACCGCGGAAAACTTCAACAAACACTGATTTGAGGCGCTATAGAAGAGTCGTTCTGCATCGCCTTAGTCACAAAAGTCCTGGAGCTTACTTTACTGCTGTAGCCTCACAGTACACTAGGCAGCACGTGGAAAACGAGGTACACTGATCACCCAGAACGTTGTGATCACCGACCTGCTATCGATATAATCCGTCCAGGCGACAGCAGCTTCACCTGGAGAAGAACGACTGCTAGTCAGACACACGCACGGTGCATGTAGTATCAGTGAGCGTCTAGTATCTTCAATGGGGAAGGGGCGCGACCTGTCTGACTTTGTCCAAGGGCAGACGGTGATGGCCCAGAGGCTCGCTACGAGCATTACGAAAATGCACGACCTGTCCGCTGTTCGATGAGTGTTGTGGTGAGTGTCTTCAGCAAAACCAAGTTGAAACCACGTCCAGACGACGTGATGTTGGACAGACTTGTGAAACAGAACAGGGGGCGAACTGTGGTGGACCTAACATCAGACTGTAATGCTGGGCAGAGTACAAGTGTGTCTGAATACACAGTGCACCGAACACTCCTAATGATGGGCCTCTGCAGCTGACGACCCAATCATGTGCCAACGTTCACAGCACGACGTCGTCAACTACGGCTAAAACGGGCACGTGACCATCGGCACAGGCCGTTGGCGCAGTGACAAAGAGTTGCAATGGTCTGATGAATCCCGATACCTTCTTCAACATGGCGATGGGAGGGCGCGAATCTGTCGTCTTCCAGGGGAACAGCTCCTTGAAACTTATACTGCGGAAAGGATACAAAATTAAATGAGCATTTGCCATTGTTGGCCGTCAGGCCCCACTCGGGGAAGTTCAGGCGGCGAGTGCAAGTCTTACTTCAGTCGACGCCACATTGGGCAACTTGTGTGTCAGTGATGAGGATGAGGACAACACAACACCCAGTCCACAAGCGGAAAATCCCCAACCCGGCAGGGAATCGAACTCGGGCCCGCCGCATGGGAGCTACTTAGCTAAGCAATTAGACGGGATGGAGACAAGTTGGCGGCGAACATTCACGTGGACATTCATGGGTCCAGTGAAGGTCGTGCAAAGCTCCATGTCGGCCAAGGAGTGTCGTAACTTCTTGCAGACTACATACACCCCTTCATGACGATCATGTTTCCCGACGGCCGCGGCATTTTTCAACAAGATAATGCGCCGTGTCACAATGTCAGGAGTGTGATGGAGTGGTTCGAGGAACACAGTGACGAGTTCCAGTTGTTTTGCTGGTCCCCCAAATCGCTAGATGTGATTGAATGTGGCGTCAGAGCCCATCGCTCCCCCTCCCTCGAATTTACGGAAATTACACCTAATTTGCACTTGTGTGTGCAGATGTGGTGCCAACTCCCTCCAGCGACTTACCAAGGCCTCACTGCCTCCACGTCTCGACGCACCGCCGCTGTTATCCGTGCCAAAGGTGGACGCACCGGCTATTGCGTAGGTGGTTATAATGTTCTGGTTGATCAGTGCTGAAGTTATGCCGGTGACTGAAAGTGCAGAAGAGTTTAATGCGACCATTGCAGAGGGTTATTCACAAGTACCTGCAGAGTTGCAGAAAACGATTGTGCGAAAACTACGTGATGTATAACGAAGCGATGGTTGCGTTCTGTGTTCTTAAATCCACTAAATCTGAGTCAGTTTAGAACGTTTCACTGATGATTTCGTACCGAATATCAGATAATAGATTCAAAAGAGAAAAAAATTCTTGGTTGGTACAACAAATGGCCTGACACTGGCTGCTTCTGTCGTGCGATGAGAAAAGGCTGGCTGTGAGGGCAGAAGGAGAGCCGAAATTACTCGCCACGAGCCCGAAGCGCGGCCAACGGTAATTACTGGCCCGAGCGCACGTCCGTGTGACGTCAACAGTGTGGTGTACGGCACCAACGACAAATACTCATCAGAGGTCTTTGGTAAAATCTATAACACTGTAGTAGGGAAGCTTGTAGGAAAGGTCTTTGGTAAAAGTTAAAGCGAGGGCCTAACTTCGACCAACGTTCGTCATTGTATACATGGCTCTTTGCTTGGTTTAATGCATTGAAGCAATAAAGTGACGATGTATACTTCATGTGTGACTTTCACCACAGTGATCATTGCAAAACATAAAGAATACGAAGTCCTTCATAACACGAACCGCGTTGAGTGCGAAAATGGTAATAAGCGGTTGAACTCTTACAAAGAAATAGTTGCAGCAATCAGCTACATTCGAAGAGACCGCACTGTGGATGATGTTCAGCCTACGTATAAAAACAAAAGATGTGGAAGGAGATGGAGATGTGAAAAGCCAAGTCTGTTCAAAATGTACATAAGTGAATGAAATTTTTTTTTGTTTTTTTTTTTTTTTTTGTTTTTATATTATCTATCTTACCTTCGTAAACTCCTCCTTGGGTGATTTATATATTGATTCACACGTTTTTGGAGTAATACGCAAAATAGTCCACAGTGGGAGTCGAGTACTGTATTGCAAGATGGAGTAACCATGAAAGGGTCATTAGCAAAATCAGCATTCACGATTTAAATAACGGTACACTGGACCAGGTGAGCATTTGTTCACGATTTGGATGATACATTTGCGAGAATTTGTTATCATGATCAAGAACAAAAATATTTACATAAGTATTTTATGTGATGTTTCGGAAAATCATACAGAAGATTGCAGTAAACGTCAAACACAACTGAATGGCAAAAAAGGCAGAACAACAAAGGTTTTTTTTCTTTTTTTCTTTTTTTCTTTTGAGTCATCGGCCTCCTGACTGGTTTGAAGCAGCCAGTCACGATTTCCTCTCCTGTGCCAACCTCTTCATCTTCATAGTGGCACTTGCAACCTACTTCATCAATTATTTTCTGCATGTATTCCAGTCTCCGTCTTCCTCTACAGATATTTTGCACTTACAGTTCCCTACACATACAAACCCACAAAATGTACCTACGTAAGTATTTCCTCCTGATAATGAGAACGAATTCTCGAAACGCATCATATTAAGCTGTAGATGATAAAACACACACACACACACACACACACACGCGTGCGCGCGCGCGCGCGCATACATACACATGTGCACTAATGAATGTCATCAGATCTTGAGAAATAAAACACGGTTAAGTATTAATTCTCAAGTTGTTATTTCGTAACGATCGGACAGAGGAAGATGAGTAAGGAAGTGACAAATGAAAAACAATTTTGACAAAACAAGATAAACTGCGTATCACTAGGCTCTCAGGCTTTTAAGTAAAAAATACATGTTGTTATTCAAAGACTTACACTTATGCATCGCGCATACAAAAAAGAAAAATTAATCTTGTAGCAAATTTTAGCTTGCGATTTAAATGAAACGCTATAAGTTAAATCGAATATCGTAAGATTGGCCATCGACCTGCCGACTCTTCAACCTATTCAGGGCTATACAAGTCTTACACTTCTCATTATGGTTGGGATGTAACGTTTTACAAGCTATAATTTTACATCCCGGGAGAAGCCTGCTCTCAGCCCTACAATAGCTGCATCCTGTCTTTTTCAAAGGCGTTTCTAAGTTCCCTGATGTCAGTCCTTGCGGACGCTGTTTTCACCCCAACTGTGGATGGTCTCTTTACTATTCCAGTTTCTTTCTGTCCTTGCTCGCAGCAGTTTCTGTTCGAATGGGATGTGATGCTGTTCCTACTATAATAAGAATTTGACGTGGCTGCATGCAAGTCTTCCAATCGGACGCGACTTCGGCGACTTAACGTACCCCAGAAATATTGCCGGCGATAGTGCACGTACAGTTTAAAGTGGAATCCGAACCACTTGTTGATCGTGGTAAATCCTCACTGCACTTACAGATCAAGGCGGACTGAAATATACGTGGACCGACCGGGATTCGATAGCGCGAAACTTTCACTTTCCAGACACGCGATTTAACACTAGACCGCGAGGTCTGGTGATGTTCCTCCCAGATAGGAAAGCCAATCGACTGACGTTGACTCCAAACGACCTGTTACAATTCTACAGGTGTCGTTAAAAGTTGAATTTACGCGTTTGGCATGTGCTGAATTATACCAAACAGGACTGCTGTACTCTGCAGAAGACTATCATAGCACAATTTCAGGAGTTCGGATGGTTTCACGATGACAGCTGTAAATGTTTTTGTTTGGTGAAGTTTGGGAGTTGTGTCGTTGCTTAACACGAGGAAAACAGAATACCACGTCATATTACGGCTATCCTCCGCCAAATACATAATACGTATCTTGTGTACTGAGGGGTGCTGCTTCTTGATGATGCCGTGGGTTCATCTTGATGTCGCCACACGGGACTCATGCAATGGTCTTGTTCACGAAGAGTTTTATTTCGGGCGCTAGATGTTCGGCGGCGAACTACACGCGTTAAATTGACTTACCACTGTCTCATGACTGACGTAAAACTGACCTCAGACAGACGTATGGCAGCGTACAAATCATCTCTATTTATGTGATTTTAAACAATTACTGTCATTTTACATATTAATTTTTTAGATTTACAAAATTAAAATTTTTACGTACATCTTCCCAAATTACATAGAAATTTACACGAAATAAAAGTGAATAATTTCATACAAAGACAAGAAAGAATCTGTTTCTATTAAGACTATAAAATACATGTTTTATCGTTGCAAGAATATATTTCGTTAATTTGCATATATCAGTTTACGTACTTAAAGAATGATCATCCTATCATTTACAGGTGAACAAAGCGATTAATTTTATTGAAGGAAAGGCCTAGATTTAATTAATTAAACTTTGTACAAATAAAATTTTACGTTTCCATATAGTCGTAATTACAGTTCTGGTAATTACCACCAATTAGAACATGAGCATATTTGGTTCTGACTGAAAAATCATCATGTCATATTTCTATTAAGGATACAAACAATTTTTTTAGCTTGAAAACATAAAAATAGCTGCCTTAAATGACTAGAAATATCGGAACTTTAATTTCTCCATAAATACCATAGCAACATTATTCCTACCATGTGCCTCAAGTTTGTATTATGTACAGATTGTGATGGTACATTAGCTTTTAATCCAAAATGTTTCCTTCATTCTGTATGCTGGTGAGGCTCAGCGTAAACAGCTTCAAAACAAAAGCTTAGTACAAATTATCAAAAAATAACTTCGATGTATTCGAATCTAGGTAACCAGAAAAGACAAAATCAAACCAGCAGTTTAAATTGGTGTAAACCGATACTACGCATATGTGATGAGACTGGAAGAGGATACAGGATCCCAAAAAGGGTTGTGGCACTACACAGTCCCACTGTGATCAGTCCAGTTTTATTAGGAGATTTTTTGTTTCTAGTGCGCTCTTTGGACTAGAAGTTCACCCAATATCTGTTGAGCGGCATTCCTATATGTTTTGCAGTATTACAGTGTATCGTCTCCGCTCCCAGCGATGAGCGAGTTCCCACCTATACAAGTGAAAAGCACAGTACACACCCGTGCCTTTCAAAACATTTGGTTTAAAACGATTTGTGTGCGAACTCTGTTGAGGCAGAACTTCTAACAACCCTACCACAACAAAGGTCAAAATTTTAATAACGATTGTGGTGTTGCTCACGCTGCTAAATACTGCATTTTCGGGCAACAACGAAGTTATATTATGTGGCAGGTGTCATTAGAGCACAGTTAATAGTCATTTCGTGTAATAATGAAAAAACTAGGCACTCATCTTTTCGTGTTTCCCACGCTGGTCTCGTCGTAAAATCATGGCTCAATCGTTGAAAATCTAGGTGGTTATGATTCCAAGCTGGGACGCAAAGAGGGCTAGGTTTTATCCTGCTATATGCAAAAGTTATGTAGATTCGTTTCACAAACCATCCTTGAAGATTACACTTTTGCTGGACAATGGTGATGCAAAAAAAAAAGGCAATCAGCACTCCGAATTTAAGTTACACTTCCTTTTAATTGCTTTTATTGCAATATCACACGACACACTAAACATCACTTCACAATACAAAACATACTTGGAAACATCTTCTTCACAGTCACTGTTAAAGTTCACATTTTATAAGCGGACTACGTTATGCGTCTTTCCAACATGTCCAACACTTGACTTTCTCAAGGTCCGACTCTCAAACAACTTAACAACTAACTAACAATCGCTTACGCGCCCAAAAATCAGAGTTACAAGTACGTCAAAGATCATAGTGACAAAAGAAAGAATACACATAAGAATAATATCATTGCAATATAAACATATCGATGCATCAAAAGTGAAAGCAAATCTGAATGTTGTCTCAGAAATATGTTAAGTACTTTACAGTAATGCAGTAGAATATTACTGGTATCGAAAGGTTCAGATGAGGTGCCGTAGTGGTTGCGTAATTCAAGTACCATTACAAACTGATGCAGCACATTGAAAGATTATTAAAAAGACACCCTTAAGAGGAATTACACATGTTAATGAAAATCTGTTTCTGACAAGAGAATGGTCCAATCTCTTATGTAGAAATCTGCCCTGAAATTTTTCACACAGTGAGAATACATAGGAATAAATGCATTCAAAACATTTTAGCTGCTAAGGTGTACTGCAAGTATTTTTGCTGTACAAAGAACCGCTTATAATAGTGGTTTTTACAGTCCTTCCTGCATAACGCCGAATCGGCAAATAAGCAGACATAGCGGTGACAAGAGGACCTAGCACAGCGCGAAGTCCAAAGTGGACACATCCGAATTTTAAACATTTGAACCACGCCAAAAATGTCACAAACCATTAATTTTTTTTAATAACTTCCGATTCATATCGACAACTAAACTGTTGCAGATATAATTGTTACACAAATGACTAGCGGGGGAAGAAGGTCAAGGCAGTGTATAATGTTACATTACAGACGACTTTTTTTACCAATGGGGACTTTAATTTCTTGACACGAAATGTTTTAAACAATTTCTGTAGCGCAGTTCTTATGATGTTTTTGTGTAATGTATATTTGGCTAACAATGAAACAGTTCGTTGTTTATTCCCTGTAGTCGTCACAAAAATGTGAAGTGTCTATTGGATGAGAAAAACAAACATTTTCCTTACGTCAGGCACACCTTATAAATGAAAAATTAATGCATTCAGCTGTTTCACAGAAATTATTAGTTTTATTTACACCGAACTGGAATAGAGTACAAAATGATCAGCGCTGTTATTCTGCGTATTTTGCTGCATACCGGGCATACTTGATCAAAACGCGCTGATGTAAATTCACAGTACAGAAATGAATGAAACTGAACAGATATATTAATAAACGTGAAGTAAACGTGTCATAAACTTGAAATGACAGAGAGCTAAATCAAATTATTTTGCCCGAAAATTTTCTGAAAAATGTTTTAGATTGTTAAAAGTATTTTTATCTAGAGGCCGAGTCACGCTGTTATTTCCAGGTGGAATCCAAATAGAATGTCCAGGCCAAAAGTGCAACAAAACCAATTAGGTAACAGCCACGTCTGCAGGTATATAAGAAACAAAGTTTTCTCATTCAGCAGTGAACAAAAACAGCGTGAAGAAGGCACTTGCAATAGTGACTGAAACGTCGGTAGTTTTGCATATTGACAATGGCGTCACAAACTCAGAAAAATTTTATTGACTGCGACAATGGCTGCGGAAGCCTACGTTTAGATGAAACCAATTAATGATTTTCGGCAAATAGTAAGAAGACGTTTCGGACGTAATAATGAAAATTATTGGCCGGCCGAAGTGGCCGCGCGGTTAAAGGCGCTGCAGTCCGGAACCGCAAGACCGCTACGGTCGCAGGTTCGAATCCTGCCTCGAGCATGGATGTTTGTGATGTCCTTAGGTTAGTCAGGTTTAACTAGTTCTAAGTTCTAGGGGACTAATGACCTCAGCAGTTGAGTCCCATAGTGTTCAGAGCCATTTTTTTTTTTTTTTTTTTTTTTTTGAAAATTATTCTGATCGATTTTTCAGGATTTCGCAACGTCAGTTACAAGATTCTTGGGAGTGAACAGTCCTTTCTCTCCAGTTTTTATATTTATTTGCATTGTTGTTCCTGAAGATAGATATAAAGCTGCAGAAACAGTAATTCGCTGAAACTTATGATTCGCATTGTTATATACAAATGTGTCACTGTATCCATCAACTGTACAAGGACTTCGCCTTTTTTCCGCTCAAAATGATAAAGTGTGATTTGCACGAAATCTGAGTTCCTGGCTTTACTCGTAGCAGTTTATAGGATAATAAGACGATTGTCGTCACATCAGCAATGAATTTCCACGTGGTTTTACTTACTAATGACCTCTCCTCTGCACGTTTGCTTGAGATAAACTTCGCAATTCTTGTGACTTCCTTTTCGGTATAAATTTCTGAACAGGTTTAACCAGGTCGAGGACGCCTGAGAATCAGTAAGATTAATCTCAGGTGCAGCTCAGAGGGCCCAGTCTCGTAAATCTCCTTCAATATCGCTGTGCAATTCAAACTTTTCCAAATAGTTTTTCTTTCACATCTTTGAGAGTTCCATGTCGGTCCAAACATTGTACTTCATGTAAGTCTTTCTTTCATGTATGCAGTTCTTTTTCAGATTTTATGAAACGAAATCGACTTTTTCTCCCTCAATTGCTTAGTTAAAAACTTTATATCCATTTCTTTCTCAAGGGAAGTTCCTACTCTACATGTCTTCTTTGGGCTTGGAAGGTACTTTATTTTTGTTCTGGACTTTAAATAACACAAAAATCATCGTTTTTTTTAGTTAGCACAACAATCATCTTTGTTAACATTTGGCGATAGCACAAATTCAACTGCTAATTATGATGCACATTAATTAAGATAACAAATTCGAGCGAATGGTAACTGTGAATAATTGTGTCAGAGAAACTATTAACGCTAACTGAAATTCGCTACACAAATTTCGATCGCGCTATGCAGTGTTATCTGTTTACCGACGTGCCGTGTTGCGCATGTACCATCTTCTACTGCTACGCCAGGGTGTACATTTCTCCAGCCACTTGGCGAGCTACGAATTTCGCAAATTTCAACATTTTTTAAAATATTTGTAGTGTGCTTTAGCACCTAAAATTTTGAAATTGTGATTGCTTCAGTGTTTTCTTCCCATAAAAAAGAATCCAGGGTAGATTTAGACATGCTGGATTGGACAGTTCCCTTGGCAATGTTTGACGGTCACTTCGAAGTCGATCTGATCAACGTTTCTCTATCTTGAAAACGATGTAATCGTTTTGTGAGGCTACCTTGAGTTCGCCCAAACGGGCGATATTGTCTGATCTAAGTGGAAATCAGACAAAATGTTAACTCAGATGAGGTTTTCAAAGAATAAAACGAAACTCTAATGGGAAGTAATGTAATGATCTATTACTGTAAGCAATACTGAAGTACGAAAAGGATGTCATACAGTGTCAGCCAGCCGAAGATGGTTATGGTCTATTTTCCTCAACTAACTGTCTTTCTTTTCAGGATGTAGGCAGAACGGACAACCAATGTTATATAAACGAAACTTCCGAGTCCAGAGAGCGATAAATTGGGAAACTGGAATAATCAAAACAAAAATACTGCAGTTTGAGGCAGAAAAAGCTCCACTTGTGAAGTTGGTTTTGTTTTCTTTCGGAGATTTGCATGATCGTTACAGAGTATTTATGGATGGACACACGCGGCGCTTCGGTGTAATCAAAATTCGCGCTGGCGTATGATGGTTCGGCGCCTTGTAAACAAACGAGTCCAGCTCTCGTAAAAGCAGAGGTAGATGCCTCTAAATTGCGTACAGAATTAAAGCTTAACAGATGGAAATTTTGAAATATGCACGCACCAAAAGGCTTAACCAGTTCCAGAACAGTAAATCGTCTGGAATATCAAAATACTTTGTTTTCGCAAGAGTGCCGCAGTCAACAGGTTATCACCAGGAAAGTGCTGGAGAGTCATTGAGTCAATCACTTACTTTAAAATTAGACTGTATACGTTCAGCAAATTTTTCTAACAGACGTTCTGAAAGAAGTATATTTCATTTGAACCCCTCATTTTTCGTTTCTTTTCAACTATTTGATGAAAACCATCTACTGTATTTATATCACTTTTATTATGACAATGGACGTTTTAAAATCACAACTTCTTTATCAGGCCGTTCTGTTGTTTCGTAAGAACGTTTATTCCGATGTCATAACGCCATAACACGGCTCTGCAATTTTTTTCTGATTTCTTTTGTCACTCACTCATTGTTTATTACCTCAACCTACACATTTTTGATGTAGCAGTGCAACACGCAGCCCAGTTATGTGGGAATTAATTGAAATCTTTACGTTTCTAGTTCAGTTGTCGTAGCTGTGACAATACAGGGTTATTCACAACTATCTCAGGGGCTTCAGAAGACAGCTGCGAGAAATCTATATCCAGTGAAATATAATATATATAAATATATACCGTATATATACCGTTTCATTAAATATATATATATATAAAAATATAAACCGTTTCATTATTACTGATTTAGTGTTTCTTTGAGTAAGTTTTTTAATTGTTAGTCGACATTTGATTAGAATTTTATTAGGATGAGATGATTATGGTTTGGTTTCTCATTATTTAGTTATTTATTACCAGAATGTAAAGACATGCATACATTATTCTGAATAACTTGTCCGCAAATTGCTTCGAACAGATAATTAGAGAACCATCCCGTTAAGGGAACGTGTTAGACCACCTAGCAACAAACAGACCTGAATTTATCGAATCATTTAATGTAGAGGAGGGTATCAGTGAGCATAAGGCTGTGATAGCAACTATGACTACCGGTTTTACACGGACTGTTAAGATCGTTAGGAATTTAGTTCTGCTTAGCTCGCGGAGTGCCTAAGCCGTCAGCATTAGATATTCAGGGATGAGGACGAAGATGTCGAGCACAAATGCAGAAAATTGTTAAACATCGTTGAGTAAGAATTACACGCTATGTTCTTGGCAAGGTCTTAAGGAATAGAAAACATTCGCCGTAGTTTAATAGCCGCTTTACAAAACTGCTGGGTAAACACAGCGCTTCATCACTTATTCAAGAGAAGTGAAAACGCAGCTAACAAACAAAAGCTGATCGAAACGAAAATGAGCGTTAAGGAGAGCAAAGAGAAAAGTGATCAACTGCTTTGAAAGTAAAATTTTGTCAACCGATTTGACTAAAAACTCTAAGAGGTTATGGGCTTACGTAAAATCAGTTCAAATGGTTCAAATGGCTCTAAGCACTATGGGACCTAACATCTGAGGTCATCACTCCCCTAGACTTAGAACTACTTAAACCTAAGGCCACCACACACATCCATGCCCGAGGCAGGATTCGAACCTGCGGCCGTAGCAGTAGCGCGGTTCCGGGCTGAAGCACCTAGAACCGCTCGGCAGTTACGTTCGGCGCAAAATCAGTAAGCGGCTCGAAATCCTGTGTTCATTCACTCAGTGACCATACTGGCACCGAAACTGAAGAGAACAGAGAGAAGGACGAAATACTGGATTCGGTTTTCCGAACACCGTCTCTGCTTTTAAACATTGTACGAACGTCGAAATGGCAGATATTGCGCCGATCGCGGAATAAAAAAGCAACTAACATCGCTTAGCACTGGAAAGGCATCAGGACTAGACGAGATACCCATAAGATTCTACAAAGATTATGCAAAAGAACTTGCTCGTCTCCTAGAACAAGTTTATGGTAAATCGCTGGAGCCACGAAGGGTACCTGGCGAATGGAAAAAAGTGTAGGAGCTTCCCCTTTTCAAGAAACGTCCTTACACAAGGCCTATGTAACTGACGTCAGTCTGTTGTAGAATTATGGAACATATTTTATGCTCATGGATTATGACGTTTTTGTAGAACCAAGATCTTATCTATAAATATCAACATGGATCCCGCAAGCAGAGATCATGCGAAACTCATCTCGCCCTGCTCCTCCATGAGGTCCACAGCGTCTTAGACAGCGGCGCTCAGGTTGATGCCGTGTTCCTTGGCTTCAGGAAGGCATTTCACACAGGCCGACACTGCCGTTTAGTGAAAAAGAAATACGAGCTTGCCGAGCATCCGAGCAGATTTGCGGCTGGATCCAAGACCTCCTCGCAGATAGAACTCAGCACTTCGCTCGTAACGGAACAAATTCGACAGATGCAAAAGGTAATTTCCTGAGTAGCCAAGGATGTATGATACGACTGTCAGTCTTTACTGACTAGTAGTGTGGTTTCACCGCCAGACACCACACCTGCTAGGTGGTAGCCTTTAAATCGGCCGCGGTCCATTAGTATACGTCGGACCCACGTGTCGCCACTGTCAGTGATTGCAGACCGAGCGCCACCACACGGCAGGTCTAGAGAGACTTACTAGCACTCGCCCCAGTTGTACAGCCGACTTTGCTAGCGATGCTACACTGACAAATACGCTCTCATTTGCCGAGACGATAGTTAGCATAGCCTTCAGCTACGTCATTTGCTACGACCTAGCAAGGCGCCATTATCAAGAGGTATTTAACTTGTGATGCCTGTACCGTCAGACCAATGTTCACCAATTATGGATTAAAGTTAAGTATTACATCAACTACGTACTTTATTTGCTACTATTAATTCCCTTAACTGTTCCAGACCTCACGCCAGTCTGCGTGAGCTTAAAAGCGTGCATTTCGGCCTCCTCTAGCAACACGGTGTTGGCTCTTCTGCCAACACCTCAAGTAGAAAGTGGAGGGAGTTCTTTAAGACTGTTCGCAGATGCTGAGGATGTCTATGACAAAAGCAGCAACGCCAGAAGACAGTATCGATTTGAAGAATGACACGCAGAGAATTAGCGAATGGTGCAGGCTCTGGCAGTTGACCCAGAACGTAAATAAATGCAACGTACTGCGCACACATAGTGAAAGAAATCCACTACCGCACAACTAACTGTTGATGATAAACTTCCAACGAATTTCACCACAGCCGTTTTTTAGACATGATGTATTTCCGATTACGGATGTCTATACAACAATGGAGACAATAAATAATAAGTTTGTTACCCGTAGCTGGGAGAAGCGGCAACAGAACGATTATTCAGGTTGGTGTGTAGAATGTATGAGTCTGGCGGTATGCCATCTGACATTCGGTAAAACATCATCCCCTCAATTCTGAAGACTACAAGAGCTGAAAAGTGCGAGAATTATTGCACAATCAGCTCGTGTATCCAAGTTGCCTACAAGAATAATATACATAAGAATGGAAAAGAAAATTTAGGATGTGTTAGATGACGATCAGTTTGGCTTTAGGAAAGGTACAGGTACCAGAGAGACAATTCTGACGTTGCGCTTGATAATGGACTCAAGACTAAAGAAAAATCAAGACACGTTCACAGGATTTGTCGACATGGAAAAAGAATTCGACAATATGAAATGGTACGAGATTTTCGAAACTCTGAGGAAAATAGGCGTAAGCTGTAGAGAAAAACGGATAATATACAATATGTACAACAACCAAAAGCGAAAAATAAGAGTGGGACATGAACAACGAAGTCCTCGGATTAAAAAGGGTGTAAGACAGGGGTGCAGTCTTTCGCCTCTACAGTTGAATCTTTTATATTCGAAGAAGGAGTCACAGAAATAAATGAAAGATTCAAGAGTGTTTGAGTTTATGTTACTAACATAAATTTCAGGACATGTTAATAACATAAACTCAATCACTTGAAAATGGCATAAAATGCCGAAACCTGAGTCGTAATTAAATAAACAACAATACAGTCACTTGGCGGTGTGTTCGTTTAAAAATTATTGTGTGACTGTTTCTCAGCAACATCAAAAACTGTTCAAGAGTGAAATTAAAGTTCAGGGTGAAAGAATACGAATTATGCGATTTGCTTATGACATTGCTGTCGTGAGCCAAAATGAAAAAGAATTACATGATCTTCTGAAAGGAATGAACAGTCTAATGAGTGCAGAATATGGTTTGAGAGTAAGTCGAAGAACGACGAAAGTAATGGGAAGTAGCAGAAATGAGAACAGAGAGATACTTAACATCAGCATTTGTGATTGCGAACTAGATGAAGTTAAGTAATTCTGCTACCTAGGCAACAAATTAGCTCATGACAGTGTTAGGAAGGAAGACATAAAGAGCTGACTGGCAGTGGCATAAAGGGCATTCCTGGCCAAGAGAAGCCTACTAGTACCAAACATATGCCTTTATTTTAAGAAGAAAAGTCTTCGAACGTTTAATGCAATTTTGTCATATGATGACATGATGGAGACCGTGGCTATTGTTTGAAGACAAATGTTGATGGTGTTGGGACAGCAACCAGCCACAAGTTTACTTTCAGTTCCTTTATTCAAAGGGTACCGTTACCGGTTTCGAATCGTTGTGATTCATACTCAGACGGATTACACGCTTTCTTTATGATATGTGGTGCGTTTTTTACAGATTAATTGTCCTAAAATATAAATAATACATAATTATAAACATGCCACACACAGATGGTTGCGTTACAGATTTTCGTTGCAACGTGACTTACGCGAAATGCCGGTTTGTAGTGTTTGTTTTCATAACACTCGTCCAACAGATGTGAATACATTCCCACTGCATTCTTATTGTTGCACACGTAAATTTTTCTCACTGAACACTTAAGATTTGTCACTGAGGAGATTTCTATCACGCACCACATTTTTTGATACATACAAAGAGCTTACAAACATATGAGTATCAAAGATGCTATGATATATCGTAATATTTGACGATGATGTCCTATGTTTGGAAAGGATCATATATTCATTTACGCAACTGTAATGCCTTTTACACTAGTACAGAGACATTGATTTTTTGAGTTGATATTGTTACATTAATAATATGGTTTTTTAATATATATATATATATATATATATATATATATATATATATATATATATATATATATATATAGTACTGTATAGGTAAAATAGTACATTATTTAATTACATTTAGCATCATGATAATTATAGTAACGTATAAATTTGCTACTTGATCTGCAGATAGGTGTACTAATATTATTTGCTTCGGAGGTTGGAAAATAATTTTTGGAAAGCGTGTAATCCGTCTGAGTATGAATCACAACGATTCGAAACCGGTAACGGTACCCTTTGAATAAAGGAACTGAAAGTAAATCTGTGGCTAGTTGCTGTCCCAACACCATCAACATTTGTCTTTGAACGGTCTTTTGGAGTATAGGATTGTATGGTAGTGAAACATGGACTGTCTGGACATTGGACCAGAAGGGAATTGAAGAATTTGAGATGTAGTGTACGGTGTCACGGCCAGACACCACACTTGCTAGGTGATAGCCTTTAAATCGGCCGCGGTCCGTTAGTATACGTCGGACCAGCGTGTCGCCACTATCAGTGATTGCAGACCGAGCGCCGCCACACGGCAGGTCTAGACAGACTTCCTAGCACTCGCCCCAGTTGTACAACCGACTTTGCTAGCGATGGTTCACTGACAAATTACGCTCTCATTTGCCGAGACGATAGTTTAACACAGCCTTCAGCTACGTCATTTGCTACGACCTAGCAAGGCGCCATTATCAGTTACTATTGATCTTGAGAACCTTGTACCGTCAGACCGACGTTCACCATTAATGGATTAAAGTTAAGTATTCCACCAGCTAATTTCCTTGTCCTGTTCCAGACCTCACGCCAGCCTGCGTGAGCTAAAACGCGAGCCTTTCGGCCTCCTTTTAGCAACACGGTGTTGGCTCTCATGCCAACCAAAACATAGTGGTACAGACGAATGTTGAAAATTAGGTGGACTGATAAGGTAAGGAATGAGGAGGTTCTGCAGAGAGTCGGAGAGGAAAGAGGTGTGTGGAAAACATGGAGAAGGGACAGGATGATAAGACATCTGTTATGATAGGAGGGAATGACGTCTATGGTACTAGAGGGAGCTGTAGAAGGCAAAATCTGTAGAGAAACAAACAGATTGGAATACATCCAGCAAATAACTGAGGACATAAGTTGCAAGTGCTACTCTGAGATGAAAAGGTTGGCGCAAGAGAGAAATTAGTGGCGGGGTCACATCAGGCCAGTCGGAAGACTCATGATTAAATAAAACTGTAGCTGGCTGTTCGGCTTTGCAGCCTTCATTGCTCGTGTCAGAGTTGAATTTTATGTAATGAGCAGCAGCGCTGGCATTCCGAAGCGCCGTGGCAGTAGGGCTATTCCTACTCTGCTACCGCCACATGCACAAGCCTGGCCGGGTACTATATCTGTCCCAGTTCTTCCGGGTACTTCATGGCATTGAAAGTATTCTTTCTGTTTCTTTACAGCAGATTAACACAACACGAATACCCATACTTGTGAGGGCGTCTGTTCGCTCAGCAATATATTTAATACAAGGGTTGCCAGCACGTAATGCAACTCATTTTTTTTTTCTCAGCCGTAAATAATGCTACGAATGCGAAACGTTAGGTATGTATTGATTGAAATGTCCTGAATGAATGCGCAAAGTTTCCGTAACTTCCGACAGATAGCGTAACTGCAGGACAGTTTCAAAATGGCGCCTTTAGGTGATGTATGTTACAAGCAACGTGCCGTCATTGAATTTCCCACTGCAGAGAAAGTGAGAAATATTCACAAACGCTTGTGCCAAGTCTATGGAGCATCTGCTGTCGACGGGCAGTGGGCACGGAAGGTGAGATTATGAGAAGACGGTTCGGTGGAGCTCCACGATTTTTGCGCCCGGGGTGACCAACCAAGCCGTCAACACCTGACGTGTTGCAGCGAGCTGATGTTGTCATTCGCGAGAACAGACGCATTACGATCCGCAGTTGGCGATGCATCTGTCAAAGGGAGTGTGAATACTATTACCCGAACTCTTGGATATTCTAAAGTGTGTGCAAGATGGGTCCAGCGGCATTTAACGGTGGATCACAAATCGCACAGAAAAACTAATCTGTCTTGATTTGTTGCAACATTGTGAAGTTGAGGGGAACGCCTTCTCGTTCCGGATTGTGATAGGTGATGAAATCTGGTTTCACAATTTTGAGCCCGAAACAAAACGACAGTCGATGGAATGGCGCCATTACCACTCCCCACAGAAGAAAATATTCAACGCAACTGCTTCCGCCGGTAAGGTCTTCTGGGACTGTGAAGGTGTGATTCTCATTGATATGATGCCAAGAGGCGGTACCATTAATTTAGAAGCATATGTCACAACATTAACAAAACTTGAGACACGCTTCCAGCGATTCTGGCGCCACAGCAATCCTGCAAGACGATAACGCTCGGCCCCACACAAGTCTGAGGACTTCTGAACACCGATAGTGGATACTGTCAAAAAATGTTTCAAATGGCTCTGAGCACTATGGGACTTAACATCTGTGGTCATCAGTCCCCTAGAACCTAGAACTACTTAAACCTAACTAACCTAAGGACATCACACACATCCATGCCCGAGGCAGGATTCGAACCTGCGACCGTAGTAGTCGCGCGGTTCCGGATACTGTCACAGCCGGCGGTTCTAGGCGCGTCAGTCTGGAACCGCGCGGCCGCTACCGTCGCAGGTTCGAATTCTGCCTCGGGCATGGATGCGTGTGATGTCCTTAGGTTAGTTAGGTTTAAGTAGTTCTAAGTCCTAGGGGACTGATGACCTCAGATGGTAAGTCCCATAGTGCTCAGAGCCATTTGAACCATTTTTTTATAGTGTTACCTCACCCACCCTACACACCTGGGAAACCCCCTCGGACTTCCACTTGTTAGGGTCATTAAACGATGCCATTCGTGGAAGACATTTTGAGGACGAGGAGGAGGTGATGCACACAGTGAAGCACTGGCTCCGCCTTCAGGACAAGGGTTGGTACCGACAGGGCATACAAGCCCTTGTTTCGCGCCGGAGGAAAGGCGTAGAAACTGGATGGAGATTACGTGGAAAAATAAAATGTATAGATAAAACACCATTCTTACGTGTGTGCAATTCTCATTACGTTCCATAAAGAAGTGTTGAAGAAAAAAAATGCGGTACATTAATTTCTGGTCAACCCTCGTCCATTCACCTGTCTTTATACTTAAAAGAGGACGAAAATTAACGTCCTAACGGTCATCAAATGCAGACTCTTACAAAAAAATAACATTTTGATCACCTGTGGGTCGGATTTCATATCAAGAGAAATATTTTCAGGGCATGATGAGCCAAAACATTATGAGCACTGCCCACCATGGGGCTGCATGCTGCCTGCTGGCAGTGAGGGCAAGTGAGGCGGTAAAGATGTATATGAGCGGAGCAGAGACGAATGGCGGATCATTCTAGCGAAGATAAGTGTCGCAAATTCACCGACTTCAGCGACTTTGACAAAAGCCAGCTTGTTGGGGCCCATTGCCAGGGAGCGAGCGTCTCGGAAACAGTGAAGCTGGTCGGTTGTTCGCGTGCTACTGTCGTCGGCGTCTGTGGAAAGTTGCTGAAGAATGCTGAAGCCACGAGTAGGCGACAAGAAGTTGGATGTCCATAGCGCATCACAGAATGAAGGGACCGGAGGCTTGCCCGCTCTCTAGAGCAGGATAGGCGGCGATTTGTGGCAGATCTGGCGACAGGGTACAGTGCTGGTGCAGGCACAGGTGTTTTGGAGCTCACCGTTCAGCACACAGCGTTAAATATACTGTTCGGCAGCAGAGGACCCCTTCGTGTTCCCAACAACATCGTCAAATATGATTACAATGGTCATACAAGCACGGGAACTTGGAGACTGGACTGCTCAGATGAATCCCATTTATTGTTAAACCAGATCGATGGTCGGGTCCAGATACGAAGCCATGCAGGTCGAACGATCGATCAAAACACGCACTGTGCCACGGTCGGCGGCCAATGGGTGCAGTATGATGTTATGGGAGACATTCATCTGGGCATCCATGGGACCTGTGGTAGTAATCTAAGGCACCATGAGAGCTGTAGACTATGTGGACATTATTATGGACCACCAGTAACTCCTAATGCTTGATTTCTTCTCCAAAAGCGATGACATCTTCCAGCAGGATAGACGTCCGTGCCAGAATCGCCCTGCAGTGATTTTTGGAGCATGACAATGAATTCAGGTTTATGTCTTCGCGATCAAATTCTGCTTATATGAGTCCAATGAAACTCAACTGGGACGCTATCCGGCGCCATCTCCACACCCACAAACCAACCGCCTGTAAATTACGGGAAGTGTGTGACCTGTGATAAGGCATCTGGTGCCATGCCACAAACATCTGGAGACCTATCAAGTACTTGTCGATTCCGTGACACTGCTGAACTGTGTTCTACAAGTGGACAACACTCTTTTAAGTAGGTGGCCATAACTTTCCGGTTCATCAGTGTATTATGACTACACTGACCACCTAGAACAATATGACCACTGACCTACTATCGATGAAAACCCGTCCAGGCGATTGCAGCGTCACCTGGAGAGGAATGACTGCTACTCAGACATACGCACGGTGTATATGGTATCAGTGAGCTTACTGTCCGTATCTAGAATTGGGAAGGCGCGCGGTCTACCTGAGTTTGGCCGAGGGCACACTGTGATGTCCCAGAGGCTCGGCACGACCATTGTGGAAACTGCACGACTTGTCGGGTGTTCGAGGAGTGATGTGCTGAGTGTCTTCAACACTATGGCGAAACCAAGGTGAAACCACGTCGAAACGTCGTGGGGTAGAACGATCACCCACCACTCCAGATGTCGGATATCGTAGGCTGGGCAGATTGGTAAAACAGAACAGGCGGCGGACTGTGGTGCAACTAACATCAGATTTAGCCCGCCCAGTCAGCTGTGCGACCAAACGCTCTGCTTTCGGGGCGGGAAAGCGTGCCTGTCCCGGCACGAATCCGCCAGGCGGATTAGTGTCGAGGTCCGGAGTGCCGGCCAATCTGTGGGTGGTTTTTACGGCGGTTTTCCATCTTCCTCGGAGAACGTGGGCGGGTCCTTTTATTCCACCTCAGTTACACTATGTCGGTGATTTCTGCGCAAACACTTTCTCCACGTACGCGTACACAGTAATTACTGTACCATGCAAACATTGAGGTTACACTCCTCTGGTGTGAGACGTTCACCGCGGGGGTCCACTGGGAGCCGAACCGCATAATAATCTTGGGTTCAGTGTGGGGCGGCGGTGGGGTGAGTGGACTGCCGTAGCGTATTGTGGGGTTGTGAAACACTGCGGGCTACGGCGGGGACGAAGCCCTCCCGTCGTTTCTAGGTCCCCAGTTCCATACAATACAATACAACATCAGATTTTAGTGCTAGGCTAAGCACAAGTGTATCTGAACACACAGTGCACCAAACACTCCAAACAATGTACCTCCGCAGCCGACGACACATGCATGTGGAGTTCGAATATAATGAATTTCCTTGAGACAGAGAAGTTGCTGTCCATGCATCAGCACGGCTTTAGAAAGCATCGCTCCTGCGAAACGCAACTCGCCCTTTTTTCACATGATATCTTGCGAACCATGGATGAAGGGTATCAGACGGATGACTTCCGGAAAGCGTTTGACTCGGTGCCCCACTGCAGACTCCTAACTAAGGTACGAGCGTATGGGATTGTTTCCCAAGTATGTGAGTGGCTCGAAGACTTCTTAAGTAATAGAACCCAGTACGTTGTCCTCGATGGTGAGTGTTCATCGTAGGTGAGGGTATCATCTGGAGTGACCCAGGGAAGTGTGGTAGGTCCGCTGTTGTTTTCTATCTACATAAATCATCTTTTGGATAGGGTGGATAGCAATGACCGGCTGTTTGCTGATGATGCTGTGGTAACCGGAAGGTGTCGTCGTTGAGTGACTGTTGGAGGATACAAGATGGCTTGGACAGGATTTGTGATTGGTGTAAAGAATGGCAGCTAACTCTATAGATAAACGTAAATTAATACAAATGAATACGAAAAAGAATCCCGTAATGTTTGAATACTCCATTAGTAGTGTAGCGCTTGACACAGTCACGTCGATTAAATATTTGGGCGTAACATTGCACAGCGATATGAAGTGGGACAGGCATGTAATGGCAGTTGTGGGGTAGGCGGATAGTCGTCTTCGGTTCATTGGTAGAATTTTGGGAAGATGTGGTACATCTGTAAAGGAGACCGCTTATAAAACACTAATACGACCTATCCTTGAGTACTGCTCGAGCGTTTGGGATCCCTATCAGGTCGGATTGAGGGAGGACATAGAAGCAATTCACTCGAGTGTTACGGAAATGCTTCAGGAACTCGGATGGGAGTCTCTAGAGGAAAGGAGGCGTTCTTTTCGTGAATCACTACTGAGGAAATGTAGAGAACCAGCATTTGAGGCTGACTGCAGTACAATTTTACTGCCGCCAACTTACATTTCGCGGAAAGACCACAATGATAAGATAAGAGAGGTTAGGGCTCGTACATAGGCATATAGGCGGTCTTTTTCCCTCGTTCTGTTTGGGAGTGGAACAGGGAGAGAAGATGCTAGTTGTAGTACGAAGTACCATCCACCATGCACCATATGGTGGATAGCGGAGTATGTATGTAGATGTAGATGTAGAATATAAACATCACGACATCGGCATCTACGATTGAAATACGCATGTGACCATCGGCACTGGACTTTGGCCCAATGGCGGAGTGTTGCATGGTCTGATGACTCCCGACTCCTTCTTAATCATGCCGATGGGAGGGCGCGAATCCTCCGTCTTCCAGGAGAACAACTCCTTGACTACTGTACTGCAGTACTGAAAGAAGCTGGCGGCGGCTCAGTTATGCTCTGGGAATAATTCACGTGGTCATCCAAGGGTCCAGTGAAGCTCGTGCAAGACACCATGACGGTGAAGGAGCATCGTACACCGGTTGCAGACATGTACACCTCTTCACGAGGATCATGTTTCCCGACGGCCGTGGCATTTTTCAGCAAGATAATACGCAATGTCACAAGTCCAGGAGTGTGATGGAGTGGTTCGTGGAACACAGTGGCGAGTTCCAATTGATGTGCTGGCCCCCCAACTAGCCAGATGTGGACCCAATCGAACACATCTGGGATGTTATTGAACGTGTCGTCACAGTTGTGCTTGCATATGTGGTGCCAACTCTCTCCAGCGACCAACCAAGGCCTCACTGCTTCCATGCCACGATGCGTCGCCGCCATAATCCGTGCCAGAAGGCGGACTTGCCAGCTATTATGTGGGCGGTCGTAATGTTCTGGCTCATCAGTGAATATTCTTTGCTCATATGCAAATATTTGTTCGTATTTCCTGTAAACTTACCTGACGAGAATAAATTGTAAGATGGCAAGAACTATGCCCCTTACATGAAGTCATTAAAGATCACCTAACTCACGTTGAGCAAACAGTAGGGCTGAACAAAAATGACTGACAAGGCACAATGCATCTTGTAGAGGGTCTAGTATGGACGTATTGAAATAATTAATGTTGGGTGATGGTTTTAAAGTAATTCACACGACATGAAAACTTTGTGGAAACGCGACGATTTACAGGAGACTAGTTTATCCCAGGGAAGTACTCAGAACTGACTGTGGCTGCTGGGGGAGCAGCTAAGGGAAGTGACAATAGGCAGCTTAGGGTGGCTCAAGCTCTGAGAAAGCGGTAACGGGGCGCAGCCTCCAGCCGCCTTAAGATGAGTGACAGTGAGTGGGTGGTTGACCCCAACCCCATGCTGGTGTACGCCTGTTGATAAATGTCCGTCGTCCTGTTTTCGGTGAAACATGCGAGAAACTCGCGCAAAGCTATGGTGGAGCAGTCAACAGAGGTCAAAATATGCGTGTTTGTGACTATAGCAACTTCACACTGAATTCACGGTCTGCAGAGTCTGAAGTAAATCAGGTGAAGAGCGACAGAATGAAATACGCCGGACTCCGATGGGAACGTAGGACCAAGGAATTTGAAGTACTCTCCTGGGAGTCAGAATTCTGGAACAATTAGTGTTTGTGCAGACGCTAACCTTGATGGGTGGCCTGGGAGGAGCTAAATAGCAGAAGTTGAGAGGAAGGGAAATTTTGTGGGAATTTGTTCACTTCCCAGAACAGGCATTGATCAGTGCCGCAAAGCGACGCATAATTAACGCGACTTGCACTGCAATTGGCGTAAGTGCTATTGCTGGAGGGGAAACCGAGGCAAAGAGTGGACTGGGAGAAGTCTCCGTATAGGTCTTCTGTTCCTTTCTTGCCCAGAGTGCGGACGTGGCATTCTTTACTCAGCTTGCCTGGGAAAGAGTGAGCATCTCTGCAGTTTAGGACTTAGCAAATGGAACGATTGAACTTGGACATAGGAAGTTTTGGTTCAGCTATGTACTGAACAAGATAGCTAGGAGTGAATAGATGAGTGCAGCTTTGCAGCACCATGAGGTTGGCTGACGTCCACACAACGACGACACTCCGCCACGCTGTATTCGGTGATATTGCGCCCGCTCCGGCCACTAATTAATTTGTTGGATCACGTCGGCACAGTTTCCACAAGGGTTTCATGGACCATGTATTGTAGAATTCTTCTCGCACTTCGCATTATGCCTGGGTCAATCAATGGGAATTACTTTTGAGTTATCGTGCTTTACTCCATGCAAACGCAATTTATTACCACTGCCTGGTAGGAGAGTCATGTAATGTGATGATTAAAGGTCGTGAGTTAAAATAAATTTGTGCTAATCGACTGCATCTGTTTTCAATCAAGTAGTTGAAATCCGAAGTCATTTTCTTAATTAATTTTATGTTCAACATTTGCATCTGGTGTTCAATAGCTGAATATAACATCAATGTGCACCCCTTTTTAATTAAAAGTGATCAATTCTGAATCAATTAATGTCAACACTGCCACTGCAGTTCAATCAGGAGTCACAGGCCCTTAATACTTTCCTTTCGTTATCCGATATTGCGGCAGTTTTGCACTCTCTGTTGATCTGTTAGTCAATTAGCTGGAATGAACACACGCCAAAACCAGATAAGTGGCGGGTGGGGTGGTACAAATTCTGTGCACGTATTTTTCAAAACTAAATTCTGTTATAATGCTTGTAAGCAAAAATAGTATTTGTAGAACTGATTCATGCGTAGGGCAAGGAGGTTTGTAATAAACGGGAAACCTGAAGTGAAGTCCCTCCAGCATGATAGACGGTAGGTGGGACTGTAGAAAGTTTATCTGGCGGTAGAACGGCAAAGAGTCTTTGTGACACACAGCTAGTCGGTGGCTAGCATTCAAACTGTTCACATCTCAGATGCTGAGGGAAGCAGGAGGATTGAGTAATAACACCTCGGAGTTGGGAGTTTACTGGGTAGTAATTCATGACATTTGCTGGTTAGCTCTGAATCATAAAAATCCGGCACCGAAAAGAAAATATTCAGGGTACTTATACTTCAAGTGCCATTATGACGTTTGCCGTCTTCATGTCATCCACATAGTGTCACCACAGTCACCACCATCAGCTCATATAAAAGTATAGTATCGTAATTGTCTTGATGTACCAGTAATTTTCTTCACATTCAAATACTAAGCACTTTACTTTCAACTCATTATTAAGAACGTTAATTCACCCTTCATTAACTCTACCTAGACAAGATCGTTTTGCTAGTGATGCAGTATATCCGAGTGTCCTGTCTCACTGAGCTGCAAAGTATTTACTACTTTAATAGTGCTGCCGCGCGGAGTGGCCGCGTGGTTTGGGCCACCATGTCACGGACTGCGCGGCCCCTCCCTCGGTCATGGGTGTGTGTGTTGTTATTAGTATAAGTTAGTTTCACTAGTGTGTAAGTCTAGGGACCGATGACCTCAGCAGTTTGGTCCCATAGGAATTCACACACATTTGAACATCTTTAATAGTGCTCATTAACTTTTGTAGAGTACTAAATTTCTTACGTCTTCGGGTAGTTACGTTTCTGAAATACTCCACGTGATTCGCATAGGTGAATAGTTAAAGCATTGCAAAGGAGTGATAGCTAAGAAAAGAACTGATTGATTTACTTGATTCAAATTGTTACCGAACCAGTAGTTCAGTACCGAAAGTAAGTAAATAAAATAGTGATCATAAAAAGTGATTATTGGTTATTACAGTTTAAGAGCCAACGTGATGAATGTCTGCTTCATAGATTCGTAGAAGTGTTCTTTTCATTGTATTTGTGTTTGAAAGTTTATTCATATTGCGTGTTGCCAGAAGGACTTTTTATCCAGGTCAAATAATATAACAGTTTATTGAGCCCATACTAAATGTAGAACCAGTAACACTCCCACTCTTACAGGGAAAGTGCTCAAGAAGAGCAGCTTTTGTGTTTTAACCGGATACATCCTGTTCAAACCATGATAGATTCAGTGCCCCAGTGTTTCACTTACTCTCTCCCTAATGCAATCTTCTCATGTAAAAATTAACTGTGCTCCTCCTCTATTAGTTATGATTCTTGCTTTTAATGCAGACAGCATATACTGAGCAACCAGAACATCATCACCACCCACATAATAACCAGTATGTCCACCTCCGGCGCGGATAATAACCGCGGCGTGTCTTGGCATGGAAGCAATGAGGCCTGGTCAGTGGAGGGAGCTGGCACCACATTTGCGCGCACAAGTCACCTAATTCCCCGGAGGGGAGCAATGCTCTGTCATCACATTCAACCACATTCCAGATGTGTTCTATCGAGTTCAGATCCGGTGAGCCCGTCGGGCTAGCACATCAATTTTATGGGGTTCTAGGCGCTCCAGTCTGGAACCGAGCGACCGCTACGGTCGCAGGTTCGAATCCTGCCTCGGGTATGGATGTGTGTGATGTCCTTAGCTTAGTTAGGTTTAAGTAGTTCTAAGTTCTAGGGGACTGATGACCTCAGAAGTTAAGTCCCATAGTGCTCAGAGCCATTTGAACCTTCAAATTAGAATGTTTGTTCTCAAAATGAGTTCAACTGGGTTCACACACATTTTATTTTATCCGTTATTACTTTTATGTTGTAATTTCATGTACTGACACGTTCCGTGTCCTTGGAAATTTGCTCCTCAATTTGGTGCTACGGAACGAGACGTGTGAAATAAAACAAAAAAAGTAAAACGAGGCCGCTTATTAGGTTATCCTTCTGTTCCTCCACAGGATGACCACAGCACATACCAAGACTATACAAGAAATTTTTAATGCGCTGCTCAAAAGAATTAAGCGAATATGACTTTCATCATTTGTCATACGCCAGTGAGAGTGCTTTTCGTTGGATCCTAAGAGCTTCAATAGCGTGGATGCCTCCCGTCAACGTTTATCACTGCCTGTCACCTACGTGCCTCGTTCCGTATAAATCTAGGTAGGTCACACCGTGGTACGTGTGCGCATTCATCGATGAGAGCCTATGAGAGTTCTTGGAGAATGGAGCAGAATGACACGAACACGCCGATGGGGCTGAGGTCGGGACTCGCCGCCGGCCATTCGTGGGCGTGAGTAGTGTTTGGGTAGCTCAGATGGTAGAGCACTTGCCCGCGAAAGGCAAAGGTCCGGAGTTCGAGTCTCGGTCCGGCACACAGTTTTAATCTGCCAGGAAGTTTCATATCTGCGCACACTCCGCTGCAGAATGAAAATCTCATTCCGAATTTACGATAATTTTGCTAACGAAATTTCACCCTTGAAACGCCGGCTAAATCACGTGGGGCAAACAAGTAATTACGATTGTGGAAAGGGCCAAGGGAGTTGCGGTCGGATTCATTTCACAATTGTAATTTATTATCATTTAGTTCACAAATGCACTTTTGAAAGAATTAAATTTGCCTTGCGGCTGAAGGCCTCCATACAGAGGTTTTAGAATAAGTTCAATTTTGAAAGACATGACACACAGTTAAATTTCCGAATAAGATAAATCGTATACATATATGAGATCAGCATGCGCAGCGGCTCAAGGCCACCGGATTAAATCGTCAAAATTCCAAAAATGCTATGATGATTACTGAAGGCAAAAGGCCACAATGTTTTAAGATGCTGACAGGGCTGATTGCCCTCAAAGTACCCGAAGAGAGATAAACAAACGGAATAAGATCGCTGAAGGCTGCAAGGTTAAATACTGCAAATCAAGGAAAATATATTGCAACAATCGGTAAAACAATACAGTAAGTTTAAAATTTTCCTTTTGCTACACCAACAGCAGAAGGCCCACAATAACTTGTAAAATCTTTCAGAGGAAATTACAATAACCTTTCAAGAGCAGAAGGCGATAACGTTTGGACTTGAAGGAAACTCTGAAAACATGTTGCCACGGCTGAAGGCTCACAACTTAAAAATGTAAAATACAGTTAAATTAAAACAACATTAACACTGCCAAAGGGATATTTAAGAGAACGGCACTCAAGAATCTCCAGTGGATCGGTCTGCCCTCGTTCACTTGCCGACCGGTGTGACCGAGCGGTTCTAGGCACTTCAGTCCGGAACCGTGTGACCGCAACGGGCATGGATGTGTGTGATGTCCTTAGGTTAGTTAGGTTTATATAGTTCTAGGGGAATGATGACCTCAGATGTTAAGTCCGATAGCGCTCAGAGCCATTTGAACCATTTTTGAACCACACTCCTGACCTTGTGATATGGCGCATTATCTCGTACAAAAATGCCAATGCCGTCGGTAAACATGATCGTCCTGAACGGGTGCACGTTGTCTGCAACCAATGTGCGATACTCCGTGGCCGTCATGGTGCCTTGCACGAGCTTCACTGGAACCATGGATGCTCACTTGAATGTTCCCCAGAGCATAACGGAGCCGCCGTCAGCTTCTCTCCATCCCGCAGTACAGAAGTCAAGCAGCTGTCCCCTTCCATTAACTCTTTGAAGGGCAGGAAAAACTGTAACTAACCACCTACGTAGACGGTTTCGATGAGAGGTGGTCAGTGTGGCTAACCACATTAATATTCTCTCCCTTTACCGCTCAGGGGCAAGTAGCCTCTCTGCCAACCAGCTAATTGTTGCCTAAAATGCCGCTAGATGGCAGTGCAGGTCTTCTGCGTGAATTTCTGCCGCGTATTCAGAACAGTAGTTGATACTTCTTCATTGTTAGCACTGTTCTTGGAAGTAGCATGCAGTATTCTCTGTAGCTCTTCTTTATACGACTGTTTTTGGTGAGTAATTGCCTATATTTATGTGTTGAACACATATAAGTCTACGTGTAATGCAACTTTAAATTTAAGTAGAATTTTCCATGTTTTACTGACAAATTTCTGTGTGGTTGTTGCTGCTAACCACCGCCCTTCTGCTCCACCCAGTATATTTTCTTCGTCTCCATCGAATATGTCTACTCGAAAAGGAATAACTGAGGACGAATGTTACCGAATTTTATTTGAAGAAATTCCTTCTAGTGACAGCAGTGTTGACTGTGATGGCACTGATGGAAATGACCCCACATTCACGACTAGCTGTTCAAGTTCTAGTCTTGTGTGCAGTCGTGTGGTTCTAAATTTAACCAGTGGTCTTCGTGGAAAGAATCATAATATTTTCATGGACAATTATTTTACATCATATGATCTGTTCAAGGACCTAAAATCCAATGGTGTGTACGCTTGTGGAACAATAAATCCCAGAAGGAAAAACATACCAAAACTCAAGGAGGAAAAGGAACTGGAAAGAGGGAAATTCGATTACAAAATAAGCAATGATGGCATAGTAATCTATAGATGGAAAGATAACTGGGCAGTCAACTTGATTTCAACGTGTTATTCACCATCAGATGTGCCCACAGTAACTCGAAAAATGAAAGATGGAACAATAACCAATATCACTTGTCCAATTGTATTGAAAGACTACAATTCCAGTATGAACTATGTGGATAATTTTGACCGACTAAAGTCAGACTATGCTATTGACAGAAAAAGCAAGAAATGGTGGATGAGATTGTTTTTTCACTTTTTATACTGTTGTGTGACAAGCGCGTTCATTATGCACAAAGAAATCGAAATGGAGCAGTTATCCAATAAAGACTTGCGTCGAGAGGGTTACAAAATCGTGTTGGCTCCATAAATAGTTTCAGTGGCAGCTAATTTTGCTTCTGTATCCCAAAGTAGTATAGCAACCCAGTTCAAATCACACAAACCATATGTAGACGAAAGTATTCGCCACAAAAGCAGTAAACATCAACCAATTCACTCATCATCTAGAAATGCGCAGTTTGCAGTTCAAAAAAAATCCAGTGTGAACAGTGCGGATGTGTTCAGTGCGCAAAATACCTTTGTGTCTGAGAGCAGGCAAGAACTGTTTCAAGAGATACCACGAAAATTAGAGACTAGTTATTTCAAAGTTCAACCACCAAATATCGAATTTGTATACTGTAATGGGGTGGTGGTTACCTGTAGTGACCACATTTAATGTTAATATTTTGTTGTTGTTTAAGTGAATTTTTACAAACTCAATGTATAAAACATGTCAAGACAATAAAACAAATGTGTTACAAGTAAAATAAATTTGAAATTTGCAAATAAATTTTCTTGCCCCACTAGGGTAAATTTTAGTGGTGTTTACCTGCCCCTCAAAGAGTTAACATGATGAAGAAGGTGTCGGGATTCATCGCCCCGTGCAACGCTCTGCCACTAGGCCAACGTCCAGTGCCGATAGTCACGTGCTCATTTCAGTCGTAGTTGCCGATGTCGTGGTGTTAACATTGACACATGTGTAAGTTGCCGGCAGCGGAGGCCCATCATTACGAGCGTGCGGTGCACTGTGTGTCCAGACACACTTGTAATCTGGCCAGCATTAAAGTCTGATGTGACTTCCGCCACAGTTCGCCTCCTGTCCTGTTTTACCACTCTGCCCAGCCTACGACATACAACATCTGTCATGTGGGTTGGCCACCCAACCCAACGATGTCTGGGAGTGGTTTCATCTCGGTTTCGCCACGTGCTGAAGACACTCACCACAGCACTCCCCGAACACACGGCAAGTCATGTAGTTTCCAAAATGCTCTCACCGAACCTCCAGGCCATCACAATCTGCCCTCAATCAAACTCAGATACATTGCGCTCCCTCCCCATTCTACACACAGACAGTAAACTCACTGACACATGTACCGTGCATGTGTCTGACAGTGATCCATCGCCAGGCGACGCTGCTGTCCTGTGGACGGGCTTATACCGATAGTTCCGGCTAATCTGTGTATGTTAGTGAGTGACGGTTTGTCGACAGAACAGTTTAACCTAGTACTGCTCATGACAAACTCTTCACCAAGACTTGCGAGATTGCTCAAATGTTTCTTGTCCTATTTACAAAACAGGTTTTAGTACCAAATAAAATCATCTCAAGTACCTAATTTTCTTTATGAACAGTATAAACACTTGGTACTGAGGCTCAGCGCCTTGTATCACACTAATGTAACTTAGATACAGTAGCAGGTAGACAGCTTCATAAGGGAATCACGTCTCGCATGGCAGGTGCACTCGGATCCCGTAGCTAGCTGAAGATAGTTTCGGCTGTGGCAGAAATTGTTATGTATGAGGAGGAACTATGGGCTTCATGAAAAAAGGGTGATCTGGCTGATCACGAGGTGTGGCCATTAATTGCGCGCGTTCATCACGTGGGCTGACGTGAGGATCGATGAACTACACTTGACGGGATGTATCTGGAACATCTTAGGTGAATAGAAAGTTAGTAGACAGGAATACAATTAAATCATTAAAACTACGAACAACTTCAGTTGAAAAGACCACATAGATAATATTGTGGGGAAGGCGAGCCAAAGGTTGCGTTTCATTGGCAGGACACTTAGAAGATGCAACAAGTCCACTAAAGAGACAGCTTATACTAAACTCGTTCGTCCTATGTTAGAATATTGCTGCGCGGTGTGGGATCCTTGCCAGGTGGGGTTGACGGAGGACATCGAAAGGGTGCAAAAAAGGGCAGCTCGTTTTGTATTACACGTAATAGGGGAGAGAGTGTGGCAGATATGATACGCGAGTTGGGATGGAAGTCATTAAAGCAAAGACGTATTTCGTCGCTTCGAGATCTATTTACGAAATTTCAGTCACCAACTTTCTCTTCCGAATGCGAAAATAGTATTTTGAGCCCAACCTACGCAGGTAGGAATGATCATAAAAATAAAATAAGAGAAATCAGAGCTCGAACGGAAAGGTTTAGGTGTTCGTTTTTCCCGCGCGCTGTTCGGGAGTGGAATGGTAGAGAGATAGTATGATTGTGGTTCGATGAACCCTCTGCCAAGCTCTTAAATGTGAATTGCAGAGTAGTCATGTAGATGTAGATGTAGAAATACTTAGCTTTAATTCAGCATCAGCGGTGAACGTCGATCTTGACTTTTATACAATAATATTTGCAAGTGCAGTTAGAGACTGAACTGTGAATACTTCTTTATAACTCTGATTGCTTCTCACATATAGATCAACTGTCAATGCATAAACTGTATGTGGCGCCTGGCTAGGTCGTAGCTACTGACTTAGCTGAAGGCTATGCTGACCAGCGTCTCTGCAATTGAGATCTCTGAAGCTATAACGAGTGAACCATTCCTATTAAATTCGGGTGTAGAACTGGTCAATGCGCTAGCTTGTCTCGTAAGACCAGCCGTGTGGCGGCGCTCGGTCTGCTAGAGTCGACAGTGGCGACTCGCGGGTCCGATGTGTACTGACGGACCGCGGCCGGTTCGAAGCCTACAAACTAGCAAGTGTGGTGCCTTGTGGTGACTCCACAGAAATGTATAAGCATCTCGCTATGAAATTATCAAGTGGTTGAAACTGTATGTTTGGTAAACGAAACCGTGTTTATTGAGAGTATTGTTCAGAATTATTGTTAATTTCTTTAAGTCTTAGTGTGAACGATGATGTGACTGTGAAGTACTAAATAAATGAATATTTTTACGTATACGTTTCTGTGAGAATTGTGTACTGAGCAAATGAGTCATGCTCATGGGAAATTGTAAAGTTCAACTAGCCAGATCACGGAACCGAGAAAACAGGATACCTTTACGACAATACTGTTATTTGAAGAACGAGCTGTATTGATATTTGTGGACTTTATTTATTTTGATAAATTGTGCAAAAAAGGTATTAAGTTGTGTTAGTCAAAGGTTTAATACTAATATTGGATTGGTTACTCTGTATGTCAGCCAATCAGCGGACAGGGCGTTCGCAAGTAATTTGTGGGCTAAGAGGATTGCTTTGTGAAGCCCAAAGTTCAACAGCGACAATGTTCAGATATAAGGAACTCTGAATAAATGTGAAAATTTTACGGAATAATGGCTAAAACGTGAGCGTAAAGTGGTGTACGAGAACGTGCGAAAAAGACGAATACGTGAAATTCCAATTTTAATATGTAAACTGTGACTTTTGAATAACGAAAATCCGCATGGTGTCTTAAGCAAGCCGTGACCGCAAACTGAACATTGGTCAAATTGTGTAATACTGAAAGCGAGCATTCTGTGGCAGATAATCCATTTTGTAATCCTTTCTGGTATTACGTTTGTTTTGACACTTGTTGAAACTAGAACTTAAGATTAGCGTGCTCTTGGCACTGTTTTGGTATCAAACAAGTGTCAACATATCGAAGTTTTCACTCACAAACTACCTGTCAATTAATAGCTCACTTAATCTGATACTGAAAAACAGTTGTTGGATCGGATGGATTCGTCTGGTGCTACTGCACCTTTTCCAATAGAATGTTATTATTCGTTTTTAAAGGGGAAGGTGTGTGCACCGGAATGCGGAAGAAAAAATTCACCACAAGGTGAGTGGACACTTACTGTTGGGCGAAACGTAAGTAACCACGCCGTTGCAATACCACCTTGGCTAATTACACTGGTAGCCTCCTTTTTATTTACGTAATTACAGTTCACTTTAAATCTACCATAACCTCGGTTCGATGCCCGTTAGTTGAACTACTGATCCCTATCAAAAGCAATCGTTCGGTACTGTTAGCATTAATGCGCGATCGCGGTCAGAACTAAATCCCTTTCATAGGAGTAACAGAGGCCAACTGCTCATCTACACTGGAGTGCAAAATTAAAGCAACAAACAGAAATTTTGCAAGGCTGCGTTTATTTTACCACAAAACGGTACAAACAGATGATAGTGAAGTAGAAACAATGTAAAGAATACAGAACGTAATCAACTGCAACATGGATAACGATAGACAAAAATGTTTTTCGTTTTTTGTTTTGTTTTTGTTTTTTTTTAAGTTAACGGACTTCCACGCAGATTATGAAACTGGCTAATGTGCTTAGTGTGGGGTGTGACCACCTCTGGCACCAATGCAGTCTGCTGTGAATCATGTCACGAATCTCATGTTGAGGCAGCCTACTTCCTGCCGCCTTGGACAGTGGTTGGTGGATGCTGACGTGGTGCAACCTGTCTCCCTCGTGCACCCCCAGACATGCTCTGTGGGATTCAAATCGGGAGAGCGAGCAGGCGGCGACATGCGTGCAATATCTTCCGTTTCCAAAAAAAAACATCATTCACCCATTCTCTGTGAGGTCGAGCATTATCGTCTATCTGTACGAAGTCTGGGCCCGCAGCACCTCGCAACAACCAAGATCTTGCTGACTTACTCACACAATTTCATAAATAGGTGTTCGAGTGGTCAACATAATCGCTGCCCACACCATTAGCGATCCTCCTCGATATCGGTCCCTTTCCACAATGTTTGGATCACTGAATTGTGTTCCACTTGTCCTGCAATCGTGAATCCGTCGAGAAACACTCTCTAGACAAAATCGGGAGTCATCTGTGAGAAGAATATTATTTCTCCCGGCTAAAGATTTGGTCAAGTTGCTAAAGAACTCCAAGTTAACGTTGTGTTGTCTGTAAGTTGTGTAAGTGTCACTAAATCACAGTTCATATAACAGATTCTATACAACTATTGATTATGATTATGAAGGAAACAGTTATCTTCAGCAAAATGATCATTAAAACCACCGAATATCAGCCGCGCACAACACTGACGTATGTTACCTGAAAAAATATTCTTCGCAACTCGTGCGTAATTAATTTCGGCTCCATACATGTGCAAGAAAAGTTTGTTATATAGGTCGCGCTGTTTTTAAAGAACCAGTCTGATTCGAATTATTTTCATTAAAATGAGTTCGGGACCACCAGTGCACATTTATTTTTACACATTTTTATTAACTTCGGCATTTATGTCTGCAGAGTTGCGTAATTTTAATTTGCCGCCTAGATAATTGTTAAGATGGTGGCAGGCAATTGATAGAGACTTTCTATTGTTAGAGCAAATTTCCTTTTTATAGGATAGGTATTTGAAATGCTTATTAAACTTTACTTCCATATTGTGCACTATTTAGGCTAATTTTCATCATGCAAACCTTTGATACTTTCGGAAGAAACACAGATAAAAACGCTATCATCAATGGCTGCTCTGCTTGCAACGGAAAGAAATATTTAACAGAGACAATGCTTATTGAGAGAGGAATTAAAGTTACAAATAAATATTCACTCATATTTGTAATAATAGTGAACTCTATTCTCAAGTACTAATTAACAAATAATTACAATTTCTTAACAGACCTCAGTTTGATATGCGTCTTGCATCCGCAACCTACAAAAGCCAACCAACAAAAGGTAAAAACAAAGGAAGACAAACGCAGATCATAAAAGGAATTTACAATTACCATTGTCTTTGTATGACACAGATTGATATGTCCAATCACATCATAAAATATTATACACATAATTAATATTTATCATCGTTTTATTGCACTGTTTTATCATATGTCGGATAGTGTGGTGTGCTTACTGTAAGACCTTCGGTACACACACCATCAGATTATTTCACTTGTCGCTCTAACGAAGTAGGCGAGTGTCAGCAATATGTCTCGTGGTCTTATCGTGGCGTGTTTATATTCTGCCGTTAGGTCAGACGATAGAAATGCCACTTGCACGCTTAGAGTAGCAGATTGACGGTGACCAACTTGAAACACAACTTGATTAATTTTCACACACATTTATTAAAATAATAACAAGCATAAAAATTACTTAACTTGGTTCTGGATGCTATTTACAATAGACAATCTGAAGTCCCCTTGGTATTGGTACGTTAATCTTATTCTCACATATCTCTGATACTTGACAAAGTGTCTATACATTTATCATCATGGCTATTAGGCGCAGATTGAAACTTGACTACCCGCATCTCGTGGTCGTGCGGTAGCGTTCTCGCTTCCCACGCCCGGGTTCCCGGGTTCGATTCCCGGCGGGGTCAGGGACTTTCTCTGCCTCGTGATGGCTGGGTGTTGTGTGCTGTCCTTAGGTTAGTTAGGTTTAAGCAGTTCTAAGTTCTAGGGGACTGATGACCATAGATGTTAAGTCTCATAGTGCTCAGAGCCATTTGAACCATTTTTTTGAAACTTGACTATAGATTGGTACAGACTAATGCACACTGGTACAGACTGGTGCAGACAAATGCAGACTGACCAATCGGAGGACTGTACACTCGTTATAATACCTCGTGCGTTCATGTATCACTGCGCGAGTGTGATCCGCAAGGAGAAAAGGTTCTACGTTAGCAGCGGTCTCATTGGCTGCATTACATATTAATACGCGGATCGGCGGAAGCAGGATTTGGTCCGTCTCTATGGCAGCGCCTTCTCGTAGTGCGGAGACGGACGAGCGCTGCGCCTGCGCTGTTGTGCTTAGCGGGGCGCGCTCTAGTGGGAAAGTTGTGTACGCGCTGACTACGCGGGACTATGTACACAACAGATAGATAATGCTTATAACTGTTAAGAGGCATAATTTCCTCTCGTCGCACTGTAGCTAAAATGTATCTCGTGGATGTTACATGTGACACGCGGCCGGCCGCGTCCTGGTCTCCGGGATACAGTTCCCGTCGCTATAAACTGTCGCCTCATCCGAGAAACAACACAACGATTCACACTTAGGCAAAGGGCCACATCAGTTTGCGACTCTCCTACTTCTATTCTTCTGATGGCCCTCTACAGATGAGAGCCTGTAGGCGTCTTATTTGTGCCAGACTGCACCGTCTGTGACTGTGTACACAGAAACTGTGGATGTGGGGCTACACTGCAAACAGTACCCCGCTTGATATGTGCCCTGGCGTCATTGTTGGCGCGGTTGTTCGTTGATCGGAATGGCATCCTCCTTGAAGAACACGATCGCAGAGACATCTGTTGAAAGTTTGTATGATTATATCACGAATTAAACACAGGACGGGGAAATAGCAATTTGTTGCTTTAACCTTTGACATCAGTGTAGTAATAGTAGTAGTGTCACAAGCCCTGTGCTGGGACGGACTCCAAATCAAGTTATGGACTCCGCCTGAAGCTCGCCTTTGGATAGCAGTGGGAACCACTCTTCCTTTCACAGCAGGCTGAAACGCAAACGGCGGAATCCTCGCCTGTATAACTCCGTCAGCCGCGCACCCCCGCCTTGGCGGAGCTGACTCGGGTAGGGGGTGGAAGCTGCGGTACAGGCGAAGGGAGTGAGGGTGGGAGTGGGTGGGCGGTATTTGCGGACGAATTTCATTTCGGTAGAGCGGGGAAGAATCCGAGGCGAGCGACGCGGGCCACGTGTGTGCGCAGCGGCTGAGCACGTGGGCAAACAGCCCCGCAGTGCGCGCGCATACCCCGACTGCAGCTAGCGCCGTCGTTCTGAAGCTACAGCGAGACGGGAGGTGGGGGCCGGGGGACGAGCAGAAGACGCGTTTCTCGTCTTTCGTACACATTTCCGGTCTACGTTTTGCCATTCATACATTCACCAGCGAACTCGGCAATGCGCCGCAGTTGCTAAATATGAATTGGACTTGGCTATAAGTCCTAATCCCCACTCCTCTCTATGTGCTTATCCTCCCCCTCCTTGTCCATCCCCTACTCCTCCCCCTCTATTTCTGCATCACCTACTCCCACCTCTCTCTTCCCACCCCGCCGGCTGGAGTGGCCGAGCGGTTCTAGGCGCTACAGTCTGGAACCGCGTGACCGCTACAGTCGCAGGTTCGAATCCTGCATCGGGCATGGATGTATGTGATGATGTCCTTAGGTTAGTTAGGTTTAAGTAGTTCTAAGTTCTAGGGGACTGATGACCTCAAAAGTTAAGTCCCATAGTGCTCAGAGCCATTTGAACCTCTTCCCCCCCCCCCCCCCCCCCCCTTTGTAGTGGGACGCGAAATTGAAGCGTCACCCATCCACCAGTGTCAGCCCTGTTTGCAGGTGAATATAAGTTTAATTTAGCGTTTTGTTTATGTATTTTGTAACATTTGTAATGTTTGTGAAATATCTAAAGTTTTGTATTTATTTTTATGTTTTATGTACGGAGAGGGCGGCGCAACGAACGGAGACAGCACTTTCACTGCCGGGACCAGAGAGAAAATTGCTGGCCACTATACGTCGCGGGTCGACAGCTAAAGAGCAACAGAAGATCCTGAAACCGAGTTGTTGCGTCGCGCTTCTAAAAACTGAAAAAATAAGAATTTGTAATGTTTCTACAACAATGACGTCATAGAAAGTTTAATCATGTTGTAAATGTTCAGTCCTATCTTGTCAAGGCTCAGGGTCATGTCTATATGTAGTATATATGAAGATAATAAACTAGTGTATACTACAAAAGTTTAAATACGTGTTCCGAGAATTTATTTATGAAGAATTATATTAAGGAAGAAGGATTACTGATTTATTTGACAAGATTATTAATTTTTGACAACAGTCATCGCGATTTTGAGTCTTAAAAGTTTATTCAATGTGGTTTTAATATTTATTAAAGCAGATAACTTGCATTAATATAATTTCTGAGAAGAAACAAATGACATCTAAATTGAAAAAAGTTTGCGCAAACCAATTGGACTGAGTGACGTAATTCTGCGCATACGACTCAAATGATGATGTTTTAATTACAGTTTCGTTCAAGAACCATTCAGAGACAACGTTAAAAAGAGTTTAAATAATTTTGAAGTGTTTTGCAACTGACGTTGGTGACGAAGACTGCACATGGTCATATGTCAAAAGAAATCATTTATACAAAACGTACGTCGTTACGCTACACTTTCTGTGCCCATATGCTCCGCCCACGTCCCTCTGACTATGAGCCTTGTTATTGTTATTGCAAATGAAACCCTCATTAGGAACTGAAGTCGCCTAGCATGAATGGGTAAGTCGGTTGGGATCACTGGTATGAGAGATATGAAACTGATCTCTCCAGCTGCTGCACTTGTCAGGATAGCAATTTCGACGATTTTGAGTGGTTTTAATCTGCAAACCGGCAGGATTACAAAGTTTCGGACGATTCGGATTCCGTAGTAGCAATCTAATCACAAGCCCCTAAGCCACAAATACAACTTTCCTATTCTCTGAAAATCGACAGCGAGGAAGAAAGCAAATGAATTCATTGTTGTGTATAGCAGTTTTGTTCGAAGAAAAAATATATGTGGGACAAACGGTTTGTCTAATGGTTTAAATGCCCCGCTTATGTAGTTAACGCTGTCTGCGAGAGAGATTTTCACAACACAGCGGAGCACAGTGTTATCTCTCTCCCAGTTCGTTTCAATGCAAAACCTGTAAGTTGTTGTTTGAAAAAATATATAGCCTATGTCCACTGTTGTGTTGGCAGAAGAGCGATCACCGTGTTACTAGAGGAGGCCGAAATGCACGCGTTTTAGCTCACGCAGGCTGGCGTGAGGTCTGGAACATGACAAGGAATTAGAATTCAGAAAACGGACATAATTTGATACTTAACTTTAATCCATTAAGGATGAACGTCGCTCTTTACGGTACATGAGTCACAATATTATCTGTTCAGAATAAAGTGTTGAAGATAGTTCTTATAGTACTGAATATGGCGCCTTGCTAGGTCGTAGCAAATGACGTAGCTGAAGGCTATGCTAAACTGTCGTCTCTGCAAATGAAAGCGTGTGTAGAAAGTAAACCATCGCTAGCAAAGTCGTCAGTCCAACTGGGGCGAGTGCTAGGGAGTCTCTCTAGACCTGCCGTGTGGCGGCGCTCGGTCTGCAATCACTGATAGTTGTAATGACACATTCCGACACAGAGACATACAATACCTTAAAGGCTGCGCCAAAGATTTAAATTGAAAGCGATGTAGAATATAATCTCTGTAATGTGCACATTGGGTTCTCTTTTGTTTCATACTCCAAGAAGGGGCTAAGAGACACTTTCGATTGTTGCCTCGTGGAGGATGGACGTAATTTTTGGTGTGTGCGGAAAGGTAGCCATATTGTTAGTAATTATGGTTTGTACGACGAGCAGAGCAAGTCTTATTGTCTTGTGAATAAAAAATAGTGAGAAGTATCGAAGTGTTACGAAAATTATTTAAAGCAACGTAGCATTGTATTCCTTGGTTTCCACCGTCTTCGTGAAGTGAACCGATGCCGACTTAGGGAGATACACACGGCCAGCAAAGAGAAGAACATCGATGGCGACTAATGAATTAATATTGTGGCAGAAGGACGAATTCTACGTCTAAGGTGAGAACTCTGAATAAATCAACCATGACGTAGAGTTCAAAAATGTAATTAATCGGAATGTTAAATTATATTACAGGCAAATTTCAAGCAGCACTGAATTTGTCCGCATTTAAGCCAGTCAATACAATCCGTAAAAAAGCCTTTCAAAAATTCTGAAGTTACAGTTCCATGTCCATAATGTTTTCCTCATTTAAAAAAAACCCAATAAATTCAAATGTTTTTTATTTATTTCGCCACATAGTGGCGACACGCGGGTCTGACGTATGCTAACGGACAGCGGCCGATTTAAAGGCTACTACCTAGCAAGTGTGGTGTCTGGCGGTGACACCACATTCACCGAAATGTTTATTAGAGTGTCGGAGTATCTTTTAAGTTTGAAGTAAGTCGATCAAGATCTTTGTACTAAGATTTTTACTAGCCTAATGTAAAAATGTAAAGTAAACTGGTCAAGAATCTTGCGAGATTTTTGTAAGTACAACTTGTCTATATACAGGGTGTTTCAAAAATGACCGGTATATTTGAAACGGCAATAAAAACTAAACGAGCAGCGATAGAAATACACCGTTTGTTGCAATATGCTTGGGACAACAGTACATTTTCAGGCGGACAAACTTTCGAAATTACTGTAGTTACAATTTTCAACAACAGATGGCGCTGCAAGTGATGTGAAAGATATACAAGACAACGCAGTCTGTGGGTGCGCCATTCTGTACGTCGTCTTTCTGCTGTAAGCGTGTGCTGTTCACAACGTGCAAGTGTGCTGTAGACAACATGGTTTATTCCTTAGAACAGAGGATTTTTCTGGTGTTGGAATTCCACCGCCTAGAACACGGTGTTGTTGCAACAAGACGAAGTTTTCAACGGAGGTTTAATGTAACCAAAGGACCGAAAAGCGATACAATAAAGGATCTGTTTGAAAAATTTCTACGGACTGGGAACGTGACGGATGAACGTGCTGGAAAGGTAGGGCGACCGCATACGGCAACCACAGAGGGCAACGCGCAGCTAGTGCAGCAGGTGATCCGACAGCGGCCTCGGGTTTCCGTTCGCCGTGTTGCAGCTGCGGTCCAAATCACGCCAACGTCCACGTATCGTCTCATGCGCCAGAGTTTACACCTCTATCCATACAAAATTCAAACGCGGCAACCCCTCAGCGCCGCTACCATTGCTGCACGAGAGACATTCGCTAACGATATAATGCACAGGATTGATGACGGCGATATGCATGTGGGCAGCATTTGGTTTACTGACGAAGCTTATTTTTACCTGGATGGCTTCGTCAATAAACAGAACTGGCGCATATGGGGAACCGAAAAGCCCCATGTTGCAGTCCCATCGTCCCTGCATCCTCAAAAAGTACTGGTCTGGGCCGCCATTTCTTCCAAAGGAATCATTGGCCCATTTTTCAGATCCGAAACGATTACTGCATCACGCTATCTGGACATTCTTCGTGTTGTGACAGTGCCACGACATTCAAAAGTGCCGCTACGTTAGTACGCGAACACGGCGATAGAGGCGCTCCGCAGCTCGGCCGAGCGCGGGAGCGCCACCTGGTTATGAACGGCGCCGGCCGCATGTCACGGCCCGGCAGTCGAGTGACAGATACGGAGTTAGTAACATGTAACCCGCGAGTGTTTCTACTTTTGTATCTCCACGCACTTTATTAGTGATTAAAGGTTATAACACTTTTTGGCGACGAGGTCGGATATTTTTTTTTCCCCTGCGTTGTGGACTTGTGTGTTCGTGTCGGGGCAGACATGGAACAGCTTATGCAAGCGCTTATTGAACAACAAACACAGCTGACGGCTGCTATTCAGGCGCAACAAACACAGCTGACGGCTGCTATTCAGGCGTTGTCGACGTCGCTTACTCATCGTCTGTCTTCCTCTTCTCCGCCTCCGTTTCCTCCTTATGACGAGGCCGCTGAAGACTGGGAGGATTATGAGAAGCGTTTGCGGCAACACTTCTTGGCTTTCGGTGTTGTCGACGCTCCTATGTGTAAGTCGTTATTTCTATCTTGGATTTCCCCACGGATCTATCAGCTGTTATCTCAGTTAGCCCCTCTGCGGGAACCTGCCTCTCTGTCCTTCCAAGAAATGTGTGACTTATTGTCTAACTATTACCGAAAAAACACCCATGTCGTTGCCGCCCGCGTGGCTTTCTACCGGTGTCGTAAACAGCCCCATCAATCTTACCGGGCGTGGGCGGCGGAACTACACGGTCTGAGTCGGAAATGTCAGTTTGTCACGGACACTCATCATGAGTCTTACGCTGATTCAATGGTTCGGGACGCTATTTTACGGCTTGCTCCTGATAAAGAAGTTCGGCAACGTGCCTTACAATTGCCAAACCCGTCGTTGTCGGAAGTTCTCAGCATCGCTCAATCGTTTGAAGTGTCTCACGCTGCTGGTGCGCAAATAGACGCGTGGTGTGATGTAGGCGCTGTACACACCACTTTCGACGCAGACAATGTGCCTGTTTCACAGGAAAACGACGATGTGGCGGCGGTGCACTCGCGTCAACAACGTCGCGTTGGGCCGCCACGCTCGCAGCGAAAACAGCAACCACAGAAGCAGGCTCGTTCCGCCCTTCCTTCTTGTCCACGTTGTTTCGTACAGCATGACAGAGCCGCGTGTCCAAAACGTTGGGCCACGTGTAATTCATGTAGGAAAAAAGGCCACATTGCTTCTGTGTGTCAGTCCCCTAAAGTTCCTGTCGACGAGGACGAGGCATCGGATATGGATGTTAACTGTGTGCTTTCTCAAACGAATAAGTTGTTTGTTACTGTTCGTGTTCTGGATAAAGACATTCGCATGCAAGTGGACACTGGCTCTGCAGTAACTCTCATTAATTCTCGCACGTATTTGGAGTTAGGCTCCCCTTCCTTGTCTCCAGTTACGCGAAATCTACGAACTTATAATAAGCAGAAAATTCCTATCGTTGGCCAGTTTGATGCTTCCACTGCCTACAAGTCTGTTGTTCGGCCCCTCACGTTTTATGTGGTGGATCATGCGGGCACTGAAAACCTGTTCGGTTATGATGCTTTCCAGTTGTTCGGGTTTTCCATTGATGATGATGTGCACCTCATATCTGAGGACATTCCGTATCAACAGCTGGATGGCTTGTGTTCTGAATTCTCGTCCGTGTTCTCTGCGGGTCTGGGTCGGGCCAAGGATTTTGAAGCCCACATTACTCTTAAACCTACGGCTCGCCCTAAGTTTTTCCGGGCACGCCCTATTCCGATGGCGTTGCGTGCGCCTGTCAAAGCTGAGATAGACAGGTTAACAGCTTCGGAGATTCTCCTTCCTGTTACCTCCAGCGACTGGGCATCGCCCGTCGTGGTGGTTTCTAAACCAAACGGGAGTCTGCGATTGTGTGGTGATTTTAAAGCCACTGTCAATGCTCAAAGCCTCATTGACACTTATCCTCTTCCCCGTCCTGAGGAGTTATTTACCAAGCTCGCTGGGGGCCAGTTCTTTTCCAAACTTGACTTATCGGAGGCGTAACATCAGTTGCCGCTGGATGCATCTTCCAAGGAATTTCTCGTCATCAACACTCCTTGTGGGTTGTATCAGTACCAGCGGTTACCTTTTGGCGTCGCTAGCGCGCCGGCCATTTTTCAGCGGTTTTTGGAACAGCTCACGGCTTCCGTTCCCGGCTGCATCAACTACCTGGATGACATTGTTGTCACGGGGGCCTCCACTGAGGAGCACCTTCGCAATTTGCGTTCACTGTTTCGGGTTCTGCATTCAGCAGGGTTGAAGTGCAATCTGGACAAGTCTCAGTTCTTCCAACCCTCCATTGTGTATCTTGGTTTCCACTTGTCCCGTGAGGGTATACGTCCTCTACGACAGCACGTTGCGGCCATTACCGCTCTACCCCGGCCGTCTACGGTCAAAGAACTTCAGGCGTTTCTAGGCAAGGTTGCTTATTATCACAAATTCATTCCCTCCGCGGCGGCGGTGGCTCATCCTCTGCATCAGCTGTTACGCAAAAACGTTCCTTTCTGTTGGTCCGCCGAGTGTGAGCAGGCTTTTGTCCGCCTGAAGGCTCATTTGCAGTCGGCGCCTTGTCTTGCCACATTCCGTCCGGGTCAGCACTTGGTTCTGGCGACTGACGCGTCACAGTATGGCCTAGGGGCTGTTCTCGCCCATCGGTATGAGGATGGGTCGGAACGACCCATCGCCTACGCTTCCAAGACCCTCAACGATGCCCAACGGCGTTACTCACAAATAGAAAAGGAGGCGCTCGCTATCGTTTATGCTCTGAAAAAGTTCAGCGTTTTTTTGTATGGTTCTAAGTTTCACCTCATCACCGACCACAAGCCGCTGGTCTCTCTGTTCAGTCCCTTGGCGTCGCTTCCGGATAAGGCAGCTCACCGCCTGCAACGTTGGGCCTTATACTTGTCTCGTTTTCACTATGAGATTCACTATCGCCCCACGGCCCAGCACGCCAACGCTGACGCGTTGTCGCGTTTGCCGATGGGCCCCGACCCGGTTTTCGATCGCGATGAACTCCTCTGTTTCCACATTGATGAGGAAGAACGTCGTGCGGTCGAGGGTTTTCCACTTACAGGTTCGCAGGTCGCGTCGGCTACTGCGCGGGATCCGGTCCTGCGTCAGATGATTGGTTTTGTTCAGCGGGGTTGGCCGGACAGGACCAAGGGCCGGGCGTCGGATCCCCTTCGCAACTACCATGCCTTGCGCCTTCGTCTGTCTGTTCGTGAGGGTGTTGTTCTTCTGGCCACGGATGGCGCATCTCCACGGGTTGTGGTGCCCGCCTCTCTTCGCAAAGCTGTTCTCAAACTATTGCATGAGGGCCATTGGGGGATTTCTCGGACTAAGTCCCTGGCCCGCAGGCACGTTTATTGGCCCGGTATCGATTCGGACATCGCCCACATGGTCGCTGCGTGTGCTCAGTGTGTTCAACAACTGGCTGCGCCTCGTACTCTGCCCTCTCCGTGGCCTGATCCGGCGCAGCCGTGGGAACGGGTGCACGCTGATTTTGCCGGCCCCTTCCTCGGCACTTATTGGCTACTGTTGATTGACGCCTTCTCGAAGTTTCCGTTTGTTGTTCGCTGTCCGTCGCCCACCACTGCGGCGACGACGCTGGCTTTGTCAAAAATCTTTGCGCTAGAAGGTCTTCCATCCACGATTGTCACGGACAATGGCCCTCAGTTCTCTTCGCAGGCCTTCCGTGATTTTTGTACTGGACAAGGGATTCATCATGTTACAGCACCGCCCTTCCATCCGCAATCGAATGGGGAGGTCGAGCGCCTTGTCCGCACTTTCAAAAGCCAAATGAAAAAATTCCTTAGTGATTTTTCCACAGATGACGCTCTGTTGCAATTTCTGAGTTCTTATCGCTTCACGCCTCTGGGTGATCGCAGCCCTGCTGAACTCTTGCATGGCCGCCAACCGCGCACCCTACTGCATCTGCTTCACCCTGTCAGGCCTTGTACTGTGTCCCCTAGTGCGGGAAAATACCCGGTGGGCGCCGACGTGTGGGCACGGGGGTATGGATCTCGCCCTAAATGGATTCCAGGGGTGGTCCAGGCTCTTCGCGGCCGCCGGCTTTGTGAAATACGTACGGACGGCGGCATGGTTGTTCGCCATTACGACCAGATGCGCCCACGGGTGGTGACCACTCCGGTACCACCGCCCCTTCTTTCGTCTCCACCAGTCCGAGAAGCCAGTCCTGTCGCTGCTGCCGATCTTCCGGGCGTGTTGTTGCCGCCGCCGTCGCTACCGCTTCCGAGTACGCCGGAACCGGCCCCAGTCGCGACGCCGCCTTCTCCGGGACCCATCTCGCTGGAGCACACCCCCAGGTCCACGACACCTATGGATGCTGCTCCGGAGTTTTCACCCATCATCTCGTCCAGGAGGCACGTTCCACGCGCCAGCTTCCGTCCTGGACATTTTCGACCATACTCTCGTGTTTCTCCGCGGGATCTTCTCGGGACCTCCCAAGAGGCCATGGATGTCTCCGCACTGTCCGTGTCTCCACGAAAGTGAGCGTTTTTTTTTTTCAAGGGGGGGAAAGTGTTGTGACAGTGCCACGACATTCAAAAGTGCCGCTACGTTAGTACGCGAACACGGCGATAGAGGCGCTCCGCAGCTCGGCCGAGCGCGGGAGCGCCACCTGGTTATGAACGGCGCCGGCCGCATGTCACGGCCCGGCAGTCGAGTGACAGATACGGAGTTAGTAACATGTAACCCGCGAGTGTTTCTACTTTTGTATCTCCACGCACTTTATTAGTGATTAAAGGTTATAACACTTCGTGAATTTGTGGCGGAACAAACTGCCTTAGACGACACTGCGAACACCTCGTGGTTTATGCAAGATGGTGCCCGGCCACATCGCACGGCCGACGTCTTTAATTTCCTGAATGAATATTTCGATGATCGTGTGATTGCTTTGGGCTATCCGAAACATACAGGAGGCGGCGTGGATTGGCCTCCCTATTCGCCAGACATGAACCCCTGTGACTTCTTTCTGTGGGGACACTTGAAAGACCAGGTGTACCGCCAGAATCCAGAAACAATTGAACAGCTGAAGCAGTACATCTCATCTGCATGTGAAGCCATTCCGCCAGACACGTTGTCAAAGGTTTCGGGTAATTTCATTCAGAGACTACGCCATATTATTGCTACGCATGGTGGATATGTGGAAAATATCGTACTATAGAGTTTCCCAGACCGCAGCGCCATCTGTTGTTGAAAATTGTAACTACTGTAATTTCGAAAGTTTGTCTGCCTGAAAATGTACTGTTGTCGCAAGCATATTGCAACAAACGGTGTATTTCTATCGCTGCTCGTTTAGTTTTTATTGCCGTTTCAAATATACCGGTCATTTTTGAAACACCCTGTATATTACCTATATCTATAGATTTTAATTATACAATTATATGCCATAAGTATTAAAAAATATATGTAGCCTATGTCACTCTGAACGTTTATTAAAGTTCCATATACAAGTTTGAAGTTAATCATTCAAGAATTTTGTGAGATTTTTCCCTTTTATGTAATGGACATATATTCATATTTCATATATATGTAAAAATTACATAGCTTACTTTCATACGACTGTTTATTAGAGCGTACTGTAAATATTCGAAGTAAATCAGTCAAGAACTTTTCGAGATTTTAACCTATGTCTGTCTGAAGATTTATTAGAGCATCGTGTAAATGTATGAAGTAAATTGGTCAAGAACTTTTCCAGGTTTTTGCTTATAACGTTTCCCTCTGAAATAACACACATACAGTCGGGCACCAAAGTCTACATACACCCCTATTTTGTAGCGTGTTGCATGCAGCCTGGATGCAAAGACGTAGACGTGCCACTCTGTGCCTGCGTCCACGTCCACAATAACAGAAACTGAGATCTTCAGTCCGGTATCGTGCGCTGCAAGCGTGATAGATGCAACTGTACTTGCGGTACAGAAGTCAACATTCACTTCGGGTCTGTCGTTTGTTGCAAGAGAGACATTGCAGTGAACACAGTGCAAGTGCTGTGGGTTGTTAGTATAACAGACGTGTGTTGCAATACGTAATTCGATAGCATAACATGGATTCAAAAAGAACCGAAATCCCAGTGGAGGTGAGGAAAAATATTATTGAGCTCAGTGAAAAGGTCTTTTCACTACGGAAAGTTGGGGAAACTGTTAGGAGGAGCCATGAAAGTGGCAAAACCGTAATAAGAAATTACAGGGATCGAGGAAGTGTAGAAAACAAAGCCAGAGGTGGACGACCGCCAAAATTATCTAACAGGGAGCGCCGACACATCGTTAGAAAAGTGAATGCGGATCCCAGAATTACTGCTACAGAGATGGCATTAGATGTCGCAAGTACTAGTGGAAATAATGTTCATCCCATAGCAGTACGAAGACTGCTCCACAATCACGGATTTGAAAGTGGAACAGCAAGGAAGAAACCGTTCATAAGCAGGTTAAATGAAGAGAAGCGCCTGGAATTGGCAACTCTGGACCGAAATAAAGGTTCCACATTTTGGGATACAGTACTTCTCACGGATGAGAGTAAGTTTGACATCTTCCAGTGTGATGAACAGCAAAAGGTGTGGCGAGAAAGAAATGGAAGTTGGAAGAAGAGAAATATTGTCCCATCAGTAAACTATGGTGGTGGAAGCATTCTTGTGTGGGGTTGCATGTCTGGAGCTGGAGTTGGGAATTTGGTATTTGTTGAAGGTATTATGGACAAATGGAAGCATCTTACCAGAACAGACTGCGTGTTTCAGCATGACAATGACCCCAAGCATACGGCCAATGTCGTAAAAGAATGGCTACTTTACAATGTACTAAAATAGTTGAATTCGCCTCCCTAGTCACCAGACATTAACCTAATTGAACATCTTTGGTGAGAACTAAAGCGCAGGATAAAAACAATACGTCAAAAGCAGAGATGATTTAAAAGCAGCCTTAGTGAAAGAGTTGAATAACTTTACACTTGCGTACACACAAAAATTGGTGGAATGTATGCCTCGACGTCTTGAAGTTGTGATCGAAGCAGAAGATGGCAATACAAAATATTAAATTGGGCCTGAAAGTGAAGAACATCGCAGTGTATGTTTACTTTTGTACCACACCGCTGTTTCATTTGTATGCTCATGATGCCAGTATATGATATCATTATTAATTATGCAGTGTATATGCTCTTTTCAAGTTCATAACTTGTCTGTTTATGTCACAGAAAGTGATAACATAATATTTTCTTGATTGATTTTGACTTCAAGTGTTATTTTATGGTGTATATACGCTTGAGCGTCCGTCTGTATATTCATGTGCCACATATATTAAGAAAACATGTAGCCTATGTTCGTCTTAGCATTTATTAGACTATCGTTTGAAAATATAAGGTTATTCGGCGAAGAACTTTTCGAGATTTTTGGTAACAACGTTAAACATCGACTTACCTTTATGGAGCGGTATACAATGTGCCATAAATATTAAAAACGTACCTGGCCTATGTCCGTCCGAACTTGTGTTAGAGCATTGTGCAAAAATCTGGAGGAAAACGATCACAAATTTTTCGAGATTTCTGTTAAAACGATTCTGCATTATACCCACATCAAAAAAAGGTTTGCATCACCGCTGTTCTGAGAATTGCTGAAGAAAGACGTTAACTGCGGAAATTGTATCACAGACACAGTCTCTTTGACTGTTCAGATATGTCACTAAACGCGCCAAAAGATGTAAACAATAACGCATGAGCAGCGCCTATTAGACGGAGGGGGGCCGACAGCCGATCAGTTCCAGTCAATCGACCAGGAAGGAGGTACACGGCTCGTGTTGTCTGTAGTTCAAGCATACCTAGATGGTCAATACCGCGGTTCGATCGCGTCCAAATTGTTACTTTGTCCCAGTAAGGACTCTCAACAAGGGAAGTGTCCAAGCGTCTCGGAATGAAGCGAAGCGATGTTGTTTGGACATGGAGGAGATACAGAGATTCGGGAACTGTCGATGACATGCCTTACTCAGGCCGCCCAAGGGCTACTGTTGCAGTGGATGACCGCTACCTACCGATTATAGCTCGGACGAACCCTGACAACAACGCCACCATGTTGAATAATGCTTTTCGTGCAGCCACAGGACGTCGCGTTACGACTCAAACTGTGCACAATAGCCTGCATGATGCGCAACTTCACTCCCGACGTTCATGGCGAGGTCCATCTTTGTGACCAGGACACCATGCAGCGCGGTACAGATGGGCCCAACAACATGCCGAATGGACCGCTCAGGATTGGCATCATGTTGTCTTCACCGGTGAGTGTAGCACATGCCTTCAACCAGACAATGGTCCGAGACGTGTTTGGAATCAACCCGGTCTGGCTGAACCACTTAGACACACTGTCCACCGAGTGCAGCAAGATGGAAGTTCCCTACTGTTTTGAGGTGGCATTATGTGGTGCTGACGTACGCCGCTGTTGGAAGCCGCAGTAACGGTTGTACGATATGCCATCCTTCGACCAATAGTGCAACCATATCGGCAGCATATTGGCGAGTTATTCGTCTTCATGGACGAGATCTCGCGCCCCTATCGCGCACATCTTGTGAATGACTTCCTTCAGGATAACGACATCGCTCGACTATAGTGGCCAGCATGTTCTCCAGAACCCTATCGAACACGCCTTTGATAGATTGAAAATTGCTGTTTATGGACGACGTGACCCACCAACCACTCTGAGGGATCTACGCCGAATCGCCGTTGAGGAGTGGGACAATCTGAACCAACAGTGCCTTAATAAACTTGTGGATAGTATGTCACGACGAATACAGGCATGCATCAATGCAAGAGGACGGGCTACTGGGTATTAGAAGTACCGGTGTGTACAGCAGTCTGGACCAGCACCTCTGAAGGTCTCCCTCTATGGTGGTACAACACTCAACGTGTGGTTTTCGTAAGCAGTGAAAAGCCCGGAAATGATGTTTATGTTGCTCTCTGTGGAAGATGAGACGCGTCCACAAGGTACGACTGTGTGGTGTGGGTCTGGGCATGGGGAGTGATCAGCCCGTACTTTTTTTAAAACAGTGAGGGGAATTGCCGTCATTGTGAACGGCAACCGTTATCGAAATGTGGTTTCTGATTGGTTTTCCCCTTTTGTTGACGGAAATGACGAGTTTTGGTTTCAATAAGATGAGCGACATGCAACACATCCCGTGTAACGATTACCCTGCTGAATGAAAAGTTTCTCAAAAAATTATCTCTTTGCGCGGAAACCAGGAATGGCCTGCCAGATCATGCGATCTTCTGCCTTGTGACTTTTTCGTGGACATTTGTGAAATCAAAAGTGTTCGTGAACAAACCACAAATAATACACCAACTGAAGGATGAAACTAGACGGGTTACTGACGGCATCCCACCAGATGTTTGTGAACGTGTCGTCGAGAACTTCAACAAATGCATTGCCCGTTGCCGTGCGGCCTTGGGTGGTCCTATGGAGTACATAATTTTTCAAACATAAATGGGAGAAGTTACTTAATATGTGTATTAAAAAAATACATTTTCAATAAATTTTTGTGTAGCACTTCCGTATTCGCCCCTAATTCCTGGATACCCTCTACTTGATTCTGCTGCACCCAAGGTTACTTCCGCTTTCTGCTGAACGCTAGCCATCCAGTAAGACGTGTCGGCTTATTTTTGACTCGTTTCTATATGTCCGTGTTATTGCCAAGTCAGCAGAAATTGCTTTCCAGAGAAAACACATTTTGAAGAATGATACCCTTCATTTATTGTCTTCAAATACTGATCGAAACTTAACACTCTATCGATCGATTTTCTTTTTTTTCCCAGAGGTACAACGAATGAAACAAGCAGTATACAGAGGGGTCCAAAAAAATTTATCCACTGTTTAAAAATCCATGACTTGAAAACTAGTTGACGGAGTTGTTTCATTTTTGGCGAAAGTGCTGCTTAAAGTCCAGCTTAAAGATATCACTGTAGGTGTTTGAAGTAGTCACCATTAACATCCACACACAAACGATGCCGCCGAACTGCAGCACGAACTACTGACTGCAACGTGTTTAGTTGGATATTTGCACATGAATGTACGATGGATTCTCGAAGTTCATCCAATGAGCGTGGCTTTTGTCGATAAACGACGTCCTTTAGTGTTCTCCAAAGGTAAAAGTCCAGAGGAGTTAGGTCTGGGGAACGTGGTGGATAATTCACAGCACCTCTACGGCCTATCCATCTTCCTGGTAGATATTCGTCGAAATACGCCCTAACACGATTTTGGTAGTGGGCTGGGATACCATCTTGTTGAAAGTAAACTCTTCCGTCTTCGTACAAGTGTCGGATGGCAGGTAAAATGGATGTCTGAAGCTTCTGAAGGTACACCTCACCGGTAACTGTGCCGTCAAAGAAGAATGGCCCAATCAAGCTCCGGTAGGACAACCCACACCACACATTTACTCCTGGCAAATTCACGGCTTTGTCTACATGGACGTTCGGATTTTCGGCGGCCCAGTAGCTGCAATTGTGGCGATTTACTGTACCACTGAGTTTGAATTGTACCTCATGAGACCACACAGTCATCTCTGCAAATTCTTCATCGTTGCGCACCATGTTAGTAAACCATTCGCGGTACTCCATTCTACGATCTTGGTCGTCCTCGTTCATTGCGTGTAGCAATCGTGGGTTGTAGCACTTCCATTTTGTTCTCTTCGAAATTCACCACTTAAGCGACTCTCTCCAGTTTCACGGGCACACTGTCTCACAGACTTGTGTGGTGAGCGAGTAAATTTTTGTAACACACGACGGGAGTTAGCTGGACTTGTTACTGTTACAAAACAAAACAACACAATACAACGCTTGTGTGGCGACTGCCAGAACTACAAACCATTACACTACCAAAGATGAGACAACTCCGTCTATTAGTTTGCCAGTTATGGACTTTTAAACAGTGGATACATTTTTATGGACCCCTCTGTATAAGCAAGCCTTGTAGAAAGTGTAGTGTATCCTTCATTGGAGTTCATTCTGTCCTTCATTTCAGTCTCCAATATGGATGTCACAGTCCTATGAAAACTTGATACTCTGCGCATACAATTTTAAATACGTCATCAGCATAGTGAAAGACTCTTTCCATCAGAAGCAGCGCAGAGGTACGCAGCGTTAAACATTTACATCGATGTCAGCTAACCGGGACGAGCCGGCGACCTCTGCAATTTGCTGGGGATAATCTAGTCAGTATTATGCATGCATTATGCACGCATTTAATGCATCAGATGTCGGAACGACGGGCCAAGCCCTTACGCAAACATGAAAGTTTTATGCAGTTATAACAGGTCGTGCTGCTTTATTACGAATGGAGGAAAAATTCTGTTCCTAACATTATTACAAAAATAGCGTTGCTACACGAGTGAACAAGTATACTTTCGGTGTTTTGTATGTTAAGTGCATATATAGCAACTAAGAGGAAAACAAAAGAGAACACTCCATTGCGCATATGTTGGCCCAAGTGCAGATAGCAAAAATATTAATCTTAAAGAAGGGGTAAGCGAAAGAGGTCAACTGACTATTCTCATCGTCGACTTCAGCTGATGGTGCTGTCTGGAGACTGCTTAAGCCTCGGTCGAAAAAAATCATTTTAGTAAAATAACCATCGCGATCAAAACTGTTTCTCCCTGATTTTATATCTTCTTTTTAGACACAAAAATTTCTCTTGGCAACTTGGGGCAAATGGCACTGTGCAAGTTTTCGTTTACAGTTTGTATCTTGCCATCAGCGCACCTTGGCAGTCTGTGATGGACAGGTACTGTCTTGACCATAACGTCTTCACTCAGTGCTTGTGTTTCGAACACCTCCAATTCGTTATGGTGTCTAAGTGTAAACACTCCAGAGATGTGAAATACCCATTAAAATTTTCTTGAAAGAAATTGAAGTCTTGGCGTGAAGCCTCCCCTCAGGGAGAAAGAACTGTCAAGTTAATGGCTCTGAGCACTATGGGACTCAACTGCTGAGGTCATTAGTCCCCTAGAACTTAGAACTAGTTAAACCTAACTAACCTAAGGACATCACAAACATCCATGCCCGAGGCAGGATTCGAACCTGCGACCGTAGCGGTTCCAGACTGCAGCGCCTTTAACCGCACGGCCACTTTGGCCGGCTGTCAAGTTAATTTCCGGCCGGAATTGGATTATTGGAATAAGGTCAGCCACAGTGGTGAGCAGCTTATATTAATAGGTCGAAAAAGAATAACGAATCGATGGGTGAGGAGTTTTGCTCGGTGGAGGTATTGTCTGCACTGCGAAGAAACTGGTAAAGTACTGTATAGACACAGACCAGGAATACCTGCAGAGGTCGCCAGCTGCAAATCGGAACTGCTGCGTGTCTTCAGTATCATGTTGTTTGTCTTCATCTGGCGTTAACACCCAAATATCCAGATGTCGATAGAGTACCAACCGAAACTGCGATTTACACTGAAGAGCCAAAGAATTTCCTAATATCGAGCATGCAGAAGTGCCGCAACAAGACGTGGCATGAACTCGACTAATGTCTGAAGAAGTGCTGGAGAAACTTGACACCATGAACCCTGCAGGGCTGTCCATAAATCCGTAAGAGTACGACGGGGTGGAGATCTCTTGTGAAAAATGGTTCAAATGGCTCTGAGCACTATGGGACTTAACTTCTGAGGTCATCAGTCCCCTAGAACTTAGAACCACCTAAACCTAACCAACCTAAGGACATCACACACATCCATGCCCGAGGCAGGATTCGAACCTGCGACCGTAGCAGCAACGCGGTTCCGGACTGAAGTGCCTAGAAGCGCTCGGCCACAGCGGTCGGCCTCGCAGTTAGTAGCAATGTTCTTTTGACAGTCCGCTTTCGCTTCGTTACTTGAAAGAAGCAAACTTATTATGCCGGCCGAAGTGGCCGTGCGGTTCTAGGCGCTGCAGTCTGGAGCCGAACGACCGCTGCCATCGCAGATTCGAATCCTGCCTCGGGCATGGATGTGTGTGATGTCCTTAGGTTAGTTGGGTTTAATTAGTTCTAAGTTCTAGCCGACTGATGACCTCAGAAGTTAAATCGCATAGTGCTCAGAGCCATTTGCACCATTTATTGAGTACGTTTGTACATATAGGTATGGTGCTCCATCGGAATGTGCGACAGAACAGGCACAACTCGTGGTAAAGCAGTTGTGCATTTGTAGTTTCATAGAATAAACATAAAAAATGAGAACAGTAAAATAAAGGAACAATTGCATCACACGTGCCGAAATATTAATAGTTCCCTGAGCTCCGTAGCTCTAGTGTTACTTTTAATTAACGTTTACGACCGTTCTGTGGACGGCAGTACATAGTATGAACTACACTGAAGCGCCATAGAAACTGGTACAGGCATGCATATTCAAATACAAAGATATGTAAACATGCAGAATACGGCGCTGCGGTCAGCAACGCACAAATAAGACAAGTGTCTGGCACATTTGTAAGATCGGTTACTGTTGCTACAATAGCAGGTTATCAAGATTTCAGTGAGTTTGAACGTGGTGTTATAGTCGGCGCAGGAGCTATGGGACACAGTATCTCCGAGGTAGCGATGAAGTCGCAGGTTCGAATCCTGCCTCGGGCATGGATGTGTGTGATGTCCTTAGGTTAGTTAGGTTTAAGTAGTTCTAAGTTCTAGGGGGCTGATGACCTCAGACGTTTAGTGCTCAGAGCCATTTGAACCATTTTTGAACCGAGCAGCCAACATGTTTCCAGTCATCAACAGTCCAATGTCGGTGTTGACGGGCCCAGGCGAGGCGTAAACGTTGTATTGTGCAGTCATCAAGGGTACACGAGTGGGGGTTAGCACACTGGACCCGCATTCGGAAGGACGACGGTTCAATCCCGTCTCCAGCCATCCTGATTTAGGTTTCCCGTGATTTCCCTAAATCGTTTCAGGCAAATGCCGGGATGGTTCCTTTGAAAGGACACGGCCGATTTCATTCCCCATCCTTCCCTAACCCGAGCTTGCGCTCCGTCTCTAATGACCTCGTTGTCGACGGGACGTTAAACACTAACCTCCTTCCTAACCTAGACGAGTGGGACTTCGGCTCCGAAAGCCTATATCGATGATGTTTCGTTGAACGCTTCACACGCTGACACTTGTTGATGCCTCAGCATTGAAATCTGCAGTAATTTGCGGCAGGGTTGCACTTCTGTCACGTTGAACGATTCTCTTCAGTCGTCGTTGGTCCCGTTCTTGCAGGATCTTTTTCCGGCCGCAGTGATGTCGGAGATTCGATGTTTTACCGGTTTCCTGATATTCATGGTACACTCGTGAAATGGTCGTACGGGAAAATCCCCACTTCATCACTACCTCGGAGATACTGTGTCCCATAGCTCCTGCGCCGACTATAACACCACGTTCAAACTCACTGAAATCTTGATAACTTGCTATTATAGCAGCAATAACCGATCTTACAATTTTGCCAGACACCTATGTGCGTTGCTGACCGCAGCGACGTTATCTGAATGTTTACATATCTTTGTATTTGAATATGCACGCCTGTACCAGTTTCTTTGGCGCTTCAGTGTAGTTCATACTATGTGCTGCTGTCCACATAAAGGGTGTAAACGTTAATTAAAAGTAACACTAGAGCTACGGAGCTCAGGGAACTATTAACATTTCGGCACGCGCGTAGCAATTGTTCTTTTATTCTACTGTTCCCGTTGTTTATGTTTATTCTATGAAACTACAAATGCACAAGCTGCTTTACCACGAGTTGTGCCTGTTCTGTCGCACATTCCGATGGAACACCATACCTATATGTACAAACGTACTCAATAAATGGTGCAAATGGCTCTGAGCACTATGCGATTTAACTTCTGAGGTCATCAGTCGGCTAGAACTTAGAACTAATTAAACCCAACTAACCTAAGGACATCACACACATCCATGCCCGAGGCAGGATTCGAACCTGCGATGGCAGCGGTCGTTCGGCTCCAGACTGCAGCGCCTAGAACCGCACGGCCACTCCGGCCGGCATAATAAGTTTGCTACTTTCAAGTAACGAAGCGAAAGCGGACTGTCAAAAGAACATTGCTACAAACTGCGAGGCCGACCGCTGTGGCCGAGCGCTTCTAGGCGCTTCGGTCCGGAACCGCGTTGCTGCTACGGTCGCAGGTTCAAATCCTGCCTCGGGCATGGATGTGTGTGATGTCTTTGGGTTAGTTAGATTTAAGTAGTTTAAGTCTAGGGGACTGATGACTGATCCGTGGCGCGGACCTTGGGCGCAAGACGCGATCGATTATTCCTCTGGTTGAGGTTGGCACTGTGTGCGATCGCGAGCACCTCCTGTCAGAGCGGGTCCTAACGGGGAGTGAGTGCGAGTACGGGAGTCTGGGGCGGACAGCAGGGGAGAACGGACATTGCGGCCGCACTATGAGGCGGCAAGAGAGGAGTTGTGCACGGCCGAGAAGGGAGCGTTGAGCAAGGCGGCAGTCAGCATCGCTTTCCGGGGGACACAGAGTTGCGGCAGTCCAGCGAGCAGACACCAGCTCCGGGAGCAGTGCTCCGGTTTGTGGACGTGATGTGGGTCGTATTTTGGCGCAGTATACATTGCTTGGTACGCATCTGCTGCTCCCTTTATGCCCACGTGTGTCGTTCTGTCCGTATGTGCATTGAAAAGGTCACGATCCAGCTGGAACAGTGGCTTGTGCTTTACGTTCATGCACCCTGACTCGTTTTGCTGCAGGCAGCCGTAATTTGAGAGATTTTTTTTTTTCGTCGCGATTGTCGTAGCCCGGTGGTGCCTAGTATCCGAGAACAAGACAGCTAACGCGTGACCTGTTGTTTTGGGTTTTGGAGTACTGTTTGGGCAACCTAGTTATCACGCACACAAATGTATTGCTGCCGAGTGAGGTTAGTTCAAATGGTTCAAATGGCTCTGAGCACTATGGGACTTAACATCTATGGTCATCAGTCCCCTAGAACTTAGAACTACTTAAACCTAACTAACCTAAGGACAGCACACAACACCCAGTCATCACGAGGCAGAGAGAGTGAGGTTAGTCCTAATCTTGTGGGCTACCCTCTTTCAGTGACTGGCTCGTCTGCAAATTAATTAATTTAACCTTTGTGGTGTGTTGTTTTTTTTTTGCTTTCAATGGTGAATTTCTTGTCATTCATTTGTGTATGTTTCGCCGTTAATGATAACTGTGAGTAAGATAGCAAGGTCTTGAAGGGCTTGCGTATCGTGACTGTATTTTTGGCAACTGTTTAATTTGATTTCTTGTTTATCGGTCTGGTGAAAACTTATGCCAAGTTTACTAATTTCCGCCTGTGGTTCGGAAGTTGGTTTGAAGGTAAATCCGTGGGGAAATCTTTACTGCACCTAACTGTTAACTGATCTTGCGTGGAACTAATGCCATCATTAAATCGTTTCTTGTGTACTATAAATTGTATTACCGTAGACAAGGAAACAGGGCACATTCTGTGGTCGAGGCGTAGGCACGGTTGCTGCTTTGCGCGTGGCGTCTTGTCGCTCGCTATCATTTCCCGCGTTTGTACGGGCGGCGTGAGATTTGTTTGCTCGCGGTTGTATGTCCGCTAGTCAGCTGTGCCTGCTCCCGCTTCAGGGTGTGCTGTGTTTCGTAAGGCGTACGCCGACTTTCAGTCACTGTTATTCCTGTGTTGCTGTCGGTCGCTTACCGAAACGTTAGTCTGTTTTAGCACGGTGGCCACTGGGCCGTGACGATGTCGGTTGATGACCAGCGTTGGGGTGGCCGTCCGCTCTGAGTGGCTTCGGTCGCTTGGACTTGGCAGTTACCTTCTGGTTAAACAGATCTATTTGCAGTAAATTCCTAAGTAGTTTGTGAGAAAAGTTGTAACTCAGCTTTTCATGATTTTACACAATTCAAACATTTTGGTAAGGCATTTTCCTATCTATGTTTTATTTAAATGAGAATTATCTACTGGGGTTATTCACCTGTTGAAGCTTAACATAAAATTTGTAACTTAGCTTTCATGATTTTAGTTTAAGCATTCTTGTAAAGCAGTCTTTTATCTACGTTTTATTGATTGGTAATTATTTATTGATGTTATTCGCTGGTTGAAGGTTAACATATGTTTGTAACCAAGTTTATGTCCTTGCTTAATTGAGATTTGTTAAGAGCCTTTATTGTTGGAAAATCATTAAAGCTTGGGTGCTTGTGATTGTGAATACTGTTGTCTATGTTGTGGGTTACCGTTCCACTTCCACAGCCAAGCTGTCCTACCACCCAGTTCAATGACCTCAGATGTTAAGTCCCATAGTGGTTACAGCCAATTTGAACAGACAATGAAAAGCCTTTTTACATTGCAGGAAAATGTTCTTCTATACAACCATTTCACGCGTCAGCAATTAGAACAAATAGTTGTCAGTGCGACTTAACGCGGGTCGTTTGGCACACGAGATCTAGAAAACTGTCACTCACAGATGTTCCGTAGCTCTAGTGTTATTATTAATCATCGTTTAGGCGTGTTCCACTGTACGATATCACATACTACGAACTAAATAGGAGTTTTGGTTGATACTGTATCGACACACAACGTTTGGTACCGATCAGAGTCTAACATCTGGAGGTTTGTGTGTAAGAAAAAAATGGTTCAAATGGCTCTGAGCACTATGGGACTTAACTGCTGAGGTCATCAGTCCCCTAGAACGTAGGACGACTTAAACCTAACTAACCTAAGGACGTCACACACATCCATGCCCGAGGCAGGATTCGAACCTGCGACCGTAGCGGTCGCGCGGCTGCAGACTGTAGTGCCTAGAACCGCTCAGCCACCCCGGCCGGCTGTGTGTAAGACCGAAGCTTTAATATTAAGCTAGTTTGCCCTGTTTTGAAACACTTACCTGTGTTACTAAATGGCTAAAATAGTCGCCCACTCCCACTTGCCATAGTAGTAGCACCGATTCCCGTCAGGTCACAGGAATTAAGCGCTGTCGGGCTTGGCTAGCATTCAGATGGGTGAGCGTCCTGGTATGCCGAGAGCTGTTGCCAAGCGGGGTGCACTCAGCCTTTGTGAGGCCAACGGGGCACCTACTTGAGTGAGTAGTGGCAACCCAGGTCGCAAAAACTGACAACAGCCGGGAGAGCAGGGCATGGATGTGTGTGATGTCCTTAGGTTGGTTAGGTTTAAGTAGTTCTAAGTTCTAGGGGACTGATGACCTCAGCAGTTAAGTCCCATAGTGCTCAGAGCCATTTTGAACCGGGAGAGCAGTGTGCTGACCACATGTCCCTCCATATCCGCATCCAGTGTCAGCTATCATCTGAGGATGACACGGAGGTCGGTCGGTATCGCTGGGCCTCAGAGGGGTGTCTTAACGGAATTTGAGTTTTTGATTTGCAGTTGCACGTTGTCTACGTAACAGCTTCCAAATGGAACGAAAATTTGTTCATCACTGTTGTATATAATTTGAAAAATTTCATTTTCTCCACTGACTGTACGTTTATTAAAAATAATTAAGTGTTTCGAACAATGGCAAATGTTAGGCGAATGCTTCCTTGCAACCATCGTCAAAACCTTCCTCTCAGTATACTTCCCATTCGTTTGAGTCATATACCCTATATGGTTTCAGCTACTGTATCTTTTATACACAAAACGTGGTGTACTACGGCATTATTTTATCTCTGCACGATTACGAATTGTTATATTTTTTTGGAATGTAAAAATGTAGTTGTTTTGCCATGTGTAATCATTATGGTTCAAATGGCTCTGAGCACTATGGGACTTAACTTCTGAGGTCATCAGTCCCCTAGAACTTCGAACTACTTAAACCTAACTGACCTAAGGGCATCAAACACACCCATGCGCGAGGCAGGATTCGAACCTGCGACCGTAGCGGTCGCGCGGTTCCAGACTGTAGCGCCTAGAACCGCTCGACCACCCCGGCAGACTAATCATTATGCTTTTGTAAAACGTAGTTGCGTTTTTTTATGACGTTACGCACGTACGAGCCCCACACGGTACACACCATCCTATGAGGAAGACGTTATGTAACATGTTCATTGCTGTATTACGAAGCGTCTTCCTCGTGCTCAAATGTGCAGACGAGCTTTTTAATCAAAATATTTATGGCTGTTCTATTATGCGTGGTACACAATGACGTATTTGCTCTTTTTGAGGGGTTAGACCAGTGTAGAATTTTGAATTGTCTTCTAGCCTAATTTTTATTGCCTTAAAATCTTTCTTATAAGTTCTCTGTATTCTCTTCGACAGACGACGACATCTACTGCTGTGAGAGAGAGCAGAGCGAGGACGTGGCAGTTGACAGTGCTGGAGGCCACTGAAACCCCGTAGCACGGACAGTACGTGTAGGCTGTTGCACTCTGGTGGGAGAAAACAAATTCATAATAGCGTGCCTGACGAAAGAGCATCAGGAGCACAACAAGGCGAAAAGACATCTTTTTAGTGTGAAGGAATGCGTAAGTCAATAACACTGGTCGTGAGCTGACCTCTGATGAAACTGGAGCACCGTGACGTAGTGCTAATGATGTAGGAGCGGACGTGGAAACTTTGTGAAATTCTTCTGAAAGGGGTATGAGTTTCAGGCGATTGGGTGGAAGAGTCATAATCCGTGTAGTGGGAGGTAACTTTTTTGTAACAGCCGCTGGATTCGTTGCCTGAGTGGAAACGTGAACGCCTTTTGTCCAGCAGGGAGCGGGCGTACGGTGTGAGACAGACATTTCCCTGCGAGAACGGATCAAAGACACTTCCCTCTGCGGATCGTCCTAGCGACTTCCCTGGCGAGACACACAGTGGAGAATCTGGCGGTTAAATTTTGAGAAATGTTGATCTCGCCTTAAGAATCTCACCTTAAGAAGCCGTTTCTCAGTTTATCCGAGCCACGATACTTCACTTCTCTGTGGAATTTGATGCACACTAAAGTGCTTCTTTACAGAATGAAACCTGAGCCGTAGTGTTTGCGGACGGCATATTGTGTCCACTGCGTAAGTAGACAATTACAGTTACGTCTGGGGGAGGGGGTCTGTGTAGGATAAACTCCCCGTCGAAGCCTGTCATATGGGAACACTAGCCAGGGACACCTTCACTGCACCGGAGGATGCCTGTTTGAATCTACACCAGCAAGCGTATCGTGCGTGCGCGGCACTGTCGATTTAGGAAACAGTGTTGGGTGAGGAATATGCTGCAGCCTCCTACAGAAAGTTACACACATTATTCCACGTTTAGAAAATTCTGCAATAAGAATGGCGCATTGTCTGAAGAGAGTGCACGTTACGGGTGTCCTCCAGGTACAGTTCTCATGCAATAATAACAGGTGCATCACTGTGTGACAGCAAAATGGCGTAACAACTAGGAAGGTACTCCGAAGTTGGAGCAAATTGGACAGTACGAGTCTTGAGCGCAAAAGACTGAACTGCATACAGATTCACCTTGCTGGCAGTGTACAGACCTAATGCAATGTTGCAACCAGCTGCAGTGAAATGGTGCACACAATTTTACTGAGGCCACGTAGGCCTGCTTGGGAAGTCCACATCTTGCACCATGTGATATCCTTCTTTTCAGCAAACTAAAGGAAGGTCCTGAAGAAGCAAATGTTGCAGTGATGATGAATTTCACGCTACTCAACCGCATTTGCTAAAATTCGGTATGGAGCGTTGAGGCAGAACGTAGCCCACTTCAGAAAGTGTGTAGGACAATATATTCATTTATTTGAAGAGTATATCGCGAACTAGGGAAACATATTCACTCACTGAAAAACCGATTTATTCATTGACTTTTGAACTTTACCTATTGGCCAAAATGCTTTTATTGGTTGATACGTTCTGTGTAACACGATTCAACGTAATGAATACAATGCTCATATAATCCTCAACAAGAGTAACCAACACTAAGGTTATTAAATATGAAAGTTGTCTTTTACGTTTTCACGACTGAACCGCTGAACCGATTTCAATGAAACGTGATGTTGAGATAGCTGAGGAAACCAGACGCAACGGACAATTTATTGGTCGATAAACAGCTTAGATGAGAAGAGAACAAGACCTTCCGAAATGCGGTGCTACCGAAGAATGTTGAAGACTGGATGAGTCTATTACGTAACTAATGAGATAGTACTGATGAGAAATGGAGACAAGAAATTTGTGGTACAGCTTCACCAAAAGAAGGCATAGGTTGATAGAACACATTCTGAGACATCAAGGGATTACGTTTAGTACTGGAGGGAAATGTGGGGGTTAAAAATAGTAGAGAGAGACCAAGAGATGAATACAGTAAGCAGATTCAGAAGGATCTGGGTCGCAGTAGTTATTCGGAGATAAAGAGGCTTGCAAAGGATAAAGAAGCATGGAGAGCTGCATCAAACCAGTCTTTTGACTGAAGATAGCAACAACAATATTAACATGGATCATCCTTTGTCGTGGCATCTTATTTTACATCATTTACAACTCTTCCCACCTCAAGGGCAAGAGATTGCTCTGAACCTCTGTCCACTCCTCCTCCCTCAGTGATTTTTTACACATATTTCACGTTCATCTCCAGCGAATTTCGCCTTAGAGGTTCGTTTTCACACACTTCAATGTCCCTGTTGTCACATGTCCTAAAATATGTGCCGCACAGTGATATAATATTTCTGGTACATTCAATGACATATGTGAATGCTATTGCAAACTGTGTTAATTGTAAAGAAGTAATAAATTGAAACGTCATGATTCATGAGGCAATTTTATTGCATGAGGAGCGAGAACACAGTAAGCGATAAATTTTTGTCCTTGCATTATTTTGCGGGCGTCGTCAGCTAGAAAAAGTTTGATATAGGTTTGAAATTATGTGTAAAGTTAGTTGTAAATGGCTAAGAGCACTCACTCTCAAATGATAGAGGAATAAAGTCTTTGTAATTTTCGCGTGATGAGCTAGACTGCCTCATGACTTGTACAGAGTTGCTAACCTAATATTGTCTTACTGTTTTAAGACTTCGACTCTTAATGAGTGGATTATGAGAGCACTTTAAGTTTTGAAATGCGGTCAATACTTGCATGAAATACTGAAAATCAGGCAACCTGCAACTGGGACTGTGTGACTGGGAGATCGTTTTAGCAGTTTAGTAATGTAAATTATATTACATTATATTGTCCTATGATGTAGTGTGTACACTTTTTTGGTACTTGGCTGGGTTATTGTATTAATATTTATAATTAGATCTGAGGATGATTGATTTGGAATCGAAAACGGTCATTTTATGAAATGAAAGCAATCAAGGCGGAGAATGGAATCAGTTGTAATACTTATGCAGAACTACACAATCGGGCGGGGGGGGGGGGGGGGGGGGGAGAGAGATATATATCGCAAAGAGAGTTCCACAAGGTTCAGTTTTAGGTCCTTTCCTTTCCTATTTCTTAGATTTTGTGAATGACCTTCCACTAAACATTCGACAACCAAAATTGGTGCATTTTGCAGACGATGATAGTGTTACAGTAAATGCAATTAAAGAGAAAGCAACAGAAGAGTTGGTAAATGATATTTTCCAAACAATTATTAAGTGATTCTCTGGAAATGGACTCTGTACAGTCATACAAACAGTTGACGTAGCACATGAGAAGGAATCAGTAAAGAGGGTAGAATGCTTCAATTTCTTGGATGTGTTTATTGATGGAAAGTTGACCCGATGAAGCATATTACAGGGTTTCTCAAACAAGTTCAGCTATTTTTACTTGGCATAATTGCTAATCTTGGAGACAAACGAATCAACTTCCTGACATATTTTGCGTATTTTCACTCAATAATAACTTAAGGAATAATTTTCAAGGGTAACTCTTCACTTAGACAGAAAGTATTGACTGCTCAAAAGCAAGAAATAAAAATAATATGTGGTGTTCACCCACGGACATCACGTAGGTACCTCTCCAAGGAGCCAGACGTTTTAACTGCGCGGTCACAATGAGCACATTCGCTAATGAAATTCGTCATAAATAATCGACCACAATTTCAGAACAACGGTGATGTCGATACCTGTGACGTCGATACCTACGATTTTACCTTTATTGCCCATTATTAAAGCTGTCAGTGGGTCAGATAGGTGTTCAAAGTACAGTAACAAAAATATCCGGCCGTTTGCACAATAACATGAATCGTCTGACAACTAAAATCTAAAATAACTTCTGCTGGACATCTCCCATTCCATTGATGAATTTCTGCTTAAAAGCTGGTAGCCAGTAAAAAAAGATGTGTTGATTAATGTTAACACTAATGGCGTATACGTATCCTGTAAGATGACGCGTTCCACATTTTGATAAAAGAATCGTTCAAATGATCTATTGAACATGTATCTAACCTGAAGTCAAGACAAGATTAGGCTAACTACAGCGCCCATAGAGGCGCTTAATCAGTCATTCTTGCCCTCCGAAGTCACGACTGGAACGGGAATAAGCCTCCTCTAATAACCTCGATGGCGACGAGACGTTAAAGCCAGGAATAAGCCTCAAATCGTGGAACAACGGGAGTTACTCCCTGGCATGCAGTTGACAGGGCTTCTGCAGAATACAGCTGCAGATGAGGATGCAGAAGGAGACGTGCCTGGGTGGAGCATCTGCAGCGAGGAGCAGACACAGTGACGGAAGCCGTTTATGCAGGGCGGTGAGTGGGGAGTCGTGTCGTGTGTCTGGCGGTTCCCCGATACACCGCGCGCGCTATCCGCCCTCTCCCACAACGCGCGCTCGCTCTGAATAAAAGTTTACAAGACTTCCCTCAGAGAGACTTCCGCGCTCTCGGTTCCACAGCGGGGCGCGGTTTTCGCCCTCCAGATTATTTCATGCCGGCTGTTTACGGAGGCCTGAAACGCCTTTGAAGGAGCAGATCGACCAGGCATGAGAAACTATTACGGCACTAGATTTACAGTGATGTGACCTCTGAATGATTTTATGAGGCGTTCAGGTTTTCAATTGACCAGATGCCGTCTTACCTAACTGTACCCTTTTTTTTCGTTTTTACCCTCTGCAAATCTCTCTATCGCTGCACATGTCAATTTAGAGTGAACATAGCGATTACGAACGGTTTGCTAGGTAGTGATGCGTGCATTTTCCATTTGTTTAAGGCCGCTTCACAGACACAAGTGACGCGATAGCGCCATGACCGGCCCGTTATACCGCCGACGAGTATAATGCCTGCAATCCCAGTGGCGACGACGCAGAGCTGAAGATTACACTGTGGAATGCAATAGGAGCTGAAATAGAAAACATTGGTAAGTGCGTACTTGCATACTTCTGATTTTATATCAGTAAATACAACCAGCTAAGTAGAAGATCATTCATCTTGTGATGCAGTTCTTCTTGTTGTCTCCGTGCTTCCTAAGAAAATGGGATGAGAAGTTCCGCCTTCCGTTCGTAAATGCATAACAAACAGAAAATAAATTACGTTTTGCTGTTTGCAGATGACAAGTTGTATATTGTGTAGCAGAACAGCTACCAAAACAAGTGGACAATAATATCATGTAAGGTATGTTACTTATGATTACACCCACTTTCCGCCAAATAAGTTATAAATGCAACTTTTACATAATGTTGTAAACGATGCAAATGTTAATATGTTAACAACAAATTTACAGTTAAAAATAAAAATAGAACCCACTGACGATAGCACAGAAGTGCTGAAACATGTATGGGCGAAACAAAAAGAAAAAAGGTGTCTTGCATAAGGCGGAACTTCTCATCCCATAGAAGATCATTGTTTGTGAATGTAGGCTATAGCCGTAACATATTCTGTATGCCCCGACATCAGTAGCAGTATGGTTACATTTCGTATCTACAAGAGGCAACGAAGTTATGAAGAATTTCTTTTTGTAACTAAAGAATCCCCATCCCCCCTCCCCACGAAGCATGGACCTTGCTGTTGATGGGGAGGCTTGCGTGCCTCAGCGATACAAATACCTGCAATGCAGGTGCAACCACAATGGAGAGGCACCTCTGGAGAGGCCAGATAAACTAGTGGTTGCTGAAGAGGGGCAGCAGCCTTTTCAGTAGCTGCAGGGGCAACAGTCCGGATGACTGACTGATCTGGGCTTGTTATATGCACCAACGTGGCCTTGCTGTGCTAGTACTGCGAACAGCTGAAATCAAGGGGAAACTACAGCTCTACTGTACGAGTTGTGTAAATAGTTCCACGTAGTCAGCGCGTACACAACTTTCCCACTAGGGCGCGCCCCGCTAAGCATAACAGCGCAGGCGCACCGCTCGTCCGTCTCCGCAGTACGAGATGGCGCTGTCTTAGAGACGGACCAAATTCCGCTTCCGCCGATCCGCGTATTGATATGTAACGCAGCCAATGAGATTGCTGCTAACGTAGAACCTTTTCTCCTCGCGGATCACACTCGCGCAGTGATACCTGAACGTGTGAGGTATTGTACTGACTGTACAGACCTCCGATTAGTCAGTCTGCATTTGTCTGCACCAGTCTGTACCAGTCTGCATAAGTCTGTAGTCAAGTTTCGGTCTGCGCCCAATAAGATTATCATACTCTTGTACATAGCCATGAAGATAAATGTATAGACACTTTGTCAAGTATCAGAGATATGTGATAATAAGATTAACGTACCAAGACCAAAGGAACTTCAGATTGTCAATTATAAATAGCATCCAGAATCCAGTTAAGTAAGGTTTATGATTGTTATTATTTCAATAAATGTGTATGAAAATAATCAAGTTCTGTTTAAAGTTGATCACCGTCAATCTGCTACTCTAAGCGTGCAAGTGGCATTTCTATCGTCTGACCTAACGCCAGAAGATAAAGACGCCATGATAAGAACACGAGACGTATTGCTGACACTCGCCTACTTCGTTAGACCGACAAGTCAAATAATCTGATGGTGTGTGTACTGAAGGTCTTACAGTACGCATACCACAGTATGGTTAAATGGTGATGGCGTCATCTTGAGTAAAATATTCAAGAGGTAAAATAGTCCCCCATTCGGACTGCTCAGGAGGATGTCGTCATTATGAGAAACAAAACCGGCATTCTACGGATCAGACTGTGTAATGTTAGAGCTCTTAATTGGGCAGGTACGTTAGAAAACTAGAGGAATGTACTGGTTGAAATTAGACATGGTGGGAATTAAAAAATTGTTGAAATGGCTCTGAGCACTATGGGACTTCCGAGGTCATCAGTCACCTAGAACTTAGAGCTACTTAAACCTAACTGACCTAAGGACATCACACACGTCCATGCCCGAGGCAGGATTCGAACCTGCGAACGTAGATAGGGGGAACTAGTAAAGTTCGATGGCAAGAGGAACAGGACTTCTGGTCAGGTGAATTACAGGGTCATGGGCGACTGGAATTCAAGCGTAGGAAAAGGGAGAGAAGGAAACATAGTAGGTGAATAGGGATTGGGGCTAAGAAATGAAAGAGGAAGCCGTCTGGTAGAATTCTGCGCAGAGCATAACTTAATCATAGCTAACACTTGGTTTAAGAATCATAAGAGACGCTTGTATACATGTAAGAACCCTGGAGATACTAAAAGGTATCAGATAGATTATCTAATGGTAAGACAGAGATTTAGGAACCAGGTTTTAAATTATAAGACATTTCCAGGGGCAGATGTGGACTCTGACCACAATCTATTGGTTATGAACTGTAGAGTAAAACTGAAGAAACTGCAAAAAGATGGGAATTTAAGGAGATGGGGCCTGGATAAACTGAAAGAGCCAGAGGTTGTACAGAGTTTCAGGGAGAGCATAAGGGAACAACTGACAGGAATGGGGGAAAGAAATACAGTAGAAGAAGAATGGGTAACTTTGAGGGATAAAATAGTGAAGGCAGCAGAGGATCAAATAGGTAAAAAAACGAGGGCTAGTAGAAACCCTTGGGTAACAGAAGAAATATTGAATTTAACTGATGAAAGGAGAAAATATAAAAATGCAGTAAATGAAGCAGGCAAAAAGGAATACAAACGTCTCAAAAATGAGATCGATAGGAAGTGCAAAATGGCTAAGCAGGGATGGCTAGAGGACAAATGTAAGGATATAGAAGCTTATCTCACTAGGGGTAAGATAGATACTGCGTATAGGAAAATTAAAGACACCTTTGGAGAAAAGAGAACGACTTGCATGAATATCAAAAGCTCAGATGGAAACCCAGTTCTAAGCAAAGAAGGGAAAGCAGAAAGGTGGAAGGAGTATATAGAGGGTCTATACAAGGGCGATGTACTTGGGGACAATATTATGGAAATGGAAGAGGATGTAGATGAAGATGAAATGGGAGTAGCTCTAAGTTCTAGGGGACTGATGACCTCATATGTTAAGGGGGGTAGGACCTCAAACGGGCCGACTTGGAGCAGGAGAGGCACCACAGAACATTTTAATTTCCACTGTCTATACTTTTACAAGTAAATTCATAAAACTTTGTCAGCATGACCAGGAAGAATGCAGGATTCACACTGATATCAGCGAAAGTACAAAAACATAAAAAAATAAAAAAAATTTCGTGTGAAATTTCATCATTTTTTCACTTAGTATTGGCTACATTTGTTGCTATAGGAACACTTTCCTTCATAAGTAAGAGAGATTGTTCGATGAATTTTGCACAGCATACAAACAATACTTACAGGTGTCTGAAACTCTTAAATCTATTTATTTTATGGAAAACTGAATGAGCTCTTACGTTTTAAGCTTTATGTTTAGAAAAAAATTGTAGTTAATTCACTCAATTTTTACCACAGTTTTTAATAGATTTGGAATATTCTAGAGTTTCATACACCTGTAAGTATGGTTTGTATGCTGTGTAAAATTCATCAAAGAATCTCTCTTACTTGTGAAGAAAAATGTACCTATTGCAACAAATGCAGCCAATAGTAAATGAAAAAATGATGAAATTTCAAATGTAAAAAAAAGTTTTTTTATGTTTCTGAACTTCCACTGTTATGAGTGTGAATGCTGAATCCTTCCTGGTCATGCTGGCAAAGTTTTATGAATTTACTTGTAAAAGTATAGGCACTGGAAATTAAAATCTCCTGTGGTGCCTCTCCTGCTCCAAGTCGGCCCGTTTGACGTCCTACCCCCCGTAAATCCCATAGTGCTCAGAGCCATTTGAACCATTTTGAGATTTTGGTTGTTCTTGAGTGCAATTTCGTTTTAAGATTGTTGTTTCTACTGTGTATACCAGTGCTTCAGTACCACAAGCAGGAGCGCATGATGGTTTCTGCGTTGCAAGATCACTGCGGAGGCCACTCCGTAGGTAATGAGTGACACGTGTAGTAGTAGCTTTCGTGAACAACATTACTCCCCTCTTGAGTGTGGCGTTCAAACAATAATGCAGACATAACACTCGCAATCATATACAACCGCTCGCTCACGATAGATCTGTACCTACAGATTGGAAAATTGCGCAGGTTGCACCAGTGTTTAAGAAGGGTAGTAGGAGTAATCCATCGAACTACAGACCTATATCATTGACGTAGGTTTGCAGTAGGGTTTTGGAGCATATACTGTATTCAAACATTACGAATCACCTCGAAGGGAACGATCTATTGATACGTAATCAGCATGGTTTCAGGAAACATCGTTCTTGTGCAACGCAGCTATCTCTTTATTCGCACGAAGTAATGGCCGCTATCAACAGGGGATCTCAAGTTGATTCCGTATTTCTAGATTTCCGGAGAGCTTTTGACACCGTTCCTCACAAGCGACTTCTAATCAAGCTGCGGGCCTATGGGGTATCGTCTCAGTTGTGCGACTGGATTCGTGATTTCCTGTCAGGAAGGTCGCAGTTCGTAGTAATAGACGGCAAGTCATCGAGTAAAGTGATATCAGGTGTTCCCCAGGGAAGCGTCCTGGGACCTCTACTGTTCCTGATCTATATAAATGACCTGGGTGACAATCTGAGCAGTTCTCTTAGGTTGTTCGCAGATGATGCTGTAATTTACCGTCTAGTAAGGTCATCCGAAGACCAGTATCAGTTGCAAAGCGATTTAGAAAAGATTGCTGTATGGTGTGGCAGGTGGCAGTTGACGCTAAATAACGAAAAGTGTGAGGTGATCCACATGAGTTCCAAAAGAAATCCGTTGGAATTCGATTACTCGATAAATAGTACAATTCTCAAGGTTGTCAATTCAACTAAGCACCTGGGTGTAAAAATTACGAACAACTTCAGTTGGAAAGACCACATAGACAATATTGTGGGGAAGGTGAGCCAAAGGTTGCGTTTCATTGGAAGGACACTTAGAAGATGCAACAAGTCCACTAAAGAGACAGCTTACACTACACTCGTTCGTCCTCTGTTAGAATATTGCTACGCGGTGTGGGATCCTTACCAGGTGGGATTGACGGAGGACATCGAAAGGGTGCAAAAAAAGGGCAGCTCGTTTTGTATTATCACGTAATAGGGGAGAGAGTGTGGCAGATATGATACGCGAGTTGGGATGGAAGCCATCAAAGCAAAGACGTTTCTCGTCGCGGCGAGACCTATTTACGAAATTTCAGTCACCAACTTTCTCTTCCGAATGCGAAAATATTTTGTTGAGCCCAACCTACATAGGTAGGAATGATCATCAAAATAAAATAAGAGAAATCAGAGCTCGAACAGAAAGGTTTAGGTGTTCGTTTTTCCCGCGCTGTTCGGGAGTGGAATGGTAGAGAGATACTATGATTGTGGTTCGATGAACCCTCTACCAGGCACTTAAATATGAATTGCAGGTGTAGATGTAGATGCAGATGCACTTGTCCAGAGCGTACTCATGTCTGCTGTCAGTCACTGAAACCTACGCTGTCAAAGGTCTTTCAATCTCCTCCGAGTGTGCCTACTCTGGAACGCGCTGCTGGTCACGTGTCCACACGATCTTCTTAGCTCATTACTCCATGACGGACCGTTTCCTGCAGTGTGTCCCCATTTAGGAGACTCACTCTGCATATAGCGTGTGTCGCAATTAAGTTGTTTTTTTTTTTGTCATCAGTCTACTGACTGGTTTGATGCGGCCCGCCACGAATTCCTGTCCTGTGCTAACCTCTTCATCTCAGAGTAGCACTTGCAACCTACGTCCTCAATTATTTGCTTGACGTATTCCAATCTCTGTCTTCCTCTACAGTTTTTGCCCTCTACAGCTCCCTCTAGTACCATGAAAGTCATTCCCTCATGTCTTAGCAGATGTCCTATCATCCTGTCCCTTCTCCTTATCAGTGTTTTCCACATATTCCTTTCCTCTCCGATTCTGCGTAGAACCTCCGCATTCCTTACCTTATCAGTCCACCTAATTTTCAACATTCGTCTATAGCACCACATCTCAAATGCTTCGATTCTCTTCTGTTCCGGTTTTCCCACAGTCCATGTTTCACTACCATACAATGCTGTACTCCAGACGTACATCCTCAGAAATTTCTTCCTCAAATTAAGGCCGGTATTTGATATTAGTAGACTTATCTTGGCCAGAAATGCCTTTTTTTGCCATAGCGAGTCTGCTTTTGATGCCCTCCTTGCTTCGTCCGTCATTGGTTATTTTACTGCCTAGGTAGCAGAATTCCTTAACTTCATTGACTTCGTGACCATCAATCCTGATGTTAAGTTTCTCGCTGTTCTCATTTCTACTACTTCTCATTACCTTCGTCTTTCTCCGATTTACTCTCAAACCATACTGTGTACTCATTAGACTGTTCATTCCGTTCAGCAGATCATTTAATTCTTCTTCACTTTCACTCAGGATAGCAATGTCATCAGCGAATCGTATCGTTGATATCCTTCCACCTTGTATTTTAAGTCCACTCCTGAGCCTTTCTTTTATTTCCGTCATTGCTTCCTCGATGTACAGATTGAAGAGTAGGGGCGAAAGGCTACAGCCTTGTCTTACACCCTTCTTAATACGAGCACTTCGTTCTTGATCGTCCACTCTTATTATTCCCTCTTGGTTGTTGTACATATTGTATATGACTCGTCTCTCCCTATAGCTTACCCCTACTTTTTTCAGAATCTCGAACAGCTTGCGCCATTTTATATTGTCGAACGCTTTTTCCAGGTCGCAATTAATAGTGAATCTGATACTGCAGAAAGTGACCCGTCTCTAGGTATCGATATCAGAGCCTCGCTACGACTGCGCTGTGGCGGTCGTTATCTGCGGCCGACGTGGGAGTGCACGCACATCGGCTGCTGCGGGGGGGTATTTGAACGATGTGCTTGTGTCGAGCAGCACACTACTGACGCTGTATGCGAACGTTACGGGTTTGTTTTTGCTGCCCATTCGCATTACCATAGACATACGGGATATAAAAATCAAAAAGCTGGCATACTATGCTTACTTTCATTCCATGATGTCATATGGGATTATTTTTTGGGGCAATTCATCAAGCCAAGCTAAAGTTTTCCGGGCACAAAAACGTGCAGTAAGAGTTATGTGTGGTGTAAACTCAAGAACATCTTGCAGAAGCCTGTTTACGGAACTAGGAATACTAACTACTGCTTCCCAATATATTTATTCCTTAATGAAATTTGTCATTAAAAATATATCACCTTTTCAAACCAACAGCTCAATTCATGGAATCAGTACTAGAAATAAGAATAATCTTCACAAGGATTTAGAGTCACTTAGTCTTGTACAAAAAGGTGTGCATTATTCAGGAACACACATTTTCAATAAATAAAAAGCTTAACAACCAATGAAATTCAGTTTAAGAGAAGCCTAAAGGATTTATTGGTGGCCAATTCCTTTACTCCATTGTTGAATTTATTCAGTAGAATCAACTGATTTTTATATATATATATATATATATATATATATATATATATATATATATATATATATATATATATATACACTCCTGGAAATTGAAATAAGAACACCGTGAATTCATTGTCCCAGGAAGGAGAAACTTTATTGACACATTCCTGGGGTCAGATACATCACATGATCACACTGACAGAACCACAGGCACATAGACACAGGCAACAGAGCTTGCACAATGTCGGCACTAGTACAGTGTATATCCACCTTTCGCAGCAATGCAGGCTGCTATTCTCCCATGGAGACGATCGTAGAGATGCTGGATGTAGTCCTGTGGAACGGCTTGCCATGCCATTTCCACCTGGCGCCTCAGTTGGACCAGCGTTCGTGCTGGACGTGCAGACCGCGTGAGACGACGCTTCATCCAGTCCCAAACATGCTCAATGGGAGACAGATCCGGAGATCTTGCTGGCCAGGGTAGTTGACTTACACCTTCTAGAGCACGTTGGGTGGCACGGGATACATGCGGACGTGCATTGTCCTGTTGGAACAGCAAGTTCTCTTGCCGGTCTAGGAATGGTAGAACGATGGGTTCGATGACGGTTTGGATGTACCGTGCACAATTCAGTGTCCCCTCGACGATCACCAGTGGTGTACGGCCAGTGTAGGAGATCGCTCCCCACACCATGATGCCGGGTGTTGGCCCTGTGTGCCTCGGTCGTATGCAATCGTGATTGTGGCGCTCACCTGCACGGCGCCAAACACGCATACGACCATCATTGGCACCAAGGCAGAAGCAACTCTCATCGCTGAAGACGACACGTCTCCATTCGTCCCTCCATTCACGCCTGTCGCGACACCACTGGAGGCGGGCTGCACGATGTTGGGGCGTGAGCGGAAGACGGCCTAACGGTGTGCGGGACCGTAGCCCAGCTTCATGGAGACGGTTGCGAATGGTCCTCGCCGATACCCCAGGAGCAACAGTGTCCCTAATTTGCTGGGAAGTGGTGGTGCGGTCCCCTACGGCACTGCGTAGGATCCTACGGTCTTGGCGTGCATCCGTGCGTCGCTGCGGTCCGGTCCCAGGTCGACGGGCACGTGCACCTTCCGCCGACCACTGGCGACAACATCGATGTACTGTGGAGACCTCACGCCCCACGTGTTGAGCAATTCGGCGGTACGTCCACCCGGCCTCCCGCATGCCCACTATACGCCCTCGCTCAAAGTCCGTCAACTGCACATACGGTTCACGTCCACGCTGTCGCGGCATGCTACCTGTGTTAAAGACTACGATGGAGCTCCGTATGCCACGGCAAACTGGCTGACACTGACGGCGGCGGTGCACAAATGCTGCGCAGCTAGCGCCATTCGACGGCCAACACCGCGGTTCCTGGTGTGTCCGCTGTGCCGTGCGTGTGATCATTGCTTGTACAGCCCTCTCGCAGTGTCCGGAGCAAGTATGGTGGGTCTGACACACCGGTGTCAATGTGTTCTTTTTTCCATTTCCGGGAGTGTATATATTCTGCACGACTTCAGTGCAGTAATGTGTTCATTGTAAATAAGTATTTAGTAGTTGTATTACACGTTTATTACCTTATAAATAAATAAGAAACTATTTTATTTTAAGTTAAATGCATTATTATTTGTAAAATGATTCTTTCATATAGTGTTCATTAAAAAATGACGACCATGCCACTTGGGACCTGTGGAATGGTACATTAGCTTGTTTGTTTGAGTTGTAAATATTTGTCATGTATTGTTGTTTTTCTGACATGTTCTACATCCTGGAGGACCTCCTCACTACGGATCAACTGGAATGAAAGCAAATCCAATCTAATCTAATATGTTTTTCTACATTTACAGCCAGCCGGCGTTCATCACACCAACTAGATATTTTGTCTAAGTCATCTTGCATCCTCCTACGATCACTCACCTTCGACATCTTTTTGTATAAAGAAAATAGTAGCGGGTCAGTTACAATCCTGACGATATCCTTGTCTGTGATGAACACTCGCCGCCGAGGACAACGTACTGGTTTCTATTACTTTAGTCTTCGAGCCACTCACACGTCTGGGAACCTGTCCCTTACAGTTCTATCTTCGTTAAACGTGTGCAGTGGGGCACGGTGTCAAATGCTTTCTGGGAATCTGGAAATATGGTATCTGCCTGCTTTCCTTTATCCACAGTTCGCAGGATATCATTTGATAGAAGAATTAGCCGAATTTCGCAAGAACAATGCTCTCTAAAAACGTGCTATTTGTAAGCATAAACTTCTCTGTCTCAAGAAAATGTATTATATTCGAACTGAGTTTGTAATTTTGCGGATATGTTATTTTACCTTCCTTATATACGGGGTGTTCAAAAAGTCTCTCCGCAGTGCCGTATGCTTGTTAGCCGCGTGTGCCGTATGATTGTTCGCCTGCCTGGTTACTTCCCTTCAAGTGGTCTCTCCCAACATTCCATTGTTTCGTTTATCTCAGCCAGCGTCAGTAGTGTCGTTGGTGTGTGTCGTTACGTGTTGACGTGAACGTTTAAGTTCAGTTCCTTTGTTCGTTTCTTTCGTTTTTCTCACTGCTAAAACGCTAACCATTGAAGAACGTGTGTTTTTAGTCGAACAAGGGTTCAAAGCTGGCCGTAAATACACAGTTTCAGTTCGTCAAACATTTAATTCATTTTTCCCGGAGACAACACTCCCTCATGGCGATACTGTGCGAGATTTGATTAACAAATTTCGAAGTACCGGTTCAGTGACAGATGCACCGGGAAGGGGTCGTCCTAGCCTTTTGTCTGAGGATAAACTACTTGATATTTTCGATAAAATGTCCATGAGTCCGAACAAGTCAGTAAGAAAACTGGCCCAGGAAATTGATGTTAATGTCGGAACGGGTCACGCAGCTGTAAGCAAAAAATTAGAACTTTTCCCATACAAAGTGACAGTCGTGCAAGAACTGAAAAATACTGATCATGGCAAGACACTGCATTATTGTCAATGGTTCAAAAATTTCGTTCAACGAAATGGAAGGGATATTCTTAGTGAAACGTTTTCCACTGATGAGGCGTGGCTTCATTTATCGGGGTACGTGAACTCGTGAAATTCTCATGTGTGGAGTACTGCGAATCCATCGTGTATTCATGAGGAACCACTTCATTCTGTGAAAATAGGAGTTTGGATTGCAATTTCTAGACGTCCCATATTTTTCAACGAAACAATAAACGCACAACGATGCTGCAGTGATATTCTGTACCCACTCATAGGAGAACAAGATGGTGCAACCGCGCATACAGCTCGCGTTTCAATGTCACTGCTTGCTGATGTTTTTTGGTGATCGTATAATTTCACAGAGACTATGGCCTCCACGATCGCCTGATCTAACACCACCTGACTTTTTCTTCTGGGGTGCAGCGAAAGCAACTGTCTATAAAAAACCGTCCAAAATCCATCGATGAATTGAAAACTGCAACATCCACTTTCACTGCTTCTGTTACTGAAGAAATGTTACAGCTTGTGTTTGGAAACATGATTACACGAATTGAATTGTGTATTCAACAACAGGGGGGATACGTTCAACATTTAATGTAAAAATTTGTAAGTGGAAATGAATATTCAATAAATTAATAACTTGTATTTCACTGAGTTTCAATAAATGGGTCAAAAAATGGTTCAAATGGCTTTGAGCACTATGGGACTTAACATCTGAGGTCATCAGTCCCCTAGAACTTAGAACTACTTAAACCTAACTAACCTAAGGACATCACACACATCCATGCCCAAGGCAGGATTCGAGCCTTCGACCGTAGCGGTCGCGCGGTTCCAGACTGAAGCGCCTAGAACCGCTTGGCCAGCAACGACCGGCTTACTGAGTTTCGTTTCGGTTTATTCACTGCGGAGAGCCTTTTGAACACCCGCACAAGCGTCGCCTGCGCTTTTCTCCAGTCGCTTATGAATTTGCGCTCGGCGAGAGAAGCACCTTTTTTTCCTGTCTTCATCTATCACCCTTCACTAGTCAACGAGTGACTGAATGGAAGCCTTAGACCCGCTCAGAGATTTTACATAGGACCATAATACACTCGGGTTTTCGGCTATATCTTCTTCTAAAGTCCGGTGGTGGCTGGTAGTTCTTGCATGCTTCGTGCACTACGCAACTACCTGCTTACAAGCTTACCACCGAACAGTATGTCCATAATGGCCCACTATCATTTCAAAGAATCAAAACTTGGTAAAGTATTAAAGAATCGTGGTTCGTTGTAATACTTTTACAGTTCTTAATGTGTTGTCTTCCTTTGTTCTTTCTAGCAGATTTGACTTCAGAGTGACGACAGACCAGAAGAAGGCACAATATTTCATCTCGTCCCGAAAACCCACACAGCACATGTTAACACATTCTTGAAAGCCTGAAACCTAACGTCTGGTGTGGCATAATGCATGGTAGAGTGGTTGGCCTCTTCCTCGTCGCAGAGAAAACCTTAATCTGAAATATTTACCTGTACATGCTGCAGCAGATCCTGCTACAACAGATCAAAGAGCTGCAGCCGTCCATCATCTTCTAGCACGATGGTGCACCCACACATTGGAGTCTGAAAGTGCAGGATGTGCTCAATGGCACATTTGCTGAGAGGTGGATGGGTCGTGATTGCGCCATCGCATGGACCCCGCCCTCTGCCATGATCACGCCATTAGATTTCTTTTTGTGCGGTTACGTCTAAGAGTGACGAGTGGAGCACACTTTGAAATTCATGAATAACAGGGAAAAAAACTTTGTGAGCTGCTAAACGTTTTACAACAAACCTCGATGAATGAAATTTTCACTCTACAGAGGAGTATGCGCTGATATGAAACTGCAAGGTTCGCAGGAGAGCTACTGTGAAGTTTGAAAGGTAGGAGACGAGGTACTGGCGGAATTAAATCTGAGAGTACGGGGCGTGAGTCGTGCTTGGGTAGCTCAGTTGGTAGAGCACTTGCCCGCGAAAAGCAAAGGTCCCCAATTCGAGTCTCGGTCCGACACACAGTTTTAATCTGCCAGGAAGTTTCAAACCTCGATGATTTGTCTCTCATAATTTTCGAGTCACGATTTTTTTAATGAATTTTTTTAATGTGTGGACGCTACTACAGCTTTTGGCTAACGCTCTCCATGTCAGATTTCCCGCCGAGCTAATACAGTAGCAGATCACAACGCGCTTGCCTCTGGTGTAGCCCACAAACGGCAGAATGCGTTATGTCTGCCACTATCTGACGCAACCATCGACGTTTAAGCCCCGTGTTAGCACAACGCGTTGCGTGCTGCGGGACTTATCTTCAAAGCGTATCGCTCGCTGCCCCACGTTACACGCTCACAAAGTTACCTGCTGCGTCGTTTTCACACTAATCTCCAACCCCGCGTCTCTCAACAGGTGCCTACGATCGATAAACAGCTGAGCGGAGCGACTGGTCGTAAGCAAATTATGTAAAACTTACGTCTGCTAACCCCATTACGCAGTAATCTAATCCCGCGTCCGGCCATCCTGATTTAGGTTTTCCGTGATTTCCCTAAATCGCTCCAGGCAAATGCCGGGATGGTTCCCCTGAAAGGGCACGGCCGACTTCCTTCCCTAATCCGATGAGACCGATGACCACGCTGTCTGGTCTCCTTCCCCAAACAACCAACCAACCAGTAATGTGACAGACATGTGCCTAATCAGGTTTTCAGTGTTGAATACGTGTAGCAATACACTTCGCCCGCAGGGAATCTGACAGAAGCGTTCTTAGCACAAACTGTGAGAAAAGTTTCACGCGCTGAGAGCAGCATATGTTCGTACGTGAATCAGCCAGAAGCTGAAGCCAAACGCGTTCACTGAACGGTGTTCGAATATTACATTCATTGTCATAAATTATTAAAGCAGTACTAATAACCGAACTGATGGGAAACTTTCTATAATCTTTTGTAAATGTCACAGTTAAGAGTTGTACAAATTTCAGCTTGTTATATTAAGTACCTTTTGGTATATGAAACACTGTATAAAACACAGAATTTAAGACTTTACTTGAGAAATAACTTCCTGACATGTTAATGTTTTCACGTGAAAAGTCAATGAAGAACATTCAGTAATTACCTGATATTTACATAATGCACTAAACACATTCTGATGAAAGCACTAACAATTTACACAATAATTTCAATCCAGACTGGTATTATTATTTCTACTGGACAATGTTACTTTCGTTTGTTTTCTTATCTACGTAAATGAGGGAATTAGTGGTGCATTTATGTAAAGTGTGAATCACCAAAATTGGGGATAACTACACTCATGCTCATAAATTAAGGGTAACTTCAGAATATCGTGCCAGACAACGTGGCACTACACAAAACTGGCGCTAATAGTATAGGCAGATAGGGAACACACACGACACAGATCTGTACGTCCACCGTATTGCTGATAAGTTGAGGAAACCGTACAGAAACAAATGTGCTACGAAACGCCACTGTTTCCTGCGCATGTACCCCGACATCAATATGGGATATGATCACCATTCACACGTAAACAGGCGCCACAACTGGTTGGCATACTCTGGATCAGGTGGTCGAGCAGCTGCTGGGGTATAGCCTCCCATTCCTGCACCAGTGCCTGTCGGAGCTCCTGAAGTGTCCTAGGGGTTTGAAGACGTGCAGCGATACGTCGGCCGAGAGCATTCCAGACGTGATCGATGGGGTTTAGGTTTGGAGAAGAGGCAGGCCACTCCATTCGCCTGATATCTTCTGTTTCAGGGTACTCCTCCACGATGGCAGCTCGGTTGGGCCGTGCGAATCATCCATCAGGAGGAAGGTGGGACCCAACGCACCCCTGAAGAGGCGGACATACTGGTGCAAAATGACGTCCAGATAGACCTGACCTGTAACAGTTCCTCTGTCAAAGACATGCAGAGGTGTACGTGCACCAGTCATAATCCCACCTCACACCATCAAACCACGACCTCCATAGAGGTCCCTTTCAAGGACATTAAGGGGTTGGAATCTGGTTCCTGGTTCACGCCAGACGAAAACCCGGCGAGAATCACTGTTCAGATTACACGTGAACTCGTCCGTGAACATAACCTGTGACCACTGTTCCAATGACCACGTACTGTGTTCTTGACGCCAGGCTTTACGGGCTCTCCTGTGACCAGGAGTCAGTGGAATACACCTTGCAGGTATCCGGGCGAATAAACCATGTCTGTTCAGTCGTCCGTAGACCGTGCGTCTGGAGACAACTGTTCCAGCGGCTGAGGTAAGATCCCGAGCAAGGCTGCCTGCAGTACTCCGTGGCCGTCTGCGGGCACTAATGGTGAGATATCGGTCTTCTTGTGGTGTTGTACACTGTGGACGTCCCCTACTGTAACGCCTGGACACGTTTCCTGTCTGCTGGAATCGTTGCCATAATCTTGAGATCGCACTTTGTGGCACACGGAGGGCCCGTGCTACCACCTGCTGTCTTAGACCAGCCTCCAGTCTCCCTAGTATTCTACCCCTCATAACGTCATCAATATGTGTTCTTTGAGTCATTTTCAACACACAGTCGCTATTAGCACGTCTCAAAACGTCTGCACGCTTACTCGCTGCACCATACTCCGACATGCACCAACATCCCTTTGTGTATGTGGACTGCTGCCAGCGCCACCGTGCGACGACCGCAGGTCTGAGTCACCGCATGGTCATACCCCGAGGTGATGTAAGGCCGCAAACCGCCCCCCCCCCCCCCCCCAGAGCGTTGTTTCACCATGTATCAGCATTATCCTTAATTTTTGAGCATGAGTGTAGATCTGCTTCAACGTAGGACTCCGTATCCGTCAACTTGAGTACTAGTGGTTCTTTGGACAATACAGTTCATTGGTAAAATTTTATAATAATTCGTGGATGATGTCTACGAAAATTTCAGTATTTTTAGTTGGAACTGCAGCTTTCTTTCGGAGTACAACTACTGCGTGGTGTGCTGTGCAGTCGAAACCGCGAACTTTTATGTGACTGCAGGCTGTCTCGGCGTATTGCAGCTATGAAGTTCTCTCGGGTTACGATGATGCGGCACCAATCGGCTGACTGCCCGAGAATATTTCATAGCACGAACCTTTAGAGTCGAAAACTAATGTGCCACTGACTGATCGAGCATACAAAAAATCCTAAACACTATATGTTTTTACAAATTGTTTACTAGATGGTGAAAACTGTGGTTTTCCAGTGTCTGAGTTAAAACCGTGATAGGCATCTAAAGAGAGGGAGTGAGTGTTGTGTGAGAGAGTTGGTACGAACTATGCGTATTTGCGTTCTTTCCTTTCTATATGTCTAAGCCGTGAGCTCACTACAACGCTCCTCAAACTACTGTAGCATGGCTATCGCTCCGAGACACGGAGAGTTACACAGCTGAGGACACCGTCGTGCGTCCGTCGCGCTCCACGTTTCGAGCCGCCGTTCACTTCGATGACGGCGTTTGTCGAGACAACCATCGACCTGCTGCACCAGAAATGTGATTCACTCGAAAAGCCAACACGTTTTCATTTATCGATAGTCGAATATCGATGGTCTCTTGCCCACTGCAATCGTACTTGACAATGTCATTCGGTCAACAAGTGAACACGTAGAAGCGGTCTGTTGTAGAGCTCCATATTCAACAATGTACAAAGAACGGTGAGCTGCGAAACACTTGTGCGTGCTATTTCGGCAGAGATGCCACAGCTCATCATCTAACCTACTTTACAGACATGACAAGCGTCCAGACTCCACCGTTCTGTGAAGTGTCGTGGACGTCCAACCGTTTAGCTCCTAGTGTCCTTCTGCCTCTTTCCGTACATGTTCACTACAGTAGCACGTGAACATTCGACCAGCTGCGCTGTTTTCGAAATACTCGTTCACAAGCTCTGCGTATAATAATCCGCCCTTTCTCAAAGTCACTTATCTACTTATCTCAATGGATTTCTCGCTAGGGGGGTCCCCCGTCCGTGTCGGCTCCGCTTACATATTTTTTACAGCGTTCCTTACCTGGCGAACATTATACGTCGCTTTGGGGTAGGAGGTGTTTCAGAGGAACTCACAAAAGTACTTCCTATTTTAGTGACAAGGCAAAATAACGCGCGTCGTCACAGGTGGAGCTACTCGGAGGGTAAATGAATAAGTACAAGCAGTTCTTTTCTGCTCCATAGATTCATAATAATGAAGCAACAATGATGTACCTTGACGTCACTGTTATTTTCGTACGTTTGCTATTCCGGTTCAGTGAATATCTCTATTCGTACTTGTTTTCTGCGCATTTTGTTATGAGTAACCGTATGGATGAAGGAAGAAATGAGGCCAGTGATTAGTTTCCCGCACTCTCGAGGGAACTAAATCCAGGAGACTATTCGCAAAAAGCGGCTGCTGCTGTCTTGGTGAAGGAGAAATTCACGAATGGATAAATTTCTTTAAAGTGGGCGTGTTTCTGCCTGCAATGAACAACTTCACTTCGAAAATGGACAGCTTATAACACACCGACACAGCTTATAACACAGTAACACAGCGCCTCACAATTTTTCTTGTGTATATACATTTGTTTTATAAGTTGTGGCAACATTCACTATTTAAAAATTGTAATATTGTTATGAAAATACTATTCAAAAACATTACTGTCAAAACTTTGTAGTGGAAACCACAGTCTAATAAATAGTCACGACACTCTCTCGTGCAAAAGTTGTTACTGTTCGACAGCTTGAGCGACACTAGCGCCCCAAGTGGCAAGAAAGCAGACCGTCACATGCATTGTAAGCATTATGTTCGTTTTTAATTCTTTTCTACATAATCGCGGAAACAATGGTTATAATTGTGCCTTCCACGCGTTGGTAAATTACCAAGAGACATGAATTATCCTGAAATACATGTAAAACCAGCCGAATCACAATAATTCAATAATAAGTAACAAATTATTCATGAATAAAGACTTTAGAATATATGTATATTTGCAGCTTACTCCACTGAAATCAAGAGAATACAAACATTTTTCATACATTCCAAGCATTTATTTCTATCGTTGTCTCCTGTTATTATCAAAGACAGTTTCTTTGACAAGTAAACAAATTTATGGAATCTAATGATTTGTCCATTTTTAAACTTGCCTTTCTAGTACCCGAATAATTTTGTAAATGTAATCACATTTGTTTCAGTAGTGAATGTGTTGAAGATTTTTGCCATTTGTAGCTCACATTTTGCTACAATTGTGTAATTGGTTTCTTTTATGTCGGGAAATAGTTTTATATGCGTCTGAATGCTTATTATGACGTCTGGGTCGTTTTCTCTTAAGCTACAGCTGTGGTGGTTTACTTTGTGCATTAAATAATGTATGTATTACACTGAAGCACCAAAGAATCTGGTATACGCATGAGTATTCAAACAGAGATATATGTAACCAGGCATAATACAGCGCTGCGGACAGTGACACAGTTGTTAGATCGGTTCCTGTTGTTACAGCGGCAGGTTATAAAGATTTAAGTGAGTTTGAATGTGTGGTCATAGTCCACGCATGAGTGTTGGGACACAGCTTCTCCGAGGTAGCTACTAGGTGGGGATTTTCCCGTACGACCATTTGACGAATGTACCGTGAATATCAGGAATCCGGTAAAACATCAAATCTTCTTCATCGCTGCAGCCGGAAAGAGATCCTGCAAGAACGGGACCAACGACGACTGAAGAGAATCGATCAACGTGACAGAAGTGCAACCCTTCCGCGAATTGCTCCAGATTTCAATGCTGTGTTAGCGCGTGAAATATTCAATGGAACATCATCTATAGCGGGTTTCGGAGCCGAAGTCCCACTCGTTTACCCTCGATGATTGCACGACACAAAGCTTTCCGCCTCGCCTCGGCCCGTAACACCGGCATTCGACTATTGATGAGTGGAAATACGTTGACTGGTCGGACGAGTCTCGTTTCACATTTTATGGAGCGGATGGACGTGTACGGATATGGAGACAGCCTCATGAATCCATGTCGCCAAGGGACTATTCGAGCTGGTGAAGGCTCTGTAATGGTATGGGGTGTGTGCAGTTGGAGTGATATGCGCCCCCTGATCCATCTAGACACGACTCTGACAGGTGACACGTACGTAAGCATCCCGTCTGACGACCTGCATCCATCCATGTACATCGCCCATTCCAATGAACTTGGGCAATTCCAGCAGGACAATGCAACACTCCACACGTCCATAATTGCTTTAGAGTGGCTCCAGGAACGCTCTCCCCAGTTTAAACACTTCCGCTGGCCGTGAAACTACCACGACGTGAACATTACTGAGAATATTTTCGATGCCTTGCAACGTGCTGTTCAGAAGAGATCTCCACCCCCTCGTACTCTTACAGATTCATGATGTCAATTCCCTCCAGTACTACTTCAGACATCAGTCCACGTCACGTCTGCATGGCAGCTGCAGCAGTTTCTTTCGCTCTTGAGTGTAAATTCCATATAGGTTTACTACATTCCAAATTCAGTGATTTCACTTTGTTGGGTAAACATACAATGTCTTTCTGAAAAAGGTCAGGCCTTCCGGTGTCTACTAGAACTTTTTGTTGTTAAAGGAAAACGACATTTTTCACTAAATATCTGTAGGTTACAAGAGAATCGCAAATAAACCGTCCTGTAATGTACTGTTCCGTACCTTCCAGGGTCCTTAAGAAACTAAAAAAAAATGTCCAAAGGACCAAACTGCTGAAGTCATCGGTCGCTAGATTTACACACTGCATAAACCAACTTATGCTGACAACAACACACACACACCCATGCCCGAGGGAGGACTCGGACCTCCGGCGGGAGGAGCAAAGCAATCCGTGACATTGCGCCTCAAACCGAGCGGTCCCTCGGCGCGGCAAGAAACTAAAGAATGACAAATGTGTTGTCATTGTCGATTTTTATGGCACTGTGTAGACTCCCCAGTGTAAAAACTATGTTACGTATCAATATAAACGTTTGTCTTCGCTTTCATCCGATGTCGTATTCAGAAGTGTCGCTTGCTGGACGCTTGGGGCGCTACTATCGCTGTGGGTAACAAGAACAAGACGGAGTTTCGTGACTGTTATGTTTGACTGTACTAAAAACGGTGGCAAAGTTAGTACCTGCGACAGATCTACCACCGTGTCATCCATCAGCCAATGGCGTGCAGCCAATACAGCGCTCTTCCGGTTGCTGTCGGTTTGCGTACCACCGAGCCACTACTTCTCGCTCAAGTCGCCAGTCAGTCGGCATCAGGAGTACTAGTAGACCCCTCTCCAATTCTCTCACAAAAGTAAAATTCTTAGCAGTACCAGGGTCCGAACCCGGTTCGTCCGGATGGCATTCAGCCACACTGATTGTTCGGTTACGGAGACAGACTTAGGAAAGAATAATGCACCCTTAACGATCGCGTATGGAATGCCTGTGTGAGCCATTCTTGGGTACTACTCGAATTTTTGAGATCCCTATTACGTCTGATTAAACCGAGCGACATAGTGCAGTGGTCAGCACGTTGGACTCGCATTCTGGAAGACGTCGGTTCGAATCCTGTCCGGCCATCCTGATTTGGATTGTCCGTGATTTCCCTAAATCGATTAAGGCAAATGCCTGGGTGGTTTCTTCGCAAGGATGCGGCCGATTTCTTTCTCCACCTTTCTTAGTCCGAGCTCGTGCTCCGTTTGTAATTACCTCCATGTCGACGGAACATTAAACACTAATCTTCCTTCCGTACATCGGATTAACGAACGTCGAATAGACAAATAGATTTATCTGTTGGGTCAGTACAAAGCATTGCTCACCCTATGTACATAACTATCTACAAGTATTAAAATTGAGGGTAATAGGATATCAGTGATAAATTTCTCTGATGACACTGCTGTTCTCAGTGCAAGTGAGAAAGAGTTACAGGACGTGCTAAATGGAATGAGTACAGGATGTGGATTGGGAGAAAAACCTAAGAATTAGGAGGAGTAGAAACGAGATTAGTGATAAAATTGGATACCACAAAGTAGACGAAGGTAAAGAATTCTGCTACCTTGATAGTAAAATAAAACATCGCGGACGGAGGAAGAAGAAGATAAAAAAGCAAATTCTCAAAGGCAAAGAGGGCATTCATGGCCAAAAGAAGTCTGCTAGTATCAAGCGTCGGCCTTAAAATGAGAAAGAAATTTCTGAGAATGTACTTTTGGAGGACGGTATTGTTAGGTACTGTGAAACAGGTACTAAATGGAGCTGCAGAGTATAGAAACCGTAGGGGAAACAGATATTGGAATACGTCCAGCAAATAATTGAGGACGTAGGTTGCAAGTGCTGCTCTGAGATGAAGAGGTTGGCACAGGAGAGGAATTCGTGGTGGGCCGCATCGAACCAGTCAGAAGACTGATGACCCAAAGATAAAAATAAAATAAAAAGGCACTCTTGCTCATTGTGAAGATTTTCTTTTTCAAGAGCAACGTTGTTGCAATTCTTTCATACAACACATACGTATGTAATATTCTACTATCAACTCCAATCATTCGGTTATAACCATCCTGCACTCTCCATTTTATTAATGGTTTTAATGGCACTTGTAGATACCTAATGTTCCTTATTTAACAGGAAGATACATCGATTCCGAAAAATAATGGTAACCGAAAGAATGCAAGCAGTTATAACCTGATAGCTAATGTAGCGATACTCATCGTGCTCAATAATGATCAAAAAAGAAAGTTCTGTGATACGTTAAATGGATTACTGTAGTTAATGATTTGTAATAGGTAATCGAAATAGTATGAAGTGTATATTGAAAACAATTAATTATTGTCGACAGCCCATAAAAGAGCAAAAAATGGCTCTGAGCACTATCGGACTTAACATCTTTGATCATCAGTCGCCTAGAACTTAGAACTACTTAAACCTAACGAACCTAAGGATATCACACACATCCATGCCCGAGGCAGGATTCGAACCTGCGACCGTAGCAGTCGCGCGGTTCTGGACTGCGCGCCTAGACATAAAAGAGCAAAAGTTAACATTTGTTACTGACTGAATCGACTCTGAAATTACGTAATAATTGTAAGATTAAAGGAAGATCGTAGCGAGATAGAATGCACATGCGCAAAATTGGCTGTACACACCTCTGCACTTCCAATATTACGCAAGTTAGAAGCACATGAAATATTTGCAAAAACACACAATATAAAATTATGTAAGTCACATCAGTTGGAATGGCATGTGCGTTTTGCCAGTGCGTTTTGCCATTGAAGTAACACTGCAGATGAAAGGTCTCTGTTGGAATCCTTTCATGTTAATTTCTTAAATATGTTGTCATTTACGGCATACATTCCACATCTAAATTTACTGTGGTGTTTCTGACTATCTGGAAGGAGACTGAGCAGTGGAACGTGTTAGTTTTACACATAAACAAGAACGATCTGTTACACTACTACACTTTAAAACACAGTTTATATGTAATTCATGTCACACAGTCTCATGAGGATCCTACATCTGCTTTCTTTTATATACTGTATATGATAAGATACTGTCATCCCCCTTCCCTTCTGTGTGAGAGGATGAATGAGCAAATGTATTTCTAGTTGCATGCTTGATGGTAGCAGACAAGCCTGTCTGCTAGAGAACAGTAGGACCAATGTCGGAATAGGTAGCTACGCTTTCTAAAAGCAGAGAGATTTCTATTCTTAATATGGTTCTGTCCGTCCCTTGTCATGTTGGTATAGGAAGCTGCCTCTCTGGTCACTTCCGTTTGTATCTGTGCGGCACCCTCAGGAAGGGACCACGTCAGTCTGTCTGCGGCGAGCGTCTGAAGTGGTAAGATCTCCGGCTAAGCGCGTCTCTGCTAAGTCCGTAGGACAATGGATTTCTTAAGTTCAGCCTAACTGAAAATTAAATCATCTTTATTTCAGGATTAGATCTAAAATATCTAATGTTATCTTAAATTGCAACGCAGTGTATTTCGAGTGTGAAGTTCAGAATATCTTCCAGTAGTTACTTTGTCACTACTTTGTGAGTAAAGTGGAACCACGTGTTGATCAGTAACTAACTAAGATCATCAATCTTAAATGCGAATTTGCGTGAGATTATAACGTCTCGTCTTGACAATATTTTTCAATAAAGCAACTTTTCTTTATGTTCAACCCACGTGGGGTGTACTTTGTGAGACCAGTACCACGTGCTTATACAATTGTTTGACCCATCAGGTTAATAGTAAGACGACAGTAACCAGTTCGAGGTTTTTCTTTTGTAAATTGCGTTTCGAGGTAATTTATTTTAATTATCAAAATTATTGTGGAGTTACACTCTTTGTGTAAACCAAGTTGACCACGTGAAGCATGTGGTGTAAGCATCAAAGTAGCCCTCAGCTATTCTTTTCGGGAAGATTTCACAGGGAGTTAGTATGAATTTAGTATATCAGTGTGTGGTAATTTCATGACGGACAGGATTGCGCTACGAACGTAACTTCTTTGGGTGAAAATTGAATCGGTTGATTGTGGTTAATTTCCTCTTGCATATGTTTCAACGTTCTTCGTGTGTTATTTTATGAATGCAGTGTTGTATGCAGTCTCCCAATCTTGGCTCCATATTTAATGTGTTCCGTAAGATTACAATCTCACATTTTCACAGTCCTAAATAAGGCACCAGTTTAGTTACGAATCAAGTTTAATATGCTGAAATTTCAATGATCAATGTTAAAATAAATTTCCAAATATAAACTGATTTATTTCTTTTTATTTAAATTATCTTTATATATATATATCACCGGTTGTCGTATGACGATTAGAAGATTATAATTGATGTTAATCTGGTTGCGAATTTGGTAAGCTAGACTGGATACCTCGTGAAACAGTTGCTAAGTAATGCAAGGTTGACTTCCCCAGACAGCTCACAGCTTTTAACCCGCTTTTATTTTGAATATCAGCACCGCTTTCATAACAAATTATGGCAACAACATTACACAGTGCATAAAGAACTTTAATTGCTACTCCATCTGACTTCATGACTAGCTGATTTCAGTTAACTGCAAACGTGATTAATTTCACTTCACTGAATGAGGAATATTTCTTTCACTTGTGAGACATTCTCGGTAATAATGGAGACAGGATTGGACCCTGCTGATGGTTAATGAATTGGGATTATCAGTAGGACTCCAAAGGTGTATGGTTCAATTATATCAACTAATGTTCAGCTGCTGAAGCTACTATGTTGACAAGCTACAAAGATAACTGCCTTGATCTTTCTTTGGGGCGACTTGATGGTGGCGTGACGTAATGCATTTTGTAATGACTGTTATTGCCTGCACTCTCTTCTTTCACAGCGAGGAAGCTTTAGTAATAATGGGCGACAGAGTACTCTTCCTCAGTTACCAATCCTACCTTGTACTGTGCCCAGACATAGGGTCGCTCACATATCCACAGTGCCTCTCCGTGCTTGCAACGCAATTTTCAGAACGAGCTTCATTATGCATTAGAGCACCACCCAAGAATAGCAACAACAAACCTCTCACACTCTTACCTTTTCCGCTATTCCTCCGCGCGTCCTCGCGCCCAACGATGTTATTGTCAACACAGAAACAAATACTTTGTACTTTTCCAGCTATTCTGGCTTTCAGACCGTTCGCCTACCCCAACAAAGGTGCTGATTCCATTTCAGGTCTTTTCGCCTAAATGTTTTTACTCCACGCCACAGTGTCAACCGCCACACCACGCAGACTGTACTGGAACATTACAGGGGTATTCCCTGACGGGAGCTTCACACTGCTGTCTCCTTGGCTGGGTGCCGTGCCGCGCAAGGCTACCGACGTCACGCCTGCTCCCAGCTGGCCGCACCTGTAACCTGCAGAAGAGCAGGGCGGCAGCCGCTGCCTTCTATCCTCCGAGCCACACCTCGGGACTCTGTAATGACTGAGCATGTACTAGATGGGCAACGTGAAAAGGCTGCAGTGTACTTGCTATTGTGCCTCAAAAAAGTTATTTTTCTTAAAAGAGAGACAGAGAGAGAGACAGAGAGACAGAGAAGGGTCTCGTACTTCGGTCGGTAGAACCGGAGCCCGTATAGTGTCAGTTTTGCTGTCCGTCTGTCTGCCCAACTGTTCGAAACCTTATTTCTCTGGAAAGGGTGGACGTATCAGGTTGAAATTTATGTCGATTATCCAGTCATACGGTCTCTTGTCGAAGTAAAAAAATAAAGCTTCCAAGTCAATGCAGTCAAAAGGTCACGTATTTTGATACAGACTTAAGCATTAAAAACTATAGGATATTTCCCGTTGAGGTACAATTATGAAATCTGCCAAGAAGCAAGGCAGCAACTTTTCACAAGACAACCAAAATAAAAAAATCTAAAATTTGTGAATTTTTAATTATCACACAAAAAAACGATTTTTTGTCATTTGTTTTCAAACTGACTGTCTGTCCTTTTCTCAGGAACTGGAAAACGTATGAAGTTCAAATTTATTTCACGTACTAAGGTCTATGGTCCCTTGGCTATACAATAAACGTTACATTCTGAGTCAGTGCAGCCAAAGTCATTCATCACAATCTACAGGGTACTTCCCGTTGACAAAATCATGAAATTTGCCAGGCAGCAGGGTTTCACAGTACAACCAAAGAAATAAAAATCCGAAATTTGTAAATCTGTAATTATGTCATATGAAATAAAAATTTTGTCATTTTTTATCAGACAGTGTGTTCTTCCAATTTTTTTTTTTTTTTTTACTTTCTTCTATTCGTCATTTTGAGCAGTTTTATGCGGCACGTCACTAATTCCTCTCCTGTTCCAACCTCTTCATCCCAGAGTAGCACTTGCAACCTACATCCTCAGTTATTTGCTGGATGTATTACAATCTCTGTCTTCCTCTATGGTTTTGCCCTCTTCAGCTGCCTCTAGTACAATGACAGTTATTCCGTGATGTCTTAAAAGAGATGTTCCATCATTGTGTCCCTTCCTTTTGTTAGTGTTTCCCATATAGTTTATTCCTCACTAATTCTGTGGAAAACCTCCTCATTCCTTACCTTATCAGTCCACCTAATTTCCTTCTGTAGCACCACATCTCAAAAGATTCTTTCCGGTTTTCCCACAGTCTGTGTTACACTACCATACAATGCTGTGCTCCGAACGTACATTCTCAGAAATTTCTTCCTCAAATGAAGGCCTATGTTTGATACCAGTAGACTTCTCTTGGCCAGGAATGCCTTTTTTGATAGTGGCAGTCTCCTTTTTATATTCTGGTTACTGCGTCCATCGTGGGTTATTTTGGTGCCTAGGCAGTAGAATTCCTTAACTTCTACTTTGTAATCAACAATCCTGATGTTTAGTTTCTCGCTGTTCTTTTTTCTACTACTTCTCATTACTTTCATCTTTCTTCTGTTTACCCTCAATACATAATTTCTACTCATTAGACAGTTCATTTTATTCACCAGATCCTGTAATTCTTCTTCACTTTCACTGAGGACAACAATGTCATCGGTGAATCTTATGACTGATATCCCTTCACCTTGAATTTTAATCCCGCTCTTAAACCTTCCTTTTACTTCCGCAATTACTTATTCTATTTACAGATTGAATAATAGTGACGAAAGACGACATCCCAGTCCCACACCATTTTCAATCTGAGCCCTTCGTTGTCTTTCACTCTTATTGTTTCCTCTTGGCTCTTGTACATATTGTATATTTCCGTCTTTCTCTATAGCTTACTCCTATTCTCTTCCGAATTTCGGACCTCCATCTGTTTACTCAGGAACTGGGAGAAGTATCGTGTTGAAATTTATGTCACATACTAATCTATATATGGCCCATTGGTGGTATAACAGACATTAGCTTCTAAGTCAATGCGATCAAAAGAAACGGCCATTTACCACTTATTTCGATACTCGTAAAACTACTCATTAATACCTGTATGACACTTCCCCTTTACGTAATATCATCAGATTTGGCAAGAAGAAAGGTTTCACAGTACAAGTAAAGGACAAAATTAGCAAACTGTTAATTTGTAATTGTATCACACGACAAAAACATTTCTTTTATCATGCGTTATCTAAATTCCAACTTGAAATTAAAACATCGTCGAAAGTCTTCGAATCCCTAGAACCGATATCTTGCCAGTACCAGTGTCGACAGCAGGTAAAAATCGTTCGTGACGGGCGATACACGGAATGGGTGAACTGTCTATAGTAATAATTAATCTCCCTGCCACAAGGCGGTGTCCGATCCGACACATCTCGTTTGTATGCGCTAGTGTGTATTATGTACATAAACCTAATGAACCTGATTTATAAGGAGAGGGAGTGTCTTATATGACACGGCCTTGTGACATGTGTCCTGATATTCTGCAGTGTGGCAGGAAGGTCAAGCTTGTACGGAACCCTCAGTGCGAGTGCCATTTGCACCTGATAAGTTTTTTTTTATTATTATTATTTAATGTGCCTCAATATACGATGTCGCCCATGACGTACCTGTTTACCTAACAGCTCTGACACTCATATTATCCCAAGATTAATATGGTGAAGCGGTGGCTAGTGTTAATAACTGTTTGCATTTTATTCGTTTTCAGAAGATTTCATTCCCTCTGAGTAGAAGGTCGTTTTCTTAGTGCTTTCACGTTGGGTTCACTTGTCAACCGAACACTGCTGTGAAGAATCAGGTACCTGCAGCCACAGCACGATGTGCTGTACGAGGAGCACCGGTCCTTACGTCACATCATTCCGGCACCAATTGTAGACCTGTGCTGTGACCAATGTCCCTGTATTTCGCCTTCCTTTGGGACGAATTTTAATAAGTTTGACTCACAGCTTCGTTTCACAGAAACCGAATACCGTTACGTAACTCTTTCCTAGTGTAAGTTGACAGATAGATGGCCATTGCCACACTCAGATGTGAATCTGCATGATGCTGCCACCTAGCTTTCTCTCTATTTGGACACCACAGTTTGTACTTTGTTTAGGCATATAAAACAGATGTTTACATATGATACATAATCGAGTGGAGAAAATAAACAGATGCCTATTTAAAGTTTGAAAAGCTCAAGTTGTTATCATTTTTCCTGACTAAATTTTTAACAAATAGCATTAGAAATAAGCTAGACCATTCTATGTTACCATTTCATGCTATTTCTTAAAATTAATCATAAGCGACACATAAAAACGAAAGTACTAGTACTATCGAAATCTAGAGATTTTTTTCGTATACGAGTACGCTCAAGGACATCAACTGTCACTCTGTAAAGGTGAGTATATTTAGTAAATAAATCAGAAGATGGATAATAAGTAATGTGGTATCCCATACTCATGAATATCTTGAAATATTCCCCTCTTTCACAGTTAAATTCAGGACGCGAAAACAAGATGTGGTTACCATCGACTTCTAACTCCGAATCAGATTCACTTGCAGGATAACCCGTGAATGTTGATTCCTTGTTGATGCTGGGACAAGGGGCTTAGTTAAAGCTGAGTCGAATGATGGTGAAAACAGCTGATCGGTCCAAATGTGTCCTCGTAGACCCCGGTGAGTTTCTAATGCCACGTAATATCCATCTTTCGGTTGTTGGGACAATTCCGACATCTCTTGCCATTTCTGTTTTACGTGACTCGTCACCCCACGTAAGTATTCTGTGTAACGGTTATAGAGGCTGTTCCCGTAAGAGCGTGTAAAAATGTAACAGGACGTAGAGAATGCTCCACTGAACAGTTTGAGGTAGGGAACCTGGGGTCGGAGAAGCCAGATGAAGATATGTTTACACGTACCGTGCTGTTTATATGCATGTACGTTCTTTATTTCGTGCAAGGATACAAGAAGGCCGGCCTGATGACTAGAAAGATATGATGCAAGTTTTGTTTACTTCTCTATAAGGTGGTTCTGTTGTATCGAATGTACTTTTTCTAATCACAGAACGTGCTATGAATCAACGACAGACCTGTTCATTACTCAGTTCTATTTTTCGCAGAACTCGCCTTGTGTGTAGGGAAGTACGTTGCAATGTTTTCTCTGCTGAAAGATTGCACAGGGAACGACTTCGTAACAGGGATCATCATTCGTCACGACAGGTGTTTATTTCTCTCGATCGACGAATGCGGGACACTGGTTCATTGGAAAGAAGAAGGGAGGGACCTGGCAACACGAGGACGACTCGCACACCCGATTCTGAAGAGGAGGCTTGCGAGCGCATCTGACCTGAGTCCCCTTGATTATTTCCTATGGAGATATCTGAAGTCACTTGTGTGTGACAATCCAGTCGATACTGAGATGGAATTAGTTGCAGAACTGTAGGTGCCTGTGACGTCATTCGAAACCAGGGATATTTGTCAGGGTGCGTCAGAATCTTGTTCGCAGGTAATTGAGATTGATGGCCGTCAGTTTCAACACATTTGGTAAGATACAGAACAAATGGTACGTTCATTCTGTCAGTAATGTTATCTGCAGTTAACTGTAACTAATGTAAATAAAAAAACACAGTAATGTGATTTATTCCTATTACCTCCTTAAGCTGGTGTCTCCGAAGACAGGTTCCAGACCTCAAAATTTTCAATGGAGCATCCTCTATGACCTGTCAAATTTTTGCACGCTTTTACTGAAACACCCTGTAGATGCAGCTTGCTTCGCTTATGCGTCAGGTACCTCATTACAGCGTTTGTTAGCGTGGAAATGCACACATAGCAGGTGAATTGTCCACTCTGTCTTTACGGCAAACATATTCCAGTACTAAATCCAGTATATAACCGTTGGTTGTTTTATTCCATCGCTAGGGATGAATAATTTTAATGACGTTTTGAGAGTCAGATACTACTAATATCACTAAGAAGATAGCTGAAGAAAAAACTTCAGAGCTTCCAGTGCTGTTATTATCACTGCTGTCAAAACTGAAATGCTTTTAGGTAGTTTGAAGACTTGGGGTGGAGGGCTCAGAATAACACATCTATTATGTTTCTCTTGGGAAAATTTGGATCTATTTGTATATGCAAGATGCCCCAGAAATATTGAGACAAGCTGCTATGGGTTGTATCAGATGTCTTGAGGATCAAATGGAGGATAGGAACCAGTGTCTGGAAACATCATCCAACGACGCTATGGAGCACTGAGATTATAGGTGCCGGCGCCTGTCGCTAGGCAACCCGTTCGGCAGCAAACGTGACTTCGTGCACTGATGTGGAGAGTTTCGCAATGTTGTCTGTTATTCCAGTGATCGCGACTCATTGCCATGACCGCCAGTGGAGAAGATAGAACTATCTCTTGCGTAGAAACGTCTTTTCTCCATTGAATGCGAGGCTCTGTTACCTTGGCGGATGACGATTTTGGGCATAGGTTTCCATTCGCAATTTATTTTCGTCCTGGAGCCGGCTAAAATCTCTAATGTTTTTTGGTACACACAAACAAAAGGCCTCGCAGCAGAGAGGACTTACACTGCCCACCAGCGCCGCCACTGGCGGGAGAAAAGAATCCCTGCCAGGTGGATGTGTTCAGGACTGATCGCTCTGTGCATGTAGTTGTAGATAATGGGCAGCATCAAACCAGTGTGAAGACCGATGGCCTAAAAAAAGAAACGAATTCTTCCACAAGGGCGGTCTATTTCAATTGTTAAAAACCTTTCAACAGCCAGGATCGTATAAAATATTTCGTTATTTACGACAACCAGTTTCGACAGACTTCGCTGTCATCTTCGAGCCTTGAACTTTTTGTTGTGAAATATGTTCATTTTACGCTGTACCTCACGCACAAGATGCCAAGCGGAAAAAAATAAGCACATTATAAAAGATTTGTCGTCGCTAAAATATCTAAAAACATAAAACACCTTGTACAAAAGGCCATGTCCATGCACAAATGGCTCCCAGATGATTGTTACATCATATAGACATGGTACACAATAGCACATCTTTTTACATATGCTGGACACATTTTAAGCAAAAGCACGACGTGGCATGTGTAAGTAGGCTGCTTAGGTTTTTTTATTGGTAACGCCACGTAGCGCTCTATGTGAAAATCACTGATTGTGCTGTGTGAAGGCTGTGGTTAGTTTGCATTGTTGTCTGCCATTGTAGTGTTGGGCTGTTGGCTGTTAACAGAGCGTAGCGTTGCGCAGTTGGAGGTGAGCCGACAGCAGTGGTGGATGTGGGAAGTGAGATGGCAGATTTTTGAGAGCGGATGATCTGGACGTGTGTCCATCAGAGACAGTACATTTGTAAGACTGGATGTCATGAACTGATATATATAACATGACTTTTGAACAATATTAAGGTAAATACATTGTTTGTTCTCTATCAAAATCTTTCATTTGCTAACTGTGCCTATCAGTAGTTAGTGCCTTCAGTAGTTTGAATCTTTTATTTAGCTCGCAGTATTGGCGCTCGCTGTATTGCAGTAGTTTGAGTAACGAAGATTTTTGTGAGGTAAGTGATTTGTGAAAGGTATAGGTTAATGTTAGTCGGGGCCATTCTTTTGTAGGGATTTTTGAAAGTCAGATTGCGTTGAGCTAAAAATATTGTGTGTCAGTTTAAGCAGAGTTATGTATAATTGTTGCGCTAAAAATATTGTGTGTCAGTTAAAGCACAGACATGTATAATTGTTCAAAGGGGACGTTTCACAAGGACTCGAATAATGTCTGAAGTAATGCTGGAGTGAACTGACACCATGAATGTTGCAGGCCTCTCCATAAATCCGTAAGAGTACGAGGTGCTGGACATCTTTTCTGAACAGGTCGTTGCAAGGCGTCCCACATATGCTCAATAATGTTCATGTCAGCGTGGTTTGGTGGCCAGCGGAAGTGTATAGACTAGGGTGACCAAACGTCCCGGAAAACCGGGATTGTCCCGGTTTTCATCCCGGTGTCCCGAAAATTTGTTTCGGGACGCTCAAAAGTCCCGGAATTCAATTTTTAAATATATTTCGTGAAACTTTGTCAGATTTTTGGGATTTCGCTATATTAAAGGAAATACAACACAAGAAATTAATATATTTTAGCTTATTTGTCTAAAACCTCCATTGTCCCATACTAGTAATCGCAGTATCAGTATTGATACACTCATGCAATAATTTACTTTGAGCGGTACTTTGGCCAACAAGTAGTAAGTTGTATTATTGTAACAGAGCTATGAAACCGTCCAATTGTCGCGCCACTTACACGCTCATTGTCAGAACAGTGTAGTAGTTGATGTCAGACAAACTGCAATAGTTTTTTTCTCACATTAATGGTATAATTGCTGCAGTACTGTGAAACGCAATGCCGAAACGTGCCTGCAAGTTCAGTGACTGTTATTCTAAGGAATGGAAATTCATTAAGAAAGGTCGTTTTGATTACGAAGCAGAGTGTTCCGTATGTAACTGTTTTATTAGTATAAGTCATGGTGGACATTCCGACATAGTTGATCACATCAGGCCAAAGAAACACGTTAACAAAAAAAAATGGCTCTGAGCACTATGGAACTTAACTTCTGAGGTCATCAGTCTCCTAGAACATAGAAGTACTTAAACCTAACTAACCTAAGAACATCACATACATCCATGCCCGAGGCAGGATTCGAACCTGCGACCTTAGGTAGATACAGTGCGCCGAGCTGCAGTAAAACTCTACAAAATTACTTTGAGAAACATCAGTCAAGTGAAGAGACGAAAGTTTGAGCAGCCGAGCTTACACTAGCCTACCACACGGTAAAACATCACCAAACTTATAGATATAGTGATTGTACTAATAAGCTTAACAGCATTATGTTCGATGATTCTTCCATTGCAAAAAAGTTTAGTTCAGCAACAACTAAAGTGTCAGCCTTAGTGAAAGGAGTTATTGCTCCCCAGAGTGTAAAGGAGAGCCTTGAATACATCAAAAAGTCTTCTTTCTACGGGATATCCACCGATGCCAGCAATCATAAGGCCACTAAAATATTTCCGTTTGTTGTTCAGTTTTTCGATATTAATCAGGGAATTCAGACCAAACTTTTGAAGGTGAGTTCCCTACCTAATGAAACATCTGACGAAATTTCAAGATTTTGTATGAATACTGTCGAAATGTTTGCTCTTGAGAAAAATAAATGTGTGGCATTTTGTGGAGACAACACCAACACAAACTTTGGTGGTTTAAAAAGACAAGGCAAATGCAACGTATTTACCAAATTAAAGGCAACATTGCATGAAAACACTGAAGGCATAGGGTGCCCTGCACATGTTTTACACAATAGCGTGCAGACATCTGTTGACAGTTCAAGCTGTCATATTGAAACTATCGTCATGAAGGTATACTCTCACTTTTACATATATACTGTTAGAACAGAGAGGCTTAAGGAGTTCTGTGATTATGTGGGAACTGAATATATGAATGTAATGTGTCACTCGAAAACTCGCTGGTTATCACTGTTTCCAGCAGTTGAAAGAGTAATCCGCCTGTTTGAACCGTTAAAAGATTTTTTCCTAAATGAAGACAAAGCCCCCAAAATATTGGTTCAGTTTTTCAATAACCCTTTAAGTGAAGCCTACTTATGGTTCATTCACAGTCAGCTTAGCACTTTGCAGCCTGGGATAAAGGAAGTTGAGGGGAGCACGAAAAGTGTAATAGAGATAAATGTTGTTGTTGTGGTCTTCAGTCCTGAGACTGGTTTGATGCAGCTCTCCATGCTACTCTATCCTGTGCAAGCCTCTTCATCTCCCAGTACCTACAGCAACTTACATCCTTCTGAATCTGCTTAGTGTACTCATCTCTTGGTCTCCTTCTACGATTTTTACCCTCCACGCTGCCCTCCAATACTAAATTGGTGATCCCTTGATGCCTCAGAACATGTCCTTCTTCCAACCGATCCCTTCTTCTGGTCAAGTTGTGCCACAAACTTCTCTTCTCCCCAATCCTATTCAATACTTCCTCATTAGTTATGTGATCTACCCATCTAATCTTCAGCATTCTTCTGTAGCACCACATTTCGAAAGCTTCTATTCTCTTCTTGTCCGAACTATTTATCGTCCACGTTTCACTCCCATACATGGCTACACTCCATACAAATACTTTCATAAATGACTTCCTGACACTTAAATCTATACTCGATGTTAACAAATTTCTCTTCTTCAGAAACGCTTTCCTTGCCATTGCCAGTCTACATTTTATATCCTCTCTACTTCGACCATCATCAGTTAATTTGCTCCCCAAATAGCGAAACTCCTTTACTACTTTAAGTGTCTCATTTCCTCATCAAATTCCCTCTGCATCACCCGACTTAATTCGACTACATTCCATTAACCTCGTTTTGCTTTTGTTGATGTTCATCTTATATCCTCCTTTCAAGACACTGTCCATTCCATTCAACTGCTCTTCCAAGTCCTTTGCTGTCTCTGACAGAATTACAATGTCATCGGCGAACCTCAAAGTTTTTATTTCTTCTCCATGGATTTTAATACCCACTCCGAATTTTTCTTTTGTTTCCTTTACTGCTTGCTCAATATACAGATTGAATAACATCGGGGAGAGGCTACAACCCTGTCTTACTCCCTTCCCAACCACTGCTTCCCTTTCATGTCCCTCGACTCTTATAACTGCCATCTGGTTTCTGTACAAATTGTAAATAGCCTTTTGCTCCCTGTATTTTACCCCTGCCACCTTTAGAATTTGAAAGAGAGTATTCCAGTCAACATTGTCAAACGCTTTCTCTAAGTCTACAAATGCTAGAAGCGTAGGTTTGTCTTTCCTTAATCTTTCTTCTAAGATAAGTCGTAAGGTCAGTATTGCCTCACGTGTTCCAGTGTTTCTACGGAATCCAAACTGATCATCCCCGAGGTCGGCTTCTACCAGTTTTTCCATTCGTCTGTAAAGAATTCGTGTTAGTATTTTGCGGCTGTGGCTTATTAAACTGATTGTTCGGTAATTTTCACATCTGTCAACACCTGCTTTCTTTGGGATTGGAATTATTATATTCTTCTTGAAGTCTGAGTGTATTTCGCCTGTTTCATACATCTTGCTCACCAGATGGTAGAGTTTTGTCAGGACTGGCTCTCCCAAGGCCGTCAGTAGTTCCATTGGAATGTTGTCTACTCCCGGGGCCTTGTTTCGACTCAGGTCTTTCAGTGCTCTGTCAAACTCTTCACGTAGTATCGTATCTCCCATTTCATCTTCATCTACATCCTCTTCCATTTCCATAATATTGTCCTCAACTACATCGCCCTTGTATAGACCCTCTATATACACTCCTTCCACCTTTCTGCTTTCCCTTCTTTGCTTAGAACTGGGTTTCCATCTGAGCTCTTGATGTTCATACAAGTGGTTCTCTTATCTCCAAAGGTCTCTTTAATTTTCCTGTAGGCAGTATCTATCTTACCCCTAGTGAGATAAGCCTCTACATCCTTACATTTGTCCTCTAGCCATCCCTGCTTAGCCATTTTATGTTTTGAAAAATACTCTGGAAACTGTTACTAAGAGGAGAGAGCAGCAGTTCATTTATTTTAATGTTAAATATGTCCTTAAACGAGCAGAAGTATCAGAAGCAGCGGAAAGGAGTTTTAGAGAAGAAGTTAACAAGTTTTATGACACTTGTGTAGAATATCTCAGCAAGTGGGGCGCCTAATATTTACCCTCATCGCCGGTGTCTGATTGGATGTTACTGAAGAGAGTGCCAAAATGGGAAAGTGTTGAAGAGACAGTTTCTTATTTGAAGAGTAAAGAGATTGAAATCGATGATTCCATTCTCTTTGATCAGTTCGGCATACTGACAAATTTTGTTGAAGAAAGTCTTCACAAGTGGAATGATGAAAAAAAAACACCATTGGAATGTCATGAGAAGTGGGTGAGTTTTTTAAAAAGCTGTGACTGTCTTCAGCATTACTCCGAGTTGGTTGTAAATGCAAGGTATTTATTTGCAATCCCAGCCCATAATGCCAATGGGGAAAGAATATTTTCGTTCATGAATATCCAGTGGACTGATGAAAGAAACAGGATGGAGGTGGACTCTCTTGAAGCAATCCTGCAAATCCTGTACAACTACAAAATGGATTGTGCCAAGTTTTATCACTGTATTTCAAAGAACAAAGACATGATTAAGAAGGCTGGACGCAGGAAAAAATACCCTTTTGTCCAAGGACAGTCAATTCCATCTACAAGTGCTCAGTAATATTGAAGCTCATGTTAATATTAATTGATTAAAAGTTGAATGGCTGTCAAATTTTGTAAAATCGTAATACATATCTTTATTACTCTATTCGTTTATAAAATGTCATTAATTATACAGATAATCTAGATTATATCAATCTTTTGTATCCTCTTATTAGCTATAATAATCGGGTTAACAAAATGTATCAACAAAACATTAATATTTAAAATTAAGTAACCTGGGTACATGTGGAATGAGGTGTCCATTGGCACCCGGGTTAATGTGTCCTGGTTTTCACCGAAAATAATTTGGTCACCCTAGTATAGACTCAGAAGCTATTCTGTAACAATTCTGGACTTGGTGAGGGGGGGGGGGGGGGGGCGGGCATTGACCTGCTGGAATTGTCCAAGTCCGTCAGAATGCACAATGGATATGGATGCATGCAGGTGATCAGACAGGATGCTTACGTACGTGTCACCTGTCAGAGTCGTAACTAGACGTATCAAGGGTCCCATTTCACTCCAACAGCACATGCCCCACACCATTAGAGAGCCTCCACCAGTCTGAACAGTCCCTGCTGACATGCAGGGTCCATGGATTCATGAGGTTGTTTTCGTACCCGTACACGTTCATCCGCACGATACAATTTAAACGATACTCGTCCGAGCAGGCAACACGTTTCCAATCATCAATAGTCAATATCAGTGTTGACGGACCCAGGCGAAACGTAAAACTTTGTGTCAAGGGTACACGAGAGGACCTTCGGCTCCGAAAGCCCATATCGATGATGTTTCGTTGAATGGTTCACAAGCTGAGACTTGTTGATGGCCCAGGTTTGAAATCCGCAGCAATTTGCGAAAGGGTTGCACTTCAGTCACAATGGATGATTCTCTTCAGTCGTCGTCGGTCACGTTCTTGCAGGACTTTTTTCCGGCCGCAGAGATGTGGGAGAATTTGTGTTTTATCGGATTCCCTATATACACGGTACGCTCCTGAAATGGTCGCACGGGAAAATCCCCACTTCATCGTTACCTCGGAGTTGCTGTGTCCTATCGCTCGTGCGTTGACTATAACACCACGTTCGACGTACAAACTCACTTAGATCTTGATAACCTGGCATCTTAGCAGCCGTAACTGATCTAACAACTGCGCCAGGCAGTTGTCTTGTAAAGGCGTTGCCGATCGCAGACCGTTTACATATCTCCGTATTTGAACACGCATGCCTATACCAGTTTATTTGGCGCTTCAGTGTATATGGACACGGTCTTTTGCGCAAGACGCTTTAAGTTTTGAAATATTTTAGCGACGACAAAACTTTAAAAATTAAAATTTAGAACAGTCTTGATCGCTATTTTTTTATTGGAGTGAGTGACCGGTTTCGACTCTATCTTCAAACTCTGTAAAGATATATTGCCAAAGTAGTGTAGACGTTATAATAAGCATATAAAAATAAGATAAATAGTAATAAATTATATCCAGAGCGGTGGATGGACACTGCTAGGTGAGTTCCGTCGACCCTGAACGCTCGTGTAACTGCTGACTGTGCATGGAGGGAACGGGTATTAGTAGGGCTGGTCACACCCATCGTTCTGAGTACATCATAAGTAGCCAATCAGAAAACACGTTCATGATTAGATAACTTCATACCTAACTACGAAGGGACAGTTACAGTTGGAATACGTCACAATGTCAATTATTGATCATTATTCGTCAATGAACATAAATTATGCTATTAAAATGGTTCATTGGTATGAAATAAGGCTTAGAGTCTGCTGCCCTCTAAACTCATAACTACAGAATCTGCACCAAAGATTGTCGTCGCCCCAGCGTTAACGTGGATAATCGAGGGTTACCATGGAAATGGCGTCCCGTTCCGCTGTGGACGTTAGTGGTGCTATCAAAAATTGTACTATGGGGAGCTATGTCGTATGTTACGATTATGTGCCATAGAAATACGGTTAATTTTGCTCTCTTCTCATGTCAGCGCTATGAAAATAACTGTACTATGGCGGAACCACAGTAATATTTCTGTAGTAACAGCGGAACGATGTTCCTAAAGTGCATCGATAGTCGCCGTAGAAACGGCATCCTAGCCCGGTGAGGCAGGCATCAGATGATCAGAGATTATTGTGTACTGCGAAAGATATCTCAAGGGTTGACATTTCGACCATGAAATCAGTGTTTGCGTAGATATATCGGCGGTTGTTGTAGAAATAGCGTCTTATTCTCACTGCGACAATCTATGGTGCTGTAACAAAGTTATAATTGGCGTAATTTGACGCCTTTGTCAATATAGCATAGTATTCGTCATTATGACAAAATTATACGTCATAAAAGGAGAAAATAAAAGGTTAGAATCAGCTTAAAAATCTCTTCACAAGAAATTCTCTATGTCAAGTTATAATATGAACAGGATGCCATGAAAGTGTATGGTGATTGGTGGGAACAGGTGCCTGATACCGCTATGGCAAAGTACATAGCGTACATTAAAAATAGGCGACGACTAGCAGCCTTTGATGGAAAAATATGGATAACAAAATAAAAATTAGCAGTGTGACATGTAACAGTTTACATGTTGTTGTGTTGTGGTTTTTAAAATAAGAACCATTACAAAAGTGAGATACAGATAGTTAAAAAATAGTTATAAAACACGAATGATAAAACAAGCGTCGTCTTTGTGGTGTACTTTTATCCGCTTGACATCTGGAGCGTGAGGACCAACGTAAAATAAACATGTTTGTGGTGTGCGTACTGTAAGACCTTCGGTACACACACCATCAGATTATTTGACTTGTCGCTCTAATCAAGTAGGCGAGTGTCAGCAATATGTCTCGTGGTCTTATTGTGGCGTGTTTATCTTCTGCCGTTAGGTCAGATGATAGAAATGCCACTTGCACGCTTAGAGTAGCAGATTGACGGTGACCAACTAAACAGAACCTGATTAATTTTCACACACATTTATTAGAACAATGACAAGTATAAACATTACTTAACTTGATTCTGGATGCTATTTACAATTGACAATCTGAAGTTCCTTTGGTCTTGGTATGTTAATCTTATTCTCACATATCTCCGATACTTGAGAAAAGTGTCTATACATTTATCTTCATGGCTATGTACAGGAATATGATACTCTTATTAGGCGCAGACTGAAATTTGACTATAGACTGGTACACACTAATGCAGACTGGTACAGACTGGTGCAGACAAATGCAGACTAACTGATCGGAGGTCTGTACACTCGTTATAATACCTTGCGCATTCAGGTATCACTGCACGAGTGTGATCCGCGAGGAGAAAAGGTTCTACGTTAGCAGCAATCTCATTGGCTGGGTTACATATTAATACGCGGATCGGCGGAAGCAGAATTTGGTCCGTCTCTAAGGCAGCACCATCTCGTAGTGCCAAGACGGACGAGTGCTGCGCCTGCGCCGTTGTGCTTAGTGGGGCGCGCTCTAGTGGGAAAGTTGAGTACGCGCTGACTACGTGCAACTATATACACACGAATGTTTTACAACAGTTTAAGACCTGAAGAAAGCAAAGTCTGTTGAAACCAGTTGTCTTAAATAAAGAAATATTTTATGTGATATTGGCTGCTGAATGGTTTTTAACAAGAAGAACTGGCTAGATTGAATAGTCTCGTAAATATCAAATGTGGCACAGTGAGCACATTTGCCGTTTACGAGGCAATTTTCAGCTGGATCCGCTATTTATCAGGCTGAGTTTAACACGTCTGTTAAACCTTGCTAGGACTGTTGGGGCTGCAACGTGTGAACACGGATCAGCACGCAGCCGGCCCACGGAGCACGCAGCTTTGTAACGTAACGAGTCCCCGTCACGGCCCCGTGTTCGGCGGATAAGCCACCGTGGGAAGTCTCGCACGTGCCCCACGCGTGTGGCGTGTGGCGTGTACTCTGCTGCGTCACGACACTGGCACGCCTGAGTGCGGGCCTACACTTCTGGGAAGCGGCCCGGGGGGCTTCCACTGCACGGGTGCTCCATCCGCAAACACTCGTCCACGGGAAACTTTCGCTATTCGGGGGGAACACTTTCAACACGGAAAATGTTACAGCAATATTTTGGTGCAGTGTTCTCGACAAAACGAAGCACTCAAGTTGTACAAACAAGACTGCCACGACAGTTCGTAGAAATACAAAAGATACAAAAACATTATCTCATTTAGATCATTCTACAGTGCACACCAAAATATATTTCTTTGGGTCAAATCACTGACAGCTTCTCTTTCTTTCTCTTCTTAGTATCCCCAAGTGATCTCCTGTCAGTTTCAGCTCTACATCTACATCTACATTTATACTCCGCAAGCCACCCAACGGTGTGTGAAGGAGGGTACTTTACGTGCCACTGCCGGCCGGGGTGGACGAGCGGTTCTAAGCGCTACAGTCTGTAACCGCGCGACCGCTGCGGTCGCAGGTTCGAATCCAGCCTAGGGCATGGATGTGTGTGATGTCCTTAGGTTAGTTAGGTTTAAGTAGTTCTAAGTTCTAGGGGACTGATGACCTCAGATGTTAAGTCCCATAGTGCTCTGAGCTATTTGAACCATTTTTTACGTGCCAATGTCATTTCCTCCCTTTCCTGTTCCAGTCGCGTATGGTTCGCGGGAAGAACGACATCCGGAAAGCCTCCGTGCGCGCTCGAATCTCTCTAATTTAACATTCGTGATCTCCTCGGGAGGTATAAGTAGGGGGAACCAATATATTCGATACATCCAGAAACGCACCCTCTCGAAAGCTGGACAGCAAGCTACACCGCGATGCAGAGCGCCTCTCTTGCAGAATCTGCCACTTGAGTTTGCTAAACATCTCCGTAACGCTATCACGCTTACCAAATAACCCTGTGACGAAACGCGCCGCTCTTTTTTGGATCTTCTCTGTCTCCTCTGTCAACCCGACCTGGTACGGATCCCACACTGATGAGCAATACTCAAGTATAGGTCGAACGAGTGTTTTGTAAGCCACCTCCTTTGTTGATGGACTACATTTTCTAAGGACTCTCCCAATGAATCTCAAACTGGTACCCGCCTTACCAACAATTAATTTTATATGATCATTCCACTTCAAATCGTTCCGCACGCATACTCCCAGATATTTTACAGAAGTAACTGCTACCAGTGTTTGTTCCGCTATCATATAATCATACAATAAAGGATCCTTCTTTCTATGTATTCGCAATTCATTACATTTGTCTATGTTAAGGGCCAGTTGCCACTCCCTGCACCAAGTGCCTCACCGCTGCAGATCTTCCTGCATTTCGCTACAATTTTCTAATGCTGCAACTTCTCTGTATACTACAGCATCATCCGCGATAAGCCGCATGCAACTTCAGACACTATCTACTAGGTCATTTATATATATTGTGAAAAGCAATGGTCCCATAACACTCCCCTGTGACAAGCCAGAGGTTACTTTAACGTCTGTAGACTTCTCTCCATTGAGAACAACATGCTGTGTTCTGTTTGCTAAAAACTGTTCAATCCAGCCACACAGCTGGTCTGATATTCCGTAGGTTCTTACTCTGTTTCTAAGGCGACAGTGCGGAGCTGTATCGAACGCCTTTCGAAAGTCAAGGAAAATGGCATCTACCTGGGAGCCTGTATCTAATATTTTCTGTGTCTCATGAACAAATAAAGCGAGTTGGGTCTCACACGATCGCTGTTTCCGGAATCCATGTTGATTCCTACAGAGTAGATTCTGGGTTTCCAGAAATGACATGATACGCGAGCAGAAAACATGTTCTAAAATTCTGCAACAGATCGACGTCAGAGACATAGGCCTATAGTTTTGCGCATCTGCTCGACGACCCTTCCTGAAAACTGGAACTACCTGTGCTCTTTTCGAATCGTTTGGAAACTTCCGTTCCTCTAGAGACTTGCGGTACACGGCTGTTAGAAGGGGGGCAAGTTCTTTCGCGTACTCTGTGTAGAATCGAACTGGTATCCCTTCAGGTCAAGTGGACTTTCCTCTGTTGAGTGATTTCAGTTGCGTTTCTATTCCTTGGACACTTATTTCGATGTCAGCCATTTTTTCGTTCGTGCGAGGATTTAGAGAAGGAACTGCAGTGCGGTCTTCCTCTGCAAAACAGCTTTGGAGAAAGGTGTTTAGTATTTCAGCTATACGCGTGTTTCAATGGCATTATCATCCCAGAGTGTCTGGATATGCTGTTTCGATCCACTTACTGATTTAACGTAAGACCAGAACTTCCTCGGATTTTTGTCTAGTCGGTATATAGAAAATTTTACTTTCGAATTCACTGAACGCTTCACGCATAGCCCTCCTTACGCTAACTTTGACATCGTTTAGCTTCTGTTTGTCTCAGAGGTTTTGGCTGCGTTTAAATTTGCAGTGAAGCTGAAGCTCTTGTAGAGGTGTTCCGCCTTTTGTTCAGTTTTTCTGTACCCAGACACGTTTGCCGGCCGCGGTGGTCTAGCGGTTCTGGCGCTGCAGTCCGGAACCGCGGGACTGCTACGGTCGCAGGTTCGAATCCTGCCTCGGGCATGGGTGTGTGTGACGTCCTTAGGTTAGTTAGGTTTAAGTAGTTCTAAGTTCTAGGGGACTTATGATCTAAGATGTTGAGTCCCATAGTGCTCAGAGCCATTTGAACCATTTTTGAACCCAGACACGTTTCAGCACTTTTCCTACTATCTTCAGTGCGGTATTTTACTCTTCAGTCTGGAAATTAATGCTATGATAACTTTCGTATTTCAGCTCAAAGATACATAAACGGTGTTAGGGATATAAGTGCACATATTTTTTATTGGTGACGGGAGAGTGTAGTGGACAACATTACATCAGGATTTATTTCATTTGCAAACTAATAATTACAGCTGCTAGGAGAAGTATGTTTTCGGGTTGGTTACTCCTTCCAAGAACATGTGGCAAGCGCAGGCCATATATGGTTACACTGGTAAGCCAAAACGTTAGGACCACTGCCACCGCTACGTTCAATGCAGCCACGTGGCGTTGCGGGCACGTGACGCGGTAGCAAAAGTGTGCAAGCGGAGCAGATATGGGCGAAGGTCATCCTAACGAAGAAATGGGCTGCAAATGGGGAAATCCAATGAGATAAGCGACTTCGACAAAGACAAGGTCATTATTCCGCAGAACCTGTGAACGAGTACCTCGGAAACGGTGAAGCTGGTGGAACGGTCACGTACTGCTGTCGTGAGCATCTACGGAAAGAGGTAGAAGGACAGTCAAACTACCACTAGGCGCTAAATGGTTGGACGTCTACGACTCTTCACAGAACGTGGAGTCTGGAGACTTGTCTGATCGCTAAAGTAGGGTAGCTGGTGATTTGTGGCGTCTCTGCCGAAAGACCACATTGCTGGTGCACGCACAAGTGTTTCGGACCACACCGTTCGTCGTACGTTGTTGAATACGGAACTCCGCAGCAGACAACTCCTACGTGTTCAATTGTTGACCCAACCACATCGTCAATTTCGATTGCAGTTGGCACGAGACGATTCGAATTCGACTATCGATCAATGGAAACGTGTTGGCTTTTTGATTGAATCACATTTCTGGTGCAGTAGGTCGATGGTCGTCTCCACAAGCGCCGTCATCGAGGTGAACGGCGGCTAGAAACGTGCAGCGTGCCACGGACGCAGGCTGGTGGGAGCAGTATTATGCTATGGGGGACATTCTCCTGCACTTGCAGGCGAGCTGTGCTATTAACCGAAGACACGCTGACAGCTGCGAACCACCTGCAGCCTTTCATGCTTGATGTCTTCCCCGATGGCGATGCCGCCTTTTAGCAATATAACTGTGTTTTCTCGTAGCCAGAACCGTGCTAGAGTGGTTTGAGGAGCATTATAGTGAACTCACGTTGATGTCTCGGCGACGAAATTCACGTACCATGGAACCCCTTTGGCGCTATCGGGCACCATCACCTCGTACTTAAATCAGCGGCCCATTATTTTCGCTAATTGCGTGACATGTGCGTATGCATCTAATGCTACATATGTCCAATTGTCCACAATCCTACCAACAAACTGTGGGTTTCCTTTTACGCAGAATCAGTGATGTATTTCTTTGCAAAGGCGGACAAACTCGCTATTAAGCAGGTGGTCATAATGTTTTGGCCAATCAGTGTGCTTTCCCCTGGGCAGCAGGTCAGGTCTTCAAGTGTGTTACACTTGCTTGTAGTTATGGTTTCACTGTTTGAATTACGCTCTCATCCTCTTCAAAGTGTGTCCCACACAGAGAATCAGAGAATTCTGAAGTGGCTCAAACACGTGTAAGTCCAAGCGTGCCAAGCCTGCATTGCAGGGTGGTTGAGGCAGTGACCTCCAACCGAATCTGGCGATCCATTCCCGGTTCAAAAAATTGAGCACTATGGGACTTCTGAGGTTTAAAAATGGTTCAAATGGCTCTGAGCACTATGGGACTTAACAGCTGAGGTCATCAGTCCCCTAGAACTCAGAACTACTTAAACCTAACTAACCTATGGACATTACACACATCCATGCATGAGGCAGGATTCGAACCTGCGACCGTTGCGGCCGTGCGCTTCCAGACTGTAGCGCCTAGAACCGCTCGGCCACCCTGGCCGGCGATCCATTCCCGGGTTTTGAGACTTGTGTGTGGGCATACATTGTCACACTGAAGCAAGATTTCTTTCGGATTCCTGTCGAGCCGAAATGTCGTAAATACTTCTTGAGCTCTTTCACGCCACTGAATTAATGGTAACCCTTTCAGCGGCACATCAACGGGAATGCAACCATCAATATCGCAAAAGACAGTCAACATACCTTTGCCAGCAAAAGGAGCTGTCATGAATTTCTTCTGTTTAGGACCTTGCGAGTGTTGCCTCTCTAGCGGCTGCCCTTTTGTTTCCGCCTAAAAGTGATGCGGCCAGACTTCGTCCCCTTGATAGCGATCCGTGACATAAAGATCTCTCGATTAGCTTCAGACTTCTCAGCCAATTCAGATGAAATGGCTTTTCTTTGGATATTGTGGTATGTTGTGAGCATTCTTTGAACCAGTCTTCAGCACATCTTTGAATATCCAAGAGCCTCAATCCTTTCAAGCGCAGTGGCAACGGTCACCAATGGCTGTGGAGCAAATTTTCGAGTTGTGATGCGCAGGTGTACAAGAATAAACGGTGCCGCGCCACCCACCATGTAGGGAGCAGCGTCCTGCACTCCCAGACTCTTTGACTTTCTTTGCCCACCGACCATCAGTTCTCGTATGAACTGCATCATTTTCGTTCGCTGCACACCATCGATCATCGACGTTCACCACGATTTCTCTTTTAGAGATCAATAATTTAATTACAGCTTCGTAGACGTCATTCGGATGCTTCACTACGCTTGTTCCATGTGGTACGTGCTACAAACCGGACACAATAGGAAGGACCAGGCCCCTTTGCTTTTTTGTTTTATCACTCGTTTATTACATCAGAGAAATACATATTTTAAAACAAAATTTAACTACATGAAATATTGCTCCCAGTACAGGTTAACATAAGCAGTGACAAAACTTAGTTGTCTTAGGGGTTTCTGCTGCCAAAAAATTTTAAAGAGGCAATGTAAGGTTTATATCAATTTAGCTCAAACATGTAGCTAGTGATTGAATCACAACATAGACACCTTTACAATTTCGGCAACAAATAAATAGCGTGAATTTGTACTCACAGTAACCAACTAATCAACAGCCTTGCCATTGAATAAGTAGTAGGCCATTTGGAACGAATTAGCAACACCCAGCAACTAAGGGAGTTAATACCAACATTCTTTAAATGTCTTGCTCCCCATTAAATAAACAAACTTACAGTAATTAAATGAATAACAAATCAAACATACTACGCTCCACTCAAACTCTTCAGTGGAAGCCAAGCCAAAATGAAGATCCTATTAACTGACTAGCACTGAAGTAACACTAAAGCTCATCTCTGTGTTCCCAGACACACATGGGGCAAACTTACACAAGACAAGATTTTGAAGGGAGCACATCAGTAAAACCGGTAGTGGAGCCAACTCGTGCCACTGAAAATTAAGGTACTAGACCGGGGCACAAGCTGGTATACAATGAGGTTGCCTTAGTGCTATACTGCGCTCCAAAATATTAATTGAAATGGCCAATTCAAAGTTAAGTACACATAAACCAGCATTAATTAATGAGGAGTGACACCAGGTCGCTCGAAGGGATGACAACACTTAATTGAAAAGACGAATGCCAAAAGTCACAAATGCCAAAAGTCACTTCCACAAGTAAACAGTTCACCAAGCACAAGGAAGGAACCCCAAAGAGAACATTCAAATAAAACCCCCAAAAGATTATAAAGGACAGGGAACCCCAACTATTTAAACTTAAAAGAATTAGCTCTCCCCAAAGGCAGTGTAAACGCTAAGGCCACGCTTAAGAGGCCACCAAAATTGGTTACAAAAGGTCTTATACGTTTGCTCCTCTTCTTTAAAGAAACACAAGGCTGCTTAACTTCTGCTGGCTTCTGCTGGACGTCCGGTATGGCTCGTGTAGGATACACCAGGCAGCAACCCAAGTTAGGCGATCGCAAGGCACGGCGAGCAAAATCAGGAGAGCAGACAGGCAGGCAGCCAACACATATCCTCCATGCTGAACCGGCAGACCGCGTACAACCAACTCCACATATACGTGGGTGCTTCCCACCTCGTACCTCGCGGCGTCTCAGCAGGCAGCCCGAGCAAACGTAAACTGCCACTCGCCCCGCAAATGCGGAAAACAACAAGACAAGCAAAGATAAGAAACATCGAAGGATCGATGATGGGCATCCAAGAGACTGGCGCGCCAGTAACGAGCGCCACGGCTCACCATGTGTCGAATTGTTCGAAACTTCGCACAAGTGCAGAAGAAATATCGAATTTGGAGTTTCTAATGGACATTTTGCTGCATACAGTGTGTTGCAAAAACCGACGGCAAAACTTCAAGAATGGTTTCCTCGTGTGACAAGAAGAAAAAAGTCTGGCAAACATAGGCTCTAAAATACACGCCTTAAGATCTCTTAATCTTCGATACTGTGAAACAAATGTCTTCTACTTCAAGCTCATTGCTTTCCTCATTTTGGTAGGTGGTATACACCAAATCAAGAAAAAAAGTCCAGTAAACTTGGGTTCTAAAAGGCGTACCTTAAAAACGATGAACACTTGTCGATCATCGCCACTGTGAAAACATCTCTCCTACGTGTGCATGGCTCTTAAGGTATGGCTTTTAGAGCCTATGTTTATTCGACACTCTTTCCTTGTTTTAGTTCAAACTGTGTCCTCCAAAAATATGGGCAGAAAAGAAATTGCAGTAGAAAAGATGTGTTTTAGAGTATGGATGATAAAAATGGAAATGAGCGTATGGCTTCGGTGGCCGGGAGGCTCCTATTCGGGGAATTTCGGCCGCCAAGTGCAAGTCTTATTTCATTCGACGCCACATTGGGCGACTTGCGCGCCAGAGATGAGGATGAAATAATGACGAGGACAACACAACACACAATCCCCGAGCGGAGAAAATCTCCAACCCAGCCGGGTATCGAACCGGGGCCCGCCTGCACGGGATGCGAGAACATTACCACCCAGATAGGCAGGCGGACTATCGAAGATAAACAAATGCTCATAGCTCTTAATGTACGCACAGAGTTGTAAAACTACCATAGGCTATCGTAGACTACCGTAAGTAAGCGTAGACTATGCTAATCGCAGCCGCGTTACCCGTACGTTTCGTGCGTTCCAGACCTATTACGGGTTACTTCATTCTGATCGGTTTGTTTCCGTACTTGATCAGTGTTTTACTAGATACCTCTAAAAACTGGAGGCGTGAGCCGTCTAGAAACTGTACAGGATATACAAAGGGCCGAGTAACTCACGAAACATTTTTCTTCTACATAGTTGTCCTGTGTAGGACAGATCAAGTCTGTAATAAAATCATCTGAGACGGAGGCTGAAGGGTGGCAGCCCCACCCACCAGTGTACTTGCCCTGTGCAGAGTTTGCAACGCGGCCACGGGACACTTGAATGGCTAGAAATCCAAAGAAAATTCCACGCCGGGCTGATCATTATGTGCCGATCCACGAAACAAATAACGTAAAGAGTACATACCAGAAACGTTTATACTACCAACATGGAATGTTGAAGGTCTGACGCTCAAAGAGACAGAACTGGAACAAGATTTAAACAATGCTAAATTCGATATTGCTCGCATAAATGAAACAAATAGGAAATTACAGGGAACCACAGAATTTTAGAATTATGTGATGATCTATTCCGGAATATTTCAAGAACAAAGAGCTGCTGCTGAAGTCTAAATCTGAATGTGAAAAGCGTTAAGCAACAGAATACATTCGTAAACATTTATAAATGAAAGAATACTTGTGGTACGTCTTAAAGTTCAGAGAAAATATGTCTCCATATTGCTCCAGAGGAAAGAACAACTCGCAGTTCTATTGAATTTTATGACCTTTTACAGATCATTATAGGAAAAATAAATAAAAATGATGATATACTTCTCCTGAGATATTTAAACTCCTGGGTGGGTAAACAACCCATTAAAAACATAGTTGGTACAAAGAGAGAAAATACACAGAATAACAATGCAAAGAAGCTAATAGAGTTTGACACACACAACGAATTACGAATAACAAACACTTTTCTTGAACATCATGCCATCATAAATTTACATAGGCAGGTCGAGGTTCAAGTTCAATAATAAACTATATTCTTGCAAGATGGGTAAGAATAAAAGACGAGACTTTACAGACGCTTGGACGTATAGTCATATCACTTTTTAGTAAGAAGTGACATAACTCTGTGTAGAAAGTGGAAAGAAATCACGCATAAACTCCCAGTCGGGTGTAAGAAGTTACATGCTGCATCTCCTCCAAGAATATAGTATCGCACTAGTATATCAAAAGAGACTAAATGAGAAATGCAACTAGTAAGCAACAACGTAAATGGAGAATGGAATACCACCAAAGAAGTTGTAATGCACGCAACTGCTGAATCAATCTAGAACAGGATTAACGATTCGGAAATACAACATTAGCAAGTTAATAATCTTATCCAAAAACCTTGACATTAACTAATAATGTGACTTACAGTGAGGATTATAAAAGTAAATCTGCTTTAGTAAAGAAATAAATACGAAAAATTAAACGAGAACGTTGGGACCGATATGTGAGAGCAATAGAACATGATATTCCTGGAAGACGAAACAAAGCGTATAAGATTATGAAGTACATGGACAAACAAGAACGCGATACTTTCCAATTAAATGTAATATCCGGAAAGAAATTGTTAAAATATTTCAAATGTCTATGGACATAATAAAGAAGAACCAGAAATAAACAACAATACCAACGACTCTTTAGATCTGACAACAAATGATTACAAAATGTGATCAAAGAAACTAAAAACAAAAAGTCACCTGGCACTGATAATATAAACATGCATCTGATTAGATACCTGTCCGATCAACTAAAATATAGACTTTTAAATTTTGTGAATGTTTGTTGGCTGAGCGGACATGTGACAGACGAATGGGATGAACTTTTGGTAAGCCCTATTTACAAGAAAGCCAAGAAATTGCAATGCGCAATTTACCGAGGAATAAGTCTGCTAAATTCCCGCTACAAACTGTTTGCTAAAATCATAATCAAGATATTAGATTGGTCCCTTAGGAATTCGCACAAGAAATTAGAACCAATAGTGGAAGTAAAGATAAATCAAATAGCCATTGTCTTTTCGCTTTGGCACAAGTAACCGTGAAAAGAAGGTAATTTAGATCGGTAACTTACGATGTTTCTATTGACTATGAAAAGATGTTTGACAAGACAAAGCGGAAAATTTTATGGGAAACCCTAAATGAATTGGGAGTTCCAATACATCTGATTATGAAAATTCAGTGAATCAAGGAGACAGACAAGGATGCCCACTGTCCCCCACCCTTTTTACTGTTCGCATTGACGTTTCGTAAGTGGTTGTGTTTATTAAGTAACACAAAAAGAACTGATAATATTAATCTTATGACAATACTGTTTACTGACGATCCGTTTATAATAAGAGAATCTGAAGAAAAGCTTCAAACTTCAGTTCACAGTTTGAGTCAAATTACCGCTAAATACGGAATGAGGATATCGACAGATAAAACAAAAGTGATGGCATTTCAAGGATTGGGACCAATAAGAGCTGAAATTGATACAGATGGACAAATAAGTTTACATATTTAGGGTGCAATTTTAAATTTTCCATGTCAGATGATGTAGAGCTAAACCTGGTCAGATTGAGACACTTCTGTGGCACTGTACACTGTACATTAAGACATACCGTACGGAAAGTTTCATTAATTAAATTCGACAAATCAATAGCATTATTCTGGACCTTAACGTCTGGTCGATTATGAGGAATCTAATCAGCAGAGATGAAGTTCCCCGCCTTTTAGGGGGATGCTCACTGTATGACTACAAAAAAAAAAAAAAAAAAAAAAAAAAAAATACCGATATTAGCCAAGATCTAAGTGTTGAACCTATTACAAATTTAACTAAAAAGTACCGTCTAAACTGGACAGCCATGTCCAGCGTATGACTAATGAAAGAATAAGTAAATCGATGATACGATACAACCCAGCAGCCAAGAGGAACGTTGGACGTCACTTAACGAGATGGCGAGAACTATTCTGAGACAGAAGTAGCCAGAAGGTCTAATCCTCGAAGGCGGTGATGATAGTTGTCGTCCTGCCTGTTACTTTAAAAAACGGTATTTATAGGAAATTTGAAAATGTGAATGTTTAATTCAGGTTTTATTCCAAAGCTCTTGATTTGTGACATGAAACAGAGGGATGTTGTAAAACGTTAAGAAAAATACAGATTCATCCTATAGCACTAGAAAATGCAATTTCTTGACAAAATAAATTTTCAAAAAAAAGCAAAGTAAAACATATCAATATTTCCTCCAGCTTATATAAAACATGTTTCTGATATTTATGAACAACTTTCAGACATATAAATAATAACAGGAAACTCTTGCTTTTAATAACGGTGAAGGACGTCCTATTGAGCACAAAATAAGAACAATAATTATGGAGTTTCTTTAAACTTTGTGCATGTAAACTGTACTCTTATCAAAAGTAATTTTTTGTTAGGTTACATAAAAGTTATGCGATCAACTAGTTTTTATACTTATAAAATGTAATTTGTGTTTCGTAAGGATATAAGACGTACACTGCACTAACACTGCACGATGTGCGTTCCGTTCCATTAAGGTTTCAATGATGGTGCTTAACTCCATAATATTCTGAACGGGAAACCCGTTTCCGTTCTATGGCGGTTTCAATGCAGATGTTAACTCATCCAGTTCAAGTGCTTGAGGAATTGAATTAGGCATTACGCAGTACACTTATTAGGTAAAAAAGGAAATATAACGAAATATTAATTTACCATTTAAGCATATTTGTTTGTATTAACACTAAAATTGTTTGTTTACATTATTCCAAAACAGACGATAACTCAGGTTACAGTACTGATGCAGTGGCTGGATGTGGTGACCACCACCGTTGTGACAGACACTGTAGCTGCGAATCACGTTCTGGTACGCACTCTGCACCCCATCTGGTGCGTCTACAGTTGCTGGTGCACCGACCAGAACTCCTGCGAGAAGATCTTCCTCTGTCCCTACAGGAGTCTCGCAGCAACGCAGACGTCAGGTGACATGAGGACACCGTCTGACGTAGTACACGTCATCCCGTCTGTCCTACTGTGTACCAGGACAAGCAACTGTGACACTTTTCACTGCCCCGCAGACGTGAAGGTATTACACAACTGAACTGAAACCGTCGTGGAACAGAAATGGTCTGTATCCGGTCGTGGGTTCCCACTCAAAATATTATGTACTCTCTCCCCTGTACAAATACTAGAAGTATATTACGGGAATTTCCGGACACCCTGTATTATCGATTGTCAGAAAAAAATGGAGGAGTGTGTACTGAACAGCTCGTACACTACTGGCCATTCAAACTGCCACACCACGAAAATGACGTGTTACAGACGCGAAATTTAACCGACAGGAAGAAGATGCTGTGATATGCAAATGATTAGCTTTTCAGGGCATTCACACAAGGCTGCCGCCGGTGGCGACACCTACAACGTGCTGACATGAGGAAGGTTTCCAACCGATTTCTCATACACAAACAGCAGTTGACCGGCGTTGCCTGGTGAAACGTTGTTGTGATTCCTCGTGTAGGAAGGAGAAACGCGTACCATCACGTTTCCGACTTTGATAAAGGTCGGATTGTAGCCTATCGTGACTGCGGTGTATCGTATCGCGACATTGCTGCTCGCGTTGGTCGAGATCCAATGACTGTTAGCAGAATATGGAATCCGTGGGTTCAGGAGGGTAATACGGAACGTCGTGCTGAATCCCAACGGCCTCGTATCATTACCAGTCGAGATGACAGGCATTTTATCCGCATGGCTGTAACGGATCGTGCAGCCACGTCTCGATCCCTGAGTGAACAGATGGGGACGTTTGCAAGACAACAACCATCTGCACGAATAGTTTGACGACGTTTGCATCAGCACGGACTATCAGATTGGAGATTCGGCTGCGGTTACCCTTGACCCTGCATCACAGACAGGAGCGCCTGCGATGGTGTACTCAACGACGAACCTGGGTGGACGAATGGCAAAACGTTATTTTTTCGGATGAATCCAGGTTCTGTTTACAGCATCACGATGGTCGCATCCATGTTTGGCGACATCGTGGTGAACGCACATTGGAAGCGTGTATTCGTCATCGCCATACTGGCGTATCACTCGGCCTGATGGTATGGGGTGCCATTGGTTACACGTCTCCGTCACCTCTTGTTCGCATTGACGGCACTTTGAATAGTGGACGTTACATTTCAGATGTGTGAAGACCCGTGGCTCTATCCTTCATTCGATCCCTGCGAAACCCTACATTTCAGCCGGATAATGCACGACCGCATGTTGCAGGTCCTGTACGGGCCTTTCTGGATACAGAAAATGTTCGACTGCTGCCCTGGCCAGCACATTCTCTAGATCTCTCACCAATTGAAAACGTGTGGTCAATGGTGGCCGAGCAACTGGCTCGTCGCAATACGCCAGTCACTGCTCTTGATGAACTGTGGTATCGTGTTGAAGCTGCATGGGCAGCTGTACCTGTTCACGCCATCCAAGCTGTTTGACTCAATACCCAGACGTATCAAGGCCGTTATTACGGTCAGAGGTGGTTGTTCTGGGGACTGATTTCTCAGGATCTATGCACCCACATTGCGTGAAAATGTAATCACGTATCAGTTCTAGTATAATATATTTGTCCAATGAATACCCGTTTATCATCTGCATTTCTTCTTGCTGTAGGATATTTAATGGCCAGTAGTGTATTATGATCTTATGTCATTTCTTGACAAAACTGAATGTATGCTAGAATTTTTCAGCTCGTGTAGTGTCTAATTGATACGACGAAGGCGTAGCGGTGGAAGGACAAAAGGCTGGTGAGAGGCGGCAGGTGAACGGCGGGCAGCGCCCCCGGTGCTGGAGGCGTAATTAGGGCGGCCGGCACAGCCCCCACCCACGCCGCCGCCGCCGTCGCCGTCTCTGCTGACGCCTTGTCTCAGCCGTCCCCCTGCCCGCCTCGAGCCACGCCCCCATTACTGTCAGCCTGACACGTGAAGACGAGCTCCAGGGGACGGGACGACGCCGCCATCCGCCCCCGTCGCGTCAAATAAGCGTTTCGGTGGCGAGCGAGGCGATCTGTTCTCACGCGTCGCCTTTAGTAAGTATGGCGATATTCTCAACAAACTCTAGCTACTACAAGCTACAGGGTGATTATAATTAAGGTCTCAGTTGCAAAACGCTGTAAAAATCAAATCACTTCTCAGAATGACGTCAAATTTGAACGTAATACTCTCAGATGACAAAAGTCATGGGACAGCGGTATGCCCAGACACAAATGGCGATAGTATCGCAGTTCATTGTCGGAGTTGTCAATTGTACTCAGGCGATCCATCTGAAAAGGTTTCATACGTGATTATATTCGCACGATGGCAATTAACAGACTCTGAATGTGCGTGGGTTATTCCATTGGAGAACTCGTTTGGCAATTCAGTATTGTGTGATCCACAGCGTCAAGAGTATGCTGAGAATACCAGTTTCCAGGCTTTACCATGGACAACGCCGCCGACGGCCTTCACCTAACGACCGGCAGCAGCGGGGTTTGCGTAGAGTTGTCAGCGCAAACAGACAAGCAACATTTGGTGAAACAGCCACAAAGAAATCAATGTAGGGCGTACGGCGTACGTATCCGTTAGGACAATGAGCGAAACCGGGCATTAATGGGCTATAGCAGCAGACGACTGTCACCCGCCAGGTTAGCCGAGAGTGCAAATGCGCTGCTTCCTGGACTTGGGTAGGCTCGCCGTCTCCGGATCGAATCCGCCCGGCAGATTAACGAGGTGGGCCGCTGTGTCGGCCAGCCTGGATGTGGGTTTTAGGCGGTCTACCACATCCCGCTAGGTGAATACCAGGTTGGTGCCCCCATCCCGCCTCAATTCCACGACACACAGACATTTGTAACACTTCCGCACCATTTCATGGATTATACTACACGCAGACAGCTGGGGTCCACTGATTCCATCCTGGGGGGAATGGAGTGGCGGCAGGAAACGCATCTGGCCACCCCTTTTCACTGAACCTGCCACTTCCGTTGTAAACACACGCCGACCCTGCGACCATTGCGGGACAAAGGCGCAAGTAAAAGAAAGAAAGAAAGCATCAGACGACCATCGCGAGTGCCTCTGCTGACACCACGACGTCGCCTGAAGTACATCTGGACTCATGACCATATTAGTTGGACCCTAGATGACGGGGAGACCGTCGCCTGGTCACATGAGTCCCGATTCCAATTACTAAGACCAGATGGTAGGGTTCGAGTGTAACGCAGACACCACAACACCATGGATCCAAATTGTCAACAAAACAGTGTGAAAGCTGGTGATGGCTCCTTAATGCTGTGGAATAGACTAGCAACTCTGATCTAACTGAAACGTCATTCACAGGAAGTGGTTATGTTCGGCTACTTGGAGACAATATGCGCTCATGGACTTCATGTTCCCCAACAGTGATGTCAGCGGGCCACAGTTGTTTGCGACAAGTCTGAAGAACATTGTGGACAACTAGAGCGAATAATTTGGCCATCCAGATTACGAATCCCATCGTAAATTTTTGGGACACAATCGAGAGTTCAGTTTGTGCACAAAATCCTGGGAGATGAAGAAGCTTGCACAGGATAGAGTAGCATGGAGAGCTGCATCAAACCAGTCTCAGGACTGAAGACCACAACAACAACAAAAACAACAACAACATGAAGGCAGCATGGCTCAGTATTTCAGCAGGGGGCTTCCAACGACTTGTTGAGTCCATGCCACGTCGAGATGCTGCACTACACTTGCCAAAAGCTGGTCCGACACCCTATCAGGAGATATCCCATGACTTTGCCACCTCAGTATATTATTGAAGGTATTATACATATTATATATATGGATTACATTACGTATTATATACGTACGTATAATACGTATGGATTATTCCACTTACAGCGTTCTCTAGTAACAATTTTTTTTGTTTTCATAACGATTCCCCTATATATATATATATATATATATATATATATATATATATATATATATATATATATGTGTGTGTGTGTGTGTGTGTGTGTGTATGTGTGTGTGTGTGTTTTCCGCATCTCCTCCTAAACCACTGGAATGATTTCAATCAAAACTGGTAAAAGTATTGTTCACTGTCAGGTAACAGTGTCTGTTGGTGTAAAAACCACCTACCTAACATAGTTCAGGGCACATGACGTAATAAACAATGAGATGCGTGAAAAATTGCCGCATCATGCATCACGTTTAAACGTATTATTTCTGTGCTACTATCCGTATTCGCAATAATTTTCGTACGTAGAATCCATGTAAGCCGCTAAGTGTACCAATAAAAGTATACCGTGGTACCACTCATAGTTCAGAAGATATGACGTAAGGAACACTGAGCCGGCAAGGTGCATGACGTTTAAAATTATTGGCCCCTTTCTAATAACTCTATTCGCAACACATTTTGCAGACAGTATCCTATATATGTTGCTGAATGTACCGACGAAAATATACCGTTGTACGATACATAGTTCAAGAGATACGATGTCGTAACCTCTAAAATACGTGACAAAATGCCGCGTTATGCATGAAGTTTTAATAGATGTACCCTTTGCTGCCAATACACTCCTACAGTAGAATCAGCTCAAGGAAATCCCTGACACTGGACACACCTTTTAACAGATTTCAACTGCGAGGCGCAATCGATTGTAGACGTAAACGGTAGCCGCCTATAGAGCTACGAAGAGGCACGTGCATAGAAACGTTCACAAAATCGAGGCACAGACACGCGAAGCAGATGCGCCCAATGTGCAGAAACTTCCCGGATCATGTTTCTTAATTTGGATACTGCATTTATAAATTTGTACATTTATGGACATTTCATTTTTTTCATGAATACGCCGAAATGAAATTTTTTTCTATTCCTCACTAAAAATGCAGTTCTTACTTTGTTTTCGTTTCTAATAGAAAAATGCCAAAATGAATATCCGGGTACTGTCAGTTTGTTAGCATGCAAAATAACAGACGTGGATTCACAACTGTTCCTCAATTTGCATCCGAGATGTTCAGCATGACTGTCTCAATGAAGGATCGCACTCTGTCGGTAAACCTCTTCTACAAGAACGGTCACTGTGAGCCAGTGGCTCTGCAGAAATTCTGGACCCTCAAGGGCATGAAAAATGAGTTGGTCCGATGTCTGCGAAGGGTATGGAGAAAATGATTACGAAATTCCAAAAGGAAGTTCTCTGAAGTTGCGCGAACTATGAGCATACCTGTGAGCACACTGCACCAAATTCTACGAAACGTGCTTCCTGCTGACCTGCCAGTAACACAAACGTTCGCTCTGGAACTTGTTGCACTCATGGAAGAGAACAGTGAATGGCCCTGGAACATTCTGTGGACAGATCGAGCTCATTTCCATTTCCAAAGATACATTACTATAATCAGAACTGCCGAATATGACCAACGGAAAATGCGCTGGCACATCAAACGGGAACACTTCATTCTGCGGAGGTAACCGTGTGATGTGAGTTTACGGCATTGTAGGGTAGTATTTTTTCGAGGAGATCAGTCCTTCGGGTTCTGTTACCTGTGCCGTCACCGGTAAACACTATGACAATCTTTTGGGCACCAGCGTCATCCCAACGCCTCAGCAGTTTGGGCGTGTGGGCAGGATCATTTTTATGCACATTGCGTAGCCAGTAAAGCAGATGTGACCGAGGCAGTTTGTAAATGCTAGAATTATCAGCAGTCATTTTCCTACAGCTGGCCGACCACATCACCTGGTCTTAAACCGCATGACTTCTGGGTTTGAGGTTACCTGAAAGATGCTAGGTTCAGTGCTGCATTACAAACGTAGCTGAATTGATGGCACACATTGCTCGAAAAATTCTGAAGGTGACTTCTGGGACACTCCGACCTGTTGTGCGACATGTTGTTATTCAGTTTCAACTTGTGGCAGAAAACTGTGGACATCACACTGGGCATATCTTACACTTGTCCCAGGATAGTTGGCCCCCATTTTATCGATGGCTATCTTAATGGTGGAATGTATGCTGATTTCCTACGTAATGTTCTACCGATGTCACTACAAGATGTTTCAGTGCATGACAAAATGGCGATGTACTTCCAACATGATGGATGTCCGGCACATAGCTCGCGTGCGGTTGAAGCGGTATTGAATAGCATATTTCATGACCATACCATGGCCCGCACGTTCACCGGATCTGACGTCCCCGGATTTCTTTCTGGGGGGGAAAGTTGAAGGATTTTTGCTGTCGCGATCCACCGACAACGCCTGATAACACGCGTCAGCGCTTCATCAATGCATGTGCGAACATTACGGAAGGCGAACTACTCGCTGTTGAGAGGAATGTCGTTACACGTATTGCCAAATGCATTGAGGTTGACGGACATCATTTTGAGCATTTATTGCATTAATGTGGTATTTACAGGTAATCACGCTGTAACAGCATGCGTTCTCAGAAATGATAAGATCACAAACGTACATGTATGACACTGGAACAACCGAAGGAAAATGTTCGAACGTACCTACGTTCTGTATTCTAATTTAAAAAACCTACCTGTTACCAACTCTTCGTCTAAAATTGTGAGCCATATGTTCGTGACTGTTACAGCGCCATCTATCACAAAGCGAAAAACTAAAACATTCATATTTCTTTACGTACTACACGAACATGTAATAAAAATGGGGCTCCTATTTAAAAAAACGCAGTTGATATCCGTTTGACCTATGGCACCACCATCTAGCGGGCCAACCATAGCGCCATCTGGTTTCCCCCTTCAAGTTAGACAAGTTTCGTTCTTTGTAGTTTTTTCGTTTGACGCTTATTTCGTGAGATATTTGGGTCGGTCACGATGAATGGACCACCCTACATAGTGGGAAAATTTTCCCGTCATACCGAGCAGGGATTCATTTTTAACCACGTTTTGAAACTGGAACTGTAATTATAAATGGCCCATAGACTGTCGACCATAAAATTCCCAACACCAGAAAGGATGTAAAATTTAAAAAAAAATCGTTATTGTGGGTGTCGTATGTGTTCTGCTACGCTGCTACAGATAAATAATTAGTACAAGTACATTGTCGCAAAAGCATTAGTACATACTTTTAGAGATTTGCAATTCACTGAAGATTTATTGTTGCTACAGTGCATATAGAGATCATGAAATGATTACATTTACAGATAAATAGCACAAGCGGTTCTGACGTATCAGGTATCGACCCATGCTGAAGTACCCATATTAGTAAGTGGTGTAGTCTCCACGTGCGCTAATGCAGGCGCTGAGTCTGGCACCTAGTCGATCGTACAGATGGCGAATACTGTCCTGGGATACTATACGCGACGCTTGCTCGACCTGTACACATAGTTCTGTAAGAGTTGTTGGTTGACAAGTTGCACCAGTCGGAGATTGTACTGTCCAGGGAAGTTGCTGCACATCTTGCAGAGTAGGTTGAGTTTTACGGGCAGTGTGGGCAAGCATTATCCTGTTGGAACAGTGCACCACTTTCATGTTGCAAAACTGGCAAAAGAGCGGGTATAACAACATTCCGCACGTACCTAGCGCTGGTTAGCGTCCCCTCCAGAAACACCGAAGGTAAACGAGTGTTGTAACTTATCGCACCCCGCACCATAATGTCTGGGGTGGGGACGGTGGGTTTTGCATGAATTCCCTCTACGAGACAGACGTCTGCGTCATACGTGCACACCACCAGCACTTGCGTGCAGACAGAGTCGGTTTTCATCGCTGAAGACCACGGTGCGCCATTTCATCTTCCTAGCACCAGTTAAGCCGTGCACTTCCATGCAGTGGCGTGAGTGGAAGCGGGGCTAGAGGTGCCTGTAGTCCCATTGCTAATAACCAGTTCGCCACCGTTCGTGTTGACAAGACTGGACGCACAAGCCCTCTTATCTGTGCCGTGGAGACTGTACGGTCTGCCACTGTTGCCCTTACAATACGGTAGTCCTGGAAAGCGCGTGGGATGCCTATCTACGGTTGTGAGAATGCCTGTATGATGTTTATCACTAATATTAGGTGTTTTCAAAGTAGTACAAACAATACTCTACTTAAATATAGTAAAGATGTTGTACACCGGCCTTCGTAGCAGAGGTTTCTAACGCACGTCAGTGTGGTAGCACTCGACTCGTACACTACTGGCCGTTAAAATTGCTACACCAAGGAAAAAATGCAGATGATAAACGGGTATTCAATGGACAAATACACTCCTGGAAATTGAAATAAGAACACCGTAAATTCATTGTCCCAGGAAGGGAAAACTTTATTGACACATTCCTGGGGTCAGATACATCACATGATCACACTGACAGAACCACAGGCACATAGACACAGGCAACAGAGCATGCACAATGTCGGCACTAGTACAGTGTATATCCACCTTTCGCAGCAATGCAGGCTGCTATCCTCCCATGGAGACGATCGTAGAGATGCTGGATGTAGTCCTGTGGAACGGCTTGCCATGCCATTTCCACCTGGCGCCTCAGTTGGACCAGCGTTCGTGCTGGACGTGCAGACCGCGTGAGACGACGCTTCATCCAGTCCCAAACATGCTCAATGGGGGACAGATCCGGAGATCTTGCTGGCCAGGGTAGTTGACTTACACCTTCTAGAGCACGTTGGGTGGCACGGGATACATGCGGACGTGCATTCTCCTGTTGGAACAGCAAGTTCCCTTGCCGGTCTAGGAATGGTAGAACGATGGGTTCGATGACGGTTTGGATGTACCGTGCACTATTCAGTGTCCCCTCGACGATCACCAGTGGTGTACGGCCAGTGTAGGAGATCGCTCCCCACACCATGATGCCGGGTGTTGGCCCTGTGTGCCTCGGTCGTATGCAGTCCTGATTGTGGCGCTCACCTGCACGGCGCCAAACACGCATACGAACATCATTGGCACCAAGGCAGAAGCGACTCTCATCGCTGAAGACGACACGTCTCCATTCGTCCCTCCATTCACGCCTGTCGCGACACCACTGGAGGCGGGCTGCACGATGTTGGGGCGTGAGCGGAAGACGGCCTAACGGTGTGCGGGACCGTAGCCCAGCTTCATGGAGACGGTTGCGAATGGTCCTCGCCGATACCCCAGGAGCAACAGTGTCCCTAATTTGCTGGGAAGTGGCGGTGCGGTCCCCTACGGCACTGCGTAGGATCCTACGGTCTTGGCGTGCATCCGTGCGTCGCTGCGGTCCGGTCCCAGGTCGACGGGCACGTGCACCTTCCGCCGACCACTGGCGACAACGTCGATGTACTGTGGAGACCTCACGCCCCACGTGTTGAGCAATTCGGCGGTACGTCCACCCGGCCTCCCGCATGCCCACTATACGCCCTCGCTCAAAGTCCGTCAACTGCACATACGATTCACGTCCACGCTGTCGCGGCATGCTACCAGTGTTAAAGACTGCGATGGAGCTCCGTATGCCACGGCAAACTGGCTGAGACTGACGGCGGCGGTGCACAAATGCTGCGCAGCTAGCGCCATTCGACGGCCAACACCGCGGTTCCTGGTGTGTCCGCTGTGCCGTGCGTGTGATCATTGCTTGTACAGCCCTCTCGCAGTGTCCGGAGCAAGTACGGTGAGTCTGACACACCGGTGTCAATGTGTTCTTTTTTCCATTTCCAGGAGTGTATATTACACTAGAACTGACATGTAATTGCATTTTCACGCAATTTGGGTGCTAGATCCTGAGAAATCAGTACCAAGAACAACCACCTCTGGCCGTAATAACGGCCTTGATACGCCTGGGCATTGATTCAAACAGAGCTTGGATGGCGTGTACAGGTACAGCTGCCCATGCAGCTTCAACACGACACCACAGTTCATCAAGAGTAATGCCTTGCGTATTGTGACGAGCCAGTTGCTCGGCCACCACTGACCGGACGTTTTCAATTGGTGAGAGATCTGGAGAATGTGCTGGCCAGGGCAGCAGTCGAACATTTTCTGTATCCAGAAAGGCCCGTACAGGACCTGCAACATGCGGTCGTGCATTATCCTGCTGAAATGTAGGGTTTCGCAGGGATCGAATGAAGGGTAGAGCCACGGGTCATAACACATCTGAAATGTAACGTCCACTGTTCAAAGTGCCGTCAATGCGAACAAGAGGTGACCGAGACGTGTAACCAACGGCTCCCCATACCATCACGTCGGGTGATGCGCCAGTATGGCGATGACGAATACACGCTTCCAATGTGCGTTCACTGCGATGTCGCCAAACACGGATACGACCATCATGATGCTGTAAACAGAACCTGGATTCATCCGAAAAAATGACGTTTTACCATTCGTGCATCCAGGTTCGTCGTTGAGTACACCATCGCAGTCGCTCCTGACTCTGATGCGGCGTCAAGGGTAACCGGTTTCTGAGCTGATAGTCCATGCTGCTGCAAACGTCGACGAACTGTTCGTGCAGATAATTGTTGTCTTGCAAACGTCCCCATCTGTTGACTCAGGGATCGAGACGTGGCTGCACGATCCGTTACAGCCATGCGGATAAGATGCCTGTCATCTCGACTGGTTGTGATACGAGGCCGTTGGGATCCAGCACGGCGTTCTGTATTACCCTCCTGAACACACTGATTCCATATTCTGCTAACAGTCATTGGATCTCGACCAACGCGATCAGTAGTGTCGCGATACGATAAACCGCAATCGCGATAGTCTACAATCCGACCTTTGTGAAAGTCGGAAACGTGATGGTACGCATTTCTCCTCCTTACACGAGGCATCACAACAAATTTTCACCAGGCAACGCCGGTCAACTGCTCTTTGTGTATGAGCAATCGGTTGGAAACTTTCCTCATGTCAGCACGTTGTAGGTAGCTCCACCGGTGCCAGCCTTCTGTGAATGCTGTGAAAAGCTAATCATTTGCATATCACAGCATCTTCTTTCTGTCGGTTAAATTTGTCGTCTGTAGGACGTCATCTTCCTGGTGTAGCAATTTTAATGGCCAGTAGTGTAGGTAAGCCAGTTCGAGTTGAAACACTCCTGTTATATCCTTTATTGGCTTTTTTGTGATTTACCGAAGTCGCCAAACAGTTAATTATTATGAATATATGACCGTGTGCTTAACGGATGAAAGGTCATCGGTTTTTCTGCTGTGGTTTCGGGGTTATTTCAACAGAGTGCAGCTGTTCTGAGACGGAATAGTTAATAATGGAAAGTTTTTCTATTATTAAAGACCACAAATGTTGCGATATACAAACTGATAAGTATTTTCTATTAACACACAAATTCTGAGGCAGTTGCTACCTTCGCCTTACTCGTTTAATTACGGTTATATCTTTTATTGATTGCTGATTTCAAGTACTTCATCATTCGCAATGATGATGGTTAACAGCCGGCCTGTGTGGCCGTGCGGTTCTAGGCGCTTCAGTCTGGAACCGCGTGACCGCTACGGTCGCAGGTTAGAATCCTGCCTCGGGCATGGATGTGTGTGATGTCCTTAGGTTAGTTAGGTTTAAGTAGTTCTAAGTTCTAGGGGACCGATGACCACAGATGTTGTCCCATAGTACTCAGAGCCATTTTTTGATGGTTAACATTCACAACAATCCTCACTGCAATCCACGGTTGTTGCTGCCCGACATGGTTGACGTGAAACACGTAATTCGGCACATTTGGTTTTATATCACCCGCGAATCGGTATTGATGAGGGTCAACCCCACGACGATAAGGAGAAGCGCTCATCTGTCACACTCCGGTGAGTGTACAATTTACTCCTCACTCGCCACATCCGCCATTGACACCGTACTCAGCTTGACAGCCATTTTTCATTTTTTTTCCAGTCTTTCCAGTACTGCTTTCACTCGACACTCATCTCACTGCGACACGCAGCGCTCGACAATCGACTCCTATCGGCTATTGACCTGGTTGTCGGATACTAATATCTATGTTTGTGGTATCATGGATCCCTGACAGAATCTTGATGGTGAATGAAAATTTCACTGCCAGTACTTGGCCAGCAAGGCAAAAAAATGGTTCAAATGGCTCTGAGCACTATGGGACTCAACTGCTAAGGTCATTAGTCCCCTAGAACTTAGAACTAGTTAAACCTAACTAACCTAAGGACATCACAAACATCCATGCCCGAGGCAGGATTCGAACCTGCGACCGTAGCGGTCTTGCGGTTCCAGACTGCAGCGTTTTTAACCGCACGGCCACTTCGGCCGGCGGCCAGCAAGGCAAGTCCGCTGCTCATGGTGCTTCTGGATCACGGGGTACCGGGTTCGATTCCCGGCCGGGTTGGGGATTTTCTCTGCCCGCGGACTGGTTGTTTGTGTTGTCCTCATCATTTCATTATCATCATCATCATCATTCGTGACAGTGGCTAGGTTGGACTGTGTAAAAAATTGGGCAGTGAAAAAATTGGGACTTTGTACGGGCGCTAATGACCGCGCAGTAGAGCGCCCCACAAACCAAACATCGTCATCATCATGCATAGGCAAAGTTCCTGATTACCACACTTCGCGCTAATGTCCCGGATTAAATTCCAGACCTTTTTCAGTGTGTTCATGAAGTGAGAGCATGTGTGACAGTTTTTTTGTGATCTGTCCGTCGGATGGGGACATTAAGTTCGGCGGTCCCCTTGGTAATGTTCGATTGGAGTTGGCACGGGTTTCACACTCACCCCTCCTTTCATCCATGACAACACAAACCTAGCACTGCAACATACAAGCACTTGGCACAGTCATCCACACGACCCAGATACACACACCGACGCACTTTCTATTGTCTACTTCGATCAATGACAGCTGTTTTGCTTCCCCAGTAGGGAAATTCATGTAATAATTCGTAAGTATTCTGCCGCCCAGAGTGGCCAAGCGGTTTGAGGCGCCATGTCACAGACTTCAAAAAATGGCTCTGAGCGCTACGGGACTTAACATCTGAGGCCATCAGTCCCCTAAAACTTAGAACTACTTAAACCTAACTAACCTAAGGACATCACAACACGTCCATGCCCGAGGCAGGATTCGAACCTGCGACCGTAGCAGTCGCGCGATTCCAGACTAAAGTGCCTACATCCGCTCGGTCACAGCGGCCGGCGGAGACTGAATCTAGCATCTTTCAGAAAACCTCAAAGCCAGAACGCATGCGGATTAACACCAGGTGATGTGGTCGGACACCTGTAGGAAAATGACTGCAGATAACTCTAGCATTTACAAACTGACTGCCGCAGCTGCTTTACTGGCTGTGCAATGTGTGGAGGAGCGCCATGTTACATAAAAATGTTCCCGCCCACAAGTCCAAGTGTGTGTGTGTGTGTGTGTGTGTGTGTGTGTGTGTGTGTGTGTGTGTGTTGTTCTTAGCATAACTTAATTTAAGTAGTGTGTAAGTCTAGGGACCGATGACCACAGCTGTTTGGTCCCTCAGGAATTCGCACACATTTTAACATCTGAATGTAAGTTTCCTAGTTCAGTATGCAGTGAGAGTGACGTTGGCTCTACATTTTCATTCCAGGTGTCATACTGAATATATGTAGTGCGGACATTTTCCAAACAGCAGTCTTCAATAGTCGATATGTTGCGCCACAGAGACTCTGAGTGCAAACAACGTTATCGCTGGTTGCCAGTAGCACTGTGGTCATCCAGCAGTATTCAGTGATAAGTAAAGGAGCGTCTAAACCCTTGAACCTTCCGCATAGACTCCGGGCTATTGTGCTTGCTCCAGACGCAAGTGGAGGTACGCGTGTGGGTTGCGTGCGTGAGGGGCACTACAGCCGCAGGGCGACTTGCCGCAAGGCGGACAGCTGTGAGCTGGGGGTTGGCCACACTACTGGCCGGTGTCGTGTTTGGCTACGTGGTGTGTGGTATCAACGAAGACGCACGGGCGGTTTACGACGATAGAGGCGACACCGTTTTATTTTTTATATTTTGACGACTATGTGGAGATGCACCTTAGAAGACACGGCTGCAACAAGGGTAGTAGCCTCGATGTTTTAATTTTGTTATCAATTTTATTGTGCCTGGTGCATGTTCCATTTTAGCGAGTTTTAAGAGGTGCTTTTACTTTTTATTATTCTGATGATGGAAGCTTGACTTCCGAAACGCGCCAATCTTAGTGTTTTGCACTATAAACAAGTGGTTGAGCCGATATATTTTTGAACATTGACATTCACAACCACGACCTCTCATCCAGTATGGATAAAATCAAATATATCACGGATGTTTCAATCTCTGTAAAGCTGCCGAAGTCGACTGTTGATGATATGGCTGCGAAGCAGACCGCATAGACTTCATGGACTGGCAGACATGTACGGTCGAGCACAGTGGAGGGTTTTCGTGTGAGAAGATCACGTGACATCAGCGTATGGAGAGTTTCTAAGTGCTATCAGCTAGCACATTGACTGCGCATAGGGACTCAATAAGAATGGGGCTCAACGATCGAGCAGCTTAGGATGATCGACACATTTTTGTTGTAAACGTCGAGCAAGACGTGAGGGGTGACAACGGCGACGCTGTGGGCCAGTCGACCACTGCAAACGGATGGTCTGAAGTGGCGAATCAGACGATACCCTGTGGAAATACAGAGGAAGGGTCTGAATTTGGCGAATGCGTTGAGAACGTTCCCAGCCGTTACTGGTAGTGGCCACAGTACAGTAGGGTACAGAGGAGGTGGTTAGGGTGTGGTTCACTCAGTGCGCTTTGGAAAACGCTTACTTGGAACGTTAAGAACACATTTTACAGCATCTTGTACTGGATACTGTAGAGGAACATGAGACGCCCTGTTAAACCCGCAGGACAGGACAGGACAGGTAGTTTAAATTGTGGAAAGCCGCCAAAATAAGCGGCTGTCAGTTACACTCGAACATACAACTTCACTTATTTGACCAAGAAAATTTAAAACAAAAACACAATTTACCGGCTGCCTTAAGGCCAAGACCACTTCAATTTAAAATAGAATAAAAGCCAATAACTTAAGACTCAAACCAAAATCAGACATTTAAATGGTAGAACGCCTTCTCTTAAATCAGTTCTTCCAATTAGGCTGAAGGCCGAAACAATCTCACACCTTAAGAGCAAAACGACTTTAATTTAAAAAAAAAAAAAATCGGCTGAAGACCCATATCATAAGACTGAAACCAAAATTAAATTTTTAAAAGGCAAAAAGCCTTATCTTAAAACAGTTCTTTAATTAACCTGAAGGCCCAAAAAATCTGGCACCGTAAGAGCAAAACAACTTTAATTCAAAAATCGGCTGAAGGCCATCACTTAAGACTCAAACCAAAATAAATTTTTCAAAGGCCAAAACGCCTTACCTTAAAGCAGTTCTTTAAATTAGGCTAAAGGCCCAAACAATCTTAGGCCTTAAGGGCAAAACAACCTTAATTTAAAAATCGGCTAAAACCCATACAAATACAAACAACAAGAACAAACAAGAAAAGGCACTACACCCAACGGCGCTCAGAAGTTTCCGAGGGTCGATCTGGAATTCAAACACTAACACTCTCTTAAGTGAGACAGGCAGTCGGCCCAACCATTCTCGATCCGGCGAGAACCCAACCGACAGTCAACGGACCCACCCAAGATAACTTACGCTCCACCCGACCAGCACACAACAGGTGGTTCAATGGAACAACGTACGAGGTATTGGCGCCCACAACCAATTATACACTGAGTTGTCAAACTACTCACCGTGCTGGACAGCGACAACACCATGAGGAAAATACACTGTCTTAATTTACGTCAACGGCCAGGGCAGGTAACCGGAACGTTAACGGCCACAAGGCTCAAATGGTTCAAATGGCTCTGAGCACAATGGGACGTAACTTCTGAGGTCATCAGTCCCCTAGAACTTATAACTACTCAAACCTAACAAAGCTAAGGACATCACACAACATTCATGCCCGAGGCAGGATTCGAACCTGCGACCGCATCCGTCGCGCGGTTCCAGACTGTAGCGCCTAGAACCGCTCGGCCACTCCGGCCGGTGGCCACAAGGCAGAAGATTCCACTGGTGCATTTCAATTGAAAATAACCAACTACAGTTAAACTCCACCGGAGGGTGGCTAAAATTTGCCAACTTGAAAACACATATTGTTGTTTGCGGGAATGTCCCAGCAGTCGACAACGAAATCCAAACGACACACTGTGAACAGTCGTGACTTGCTGCTACGTTAAGTCAAAACTCAACTTTCGTGTCCAGGATCGGTGAGCCACGGACATCGTAGCAATGGGAACAGCACCACACACTCCGACACTGCGTAGAGACAGCCAGCGGGCGCGGCCAAACTACGCGCCGCGCAGATATCCTCGCTGCTCCACGCCAAACGACCAACTGCCTGTACACAGCACAGCTGGAAACTACAAGCGCCACGCCGAAGATAGTACGAGGTGCGAATATCGATACACACCGCTGCTAGCACTCGCGGACAGAGAAGATAACAGCATAATCCTGATAACCGCAGAAGATTAAACAAAGAATAGCAATCAAGGTTTAATCAACGCATAACGTGAGCCAGCCACGGCTCAGAACAGTTGGGAGACGATGGTTGATGGTGCATCACGTCATAAAGAGGCATCTGTGATGCGATGTTTTGTGGACAATTCTGAAATGGACTGGCCTGGCTGAAGTCCCCACCTGAACCGAATGGAACGTCGACTTCATTCAAAAGTCCAGCGTCTAAAATCACTTCTGTCTCTCGTTCCGGCTCCCGAGTAAGAATGGGGTGCCAATCCTGCACAGGCATTCGTGGCGCCTTCCATTGCTGCCTACTGGCACTTCCATGAACAGCGAAGATGTGATGTCCTTTTTCTATGCCCCGCCAGTATGCTTCACCACATCGAAATTCGTGAAAGCGAGTCGAGACGACACTATCTGTTATTGCCGTCAATATTTGCTAATTAATAAGTTTAGACTCAAATTATTACCATCGGCTAACTGCTTTCTTTAGCGGCTGTCGACAAAGATGCTCATTAATACATACATCAAAAGATGTTTTGCATCACCCCAGTTCCCAGAACTCCTGAAGATACACGTTGACTGTGGATATTGTATCACAGACACAGTCACTTTGACTGTCCAGAGATGACACTAAACCCGCCCAAAGATGTAAACAACCATGCATGAGCAGCGTCTATTAGACGGAGGGCGTCCGACAGCCGATCAGTTCCAGCCATTCCAATAGGAAGGAGGTACACGGCTCGTGTTGTCTGTAGTTCAACCGTGTCTAGAAGGTCAATACTGCGCTTCGATGGCGTTTCATTGTTACTTTGTGCCAGGAAGGGTTCTCAACAAGGGAAGTGTCCAGGCGTCTCGGAGTGAACCGAACCGATGTTGTTCGGACATGGAGGAGATACAGAGAGACAGCAACTGTCGATGACATGCCTCGCTCAGGCCGCCCAAGGCCTACTACTGCAGTAGATGACCGCTACCTACGCATTATGGCTCGGAGGAACCCTGACAGCAAAGCCACCATGTTGAATAATGCTTTTCTTGCAGCCACAGGACGCCGTGATACGACTCAAACTGTGCGCAATAGGCTGCACGATGCGCAACTTCACACCCGACATCCATGGCGAGGTCCATCTTTGCAACCACGATACCTTGCAGGGCGGTACAGATGGGCCCAACAATATGCCGAACGGACCGCTCAGGGTTGGCATCATGTTCTCTTCAAAGATGAGAGTCGCATATGCGTTCAACCAGACAATCGTCGGAGACGTGGTTGGAGGCAACCAGGTCAGGCTTAACACCTTAAACACACTGTCCAGCGAGTGCAGCAAGGTGGAGGTTCTCTGCTGTTTTGGGGTGGCATTATGTGGGGCCGACGTACGCCGCTGGTGGTCACGGAAGGTTCCGTAACGGCTGTACGATACGTAAATGCCATCCTCCGACCGATAGTGCAACCACATCGGCAGCACATTGGCGAGGTATTCGTCTTAAAGGACTACAATTCGCGCCCCCTCGTGCACATCTTGTGAATCACTTCCTTCAGGATAACAACATCGCTCGACTAGAGTGGCCAGCATGTTCTCCAGACATGAACCCTATCGAAGATGCCTGGGATACATTGAAAAGGGCTGTTTATGGACGACGTGAGCCCCAAACCACTCGGAGGGATCTACGTCGAATCGCCTTTGAGGAGTGGAACACTCTGGACCAACAGTGCCTGATGAACTTGTGGATAGTATGCCACGACAAAGACAGGCATTCATCAATGCAAGAGGACGTGTGTTAGAGGTTCCGCTGTGTGCAGGAATCTGGACCACCACCTCTGAAGGTCTCGATGTATGGTGGTACAACACGCAATGTGTGGTTTTCATGAGCAATAAAAAGGGCGGAAATGATGTTAATGTTGATCTCTATTCCAATTTTCTGTACAGGTTCCGGAACTCTCGGAACCGAGGTGAAGCAAAACTTTTTTTTATGTGCGTAGGTACCCGGAGACCGATTCGCGTTCCAAAATGAATTGAAATCTTTCATTTGCGTAGCACATGCACACCGAATTAATTTCTTCAAAAGTCACAGCGTTTATTTAACACAGCACGATGTTTTGTCCGTTGAAAATTATTCCCTTTAATATTAATAGGGAATAAACTATTATTATTATTATTATTTTCCTTTCTCAGACGTTATGTCTGGTTAAAAATGGAAAGTGACGCGGACCTTGATCAAGCGTCACTTCCTTTTAACTGTACGGTATATGTTATACTGCATTTAGGAACTTTTGGGTAATTGAACATGTATCAATAATTACAGATTTCTGTAGCTGTATATATACATTTGGATGTAGCTGTATTGTGCTGATGTACTGGTGGATATTGCGTGGCATGACTCCTGTAGTTGATAGTACAATTGGTATAATGTCAACTTTATCCTGATGCCACATGTCCTTAACTTCCTCAGCAAGTTGGATGTATTTTTCAATTTTTTCTCCTATTTTCTTCTGTATATTTGTTGTATTGGGTATGGATATTTCGATTAGTTGTGTTAATTTCTTCTTTTTACTGGTGAGTATGATGTCAGGTTTGTTGTGTGGTGTTGTTTTATCTGTTATAATGGTTCTGTTCCAGTATAATTTGTATTCATCATTCTCCAGTACATTTTGTGGTGCATACTTGTATGTGGGAACGTGTTGTTTTATTAGTTTATGTTGTATGGCAAGTTGTTGATGTATTATTTTTGCTACATTGTCATGTCTTCTGGGGTATTCTGTATTTGCTAGTATTGTACATCCGCTTGTGATGTGATCTACTGTTTCTATTTGTTGTTTGCAAAGTCTGCATTTATCTGTTGTGGTATTGGGATCTTTAATAATATGCTTGCTGTAATATCTGGTGTTTATTGTTTGATTCTGTATTGCAATCATGAATCCTTCCATCTCACTGTATATATTGCCTTTTCTTAGCCATGTGTTGGATGCGTCTTGATCGATGTGTGGCTGTGTTGGATGATATGGGTGCTTGCCATGTAGTGTTTCCTTTTTCCAATTTACTTTCTTTGTATCTGTTGATGTTATGTGATCTAAAGGGTTGTAGAAGTGGTTCTGAAATTGCAGTGATGTAGCCGATGTATTTATATGAGTGATTACTTTGTGTATTTTGCTAGTTTCTGCTCGTTCTAGAAAGAATTTTCTTAAATTGTCTACCTGTCCATAGTGTAGGTTTTTTATGTCGATAAATCCCCTCCCTCCTTCCTTTCTGCTTAATGTGAATCTTTCTGTTGCTGAATGTATGTGATATATTCTATATTTGTGGCATTGTGATCGTGTAAGTGTATTGAGTGCTTCTAGGTCTGTGTTAGTCCATTTCACTACTCCAAATGAGTAGGTCAATATTGGTATAGCATACATATTTATAGCTTTTGTCTTGTTTCTTGCTGTCAATTCTGTTTTCAGTATTTTTGTTAGTCTTTGTCTATATTTTTCTTTTAGTTCTTCTTTAATATTTGTATTATCTATTCCTATTTTTTGTCTGTATCCTAGATATTTATAGGCATTGTTTTTTCCATAGCTTCTATGCAGTCGCTGTTGTTATCCAATACATAATCTTCTTGTTTAGTGTGTTTTCCCTTGACTATGCTATTTTTCTTACATTTGTCTGTTCCAAAAGCCATATTTATATCATTGCTGAATACTTCTGTTATCTTTAGTAATTGGTTGAGTTGTTGATTTGATGCTGCCAGTAGTTTTAGATCATCCATGTATAGCAAATGTGTGATTTTGTGTGGGTATGTTCCAGTAACATTATATCCATAATTTGTATTATTTAGCATGTTGGATAGTGGGCTCAGAGCAAGTCTGAACCAGAAAGGACTTAATGAGTCTCCGTGGTACATTCCACGCTTAATCTGTATTGGCTGTGATGTGATATTATTTGAATTTGTTTGGACATTAAGTGTGGTTTTCCAATTTTTCATTACTATGTTTAGGAACTGTATCAATTTAGGATCTACTTTGTATATTTCCAATATTTGTAGTAACCATGAGTGGGGTACACTATCAAAAGCTTTTTGGTAATCAATGTATGCATAGTGTAGTGACCTTTGTTTAGTTTTAGCTTGATATGTCACCTCTGCATCAATTATCAGTTGCTCTTTACATCCTCGTGCTCCTTTGCAACAGCCTTTTTGTTCTTCATTTATAATTTTGTTCTGTGTTGTATGTGTCAATAATTTCTGTGTAATGACTGAAGTTAATATTTTGTATATTGTTGGTAGGCATGTTATGGGGCGATATTTAGCTGGGTTTGCTGTGTCTGCTTGATCTTTAGGTTTCAGATAAGTTATTCCTTGTGTACGTGTATCAGGGAATGTGTATGGGTCTGCAATGTAACTGTTAAATAATTTAGTTAGATGTGAATGTGTTGAGGTGAACTTCTTTAGCCAGAAATTTGCTGTTTTATCTTTTCCAGGGGCTTTCTAATTGTGAGTAGAATTAATTGCTTGGGTGACTTCATGTTGCAAAATTATCACGTCAGGCACTTGTGGTATCATCTTGTATGCATCTGTTTCTGCTTGTATCCACTGTGCATGCCTGTTATGCTGTGCCGGGTTTGACCATATGTTGCTCCAGAAGTGTTCCATGTCTGTTATGTTTGGTGGTTTGTCTATTTTAATGGGTGTGTTATCTATTGTCTGGTAAAATTTCTTTTGGTTTGTGTTGAATGTTTGGTTTTGTTTCCTTCTATTTTCACTTTTTTGTATCTTCTAAGTCGTTTGCTTGTAATTTCTGCTTTTTTTCATCTAATTGTTCTATCGCTTCTTGTTGTGAGATTTTACCTAGCCCTTTTCGTTTTTTGTCTGACATTCCATTTCTTATAAATTGTGTTAGCTGTCCGATGTCTTTTCTCAGTTTTTCTATTCTGATTTGTAGCCTGTGTTGCCATGCTGGTTTTGTGGGTTTCTTCTGTGTGTTGGTTGGTTCTGATCTCTGCCTAGTGTGTATATTTAGTGTAGTGAGTGCTCCTATATAAACCAGTAGTTGTAACTCATCCATAGTTGTATTTTCATTTATTTTGTTGTGTATGATTCTGTTGATAGTTGTTATTGTTGTTTCGACTTGTGGGTTGTTTGGTGGTCTATGCAAGATTGGTCTAATGTCTGTATTTGTGTCTTTGTATTCTATATATGTCAGCTGAAATTTTTCTTCTGCATCTAACACAGGTGTCACTTCGTGTTCTATTTGTGCTTGTTCTGGTGGCTGTCTTAAGATTTCGTTTTCCTCTGATTGTTTAATTGATGCATGTTGTTCATTGCTTGTTTGCTCTGGGATGTTTGAGTCTATTACTGTATTTTCTTCTTCTTCTGATTGCACATTATTTTGTTCCAGTATTTGTTGTACTTTTTGTTTGATGTTTTCTAATTCTGACTGGGGTATCCTGTTATTTTTGATTATTACACGGATCTGATCAGCTAGTCGTTGTTCTGTTAAAAATTTTAATTCGGGGTATCTGGTAATAAATGTTGTGTGTACTTGTGATCTGTATCCAGTTGTGTTGGTTCCTAAGTTTGTTGCTTGGTAATAACAGAACATGAGGTGTCGGTTAACTTCATCTGACCATCTCATCCTCTGTATTTGTTTTCCTTCTAGGGTGGTTGCAGGAAGCATTTCCTGCAAAACACCTCTATTTGGATTTAAATCATTTTCCGTGTGACTAGCAGTGTCGTTACCATTGTGGGCGGGCATAGGGTTCAAGCGCCGTCCCCGACCATGATGGCGCTTGTCCGAGGCTTCATTTGTTCTGTCCTGAACCAACTAATCACACTAAAAGGGGGGTTAGTCCTATTAGTGGTTTGTTCTTTTCGTCGCCTTTTACTATTGGCAGAACATACAGGAGGCCTATTCTTTTCCCAGGTCTCCACGGGGTTTATTGTTATTATTATTATTATTATTATTATTATTATTATTGTCCAGAGATAATGCAATACACGGTTCACTCCTCGTGATACTCTTTTCGAAATCGTCTGACACTGTAGTTTTGCGTTAAGTCGGTTCTTAGTGACACAGTTTCTTTGACATTATTCACCACTGTGAATGGTCACTCTTAAGCCCGATAATATTCAAACATGGTATATAATCAAAAATCAAGTTTCGATGTGATGTTTGAATAGTAGCGTCGGCGACAACTGAGTTCTGAAATTGGAGTTAATGATATCAATCTTTTATAGACTGAGTTGTTCGCTGGATATTAGCGTATCTCAGTTCTGTCACTTTTGGCAATAAATTAAACGAACCGAAATTTACTTTCCACTGTCCCGGCTTCCAATGAAGTTAACTATTTCACGCAGTGGCGCATGAACTTAGGACACACGAATACTCAAGAGTCAAACGCGAAAACCTCTAACACTAAAATGTCGAACACAAACTCTCCCAGATGCTAGAAAATACCAAACGCTAAAGACTGACAGACGCCAGACACTAAAGACGTTAACAATACGTGCGTTGCGTTTATATAGTAGTTGTGAAAGAAAAAGCTTCTTCGTTAGAAACTCTTTGAATAAAGCCCCTTGCTACTTTGCATATAATACTCTATTCCGTCGGCTCTTATTATTCTTTTATTTAAGTTTCCCTGGTTTAAAACGGGCATTCGTAGTTTTATATGAAATATGGGAATTGTTCATGGGCAGTTCGAATAAATTTTAGGTTCAAAAAAGACTAGTTCCGTAACGAGATGTTACACATTCAGACATCTCGTTGAAAGTTCCCCAGTAGATGAAGCAGTCATAAAGACGAAGGGCGGGCACACGCTGTCTTAATGTCCAGGCTATTTATTTTTATTTATTTGAGAAAAAAGACGAAGGTAATGAGAAGTAGTAGAAATGAGAACAGCGAGAAACTTAACATCAGGATTGATGGTCACGAAGTCATTGAAGTTAAGGAATTCTGCTACCTAGGCAGTAAAATAACCAATGACGGACGGAGCAAGAAGGACATCAAAAGCAGACTCGCTGTGGCAAAAAAAGGCATTTCTGGCCAAGAGAAGTCTACTAATATCAAATACCGGCCTTAATTTGAGGAAGAAATATCTGAGGATGTACGTCTGGAGTACAGCATTGTATGGTAGTGAAACATGGACTGTGGGAAAACCGGAACAGAAGAGAATCGAAGCATTTGAGATGTGGTGCTATAGACGAATGTTGAAAATTAGTTGGACTGATAAGATACGCAGAATCGGAGAGGAAAGGAATATGTGGAAAACACTGATAAGGAGAAGGGACAGGATGATAGGACATCTGCTAAAACATGAGGGAATGACTTCCATGGTACTAGAGGGAGCTGTAGAGGGCAAAAACTGTAGAGGAAGACAGAGATTGGAATACGTCAAGCAAATAATTGAGGACGTAGGTTGCAAGTGCTACTCTGAGATGAAGAGGTTAGCACAGGAAAGGAATTCGTGGCGGGCCGCATCAAACCAGTCAGTAGACTGATGACCAAAAAAAAAAAAAATTTTGTTCTTCAGATTACATCGTGTTACTAGGAAGATAACATAGGCCATACAATCACATTTTTCTGTATAATAATAAATGTATATTAATTATTTGTTTCCGGTACTTATTACTATTTAAAACAAGCCTACAAAAATGTTAATACCTCAATTAGGTTCTACCACTGCGAAACTGCAATAAAATAAATAAATACCTTAAACAATTACCCAACTGTTAGTAATATTTTAGTGCTAAAGATTTTGTTCTGTTTATGTTCATTTCTCAGGGAGTATCTGAGGCAGATCAGTTTCCGCTGGTGGATCCGCTCCCGAACAGCTGCGGTTAGCAGCCATCGTCTGCTGGATTCCTTCGGCTTAGAACAGCAGCAGCGTCTCCATTTTATAAGCGAGTCCTCGTTTGACTGTAACGTCTTAGAAATCACACTACCGGGATCACTTACACCAACGTAATGCAGATTCTCCAAAAACTGTTTCATGCAGTGATCGTCCACCTCAGTTGTCCTCTCTCTCCATCTGTAGACCGTGGTGCGGTCGAGTGACTCGTGAAGTCTTCCTTGGCCTTCCTGGACGCCGCGACTTCGGTATCGTCCAAGATTCGTCGGATTCGCTACCCAGTGCTACGTCCTTGATGCCTGATGACCATAACCCCTCCATCTTCGTAGAGTGCACAGTCCCAGAACGTCTGCTCTAGAGTGCCCACATTGCCTCAGGCGCAGCTAACGTCAATCTGCGTTCTTATTTGTACAGGTACGCAGCATACGGACTTTACCAGCCATATAATTTATCAGTGCACTCCACGGCTGAAGAAATTTCATGTTTAGTCTCTCACTAATGTTATGTACGAATTCGTATGTACTCTTTCCGGTGTCTGAAGAGTCGCATTCATTTTGCCACAGTTTTAATATGCGATTTTGTATTAATTTTCCTGTGCTGGTCTCAATTCAAAATATCCTTCGTACCTCCATTTCATTGCCTTCCTTTAACCAGTAAAGTGCTCTCCTTTTCCTAATTTCCAAATCCACTTTGTATATTCCCACAGTGACTAACAACGCATCATTCGGAGTAGTTCAGTAGGCACCCATTAATCGCAGTAGCACTCCTCGTTGAACTCTTCTGATCGATAAACTGGCCTCTCAGGTTGCAGTCTATGATCCCAAATGGCAGCGCCATATCCCATAACTGATGCTAATATAGACTGAAGGTGTGTTGCAATTGTTTTCAAGGGAAGTCGAAATTGCCTATCTGCGAGGTGCTGAGGTGGGGAAGAGTTTTTACCTCTTTAATGCACACGAAGTTTGCATGAGAACGAGACATGCAATCGACCCCCTCCTTATCCACCACGTAATTAATTATGCACACGACGGTAATGAAAGGAAATGATGGTGGACCCTGCTAGTTGGTAAAATAAGGAGTGCACACTCACAATAATTTAATAAAAACCGTAATCTACTAAAAAAAAGAGAACTTTATCATAATAAACAACAGGACAGGGGATTCTGCGTATATCTACGAAATGATATGTGTATTAAATATTACAATGAGATTTATTATACATCAGAACATAAAGGCACATGATTATCGACACAAACAGTAGGTTAAAGGATAGGATATTCTGAACTATTACGAGAATAAGAGTTTGCTCGAGAACAAGGGGTTCCTGCTCTCTGTGATGCAATAGATTGACGACAGTGAGGTCCTAATGAATCAAGTTTTACCCTCCCGACTATATTGCAGTATTGCGATTAGTAGTCAGAGCTAAAATGGGATCACATGGAGAAACAGGCAAGGTGGACTTGCAGTAAGAGCGAGCGCGTGTGCTGTTAAGGACTTCAGTATAAAATGATTCTACAATGCCGGAGCCGCAAAATACTGTACCAGTACTGAAATCTGCAGCAAGTAGTCGGTAGGCAGCATTCTGGTGATGTAGGCGCCGACTTCTGCCGTGCAGCAACTCTGTGTTAACCCCTGCCCTCGAAGGCTGTACGAGAATTCTAAGTTCTTTGGAAAAAGAGCGACCAAGTCGCAAGACCGTCCGACTCCGACGAAGATCAAATTTCAAATCTCCGCGCCCCCACAACGCAAGAGCGAAGCCAACATTGCTCAACTCCCTACCATCCTCCAAAACCGCGAATCAGCATTTATTTCTGATTCCAAAATTACCCCACATTGTCGCAGAACATCATTCGCACCAATAGCGACTGTTCCCTCCGATTTCGAGCAGGGCTGTACGACGTCAGCTAGCCTCAGTTTAAGTTGACCAATCATGCCTCTGCTATTCAGCTGAGGGCACTGAACTTGCCGTTTGACCGGCTACGAAAACAACCTGCCTAGACCACCGGCCATCCGGCACCAGTCAGTCACACCCAGCAGAGCACGGTCCACAATGCAGTCAGTCGGTGCTAGGATTCCTCGTTCCGGACGCGCTGGAATGGTAAACACACAAACTGCGGCGACACTCAGACGTCTCGCAGGTCGTTTCGCCCTGCATACAGTAGGCGAAACTCGACCGGCGTCAGTCGTTCCGCCAGGCGCTCAAGTCCACTGATGTAAGACTCTCTCAGTATTCGCAGAAGTACAGTCCCCAACCGGAAATGCAGTGTGCCGCGTCCTCTGGTGCTCACCTCGCACAGGCAACCCAGGGAAGTAACCCAACATGCATAGGAATCAAGTGAAAAGTATTTTGAGCTCTCAGTACACATACTCTCATTACAATAACCTAATTTGGCCTGTTACCACCATACAATGACATAAAATATTAATAAAATTGATGAAAATGAGAGGCGACATGTAAAACATGGCATGGAAACTCTCATATTTTCTATGGTTATAATTTTGTTTATCACGTTAATACTTTTTCTTCCTGCCTCCTCTATATATTATGTTACGACGATCATCCTCAAATACCCCTAGATACCTTGGTTTTGGGCTTCTTCTAATAGTTGCAGCGTTTAATTTTATCTTATGGTTTCTTGCTAGGTTCTCTTTCAGCAAGAGGTACATAGCGTTGGGAGGTGCCAGTGGCAATCTGGCATTCCTACACCATCCTTCGAGCTCTATATCATATATGTCTTCTATCATTCTTTCGCAATCGTCGCTTACGTAGAGCAGCACATCATTTGTAAATACTTCCAGTCTGGTTACGTTACTGCCGTCATCTGTAGTATGGGTTTCAATGCCCTATCCCATAACTCTGGACCACACATTGATCCCTCTGGACAGCCTTTTGTTGTGGCCTTCGTTATTTCTTTTCCTGGGAATATTAAAGTTGCATGTCTACTGCGGCAATAGCCTCTCTGACAGTTGGACAGCACCTCTGGACACTCTAACTCCCTGTCACCAAAGAGAAATGGCCAAAGACGGCCACTAGGGCGTATCGAAATCGTCCGTGACATGGATCATCATTGCTAGAGCATATGTAAAATCAGTTTATATAGCTAGCGAACTCACCTTCTTAATTCAAATGGCTGTGAGTACTATGGGACTTAACTTCTGAGGTCATCGGTCCCCTAGAACGTAGAACTATTTAAACCTAACTAACCTAAGTACTTCACACACATCCATGCCCGAGGCAGCATTCGAACCCGCGGTTCCAGACTGTAGCGCCTAGAACCGCTCGGCCACTCCGGCCGGCCCCTTCTTAATTGCGTCTACAGTTGGCTTCCCTCTTTTAAATCCATACTGATGAGGATTCACCCCTTGCAGTAGTCTGTGATCTTATAAACTTTTGCATAATAGTTTCTAAATATATTTCCAAGAACGTTCAGAACACAAGCTAGTCTGTAGGATTTTGGTATCTCCGGATCCTTGTCTTCCCCTTTCCCCTTTACTAGCTCGGTTTTCTTCCACGCTGCAGGGACCCTTCCTTACAACAGACATTCTTGTACAGTTCACACAAGTAGGTGCCTAAGTCGTCATATAAGCTTATGTTATTTTTGCTGGCATCCCATTCAATTCTGGAGATTTTTTTTCTTTTTCAGCCTGAGAATTATTTGTCCAATTTCTTCCTTTTCAAAGAGCAGATAAGCTTATTGCTTCTTCATCATCAGGAAGCAACGTTTCCGTTATCATGTCAGCTGACAGTCGCCATCCCATCATCCTTTAGAACGTGAATAAGACTGTTCCTGATCGTATTTTCTCGCAGACTATTTTGTATAGTATTCTCCAGGGATCGGTTTCTGAGAACTGTTTTCTTCTTTCCATTTTTCTTTCCCATAACTCTTCCTTACAAAGTTGTTTAACATATATGTGCAGCCGTCAGATTCTTCCTTCTTGGGTCATGCTTCTGTGGTATAGTTTCCTGGTTCTTCTTATTTCACGTCTTAACTTTCGCAGTGCCTCAGTCCAAGGCGAAGTACTCCCCTAAAAGGACCTCTCCTGGTAGGTATCCACCCCTCCATTGCATGTGGGTCACCTCACACTTTTCCTTATTTAGCGTCAACTGCCACCTGCCACACCATACAGCAGTCTTTTCTAAATCGCTTTGCAACTGATACTGGTCTTCGGATGACCTTACTAGACGGTAAATTACAGCATCATCTGCGAACAACCTAAGAGAACTGCTCAGATTGTCACCCAGGTCATTTATATAGATCAGGAATAGTAGAGGTCCCAGGACGCTTCCCTGGGGAACACCTGATACCACTTCAGTTTTACTGCGACCTTCCTGACAGGAAATCACGAATCCAGTCGCACAACTGAGACGATACCACATAGGCCTGCAGCTTGATTAGAAGTCGCTTGTGAGCAACGGTGTCAAAAGCTTTCCGGAAATCTAGAAATACGGAATCAACTTGAGATTCCCTATCGACAGCGACCATTAATCCATGCGAATAAAGAGCTAGCTGCGTTGCACAAGAACGATGTTTTCTGAAACCATGCTGATTACGTATCAATAGATCGTTCCCTTCGAGGTAATTGAATTTTTGAATACAGTATATGCTCCAAAACCCTACTGCAAACTGACGTCAATGATATACGTCTGTAGTTCGATGGATTACAGTCACACAGCACCAAGGCCCGCCACTATTGTCCTATTCTAAGGGCGGCAGTGTCATATGGTACACATACCACAGCACAGATCAGAGGGCTTCTGAGCTTGGACGTGTCAACACGAACTATTGCAAAGCGGTCATTAACATTGGAATTACAGGCACACACTTCTCTAGCCCGTCTTCCACTCAAACCACAGCATCGATGTACACGATTCGTCTGGTGCCTTTAGAAGATCATTGGAGTATGGAATGGCGTGGCGTGGTCTTCAGCGATGAAAACAGATTCTGGCTGCACGCGTACCACGTAGACCTGGTGAGCGCTATCTTGTAGAGTTCATTCGTTCAAGACACACACTGGACCCTCTCCAGGAGATAAGTTACGACTTTCGTTCACCTTTGATGTTTCTGGAGGGGACGCTGACCAGTGTTTAGTACGTGCAGAATGTTGTAAGAGAAACGTGATGGGTTTTGTCCACAGAATAACGATTGCCCACACTGTTCCCGTGAAACTCAACATGCTCTGCAACAAGTACAGCAGTTTCCCTGGCCAGCACGATCTCCAGGCTTATCTCCAATGGAGCACGTATGGGATACGATGGGACGAAAAGTGACTCGTGCTACTCATCAGCTGACAACTCTTACAGAACTATGTGAACAGGTCGAGTAGGCGTGGCATATGTATCCCAGCTCAGTATTCGCCATCTATACGACCGACTGGATGACAGAGTCAGCGCCTGCATTGTCGACCACGGATGTTACACCACACACTAATATGAGTGTTTCAGCACAGGTGGATACCTGGTACCCCAGAACCGCTTGTGCTATTAATCTGTAAACGTAATCATTTCATTTACTCCATATGCACGGTAGCAACAGTAAATCTTGAGTGAATTGGAGACATCTGAAAGGGTGCACATAAAAACAAAGATGCAGCTCTCCTTTCATTGAACACTTTCAACACATCATGTGTTCTAAACAGTGCTGTATTATTTTTATCATTGTGATGTTCTTGTTAACGTTGCTGCCTTATATCCTTGCCTTCGGATGACTGTCTGGGGAGCTGCTAAAGTGCGCGTCATTTACGACGGCGGCCGAGTTTAGGTTCGTTCTGCGCATCTGACGTCACAAAACACATTCAGCCGATGGACAGAGAACGACGTTGCCAGAGCTCGACTGCTGCGCAGAACACGGACGAGTGTCTTCAGTTTTAGAAATGTTCAGTCATAAATAAAGTAACTGAACAAAAACAATCTCTTTATAGCAGCCTTTCTATAAAAGAAAGTTTGGAAAAAGCATTCTTTATACCAATTGCTTCATATTCTATTAATTAATTAAACCAAACAAGCAATAAGCCTCCTAATTCAGGCAATAGCAAGGAAATTCATTCTCACTAACAGCTTTTTCTCAATAAAGAACTGCGGTAATTGTTTATTTCCCATTGCACTTCGACGAAACGTGAGTAATTCATAGTCATACCAATAGTGTTTGTCGGTATTTTGCGTGATTCTTTAAACTCCTCGAGGAATTGCGTTGAATGACGAGCTGCATCAGCGTAATGGTTAACATGTGTGGCTGCTAAGCAAAAAGTTCTGAGTTCAAAGCTAAAAAAAAAAACCTTGTTCGGTGCTTAATATTTTCTTCATTTAGAAACATTTTCGAAGTGTCTTACTTTATGAATTTCATTCGTTTGGATGTAATTTATTGAAATTTCTAGTGGCAAATAAAATCGACCATACGGAAAGTATATGCTGTGGACTTTTTACCTCTGCAAACTCTTCAAAATTTCGTGCAATGGTTTACTACATTTAATGCTGCACAATAACTGCGTTGAACATCGAAACAAAATTAAGTCATTTATGGGGGGAAGGTATCAGTCAACAAGATGCGTAAAAATCAAATTTTTCGGCCAAATAGTTTTTGTGAAATCGAATGGTAAGTGTGTCAAAGCAGTCAGAACATCATATGTCTGCACAGGCGAGCAATGCAGTGATGACAAAATCACTCACAGCGCGGAATGCGGGGAACACGTCTCTGTAGCAGCGAAAGGGTTAATGCGGCCGTGGTGGCTTTACTTCATAAGCTGCGCGTTCCCCCCTAAACGTAAGTTTGCGATCTATACTATACTATGGCGTTGCTTCTCTTGGCACGTGCAACTGGCAACGCAGCAATCTCCCGCGCCTGGGCGAGCATGCGCAAGCCGCCAAGATAAAAGAATTGAACTATAGGCTACTGGGAGTTTTCCGGCCTTAGTATACAGTTCTTGGAGGCTCAATACACCCAACATCAGCTCTTCTGCCACTTTCCTCACTTCATGTAGTACTCTGGCACTTTTCACGGCATTAAAATGTCCGGGTACTTTTGATCAGCTATTATCCTCAGGCGAGCTAATCATCTGGTCTGCGTTTCCCACCCTGCAGCCCGGCACTGTGCTCAGCCCGCCCACTGCCAGGGAGTTCGGCGGCGCCTCCGCCCACGCAACCTACGCCTACGCCCGAGGCCCCTGTCGCCCGCTGACAGCGCTGACAGGACAGCACCTGGTGCCTGCTGCCTGCTGCCGCGACCCCGCTGTCAGCCTCGGCTGTAATTTAGCGGCAGCCCGCGGGACCGCGCCTCGCTCGCCCACTCGCTCGCTCTCTGGGTTTATTATCGCGGCCGTAATTTAGCGCCGTCGCTGCCGCTGCCGCCGCCGCTGCTTATCGCTGCCCTAAATATTCGCCAGAGCAAACAAACAGCCCAGCCCCGGCCGTGTTCTGTTCTGTTCTGTTCTGCTCTGCTCCGAACCGCCGCGGCTGGCGCCAGCCCGCTCCGCAGAAATAGCCCGTGCCAGCCAATACGCCTCGAAACACCCGGTGTCCCACAAGGGTCCGTCTTCGGACCATTACTATACAGAACGTACTCGACAACGTCCCACCTATTTTGGGTGAATTTCGCTTCGAGCCAAGTAGGGATGTAACGACGGTCGAGTTATCAGAACTGAACTTGCAGCTCGAGGATGCACAGTTGCTTTGTCAGAGTTGCAGTAGAAGTCAGAAGCCGATATGATATTTATTATTCAATGTATACAAACAATAACTCTATTGCGAACGTTACGAGCGTTATCTTACTAGCTTCCGTATCTTTTTCTTTCCATTGCGGCTCTTCTCTAATCATTATTTTCAACTTATTACTCTCAATCTCATTCTCTTCATCCATCTGTGATTCATGCTTTCTGCATGACTTTCTTTTTATGTATTCTACTTATTCTGTGTACATCTACATCTAAATCTACGTACATACTCCGCAAGCCACCGTACTGCTGTACCACTACCAATCATTCCTTCATCTGTCCCATTCGCAAATAGGACGAGGGAACAGCGACTATCTATATGCTTCCGTACGAGCCGGAATTTCTCGTATCTTATCTTCGTGGTCCTTATGCGAAATGTATGTTGGCGGCTGTAAAATCATTGTGCAGTCAAGCTTCCAATTCCGGTCCTCTAAATTTACTCAATAGTGTTCTTCGAACAGACCGTCGCCTTCACTCCAGGGATTCCCATCTGAGTTCCCGAAGCATCTCTGGACCACATGCGTGTTGTTCGATCCTAACAGTAACAAATCTAGCAGCCCACCTCCGAAATGCTTCGATGTCTTCCTTTAATCCGATCTGGTACGGATCCCAAACACTCGAGCAACACTTAATAACAGGTCGCACCAGCATCCTATATGCGGTCTCGTTTGCAGATGAACGACATTTTCCCAAAGTTCTCTCAATACAACGAAGCCGACCATTCACCTTGCTTACCACAAACCTTCACACGTTCGTTGCATCTCATATCGCTTCGCAACGTTATACCCAGATATTTAAACGATGTGTCACACTATTAATGCTCTATCCGAACATTACGGGTCTGTTTTTCCTACTCATCCGCACTAACTTGCAGTTTTCCACATTTCAGGCAACTGCCATCCATCATACGAAATAGAAATTTTGTCTATGGCATCTCGTATCCTACAGTCGTTCAACGACGACATCTTACAGTACATCACAGCATCATCGGCAAACACTCAGAAATTGCTGTCCACCTAGTCTGCCAAATCATTTTTTTTTTTTTTGAGTCATCGTTTGATGCGGCCCGCCACGAATGCCTCTCCTGTGCCAACCTCTTCATATGAGAGCAACACTTGAAACCTACGTCCTCAGTTATCTGCTGGATGTATTCCAATCTCCGTGTTCCACTACAGTTTTTGGCCTCTACAGCTCCCTCTAGTACCATGATATACTACTACCCTCTAGTACCTGAAGTCTTAACAGTCTTAGGCTTACCTTAAGCCTATCATTCTGTCCCTTCTCCTTATCAGTGTTTTCACATATTCCTTTCCTCTCCGACTCTGCTCAGAACCTCCTCATTTCTTACCTTATCAGTTCACCTACAATTGTCAACATTCATTCATGTACACAGGAAATAATAGCGGTCCTATCACACTTCCCTGGGGTGTTCGATATCATAATAGTCTTGCCTCTGATGAATGTTCGCTGTCTTCGAGCACTTCATATATTTGCAAACCTATTCCACATGCTCATACCTTCTTTAACAGCTTGCAATGGGGCACCGTCTCAAACGCTTCCCGGAAATCTCCGTAATACAGGAGAATTGTATAAATATACCATCTTTTGACCATCAAACAGAGTCCAGTATGGACGACGTAGTAATAAGCATCCCTTCTTAATTCACTTACTAGGCTCATAATTCTCGAACCACGATTTATAATCTGCTTAAACGTTGCCCACAATTTCTCTACGTCCATCTTACTGGAATTAAGTGGTGTCAGTTCACTGTCTGAGTGGGATACTAACAAGTGCTTGTCTGCTCTTTCTAGCAACAAACGCTCTCCTTGCCATCTTAACTGATTTATTAACTTTTGTATTCGTAGTTGCTATAATTATGATCGCTATTCCCCGTTTCTATACTGACATTGTCAATAAGGTCCGATCTATTTGTAACTATAAGGTCTAACATACCTTCAGTGCGTATGCGCTGCCTAACTAGCTGCTCAAGACAGTTTTCAGAAAAGTGTGCAAAAGTACTTCGCCTGACTGTGTTCCAGTACAAACTGCAATGAATCCGTAGACATCCCAGTCTATACTCTATAGGTTAAAGTCAAAACTTCAAACACGTTTTTCTCGGAATATGATTTTCCAAAACGGCACGCAGCATAACTCCACCAATTTCCAATCTTTTTATTTAAGAATGTAACTTTGAAATAGCATTTCTAAGTGAACCACGCAGGGGATTTTGGATTAATGAATTTAAACAACATGTATTAACAAATGACCGTCCTTTTTGGTGAAAATTGAACGATTTTAGTCAAATACTCGCCAATTACGCAAAAATCTATATTTATAAAATCCCCTACGTGGTTCACTGACTACACTCAAGTAGATTAAACAATTTTTTTTCCTTTTTTTCCAGAATCACGTTGGCACCAGTTACAGTGGTGCGTGGTGCAGATCGCTCAGATTCAACATGTCTCGGGAGAATTGTCGCTGTGTCGCCATTTTCTAATATCTTACTCCAAAAATCTTGTAATATATTTAAGTATATTATCAGTAATCACCCCAAGTATTATCACCTTTCTTCCACCCAAAAGAATTATCAGGGAAGCGCTTTTTTTAAGGCCGTTACAGTGGTGTTACCCATTAATGGTTCTCCCAACGGTTTCAAAAGCACTTCTGGACTAACTTCCCTAAAAACAGACAACCGGAAGCAACAATAAAATCCCAAGTTAGCGTTATCGCTCAAAAGGTGGTACCGCATTCACTACGCTCAGTTAGAATTAGGTCGTGAGACGAGTAGTACTTAACCATCGTCTTCCCTACTAGATGATATCGCTTGGTTCGTGACATAAAAGGAACTTATAGGTTATAGGATCCGCCTTTATGCAAAAACACTGTTCTTTCTTTTTACCCAAACATGTTTCGGCACTTCTGTGCCATCATCAGTCGGTTTTGTTTACTGAACATATTTGAGGTTATAACTGATCTAACAAAATGAGGCTTACAGAAGGTGTTCGTTCGTTTTGCTTCTTAACGTGATTTTATATTGTTGTAAGACCATGTATGTGGTTTCCTGCACTGATAGCTTGTCATTTGCAAACCGAAAGATGTAAATGTGAATTTATCGGCGAGTTAACACATCCCTTGATAAAAAAAAAGGACGTAGTGGAAGAAGGATCCATCACAACAAAACATGAGTAATAACAAAACATTTTGGCACACCAAAATAACTAAATAACTTTTCTTGCACTCTACTGATGATGGCACGTAGGTGCCGAAACACGTTTCCGTAAAAAGAATAAACAATGTTTTTGCATAAAGGCGGAACCTACAACCTATAATTTGATCGTAGGTGCCGAAACACGTTTCGGTAAAAAGAATAAACAGTGTGTTTGCATAAAGGCGGAACCTACAACCTATAATTTGATTGCAAATACAGAAAGAAAGACAAGAGCTGAAGATCCAACTGATGAAATAAAAAACGAACTGCCCATCTCTCCACGTTAATCGCAGCCTGGACCACATTTCGAGACAAACATTCGTCAATTTTGTAATGTTGTAATAAAAAAATCATTGCAGGTGGTGGCCACAGCAGCTTCTCGTAGCGGCCGTTGTGCGGCCTCTGTCATCAGCTGTCGCCGCTGCACACTGTCAGTTTTACTGCTTCAGTGCCAACGTACAGCCATCGAAGGGTTGAACTTCTTCAACGTATTTATAACGGTTAATTAGATAACTATTCAATTACCACTTCACACATTTCGCTTTATTATTTAAAAAATTTGGAAATTTGTGGTAAGTTCCTATCGCACCAAACTCCTGAGGTCATCAAACCACTTAATCTAACTTAAACTAACATACGCGAAGGACAACACACACTCAGACACACACACACACACACACACACACACACACACACACACATGTCCGAGGGAGGACTCGAACCTCCGACGGGGGCAGCCGCGCGAACTGTGACAAGGGGCCCTAGACCACGCGGTTCCCCCTCGCAGCTCCTTATTTATTTATATTTTATGGTCTTCATTGGACCAATCTAACCAGTTATACAAAGGTTGGTACGGAATGTCGTTATTCAGTAATGCGATCAACAATAATTCAATAGTGCAGTGGTTATTCAGGGATTATTATAATTTATTACTATATGAAGGGTGTTTTGCTCTTCTGTCTGCCCAACACTTTTTCATTATTTCGATTATTTTCTTTCTTTTTTCGTCTGACACAATTCTTCCCGTTGCCCTTCTATTGATCTTCGTTTGTAACCTTGTATGTGTGTCTTGCAGTATTCTGGTTTTCTCTGTTTCATTTTTTAAGTCATCTACCGTAATTTCGATTTCTCTTGTATCTTCCTTAATTTCAGTGATCCACTTAATGTTGCTCTTACTATTCCACAATTTTTCTAATATTCCCTTACTAATTCCTCCTGATCATATTCATTACTGGTTCTATTTCCTTGTACGCTGTTTCATGTGAAACTATTTTCCAATGCCCATTTGTTGTATATTGTTTATTTATGCACGTCCTAATTATTCTTCTTTCTGTCTTTAGTATTTTGTCCATTCCTTCTGTATTAGTTGTTTTGAAGGTGGTCTGAGCTCCATACGTTATTTCTGGTTGTGTAACTGTTCTATAAGGTTTTAATTTTGCAACAATGGATAGGCTCTTTTTGTTGTATGCGGTTTTGGCAATGTCATTTGCTTTGTCGGTTTTTTTTTCTGTTTTTCCATAATGGTTTCTCATTTAGATTGTAAGTTACAATTTCACCTAAATATTTAAATTTGTCAACGACTTTGATTTCTTGTTCTCCTATTCTATTTCTGTTTGCAAGCGATGAGTCAGTTAGTTTTTTCTAATGATCCTCTGAGGCCAATTTTTTGTGTTATTTCTTGTAGTGATTTAACTTGTTACCTGGTTTCTTGAAAATTGTTGACTAGGAGAGCAAGATCATCGAATCCCAAACAGTTCAAACTTATATTATTTTTAGCACTCCCAATTCTTATACTTTTTGGGTTATCCTTGTACCATTCTCTCACTGTGTTTCCCTGGGCACAGTGGAACAGTAATGGTGATAGACAGTCACCTTGTCTTAAGCCTGTTTTTATAACGAACGATTCACAAATTTCTCCCCAAAACTTCACTTTCGATTTGCTGTTGGTTAGAGTGATTCCTATTAATTTAATTAGTTCTGGATGGAGTCCCATTTACCTTAAAATTTCTAGTACTGAAGGTCTATGTAAGCAGTCATATGCCTTCTTCAAGTCGCGCGGGATTAGCCGAGCGGTCTAGGCGCTACAGTCATGGACTGTGCGGCTGGTCCCGGCGGAGGTTGGAGTCCTCCCTCGGGCATGGGTGTGTGTGTTTGTCCTTAGGATAATTTAGGTTAAGTAGTGTGTAAGCTCAGGGACTGTTGACCTTAGCAGTTAAGTCCCATAAGATTTCACACACATTTGAACATTTTTGCCTTCTTAAAGTCTGCAAATGTTGTTGCAAGAGATTTGTTCCGTTTCATATAGTACGCTACAATCAGTTTTAAACTAAATTCTGCACAGCTTCTCCGTGATCTGAAACCTCCCTTCAAAAATTTTTCTTTTGCGTTTACTCATGGAACTTTGCAATAGGAGGAGGCGACAAGTTAACCATCTTTATACGGCAAAGCCATTTGGCACAGGGCACCGTGTAGCAAAACTAAACACGAGGTCCACTGATATGGTGACCATTCTAGATATCACAGGGAATTGTAAATGTAATCATTTACATTCCCTCCTCCTAAACCACTCGACCGATATCAACCAAACTTGCTACAAATATGCCTTACCGTCAAGCAACTATTTATCTTACCTCAGGAGATGCGTGAAAACCTGCCGCATCATGCACGTTGTTTAAATTTATTACTTATGTGCTACTAACTCTCTTCATAACAAATGTCGCAGACAGAATCTGCATATTTCGCTGCATGTACCTACAAAACCATATCTCTGTATGACACATAGGTCAGAAGATATGATGTCATAAACACTGAGATCCGTGAAAAAACTGCCGCATCGTACATGACGTTTAAATTTCTTACTTCTTCGGTACAACTTATTTCACAGACGGTATCCACATATGCCGTTGAATGTACCTATATAAATAACGAGTGGTTATAATTATAGTTGCCCTATTCAACACGTTAGAACACGGAACCTAATAACCGTACGAGCACCAAACTTGGTGGCAGTAATGTCCAGAGCATGGGGTGCATGATTTCCATGCGTCACAGCACCACCGTCCAGTTCCAACTATGGCCACGAGGTGCCGTGATTTCTAGACTCACACAACTGGCCAGTCGCAGTGCACTTGTTGACGTGTCAACGTGAGCTTGGACAAAAGGAGCGAGGCATTACTGGTGAAGGTCTATTATGGAAACAACAGTAATGCTGCAGCTGCACTTACAGAATATCAAAAATGGCTCTGAGCACTATGGGACTTAACATCTATGGTCATCAGTCCCCTAGAACTTAGAACTACTTAAACCTAACTAACCTAAGGACAGCACACAACACCCAGCCATCACGAGGCAGAGAAAATCCCTGACCCCGCCGGGAATCGAACCCGGGAACCCGGGCGTGGGAAGCGAGAACGCTACCGCACGACCACGAGATGCGGGCTACAGAATATTGGCGACTGAAATGATTACGGAAGGGTCCTCTTTCCCCCACCTGCTGTGAAGAGCATGATGAAGAAGTTCGAATCACTGGAGAAATGGGCGGCGCTCTGAGAATAGGCCGACGCCCGCCTGCACCACAGGTGGACGATGAAATCGCCGTTGCTACAGCACACAACGCTGCTCGCAATTTCCGATCGTCGGGCAGTGCGCGTGTAACAACAGTTGAACATCCACTGTACGGCAGGTGCTTCGAACCATTCTTCTGTGGTATCTGCACAAGATCCATATCGTACATTAGTTTGCATCACAGTACGCACAACGACGTGCTGACTTCGCTCTTCACTTTCTCGCAAGGATTCAGTTTGGAGACACTGGACTCGCATTCGGGAGGACCACGGTTCAATCCCGTCTCCGGCCATCCTGATTTAGGTTTTCCGTGATTTCCCTAAATCGCTTCAGGCAAATGCCGGGATGGTTCCTTTGAAAGGGCACGGCCGATTTCCTTCCCCATCCTTCCCTCACCCGAGCTTGCGCTCCGTCTCTAATGACCTCGTTGTCGACGGGACGTTAAAGACTAATATCCTCCTCCTCCTCCTCAGTTTGGAGAGAGCTGGCCCTGGGCCATCCTACGGACAGAAGAAGCCCTTTTTTCTGACGGGTGAGGTCAACACACAGAACTGCCGAGTCTGGGGATATTCACCTCCACTCACCGTGCATGAAGTTCCTGTGATTGGTGAACGTGTCACCGTATGGTGTGGCTTCACGGCACCGTTTAATCTCTGGCCCACTGTTTTTTGAACAGGTTGGCGCTCGAGGACCAAAGACGTGCAGTGTGACTGGCCAGCGTTACTGCGACATGCTTAGCCAGCATGTCATATCCGCCCTACAGGAGGGAGACGCATTGAACTCGACAGTTTTCGTGTACGAGGTGCATTCAAGTTCTAAGGCCTCCGATTTTTTTTCTCCAGACTGGAAAGAGATAGAAACATGCGCATTGTTTTAAAATGAGGCCGCGTTCATTGTCAATACGTCCCAGAGATGGCAGCACCGTACGGCAGATGGAATTTTACCGCCAGCGGCGAGAATGAGAACTGTTTTAAATACTTAAAATGGCGACGTTTTCCTTACTTGAACAGCGTGCAATCATTCGTTTTCTGAATTTTCGTGGTGTGAAACCAATTGAAATTCATCGACAGTTGAAGGAGACATGTGGTGATGGAGTTATGGATGTGTCGAAAGTGCATTCGTGGGTGCGACCGTTTAATGAAGGCAGAACATCGTGTGACAACAAACCGAAACAACCTCGGGCTCGCACAAGCCAGTCTGACGACATGATCGAGAAAGTGGAGAGAATTGTTTTGGGGGATCGCCGAATGACTGTTGAACAGATCGCCTCCAGAGTTGGCATTTCTGTGGGTTCTGTGCACGCAATCCTGCATGACGACCTGAAAATGCGAAAAGTGTCATCCAGGTGGGTGCCACGAATGCTGACAGACGACCACACGGCTGACCGTGTGGCATGTTGCCAAGCAATGTTGATGCGCAACGACAGCATGAATGGAACTTTCTTTTCGTCGGTTGTGACAATGGATGAGACGTGGATGCCATTTTTCAATCCAGAAACAAAACGCCAGTCAGCTCAATGAAGCACACAGATTCACCGCCACCAAAAAAAATTTCGGGTAACCGCCAGTGCTGAAAAAATGACGGTGTCCATGTTCTGGGACAGCGAGGGCGTAATCCTTACCCATTGCGTTCCAAAGGGCACTACGGTAACAGGTGCATCCTACGAAAATGTTTTGAAGAACAAATTCCTTCCTGCACTGCAACAAAAACGTCCGGGAAGGGCTGCGCGTGTGCTGTTTCACCAAGACAACGCACCCGCACATCGAGCTAAGGTTACGCAACAGTTTCTTCGTGATAACATCTTTGAAGTGATTCCTCATGCTCCCTACTCACCTGACCTGGCTCCTAGTGACTTTTGGCATTTTCCAACAATGAAAGACACTCACCGTGGCCGCACATTCACCAGCCGTGCTGTTATTGCCTCAGCGATTTTCCAGTGGTCAAAATAGACTCCTAAAGAAGCCTTCGCCGCTGCCATGGAATCATGGCGTCAGCGTTGTGAAAAATGTGTACGTCTGCAGGGCGATTACGTCGAGAAGTAACGCCAGTTTCATTGATTTCGGGTGAATAGTTAATAAGAAAAAAAATCGGAGGCCTTAGGACTTGAATGCACCTCGTAAGATGGAGTCCCACCGAACATCGTTCATGAAGTTCACCTGCTACTCTGAAACACATTTGGAAACGATCAAATTATCAGCTGATCGTTTCCGAATGATTGGCCGGCACGATCGCCTATTTTCGTTTCTTGTGATTTCTGGTTGTGGGGCTAACTGAAGGACAGGGTTTACCGGGGGAACATTCACGCATATGAAGAGAGGTGGCCAGCATACCTGAAGCCGTGCTTCGTTCTGCTGTGCAGAATGCAATCCTGCGCTTTCAAACTCTTCTGGACACTGATAGGTCCTATAGTGAGCCCCTTTTTAGTACTAATGGTACCGGTATGCAATGGTGTGATGTAGCAGCACGTTAAAAATGTTTCAGTTGAATTTATTCTGCATTATTTCTCTTCCCCATGTACTAGACATTAATGTTGCCAAGTCTGTCCACGTACGGTAATTATTAAATAGGGAAACTTTAATTATAACCACTCGGTATATCAATGTACGACACATAGTCCAAACGATATGACATTTTATACACTGAGAAGCGTCAAAAAACTTCGCACCATTCACGAAGATTAAATACATTTAATCTATAGTACTAAGACTTTCCTAGTCAAGTCAACTTAAGGAAATCCCTGACATCTGGCAGCGCTTTTGACAGCTTTCAAATGTGAAGACGGGACGGCTGTAGCCAAAAAGCTGCAGGCGTCTGTAGACCCATGAAGAGGCGTTTACAACATCAAGTTGTAGAGACGCGAAGCAATTTCGCCCAGTGTAGAGAAACTGCCGGGGATACGGTGCTTACTTAAACATTTGTACTTTATGCGTATTTCTTTGTACGACCTTTTCATAATTTCGTAGGTTTTTTCAGAAATACATAGAAATGAAATTTTCTCGATATTACACTACAAACTTTAATTTTAGTTTCTGACAGAAAATTGGAAAAATGAATACCTAGCAGTGCCAGATTTGTCTGCTAGTTACCAGTAATTGGCACGCTTCGTAGTGAATAACGCTAACAATACTCCATACTCAATAACCACTCAAATATCCATAAAAATTATAACAATTAGGAAGTCCAGAATGGTGAGGTGTTTCCAAAAGCCTCATAGCTGTATGGAGCTGTTTTATTTCGCAACAACAGGTTTCACGTCAGCATAGACGCATCTTCAGGTTTTTAATGGTTATATTTGGATAATATAGATGGACAATTACAGAGACCCAGCTTTCGGGATCCGATAGACATCAGCTGTATAAAATCAGTGAAGCACAACTGAAGATCGCACGTAATGTGCGTACCTCCGCCGTATTGCTAACTGGCCGATGTGACGTCTGCAGTGAACTGCTAGCCTCCACGGGCTGCCGCTCACACCACTTCAGCCCGTTAGCAATACAGCGGAGGTACGCACATTACGTGTGATTTTCAGTGTTACTTCATTGATTTTATACAGCCCGTACCCACTGGATCTTATATCCTACAGGCTGTTATGCGTCTTCGTTTATTCAGCAGTCATGCTTCGTACATTTTGACAAGCATCTTTTGGGTGTGCTCAAGTTTATGATGACAACCTACCATTGTGCTTTGACTCTTAACGTGAACAAGTACCTGAAAGCTGACACTCCGTATTTGTCCATCTACACGACGTAAATATAACTGCTATAAACCTGAAGATACGTCGACACTGACGTAAAAGCGGTAGTTACGAATGAAGCATCTTCATATAGTTGTGGCTATTGGAAATACACCATTCTTGACTTTTCTAATTGTTATACTTTTTATGATAATTTGTATGGTTATTGCGTGTTCTTACTGTTAGTTACAGTGTCTTTGAGCTGCGGTTGCCCTCCCCAGAATGTTGTTTGCACGCTGCATAGTGTTCATGGCTGACACAGCAAAATTTGGCTCACGTGACCTACACTTGGTTTGCTGCACTGTGCACTCTGCAGAGCTCGAGACGCACCGCTGTTTGGACCCGGGCCCACCCCCACCCCCTCCTCCTGTTTGCGCCTCTCCTCTCCTTTCTCTTCCTTTCACCGACGCCCCCTCCTCCCCCTCCCACGACTCCCACCTCCTCTTCCCCACTCTGCCTTTGTCCTCCGCCCCGCCAATTCCTCCGCGGAGCGCGTCTCTCTGATCCTCCGGAATTTTTACCTCACCCTTTCCCCTGTCCTCACAGCCGACCCCAGCACCCACACCCCTCTCGATCGAGGTAACTTTATTTGGGGCTGATTGCAGGATACCGACCGGTAAGAAAAATGGAAGGCCAAATTGATGTAGAACGGATCTTACGTCTACCCCAGCCCATTCCACATCGCAAGGTGCTTCGACTGCCGAATTCCACCGTTACTGGTCGAAGCGAAAATGGCAAATCCACGAAGGGGTGACTGCCGTATATCCCTTTAGACTCCACACGGGAGTCTCCGCCTTTGCGACGCTTCTGGCTATGCGAGTCGTTCCCACAATGTAGCAGTCGCTTCTTCATGTAGTAGTGATGACACCTTCAGCTGCATTTATAGGTCTAATTTTATTTGCAGTTGATGTAGGTGTTAGATTATGTTACCTGCACTTGCATATGTTCCAGTCTCCTGAAGCCTTGGCAAAACGTATGGCGTTAGTTCATCACCACTCGCGGGGAGGTTAACATATGAAAAAGATAAAATGCAATCGTTTCACGAGAATTCTAAATTAATGTGTAAATAGTAAGACTGATTTCTAATGATCACAAGTGTACCTGAAGCTATGCTGCTCATGCCTGCAATTTACCAAATAAATACCGAGTTGTGTTAAAAATCTGCCTCTCTCCTCGACCCCTGAGCTCTGCGGCTTGCAGCCTACAACAAGTGTTTCGATAGTGACGTATCTCAGTTTCTTCGCGACAGGAGGGAGGGCTACAGACGAGTGACAGAGGCATTACAGTCGAATCCAAAATTTGAATATTGGTCTCATACATGGGAAGCCATCAGTACGCAATTCTGGATTCTATTAGCGCGGGGAAACAATACATAAAACAACACAAAGAAAATAATATGTAAACATAATACTAATATGATGATTAAAATTCTTCTGTGTGTTACATCGCATCATTGTATAAAATACTTTAATTATAAACTGAAAAACCAACTTTAGACCTGTTATAAGGCCTTCATCGGCAAAAGCAGGATGTTTTGCTGTTGCACGACAAAGCACGGTCACATGCCAGTCAAAAAATCATGGAAGCGATCACAAACCTCGGATGGTCAACACTGAAACACCCACCTTACAGCCCTCACTGGCTCCATGTGACTATCATCTCTTTGGGAAACTGAAAGACTCTCTTCTTGGAACAAGGTTTGCACTCCCTTGTGCACGCTACCAAACAGCGGCTCCAACAGGTGGGTCCACAATTTTACCGTGCGGGTATACAGGCGCTGGTTCCAAGATGGCGTAAGGCAGTTGGGAGGGATGGAAATCAGGTAAAGAAATGAAAATATTGTTCCTAAAGGATGTATCTACACACTGTAAAACTGAAACATGTACAATAAAAGATGGATTTTAAAAAAAATTTGTGTGCATTTCTTTTGGAATGACCCTCGTAGATTCGTTGTGCTTTGTTTGTTCCAGCTAACTGGCGGTCCCAAGGACCTGGTCGATCTTATATTTGTTTATCTACACAGTTGTGCAAAACTTATGGCCGAAGGTAACTCTCACATTACATGTCACTGACAAGTTACATAACTCAATGAAGCTTGGAACATACATACAAACAGTATAGTTAAGACGGAAACTGAAATGAATACGCAATGAGACGCTTTCATTCAAAGACAATAATTACACTGTAGTCGTCGCCTTTTATGATGGTCCCCTGGACATTACAAAAGGCGGGACGTGGTTCTTAATAGGGGTTGTGATCACCACGGACGGCAATGCATATCCCGCAACGTGCTCACATTCTAGCCAGAAAGTTAATGATGAGTTCTTGTGGTAAGACGATCCTTTAGCCCACTTGCTCGTCTGACAACTGCTGGGTGGTCCTTGGGGCATGTGGACATCGTGTAGTACGTCTCCCCGATACATCCATACAGGACAGGCTTGATATGTTCTGAGGCGAGGAACTTACAGGTCAATCCATTCGCTGAATATGTTCTCGTCCCAAAACTTCTGCTAATACGGTAGAGCATAGTCAACGATGATAGTGGATCAAATGGTTTAAATGGCTCTAAGCACTATGGGACTTAACATCTGAGATCATCAGTCCCCTAGACTCAGGAGTACTTAAACCTAACTAACCTAAGGACATCAACACACCCGTGCGCGAGGCAGGATTCGAACCTGCGACCGTAGCAGCAGCGCGGTTCAGGACTAAAGCTCCAAGAACCGCTCGGCCACAGCGGCCGGCTGATGAAAGTGGAATCAGAACCAAATGCACTCCTGGAAAGACACACGTGGAGTAGTGTTGACTAGAGAGTGTACCGTGTTCAATGAGTTGAGGAACAGTACGTCCATTAATGTTATGCCTCCCCACACCTTAACAACTGGACCACAAAAACGATCACTGTCGACGACGCTGGACGCACTCTCTCTAGAAGGGAATACGTAATATACAGAGAAGGATTGTCAACATCTGTTTCGTGAGGTGGAGAAGAATGCTGGTGTTCACCCACGATTCTGCCATTTGCGATTTTTAAATGGCACCGGCACTTGGTCGATTCGGAGTTCACGCACTATACTCATCACATTTTCTGTGCACCAGGTAGCGATAGACATCCTCAAGAAGGCACAGCTGCCCCTTTTTGTTGTTGTAATTGTTTTACTAGTCGCAGTGCAAGGAACTGGAGTAGCTTAGGTCTACGAAACTGTATGGAAGTGAAGGCTGTCGGCGAGTGCGTGCCTGACCGTTTGTGATATCACATCCGCTGCTCTTGAATGGCTGGTTTAAAGCAGCAAAGGGAGAGACTTGGTCAGCACCTACAAAAGGCTTGGAAGCCCTCTGTCGGGAAGCCCACGTAGCCCGCCACGGAAAAAGAGACTTTCTGCAGCCTGAAGATGAGCCCTCCTCTCCATAATTCTTCTAAAAGGGTTGCAGCCAGACCCTACGTGATGATTCCCTGGACATCACACACAGCAGGACACATAATCCACCCAGGAACAATTTCGAACATGGTACAGGAGTCAAGCTATGGGGAGGCACGAAGTTGCATGGCTGTACTGAACTCCAAAACTCTGAACAAGGTACACTCATTGGTCAGCGTTGTTGCGACAATGTACTCCTTCCTCATGTGTATCTTTTCAGAGGTGCGTTCGGCCCTTAATCCTCTTTTATCAAGGACAATTGGCGACCGCATCTAAGTGCACAGTTGGAGCAGCTCTTGGAACTTGAAGCTGTTCGGCGAAAGGACTGGGCTGCCCGTTTCCCCGACCTAAACCCTCTCTTGTGACTGACAGTCTGTCGGATATGGTCCTCTTACAGTACAGGCGATGAAATTTACACTGGTTTGTGCAGGTGACTGCCTGCTCCAATGGATTAGCGGAGTTTTTTTAGTTCATAGTTTATCTCTGTTGGATGGTACAAGATAACTATGGTAGAGAGAATGTTTAGGTGACAGACGTGAACGCACCCTGAGGGATGCAGATCCCCTTTGGACTGCAGTACCTGTATGTAGTTTTAAGAAGCATCAGTTCAGTAGAAAAGTCCTTGTCCTTCTTCCAATTCCCGTAACTACTTGTACTGTCTTTTCTACTACCTCGTGTTGGAGGAGAGAGCTTCGTTTGGCGTTGGCTTTACACATCGTATATAGCTGGGAGAGCTACGACATGTTCCCATTTGCACCGAGTGGTCAAATGAAAAAGGCCATGTCGCATTGACTCAGCTCACGCTGTTTCTCCACGGGTTGCAGGAGGTCTTAGATATAGCGCTGTCCGACTTCTGCTCAGTTCCGACTTAGATTGGAACGATCACGTGGACAAAAGCTGCAGGAAGGGCGGGGTCGAGACTGGGAAACAGATGTCAGTCAACTGCACTGGTGGAGAAATGGGACGCCCTGCCAGAACAACTTCTTAGCAGCCTCGCGGCAGCCCGTTGCATATCGTGCAATGCCACCCCTCATGATAACACACGCTATTAAGAACCGCGTCCCGTCTTTTGTAATTTCCGGGGAACATCATGAATCGCAGTCACTTCAGTCTAATTATTGTCTTTGAACAAAAGCTTCATTTCTGTTGGCTTCCTTGCGCATTTCTCTTCAGTAACCTTCGGTTGTGTCTGTGGCAGTTATTTCTATGTGCGGTCCAACTTTCATCGAGTAGTGTTACTTGGAAGTGTCATATCATGCGAAAGCGAGCTTCGACCTTACTGAGATCCCCTGGTATACCCGCAGGACAGGACAGGACAGACAGTTTACTTTGTGGAAAGGGGCCAAAAGGAGTGGCTGTCAGCTGTACTCGAACATACTACTTCATCCATTTGACAAACATTTACAAGAGTAAGGAAAACATTAAAAACAGAGCAAACCGAACATTCGTTTTAGAACTTAATTCCCGGCTAAATGCGCCATCAGTCTCACGCCTGAAGGGCAAAACAACTATAATTTAAAACCGCGTGAAGGCCAATCACTTAAGACTCAAAAACAGGAATTTGAAATTTAAAAGCCAGAAGGCCTTCTCCTAAAATTTCTTTAAATCAGGTTGAAGGCCGAATCTCACGCCTTAAGGGCAAAACAAATATCATTTGAAATCGGCTAGAAGCCACCCATAAACAAACAACAAAGACAAATATAAAAGGGCAGCACATCAAACAGCGCTCAGAAGTTTCCAAGGGTCGGCCTGAAATTCAGGCACTAACGCTCGCTTAGGTGAGACAGGCAGTCGGCCCAACAATTCTCAATCCGACGGCAACCCAACCGACAGACAGTCAACGGACCAAGCGACGGGATAACTTCCGCTCCACCCGACCAGCACATAACAAGGAGTTCAATGGAACAACGCAGAAGGTATCGGCGCCCACAACGAATTACACATTCAGCTGTCAAACTACACGCCGTGCTGGACAGCCACAACACGACGAGGAACATACACTGCCTGAATTTACGTCAACGACCAGGGCAGGTAAGCGGAACGTTAACGGCCACAAGGCAGAAGATTCCGCTGGTGCACTTCAATTCCAAAATAATCAAGTTAAGTTAAACTCCACAGGAGGGCGGCTACAATGTCGCCACTTGAAAACACACGCTGTTGCTCACGGGAATGTCCCAACAGCCCAGAACGAAATTCAAACGACATAATGTGAACAGTTGAGGCTGGCTGGAAGATTAAGTAAAGGGATTTTTTCTCTGCCTCGTGATGACTGGGTGTTACGTGCTGTTCTTACGTTAGTTAAGTTTAACTAGTTCTAAGTTCTAGGGGACTGATGACCATAGATGTTAAGTCCCATAGTGCTCAGAGCCATTTGAACCATTAAGTAAAGCTCAACCTTCGTGTCCGGGATCGGTGGGCCACGGACCTCGTAGCAATGGGAACAGCCCCTCACCCTCTGACCGCGCGTGGACGCTGCATGTGGCTCCGGCCAGACACGCGCCACGGAGACTTCGTCGCTGCTCCACGCCAACCAACCGACTGCCCAGGCTCGGAAACGGTGAAAGGACCAAGTATACGTCATCCGATGAGACGACCAACCGAACGACCAACCAACGGTAGCCCCGCTCCAATCTCCCTCCGTCGGACAGATCACGTGCGACGCCAGTGGTCGGCGAGAACACTAGCTGTCCGCGCCTCACCGGCGCTCCGTCCCCGACTTCACTGCTGCTGCGACCCGACTGCACTGCTGGTCCGTCCCGAACTGACTGCCAGACACACGACGGTCGCTCCAGAGATGGTACGACAGAGCACTTATCGACACGGACTGCTGCTGCCGCTCGCGGGCAAGTAAGGCACAAGTTAGTGACGCCAGTAATTGGAATAAGAAAACGAGGCTGCAGTACCGTAATAGAAGATGGAAATGAGCGTTTGGCGTCATGGCTGGGAGGCCCCTTACGGGGCAGGTCCGGCCGCCTTGGTGCAGGTCATTACATTCGACGCAACATTGGGCGACCTGCGCGCCGGATGGGGATGAAATGATGATGAAGACAACACAACACCCAGTCCCTGAGCGGAGAAAATGGCCGACGCAGCCGTGAATCGAACCCGGGCCCGTAGGACGGCAATCCGTCACGCTGACCACTCAGCTATCGGGGTGGACGTAATAGAAGTTGAGAAATAATAAGTGGGATAAACGCGAGCCGTGCGCGGCTCACTTACATTTTCCACACCACTGTACTTTCCTTACCATTTCATGTGCTGACTTCACCAACAGCTGGCTTTCAGCAATATCGAGCAATATCAAGTTGATAATTACTGTCACTTTATGTCCGTCTAATTACTAGCAAATACAACGAGTTTTTCTCCTATAGGCGTTGCGCTTTTATTATATGAAAGCCATCATCATTAGCACAGAGAAACCGCTCTGCGCTACTGATGATGGCTTTCATATAATAAGGGCGAAACGTTTTATTCGCTAGTAATTAGACGACATAAAGTGACAGTAATTATCAACTTGATATTGCTCGAAACTGAAGAAGACACTGCAACAGGAGTTAAAGACGGTGTTGTAACTGTTTGCGGTGTTCGTTTTCTGGTATAGCGGCCGGATCTGAGTTATGTACTTGCAATTATACAGACACTAAGTGATAGTTAATAAGGTAATAGCCGTTGGAGTGTCTCAGATTTCTAGCTTGGATCTCATTACGCTAATGTCCTCCATAAACGAAAGTCTATAACAGTTTGTAATCAAAAAGGATGAGGGCACTATGAAATGACAGCTTCTAAACTTGTGTCCCATAAATGGGTCCAATGCTGTTGGTGGTTGGAACCCTCGGTTTTTTCCTTACCAGGCAAAGGTGAAGAAGCTGCTCAAGTACGTGTACACAAGACGTGGACGTTGTGTGTCCAGGAGGAGCTGATCTAGGTAAGAGCGGGGATCAGCGTCCAACTAGTAATACAACTTTCTAAAACTCACAACCTGATTCAGCGGAATGTGATACTTCAACTGCTGTTACACGTGGACTTATTACTATGGGACAGTTGCGAAAGTTCTGAGCCCTTAGGCCCACGTTCCACTCGATAAATATTTAAATTTACAAATTTGAGGTCGTGTTTGACGTCTGATAGCCGTAATAGTCTGTAACTATTATACCAATATTATAATACATCTCAACAAAACCATCCTGACACTCTCATGTACAGTGTAATTGGCAACTAAATGTCACGAGGGTGTCCACCAATACAGGGTGAACACCAATAAAATCGAAGAACTGCAGCAACGGATTCCTGACTGTAAATAAGGTCCTATGTACAAATATCCGGATTGCTTTGCGTCCGTGGTAGATGGCGCTGAGGAATGAAAATTCCTCTGACCACATGCGGCGTGTTCCTTGCGTGTTGCCAAGCGGTTCTAGGCGCTTCAGTCTGGAACCGCGCGACCGCTACGGTCATAGGTTCGAATCCTGCCTCGGGCATGTCCTTAGTTAGGTTTAACTAGTTCTACGTTCTAGGGGACTGATGACCTCAGTTCTTAAGTCCCATAGTGCCCAGAGCCATTTGAACCACTTTTTGAGCTTAGGGCTACGAAAATTTATGGAAGCGAAGGCTGTCGCCTGAAGGTGACAACCCATCGGCTGGTGGTAAACGATCGACGTAAATGAGAATGGAGGATGCTGTGGTCGGAACATCCAGGGTGCGAAACTGCTTGATCGGAAGACTCTCAGTACCTGAGCTACGCACAAAAGGCTCGGGAACACTACAGTCGGAAAGCCGACGTAGCCAACAGGGGGAAAGAGGTTGGCTCTGAGCACTATGGGACATAACGTCTGTGGTCATCAGTCCCCTAGAACTTAGAACTACTTAAACCTAACTAACCTAAGGACATCACACACATCCATGCCCGAGGCAGGATTCCAATCTGCGACCGTAGCAGCAGCGGGGTTCCGGACTGAGTGCCTAGAACCGCGAGACCACCGCGGCTAGCGGGGAAAAGAGGGTTTCTGCAGCTTGAGGACGGACCCGTCTTCCCTTAACCCTCATAAATGGGTTATGGCCGGAGCCCACATTGCTGGATCGGAGGCATGCCATTTTCCGGTATAGTTAGTTTTGCAGAGATGCTCTCTGGAAGTAAATTCCTGCGAATCCAGGTGAAATGCCCAAATTCTGTTACTGACAGTGATTGGCTACAATGGCTAAATGTTAAACTACGCTTCGTGAAGCAGCATGGAACGCGCAATATCGTGGAGTCGTCCAGGATGCAAAAATGGTTCGAATGGCTCTGACCACTATGGGAGTTAACTTCTGAGGTCATCAGTCCCCTAGAACGTAGAACTATTTAAACCTAAAAAAACCTAAGGAAAGGACATCACACACATCCATGCCCGAGGCAGGATTCGAACCTGCGACCGTAGCGGTCGCGCGGTTCCAGACTGTAGCGCCTAGAACCGCTCGGCCACCCCGGCCGTCCGTCCAGGATGCACTATGATGTGCAGGGGGTGTTCTGCTTCCTCGGGACTGAATATGGTGTTGCCGTGTTTATTTCCAAAGTCGGCAGTCAGCGACCAGTAAACTGGTTCTGTCTGTGCGGAAAGTCGTGGAAGAGTACGTGGGTGCGACAGCCAGTGCAGTCGATTGCCGATTTTTAGGGCGGGTGCTGCTGTAAAGGGCGGTACATGTACTCAATAGAGCCTAGAGCCACTAGCTAGGTGGATGTGTTATTTGTCGAATAACGTGCAGTTGGTGATGTCTAATAGAAGACAATAAATTCAGTTTCTTCAAGTCGAATCTTCATGTATGGTCTTTTTCTGTGTTCAGAGAATCCTACCATTCAGTAGCTGACACGAATCTTCACACAATGTTCTTCAATCTCAAGGACTATGTTCTAGTGTCTACAATACGGTATCTGAAAAATATCCAAACACCTAACTGTCCAACCTTCCATGACGTCTTGAAATCTAGGGACACTTGTAGAGAGGTATCTGAATGTCTGTGGAAGAGTGGCAGCCCATTCTTTCTCAAGAGCTGAAAGCAGAGAAGGTGGTGACGTAACTAACCTAAGGACATCACACACATCCGTGCCCGAGGCAGGATTCGAACCTGCAACCGTAGCGGTCGTGCGGTTCCAGACTGAAGCGCCTAGAACCGCTTGGCCACACCGACCGGCAGCCCTAAGCTCCTGGAGTTCTAGACACTGTGAGTAAAGCACTGAAGCGCCAAAGAAACTGGTATAGGCATGCCTATTCAAATGTAAAGAGAGAGAGAGTGTGGCGCTAGTTCGGCAACGCGTATATAAGACAAGTGTCTGGTGCAGTTGATAGATCGGTTACTGCTGCTATAATGGCAGGTTATCAAGATTTAAGTGAGTTTGAACGTTTTGTTATAGTCAGCGCACGAGCGATGGGACACAACATTTCCAAGGTAGCGATGAAGTAGGGATTTTCCCGTACGACCATTTCAGGAGCGTACCGCGAATATCAGGAATCCGGTAAAATGTCAGATCTCCAACATCGCTGCGGCCGAAAAATATCCTGCAGAATTGGACCAAACACTGAAGACAATCGTTCAACGTGACAGAAGAGCAACTCTTCCGCAAACTGCTGCAGATTTCGGTGCTGGGCCATCAGCAATTTTCAGAGTGCGAACTATTCAACGAAACATCATCGATATGGCCTTTTGGAACCGAAGGCCCACTGGTGTACCCTTGATGACTGCACGACACAAAGCCTGAAGCCTCGCCTGGGCCAGTCAACACCGACATTGGACTGTTGATGACTGGAAACATGTTGCCTGGTCGGACGAGTCTCGTTTCAAATTGCATCGAGCCGGTGGACGCGTACGGGTATGAAGAGAACCTCATGACTCCATGGACCATGCATGTCAGCAGGGGACTGTTCAAGGTGTTGCAGGCTCTGCAATGGTGTGGGTTTTATGCAGTCAGAGTGATATGGGACCCCTTATACGTCTAGATACGACTCTAACAGTTGACACGTCCGTAAGCATCCTGTCTGCTCAACAGGATCCGTTCATGTCCATTGCGCATTTCGATGGACGGATAATTCCAGCAGGGCAATGCGACACCCTATACGTCCAGAATTGCTACAGAGTGGCTCCAGGAACACACTTCTGAGTTTAAACACTTCCACTGGGCATCAAACTCCCCAGACATTAAAGTTATTGAGCATATCTTGGATGCCTTGGAACGTGCTATTCAGAAGAATCTTCACCCCCTCGTACTCTCACGGATTTATGGACAGCACTGCAGGAATCATGGTGTCAATCCCTTTCAGCACTACTTCAGACATTAGTCGAGTCCATGCCACGACATGTTGCAGGACTTCTGCGTGCTCGCAGGTTCCCTACGCGATATTGGACAGGTGTACCAGTTTCTTTGGGACTTTAGTTTGTGAGTATTGCCAACAACGAGAACACGTTCCCTGCATAGCGGGTAGGTTTAAATTTGGTTTTTTCAGGGGTGTATATAGTAAAGACCAATACACACACTTCCCCGGCAATACTCTTGCATTAAAATTGAGCGGCAACAGTCTTGGTGTTGGCCCAAGCGGTGCATAATGCATAAAGTGAAGCAGAAGCGCAGTTTGCTTTTGAGGACTTCCCGCGTACGACCGCAACACGGCGCGCCGACGCGGGTGCAGCCGGGCCGCCGACACAAAGGGAATTCAGCGCCACCGGCCCTTTGTTTTCTTTCCTTCGCAGGGCAAGCGCAACGCACACAGGATTAAAATATTTTCCTTGTTCCGCGGCGCGCAGTTTCTGACAAATACACCGCCACCCACACCCCACAACGCTCGCTTGTTGAATCTGCGTGTCCTCTGTGGATGGGGCAAAACAAAGCCATGTCGGAGCCAAGTGCTCGTAATGCGAGGCACTGTCCAAATGTGTGCTACTCCAGGCTGAATAACAGCGAGCGTGCCACAGGGATGCGTTCTGGGGCCATTTCCTTTTTTTTTTTTTTTTTTTTATCTTTTGCGATCCATTTCTCCTCGTCTTCCACATGGAAATTAAGCTCATTCCATGTCTCGTGCTTTTTAGTCTACTGGCTGGTATAAGTTTTCCTCTCCTACCTAAGGGATGAGACAAAAAATCAATCCCGCTATTCGGTTACAGTATAGAATACAGATGAGGTAACAAGCTGACATCATGGAAAGTGGTAAACTGAATGGGGCAGTGTTACAACAGGCAGAAACGGTTACAGCTTTCTTCCGAGTGTTGGAGATTGTCATCCATATTCTGACAGCTCATAAACTGCACCACCCTTTTCGAATTTGTGTGTTTTCAGTGGATAGGAGAAACAAAACCATGTGGAGCCACGTCCTCATAATGCGGTGACTGTCCAAATGTGTGGCACTCCAGGCTGATTGATGGCGCATGTACCACGGGGATGCGTTCTGGGGCCTGTTTCTTTTCTTTCATAATCTATCATGTCTTCCACACGGAGATTAACCCTTCGTCGATCGCACTTGGACGAAAAAAGCACAGCCACAATTTTTTGGTTGGCTCTCCTGCTTAAAGGCGAATAGTGGAGCTCCTTCCCCAGTACCCTCCTGGCTCGGGAGGTCTTACCGACCTCCCATCATTGTTGTTGTTACTTCGACACTGGAGCCGGAGCCAGAGAAAGTGGTCAAAAAAGCACATTGCGGCCGAAGACGTCACACCTTCCAAGGTTCGTATTTTGAATTTTTGTCTTGCATTCATCTTTATTCGTTATATTTTATTAGTTTATAAGGTTATTTTGTCGTATTTCTAGATAACAATGGTGTTCCATGAGGTGTGCGAAATTTGCACATTGTGGCTGAACTCGTTGTGGCGAAACTAATTTATTTAGTTTGTCCTCTGTTCCAGATTTTTGGTCACTATGGCGAAGAGAACGTTCGATATGAGTAACGAGAAAGATGTCGAGGAGGTAATAAGACTTTTGTCAGCTGATAATGATGAAGATACAATGCTAACAGAAGATTTAGCTGAAGAAAGCGATGTTGCGTCAGATGATGGGGTTGTAGAAAGAAATGATGATACGGCTTCTGAGCAAGAGTTTACTGACAATCCTGACGATGAAGAGGCTTGCGATACTGAAGAAGAAGAGGCACTATTAGAGAAAGATAAGAAGACCTAATGGACCAAGAAGACACCGAATATGGGAAAGTGCGGAGGACCAGAAAATATTATCACTCACCTTCCAGGAGTCGTAGGAGCAGCCAGACTGGCGAAAACTCCAGCTGAGTGATGGAATCACTTTTTCACTGATGCTTTGCGTGAAACGATGGTGAAATACACCAATCAGTATATCGAGAGCATCAAGTGGAATTTTGCTCGAGCGAGAGACACTACGTCAACTGATACGACTGAAGTTCGGGCGTTTATTGGTTTACTGTCCCTTTCAGGAGCGTATAACGCCAATCGTCGAAGTTTAGAAGAGCTTTGGGGTCGTGAAAATGATGTAATTGAAAAATTTGGCCTGGGTATGAGCCTAAGACGCTTTAAAACCTTGATCAGGTGCCTTCGCTTTGATGATCGTAATTCTCGAGAGCAAAGGGAAAAGATTGACAGGCTCTGTCCTATTCGTGAAATCTTACAAGTATTTGTCGAGAATTGTCAAAACTCTGTTGGAGAGAACGTCACCAGAGACGAACTGCTCCCAGGTTTAGAGGAAGATGCCCCTTTCGTCAGTGCGTTCCTTCGAAACCCAACAAGTACGGGATCAAACTGTTCGCCCTCGTGGATGCAGAGATGACCTACACATACAACTTGGAAGTGTACACTGGTGCGCAGCCTGACGGTCCTTTCAGGGTGAGCAACAAACCACCTAAGGTCGTCAAACAAATGGTTCGGCGCTTACTGGGAAGTGGGCGAAATATCACGTCAGACAACTGGTTTACAGACTTTGCGCTTGTTGATGTGCTCAAAAGCCATAAGCTCACTTATGTTGGTACGGTAAGGAAAAACACGAGAGAGTTGCCTCCAGCCTTTGTGAATGTGAAGGGAAGGAAACAGTGTGACAATATGTTCGGGTTCAACGATGGGAAAACTCTGGTCTCGCACATACCAAGAGAGAGAAAAAAAATGTTCTCCTCGTTTCTTCCCTTCATAACGACGATCCTATTGATCCGTCATCTGGGCAGGTCAAGAAGCCAGAGATCATAACATTCTACAACTCCACAAAAGGTGGAATGGATACTGCAGACCAGATGTGTTCAACTTATGATGTATGTAGAAACAACAAGCGTTGACCAATGGTAATCTTTTATTCGATGATGAATTTGGCTGGGATCAACTCTCTACTCGTGCATCTTGGCAATGACCTTGAACCATTGCGCAGGTGGGTGTTTCCCAGAAAGTTGGTCCCCAAGCTTACTCTCCCAGAGCTGCAGAGAAGGAGCCAGAAGAGGCATGCAATCCCCTCCTGTCTCCAAATCCGCCTGAGGAAGTTCAACCACAAAATTAATTTTGATAAAGACGAACCACTCTTCAAGAGGCGTAGGTGTGTGCCTTGCACGACTGAAACTGTGTATCTGTGACTCAAATACAGTGGAGGGCTAAAAAATGATTGTTTTCAAAATCGTATGTTTTAGGTAGTAAAAATCTTCATTCCTTCAATTCTTTTTTTGATCTCTTAATCTATATCCTAAAGAAGGTCAATACAAAGGGATATCCACCTAATCCAAATCGAGATGGGACTTATGGAAATTTGAAATGGGTGCTTTTTTGGTGCATTGCGACTGAACGAAATTACGAAAAGGTTGCGACGGCGGAGGGTTACACTTGCATCAGATGACGTGCTTTTTAGACTACTCAGATTTTCAGTTTACCTTTCCTACCTACAGCATGAGACACAAATTAACCCTTCCTATTCAGTTACAGTGTAGAAAGCTGACTCCATAATAACTTGGAACTAAAAAGGTGAGTTCATAAACGAGTGGTAAACTGAACAGGGTAGTGTTGCGACAGGCAGAAGTGGTTACAACTTTCTCCTGAGCATTGGAAAGTGGTGTAAAAGAAATCACATGCAGACATCATGACCATATGCTGATTGTTCACGGACCACGGCTGCCTTGTTGGACCTGTGTGGCCCCTGTGGATGGGGAAGGGGGGAGGAGGGGGGAAGCCATTTCCGAATCAAGTGCTAGTAATTCAGGGCACTGTCCAAATGGGTACAACTACCTACTTATACCAGCGTGTGTGCCGCAAGAATGAGTTCTGTGGCCGATTTTTTTTCCTTTCGTAGTTTATTACTCCACGTCAACCATATGGAGATTCAGCTTACGCCGCACGACGTGCTTTTTATCATCAGACTTTTAACTTATCCTATCCTGTTTACAGGGTGAGACAATAACTAATTCCCGCTTTGCACCTTGCTGTGAACGGTCTCTGCAGGGAAAACGATGTAGAAAGGAAGATTAGGGTTTAACAATCCATCGATGGTGAGTTCATTGGACACAGAGCACTAGCATTGATAGGTAAAATAACAGGAAACCTAAATTTTAATGGGGACTGCATCCGGAAACCTCCCCAAAGAGAGAGCCCAGTGTCTTACTACTGTGCTACCTGCCTCCGTAGGTCGCAGTACATGAGATGACTCGGCAGTTAAGTTTGAAACCTGGTTGGTAGGTACTAAGAGAGCGCACAGGATGGGGCCGTAAACAGTTACTGTCAGTTGCACAATCAAACACACAACTTTATTTTTCTAAGAACCACTTACTTACACATTGCTTTAAAAGATCGCAGACAATATGACTGAAGGCCTGGTTAAAGAAAACTTGAGATGCTTTCTGGGCTTAAGGCCCAAAACCACACCAAAAACAGGAATGGCTGAAGACCTGACTTAAAAATCAAAAGAAATTAAAATAGAAGGTAATTTTGTTAAAAACAACATGCAATTGAAAACAATTAGCGGCTGAAGGCCTACACTACACGGCTAAAGGACAACTATAATTAAAACCCATCATTAAAACATTTTTTTCTAATTTCGTTTTAAACTTACAACAGAACGGCCGAAATCCTAATTAAAGAAATATTAACTTACTGCACGGCTGAAGGCCACAAACAAATTTGAAACAACGGCTGAACGCCTGAACAACAAGTCAGACAAACAATTAAAATAAACGCCATCCTTCTTATAAAAAAATTTTCCTTTAAAGAATACACACGGCTGAAGGCCTTATTAAAAGGGGTTCACGTAAATCCTCGGCTGAAGGCCACACATAACACATCAAACAACTAACGGCTTAGGGCCTGGATTACAAACAATTTAAGGCAGAACAAATTTTAAGGGAAAAAGATTTTTTTTAGTAAATCAATCTTCAAAATTTTAATTTAACACAGCTGAAGGAACTGAATTAGTACATGACCGAAGGTCTCGCACAATACTTCAAACTAAAAACAAAATCACAATCTAAAACAAACAGAACAAGTGGTGCTCAGAAGTGTTCCAAGGATCGGCCTGAGAAGGTAGCTCAAACATAACGTTCCAAGATGTTACTCCAGGCGAGTGTAAAACGAATGTGCACAACGGAGGATAATAAACTCTAAAATGAAGATTTGGCCCTGTCTGACTACCACCTGAACCAAATCTTAGGATCTCTTAATTCTATAAATTAAAATCCTAACATAGATGAATGATGAAGGCAACTAATCCTACTAAATGATAAACGTTGTTCCTGCTTATATATTTATTGTAGATTTTAAAAAAAAACTTATACTATAAAGTTTACATTCCCTAAGTAAAATTACTAATCAATTGCCCAACTTTTCCCCTTATTATGACTGCGCGATCTAATATCAATAACGCGAAATGACTGACATCATCTACGTACCAAACACTACACGACACTACTTTCAAAGGTGATCCACGGTGATGTGGAACCTCAGTGGAAATAAACTAACGTGATCACAGCTGTTTAGCTTTATAGCCCTAATAAGCCGAAGCAGTTTGCGATATCACCGTGTGTACTGCATCCGGTGTGTTGAAGTGATGGTTCTCGTACTAGTCTGCGACGATGGAAGGACTCCAGCAGCAAATAAACTCTTTCAAATACTAGGACTGCAGAAGGCGGTCCTCTGACTAATATACTCTAATACTGTCTTCTCCTCTCTGTGTGCTACAGACGAGAAACGTGAAATCCCAACCAAAAGGACAGAGCTCAGATAACGTCTCAACATACGTACAGGCAAAAGAAGTGCTCCCAGTTATTGAACCCTGCATACTCAACGACGACTTCCAACCCGGAGGTGAAGTCAAGAATCGTATAGGTTCGCAACAGTACATTTCCTAACTGTCCTAACTATAAACTCTACTGAGAGCAAAGACAGGAAGTTCATCCGTACCAACAAGAAGCTGATACCGAGCGACCGTCACACACGGGCGCTCACAACGGAAGACCGCGTCTTTCCAGCGCTGGCTTCCCAGCAAGGCTCGGCTCCCCACCCTCGTAATTCCGAAAACGAATCATATTCCCGAAACCCTTTCTATAGATTCTTCCGAACGCCGACCAACCACATTTTAGTCTTTTGTCGTCCAGCGCTGAAAGTTTCCCAGGAAAAACCTATACTCGCACAATGTTACGCTTTTGAGTAAAAATCCTTGGAAATAACCCAGCCTGCGTGGTTTCCGAGGTGCCGCTTCTTCGTTCGTCTCACCTGCAGCCAAGATTTACAGCGTTTCCTAAGTTTAATCTTTCCTGTTCGGCTCCAAACTGGCCGGTCGCGACTCTATTGTGCTCCAGCGCGTAGGTGCTACAACGTCCGTCTTGCTATTTCCTGTGTTTAAGCAGGACCAACACACCTGCGTGGGCCTTCCCCAAGGCTTCAGTCCCACCAGCCATTTCATTTCCACTGGCGTTCCAACCTCTACTAATATAGGCAATCATTCATTACACTTTGTTTATAATAAAGACACTTCGTCACCTTTCATGCAATAAGCGTTAACAATTATTTAAAAGACGTACATGACAATGTCAGTATCCTTTATATATTCACATATACGATGTACTCCTATCACATGATACCTAATGACGTTTGGAGATCACAGTAAAGTATGTGGATGAGTGCTTGTAAGGTGCGAAATTATAACCACCTTACAAGGTGAGGTGAGACAGGCAGCCAAGAGTTTGCGAGGTGCTGGGGCTAGCAGTGTATTTAACACTAAATTCTAGAATCTACACATGTAAACGATGCACTAAGCCCCCCCTATTCTAACTCCGACTTTTGCTGTTGCACAAGGATTAAAAAATATACGCGAACTGACTGTAATCAACCCTGCAAGTGGAGTAGAAAAGAGTTTGGCACCTGCAATAATTTAATTTGATAAATAAGTTAAATAAAGGAAGGTTTCATTAACGTAGTGAGAAATGATGGGTTGCTCTACCGATTAACAGAATGAAAGTTCTGTCCAAAATAACAATATGATTTATTAAGACTAAACACAAAACAATAAACAAAAACACATGAAACATTTATAATACATCAAATTGGCTCAAATTGGATACACAAACAAACACTGTGAAGGTGTAGTTGTCCCTAAACTAGATTGTGAGGTTTATGACGAAGTGGTGTGTGGAGCCAATTCCTTGCCACTCAAATCTTAAGAGAGACACACAGCTAACCCAATATTAATTGCTGCTACTCAAGACAGAACAAAGTTAGAAAAAGACGAACAGGCGCACTCTGCTGAGCTCTGATTATCACCTAGGAAAATTCCTATCTGCCAGTGCTGCGGACATACATTAGAAAACTGTCTTCTTAACTGCCAGAACACGATCTGGCGTACCGGAGGCGATGGCTGGTTGCTTCGACGTCCTCGACCGAAAGGCGAGAGCCGACTACCTAGAGCACCCGTACAGGCCGAACGCCCAACATTCCCAGCCCCCACGACAGTGGCCGTGGTTAAACGTTCCAATCAGCAACTCGAAAACCGGCGGAAAATTCCACTCCATTGCCGGAGCACTACCATTCCACCAATGGAGATTCTTGGCGCCAATTTCTGCGCTGATTTTGCTATGTCGCGGAGCTATGCCCTGAGCCAGCCAATCACAGTTAGTATTTTGCAGAAAGCGCGGGAATTTTCCCGCCACAACTGCCTGGGTACACAAGTCATTCCCACGCCTCGCTGGTAGCCCGCCAGAAAGTGTTTTCGCTAAGATTCTGCGAAGTAACGGAACCTCTAGCCCAGCCGCTACTTCAGACCCCTCCGGGCGTGTCTTTTGACAATGTCGGCGTCTGCAAAGCATTCACTCGACTTCCTCACACCCGTCGGCTTAACCCTTTCCAGATCAGGAATGCCCGCCTGTCACCGGACCACCCGGGTGACGAGAGATGCTGCGTGGGAAGTCCGCGTGTGAAGGAATAGCAACTTTTCACCGCATGCAATTAGAGACGAAAATCGTAAGATAGAAATATGAGAGGGGGCTCATGCCACCTCTCAAGTTGAAGTTAAATAAATGGATGGCAACCCAAACTAGGGGTGGCCCAAGGACCGACCAACAATTTAACAAATTCCCTTCCATCCGACCAGTGGCACAATGATGAAATGTATGGGCTGAGGACGAGGATACGAACAGCGCTACGTCTTCAGAAATTGGCGTCTAAAAACAGCCAAGGGAACAATAACCACTCTAAGTAAAATATGAACCAAACAACTTAAAAGGCTGTCGAACTGCACGTCGTGCCGGACAGCATCAGCACGACGAGGTAAGGCACACTGCCAGAAAATTACGCTGAGGACCAGGGCAGGTAACCGGGCCATTAATGGTCACAGGGCAGAAAATACCGCTGGTGCACTTCACTGGCAAGTAACAGTCAATTTAACAATTAATCGCAATATAGGAAGATGGCTGCAAGATTTCGCTGACTCCAATACATCATACATTGCTGCTAGCCCGAACGGCCCAGGGAGCAACAACCCGCAAATGAATGAAGAGATGTCACAATAGTTGAGGCTTCATAAGAGGTTAACGATCACTCAGCTTCAGTGTGCAGGTTCGGTGGGCAACGAACTTTGTCGCTCTCGCAGCTAGCGCCTCACTATCCGACAGCGCATGCATGCCGCCAGCTGTCCCGGCCTGGCCTCGCTCCACGGAGACTTCCTCGCTGCTCCATCCCAACCGAATGACCACATGCAGCACGCAGACAGCATTAAAATAGCTGCCCAGTCAAAACCACACAAGCTACACACGGTTCACGAAACCACCTCCACCAGCAACTCGAACAATATTAAAATCAATGACTGTGGAACAACAAGGGCGAATCACAAGTCGACACACACAGAGAACCCAGAAGTAGTCGGCGACCAAACACACGTTGTCCGATGAGACTACCGACTGAACGACCAACGAAGGTCGTCCCCACTCAAGTCATATGTGTCGGCAATGGTCAGGTGAGTCATGGATGTCAGGACCTCACTGATGCTCCATCCCGTCTGAACTACCGATACACGACGACCCGGAAATACTAGCGGTCGCTCCAAAGATAGTACAACAGTGCTCCTATCGATAAGCGCTGCTGCTACCACTCACGGGCAAGCAAGCCAGCTACTTAGTGACGCCAGTAAGGCGAATAAGAAATGAGACGGCAGTATCGCAAAGACAAGATGTCAAGCAATAAACGCCACGAACACGAGCCGAGCACAGCTCAAAGTTTGAAGTAAGAAGGAGGTGGAAGTGGCAGCCTGAATGGAACTACGTTTCTACAGCCAAACAGTTTTCCGACATCCTTCAGAACGTAGGTGAGCGAAGCCATTTCGTGACTGGTCACATACCTTATCTCATCTGCGCTACGTGACAGAAAAAAAAAAAATTAACTACTTAGAAGGCTTGGTCAAATGGCAATGTAGCTTCGAACATGTACTCACCATCGGTGGATGTAACCTCTTAGACACAAAAAAAAGACACACCATGAAGGAGTTATCTCAGTGGGATGGAAATCGGTCGACGTGATGTGCATTTACAGACAAACAAATGATCACAGTTTCAGAAAAACTGGATGATTTATTCAAGAGAAAGACGTTCACAGACTGAGCAAGCCACTAGGGCGTTGGTCAACCTTTGCTCCTTAAGCTGCACTTTTCAGATTGAGTTGTTTCATGTCCTCCTGAGGGTTGATGCTAAATTCTGGCGCGTTAGATCGTCAAAATCCCAAACCAGCTGCAAGGCCTTATCCATAATACTTCAAACGTTCTCAATTGGGTAGAGATCCGACGACGTTGCTAGTCATGGTAGGATTTTGGATACATGAACACAAGCAGCACAAATTCTCACCATGTGCGGGCGGGCATTATCTTGCTGAAATGTAAGCGCAGGCAGCTCGTGGTCGTGCGGTAGCGTTCTCGCTCCCCACGCCCGGGTTCCCGGGTTCGATTCCCGGCGGGGTCAGGAATTTTCTCTGCCTCTTGATGACTGGGTGTTGTGTGATGTCCTTCGGTTAGTTAAGTTTAAGTAGTTCTAAGTTCTAGGGGACTGATGCCCATAGATGTTAAGTCCCATAGTGCTCAGAGCCATTTTTTTGTAAGCGCAGGACAGGTTGTCACGAGTGGTAACAAAACGGAGGGTAGAATATCGTCGATCTAGCGCTGTGCTGTAAGTGTGCCGCGGATGATAACTAAAGGGACCCTGCTGTGAAAGAAATGGCACCCCGGACCATCGCTCGTGGTTGTCGGGCCGTATGGCGGGCGACAATGAGGTTGGTACCCCACCACTGTCTCTGGCGCCTCCAGTCATGTCTTCACTGGTCACTGGGGCTCAGTTAGAAACATGATTCATCAGTGAAGATAATTCTACTACTGTCAATGAGATTCCAGGCCGAAGACGTATCTGGAGAGCGTAGAAAACAGGGAATTCCTCCACCACTACCTACCAATCTGTCATGGTGACCACTATTTACAATCCTACGAATATTGGATGTAGATGTAGATGTAGATTGAAACTGGGAGGAGGAGTTCCAACGTTCATGACATACATGTTATGTCGCTCTCGTGAAGGCACGTATTCTAGCAGAATAGGTGTTCTCTAAGAAAACATTGTAAGTTTCTCTGTTGAGCCTGCGTGGAAGAACATGATGCCTTATCGAACAGTCACCAACAATGCAGGCCCAGACGCTGACAGAAAATCATTGTTCATAACGTCAATGGACAAATTTAATGAATATTCTCGGCAGTCAATAATAAGGATCATTTTCATCCATTGTCACCAACATTTTTCTCCATCCAACTTTGTTTGAATTCTTCAGTACAGTTTATTGCATACTGTTTATTCAGTATTATTCAAACCAGTTGTGTTTCTCATGGTTTATTTGATCATGAAGAGGAGTAGAATATGAGCTCTAACACCGAAATCAAGTTTTTCGTGACCCACGTCGCAGTTCCTGCAAATAGTGATATAAGTATGTTTGGTAAGTCTGACAGTAAAAAAAGGAAAAAAAAACAAGAAAAATCTTCGTCTCGTACACAACTCACCTTACTTCTCGACATACTTAGTCTCCTTTGAGGGATATACACTTGGTTCAGTGGCCTTCAGCTCCCATCGGTAAAATAGGTTCTGTCAGACTATGCAAAATACTCATTGACGGCAACTATCTTTTCCTCATCTGATAAAAATTTCTTGCTAGCAAGCCAATGTTTCAAGTTAGGGAACTGGTAGAAGTCACTTGGGGCTAAATGTGGTGAACAGGTTGGATGAGGACGCAGTTCAAGGCCTAATTCACTTTTACTATTGTTATCCCTGATGTGTGGGATGGTGCATTATCCTGGTGAAGGAGGATTCTTTGCGTGTCAACCCTGCTCTTTTTTCACTCAACGCAAGTTTCAAACTATCCAACAATGAATCATAATAGGGTCCAGTTATGGTTCTTTTTTACCCAAGTAAGGTATGAGTAACATCCCTTGGGAATCGCAAAAAAAGGAGTGATCATCACTTTACCAGCTGACAAAATAGTCTGTGCCTTGAAACTTCCTGGCAGATTAAAACTGTGTGCTGGACCGAGACTCGAACTCGGGACCTTTTCCTTTCGTGGGCAAGTGCTCTACCAACTGAGCTACCCAAGCATGACTCACGCCCCGTCCTAACAGCTTTACTTCCGCCAGTACCTCGTCAACTACCTTCTAAACTTAACAGAAGCTCTCCTGCGAACCTTGCAGGACTAGCACTCCGGAAAGAAAGGATATTGCGGAGACATGGCTTAGCCACAGCCTAGGGGATGTTTCGAGAATGAGATTTTCACTCTGCAGCGGAGTGTGCGCTGATATGAAACTTCCTGGCAGATTAAAACTGTGTGCTGGACCGAGACTCGAACTCGGGACCTTTGCTTGCAAGGTTCGCAGGAGAGCTTCTGTAAAGTTTGGAAGGTAGGAGACGAGGTACTGGCGGAGGTAAAGATGTGAGGACAGGGCGTGAGTCGTGCTTGGGTAGCTCAGTTGGTAGAGCACTTGCCTGCGAAAGGCAAAGGTCCCGAGTTCGAATCTCGGTCCGGCACACAGTTTTAATCTGCCAGGAAGTTTCATATCAGCGCACACTCCGCTGCAGAGTAAAAATCTAATTATAGTCTGTGTCTTATCCGGTGAACTTTCACCAGTCTTTGTCCATTATCTTGACCGTCATTCTGACTCTGGTGTGTGGTGAAAGACGCAATTTTTATCTGCAGTCACAAATTGGCGCTAAAAACATGTGGACTGCGATTAAAGATCGCCAGGCATTGTGCTGAAATGTTGTGCCGAGTGCCCTTTTGGTCGAATTTAAGCAATCGCGCCACCCACCCCGCACACTTCATAGCCAATCCTCCGTGCAGGACACTAAATAGTCGCTCAGTTGTGATGCCTACAGGCTCAGCAATCGCACTACCATATCATGGATTTTGTTGATGGCTTCCTCTGTGGTGACATCAATTGGGCGGCCTGAGCACGTTCGTCTTTAGCGACTGTCCGACGACGCTTCAATTCATTAATTAAAAAGCAAATAATCTTCAGTGATGATGCAGAGGCCGCGTGAATTTAATCCAATTCTTTCTTGATTGATGAGGCAGTCCAGTCCTTCAAGCGAAAATGGAAATATTTAATATCAGCACGAAACTCTGTTTTCTCCATTTTTCAAGCGCGGTCGACACACAGCCAAATTTAGAGTGCTGACAAGAATGAAACGTACCCTACGCTGTTGACATTCTTTGTACGATCCTTGGAATAATCAAGCTTACCAACAATGAAGGCAAAACAAAAATATTTCATTCTTTTCTGGAAATTTACGAAACTTATCACACCAGCCTCATACGAACTAAAATACGAAACATTTCCCTGAACTTAGACTAGTACGTATCTTAACCTCAGGGATCTATAATGGTGGTAATGCACATGCACCCACTGGTGTAATTTAGGAAACCAGATTCCTAATTTGTACAACTTGCAGAGGATTAGAAAATAAAGTGTAGTGTTTCTTTTTTCAACAAAGATACAAAGTCAGTCGTCAACTGCACAAGAAAATCTTTACTTGAGTCAGTTTACCAGTTTCGACAGCTTATACTGGCATCTCCAGTAGAAATAGGATCAAATCACTGGAGAGCCAGAGTGCAAATAAGAATCGGACGGTAGTGTCCTTTGCTATATAATCAATAAAATAGAGTGACATTGCTATAAATATATCATATGGACGATGAGTAGCGAACAGTTATCTGTCAAATCGTAAATCACATATCGTACGAAAGCCAACCAACACGCTGGTTACCAGTAGAAAACAGTTAACTTTCAGACCGCAAATCGTACAAAAGTCAAGCTGGTAACCACGATGCAGGCTGACTTCCGTACGATTTGCGATTTGACAACTAACCGTTTCCTATTCATAACACAATTTTACCAATTTCACTCTATTTTATTGATTCTGTAGTAACGGATTCACCCGTGGTTAAGGGAAGTGTCTTTGATTATTAATCAGAACGTTATTCGTCTTGGGCTCGAACCCTGTCACGAGCGATTCTAGGAGCTTCCGTCCGGAACCGCACTGCTGCTACGGTCGCAGGTTTTAATCCTGCCTCAGGCATGGATGTGTGTGATGTCCTTAGGTTAGTTAGGTTTAAGTAGTTCTAAGTGTAGGGTACTGATGACCTCAGATAGTGCTTAGAGCCATTTGAACCATTTTTTAACCTTGCCACCGCTTAAACTTTGAATAAAAAATCATCAGCAGTGGCTGCCCAAAGTTTCCGGCATAAGAAGTCACCCTCATTCTGCTGATTCAGCTTATAGGAAAGTCAGAACAACCTTCGATGAAATTAAAAGCAAGGGTGATAACATTAAGACTGCAATGGAAATTCAGTTGCCAAATGCAAACTAGGGAGCAGATAGATGGAAAGAATACATTGAAGGCATCTATGAGGACGAGGACTTGCCTATGACGTGATAGAAGAAGAAACAGAAGTCGATACAAAAGAGTGGGGGATCTAGTATTAGAGTCAGAATTTAAAAGAGCTCTGGAAGACTTAAAATCAAATAAGGCAGAAGGAATACGTAACAAACAATTCCTAAAATCACCGGCGTAAGTGGCAACTGGAATAAGGCGCAACAAAACGACTATTCACGTTGGTGTGTGGAATGTATGAGTATGGCGATATACCATACGACTTTTGGAGAAAGTCCATCTACACAATTCCGAAAACTGCAAGAGCCGACAAGTGCGAGAATTATCGCACAATCAGATTAACAGCTCATGCATCCAAGTTGCTAACAAGAATAATAAACAGAAGAATGGAAAAGAGAACAGATGTTCTAGATGACGATCAGTTTGGCTTTAGGAAAGGTAAAGGCACCAGAGAGGAAATTCTGACGTTGCGGTTGATAATGAAAAAAAGACTAAAGAAAAATCAAGACATGCTCATAGGATTTGTAGACCAAGTAAAGCCTTCGACAATGTAAAATGGTGCAAGATGTTCGAAATTCTGAGAAAAAATAGGGGTTAGCTATAGGGAGAGAGGGGTAAAGCGCAATACGTACAAGAACGAAGAGGTTGGAAGGCAAGGGCGAAGTGTTCGGATTAAAAACGGTGTAAGGCATGGATGTAGTCTTTCGACCTTACTGTTGAATCTACACGTCGAAGAAGCAATGATGGAAATAAAGAAAAGGTTCACAAGTGGAATTAACATTCAAGGTGAAAGGATATCAATCATAAGATTCGCTGATGACAGTTGCTATCCTCAGTGAAAGTGAAGAAGAATTACAGTATCCGCTGAATGGAATGAACAGTCAAATGAGTGCAAAATATGAATTGAGAGTAAATAGAACAAAGACGAAAGTAACTAGAAGTAGCAGAAATGGGCATACAGAGAAACTAAACATCAGGATTGATGGTCACGAAGTAGAAGTTAAGAAATTCTGCTACCCAGGTAGCAAAACAACCCACGACGAAATTAGTCAGGAGGACATAAAAAGCAGACTGACTCTACCAAGAAGGGCATTCCTGGGCAAGAGAAGTCTACTATTATTAAACATGGCCTTAATCTGAGGAAGAAATTTCTGAGAATGTACATCTGCAGCACAGCATTGTATGGTTAGGAAACACAGACAGTGGGAAAAGAAGGATTTGAGATCTGTTGCTACAGAAGAACATTGAAAGTTAAGTGGACTGATAAGGTAACGAATATCATTAACTGTACGCTAGATGGATGCCAACACCGTTTTACGTTTTGGCATTATGATTAACTTTTGCTCTTCGATAATATCATAAATAATTTAAATTTTTTTTTTTTTTTTTTAATTTTTTCTATGATGTGCTTCTCATCTATGTTTGTTCGTTTTTAGTAATTTGTACAATCGCTTTTTGGCGTATATAACTGTACTATGTGGTTGATAAAATCTTTGCCAATATATCCATTTTATGTAAGTATTTTAGTATTATATCATTATATTTTACCTCACTTTGTATGCCATTTCTTCTTCTCATTTTTTATTTTAGCTGTATCTTTTCGCATAGTGGGCGGGTTTGCTTTGCAGTGCACATATTCGTTGAAAGGTAAATTTGTATGTGCATTTTAAATGGTTTAATGCGTCTACATAAATTTAATTGGTTCTACATTTCTTTATGTACATTTATTCATTTGGTCACTGTTATTAATTATTTTTATTTTTATTCTTGTATTTGTAGCACCGATGATGGCTGTTAATCAGTTGAAATCGATCTGCAAAAGTGAATAAATGAAACAAGATTTTGCGACTGCTTACTTGGTAAGTATAAGGAATGAAGAGGTTCTCCGCAGAATAGGCAAGAAAAGAATATGTGGAGAACACTGACAAGAAGAAGAGAGAGGGTTGAAGAACAAGTCTTAAGACATCAGGTGATAACTTCAATGGTACTTGAGAGATCTGTAGAAGACAGATTGGAATACATTCAGCAAATAACCGAGGACGTAGGTTGCAAGTGTTAGTCCGAGATTGGCACAGGAGAGGATTTTGTGCTGGGCTGCATCAAACCAGTCAGAAGAAGAAGAAGAAGACTGATGACTCAAAAAAAAAAAAAAAAAAAAAAAAAAAAAAAAAAAAAAAAAAAAAAAGAAGGGCACTACCGTCCGATTCTTATTGTGACGTTGGTTTACCATGATTTGAGTCCATTTCACTTCTGAAGATGACAGTTTAAACTGTCGAAACAAGTAAAGTGAACCAAATAATGATTTTCTTGTGCTGCTGCCGACTGACTTTTTATCTTTGTTGAAATATTCTGGAGCTGCTGAACTACACCTATGAACAACATCGTATGTCTCTTTATAAATATTTACATTCTTTAAATCAGATACTTGGAACAACATCCTGCAGTTTAAGAGGGTGTTGTTTAAATAATGTAATAAATAAAACTCAAAAGTGGCACAATTTAGGCAGTTGTCCTCTAAATCCTCCGTAGTTGCGACACACTGAAAGAACAGGCAGTCCCCCTGTCCTGTGACAACGCGTTCCACGGGGTTATCTCATAAACGGTGGCTGTCGATTCTCCGGATCGCTTCTCGCTCCCACACCGCAATAATCTCGCCGTCGGCGAGGCGATGAAACCGTGAGGGCGGAAGCGGCCGACTGTCGCCGGGCGTAATACAATAAAAAGCAGCGGTACAGAGTCGGTCCGCGGTGGGGACCTTTTATTGGGGGAAAGTTGGCCGGCCTGGCGGCTAATAACGCGCAGCTGTCGGACCGGTTGGCGGCCCTGCGCCGCTGGTTTATGGCGGACAGACGGCGGCCGCACGTCAGCGCCACCTGATGGCGGACACGCCCCCTCCAGTGCTGGCGAGTCCCTGCCAGCCGTGTACGAAGCGTGCAGTCTGGGGTGGCGTGCAAGTAATCGCAAAACATCTGATGGAGAACGCTTCGAAACGGAATACCTGCAGCCGTCGTTTTGATGTTATACTGCAACCAGTTTCGGTGACATAATACACCATCTTCAGGCCTGTTTGCATAATCAGTAATGATAACGTCATCAACTTACCAATCACGCAAACACAAAGATAGATTAAAAACAGAACAGAAATTAAGGATAACACTACATAAGTGAATTCACAGTAATTATTTGATAAAAAAGCAACGTTTAACCACTGCCACTGACCTAAAATAGAATTATATAGTACACCATAATGAATTTCCACTCTATATCATGTACCACATATTAATATAATCATTAATTACATATTCTATGATTAAAAATTGGTTAGTTAAATGACACACTAAACTGCAAAATCTTGAAGTGACGTACTAATCTACTAAAATAACTGTAGAAAATGACAGATGTACAAAGGAAACAACAACAACATCAGAACTAAGTAGACCAAAGGAATATGAATCTGTGTGCGTCCTCGCAAAAGGACAGTATCAACAACGTGTAAGTGTCAACGTAGGCATAGCTATCAAAATGACAGTATAAATATATGTCAGGTCAAAGCTATAGGATGTTGATGGGCATATTTATCTCGTATGCATAAAATTAATGTCCAAGAACATGTCAAAAGACCAAATGTACAATTTAAGTGGTTTTCTATATTTGATCTTTTGACACATTGTTGAACATTCATTTTATGCATATGACATAAATATGCCAGTGTACGGTTTTCACCTCAATGTTTTTAAAATTCCACCTGACATCTAAATTTATTTATACTGTCATTTTCATAGCTTTACCTATACTGACAGTCAGAGGTTGCTGATGCTGTCCTTTTGCAAGGACTACTTGCACATAGATGCATATTTCTTTGGTATACTTGTTTCTGATGTTATATTTATATCAGGGTTTTGCAGTTTAGTGTATCACCTAACTGACCAGATTTTAATCATGGAATATTTAATTAATGATTTTATTACTAAACAGTACATTTTTACATGGTACAGAGTGGAAATTCGTTATGGTCTATTGTATATAATTCTATTTTAGGTGTGTGACAATGTATGTATCTATTGGTTGTTTCAGCAAATGATTACTGTAAATTCACATATGTAGGTATGTTGTTGGTTCTTATTCTACTTTTAATCTGCCTTTGTATTTGGATGTTTTGTAATGATGTTATCATTACTGTTTATGCACACACACCTGAAAATGGTGTATTGAATCACCGAAACTTGTTACAATATAATAAAATAACATGAAAAAGACGGCAGCAGGTGTTTCAGTTTATTACGTAAGTGAACGCCTGAAGTCTCGCAGACCATCAGTCACAAGGATGGACATAAAAAAAACTTGTTTTATTGTGGTCTTTAGTCCAAATATTAGTTTGATACAACTCATCATTTTATCCTATCAAGTGCAAGACTCCTCATATTAACATAACTGCGACATATATCTATTTGAACCTGCTTACTGTACTCAGCCCTTAGACTCCTTCCACATTTTCCCCCTTCACCCACAAACACACACACACAAACACACACACACACACACACACACACACACACACACACACACACACATACCCATACACGCTTCCCACCATTACCAAATGGGTGACACCTTGATACAAAACATGTGTGCTGTTAACCGATTTTTTACCTTAACCACCGCATATCATAAATTTCTTTTCTCCCCAATCCAATTCACTACCTCCTCATTAGTTATCTGATCCACCCATCTAAACATTAGTAGTCTTGTCTTTTCCTCAAACATTTGCTTCTAGCGCCTGCTAACAACATCAGTATATTTGGAAAATGCATAATGTACATCATAGATCATCTTCATGGTGCTGTACACAGATACAAAAAGAAAATAGTGTACTTCAAAATCAAATACAATTTACAGAGAAAATCGTAATTGGAGATTTTAAATCCTTTTATAAAGGCAACAGCGCGTGACATTAATGCTTTTAAACATGAAGAGAATAACATTGACGTAAATACAAGCACTCACCACTGTAGCGCTGGCTCAAACAACCACAAGTCTTGCTGGTAATCCAGCTTACAAGTGTGATCGAAGAGATCATGAAGCTAAACCAGAAATCATACGGTCAGAGAGGAGCTAAATATAAAGGTAACTACAACACCATCACAGCGAGGTGCACTAAGCCATTAATCAAGCAAGTATTGTGATAATATACAGTTTTATATACATTTTTTTGAAAATATAGGTCCAAATAAGTATAATAAAAATAGTGTTACAAAAATAAAAATTATCTCGTAGCGAAAACATGTCCTAATCAAGTAAAATATCTAGAAAATATTCAGCAGCAGCCATCATATTCTAGAATTTGATTCTGATTTCATACATGTGCACAGGTCTATTAAAAGGAAAAATACTTTCACATATAAGCTAGCTTCATATCAAGTTGTATTTTTCCCGTTAATAGACCAATGTACGTCTATGGAATCAGAACCAAATTGTAGAATATGATGGCTGCAACTGAGTATTTTCTAGATAATGTACTTGCTTAACACATATTGTCGGTATACATAGTTTTTATTTTTATTATATTTATTTTGAGATGTATTTAAGAATAGTTTATAAAAATTGAGTATTATTATAATCCATCTTTTATTATTATCTTACTTTTAAACTGATTGTATACGTCTCTGTCATTATATTATGTTGTACTTCACTTCATACGTAAGTTGTCTAGGGTCCGCATGGTCTTTGGGTTAACTCGATCGCAGCTGCAAGCTGGATTACCAGTAGTCTACTTCTAGCTGTTTGAGTCAGTGCTAAAATGCTGAGTACTTGTTTTCTTTGACGGCCGGGGTGGCCGAGCGGTTCTAGGCCTGCAGTCTGAAACCGCGCGATCGCTACGGTCGCAGGTTCGAATCCTGCCTCGGGCATGGATGTGTGTGATGTCCTTAGGTTAGTTAGGTTTAAGTAGTTCTAAGTTCTAGTGGACTGATGACCTCAGAAGTTAAGTCCCATAGTGCTCAGAGCAATTTGAAAAATTTTGAACTTGTTTTCTTTGCGTTTCTCAAGTCATCAATGACCTTCACCTCGTGTTTAAAAGCAAGTATGTCATGTGGTGTTGGCTTTGTGAAAGACAGTTTCAGTAAGTATTTAAAATCTCAAATTATATTTTATTTCGATGCCCACTATTTTCTTTTTGTATCTGTGTACAGGACTGTGAAGATAGGGTATCACCGAAACCGGTTGTGAATAACTAATTTACAAGGCAGATTCTCTTTTTATTTTTGTCTATTTCAAAAACCCTTTTCTTCCAATTAGCATTCTGCACATTGTATCTTGTGGACTTCTGTTATCTTCTCCTTTCTTTCTCTAACTTTTCTACACCATGCGGCGTCTCTCGCATCTGTGTTTCCATCCCCTTCTATCTTGCCAGTCGTCTTCTTGCATGGCCTTGTTCTGCATCACAAATCTCATTTCCTTGTTCTAATGCAGCAGTACGTTTGTTTTCGATTGCGTCTACATTATACTTGGTAACTCCTATCAATTCTCGTAGCTCTTACTTTCTTATTTTTTCCCCTTCCTGTTACTTCACAACTTCGTCCACAAAACTCCCTTTCCATTGCCCTTAATTTCTTCTCGTTGACCCTGGAGACTTCCCACAGTTCAGCACCATGCAGAGCAATGCTCTCAGCTATAGTATTGTTTATCCTCCATTTCAAATTTATAGCGTAGTGTTATTCCAAATAATGGACTGCAGCTACTTAATTGCCACCTTTCCCTTTCCTGTTCTGTGCTTTATTTCCTCGTTGCTTCCACCCTTGTCCGAAAGGATTGTCTCACACGCTATACTCAAGATCCACCTGTAAGAATAACCAAGAATTAAAACTTTCTAAAGTTTATTTTCATACTCCACTCCCCATATTCTCCCTTAAGTTTTCTAAACACGTAATATACGTAAAACCCACATCTTCCTCGTCGAAACTGACCGAAACATCAGCTTCATTCATAATCATTAATTTCGCTAACAAATAGAAAAACTCATCAATTTATTTCAGTGTCACATTTCATAACCTAATTCTCTCAGACTCCCTTGATCTAATGCCGCTACATACCTTGTTTTATTTTTGGTTATGTACACCTTATAACATTTTTTTCAACACATCAGTTCCGTTCACCTCCTGTTCAAATTCTTCAAAAAATGGTTCAAATGGCTCTGAGCACTATGGGACTCAACTGCTGTGGTTATAAGTCCCCTAGAACATAGAACTACTTAAACCTAACTAACCTAAGGACAGCACACAACACCCAGCCATCACGAGGCAGAGAAAATCCCTGACCCCGCCGGGAATCGAACCCGGGAACCCGGGTGTGGGAAGCGAGAACGCTATTCAAATTCTTCCCGTCTCTGACACTTACAATGCCATCAGCAACCTCAAAGGTTTTCATTCTTCTCCCTGAACTTTAATTCCCTCTGCGCATTACTCCTTGGTTTCTTTCACTGTTTGTTCACTGTAAAGATTGAAAACGTCAAGGATAAGCTACAAACTTGTCTCACTCCCTTCTTACTCAAGCCCCCCTCCAAATACTTTTACTCTCATAACTGCTGACTGGTTTCTGCAGCAGATATAACTACATCTACATCATACTCCGCAAGGCACCTAATGGTGTGTGGATGAGGGTTCTTTCTATACCACTATCTGATCCCACCAACCCCGTTCCACTCGCGAATAGTGCGTGGGAAGAATGATTGTCGGTAAGCCTCTGTATTGGCTCTAATTTCTCCAATTTTAATTTTCTCCTCGCGAGATGTATGTGGGGGGAAGTAATATTTTGTCTGACTCCTCCTGAAAAGTGCTGTCCCGAAATTTCAATAGTAAATCCCGCCGTGATGCGCAACGTCTCTCTTGTAACCTCTGCCAGTGGAGTTCGTTTAGCATCTCCGTAACGTAACAGATTGACGTCAACAATATAGATCTATAATTGTGGAGATCTGACTTGCGGCCTTTCTTAAAAACGGGAATGACCTGCGCTTTTTTTCAGTCCTTAGGTACCTTTCATTTCTCGAGCGATCTACGATAAATTACTGCTAGAAAGGGAGCAAGTTCTTCCGCATAATCTTTATAGATTCTTATAGGTATCTCATCTGGTCCGGAAGCCTTTCCACTACTAAGCTATTCTAGCTGCTTTTCAATTCCGCGATCGGTTATCTCAATATTTGCCATATCGATGTTCGTACAACGGGGAAGGAGGGACAGTTCTACAATCTTCCCCGGTGAAACAACTTCGGAAGACCGAGTTCAGTATTTCGGCCTTCTCTCTGTTAGCTTGCTTTTCGGTGCCGGTGTGGTCGCTGAGAGATTGAATAGATGATTTTGATCCACTTACTGATTTTACATGCGGTCAAAATCTCTTACGGTTTTCACTCAGGCCGGTTAACAACTTCTTACTTTCAAAATCACTGAATACATCTCTCACTGCTCTCTTTACGCTCATTTTCGCTTCGTTCAGCTTTTCTTTGTCAGCTAGGTTTTTATTTCTCTTGAATCTGAGATGAAGTGCTCTTTGTTTACGTAGCGCTTTTCTAACACGGCTATTAAACCGTGGTGGATCTTTCCCATCCCTTAATACCTTACTCGGGACATACTTGTCTAGGTCATATTGAACCATTCCTTTGAATTTTTTTCCATTTATTTTGCATGTCCTCATCACCGAATATTTGATGCTGACTGCTGAGATATTCTGGAATTTGTACCCTGTCACCCTTGCTGAGCAAATATATCTTCCTACCTTTCTTAACATTCCTTGTAGGGCCAGTCGTCGTAGATGCTGTCACAGCCTAATGATCACTGATAACTTCCTCTACGTAAACTGATTCGATAAGTTCAGGTGTCTTTCACCCAGATTAATTCACATTCGGAATCCGCGATAACCTCGCTAGATTTTATCGAATTTTTTACTGCAATAAACACGCCGCCACCATTGGCGGCTAACCTATCCATACGATAAACATTTCAGTCTGAACTTGGGATTTCGTTGTCATTTATGTTTGGCTTCAACCAACTTTCTGTTCCCAATACTCTCTGTGGGTTATAACCTTCAGTAAGCGATACTAATTCTGGAACCTTTCCTTGGATGCTCCTGCAGTTTACTAAACTCGAAGTACCTCTGATCTTCGTTGATCCATTATGGATCGTGGTACGACGGCTGGCATGAGCTTCTCGATGCAATAATTTACCAACAGCCGTATTTATTGTAGAAATTTATTTTATTTTATGAACTTCTATGTGCTACCAGTTTCGGCATTACATTGATGCCATCTTCAGGCCCCACTCGTCAATGTAATGCCGAAATTGGTAGCACATAGAAGTTCATAAAATAAAATAAATTTCTGCAAGACACGCGGCTTTTGGTAAATTATTGCATTAAGAAGATTCTCTGAGGTTGCTGTGGCTGATTTAACAGGCAGGGAGGGGCCCTCTAAGCTGAAACAGTCCCATGTGCACGCCACACGTACTCCGCTGTCCAAGTAGCCGCTTACTTCGTGTAGTGCGCGCCTACTAAGGGGAAACCTACAATTCTGCACCCGATAGCGGAGGTCGAGAAATTCGCATCCGATACCGTCGCAGAGCCGTCTGAGCATCTGGCTTAGACCTTCCACTCTGCTCCAAACCAGAGGACCGTGATCAGCCCTGGGTACGACGCTACAAATAGACAGCTTAGGCTGGACCCCGCGTGCGTTGCTAGTTGCCTTCACCAATCAGCCAGCCGCCGAAAGGAGCCGAGGATGACCTCAGAACCCAAGCGGCAGACGTCATTCGTGGCTGCATGTGCCACTACATGCAGTTGGTTGCAGCCATTGCGCTCGACAGCCGCCGGAAGGGCCTACTCCACACCACGGATAAGACTTCCCGTCAAACTACCGAATGCGCACTGGAATTCTTTCCCGCCTTCCCTGCTATCTCCCTGAGGGCCTCCGTCACCCGTCTAACATTGGAACTCCTAATGACAAGCACACCCGCCCTCTGTACTTGTCCGGACTGGGCAGGAAAATCGACCACTGGCCCAGCAGGAGAGGTATCCCGTGCTGGCTCAGAGTTATCATCAACACTGGGAAGCACCTCATACCTGTTGCTAAGACGTAGGGAGCCAGCCGCACGGCCTGCTCCCTCTTTCGCCTTCCGCCCAGTGACACGCGAACCCACCACTGTCTGTCATCCACTCTGGAATGAGGACGGACCGGTCAGATGTTGCGTATCGGAAGCCGCAGCGACGTCCGGGTCACCGGGGGATTCCTGTGGCACCAAAGTTGTCGCAGGTCTCCTCACTGGCGCCCCGACGTCACCGCAACTTCGAGCATTAGCTAGAAGCTTGGTGACGGTAGCCAACGCGGCTTCCAGGTGTTTATGGACAGCAGCCAACTCTCCTTGTGTCCGCTCTCAATAAGCACAATCCCTAGCCATATCGTACTCGGTGTAAAAGAGATATAAGGTTTCAAATGGCGCTACTGAGTTTGAAAATATACCAAAGGGGAATAAAGTAACACTAAAAGTTGGTGTGCAGATTTCTCACAGTACTCTGAGACCGCAAGGTATTAAATAGAAATAATTTTCTCTACACTGGAAATTTACACTAGAAAGCCGCCCAACGTAAGGACTCCACAAGACATGCAGCAACAAAAACTACGATTAATTTTCTAACCCGCTAGTCTACACAGTAAAATACACACGTACAGTTCACTTCTTTGCAGAAGCACGGGAACAAAAATTAAGACTAAATTAATTTGCAACTTATAACTGTATTTTATCCCTACTATCTTCACAATTTCAAACAGTGTTTTCCAATTAACTTTGTCAGAAACTTTATCCCTACTACCTTCACAATTTCAAACAGTGCTTTCCAGTTTGTCAGAAACTTTCTTCAAACTTACATATATTGTAAACGTAAACTTGTCTATCTTCTAAGGTAAGATATAGGTTCAGTATTATTTCGGATGCTTCTCCATTCCCCTGGAACACAAACCGGTCCCTTCTGAAAATTATTGTCTTATTATGAAAAAAAAAATTAAGATCACCTACAGTAGGCGCTCCACCAGATGAACCAAATCTCAACAGCAATGTGTCAGATGAACATCAACAGAAGTAAAAGAAACGTTTCGAGTTGTACAAGAGACTGAAAACAGGACGTTGTCGTGGACGTTGAAAGTACCTCAGAAACTGTATCACTGCAGGTGATAGATATACAGTGCATGTCAAAGCTATAATAGCCCAAGAAAAATATTTACTCTGAGGTCACATACGCAATACATTTCTTTCCAGTCTCGCTTTTGATGGATTACTTTTTGAGTTAATGGTCGTACCCCCTGTTCTTTCCCTATTTTCTCTTCTCTTTACTGATCTAAGGAAGCTCATTTCTGACGTTTCCAGTTGTCTTAGATCTTCCAAAACTTATGTCCAGCTTTCTGCTCCATATGGTACTGTGGGTAGTGACATAAACATTAAAGGAGGTCGCGCTAGGCCGTGAAGGCTTCATGGGTGTCCATCGTCCGCCATGTCGTCCTGCAGATGCGGTATGGAGGGGCATGTGGCAAGCACACCGCCCTCCCGCCCGTTTTGCAGGCTTTCCAGGCTTTGGAGCCGCTATTTCTCAAGCAAGTAGTTCCTCAACTGGCATCATGAGTTTGGTACAACCCGTACGAGTCCTCCCATCAAGGAGAAATCCTTGGCAGTACCAGAAATCGAATCCTCGACCCCACGTAGTAGCCATCTGTGCTGAGCCATCTGTGCTGAGCACTCAGCTATGGAGGCAGATGTGCATAGTGTCGTAACTTTGTAAAATTTCATTTGTATTTCTCCTGTCGTCTTACCTTTTAATGTTCTTATCCTGCTCCATACACGTTAATAGATGTTTCCTTATTTACGTCTTTATCTCCATCGAATACTATTTCACATCCTAGATACTGGCAGTAGGACAACTCTTCTGCTACTATTTTACTGATGACTGTCTTATTGCTTATGGGGTATTTTCTCAACAAGACTAAGTTTTTGCTTTAGTGGTCGATATCTTCAAATTATATCTTAGGCTTGTATTGTTTAATCTGTGGATCGCTATTTGTAATTTGTCTTCACTATCCTGTATGATTACGCAATCGTCGACAAAAAGCATCGTATTTTAAAACTCACCTGTCTCAATTCTTACACCCTGACGTATTCTGTCGTTCGCCTATTTCCTGACCAGGTCGTCGATGTGGATGTTGAACAGCGTTGGTGACATACTACAGCCTGGCCTCAAACCCTGGTTTTCGCGCTCAGTATGTTTCATTGACCGCTTTCGCTCTATAAAAACACAAGGGCATCATCAGAATCTCTGAAATTTACGGTGTGAAATATACAACAAAGTGCGACAATGCATACTATTACATTGATGTTGACGAGTATGTACCGTTTACAGTAAGGTAACTTACGTTGGAACTACTGTAGCTGGCTGATCGGACTGCCGGCGTCAGAGATGAAGTCGGCTATTCTACAGTGTTTGTAAAGTCCGTGGCAATGCGCATCCAAAGATAATGTAGTTTCTTATTGGGAGGTGCCTGCTCTCGCTAATAAAGCTCTATTTCTGGTATCAGTTCTTTGCTAGTATCTATTCTCATTTGGTGGTTTTTATACAAACCTTGGCATACATTTGAACAGGTGTCGGCGGAAACTTCTTTTCTCCGTTATTTACAAGAGTTTTTCTTCTGTGGGTGAAGTCGAATGCTCTTTCATAGTCGGTAAGTTCTAGACGCGTTTTCAGATTGAAACCTCATTACTCTACACGATCTGCTTCAGAGTAAAAACATTGTAGGCACAGGGTTTTCCGTTAGGGACGCTTGCTTGCTGTCCTAACAAAATTGAACGAGAGACGTTTCGAGACCTTTCAGTATTTAGTTTCCCGATTTATAAGACGCATTTAGAACGGGGAGAAATTTGAGTTTTAAAAATGTTCCATCGTACCTTAGCAGTTCTGAATTAATTCCATATAACCCATGTGCTTTTCTATTCTTTGTTTTCTTGAATGCCTGTTTTATTACTATTATTTTGAGCTTTTCCTCATTACAGAGGCTTATCTCCAACATAATAATTTACTTGGAAATTACAATACAAACAATAAACGTTCTTAAACTATAATCTCAAAATATTTCTCCAGGTGTTTCGATCTTGTGTGTCCTCTTCCTCTGCGCCCATTCTCCTCATTGTGTGCTGTACATTGTGGAGCCAGGTTGTCATAGGTCGTCCTCTTCTTCTTCTCCCCTCCGGTTCCCACTCCAGTATCAATTTTGGTATTCTGGTTTTCTCCATTCGTCGTACATGCCCGTACCACTGTAATTTCTTCCTATCCATTATTCTTTCTTTTATTTCCATTCTCCTTATTACTTCGGTGTTCCTTATCTTTTCTTTCCTGGCGATTCTTGCCGATCTTCTCCAAAAGTCAATCTCTAGAGCTTGTAATTTTTTAATGTGCTTCATGTTAATTGTCCAGGTCTCCGTTCCATACAGAACCACACTCTCTAATATGGATTTGTATATTAGTTTTTTAGTTCTGCTCATTACATTCCTGCTCCATAAAACTGAGTTCAGCATCCCAATGACCCTCCGTCCGCTACTAATTCTTTTATTGATTTCTGACTCTGATTTTCCCTCGATTTCTAAAATGGATCCTAAATAACAGAAAGTGTTTATCTTTTTGATTTTCTTTCCTTCAATGTATAGCTCATCTGAATCATTAGTCATGTATTCTGTTTTTTGGTAATTAATCTTCAAACCCCAAGTTTTGTATGCTACTGCTAGTTGATTGCACATATAGTTAGCATCCTCCCCATCTTGTGCTACGACTACTTGATCATCAGCAAATAATAAATGATGTAGGTAAACTCCATCTCTTATTTCTAATCCCATACTATTACATTTACGAGACCATGTTCTATATAGATTTTAAATAATGATGGTGACATGGGACAGCCTTGCAAAAGGTCTTTGCTTGTTCTAAATTTCTGTGAAAGTTTATTACCAACTTTCACTTGGCAAATGTTATCTTTATACATCTGTTGTATTATTTTAATCAAGGGAGGGTTTATGTTTGCCATATGTAGTGCTCTCCAAAGTAATTTTCTTGGAACAGTATCATATGCTTTTTCTAGATCTATGAAAATTAATCCTATATTTTTTGATTTTTCCCTATGTTTCTCAAAAATCTGTCGTAATGTGAAAATATGGTCTACACGTGATCTCCCAGCCGTGAATCCACATTGTTCTTCTTGGGTTCTAAAATTTTTTTCCAGTTTGTTTTTAATTATTTTCGCAAAAATTCTCATTAATGTGTTTGTAACACAAATTCCTCGATAGTTTGAACAAATTTTGCGATCCCCTTTCTTAAGTATTGTATTAATGTAACCTAGCTTCATCTCGTTGGGTATTGAATCTCCATGTACCATTTTGTTGAAGAGCTGTGTTATCAGTTTCACAATTTTGTCACCACCATATTTCAGACACTCCAGATTGATATTGCCTGGTCCCAGTGATTTACCATTCTTTCCTGTTCTCAACGCCTGAAGTACTTCACTTTCTAAAATCTGGATCTCATCATCTTCATGTCCTTTATCTTCCCCTGTTCCTTCTTCTAGATATTCTTCTCTGTCCTCATTTAATAATTTTTGTAAATACTCTTCCCATTCCTTTTGTGTTATCAGTTGGAGATTAGTTTTGCTTTTTGTATCCTGTCGAAGCCCTTTCAATACTGACCATGCTTCTTTTGCTCTCCCAAATCCTAATTTGCTGTTCACCTTGGCACATATTCTTTCCCATGCTTCATTTTTTGCCGTCCTTATTTTTTTCATCACTTCATTCTTCTTTTCCTTGTATATTGATCTTGTTTCTTCTGATTTATCATTCAACCACTGAAGGAACGCATTTCGTTTTTCTCTAACGAGGACCTCTAGTTCCTCTGACCACCACTCGGTTGTGGTTGCTATCTTTTTTACCCAACACCTCCGTTGCTATGATTTTCACATTAGCTTTTATATAGTCATATATTTCCTCTGTACTTCCATCAAATGATTCAACCAGTTTCCTTTCCATCCTGGCCGCGAAGAGTGTTCTGATACTTTCGTCTTGTAGGCTGTCAATATTAAAAGGTAAATTTTCATCTTTCTCAGTCTGGTTTGTTTTATTTATGTTACTTGTATCACTCCTTGCATTCTTTCATGGCCAGAAAGACTTCATTTTAACTAGATAGTGGTCTGATCCACACTGGGCTCCTCTATAAGATCTGACGTCTATTGCTTTGAAACTACTTGTTTGCCTAATGATAATATAATCTATTATAGAACGAAGTTCTTTGGTGTTCTATTGCCAAGTATATTTATGAATGTCCTTATGTTTGAAAAATGTGTTGGTAATTTTTAGATCAAATTGTTCACAAATTGCAATCAACCGTTCCCCATTGTCATTATATTCGTCCTCTCCATGTTTTCCTACTATAATGCCTGTTTTAATTGTGTCAAATCCTACTATAATGCCTGTTTTAATTGTGTCAAATCCGTTCACTTCTATGTTTTTTCATCTGTCGGCTCTTCTGCAACCGGATTATACTTACACTGATTTATCCACTCTCCTGAAGGAATGATATTTATCTTTGCAGTATCTTTGTCTTTCTAACTGTCTGTACAGTTTGCGTGCTAATGCCAGTCTGCCGTGAATGTCGAATTCGACGCTGCTTATAGATGAACCCCATGAACATCTAAGTGCATATCTTACTATTTATTTTATGTTTCATTCCAGATTTTATTACATTTTTCTCTAGCTTCCTCAGACTTTTTCTGCAAGTACTCAAGATATACTTTAATTCTCTTGTCTGTGGCTTCTTCTATCTCTTCGTTACAAATTTTGTCTCTTTTCTCAATTTGTTTTGGGTTTTTCACTGGTACTCATTTAGTGACCTGTACTACGATATTTTTAATGTTCGTCCATTCTGCAGTTAGATTTTCACTTGCCAGCATTTGTCCGAGTAGCTTAGTTAACATGCACTGATATAGATTCCTTACAGAAGCACTTTAAAACTTTCTTGTTAGGGTTTCTTTCATTTTTCCTGTTACTCTGCTTTTTGCATATTTAACAAAATAGTGGTCTTCACTCACGTTCCACCTCGTATAACCCTTGAAAATAGATTTTTATTTACTATTATGTAAACAACAAGCTCTCTACGGCCTCGTGCAGACAGTGTGCATTTATATGTATCTTTCTTTTTAAAACACGTATTCGTTACTTTCAGTTCATTAAAGGCGAAAAACTCTCTTTTTTATACATTTGTTACTAATGGTATGTTCCCCATTGTTGCCGATCAACTGGTAGATTCATTAGTTATGTATTCTTGCGTTTAAATCTACTGTAAAGATAACATGTCCAGTATTGTTCATTCTGTAATTCTTCGGAGTTCAGATTCTTTCATTTACTAGTGCATACTGCCAAACACTGCCTTTCCTTTTTGTAAAACTGCCACTCCACTACATGCTGTTTACTCAAATGCTACTGTACTCTACCACATAAGATAATCTTATAGATATTTAGCACCTTTAAACTTCTTTTTATTTTCTGTAATCACTGCTGTATTGATATTATAATCTTTGAGTCCCATTTGTCCCACACCCTGTCCAGTCAGTATATATTTTATCCGTTTTTATCCATAATCTTAACCTTTTCCCGTTCTGCTCATCGTCCATGATTTCCAGTTTTTATCCGAGATTTACGTTGAGGCTTGTGAGTATGAAATTTTTTACATGCGTCGGTTACCGGCCTTGTTGCATAACCACTAACATGGAGGGCCAGGCTATGTCTTACGAGTCTGCTCCCCTAGGAATACTGACTTCACCGCATCTACGGAGGCCTTCGCCCCTATGGAAGACACGAATAGAGAATTACAGATGCTCTCGGGCCTTACAATCCAATACCAATGAATATTTGTATATCTATCTTTGTGGAAGATGGTGGTTGGAACGTCGGCTGGTCCATTTGAAGTAAAGAGCAGTACCCATTCAGCCGTAAATTTTGAACTCTTTATCAAACTTTACTTTACAGTGTCACCAGGGTTCTGTATAAACAACAATATAATCAAGTGTAACAAACAATAATGAAGAAGAGAATTATCTGGTTGAACGAGCGATCGTATGGGACAAGGAAATACTGCCATGAGCACATATAATACACTCCTGGAAATGGAAAAAAGAACACATTGACACCGGTGTGTCAGACCCACCATACTTGCTCCGGACACTGCGAGAGGGCTGTACAAGCAATGATCACACGCACGGCACAGCGGACACACCAGGAACCGCGGTGTTGGCCGTCGAATGGCGCTAGCTGCGCAGCATTTGTGCACCGCCGCCGTCAGTGTCAGCCAGTTTGCCGTGGCATACGGAGCTCCATCGCAGTCTTTAACACTGGTAGCATGCTGCGACAGTGTGGACGTGAACCGTATGTGCAGTTGATGGACTTTGAGCGAGGGCGTATAGTGGGCATGCGGGAGGCCGGGTGGACGTACCGCCGAATTGCTCAACACGTGGGGCGTGAGGTCTCCACAGTACATCGATGTTGTCGCCAGTGGTCGGCGGAAGGTGCACGTGCCCGTCGACCTGGGACCGGACCGCAGCGACGCACGGATGCACGCCAAGACCGTAGGATCCTACGCAGTGCCGTAGGGGACCGCACCGCCACTTCCCAGCAAATTAGGGACACTGTTGCTCCTGGGGTATCGGCGAGGACCATTCGCAACCGTCTCCATGAAGCTGGGCTACGGTCCCGCACACCGTTAGGCCATCTTCCGCTCACGCCCCAACATCATGTAGCCCGCCTCCAGTGGTGTCGCGACAGGCGTGAATGGAGGGACGAATGGAGACGTGTCGTCTTCAGCGATGAGAGTCGCTTCTGCCTTGGTGCCAATGATGGTCGTATGCGTGTTTGGCGCCGTGCAGGTGAGCGCAACAATCAGGACTGCATACGACCGAGGCACACAGGGCCAACACCCGGCATCATGGTGTGGGGAGCGATCTCCTACACTGGCCGTACACCACTGGTGATCGTCGAGGGGACACTGAATAGTGCACGGTACATCCAAACCGTCATCGAACCCATCGTTCTACCATTCCCAGACCGGCAAGGGAACTTGCTGTTCCAACAGGACAATGCACGTCCGCATGTATCCCGTGCCACCCAGCGTGCTCTAGAAGGTGTAAGTCAACTACCCTGGCCAGCAAGATCTCCGGATCTGTCCCCCATTGAGCATGTTTGGGACTGGATGAAGCGTCGTCTCACGCGGTCTGCACGTCCAGCACGAACGCTGGTCCAACTGAGGCACCAGGTGGAAATGGTATGGCAAGCCGTTCCACAGGACTACATCCAGCATCTCTACGATCGTCTCCATGGGAGAATAGCAGCCTGCAGTGCTGCGAAAGGTGGATATACACTGTACTAGTGCCGACATTGTGCATGCTCTGTTGCCTGTGTCTATGTGCCTGTGGTTCTGTCAGTGTGATCATGTGATGTATCTGACCCCAGAAATGTGTCAATAAAGTTTCCCCTTCCTGGGACAATGAATTCACGGTGTTCTTATTTCAATTTCCAGGAGTGTAGATATATAACAGCGAATTAATATAATAAAGATGTTAAAAGACAATAACCGCCAAAATTCAATTTAAGAACTGTGTGTCAACAATTTCGATGTAATAATTGGTAATATTAATGTGGAATCTACACAAAATAATTAACAGTAGGGAACAAGTGTACAGTGTACTCAAGTCTCTTAACTTCCAACTGGTACGTGTTCATTCTAGTTATTGTATAGTTTTTATATGGCATGGTTACAACGCACACAAATGATAGAATTTACACAAAATGGTTAGGGTTCAGTTACAACTAGAGTGGTTAAAACTAGCGTGGGTTACAACTAGAGTGGACTAGCGTATACTATCATAACTAAGTGTACATTATGGTACTATACCAGTCAGTTAAGATCGTAAACGCATTTCTGGTAGGTTAGGTGTCGTGCACACCTACTGGGCGTTACCTCATTTCGATCACTTTGTTTGCGTATGCAGTCAGTCACTAATTAGACTCCCCTAGAAACTGGGAACGGTAAAGCGTCTAGAGTGCTTAGTTCAGATTTTATCCGAAAATTGTTGATTTGTAACGATAAACAGAGGGGTGTTGTAGTAAAAATAATCACGCAATACAGATTCAGCATATACATCTACATAGATACTGTACAGCGAGTGGTGGAGGGTATCCTGTACTACTACTAGTTATTTCCTTTCCAGTACCACTCGCAAATGACTTTCTATGTGCCTCCATATGAGTCCTAATTTTTCGTATCTTATATTCGAGCAAATGACCAAAGCACTAAAGGAGGCTGCCAGCAAATTTGGGCTAAACATAAACGAAGCTAAGACAGAGTACCTCGCCATGATGCGTGGTCATTGTCAGACTGCTGATCATCTACAATCACTGCAGGTTGGGGACCATTGCTACAAGAGAGTGCAAGAATTCAAATATCTAGGGGCACTTTTCACTGAGAACTCGTCATGTGAAGCAGAGATCAATGCCAGAATACAAGCAGGAAACCGATCTTACCACAGCCTAGCACAACTGCTTCGGTCCGAATCTCTCTCCAGACAGTTCAAGATTCGACTGTACAAAACCCTGATCCAGCCTGTTGTTCTATATGGCTGTGAGACATGGAGTATCCGGAAACAGGACTTCCATAAGCTCCTTGTCTTTGAGAGAAAAGTGCTTCGGAAGATCTTCGGCCCGGTTCTGGATGCAGGTACAGGGGAATGGAGGATCAGATACAACCAAGAGCTTGAGGAACTATACCAGCAGCCCAACATAGCAGGAGCTGTCAAAGCCAAACGAATGCAGTGGGCCGGCCATGTGACCCGGATGGAAGATCACAGATGGCCTCGGAAGCTCCTGGATTTCACACCTACAGGAAAGAGACCGCCAGGGTGACCCAAGAAGCGTTGGAGGGATGGACTCCATGAAGATTTAAAACAAATGTCAATAGATGTGGACGAAAGGCGGATAGCAGCAATGGACAGAATACAGTGGAGGAGGAAACTTGTAGATGCGTGCGGTCCACTGGGCCTGATCACGTAGTGGTAGTAGTAGTGTATTCGAGGTGCTTTCACGTAGTGTATGTTGGTGGCAGTAGAATCATTCGGCAGTCAGCTTCAAATGCCAGTTCTCTAAATTTTCCTAATAGTGCTCCTCGAAAAGAAAGTCACCTTCCCTCCCAGGATTCCCATTTGAGTTCCCAAAGCATCTCTGTAACACGTATGTGATGTTCGAACCTGTCGGTAACAAATCTAGCAACCCGCTTCTGAATTGTTTCGATGTCATCCTTTAACGCGACTCGGTACAAATCCCAAGCACTGGAGCAGTACTCACGAACAGGTCGCACCACTGTTCTTTATGTCGTTTCCTTTACAGAGGAACCACACCTTCCAAAAATTCTCACAGTAAACCAAAATCGTCCAGTCGTCTTCACTACCACTGTCCTCACACGATCGTTCCATTTCATGTCGCTTTGCAACGCTGTGTCGACACATTTAAACGACGTGAATGTGTCACGCAGGACACTACTGATGCTGTATCCGAACATTATGGGCTCGATTTTGCTACCCAGCTGTATTATATTTTACCATATTTAGAGCTATCTGCCATTCATCACACCAACTAGAAATTTTTTCTAGCCCATCTTGTATCCTCCTACAGTCATCCAACTTCGACACCTTACCGTAGACCACAGCATCATCTGCAAACAACTACAGACTGCTGGCCACTCTCCCTACCAAACAATTTATCTATATAGAGAACAACAGTGGTCCTATTACACTTCGCTGGGGCACTCCTGATGATACCCTTCTCTGTGACAATCACCCGCCGTCCAGGACTACATACTGGGTTCTTCAACTTAAGAAGTCTTCGAACCACTCACATATCCATAAATCTACTCCATACGCTTGCACATTTGTTAACAGCCTGCAGTTAAGCACCGTGTATGATGCTTTCGGGGAATCTAGACATATGGTATCTGCCTCTTCCCCATCATCCATAGTTCGCGGTACATCATTTGAAAAAAGGGCAAGCTCAGTTTAGCATGAGCGATGCTTTCTAAGACCATGCTGATTCGTGGACATAAGATTCTCGGTTACAAGAAAATTTATTGTATTCGAACTGAGAAATGTTGAAGGATTCTGCAACAAATTTCCGCCGGGCGGGATTAGCCGAGCGGTCTGGGCGCTGCAGTCGTGGACTGTGCGGCTGGTCCCGGCGGAGGTTCGAGTCCTCTCTCGGGCATGGGTGTGTGTGTTCCTCCTTAGGATATCTTAGGTTAAGTAGAGTGTAAGCTTAGGGACTGATGACCTTAGCAGTTAAGTCCCATACGATTTCACACACATTCTGCAGCAAACTGATGTTAGGGCTATTGGTCTGTAATTTAGCCTTCGTGTACACAGGAGTCACCTGTGCTTCTTTCCAGTTGCTTGGGAATCTGCGCTTGGGCGAGGAATAGGTGATAAATTCAAGCTAGGTAAGAGGCCAATGCTGTAATGAACTCTTTGTAAATTCGAATTGGGATTCCATCCGGACCTGCTGACTTATTTTCATCCAAATCTTTCAATTGTTTCTGTACACCAGGGATGCTTATTACAATGTCGTCCACACGGGAGGCTGCCTGATTGTCAAACGACGTGTCTTCGTGTGATTATCCTCCGTGAACGATTTATTGAACGCGAAATTTAAAACTTCTCCTTTCATTTTGGTATCTCCCACTGCCACAACAGGCTGGTCAACAAGGACTGCCTTAGACCCGCTTAGCGATTTTACATAGGACCAGAACTTTCTCGGGTTCTCTGTCAGATCTTTCCTAAGGCATGACCGTGGTAGTTGTTGTATGCTTCGCGCATGGATCTCTTCACACACGCACGAATCTCTACTAATCTTTGCTTGTCATCACTTGCGCGTTCTCTTTTGAACCTCTAGAAAATGCAGTTCCCTCAAAAAAAACAGATAAAATAAAAAAAAAAACACGCAAACAATAAAGATATAAAACATCGCTTCAATAGTTCGACGAGCTTCCATAAACCATGTTTCTTTTATTCATAAACTACTTTCGCATTTATCAGTAATAAGAGGAAATTCTTGCCTTTGATCATAATGAAGAACGTTCTACTGAGTACTAAAGAACAACAATAATTATACATAATATTTTAGTTTGTGCATGTAAGCTGTACTTGCATCAAAAGTAATTGTTTGGTTATATAAAGCTCAGAAGTTACGCGATCAAGAAATTTTTTTTTACTTATAAAATGCAATTTATAGCTTTAACGATACAAAATAAACAGTGAACTGGCACTGAACGATGTGCGGCTCAAGTTATGTGCAAAATGAACAAACAAACAAAGCGAATTTTTCGGTTCCCCTGTATCTCTCACACACATTCATTTATGTTTCTTTCCCCATCAATGCCACCAACACCACCGGTAATCCTACCATTTACTATATCATTTATGTAGTTTACCAAAACTACTGAACCGCAGGTCTGGTACAGCGCAGCTCTAGATCGCTAATGACTGTTCCTAAAGCTCACACCGTTATACAGGGTGTTACAAAAAGGTACGGCCAAACTTTCAGGAAACATTCCTCACACACAAAGAAAGAAGGTATGTTATGTGGACATGTGTCCGGAAACGCTTACTTTCCATGTTAGAGCTCATTTTAGATTCGTTCACCTACGCTCAGCGGAGCACGTTATCACGATTTCATACGGAATACTCTACCTGTGCTGCTAGAACATGTGCCTTTACAAGTACGACACAACACGTGGTTCATGCACGATGGAGGTCCTGCACATTTCAGTCGAAGTGTTCGTACGCTTCTCAACAACAGATTCGGTGACCGACGGATTGTTAGAGGCGGACCAATTCCATGGCCTCCACGCTCTGCTGATCTCAACCCTCTTGACTTTCATTTATGGTGGCATTTGAAAGCTCTTGTCTACGCAACCCCGGTACCAAATGTAGAGACTCTTCGTGCTCGTATTGTGGACGGCTGTGATACAATACGCCATTCTCCAGGGCTGCATCAGCGCATCAGAGATTCCATGCGACGGAGGGTGGATGCATGTATCCTCGCTGAGAACATTTTGAACATTTCCTGTAACAAAGTGTTTGAAGTCACGCTGGTACGTTCTGTTGCTGTGTGTTTCCATTCCACGATTAATGTGATTTGAAGAGAAGTAATAAAATGAGCTCTAACATGGAAAGTAAGCGTTTCCGGACACATGTCCACGTAACATCTTTTCTTTATTTGTGTGTGAGGAACGTTTCCTGAAAGTTTGGCCGTACCTTTTTGTAACACCCTGTATAGGAAGGGAGACCCGCATCCAGTCCTCAGATCTGCGAGCGACTTCAGACGTGGAGACTGGGTGGCGAACTCGGTTTTGGCATTTTTAACAGCCGGCCCGAGTGCGTACATTTCGCGCTCTGTTAATTCAGCTCCTTACATCCTCCGGTCGCCGAGATAGTCCACAGTGGTGGCCCCGTCTCATTTCCATAAGCAAAGTCGCCACCCGGGCGCTCCTTGCCCCTCCCCCCCCCCTCCCCCCCCCCCCCCACCCACACACACACACAGAGCGAGGCGCGAATTACTCGCGCTGATAGCAGTGCTGCTTGCTCAGGACCCGCCGCCCCCACCGCCCCCGCCAGCCCCCGTCTTATCGAATGTGCAAACACGGCGTGCCTAGCAGCCTAGCCGGGGCTACGGCTGCCCGGACGGCCACGTGCTGTTTGCGCTGCCGTAGCGCGCCTTTGCTCGGCAAACACTGCCGTGGGAGAAACACGGTGGCCACACACGCCAGCCACCGCCAAAGACTGCGGTAGCTAGGGTAAGTGAACAGCAGCGGGGTGATTTTCGAGGGAATCCCAGCTCGAATCACGAGTTACACTTACTCCTGACAATACATATTAGCATTATCTTCCAGACATTTAGTTTTTACATACTCACCAGAAATACCGGGTGATCAAAAAGTCAGTACAAATTTGAAAACTTAATAAACCACGGAATAATGTAGGTAGAGAGGTAAAAATTGACACACATGCTTTGAATGACATGGGGTTTTATTAGAACAAAAAAAAAACAAAGTTCACAAAATGTGCGACAGATGGCGCTGAACAGCAAAACGTCAGTGACTCCGCATGACGATCGTGTATAAGAAAATCGTGTATAAAAGGAACTGTAATGAGAGAGAGAATCAGATGCGCCAGCAGTCGCAGCATGTTGACGTTACCTGAAAAGGCGCTTTTAGTGAAGCTTTATTAACAGAATGGGGAATATGCTAGTTCAGCGTTACGATCCTATCGCCATAGGAAGGAGATTCGAACAGGTAAAGGTCCGTTGACAAATGCAGCTGTGGCGAGAATGATTTCGAAGTTCGAACCCACGGGTTGTTTAGACGATAGACCCTGTAGAGGCCGACCGAGCACAAGGCGTAATGCTGCTGAGACAGTTCATGAAGAAATGGAGACTGCAGCGGGTTCGTCTATGCACGGGGAAGTCAGCGCTCGTGCAGTCGCACGTCGCACCGGCATTCCATACACTACCGTTTGGTTGGCACTGAGGCTACCCTCCAATGCTATCCGTACAAAATCCATCGGCATCATGAACTGTTACCTGGCGATTTAGTGAAGCGAAGGGCAATTGCGGTGTGGGCGTTTCAAAAGATGGCGGAAGATGACGATTGATTGAGTAGCGTGTTGTGGGCCGACGAAGATCATTTCACACTCCGGGGGTCTGTCAACGCCCACAACTGCAGAATTTGGGCTACCTAAAATCCTAGAACTGTCGTCGAAACTCCACTGCACGACGAGAAAGTCACGGTATTGGTTGGATTTACACACATCTACCGTTATCGGGCCTTTTTCGTCGAGGAAATGCGTGATTCTGGTTTTGTAACTGCTACCGTGACGGGTGAGAGGTACGCTGATATGTTACAGAATCGCATCATCACCAGCCTGGCTGATAAACACCTGCCGGAACGTACGATGCCTATGCAGGATGACGCTCCACCCCACATTGCTAGACGCGTGAAAGATCTCTTGTGCGCGTCGTTTGGTGATGATCGTGTGCTCAGCCGCCACTTTCGTCATTCTTGGCCTCCCAGGTCCCCAGACCTCATTATTGGCTTTGGGGTTACCTGAAGTCGCAAGTGTATCGTGATCGACCGACGTCTCTAGGGATGCTGAAAGACAACATCCGACGCCACTGCCTCACCATAGCTCTGGACATGCTTTACAGTGTTGTTCACAACATTATTCCTCGACTACAGCTATTGTTGAGGAATGATGGTGGACATATTGAGCATTTCCCGTAAAGAACATCATCTTTGCTTTGTCTTACTTTGTTATGCTAATTATTGCTATTCTGATCAGATGAAGCGCCATCTGTCGGACATGTTTTAAACTTTTGTAATTTTTTTTGTTCTAATGAAACCCCATGTCATTCCAAGCATGTGTGTCAGTTTGTACCTCTCTATCTACATTATTCCGTGATTTATTCAGTTTTCAAATTTATCCTGACTTTTTGATCACCTGGTACACAGAGAACTTCCAAACGACAGAAAACTTGTACCAGTTCACACACACACACACACACACACACACACACACACACACACACACACACACACATAGCACAGTGATATTATTTCTGACCACCATGTTCGACGACAACGTGCTATAATCACTGACAGAAGCCAGGTGGCAGCAGTAGCACTGGAAGATATACGAGGGCCGTTCAGAAAGTAACCTCCAGTTGATTTAAAAAAATACACCAAGTTAAATAAAAATATTTTAATATATACATCTTACAACTACATCTTTGCACTATTTTTCCACATAGTCTCCATAGCGATTGAGGCACTTATCGTATCTCTTCACAAGCTTTGAAATTCCTTCTGCATAAAAATCACCCGCTTGTGCCTGGAGCCAGCCTGTGACCGCATCTTTGAGCTCTTCGTCGTCATCAAACCGCTGTGACCCGAGCCATTTCTTCAAATGCATGAAGAGGTGATAATCACTTGGCGCCAGGTCTGGGCTGTAAGGTGGATGGTTGATAACGTCCCACTTGAAGGACTCAAGAAGGGCCGTTGTTCTGCGAGCAGAGTGAGGACGGGCGTTATTGTGCAAAAAAACGATACCGGAAGTCAGCATACCACGGCGTTTGTTCTGTATAGCCCGTCGTAACTTTTTTATTGTTTCACAGTACACGTCTTGATTAATGGTCGTACCACGTTCCATGAATTCAACCAACAACACCCCTTTGGCATCCCAAAACACCGTTGCCATCAGTTTTCTGGCAGAAAAATCTTGCGAGGCTTTTCTTGGTTTGGTAGGCGAATTTGAATGTGCCCACATCTTTGATTGTTCTTTTGTCTCAGGGTTCACGTACTTAATCCAGGTTTCGTCACCGGTCACGATTCTGTTTAACAATGGTTCTCCTTCGTCCTCATAACGTGACAGAAAGTCTAATGCAGAGGCCATTCTTTGAGTTTTGTGGTGGTCGGTAACAATTTTGGGCACCCATCGTGCACAGAACTTACGGTAACCCAATCTTGCTGTCACTATCTCGTACAAGAGAGTCTTAGAAATCTGTGGAAAACCAGTAGACAACTCCGACATTGAGAAACGTCGATTTTCACGAACTTTTGCATCAACTGTCTGAACGAGTTCGTCAGTCACCAATGATGGTCTACCACTCCTCTCTTCATCATGAACGTTTTCTCGTCCACTTTTAAATAAACGTACCCATTCACGGACAACTCCTTCACTCATAACTCTTGGTCCGTACACGGCACAAAGCTCACGATGAATAGCTGCTGCAGAATATCCTTTGGCTGTAAAAAACCTTATGACAGCACGCACTTCACATTTGGCGGGGTTTTCTATTGCAGCACACATTTCAAACTGCCACAAAAACTAAACTAGCGCAGGTACGACGTTCACTCGACCACGGCTTGATGCCGACTGACCTGTTGAGTGCGTGAACGCACAGATGGCGTCGCTACTCCCCCCACAACCCGCACTGTGACCAATCGGAGGTTACTTTCTGAACCGCCCTCGTATAAAGCACGTCGAGGGGACGCGGAGTGAGTAAACGCCCCTCGATGCCTACCAACTTGGGACCGCATGGGCGGGATATCCAATAGGGAGCAACGGTGACTTCCCTGGGGTTCGCTTTGAACAAACACTTCTTTCTTCATAAACATATTGCCTCACTCTCAGCAACAAAGCTTTTGGTATTGCCAAGAAACTCCTCCCTTTTTTGAAGAGAACTGACCTCAGTACCACAGCAAAACTTCGCTTACGCACTGAAGAGGGAAAGAAACTGATACACTTGCCTAATATCGTGTAGGGCCCTCGCTACAACGCAGAAGAGCCGCAACACGACGTTGCATAGGCTCGACTGATGTCTGAAGCAGTGCTGGAAGGAAATGACAACATGAATCCTGCAGGGCTGTCCATAAATCCTAAGACTATGAGGGGGCAGAGATCTCTTCTGAACAGCACTTTGCAAGACATTCCAGATATGATCAATAATGTTCTTGTGTGGGGAGTTTGGTGGCCAGCGGAAGTGTTAAGTCTCAGAAGAGTTTTTCTGGAGCCACTCTGTAGCAATCATGGACGTGTGAGGTGTAGCACTGTCCTGCTGAAATTGTCCAGGGCCGTCGGAATGCACAATGGACAGGAATGGATGCAGGTGATCAGACAGGATGCTGACGTACGTGTCACCTATCATAGTAGTATCTAGACGTATTAGGGTCCGATACCACTCCATTGCAGAACCTCCACTAGCTTGAACAGTCACCTGCTGACGCGCAGGGTCCATGGAATCATGAGGCTGTCTCCATACACTCGATACGATTTGAAACGAGACGCGTCCAATTAGGCAACGTGTTTAGAATCATCGGCGATCTTGTTGAAGGGTCCAGGCGAAGTGCAAAGCTTTGTGTCGTGCGGTCATCAAGGGAGTACTGGTGCGCCCCAAAAGCCCATATCGATGTTGTTTCGTTGAATGGTTCACGCGCTGACACTTCCTGGTGGTCCGGCACTGAAATCTAGAGCAATTTGCGGAAGGGTTGCAATTCTGCCACGTAGAAAGATTCTTCTCAGTCGTCGTTGGGCCCGTTTCGCAGGATCTTTTTCCAGACGCAGCGATGTCGGAGACGTGATGTTTTACCGGATTCATGATATCCACATTACACTTGTGAAATGATCGTTGGAGAAAATCCCCGCTTCATCGCTACCTCGGAGAGAGGCTGTGTCCCATCGCTCGTGCGTCGACTATAACACCACGTTCAAATTCACTTAAATCTTGATAGCCTGCCATTGTAGCAACTGTTGAACGACTGAGCGCTCAGATGAAGCAATGGGCTACCAACAGAGTCCCCTCAATGACGGTTCAGCGAATTACCAAATATGCAACAACCAGTCGCAAAATCATGTTTTATTTATTCACTTTTGCAAATCGATTTCAACTGATTAACAGCCATCATCGGTGCTTTCAACTAATATGTGCCCTGAGTAATAATACTGTCTTAAGCAGAGGTCAAACATAAAGTGATACATCGATTTGCAAAAGGGAATAAATAAAACATGATTTTGCGACTAGTTGCTGCATATTTGGTAATTTTAGGGTTTACAGTCGCTGCCAACTCCTGGTTCCTCCGTTCCTGACTTCAGCATATCCATTTATGATACTCTCTTGGAACAAGTGGACCATTTCCTCTACCTAGGAAGCATACTGTGGGGAATAGATTACGTGCTGCCCATGTAGCATTTGGACGTCTTACAAAGCGTGTCTTCCTGAACAAACTGATGGTGTACAAAGCTGTAGTCATTTCCACCCTGCTATATGGTTGCGAAACCTGGACGTTATATTGCTGTGATCTGAAGAAACCAGAACGCTTCAACCAACAGAAGCTAAGCTATATCATGAACCTAAAATAGGATGACTTCATATCCAACACGGCTGTTCTTGAGAAAGCAAAAATGTATAGCATGGAAACTCTTATCATTGGGCATCAACTCAGATGGGTCGGACATGTCCAGCGGATGAAAAATGACAGACTTCCACGCCAAATGCTGTACAGCGAAGTGAGCACAGGTAAAAGGCCACGAGGTGCCCCTCTCAAACGTTATAAGGATCAGTACAAGAAAAATCTGATACATCGGTCCGAGTAACTGGTTCACTATAGCAGAAGATCGAAGTCGCTGGCGCTCAGTTACCTCAAATGCTCTTCAAAATTTTGAGCTGGAACGGCGAAGAATGGAGAATGACAAACGCCGGAGACGTAAACTCCTCCAGGCTCAGCCACGTCCTCCACCTTCCATCAGCTGTAATGTCTGTGGCCGCCTGTTCCACGCTAGGATTGGATTGCTGAGCCATCAACGACACTTCCACGCCTGAACCGTGACAAAGGAAATCTCAGGAGAGAAATGAAAACTCGGATACGAGCATCAGCCGACGACGATGACTTGGGAACCACATGGAGCCCACCATTCATAAGGTTCAGCGAATGTTGCTGCGTGTGGGCGTCGGCGGCAGAGGCCTGGCGGTCTCTTCAGATGGTTTTATGCGCCACCGGGCTGGTGGCCGTCGGAGTTTATGGCGTGAAACGTCTGAAAGCAAACAAGGAAGGAGTGTCACGTTTTCCGCTCATTGTCTGAGTGATCTCAACATTCTGGAAGCTGCAACATATCAACGCATGTAGGCATCTATACTTGGGGACCATGTGCGCCCCAGACACACAGTTCGTTTCTCCCCGGCACGATGCAACATGTCACACAGTTCGCAGTGTACGAGTGTTGTTCAAAGAGCACCAGCATAATATTATCGTACTCATCTGGCTCCAGTCTCCACGGGTTTAAACTCAGTCGAGGATCTGCGGGAAGGCCTCTATCAAGCTATTCGTGCCACAGATCCTCGACTGAGAAACCTAGGGCAGCTGGTCACGCCAATGGACTCAGTATGGCTCCGCGTCCCTGTCGGTACTTTCCAGAAGGTGGTTATTTAGAATTTTTCAGGTGGTCACATTAATGTGAGAGGACGGTGTACACACACAAATAGAGACACACAGAAAAAGGGTATTACAATATACACTGAGCGGTGCTGCGGCTCGCGTTGGTGCCGTGTGTAGGTTTCTGCCAGACCGTATCGTTTAGTTGGCATGGTTGCGTTGCTTGTCTTCTTGTCGTGTTCACTGGCGCCACTCGCTTTCGTAAGCATTGCCTGTCCGCTAGCGGCAGCAGCGGCGCTTATCAAAAATGGTTCAAATGGCTCTGAGCACTATGGGACTTAACATCTGAGGTCATCAGTCCCCTAGAACTTAGAACTACTTAAACCTAACTAACCTAAGGACATCACACACATCCATGCACGAGGCAGGATTCGAACCTGCGACCGTAGCAGTCGCGCGGTTCCGGACTGCGCGCCTAGAACCGCCAGACCACCGCGGCCGGCATGGGACTTAACATCTGAGGTCATCAGTCCCCTAGAACTTAGAACTACTTAAACCTAACTAACCTAAGGACATCACACACATCCATGCCCGAGGCAGGATTCGAGACAGTTCCCAATAACATTTGAAAGAAAGCATGAAGGAACGTGTATTTATATTCTTAATGCTCTGCTACTGACAGCTAGTATACCACTCACCGCGAATGCTAACACAGTCACTCCCACCTATGCAACATGTTTTTAAGTATCTTCAGTTGTACGTGTGGACACTCTGCAAAATGGGTAGCGAACAGAGTTAACAAGAAATGGTAGTAAAGGGTGGAAGACAGGGATGTAATCTTTCGCCCCTACTGTTCAAATTCTACACCGAAAAAGCAATGACGGAAAGAAAAGACACGTTCAAAAGTAGCACTAAAATTCAGGGTGAAAGGATATCAATGATGAGATTCGCTAGTGACGTTGCTATCCTCAGTGCAAGTGAAGAACAACTGCAGGATATGCTGAAGGGAATGAACGGTCTGATTAGTACACAATATGGACTGAGAGTAAATGGAAGAAAGACGAAAGTAATGAGAAGTAGCAGATGAGAACAGTGAGCAACTTTAACATCAGAATTGACGACCACAACGTACACGGAGTTAAGAAACTGTGCTACCTGGGCAGCAAAGTAACCCATCATGGACGGATCAAGAAGGACGTAAAAAGAAGACTGCAACTGGCTAAAAGGGCCTTCCTGGCCAAGAGATTTCTACTAGTATCAAGTATAGGCCTTATTTTGTGAAACAAATATCAGAGAATATACGTTTGTGTCACCGGATTGTATGGCAGTGAAATATGTATGTGGCAAAACTGGAACCGACGAAAATCGAAGCATTGAAAACACTGACAGGAACAAGGCACAGGATGAAAGGACTCTTGTTATGCTGTTGTAGTCTTCAGTCAAGAGACTGGTTTGATGCAGCTTTCCATGCTATTCTATTCTGTGCAAGCCTCTTCATATCCAAATAACTACTACAACCACATTCCTCAGAATCTGCTTAGTGTACTCACCACTTGGTCTCCCTCTACGATTTCTACCCTCAACGCTTCCCTCCAATATTAACTTAGTGATCCCTTGATGCCTCAGAACGTGTCCTACCAAACGATCCCTTCTTCTAGTCAAGTTGTGCCACAAATTTCTCTTCTCCTAAATTCTATTCAGTACCTCCTCATTAGTTACGTGATCTACCCATCTAATCTTCAGCATTCTTCTGTAGCATCATATTTAGAAAGCTTCTATTCTCTTCTTGTCCAAACTATTTATCGTCCATGTTTCACTTCCATACCTGGCTACAATCCATACAAATACTTTTAGAAAAGTCTTCCTGACACTTAAATCTATACTCAATGTTAATGCATTTCCTCTCTTCAGAAAAGCTTTCCTTGCCATAGCCAGTCTACATTTTATATCCTCTCTACTTCGACTATCACCAGTTATTTTGCTCCCAAATTAGCAAAACTCATCTACTACTTTATGTGTCTCATTTACTAATTCCCTCAGCATCACCTGATTTAGTTCGACTACATTCCATTATCATCATTTTGCTTTTGTTGATGTTCATCTTATAACTTCCTTTCAAGACTGTGCATTCCGTGCAACTGCTCTGCTGTCTCTGACAGAATTAAAATGTCGTCGGCAAACCTCAGAGTTGTTATTTCTTCTCCATGGATTTTAATTCCTACTCTAAATATAACTTTTGTTTCCTTTATTGCTTGCTCAATATACAGATTGAATAACGTCGGAGATAGGTTACAAAACTGTCTCACTCCTTTCTCGACCGCTGCCTCCCTTTCGTGCCCCTGACTCTTATAACTGCCATCTGCTTTCTGTACAAATTGTAAATAGCCTTTCACTCCCTGCATTTGACCCATACCACCTTCAGAATTTGAAAGAGAGTATTACAGTAAACATTGCCAAAAGTTTTCCCTATACAAATGCTAGAAAAGCAGGTTTGCCTTTCCTTAGTTTATCTTCTAAGATAAGTCGTAGGGTCAGTATTGCCTCACGTGTTCCAATGTTTCTGCGGAATCCAAATGATCTTCCCAGAGATCGGCTTCTACCAGTTTTTCCATTCGTCTGTAACTACTTCGTGTTAGTATTTTGCAGCGGTGACTTATTAAACTGATAGTTGGATAATTTTCACACCTATCAACACTCGATTTCTTTGGAATTGGAGTCATTACATTCTCCTTAAAGTCGAGGGTATTTCGCCTGTCTCATACATCTTGCTCACCGAATAGTAGAGACTTGTCAGGCTATCAGTAGTTCTAATGGAATGTTGTCTACTCCCGGGGCCTTGTTTCGACTTAGGTCTTTCAGTGCTCTGTCAATTTCTTCAGGCAGTATCGTATCTCCCATTTCATCATCAACTACGTCCTCTGCCATTTACATAATATTTTCTCGGGTACATCGCCCTTGCATAGACCCTCCATATACTCCCCCCATCACCGGCCGGAGTGACCGAGCGGTTCTAGGCGCTTCAGTTCGGAACCGTGCATCTGCTACGGTCGCAGGTTCGGATCCTGCCTCAGGTATGGATGTGTGTGATGTCCTTAGGTTAGTTAGGTTTAAGTAGTTCTAGGGGACCGATGACGTCAGAAGTCCCATAGTGCTCAGAGCCATTTGAACCAACTCCCTCCATCTTCCTGCTTTCACTCCTTTGACTAGGACTGGTTTTCCATCTGAGCTCTTGATATTCATACAGGTGGTTCTCTTTTCTCCAAAGGTCTCTTTAATTTTCCTGTAGGCGTTACCTATCTTACTCCTAGTGATATATGCTTCTACATCCTTACATTTGTCCTCTAGTCATCCCAGCTTAGCTGTTCTGCTCTTCCTGTCGACCACATTTTTGAGACGTTTGTATTCCTTTTTGCCTGCTTCATTTACTGCATTTTTATATTTTCTGCTTTCATCAATTAATTTCAATATCTCTTGTTAAGAAATCAGTAATTACTTTCCACAGCACTAGAGGGAGCTGTAGACTGTAAAAACTGTAGAGGAAGACAGAGATTGGAATACATCCAGCAGATAAATGAGGAAGTAGGCTTCAGTTGCTACTCAGTGATAAAAGGGCACAGGAAAGGAATTTGTGGCTGCCTGCATCAAACCAGTCTGAAGAACAAAAAAAATATGGGGTAGGATTATCAGTGTCACTGGTAAGGATAGAAACATAAATGAATGTATGAGACAGAAAGTGGGAGCCGGCGATTTCCCTTTCTTCTTTGTTTGTTTGTTTTGTGCATAATTAGAACCACACGTCGTTCATCTTTAGTCCATTGTATATTTTACATCCATAAAAAATACAAATGGAATTTTATAAGCAATAAAAATTAATTGATGGCGTAACTTTTGCGCTTTCATGTAAGCGAGGCAAATACTTTTAATGCAAGTACAGTTTACATGCACAAACACTTAAAATCTCTATAATTATTGTTGTTATATTATGCTCATTACTCGTCATCATAATCAAAGGCATGAGCTTCCTGCTATTACTGGTAAGTGCGAAAGTTGTTTATCAATATCAGAAACCTGTTTTATATATGCTCGACGAAGTATTGATATGTTTTTGTTTCACGTTCCTTTTTTGGTGTGGGGGGGGGGGGGGGAATTTGGTTTTCTTGCGCTATGTGATAAATCTTCACTTTTTAAACTTTTACTACAACATCCCTCTATCTCAATTCACAAATCAACAATTTTCGAATAAAGCCTGAATTAAACATTGACTATTTCAGTTTTACTATAAATACTTTTTATTTTTAACAAACAAACAAGAGAATAACTCTTTGGAACAAAAATGTTCCGCAGGTAACGCAGCCCTTTATATATTCCTCACTCAGTTTCTGGTCAGTTTACCACTTCTGGTTTCTAGGGGAAGCTCGTGCGTCTCTGACTGCTTATGAAAACAAAGCGTGATAAAGCCCACAAGGTCCGCAATACACACAACATGCATGTAACATGGTTATGATGTTAACTCATGAAGGCCACTAGGAAAGTTAATTGGCAGTTCCCAAATCCTCTCACTTTCAAACACTGACTGAATACAGTCTGGGCAATTTGGGCAGCGTGAGTTAGAACTCCTCTAGACATTTACACAGTTTCACACTTGGTGTATTAAATCTTCAAATCATATCTCTTAATGTGTAGATTATGACAGCATTTAAATTTTTTAAATTCGGTCAATTACTATATGAAATACTCTAAATAAAATCATTTATGCCGCTTGAAACATACAGCTGCAATTGGTGGCCAGGTGACAATTTACTGATATTAATTCGGATGACTGGAAACAAAAAAGAAAAACAGAATTAAAACTACAACAGCAAACACTGATGTAGAGTTACAGCTCACACCTTGTAAATAAAAAGGAGGACTATTTTTATCTTAGACTATATTTTTACTCCGCGTGGGATTAGCCGAGCGGTCGCAAGCGCTGCAGTCATGGACTGTGGGGCTGGTCCCGGCGGAGGTTCGAGTCCTCCCTCGGGCATGGGTGTGTGTGTTTGTGCTTAGGTTAATTTAGGTTAAGTAGTGTGTAAGCTAAGGGACTGATGACCTTAGCAGTTAAGTCCCATAAGATTTCTCACACATTTGAACATTTTTTTTATATTTTTATCTTAGTCTACGTCAGAAAGTGCAAGAACTGTTTCTAATCTGAAAGTACAGTGCCTACTATGTAGAAAAAAACCAGCACATTGTTAAAAATGGATATATTTCAGACCACTTAGGATGTTTTTCAAAAAATAAAGACAAAATAGTGTCACGCTAAAACTGGTTTTGCCGGCCGGCGTGTCCGAGTGGTTCTAGGCACTACAGTTTGGAACCGGGCGACCGCTACGGTCGCAGGTTCGAATCCTGCCTCGGGCATGGATGTGTGTGATGTCCTTAGGTTAGTTAGGTTCAATTAGTTCTAAGCTCTAGGCGACTGATGACCTCAGAAGTTAAGTCGCATAGTGCTCAGAGCCAACCATGTACTACCACAATAAAATAAAAACAGCGAATAATTGAGGTAATATGAATGACAACAGTGGCAAAGTTAAGTTTACAAAGTAATGACCAGTTTTATTCATCCTTTTACAACTACAACTAGCTGATGCATCTTATACAAAAGTGACAGACACAAATCAGAAAAGGGATGGTGTTTGACTGGCAAATCATACTTTGGTGTGGAAGCTGAACTAATCGCTTTTACTATGCAATTTGAGTTTGTTTACATGAATCCACTGTGAGACCCACCTCTACTTAAATGGAATCAACTACAACCAAGTATACCTGAAACTACGGTTCACGTGAGAACAGGGAGCTGTGAATATCGTGTAACAACCGTAGGCCAGTGCAGCTGTACTTTACCCTTTCACGTTGATTCAGGCGGCAGCTGAAAACGACCCGCTGTGTGCGAAGAGCGGGGCGCTGCGGCAGCTGTAATGATCTGACACGTCCACGGTAACTTGCAAACTACGCGGTCTGGCGTTCTGATTATTAGAACTCTGGAAACTTCCATATCAGGGCGCTGAAATCCAAACAGTTTTCAGTGTGAGGTTCACTCTTTCTCTGGTTTGGCCGAACCAACTGAACTCACAGGCATAACAGTGCGTGCTGGCATTGTCAAATGGCCGATTCAGGACGAGTAAGTCCACCCTCGTGACATAATGTCCGAGACGATATGCAGTTTCACTGACGGTACAGTTTGCCACTTAGTCCACCACAAGATACAGACCAAAAGTCTCAACCACTAGGGAAAGGTCTGAAGTTTTCTAACAGGGAATGAGCAGAAAACAGGCAAAGAATCACAACCACCCTCCACGAAGCCTCAGTATGGGAGCCGAATTTTCAAAAACAAAACCGCCCCGATATTGTACAAACCAATCGAACTATCCTCTGATCAGTAAATCTCCCCCCCCCCCCCTTAACTGTTCTGTCGGCCCGGTAGCCAATCCAGACACAGCAAATAAGATTCCACACTGAGGGAGCAACCCTCCGCATACCCTGAGAGGAGGCAATCAGACACTCCAAATCTCTTTTGTCTGAAAAAAGGAGACTTCAGACTACATCTGCAGCTACAACTACGATACTTCGCAAGCCATCATACGGTGCGTGGCGCGGTGTACTAAAGAGCTAATAGAGAGCATCATGACTGATACAGGGATTAGTGATCACAAGGTCGTTGTAGCTAGGCTCAGTACCGTTTCTTCCAAATCCACCACAAAACAAACGCAAAATAATTTTATTTAAAAAAGCGGAGAAAGTGTCACTAGAAGCCTTCCTAAGAGACAATCTCCATTCCTTCCGAACTGACTATGCAAATGTAGACGAGATGTGGCTCAAATTCGAAGATATAGTATCAACAGCAATTGAGACATTCATACCTCATAAACTGGTAAGAGATGGAACTGATCCCCCATAGTACACAAAACAGGTCGGAACGCTGTTGCAGAGGCAACGGAAAAAGCATGCGAAGTTCAGAAGAACGCGAAATCCCGAAGATTGGCTAAAATTTACGGACGCGCGAAATTTGGCACGGACTTCAATGCCAAATGCCATTAATAGGTTCCACAACGAAACATTGTCTCGAAATTTGGTAGGAAATCCAGTCGTATGTAAAGTACACAAGCGGCAAGACGCAGTCAATACCTTCGCTGCGCAGTGCAGATGGTACTGTTACCGACGACTGTGCCGCTAAAGCGGAGTTATTGAACGCATTTTTCCGAAATTCCTTCACCAGGGAAGACGAATGGAATATTCCAGGATTTGAAACACGAACAGCTGCTAGCATGAGTTTCTTAGAAGTATATACCTTAGGGGTTGCGAAGCAACTCAAATCCCTTGGTACGGGCAAGTCTTCAGGTCCAGATTGTATACCGATTAGGTTCCTTTCAGATTACGCTGATACAATAGCTCCCTACTTAGCAATCATATACAACCGCACGCTCACCGGTAGATCTGTACCTACAGATTGGAAAATTGCGCAGGTCGTACCAGTGTTTAAGAAGGGTAGTAGGAGTAATCCATCGAACTACAGACCTATATCACTGACATCGGTTTGCAGTAGGGTTTTGGAGCATATACTGTATTCAAACATTATGAATCACCTCGAAGGGAACGATCTATTGATACGTAATCAGCATGGTTTCAGAAAACATCGTTCTTGTGCAACGCAGCTAGCTCTTTATTCGCACGAAGTAATGGCCGCTATCGACAGGAGATCACAAGTTGATTCCGTATTTCTAGATTTCCGGAAAGCTTTTGACACCGTTCCTCACAAGCGACTTCTAATCAAGCTGCGGGCCTATGGGGTATCGTCTCAGTTGTGCGACTGGATTAGTGATTTCCTGTCAGGAAGGTCGCAGTTCGTAGTAATAGACGGCAAATCATCGAGTAAAACTGAAGTGGTATCAGGTGTTCCCCAGGGAAGCGTCCTGGGGCCTCTGCTGTTCCTGATCTATATAAATGACCTGGGTGACAATCTGAGCAGTTCTCTTAGGTTGTTCGCAGATTATGCTGTAATTTACCGTCTAATAAGGCCATCCGAAGAGCAGTATCAGTTGCAAAGCGATTTAGAAAAGATTGCTGTACGGTGTGGCAGGTGGCAGTTGACGCTAAATAACGAAAAGTGTGAGGTGATCCACATGAGTTCCAAAAGAAATCCGTTGGAATTCGATTACTCGATAAATAGTACAATTCTCAAGGCTGTCAATTCAACTAAGCACCTGGGTGTTAAAATTACGAACAACTTCAGTTGGAAAGACCACATAGATAACATTGTGGGGAAGGCGAGCCAAAGGTTGCGCTTTCATTAGCAGGACATTTAGAAGATGCAACAAGTCCACTAAAGAGACAGCTTACATTACACTCGTTCGTCCTGTGTTAGAATATTGTTGCGCGGTGTGGGATCCTTACCAGGTGGGATTGACGGAGGACATCGAAAGGGTGCAAAAAAAGGGCAGCTCGTTTTGTATTATCACGTAATAGGGGAGAGAGTGTGGCAGATATGATACGCGAGTTGGGATGGAAGTCATTAAAGCAAAGACGTTTTTCGTCACGGCGAGATCTATTTACGAAATTTCAGTCACCAACTTTCTCTTCCGAATGCGAAAATATTTTGTTGAGCCCAACCTACATAGGTAGGAATGATCGTCAAAATAAAATAAGAGAAATCAGAGCTCGAACAGAAAGGTTTAGGTGTTCGTTTTTCCCGCGCGCTGATCGGGAGTGGAATGGTAGGGAGATAGTATGATTGTGGTTCGATGAACCCTCTGCCAAGCACTTAAATGTGAATTGCAGAGTAATCATGTAGGTGTAGATGTAGATCTCTTTTCTTTTTGGCTAAAAATAGAATTCAACCTGAATTCAACCTAGGCAGAACCACAGTCACTCATTTACAGGGAGATCTAATCTTTCCAGGCTGACCCTGTCCTATTTCTGAAAGAAGCCTGTTAAGCTTCCCAGACAGTCATGCCCATGAAATATATTTCTGCCGCTGGCTAAGAGCACCTGGCGATTCCCTGACGTCAAGGAAGCTGCAGTCTTGCCTCCACTAACACGTGCACCAGCTGCTCTGTCTGTATCGTCCCATCTTCTAACAGGAGAATGCGCGAAGTTTTATGACCTTCCCACTACTTGCACAAAGGCTCATTTTACAGCAGTCTCTCTAAATGGCTTTCTCTGCCCTCATTCTGCCAACAGGCCCCCTCTGTGACGGCCTGCCGCCTGGCCGAGGTAATGTGTTTTGCAAATTGGCGACCTCCTGAGTGGAAGGAGGAGAGTGCTACAGCCGCAAGTTCCTCTGCCGGTACGATCCACTAAGTGATGCTTAGCAGAGTCACTCACACAGCCTGGTCGCTGCACTCAGAATTTATGGCCCCCAATCCATCTCTGTCTCTCTGTCTCTTCTGCTTCACACCCACTATGGCCCCTCGGGTACAAGTTCTCTAGGGGTTACACATGCAGTTATAAGAACATTATGCCCAGAATTTCCTCATGTAAAAAGGTCGTCAACCATACGTACAAAATATAGAACTGGGGAACACCGAGATCATGACAATCTGACTGATAATTTTGTTGAAGTGACAGAGTGTTGTGCCTCCAGCAGGCAGACACGTTGGTTGCAGGCTGTTAACTGGCCTCCCTGTAGCCAACACATGGCCGTTACTGGCACCGAGGCTGATCCAGCTCTCATTAGAAAATACAACAGACATTTACCCTGCCCTTCAGTGGTCTCTCGCTTGACGCGGCTGCAGTCGCAGATGGCGGTGGTTTGGGGACAGTGGAATCCACGCTACAGGCCGTCCGGCTCGGATCTATTCTTGAAGTAACACATTTTCAGCGGCACGTGGTGTCACTGTGGTCCCAAACGCTGTTCGGATTACTGCTGCAGATGTAGTACGACGCGCCAGAGACAAAAGCCGAGCATGGTGGTCCTGTTTCTCGGTTGTGCCACGTGACTGTCTAGAGCCTGGTCTTCTGTGACTGCACATTCTCGTAACAACTGCTGCCAGCATAAATCTACAGCGGCTACATTCCTTCCAAGTCTTCCTGCAGTATCGCAGAAAGAACATCCAACTTCTCGAAGTCCTCCTACATGGTGTCATTCAGACAAAGTGAGATGTTTATAACAGTGTCTTTGTCGCCTTAAAGGGATTCTTGGCTAACATCAGGCCGGCCGAAGTGGCCGTGCGGTTAAAGGCGCTGCAGTCTGGAACCGCAAGACCGCTACGGTCGCAGGTTCGAATCCTGCCTCGGGCATGGATGTTTGTGATGTCCTTAGGTTAGTTAGGTTTAACTAGTTCTAAGTTCTCGGGGACTAATAACCTCAGCAGTTGAGTCCCATAGTGCTCAGAGCCATTTGAACCCATTTGACTAACATCAACTCACCATGTCCAGTCTCAAAAGTAACTAACGCTCACTCTTACCGTGTTTGTTTGAAGAAAATCTGATCTGTACCCTCACAGTGACACTACTAACGCCACTCTTACTCAACTGGTGAGAAATCTGAAAAGACATCATCTTTCAGATGGAGAAATACGCCTAGCTACTTTCGTTTTTGTCGCACAATTACGTATTTTGTTCCATCAATGTAGTAATTATTATTATAATACTGTGAAGGTGGTGTCAGTCCATTATTGTTTTGAAGTGAATAATGAAGCAATTTCTGGTTCATTACTGGAACTATCTACAACTAGGAGAAGACATCTTCATGAGATATTTAAGCTTACGTGACGTACAGGTTTCAATTTAAATGTAAGAATGCACGAAACAAACTACGTATGTGTACAAGCTTTTCACAATGTTTCTGACCACCTTGTACAAAGAGCCGTGTAGCCTACAGAACATTTTTATTCTACATAGTTATCCTCCTTTCTGTTACATAAAAACAAACGGCATTTACAGCAAAAGTGAAATTATCAATGTTATAGTCAAGTTTTATTCGAAAAATGTTGATCTGTAACGTGAAACAGTGGGATGTTGTAGCAAAAATGAAAAATAAAACACAGACTTATCATACAGCGCTATAAAATGCACTTTCTTAGAAAAAAGGGTATAAATCTAAAAAAGTGAAAACAAAAACACATCAAACATTGCTTCAGTACTCAGCCGAGCTTATACAAAAAGCCTTTCTGGTGTTCATAAACAACTTTCGCTCTTATCAGCAATAACAGGAAATTCTTGCCTTTGATCGTGATGAAAGAACGTTCTGTTGAATACAGATTAAGAACAGTGATTATACAGACTTCTTACGTTCCAGCAAGTAAACTGTACTTGCATCAAAAGTAATTGCTTTGGTTATGTGAAAGCGCATAAGTGAAGTGAACAACTAATTTTTATCACTTATAAAATGCAATTTATATTTTGTTAAAAATATGAAATATACAGTGGACTGAAACTGAACGATGTGCGGCTCTATTTATGTGCAAAACAAACAAACAAAACAAAACAAAACGTCGGCTCCCTGTACCTCCCTCAAACATTCATTTATGTTTCTTTTCCTACCAATGTTGCCAATTAGTACCTGTAGCCTACCATTTACTACATTAATTAAGTAGTGTACCAAAACTGCCGAACTGTAGTTTTGGTTGAGCGCAATTCTAGACTAACCTAACGCTACAATTATCAATGATAATTTAACCAAAAAGTCAAGAAATCAAGATCCAAGTCGTGGTAATCAATTAACAAGGTCTTCCAAAGTGGCAGTCCCTTAAAATCGACGTCCAGTGGCACGTCATATTTTCTCATCAGTCAGGCTGTTAGACAGTTTGGCATGGAAAGTCATCCTTTTTCTTCTCTGTTATTTCACTTTCTAGACAACTGGATAGATCTGCTTTTCAACCAAAGGCTCCACATATTTAAAACAAGTATGAAAACACATAAAAAGTAGAAGAAAATAAATGATGTTTTTAAAGTACACTTTGCTAAACAAGTTTTATAATTTTTAAAACTTTTCACCTGATTTTATGTGACCGTTGAAATATAATCACTTATGATAACGAACATGTTCACGATGGAGCTGGTATGATGAGCAACACTAGGGGAGCTTGTTGAACCGCAGCTGTCGAGTTAAAGTCAGTGGAGCAAGGGGGAGGGAGAAAAATGCAAAGAGTTCGTTGTTGAATCGTGGGAAGTTGACTGAAAACGGATAAGACATGATGTATGGAAGGTGGAACATGGGCGTAGTGGTGCAAAAGATTATTGAATTGGTTCAAAAATGTGTGTGAAATCTTATGACATAACTGCTAAGGTCGTCAGTACCTAAGCTTACACACTACTTAACCTAAATTATCCTAAGGACAAACACACACACCCCTTCCCGAGGGAGGAATCGAACCTCCGCCGGGACCAGCCGCACAGTACATGACTGCAGCGCCTTAGGCCGCTTTTGTTTTTTCTTTTTTCGTGGGTGATGGGTCGGGTAGTCGGCTAATCCCGCGCGGCATTGAATTGGTAATTATCGGGTGAGATATTGGGTGCGGAGAGTGGATTTTGCGATTAATGTACTGTATTGAATACGAAGGAGTGGAAATTTGGTATAGGATTAGACCAAGGGCAGATAATCAGAAGCAAAAGGCGAGAACGAGTGAATGTCTAACCAGGATTTGAAGAGAATTGTAGAATTTAGGCAAGGCAGAGATCAGGCAATGCTGACATGGTGAGGATACGATGGAAGAGGGCCTTGTAAGTGAGGATTGTAATACCTTTCCCAAAAAAAAAAAAAGTATGTATAAAATTTTGTGTGAAGACTTGTGACCAAAGAATCGACTTCCGTATTTCCTTTGTCTGTGTAATAGAAGGTGATGGAGCCTTCAAATTTTTTAGAGAGCAGCTAGGAGAAGCCTTGATGTTCGCATTTGTCTTTCTCCTCCAAGCTACCATAATGTAAGCACCGCGGACTGTAGTTGTAAATGATTCTTACGTAATATACGGGTACGAACTTATTTTGAGTTACTAACGTGTTTATTCTTCATTAAATCGCCAGGTAACATGCTTATCTCAATATTAATTGTGTGTATTACCAGTTTTGTTTTTCAGAATTTCTCGCAGAGGAGACGCAACACTTCGATGTGGCATTCCTAATTTGCAATATTCATTTTTAGTTGTTGTACTACCAGAGCCTGTAGTCATTCAGAGAAGAAGTCTGAGTTTTTTCGAATCAATTATACAGCACAGATCAGTTATAAAATCGCGATGAGCAAGTTACATTTTCTAAAATTCCTTCTGCCCACATCTTCTGTTACGCCGCTCCTAGCACCGATCTGAAACAGTTACAAATTTCATTCTGGTAGAATTTTGAAATATAGTGGTTGGCAGAGCCAACTTACATGGGCGACAGCGCCCATACAGTTATGAAATAACACCTACTGTACGCAACTGTAATTGTTTTCATTGTACTAATTGTCTGTTATTTTTCGTGGTCGAACGATCTCTCGGAGTATGATTGCAAGGATACATAAATTTGCAAACTCTAATTAAAAGAAATAAAACTCCAGGAGCATACGCAAAGAAACCAATAACAATCAGGAACCAGAATGAAAGGATTTCAGGTAAGAGATAAATCGTTATTATGCTTTGCTGCTTGGAGTGATGGGCGCTCGGTTTTGTTTAAACATATCAGCGGCACATTACTCTGCGAGTGCAGTTGTTAGCACACTGGACTCGCATTAAGAAGGACGACGGTTCAAATCAGCATCCGGCCATATTGAATTATATTTTCTGTGATTTCCCTAAATCACTTCAGGCAAATGCCGGGATTGTTCTTTCGAAGGGGTACGGCCGCGTTCCTTCTATGTGCTCCGTCTCTAATGACCTAGTTGTCGACTGGACATTAGTGTTAAATCTCCTTCTCCTCACTTAACTTTCCTAATTCGGTTAGTTTCGTACTGTCATGTAATACGTTACAGTTAACGCTGGCAGACTTAACAATACGATTCTAATGAACAGATTGCGAACGCAGTGGCTCGACCTTCAGCCGACCTTGCATTCCCACCAGCACAAGCTTTTAGTGAACTTGAAATACGAGAAATGTCGCAAATGCTATAATTAACTAATATATCCACTCTTAATACTCAAATGTCCACAGTGAGATAAAAGATACTATGGCCACTAAAGACAATATGGCCTCAGTTTTCGATGAAGTACAGAAAAATATCACAATACAGATATCAAACGTCTGCAAATTGAAACATATTACAAAACATAATTTTTCGATGTTACCTTTTGCAAATGTTGAACAACTAGATGAACATAACGTAGAAAGTAATAGAAATGACCTCTCTACCCTACCATCTGCCATGGCAGATTTCACAGGTGATTGCAATAATACAGAAAAAATTGGCAACTGCTTTTCCTTCTTGCCACTTGTAAACGACGATTTGCTCAGTGCAAGCGAAAATGTTGACTAGTACCTGTAATTAAACGGAATACAATTTTTGGATTAACACAAAATATAATTTTAGGGGGTGTGAATTGTCTCACTGAGGTGAAGAAATTTAAAAGAACTTACGTAACAGAGGCTCCGAAGTGGCTATACAATCTCATATATCAAATAGTAAACTATTCAGATCCGAAACGTAATTCAAAGAGTTTTACTGCGATATGATACTACGGTCGTACGGAATCTAAATCATGGCCCGTACGAAAAGGAGAAAATAACAGCAGGTATTAGACCTACCGTCACTTGCATTATGACGTCTTAGGCGTGCCACACACCACCTAAACACAACACTATCACACCCATGTACGTAATGTACTAGTCTACCCAGAATGTAAACTTCAGCTGTACACACAGACAAAACGTCTATGCGGAATGAATGATAGCGTATTGTTGACACGAAACTTGACATTAGAGGGTTTTTCCTCTGTTGTCTTTGATCAGCATTTGTTTGTTTTGTAATGGTACTGTTTCTAAAAACAGGTAATTTGCTATTTTCGCTTACTTCAGGTATTTATATGTTGTTGGGACGTTTTTCTGACCTGGCTTTTACGTGTGTATAAGTAGATTAAATATTAACTTCATGATATGAATCTTACACCCAGATTTTAAAGAGAACATTAAGAAAAAGATCTGAAAAAATTTATGTGACATTTGTAGAAATATTTGACTGGTAAAAGGAAGAATATTAGTAAACAGAACGACTTGGACAGAAAGTCAGTAAATACAAGAGCCCATACTAAATAAGAAATTACGCACGGAAGGACATAGACTTCAGTTATGGAGAAAAACAAGCTAGTGGTGCGCATGTGATAAAAAGTGACAAATCGTGTCTTGGGGTAGAGATTTAGTGCATTGTGTGTAATCCTGATCCCTGGTGGGATCCTAACGAACATTAGGGCAAGTAAACAGTTTTTCTGCAGGAGTGAAAACGTGTGCACTTACTTCGTGAAAAGACTGAAACCATTTCCTCCAAGAAGGTGTGCTACCGAAGGGTGTCGGTGGATTCCACTGCACGGGAATTCTAAAACACATCTCCAACACCAACCCTCGCTGAATAAACTCTGCATTACATAAATACGATGTGCCACGTCCGACAGTCACGCCTGAATTACACCGAAGCCCCGAGCAAACTGGTACAGAGATGCGTATTCAAATACAAAGATATGTCAACAGGCAGAATACGGCGCTGCGGTCGGCAACGCCTCTAGAAGACTAGTGTCTGGCGCAGTTGTTAGATCGGTTACTGCTGCTAGAATGGCAGGTTATCAAGATTTAAGCGACTTTGAACGTGGTGTTATAGTCGGTGCACGTGCGAAGGGACAAGGCATATCCGAGGTAGCGATGAAGTAGGGATTTTCCTGTACGATCATTTCACGAGTGTACCGTGAATATCAGGAATCCGGTAAAACATAAAATCTGCGAAATAGCTGCGGACGCGAAAAGACTGAACAGGATCATTCAACGTGACAGAAGCGCAACCTTTCAGCAAATTGCTGCAGATTTCAATGCTGGGCCATCAACAAGTGTCAGCGGGCGAACCATTCAACGAAACATCATGAGCTTTTGGAACCGAAGGCCCACTCGTGTACCTTCGATGACTGCACGACTCGCCTGAGCCTTTCAGCACCGACAGTCGACTGTTGATGACTGGAAACATGTTGCCTGGTCGGACGTGTATCGAGCGGACTCACGTGTACGGGTATGGAGACAACCTCATGAATACATGGACCCTTCATATCAGCAGGGGACTGTTCTAGCTGGTGGAGACTCTGTAACGGTGTGGGACACCTTCTACGTCTAGATACGACTCTGGCAGGTGACACGTACGTAAGCATCCTTTCTGATCACCTGCTCCCATTCATGCTCACTGTGGATTCCGACGGACTTGGGCAGTTCCAGCAGGACAATGCGACGCCCCACAAGTCCAGAACACTCTTCTTCCTAGTGAGAATATCTGGGACGTCTTGCAACGTGCTGTTCAGGAGACATCTCCAACCCTCGTATTCTTACATATTTATGGACAACCCTGCAGGATTAATGGTCTCAGTTCCCTCCAGCACTACTTCGGACATTAGTGGAGTCCATGCCACGTCGTGTTGCGGCACTTCCGCGTGCTGGCGGGGACCCTCCACGATATTAGGCAGGTGTGCCAACTTCTTTGACTCTTCAGTGAATTATCCTTTTTATATTGATTGACCCTTGACTTTGAGCTCATATTTAGATCACATCGCATTGCTGACATCGATATGTTATACCTTACCAGAATTGTGCAAATGTCTACTCTTAATTAGTATATATTTAAGTGAAACCGTAGTAGCTTTTTTTTGGCGAGTGTCAACTTCAGGGATGCATAAAAATCAGACCATAATCAGCAGAATAATTTCGTTTTACACAGTTTAAAGATACCGCCTTGTTCTATTTACTGGCTGGATTTAGTTATTTGATTACTCGCTTCATCGTTATAATGTCAAACGCAAGACGCTGCGATTGAGTTTACCGTTGTAGCTTTTGCGATGGAGAAGGCACTCATGTTAAGCTTGAACTTTTGTTGGTTACATCATATGTCCTTTCTAATGAATACTGCCCGAGTTGGTTAGTTAAGAGTGTGTAAAGCAATTATGTTAGCAGCTGCGGTATATGCGAGGCTACGGTGTAGCGTAGCTGGCACGTCAGCGCGCCGCCGCTGTTGTAATGCGGCATAAGCGGCTGTTCATCAGCGAACAACGGCAACTTCTGCAGCGGCACTCCAGTACACCATTGCCGCGTTCGGTTTTTCTTTCGTGTAGAGGCAAATAATATGGGAAATTGGAAATAAATGCTCGACGTGCAAACAGCTCACAGTAAATGAACATCTGTACAGCAGATTTCAACAGTAAGTGGGAATGTCTACTAGCTCAAATAAATTTTGCAGTTAGGAATAATGACTGAAACAAAACCTACCTTATTCACTTTCGTTGTTGGCTGGGGTCTCGCTGCTGCTATTGCAGTCACCTGCTTGGATCAACAGTGGTTCTTTTGCTGTCTCAAGACGGTGGGGTATTTGATCATGACTGTTTTCAGGTCTGTGTATGTGATGTGACGGTACGTCACATAAATAGACATTTGGAGAAAGGGGAAGGAAGTTTTTGTTGTGCGACTTGTGAATTATAAATTATTTCAAGACTGTGTACGTGTGCGCGATGTATAACAAATAGTAAATAACGTAAGTTATTATTATCAAAACACAAATAACGATGTAATTAACAAATCACAGTGTTTTTGGTAGAATCTCTGTGTAACATAGGCCATGAAGATCAGAGACAATACTTTCATTAAACTATCTCTCCTGTTTTGTTTCGTCTAGCGGTAGGCCGCCATTGTAGCGCTGGATAATACTTAATGTAAGTTTGGTTGTAATTTAGTAAAATGTGATTATAATTGTTATTAGAAAGTGTGTATTATTGACTTAGTTGTCACCTCTCATGATCGCAAACATAATTATGATTAACAAGATTTTTACAGAACTTGGTAGTGCAGGCAGCTCATCTCCCCTAGCAGGATTTAGTCGGCCAATACACTGACAATTCATGTTATTAAATGTAAATGCGAGAGACTTCTCAATTTTGATCTTTCATTAATTTCAAGGTTAAAAAGCATAGTAATAAATTTCAGTTACTAAAATCCACAGCACTGAATGAGTTCAGTATGTTTCAATTTGGCCGCCTAACGGCAGATGAGATTCTCTCCAGTTTTGCCTTGCAAATAATGAACAAGAACTATTGAAAATCATTACATTCCGCAATATCTCAGTTAATCTTTGTGTAGTTTGGTATATAAATAACCAGTATCCCCTGAGACCCATATTAATAATTACAGTTTGCGTAAAAGAATAGGCATATTTTCTTTTCTAAATAGCAGCACTCACGTAAACTATTTATTAGAAGGCGGTGAGTCCCGCGTTGTGTTTGAAAAATATTATATCGTACATACTTCGGGGTAGCCGATGTCCGTACGAGTGCTATCGCGGTATAAGTTAATTTAAAGGCTCATGCTAGCCCACAATATTTAAAGCCACCCCAACCAAAATCATAAAATATAATTGAAAAAATAAAAATATGTAATTATCCCGTGATAAAGTGGCCACACACACTCACATATACACTTATACCGTGATAGTGACTCACCGAATTCCTACAGACTCTTTGGGGAACACCTTCCAGAGTGTAGCGACACAATTGTAAAGTAACATTTATTTTAAAGTGCTTGTTCTCCTTTACTACCCTGTTCCTGACAAATGCCAAAATAAGTTCGATGGCGTTCAATTCGCTGCGTGCTACGGGCAACAACAGAAATCTAATTTCCTTGTTCACTGATAGCAATATACTTTCCAGAGAGTATTCGTGTGCCCTGAAATTCGATCACGCGCGTTCCATTAGACCAGATTTGATAAATTCCTGATACGATGTGGCATTAGATGGAGGCTCTACGTTATTGCTCTCAATCCGTTCAGTAATAGAATCCTTTCTTCACTTCGTAAATTGAGTTCGTGATACTGGATTTAACATAATGAGATATGGAGCCTGATCTAAAACAATCGCATATCTGTTTGGTAACTTTTCGAGAACTCTCCTAAACCACGCTCTTCCTAGTGCCTGGCATTCATTTCAGAATGATAATCTGCACCTCCTTTTTGCGTCTTAGAACAAAAGCCATCATCTTGCACGAACCCATCTTCGTTCCCAATGTGGTACATTATTTTTCGGAACTGGATGGTGTTTGAAATCTTCCTTTCCAGTCATCCCACTCTTGAACGCTTCCTGTGTGATAATCCTATACATTTAATGAAGCATAAGACATTTTATGTTCCTGCCAACAAAACTTTCTGGAATGGTTTGCACCACATCAACTCTTAGCAGTGCAATAAATAGTCCGTCCAGTGTTGCGAAAGTGTCTTATTTCCCGTGAGAATTGCTCTCTTTTTCCTGGTACTTCGTTATTTACCATGAACACAGATTTTTTGTTGAACTACTTGTGTCTGAAGCTCAATTTTCGAACAGCGCGCCAAAGATTTAACTGGTATCAGGAATCTTCCACTTCGGCGTTCAACTTTTCCAGCTGGTGGGAACTGCTTTTGCACACAGAAGTCGTGGATTTTCCTTCTCATGACTCCCTGAGTAAACTCGTCAATTATAAACGTCTATCGCCCGCCGGAACTCTTTTTTCGGTAATATGAGATATGAACTTTCTCTGCACTCTCTCGAAATTCGCTTCGCTGTACTTTCACTTGTACCGGGACATTCAGAAGTTCTCTTTATTGGTTGTAATATGAAACTTCTCACCTCCTGTTCTTTTTCGGACTCAAAGTAAGCAGAAGCACTGATCACCATAGATTTTTCACAACTCCGTAAATGATGCGTGGTTTCACACAAGTACAAGCCAATTAACTATGTGAGAGCAGTGTCTCACACGAACACACAACGAATGGGAGCACAATTGTTTCTTATCTGACGGGAAACAGCGATGTGAACACTGCAACAATGAACAATGAACTGGAAATTATATTCAGAGGTACGACAACAAAGCACGCGCGAGCACGCGGCGCACAGAAACGCAAAAGTAAATAAATTAAAGATGTGCATACTGTGAAGGCCGATCAAACGATTTCAAATCGGCGGTGGTGCAATAGTCTATATTAAAACTGAATGAAAGTCCAAATCCGCAATAACTGGTTATTGTGATATCGCTATGACGATTGTTTCGTACCCCGGTGGTATACCTCCAGCTCATATTTGAATACAGAATAAAGCTACAGAAGTAAAGGCTACAGCAGTCACATAACCTACCGAACGAAGTAGATAGTAAAGCGATGTACTCAAAACTAATACTTCACGTGGCACGAATTCCAAGGTACAATTGAGAGTACAAACATGTCACTCCTCGGTAAGATGGTTCAAATGGCTCTGAGCACTATGGGACTCAACTGCTATGGTCATCAGTCCCCTAGAACTTAGAACTACTTAAACCTAACTAACCTAAGGACATCACACACATCCATGCCCGAGGCAGGATTCGAACCTGCGACCGTAGCAGTCACACGGTTCCGGACTCCGCGCCTAGAACCGCGAGACCACCGCGGCCGGCTCCTCGGTAAGACCTTGGATCAAACGCCAGATGGGCATCCGATCCGAACCATGCATGATCAGCAGTACATCTCCAAAACACAGTCAAGACGAGCCCGGACAGCATGATAGGAAAAAAACCTACGAACACAAAACATTGCAGAAACAACGTAATGTAAATTAAAACACAACTACGCTTGTCAGTAGAGTAAAAAAGAGAAGAAACTTACCATCGTCAAAATAATGCGGGAGAAGCAAAAGAATTGAAAGACACACACAATCCCTGGGAGTCGTCGACGTACTAACATACATTGACTTGCGTCAAATTCGCCAAATACGTCAAAAGAAACTGGTACACCTGCCTAATAAAGTGTAGAGCCCCCGCGAACACACAGAAGTGCCGTAACACGACATGGCGTGGACTCAACTAATGTCTGGAGGGAATTGACACCATGAATCCTGCAGAGCTGTCCATAAATCTGCAAGAGTAAGAGTGGGTGGAGCAACACGTTGCAAGGCATACCAGATATACTCAATAATGTTCACGTCTGGGGAGTTTGGTTGACAATGGAAGTGTTTAAACTCAGAAGGGTGTCCCTGGAGCCACTCTGTAGTATTTCTGGACGTGTGGAGTGTCCGTCGGAATTCACAATCGACATGATTGGTTGCAGGTGATCAGACAGGATGCTTACGTACGTGTCACCTGTCAGAGTTGTATCTAGATGTTTCAAGGATCCCGTATCACTCCAAGTGCACACGCCCCACAGCACTGCAGAGTCTGCACCAGCTTGAACAGTCCCCTGCGAACATGCAGGGTCCACGGATTCATGAGGTTGTGTCCACACCCGTACGCGTCCATCCGCTTGATACAATCTGAAACGAGACTCGCCCGATCAGTCAACACGTTTCCTGTCATCAACAGACCAATGTCGGTGGGCCCGGACGAGGCGTAAGGCTTTGTGTGGTTTCGTCATCAAGGTTATACGAGAGGGCCTTCGGCTCCGAAAGCCCATGTCGATGATGGTTCGTTGAATGGTTCGCACGCTGACACTTGTTGATGGCCCACCATTGAAATCTGCAGGAATTTGTGGAAGGGTTGCACTTTTGTCACGTAGAATGATTCTCTTCAGCCGTGGTTGGTCCCGTTCTTGCATTATCTTTTTCCGGTCGCATCGATATCGGCGGTTTGATGTTTTACCGGGTTCCTGATATTCACTGTACCATCGTGAAATGGTCGTACGAGAAAATCCCTACTTCATCGAACCTCGGATATGCTTTGTCCTATCGCTCGTGCGACGAACATAACACAACGTTCAAACTCACTTAAATCTTGATAACCCGACATTGTAGCTGCAGTAACCGATCTGAGAACTGCGCCAGACACTTGTTGTCTTACAGAGACGTTGTCGATCGCAGCGCCTTATTCTGGCTGTTTACATATCTCTGTATTTGAATACGCCTACCTATACCAGTTTCTTTGACGCTTCACTGTGGAACTGCACGTCACACCGCTTGTCGCACACTCAATGCTTTGAAGCCAAGCACGCGCCACCGCGTCGCAAGTCGAGGAATGCTAAGTCTAGCGGTAGAAATCATATCAAAGGGACACGCAGATTGGACATTGGGAATCGCAGTAACAAAATGGATATCAGTGTTAAGGAACAGTCCAGTACAACAGACAGAAAATATTAACCATTACACTTACGAGACGTGAGATACAATTAAAATTACTTAAAGTTAGGGAAACTAAAGTATCTGGTTCCACCACACCAAGATAACAGTAACCAAGTGAAGCGTGGATGGAACTAGGTAGTTCAGTTTCCTTCAAGTAATTTTAATTGTATATTACTTCTCATAAGAGTAATGATTAACATTTTCTGTCTCTTGTGCTGGATTTTTATTTAACAAAATTGGAAATTGGTAGTACGTTCCTATGGGACCTAACTGCTGAGATCAGCGATCCCTAGGCTTACACACTACTTAATATAGCTTACGCTAAGGACGACACTCACACCCATGCCCGAGGGAGGACTCGAACCTGCGACGGGGGAGACGCGCGAACCGAGGCAACGCCCCCTAGACCGTTCGGCTTTTGTTTAACACTGGCATCCATTTTGTTACTGCGATTCCCAACGTTCAGTCTGCGTGTCCCTTTAATATGATTTCAACCGATGGATGTCGCGATCTTGTACTTGCGACGGGGTGGTGCGTCGTCGGCTTTACAGTATTCTGTGTGTGGGTAGCGTAACGTGTAGTTCTGTTTGTCGCATGCCAGTATATTTTAGTATACTGACGACTCCCAAGTACTGAGTATCTTTTAATTCTTTGTTTGTGCCTCGGATTTTGACAACGGTAGGTTTCTTCAGTTTTATACCTTGCCGTCAGGGCGAGCAGTTCGTTCTGCAATATTTTGTGCTCATAGGTTTCATCCTATCATACAAGGATCGTCACGTGCTATCCAGACTCGTTTTCTTTTGACAGATCTTTGGAGACGTACTAGTGATTATGCATGGTTCGGATCGAATGTCCATTGTCGTTCCTTCCAAGATTTTACCGAGGACTGACATGTTTTTAAGCGCACTTGTATATTGGAATTCGTGGCACATGAAATATTAGTTTTGTGAATACATCGCTTTAGTGTCTGCTTAGTTCGGTAGGTTATGTTGGCTACTAGTGCTTTTACTTACGTGGTTTTATTCTGTAACCGTATATGACCTGATGATATACGCCCAGGGTATGAAACCGGTCGTCACACAGTGAAACCACCACAATAAACAGATATTGCGGTTTTGGAGTTTCACTCAGTTTTAATATAATGTCTGATTTTAAACTTTCCGATTGTTCTTCAGAGTATGTACAAGTTTTTTAGCTGTGCTTGCCCGACCTATAAGGTTATTTGTTATTATACATGTGACATTAGCGCCTTACAGAGATTTACGTGCATAAAAACGTAACAGCTGCGAAAGGCAACAACAGGGCTTGGATTAACACGCTTGCTCTTGTTAATATGTATCACGATTAGACGCACCGTAGCAGTCTACGCTCACCATTATTAGGACAAAACAACTAATTGGTAAGCAGCGACAATTCGTGTGAAAGTTGAGTGTGGTTTTATCTTTAAATTGTGTAAAAGAAATTTTTCTCCCAATTACGGTCTGTCTTCTATGACTCCTCAGATTTGACACTCGCCAAAAAATGGTCCAAAAAGCACGCTTTCTCTTAAATATTACCGCGTATGCGGCCCCCTTTTCAAGTACAAAGCAATATTCATACACCAAATAGAAGTAGACATTTTAACGATTCCGGCAAGGTATAACACATCGATGTTCGTCATGCGATGTGACCGGAATATGAGCTCAAAATCAGAGGTCAATCGTTATGAAATTGATAATAGGATGCGGGCGCGGCGGCAGTAAAATATAATTGCCAACGGAGGTCTGTGCGGTGCGCATTATTGAAGATGTAAATGTGCACGCGAATACGTTTACAAGTAAACAAAGTTGTGGGCGTGTTCATAATCATACGAACCGAACACCTTTTGACCTTCGTAGACAAGCAACGTGTTATCCAAATAGAGGACGAACTTCCAACTTCGTATGAATTTACATTACTCTTACGGAACTCACGCCTCCAAGTTTTTACAGTTGGAAAAATACTATGAAAAAATGAGTAATTGTACATCCTGATCTCACGCCACGCTGTTGTATGCTGTAAAAGAACGAAATCAAATTTTTACGTATTTTAGCCCTGTGCCACAGAAGTGCAGCCTTTCAAAAAAGACTGATGCCACAGAACAAATGTTTCCTGGGTCACGAAGCATGGGCGCTGCTGCACGTATGCGATCGGACACCACCAAGACAGCACTGTGACGTCATGCGCCCGCATATGACGCCACAGCCTGCGCCTGACGTCACAATCCACATCCGATATCACTCAGCCGTCGGACTTGCAGGCGGCATTGCGCTGCTACGCAGACCGACAAGTGTCTGGAACAGCGTGCTCTGTCAGAATATTGTGATACATGCAAAGAGACAGGTCTGCGCCAAGGTCTTCACTGCTCGTAGTGCACTAATTGGAACCGTTCTTAACGAACAAGTATGACTACAGCGTGCATAATGACTTTTCTTTCTCGATGGAAGAAGGTTGAATGACTGCTCCCAATGAAGCAACAAACTGCATCTATTAGTGTCTATATTGTATTGTAATCATTCTCGGGGTCATTGTAAAACCTCTTTCTAAAGAAATATTTTTTATATAAAAACAGCCAATTTTCCTAGTTATGATACATGTGTAATAAAAGAAGGCGCTGCCTTCCAGTATTTTAAAGAAAAGCTAGGAGAACCCTGGCTATTCACATTTGTCTTTCTGCTTCCAGTTACCATAGTGTAAGCCCTAAATGATTCTCAATTTACGAACTTATTTTGAGTTACTAATGTGTTCATTCGTCATTTCTCCGCCAGATCGCATGCATAGCTGAATATTTCTTTTATTACGAGTTCTATTTTTCAGCATTTCTCGCAGGAAAGACGCAACAATTCGATGCAGCTCTGATCAAACGATGGCGTGATTTCATTACCAATTTGCCATGTTCATATTTACTTATTGTACGACCACAGCTTGCAGTCATTCAGAGAAGACGTCTGAGTTTTGCAGATCAGTCGCACAGCATAGAGCGGTTAACGAATGGCGACATGCAAGTTACATCTTCTAAATTTCCATCGGGCCACATACGTTGCGCCGCTTACAACACCCTCAGTTGCATTGTAGCGAGAAGGAAGTGCTCCTCTGGGCGGTATCACTAACCCGGTGTCTTGCTGCTTCGATAAGTCCCCTGTAGCACAGTAGTAGCGCTCAGTCGCCAGGTTCAAATGGCTCTGAGCACTATGGGACTTAACACTTAACATCTGTGGTCATCAGTCCCCTAGAACTTAGAGCTACTTAAACCTAACTAACCTAAGGACATCACACACATCCACGCCCGAGGCAGGATTCGAATCTGCGACCGTAGCAGTCGCGCGGTTCCGGACTGAGCGCTTAGAACCGCTAGACCACCACGGCCGGCTCCCCAGGTTCCATGTAGGTGGTGATCCTGCTGAAGTGGAGTGTTTAGGGATGCCAGTTGTCAATGGTCAACAACGTCTGAACTATACTTGTTTTAATAAAGAAATTGCCTTGTCACACACGTCACAGAATCAGCATTTGCAATATGACGGCTCTGGACTACGCCGTTATATATATATATATATATATATATATATATATATATATATATATATATATATTAACACCGTCTTCTGACTTTACATAATGACAGACACTGCCCACGACACGTATCGTTCTGATAACTAATAACTTCACTTTATATCTTGTTTAACATCTGAAATATTCACTCACGACCGTTCTTTTAGAGCCGCCCCGCTTACTCGACCGTTCGTCTTGCGTGGCTCCTCGCGACTAGCTCGCACTGTCTTTCCGAAAGACAAGAGAGACCCCCCCCTTTCTCCCTCGTTTCCTATATATATATATATATATATATATATATATATATATATATATATATATATATATCCAAATCTTCAGCCAATGGGCGTTCAGATCGCTGTTGCTATGCGGATCTGACGTCACGTTTGCGGACATTGTGACGGAAGTTTGTCGCGGAACACTGTCTCAGATTGTAAGATCCTACTCCCGAATAGTCGGATCTTGTCCCTACTAAGGTTGCACAACATTGCCTTAACTGTCAAATGTACATGTAGCCTTGTTGCTACTGAGCATTCCCGATCGCATAAATATGCCTAATACTTGGCTTAAACACGTGAAGGGAAGACACATACGCATTACACGCTCCCAACACCAATCTGAGACACTTACGAACTTCATTCTGGTAAAATATTGAAATATTCTTATTGGCAGAGGGGACTCCGTTTCACAGGATAACAGAAGGCAAATGTGGACCTCAGATGCCGCCTGTTAATGCATAATATTGATGGTTTTAGTCCGTTTTGGGCTTTGTGCTGGATGTTTTGAGGAATGTATTCCACATTAGTTTTCTGTGGATTGTTAGTCCTAAATATTTTACTGTATTATTCAGAGCCATAGGTTGGTTGTGGATGTAGAGGTGAATCTCTCAAGAATGGAAGCGCTGTGGTACGACCAAAGATGTAGTTTGGTTTCCGTGTGGATTTACTTCAAGCTTGCATGTAGTACACCACCATATTCAAGTGGCGTCGGAGGGAGGCATGGGTGAGTTGGAGAATGAGGTGAGTAGCTAGCCGGGTGGTGATACCGGTGCAAAGCAGCGAATAACTGAGGTTAGTGGTGGTTTAGGAATGTCTGCAGTGTTCTGTGGAACAGTCCTGGCTCATCCCTCTTTAAGAGCCACAAACCGCAACTGAGGACTGGTATCATCGTGCGTGTTGCAAGTGTCACACCTCGTGGTGTGGGTTGAGTTGTCCTGTGAGGACCACCCAAGGCTCCCAAGGCAGGTCAGCGACCTGGAGGTCCGTACTGGTCTGAGACTGGGTCACTGTTAGGCCACGATAGAAGGAGTACTGGAAAAAAAGCATGCGACCCGAAAAATAGGTTCTACGAAAATAAAATACAAACACGTCCAAAGAGGCGTTGAAGGCCCAATGGTACCGACTGACTGCCGTATCATCCTCAGCCCATAGGCTTCACTGGATGCGACACAGAGGGCATGCGGTCAGCACACCGCTCTCCACTCTCTGTTTTCGTGACTACAGTCGCTACTTCTCAATCGCTTAGTTCCACAATAGGCCTCACAAGGGCTATCAACATGCTATGTCATTGGGTGGTGTCTCTTCTTTCGGACACGCCCAAAGAACAGACACCACACAAAATTCGCAGCTATGACACTTTATATGTAAATTGAAGGCGAAGAGTGGAAGAAAGGAAAGGAAAGAGAGATGACCACTGTCGTAAGCTGCATCGGGACATTACGTGGAATCAGTGGCGACGAGTGAAAATGTGTACAGAACCGGGATTCAGACATGTCCGAAGCAACAGACACCACGCACTCGTGTAACTGGTACGCCTAGCTCGTCAATGGATCCACCTTATTCACTGAGGACGCATAAATACGTCCGACCTTCTGTGAGACTCTCAGAGAAACGAACATGCACGAAATGAACAGCGACTGCGGACAGGTGGCGCTCCATGGGAGTGTGGATCGAGGGTGAGGCGTGCCGAGGTACTCTGCCCATTTGAGATGACGCTCTGTCCCAGATGGCGCAGTGGTTACCGCACCTGCCCAGTAGGAAGGAGATCCTGGTCCCGCACACATTTTAACTTGCAGCCACTGATTCCGTGTAAAGTCACGAATCATCTGACAGCAGTGTTCCCCTCCCTTTCCTCTCCTTTCCTCCCCTCTGTTTGCCAAAAGCACTCGGCAGAAACAGACGGTCACCCGTTGAACACTTTTCAAATGAGGCAAACAAAATGTTTCGTTTAGTTCACACAAGAGTAGATTCGTATTTCATTTGACGTTCACAGGAGGCAATGTTCGGCTTAAATAGTTCAAATGGCTCTGAGCACTATAGGACTTAACATCTGAGATCATCAGTCCCCTAGAACTTAGAACTACTTAAATCTAACTAACCTAAGGACATCCGCCCCCGGTAGCTGAGTGAATTGCGTCTTTGGACTTTAGTCAAGCTTTTGATAGGATTAACCATTCGTTCCTGACGGCCGTTCTCCACCATATGGGTTTCCCAGTCGCCGTTATCACGGTAGTGATGCGCCTTCTGCGGGGTGCCTCATCCAGGATTATGTACAATGGCAGACTCACTCCACAGATAAAAATAGGTCGATCCGTACGTCAAGGTTGCCCTCTATCAGCGATTTTGTACGCCTTTTCCTTGGAATCCTTGCTATATGGACTAAGACAATGTTTGGTAGGGTTGTCCATAGATCGCTACCGATTCTGTTGCACGGCCTATGCTGACGATGTAGTCATCTGTTTACGTAATGCCGACGAGGTTCGAGCTGTTTTGACGTGGGTAGCGACTTATGGTGAGGCATCGGGTAGCTCTTTAAATGTACGTAAATCACAAGTTATGTTCATTGGCACGGGACTTCCCGTGGAGTGCGTTACACCTCTCACCACCGTTGATACCATTCGCTGTTTGGGAATAGATTTTTCATCTGATCTCCGGCGTTCAGCCACCATCAACTGCCGACGCCTCCTTTTAATGATCGGAGCAGGTCTTATGGATCATCGCCTTCGATCCCTAGATATTCTCCAAGGAGCTCGATATGTAAATATATATATCGCATCACGAGTTCCCCATGTAGCACAAGTTGTACCTTTTCCGCTTACTGTGGCACGTCGCATGTTGGCAGCGATGGCATCTTTCGTCAGCTCTGGGCTGTTGTTCAAAGTTAACTATGCAACCCTTACACTTCCCCGTGATCGAGGTGGGAAAGGTCTGTTTCACGTGCCGGATAGAGATCGCGCCCTATTTGTCAGCTCCCAGATGGCGGTATGGACACGTTGCCCAACGAGCCTCACTGGTCTCCTCCTGTCGGCATACTCGCCGGTCTCACTGTCAGCCCCAGTGATCATCTCGGATGTTCCGGCCCAGTTCCATTATATACGGTACTTCTTTCTTGAACTCAGTTATCTACGCCTCACCTTACCAAGACAACTTTTACTCAAGACAAAGGCAGTATACAGTGTCCTCCAATTAGGTCGTCCACCTAACCGGATTGAACAAAAGTTCCTCCAGGTTGACTGGCGTCATGTATGGCGCGCTGTGTTCGCCTGTTACCTTGACACGAATGTTCAATCTGTCTGGTACCTAACTGTCAATTGTAAGGAAATCAACCAATTTCGCCTTCATCGTATCCACCTCGCCCAATCACCTCTATGTTCCACGTGTGGAGTGCCAGACAATGATGAACATCGGTTTGTTTGCGGACCGGCGGCGGAGGTTTGGCACTTGGTTCGTCGTATTGTGGCTTTTCTAACGCGGGACATTCCGGATCGGATTACTCCCCTTTCATTATTATTTCTGGAACGTGACTATTTTCCTCGGACAAAGACCAGTGCTGTGAATTGCATTCGCGGACATGCCATTCACTACCTATTTGGACAAACTCTGTACTCGATTTTTGGACATACCTCAATGACCGTCATTATGTCGTTGTCCGTCACTCAAAATACAGACAATTTTTCTCAAACTTCCTCGGGAGTGCTTTCCACGACCCGTCTCGCAGCTGGAATGTGTTAAGCCAAGAGAGAAGAAGGTTTCCTGTTTGAACCAATAAACATTTCTGAACAATGTAACGGAACACACTAGTTTCGAGAAGACGTGATTCAACATATTACCAGCGGGGCGCAGAAGGCCTATGATCAATTACACAACAAAAAGAAAAAAAAGAAAAAGAAAGGAAAAGAAAAAAAAAAGACAAAAATTATAAATGAAAACAATAAAAATACAAATAAAATTCAGAAAAAGGAAGATTTTGTTTTGTTTGTAAGGATAGCCCTAGCCTTGATTTCCCATATTTCCCCTGGTATATAGGTACCTCTCTGGAGTCGGTTTAGTCAGGAGCCAACGCCTGAAGTGGACCAGATTTTTTTGTTATAGAATGAAAAGTGGCGGTGACACTTAGGGTTTTTTTTGTAGTTCCAAAAAAAAAACCGCTCAGTTGGGAGAGCGTTAGAGTAAAAAAAAAAAAATGGTCAGCGTGACGGAATGTCAATCCTAAGGGCCCGGGTTCGATTCCCGGCTGGGTCGGAGATTTTCTCCGCTCAGGGACTGGGTGTTGTGTTGACCTAATCATCATCATTTCATCCCCATCGACGCGCAAGTCGCCGAAGTGGCGTCAAATCAAAAGACTTGCACCAGGCGAACGGTCTACCCGACGGGAGACCCTAGTCACTCGACATTATTATTATTATTATTATTATTATTATTATTACGTAAGGCCATCAGCCGGCGGGTCTAAGCGCTTCAGTCTGGAACCGCGCGACCACAACGGTCGCAATTTCGAATCTTGGTGGTCAGCCTGGATGTGTGTGATGTCCTTAGTTTAGTTAGGTTTAAGAAGTTCTAAGTTCTAGGGGACGGATGACCTCAGATTGTAAGTCCCATAGAGCTCAGAGCCATTTTGAACCTAAGGACATCACACCCATCCATGCCCGAGGCAGGATTCGAACTTGCGACCGTAGCGGTCGCGCGGTTCCAGATTGAAGTGCCTAGAACCGCTCGGCCACAACAGCCGGCTAATGTTCGGCTACAGCTGATTTAGTTGACTACTTGAGTCATCAAGCCTCGCAAAAGACGGGACGGAGACTTTAGTTGAAGAAAATTGTGATGTCTGGCAGTCAGTTTACTTATTTCACTTTATTTTATTTACGAGATTCTGTGGTGCCACGTGTACCAAAGCTACTTGGTCACACAACGAGTCAGCCATAGTTTACACAGTCTTGATTAGAATGTTAATAAACAAAGTGTTTTAACCGTGACCGGAACGGTCGGGGGGTGGCCTTGAACGAAAGCGCGGCAGGACCGAACGGGAGCAGCCCACGAACAAACGAGACGGACGAACATGAAAGGATGGACACACACAACGACAGAACACCGAGAAAGATACCAAGAACACCAACACGCAAGAAGCAACGGGGTCACGAGCGAAAACCTTATGAAATCAACAACGTCCACTCCGACACAGAAGTAAGCAAAGTAAACACGATGTCTGTAAGCGAGATATCGAGAGACTCACGCGAATATCAGACTGCCTCACTGAGTGACAGGCAGGGGCTTAAATACATGATAGGGTACGTCGCTATTGGCTGCTGGGACCACGTGCTCCACAGTGATGCCCTCACGTTATACGCGGGCCAGGAGCACTCACAGCCACGGCTTACGGCGCTACGGCTGCAGAGACCTCTAGTGGTAATCGAGGTCCATGCTGTCGGACGCGAATTCGAAACGCACGGCACTCGGTACCAGACGAAGGATTCAAGTATTACACTACTGACCATTAAAACTGCTACACCGCGAAGATGGCGTGCTACAGACGCGAAATTTAACCGACAGGAAGAAGATGCTGTAATATGCAAATGATTATCTTTTCAGAGCATTCACACAAGGTTGGCGCCTGTGGCGACACCTATAACGTGCTGAAATGAGTTAAGAGTCCAACCGATTCCTCATACACAAACAGCAGTTGACCAGCGTTGCCTGGTGAAACGTTGTTGTGATACCTCGTGTAAGGAGGAGAAATGCGTACCATCACGTTTCCGACTTTGATAAAGGTCATTGTAGCCTATCGCGATTGCGGTTTATCGTATCGCGACATTGCTGCTCGCGTTGGTCGAGATCCAATGACTGTTAGCAGAATATGGAATCGGTGGGTTCAGGAGGGTAATACGGAACGCCGTGCTGGATCCCAACGGCCTCCTATCACTAGCAGTCGAGATGACAGGCATCTTATCCGCACGGCTATAACGGATCGTGCAGCCACGTCTCGATCCCTGAGTCAACAGTTTGCAAGACAACAAACATCTGCACGAACAGTTCGACGACATTTGCAGGAGCATGGACTTTCAGCTCGGAGACCACGGCTGCGGTTACCCTTGACGCTGCATCACAGACAGGAGCGCCTACGATCGTGTACTCAACGACGAACCTGGGTGCACGAATGGCAAAACGTCATTTTTGGATGAATCCAGGTTCTGTTTACAGCATCATGATGGGCGCATTCGTGTTTGTCGACATCGCGGTGAACGCACATTGGAAGAGTGTATTCGTCATCGCCATACTGGCGTATTACCCGGTATGGGTGTGATGGTATGGGGTGCCATTGGTTACACGTCTCGGTCAACTCTTGTTCGCATTGACGGCACTTCGAACAGCGGACGTTACATTTCAGAAGTGTTACAAACAGTGGCTCTACCCTTCATTCGATCCCTGCGAAACCCTACATATCAGCAGGATAATGCACGACCACATGTTGCAGGTCCTGTACGGGCCTTTCTGGATACAGAAAATGTTCGACTGCTGCCCTGGCCAGCACGTTCTCCAGATGTCTCACCAATTGAAAGCATCTGGTCAATGGTGGCCGAGCAACTGGCTCGTCACAATACGCCAGTCACTACTCTTGATGAACTGTGGTATCGTGTTGAAGCTGCATGGGCAGCTGTACCTGTACACGCCATCCAAGCTCTGTTTGACTCAATGCCCAGGCGTATCAAGGCCGTTATTACGGCCGGGGGTGGTAGTTCTGGGTACTGATTTCTCAGGATCCATGCACCCAAATTGCGTGAAAATGTAATCACATGTCAGTTCTAGTACAATATATTTGTCCAATGAATACCCGTTTATGATCTGCATTTCTTCTTGCTGTAGCAATTTTAATGGCCAGTAGTGTAATAAGCCATGAGGAAATGAAGAGTGTACCAACAAGAAACACTAGAAACAGTTATCGACTACTGCAAGGAATTCCTGCATGGAATAGAAGTAGTGTGCCAGAAGGAAACATTTCAACGTGGATTTCAATGCATATGGCTGGCCAAATGTTCACCGCAACAACGTTGCAGTTGCTTCTCAATGACTCGATCTGAAATGAAGAAATGTTGAGACAGAACAAATTATTCCACCTCATTGTCTTATCGCGAGGACGTAATAAGTTACCTGTTTCAGTGACATAAATAGTCGTTCTCTTTTATTTCATATTATTCAGTGAACCTCTGGTGAAGGAAAGGACATCACTGTCTATATTAGACAAGTAAACCACATTCTATCCTTCTCCCTCTACGTTGCTACATGTTATTAAATGTTGAGTTGCAGTGTGGGGGAGATCGTCTGCTAGATATCAAACGAGGGTTAGCTGTTGAGTTTCTGGTGTTAAACTAAACGCTGGTGTGACTTCAGTCAAAGATGCACCTGTTTCCGTCTAGGCTTCAGGAGATGGTGGTCGTCCCCCTCTCTCCATTCAGGAAAAGAAAGGATGCCGTCGGGGTTGGTCGCTATCTTTTGTTTCCTTCTTTTTGGGACAGCAGAGCGTGGCCACGGAGCCAATAATGGTCCCCGCCATAAGAAGTTTCGTAGACAATAAGGATGGGGATATAAATACACTCCTGGAAATGGAGAAAAGAACACATTGACACCGGTGTGTCAGACCCACCATACTTGCTCCGGACACTGCGAGAGGGCTGTACAAGCAATGATCACACGCACGGCACAGCGGACACACCAGGAACCGCGGTGTTGGCCGTCGAATGGCGCTAGCTGCGCAGCATTTGTGCACCGCCGCCGTCAGTGTCAGCCAGTTTGCCGTGGCATACGGAGCTCCATCGCAGTCTTTAACACTGGTAGCATGCCGCGACAGCGTGGACGTGAACCGTATGTGCAGTTGACGGACTTTGAGCGAGGGCGTATAGTGGGCATGCGGGAGGCCGGGTGGACGTACCGCCGAATTGCTCAACACGTGGGGCGTGAGGTCTCCACAGTACATCGATGTTGTCGCCAGTGGTCGGCGGAAGGTGCACGTGCCCGTCGACCTGGGACCGGACCGCAGCGACGCACGCATGCACGCCAAGACCGTAGGATCCTACGCAGTGCCGTAGGGGACCGCACCGCCACTTCCCAGCAAATTAGGGACACTGTTGCTCCTGGGGTTTCGGCGAGGACCATTCGCAACCGTCTCCATGAAGCTGGGCTACGGTCCCGCACACCGTTAGGCCGTCTTCCGCTCACGCCCCAACATCGTGCAGCCGCCTCCAGTGGTGTTGCGACGGGCGTGAATGGAGGGACGAATGGAGACGTGTCGTCTTCAGCGATGAGAGTCGCTTCTGCCTTGGTGCCAATGATGGTCGTATGCGTGTTTGGCGCCGTGCAGGTGAGCGCCACAATCAGGACTGCATACGACCGAGGCACACAGGGCCAACACCCGGCATCATGGTGTGGGGAGCGATCTCCTACACTGGCCGTACACCACTGGTGATCGTCGAGGGGACACTGAATAGTGCACGGTACATCCAAACCGTCATCGAACCCATCGTTCTACCATTCCTAGACCGGCAAGGGAACTTGCTGTTCCAACAGGACAATGCACGTCCGCATGTATCCCGTGCCACCCAACGTGCTCTAGAAGGTGTAAGTCAACTACCCTGGCCAGCAAGATCTCCGGATCTGTCCCCCATTGAGCATGTTTGGGACTGGATGAAGCGTCGTCTCACGCGGTCTGCACGTCCAGCACGAACGCTGGTCCAACTGAGGCGCCAGGTGGAAATGCCATGGCAAGCCGTTCCACAGGACTACATCCAGCATCTCTACGATCGTCTCCATGGGAGAATAGCAGCCTGCATTGCTGCGAAAGGTGGATATACACTGTACTAGTGCCGACATTGTGCATGCTCTGTTGCCTGTGTCTATGTGCCTGTGGTTCTGTCAGTGTGATCATGTGATGTATCTGACCCCAGGAATGTGTCAATAAAGTTTCCCCTTCCTGGGACAATGAATTCACGGTGGTCTTATTTCAATTTCCAGGAGTGTATATAATTTTGCATCTAACCTTGCAGGCGATCGGCAGTTACGAAGTATTTTTCAGTTTGAAACTCTGCAATTACGATGTCAATTACGATATTCGGTCGAAGGTGCGAACACAGTGCTTCCCCTATGCGTTAGAAAGAAGTTAATATTTAGGTACCTCAAACACAACTGATCTTAAATGAGCTCTAAGTTTAATTTAATTTCTTCCTACGATAAAATGGGCAGTTCTGACAAATATTTGAGATTTATATTAGTAATTTACAGGCAACCCCAAGGTCCAGGTGTGGCGTCTTTGAATAGTAACCAAAACGCCCTCACTCCTGGGTTCAAAACCCGCCGCCGCTGCTTAAATTTTGATTAATAATCACCATTCGCGCTCGAAGTCTTCCGGCATAAGAAGTCAACCTCATTCTGCCAACGGCCTTGCGAAAGAGGGCGGGGGCACACTCTTGTACCAAGGGTGCAAACTGTCCCTAAAGGAGGAAGAATCAGCAATGATCAACGGCATATGATGCAGAAGACAATGAAAACCACTGTATTAAAGACAGGTAACGGGTATCCATAGGACATGTCGCCTGTAATTGAAAAAGCGTGATGATGATCTCTCCATTGGAAAAAGATTCCGGAATAGTCCCCCATTCAGATCTCCGGGAGAGGGTAGCCAAGGGAGAGGTGACTATTAGAAAAAGACTGAATAATCAACGGAAGGATAACGTTCTACGAGTGGGCGTGGAATGTCACACGCTTGAATGTGGTAAGGAAGCTAGAAAATCTGAAGAGGGAAATGCAAAGGCTCAGTGTAGACACTGTAGGGGTCAGTGAAGTGAAATAGAAAGAAGATAAGGATTTCTGGTCAGTATGGAGTAAAGCAGCGGAAAATGCTATAATGGGAGTATGATCCACTATGAATAGGAAGGTATGGCAGACAGTGTATTGCAGTGAACAGGTCAGTGACATTGTTGTTCTTATCAGAATCGACAGCAAACCAACTCCGACAACGATAGTTCAGGTACACATGCCGACGTCGCAAGCTTAAGATGAAGAGAGAAAGTGTATGGGGATCTTGGAAGGGTAATACAGTACGTTAAGGGAGGGAGGACTGGAACGCAGTTGTAGGGGATGGAGTAGAAGAAAACGTTACCTTAGAATATGGGCTTAGGACAAGGAATGAGAGCGGGGAAAGACTAATTGAGTTATGTAATAAACTTCAGCTAGTAATAGCGAATACTCTATTCAAGAACAATAAGAGGAGGAGGTGTACTTGGAAAAGACAGGATGATGCAGGAAGGTATCAGCTAGAGTACGTCATGCTCAGAGATTCCGAAATAAGATACTGGATTGTAAGGCGTACCTCATATCACAATGCAGTAGTGATGAAGAGTAGTGTGAAATTCAAGAGTTTAGTCAAAAAGAATCAATACGCAAAGAAGTGGGATACGGAAGTACTAAGGAATAACAAGGTATGCTTGAAGTTCTTATAAGGCTATGGATACAGCAATAAGGAATATCTCAGTAGCCAGTACAGTTGAAGAGGACTGGGCATCTCTAAAAAGGACAGACACAGAAGCTGGAAAGAAAATCATAGGTACAAAGAAGAAACCATGGCTAACACAAGAAATAGTTCAGTTGATCGATGAAAGAAAGAAGTACAAAAATGTTCAGGGCAATTCAGGAATACAGAAATAAAAATCGTGAAGGAACGAAATAAGTAGGAAGTGCAGGAAAGCTAATACACGAAATGGCTGTATGAAAAATGTGAAGAAATAGAAATGGTTGTCGGAGAGACTGACTGAGCATGTAGGAAAATCGAAAAAACCTTCGGTGACATTAGAAGCAAGGGTGTTAACACAAAGAGTGCAACGGAAATTCCACTGTTAAATGCAAAGGAGAGGACCGCAGGTGGAAAGTACATTGAAGACCTCTATTACGAGGCAGATTTGTGTTGTGTGATAGAAGAAGAAACAGGAGTCGATTTAGAAGGGATAGGATCCAGTATTAGAATCAAAATATACAAGAGCTTTGGAAGACTTAAGATCAAATAAGGCAGAAGGGGTAAATAATATTCCATCATAATTTCTAAAGTAATTGGGGGAAGTGGCAACAACAAAACGACTATCCACGTTGGTGTGTAGAATGTATGTGTTGTGTACATAGTTCCGCGTAGTCAGCGCGTACACAACTTTCCCACTAGAGCGCGCCCCGCTAAGCACAACAGCGCAGGCGCAGCGCTCGTCCATCTCCGCACTACGAGATGGCGCTGCCATAGAGATGGACCAAATTCTGTTTCCGCCGATCCGCGTATTAATATGTAACGCAGCCAATGAGATTGCTGCTAACGTAAAACCTTTTCTCCTCACGGATCACACTCGCGCAGTGATACATGAATGCGTGAGGTATTATAACGAGTGTACAGACCTCCGATTAGTCAGTCTGCATCAGTCTGCATTAGTCTGCATTAGTCTATAGTCAAGTTTCAATCTGCGCCTAATAAGATTATCATATTCCTGTACATAGCCTTGAAGAGAAATGTATAGACACTTTTGTCAAGTATCAGAGATATATGTGAGAATAAGATTAAAGTACCAATACCAAAGGAACTTCAGATTGACAATTGTAAATAGCATCCAGAACCAAGTTAAGTAATTTTTATGCTTGTTATTATTTTAATAAATGTGTGTGAAAATTAATCAAGTTCTGTTTAAAGTTGGTCACCGTCAATCTGCTACTCTAAGAGTGCAAGTGACATTTCTATCGTCTGACCTAACGGCAGAAGATAAACACGCCACGATAAGACCACGAGACTTATTGCTGACACTCTCCTACTTCGTTAGAGCGACAAGCCAAATAATCTGATGGTGTGTGTACCGAAGGTCTTACAGTACGCACACCACAGTATGAGTCTGGCGACATACCATCTGACTTTCGAAAAATATCATCTTCAAAATCCGAAGACTGCAAGAGCTGATAAATGAGAGAATAATCGCACAATCAACGTAATAGCTCATGAATCCAAGTTGCTTACAAGGATAATATACAGAAGAAATAAGAAAATTGAGGATGTGCTAAATGACAATCGGTTTGGCTTCAGAAAAGGTAATGGCTTCCGAGAGGCAATTCTGACGTTGCAGTTGAGAATGGAAGAAAATAAAGACACGTTCATTTGATTTGTCGACCTGGAAAATGTGTTCGACAATATAAAATGGTGCAATATGTTCGAAATTTTAAGAATAATAGGGGTAAGGTATAGGGAGAGACGTGTAATAGAAATATGTACAAGCGGCAAGAGGGAATGATAGGAGTGGAAGACCAAGAACGAAGCGTTCGGATTAAGAAGGGTGCATGACAGGGCTGCAGTTTTTCGCCCCTACTGTTCAATCTGCACATCGAAGAAGCAATGATGGAAACAAAAGAAAGCTTCAGGAGGGGAATTAAAATTCACGGTGAAAGGATATCAATGATACGATTCACTGATGACGCTGCTATACTGAGTGAAAGTGAAGAAGTATTACCCGATATGCTGAATGGAATAAACAATCTAATGAGTAAAGAATATGTATTTGAGAGTAAATCGAGAAAGACGAAAATAGTGAGAAGTAGCAGAAATGAGAACAGCGAGAAACTTCACGATTGATGGTCATAAAGTTGATCAAATTAAGAAATTCTGCTACCCAGGCAGCAAAATAACCGATGACGGACGGACCAAGAAAGACATCAAAAGGAGACTAGCACTACTAAGAAGGGCTTTCCTGACCAAGAGACGTCTACTAGTATCAAACATAGGCCTTCATTTGAGGAAGAAATTTCTGAGAATGTGCATCTGGAGCACAGCAGAGTACGTTAGTGAAACATCGACTGTGGAAAAACCGGAACTTAAGGGAATCGAAGCATTTGATAGGTGGTGCTACAGACGAGTGTTGAAAATTAAGGTAAGGAATGAGGAGGTTCTGTGCAGAATTGTTGAGGAAAGAAATATGTGGAAAACACTGACAAGGTGAAGGGACAGGATGATAGGACATCTGTTAAGACATCAAGGAATGACTTCCATGGTACTGGAGGGAGCCGTAGAGGGTAAAAACTATAGAGGAAGACAGAGATTGGAGTAGATCCTGCAAATAATTGAGGACATAGGTTGCAAGTGCTACTCTGTGATGAAGAGGTTGGCACAGGAGAGGAATTCGTGGTGGGCCGCATGAATCGAGTCGGAAGACTGATGACAAAAAAAAAAGAAAAAAGTAAATTGGGCCCCACCCTTTGTTTCAAGTAGCCATGTCGTCATAGAACTTGAATAACTTATATGATTCACAGAACTCGTGTGCAGCTAATTAGGAGAAACGTGTAATCTGTGTGACACATTTAAGAAATATCAGCGTATGAAGTAATTAGCTATTTATTGGATTTTTCTACAACTGGCCATTGTCTCCTATCTGTCCACGTGGGCACCCCCATCCGAGAATTGGCCGTCAGTATCATAATTTTAGTAAGAATAGGTAAATCGTGTGAAACGTTGCATTTAGTTTAGCCCAAGAATGATAACTGAGGGTGAATAGAGCATGGAACATGTGGATCGTTCTTGAGCTGAGGCGGTTGCGATTGACGATTTGTAAGAGACCAAGAGCGTGTTATTAAAACGATTAGCAATGTTGATTAAAATGACAGCGATCCACCAACTGGCGATGGCCGCGTTAAACTGCGAGATATTACACTCTCTTGTTGAAATTAAGATTAGAAATTAACTTGATTAGCCGAGCGGTCTAAGGCGCTGCAGTCATGGACTGTGCGGCTGGTCCCGGCGGAGGTTCGAGTCCTCCCTCGGGCATGGATGTTTGTGAAGTCCTTAGGTTAGTTAGGTTTAAATAGTTCTAAGTTCTACTGGACTTATGGCCGCAGCAGTTAAGTCCCATAGTGCTCAGAGCCATTTGAACCATTTTTAGAAATTAACGTGTGTGCATGTGAAGCATTTAGTCGGCTGTATTACTGTATAATCTGTCTGTGTTATTCTTAATATTCATGTCTGTTAACCCCTTTTCCCGTTCGAATTACTTCGTGTTTACGCGAACGCAATTTTTATTCCCTACAACAACAAATTTCATTCTGAATAGCGTGACATGGGCATTGTCGTGGGTTAACGGGGGATGAGATATTCGTGCTTGAATTACCCATCGAACTCCAGTTTTGATAGAGACCTGATTGTCTCCCAGTATAGCAGTCTAGATCCCACGTGCACATCGTATTTAAGAGACCATAGGTTAGGAAGCACGCGCCACTGGCGCAAGTATATTGTTGATGCTTCCATTTCCTTACTTTCATGTGTACGAAGTTGTAGGAAATAATTTTGTCACAAGAGAAAAACTTCCCGCATTACGCGAATTGATCTGGACCACAATCCCCAACGTATTTATAGTCCTGTGTTGATTGTAAACGTAATTATAAGCATAAACCAGGTAGAACAAATATTTGATGAGATAGAAAACAGTACGGAGCGCGTCAGAATATGTGGTTTAAAAGGCTCGCTTCATCGATCACTGGATCCCTCCCATGCTTTACCCTTTATGATGATATGAATCTTTCTTGTTAAATAGCTCTTTTGGGCTGTCCCCTTGTTTAACTTATCTCGATACTGAATCGAGGTAGGTATCAAGAGAAGAGAAGGGATCCTAAATGTTGGCCTGGCATGCATGAAAGTTAGGTTGCGCAAACCAAGCGTGCCTGAATTAACAAAAAATCAAATTAACAAAATGAGAACGAGGCGTCTGACCGCCATTTTCTGGCCTATGAATTTTCCCGGCTGGGGGAGGGGGACCAGAGTTGACCCACAATATGTTAGAGTAAGTGAAGTAAACAAGCCTTTGTCTTTCACTGTCACAGACAAGACAGTTCTATATTGAAGTAAATTCCAAGTACCTATCTAACAAATAAATGAATATAACAAATATGATGTCAATGACTACTCTGCAGTCCAGAATTAAGTGCCTGGCAGACTGTTCGTCGGACCGCTTTCAAGCTGTTTTATCTACCATTCCATCCTCGAACAGCATGCGGGAAAAACGAACACATAAATCTTTCCTTGCGACCTCTGCTTTCTCTTATTTTATAATGATGATCATTTCTCCCTGTGTATGGGACACCAGAAAATATTTTCTTATTTGGAGGAGAAAGTTGCTGATTGAAATTTCTTGAGAAGGTCTTGCAGCAAGGAAAAGCGCCTTTGTTTTTTAATGATTGCCACCACATTTCGCGGCTAAGTGTTCTGCCAAGAAATCGCGTTCTACACGTGATCGTCCCAGTTCAGGTTATTCGGAATTATAATCCTTAAGTATATAGCCTTTAGATTTGTGCGATTTATTGTCTAACCAGAATTTAGCGCAGTCCTTTATTATTCACGTGGATGACTTCACACCTGTCGTTATGTAGAGTCTACTGCATGTTTTGGCAATGTACAGATATCTTCTCTAAATCATTTTTCAGTTTTACGTGACTCGTTGAGATAGAGTCGTGAAGCTGTCACGTCAAACCTATCATAGGCAAGTTGTTGGAATATCGTGGAAACAGAAAATTATTACTCGCTTTCAAACCCAAAACATTACAAACCATGAACTTCACCAAGAAAGCGTGAAGCATCATTTAATGGAAATTAAACTGAGATGAGCAGGACATGTAGCAAGGTCGATGGATGGTGACAGACGAAGCAAGTTCTTTTTTTTTTATCCGAAGGGATAAAATCTGAATCTAATGAAACGTGGGTGGACGATTGGAGAAAATATGAGAATGTGTTCAGCAATACTCTCAGATTCACTTCAGATGTGCGCTATATTAATTCGAAGTGCATTCTCTCAAAGAGGGTAATAGTTTTTAACAAAACTGACTGCTCTTGCAGCAAGACAAAGAATTTGTAGAACCATCAGTACACATGCAAGTTGGCGACGGGACAGCTGGAGTTAGCAGGAGGCAGAAAGACTGAATAACACAGAGTGTCGTTACGCAAGCGCGTGTACAGGAACGCTCTGCGTAATCCGAGTCGTATTTCTCCCATTCACAGCCGCCTCCGCGTCATCTACGCCGGGGGCAATGTTATGTCATAAACACACGCACGAGTCGGCACCGGTCGCATGGCACGGAACATTCCAGAGAACTCTTCTTGCGAACAACAAAAGTCACATGTGAGCCAGAATATAGCTCCCGAGAATCTTTTGTACCTTGACGTTTTTACCTTGAGCGAGTCTGGAATTCCTATACATGTCCGACATAATCTCCTTTAGCATTATGACAACATTGGTCGCAATTGATCTCGCATTTATGAAAGTTGTGGCACTTTAATGCCCCATACCAATATGTTCCAAAACGCTGCACGTGAAAATGTTATTATTATTATGTTCCTCTAATATCCATGTTTCCTTTCACACGCACTTCCTCTTCAAATCACGATTGATCACACATGGAAACTATTTGCTGAACAATGGGACAAATTCGTTTATCTCATCTACAGATTTTTAGTCTGACCCCTCAGTCTGCTGTGCATCGTCAAGTTGACGCCTTCTTCGAAATTTCGTTGTGTTACATCTCCGAATTCTGTAGCACTGTTTGAACGTATGCAACCATCTACTGCTTCCCTTGAAATCACTGTAACCTATGTCGCACGCAGTTTGATGAGCATGAGGTAGTAAATGGTTCAAATGGCTCTGAGCACTATGGGACTTAACATCTATGGTCATCAGTCACCTAGAACTTAGAACTACTTAAACCTAACTAACCTAAGGACATCACACAACACCCAGTCATCACGAGGCAGGGAAAATCCCTGACCCCCATGAGGTCGTAGGCCACTGTCATGTACACCTTTTAAATTGCATTGAGCAACCAAAACGTGCAAACTCCAATTTTAGTAAAAAGTGCGCCTCGTCCTCCCTTGAATGCCCGTAGTTTCTCTTATGCACTACATGGCCATACTGCTGCGGATTTATTCGAAACCTGTTCATAACTCTTTTTTTACTATGTGTGGTGTCACCGCCAGACACCACACTTGCTAGGTGGTAGCTTAAATCGGCCGCGGTCCATTTAGTACATGTCGGACCCGCGTGTCGCCACTGTGTGATCGCAGACCGAGCGCCACCACAAGGCAGGTCTCGAGATACGGACGAGCACTCGCCCCAGTTGTACGGACTACTTTGCTAGCTACAAAACGGACGAAGCCTTCCTCTCATTTGCCGAGAGACAGTTAGAATAGCCTTCTGCTAAGTCCATGGCTACGACCTAGCAAGGCGCCAATTGTAACAGTGCATGTATCTTACGAGTCTCATTTGTATAGTCAAGAGAGATGTATCACAAGGAGTGATTAAAAGTTAAGTATATTCCAAAGCTACGTATTTTCTTTATAGCAGTCATAACGTATCCTGTTCCAGACTTGACGCCAGTCGGCGTGTGTGTACGCGTGCCTTTCGGCTCCCTTCCCAGTGTGGCGTAACTAGCTTGTTACGCCACAACAGATTGGCGACGAGGATGGGATGTTCTTTCTGATTGCTTACATTTACTTGTGTCATGGCTTCGCCAGATGTACTGTCCGAATTTTATCGCTTGCAGAATCAGCAGACGCAGACGTTATTGGATGCCCTTGGACAGCTCGTGCAGGGTCAACGTGCCATTCAAACCGATGTGGCAGCCGCCGCTTCACCGCTACCGCAGCCACAACTCGCAGTTGCACCGCCTTTTAGGCACTACGATCCAGCGCAAGAGTCTTGGACTGAATGGTCCCGACAGTTTGGATTTCATCTAGCCGCCTACAGAATTCAAGGTAATGAGCGGCAGCCGTTTTTGCTTTCTTGTGTCGGTGTTTCCACCTACTGTGTGATAGTGAAATTGTTTCCCCGACGCGACGTAGCAACTCTGTCCTACGAGGAAATTTTGTCGGCTTTAGATGCCTATTTCAAAGAAACAGTTAATGTAGTTGCAAAAAGGTATACTTTCTTTCGTACAAAACGTACGGCCGGTCAAACTAATAGGGAGTGGGTAGCAACATTGCAAGGACCTACTAGGGACTGTGCCTTTGACTGTGACTGTGGCCTTTCTTATTCAGATACAATGGTGCGTGATGCAATTGCACAGAACGTTTCTGATGTTCGCATACGGGAGCAAATTTTGAAACTAGTTAATCCCTCCCTTCAACAAGTGATAGACATATTGGATAGACAAGACACACTTGACTGTGCTCAGGAATCTTTTGAAACTTCGCCAGCAGTGTGTCACATTAACCGGCCCGCTGGACGCGCTGCGCGGCCCGGTACCCTGCCCTCGCGCATTTCGACGCAGCTGCCGTCGCGCGCTAAACCAGGTGTGCCGCGCCAGCACACAAATGCAGTGAAATCATGCCCGCGGTGTGCTACTCGACATTCGCGTGAACATTGCCCGTCACGCCAAGCTATTTGCTTTTTCTGCAATAGGAAAGGACATGTTCAAAGTGTTTGCCAGAAAAAGCTCAGATCAGACACTCGTAATCATTCCAGGCCCTTTGCTTCGCGCCGGAATCGAACCAAGGACACTCAGGCTCGTGGACCTTCGCCCATGGACATTCATGTAGTTACTTCCACCCCGTCCAGTGCCACTTTCTCTAACAGTGACTGTGTTCGTCCCACAAAAACTGTGCGTCGACGTCGCCGGAAATCACGTCAATTAGCAAGTGATTCTGTACAAGTGTCTGTTCAATTTTCACAAAACAGTCGCTCTTGTCGTCAGCAGGATAATAAACTTTTTGTAGATTGGGACTTTCATGGCAAGGTCATACCGTTCCAGCTCGATACCGGAGCTGCAGTTTCATTGCTCAATCACGACATGTACAAACAACTGGGCACACCTCCGTTGCGTGCCGCAAATGTTAGGCTAAAAAGTTATTCAGGACTGCTCATCCCTGTGTTAGAACAGTGCACTCTTCTTGCAACGTACAAGGGACAACCAAAACTTGTGTCATTTTACGTTCTTCGTTCTTCTACTGCAGTGAACTTGTTTGGTTTAGATTTATTTCAGTTGTTTAACATGTCTATTGTAAATCAGGTCCTATCTGTGAATCAGACTGTGTCTTCGGACAGTGTTTCTCGCTTATGTGAAGAATTTGCAGACATTTTTGCACCGGGCTTAGGTTGCACTACAAACTATGACGCCCATTTGGAACTGAAAGTAAACGCGCAACCGAAATTTTTCAGAGCGCGCAATGTTACTCACGCATTGCGTGATGAGGTCGCACGAACATTGAACGATTTAGCATCACAAGGTGTGGGTGCATGTGCGCAATGCCTTTTCTCTTTCAGCTCCGCTTCATCGCTTACGCCGTACAGGTGTTCCGTTCGTCTGGACGACGGAATGCGAACGCGCCTTTCGCCAGTTGAAATCGGCGTTGCTTTCTCATACTTGCCTCACGCCTTTCGATCCCCAGAAACCCCTTTTGTTGATGGTAGATGCATCGGATTTCGGGATCGGTGCTGTGCTTGCGCACATAGTTGGCTCGCATGATCGCCCTATTGCCTTTGCGTCCAAATTGATCTCGTCTGTGCAAAGAAATTACTCGCAGATAGAGAAAGAAGCTTTGGCTCTCGTGTTTGGTGTTACTAAGTTCCATGATTTCTTGTATGGTTGTCACTTTACCATCATCACAGACCACAAACCTTTGACATCGCTTTTTCTTCCGAACAAGCCTGTACCTCCGCGTACAGCGCAGAAATTCATTCGCTGGTCTATTTTCCTCTCGCAGTACCGCTATGATATCTTGTATCGGTCCACTGCTAAGCACAGAAACGCCGATGCGTTGTCCCGTTTGCCTGTTGCTGAGGATCAAGCATTCGATTCTTCCGAACTTGCTTGCATGTTCATTGATTCGGAAACCGACGAAGTGGTCGAATCGTTTCCGATTGATTTTCGTCGTGTAGCTACAGCCACCGCGGCTGACCCTGTCCTTGCTACCGTCTTGCGTTTTCTTGCTACGCAATGGCCTTAATCAAAGTCTCGGATCGAGGATCCGTTGGTTCGCCGATTTTTTGCTCACAAGGAGAGACTTTTTGTTCGACGTGGTGTTTTGTTGTTGCGTTCTGATAATGATCAGTCCAGAGTCGTGGTCCCACGTTCGTTACAGTCCTCTGTTTTACGGCTTCTTCACCAAGGACATTGGGGTATAGTGCGAACGAAACAACTTGCTCGTCAGCACTGTACTTGGTTCGGAATCGATGCTGCGATTACGAATATGTGTTCTTCTTGCATGGCGTGTGCCGAACAACAATCCACACCGCCGCGGAGAGTCTTTGCGTGGCCAAAAGCCACTTCCCCTTGGCAACGCTTGCACATCGATTTTGCTGGTCCATTCTGGAATGCTCGATGGTTGGTTCTGGTAGATGCCTTCAGTAATTTTCCTTTTGTTGTCCGGATGTCTTCCACGACGTCCTCTGCCACCATCCAAGCGTTGTCTGCTATTTTTTGCATTGAAGGTCTTCCGCAGACTATTGTTTCCGACAATGGCCCACAATTCATGTCCGCAGAATTTCAGTCATTCTGCAAGGCCAATGGTATTCAACATCTGACATCCGCGCCGTTTTCGCCTCAGTCAAACGGTGCCGCTGAACGATTGGTCCGGACTTTCACGTCACAGATGTTGAAGTTGAAAGAGTCGCATTCTCGGGAGGACGCGTTGTTACTCTTTTTGTCTTCGTATCGCTCTCAGCCCCGCGATGGTCGCTCGCCGGCTGAGTTGCTCCACGGTCGTCCTCATCGAACCTTGATGTCTTTGCTGCATCCGCCGCATCAGGTTCCTATGCAGCGGCAGACTTCTGCTTTTGCTCCAGGCGACGTTGTATTCTATCGCAACTATAGCGGTTCATGGCGTTGGCTCGCAGGGCGCATTCTTCGCTGCCTCGGCCGCGCGATGTATTTGGTTTTGGGGGCCTCTGGTGAGGTGCGTCGGCATCTCAATCAGCTGCGCCTCTGTCGTCGCACGGGTTCTGCCGCTCCCCGTCTGCTTTCAGCGACGGTGCCGTCCGGTCAGCGCCCTGGGGACCCATCTACTGGCTCGCCTCATCCCCAGGTGTTACCGACGCTGCCTTCCATTTTGCCCCATGGCGACGCGCCGCCGCAGCCGCCGCCGCCGCCGCCGCCGCCGCCTGTTCTCCAGCCGGCGCCGCCCGCAGTGGACGCTTCGCTGCAGCCGCCAAGCGCCTCCCTGGGTCACGCGCCGCCGATCGCTTCCCGTGACCAGCCGTCCTCCGCCATGGACCTCTTGCCCGCTCCGGACCACATGGCGTCTTCGCGCGTCGGATGCACCGACGCAATGGAGGTCGACCCTTCGGCCCCTCCTGTCTCTTTACGGGCGCATACACCGCATGTTGACGTGCACCCTGGACTAGGTTTTCAGGCGTTTCCTAGCTCCCCTCGGACCGAATGGCCGGGTGCGGGTGGCACAGCCTCGCCTGTTGTTAGGCTCCCCACCTCATCGCATACGTCAACATGGGGTCCTCCCCACGGCGGGCGGAAGCCTTATCACACGACCGTTCGCCGATTTGCGGGGGAGGAATGTGGTGTCACCGCCAGACACCACACTTGCTAGGTGGTAGCTTAAATCGGCCGCGGTCCATTTAGTACATGTCGGACCCGCGTGTCGCCACTGTGTGATCGCAGACCGAGCGCCACCACAAGGCAGGTCTCGAGATACGGACGAGCACTCGCCCCAGTTGTACGGACGACATTGCTAGCGACAAAACGGACGAAGTCTTCCTCTCATTTGCCGAGAGACAGTTAGAATAGCCTTCTGCTAAGTCCATGGCTACGACCTAGCAAGGCGCCAATTGTAACAGTGCATGTATCTTACGAGTCTCATTTGTATAGTCAATAGAGATGTATCACAAGGAGTGATTAAAAGTTAAGTGTATTCCAAAGCTACGTATTTTCTTTATAGCAGTCATAACGTATCCTGTTCTAGACTTGACGCCAGTCGGCGTGTTTGCACGCGTGCCTTTCGGCTCCCTTCCCAGTGTGGCGTAACTAGCTTGTTACGCCACAACACTATGCTGCATATGAACTCCCATGTACGTAATTATGTATAGTACCCGACCCTTGGACAACGATTGTCCTTTGTTACGATTGACTCCACACGGGATTTGTGGCTCCTTGTCCGACAAGGATGATGGTTCGACACCTGTTTCAATATCACTTTCACTTGTTAAGCATTTATCGTCAGTATTGAACTCATCACGTACATTGTCAGCACAGTCGAACTTACACAACACCACGCATTCCAGTGACTCATATTGCAGAAAGGTTAATACTTCATCTGCCACTTTTTCTCACGCTGCGAAATTCCTTGGGTTACTTTCTGAGGAAATGTCAACTTCGGCACCAGTTCTGTAGACGTAATGCAATGTTTACTTTACTTATCGTTTCCATTGCAGTGTAGCTCTGTAGAACTGTTACGAGTCGCTCGTCGACTAAGCAGTTTATCTACGCTCCATACTCATGGTGTGCTCACCATTGCATACCTCCAGTCCCGTCTCCTGTTGCCGTTAACAGACAATATTGTGGTTGCATGGTACACAATACGTGGGACGCTGAATGCCGTAAGCACCACTGGCCTTTTGCAGCCTCGCACTCAAGGGTTTCCATGTGAGTATGTTGGCTTCACTACAAAGAGAGGCTTTTTTTTTTGAGGTCATCAGTCTTCTTACTGATTTGAAGCGGGCCACCAATAATTCCCCCCCACTTCCAGCCTCTTCTTCTCAGAGTAGCTATTGCGACCTACGTCCTCAATTATTTGCTGTATGTATTCCAATTTCTGTCTTCCTCTACAGTTTTGCCCTGTACAGCTCCCTCTAGTACTATGTAAGTCATTCCCTAATATCTTCCTGTTTCTTTTCCTTCTCAGCGTTTTCCACATATTCCTTTCCTCTCCGATTCTGCGCAAAACCTCTTCATTTCTTAGCTTATCAGTCCAGCAAATTTTCAACATTCAAATGCACCGATTCTCTTCTGTTCCGGTTTCCCATACTCCATTTCTCACTACTGCAATGCTGTGCTGCAGACGTATATTCTCAGACATTTCTTCCTCAAATTAAGGCCAATGTTTGATACTACTAGACTTCTCTTTGCCAGGAATACCCTTTTCCCCGGTGCAGTCTGCTTTTCATGTCCTTCCTGCTCCGTCCGTCATTGGTTATATTGCTGCATAGGTAACAGAATTCCTTAACTTCATCTACTTCGTGGCCATCAATCCTGATGTTAAATTTCTCGCTGTTCTCATTTCTGCTACTTCTCATTACTTTCGTCTTTCTTCAATTTATTCTCAATCCATGTAACCTAATCATTAGATTGTTCTTTAAATTTAGCACATCATATAATTCTTCTTCACTTTCACTCAGGAAAACAATGACATTAGCGAATTGTATCATTGACATTCTTTCACCTTGAATTTTAATTCCACTATCGACTGTTTCTTTTACTTCCATCATTGCTTCCTCGAAGTGCAAATTCAATAGTAGGGGCGATGGTTACATCCCTGTCTTACATCCTTTCTAATCCTAGGACTTCGTTCTTGGTCGTCTACTCTTATTATTCCCTCTTGGCTTTTCCATGTATTCTATATTACTCGTCTCTCACTGTAGCTTACCCCTATCGATTTCGAACAGCTTGCACCATATTACATTGTTGAAAGCTTTTTCCAGGCCGAAAAATCTAATCAACGTGTCTTGGATTCTCTTTAGTCTTGCTTCCATTATCAACCGCAACGTCACAACTACCTCTATCGTGCCTTTACCTTTCCTAAAGCCAAATTTATCTTCTTCAAGCACACCCTCAATTTTCTTTTCCATTCTTCTGTATACTATTCCTGTCAGCAACTTGGATGCATGACCTGTCACGCTGATTGTGCGATAATTCTCGCACTTGTCAGCACTTGCCGTCTTCGGAATTGCGTGGATTTTAAGAAAGTCAGATGGTATGTCGCCAGACTCATACATTCTACATACCAACGTGAATAGAAATTTTGTTGCCATTTCCCCCAATAATTTTAGAAATTCTGATGGAACGTTGTCTATCTCTTCTGCATTATTTTATCTAAGTCCACCAAAGCTGTTTTATATTCTGATTCTAATAGTGGATCTCCTATCTCTTCTTAAAGCGACTCCTGTTTCTTCTTTTATCACATCAGACAAATCTACCCCCTCATGGAGACCTACAATGTACCCTTCCCACCTATACGCCCTCTCCTCTGCATTTAATAGTGGAATCCCCGTTGCACTCTTTGTGTTATCATCCGTGCTTTTAACGACATCAATGGTTGTCCTGACTTTCCTATATGCTGAGTCAGTCCTTCCGACAATCATTTCCTTTTTCGATTTCTTCACATTTTCATGCAACCATTTCGTCTTAGCTCTCTGCAATTCCTATTTATTTCATTCCTCAGCGACTTGTATTTCTGTATTCCTGAACTTTCCTGAACATTTTTGTACTTCCTTTTTCCATCGATCAACTGAAGTATTTCTTCTCTTACCCATGGTTTCTTCACGGTTAATGTCTTTCTACCTATGTTTTTCTTTCCAACTTCTGTGATTGTCCTTTTTTGAGATGTCCATTCCTCTTCAACTGTACTGCCTACTCAGCTGTTCCTTATTGATGTATCTATAGCCTTAGACAACTTCAAGCATACCTCGTTATTCCTTAGTACTTCCGTATCCCACTCCTTTGCGTATTGGTTCTTCCAGACCAATCTCTTGAACTTCAACCTATTCTTCATCACTACTACATTGTGATATGAGACTACATCTGCTCCTGGGTGCGCCTTACAATCCAGTATCTGATTTCGGAATCTCTGTCTGACCGTGACGTACTCTAGCTGAAATCTTCCTGTATCACCCGATCTTTTTCAAGTACACGTCCTCCTCTTGTTGTTCTTGAATAGAGCATTCGCTATTACTAGCTGAAATTAATTACAGAACTCAATTAGTTTGTCCCCCTCTGTCATTTCTTGTCCCAAGCCCATATTCTCCTGTAACCGTTTTTTCTACTCTATCCTCTACAATTTTCATCTCCCTTTATGTACTGTATCACCCTTTCAATATCCTCATACACTTTTACCATTTCTTCATCTTCAGCTTGCGATGTCGGCATGTACTCTCTGAACTATCGTTGTCGGTGTTGGTTTGCTGTCGATTCTGATAAGAACATGTCGGTGTTGGTCTGCTGTCGATTCTGATAAGAACAACCATGTCACTGACCTGTTCACTGTAACACACTTTCTGTCCTATCTTCCTATTCATAATGAATCCTACTCCCCTTATACCATTTTCTGCTGCTGTTGATGTTATTCTGTACTCATCTGACCAGAAATCCTTCTATCTATTTCACTTCACTGACCCCTTCTATATCTAGATTGAGCCTTTGCATCTCCCTTTTCAGATTTTCTAGCTTCCCTACCACATTCAGGCTTGTGACATTCCACGCTCCGACTTGTAGAACGATATCCTTTCGTTGACTGTTGTTGTTGTTGTTGTTGTGGTCTTCAGTCCAGAGACTGGTTTGATGCAGCTCTCCATGCTACTCTACCCCATGCAAGCTTCTTCATCTCCCAGTACCTACTGCAACCTACATCCTTCTGAATCTGTTTAGTGTATTCATCTCTTAACCTCCCTCTACGATTCTTACCCTACACGCTGCCCTCCAATACTAAACTGGTGATCTCTTGATGCCTCAGAATATGCCCTACCAACCTGTCCCTTCTTCTAGTCAAGTTGTGCCACAAATTTCTCTTCTCCCTAATTCCAGTCAATACCTTCTCGTTAGTTATGTGATCTACCCATCTAATCTTCAGCATTCTTCTGTAGCACCACATTTCGAAAGCTTCTATTCTCTTCTTGTCCAAACTATTTATCGTCCATGTTTCACTTCCATACAGGGCTACACTCCATACAAATACTTTCAGAAACGACTTCCTGACATTTAAATCAATACTCGATGTTAACGAATTTCTCTTCTTCAGAAACGCTTTCCTTGCCATTGCCAGTCTACATTTTACATCCTCTCTACTTCGACCATCATCAGTTATTTTGCTCCCCAAATAGCAAAACTCATTTACTACTTTAAGTGTCTCATTTCCTAATCTAATTCCCCACAGCATCACCCGATTTAATTCGGCTACATTCCATTAACCTCGTTTTGCTTTTGTTGATGTACATCTTATACCCTCCTATCAAGACACTGTCCATTCCGTTCAACTGCTCTTCCAAGTCCTTTGCTGTCTCTGACAGAATTACAATGTCATCGGCGAACGTCAAGGTTTTTATTTCTTCTCCATGGATTTTAATACCAACTCCGAACTTTTCTTTTGTTTCTTTCATCGCTTGCTCAATATACAGATTGAATAACATCGGGGATAGGCTACAATCCTGTCTCACTCCCTTCCCAACCACTGCTTCCCTTTCATACCCCTCGACTCTTATAACTGCCATCTGCTTTCTGTACAAATTGTAAATAGACTTCCGCTCCCTGTATTTTACCCCTGCCACCTTCAGAATTTGAAAGAGAGTATTCCAATCAACATCGTCAAAAGCTTTCTCTAAGTCTACAAATGCTAGATATGTAGGTTTGCCTTTCCTTAATCTATTTTCTAAGATAAGTCGTAGGGTCAGTACTGCCTCACGTGTTCCAACATTTCTACGGAATCCAAACTGGTCTTCCCCGAGGTCGGATTCTAGCAGTTTTTCCATTCGTCTGTAAAGAATTCGTGTTAGTATTTTGCAGCCGTGGCTTATTAAACTGATAGTTCGGTAATTTTCACATCTGTCAACACCTGCTTTCTTTGGGATTGGGATTATTATATTCTTCTTGAAGGTTGAGGGTATTTCACCTGTCTCATACATCTTGCTCGCTAGATCGTAGAGTTTTGTTAGTCCTGGCTCTCCCAAGGCTGTCAGAAGTTCTAATGGAATGTTGTCTACTCCCGGGGCCTTGTTTCGACTTAGGTCTTTCAGTGCTCTGTCAACTATTGACTATTCAATCTTTTTCTGATGATGACCTCCCTCTTGGCAGTCCCCTCGCAGAGATTCGAATGGGGGACTTCTCGAGTATCTTTTTCCGAAGGAGAGCTCATCATAATGTTTTTTCAGTTACAGGCCACATGTCCTGTGGATACACGTTACGTGTCTTTAATGCAGAGGTTTCCATTGCCTTCTGCATCCTCATGCCGTTGATCATTAATGATTCTTGCGCCTTTAGGAGCAGTTTCCCACCCCTAGGACAAGAGAGTGCCCTGAACCTTTGTCTGCTCCTCCGCGCCTCTTTGACAAGGTCGTTGGGAAATTGGGGTTGATTTGTAATGCCGCATATCTTCGGCCGCCAACGCTGAGTATTAATCAAAAGTTAAGCGGTGGCGGGTTTCGAACCCGGGGCCGAGGACGTTTTGATTATGATACTAGAGCTCGAGTAAAAGGATTTCGAACGTTCTTCATTAAAAGAGTTAAAAGAATATATACTTGATGACCTGCAGCCATCTAGAACGAAACTAGAATTGTATTAATAGCTTCAGCTGGCAACGGGCGTTGATATATATCAGCGGGGACAGGTGAAAATGTGTGCTCCGACCGGGACTCGAACCTGGGACCTCCTGTTTACATGGCAGACGCTCTATCCACTGGAGCCACTGAGGGCACAGAGGATAGCGCGACTGCAGGGACTATCTCGCGCACGCCTCCCGCGAGACCCACATTCTCACCTTGTATGTCCACACACTACATTCGAAGTTTCCCACCACAACACACTCATTACTCGTGGAAGACATTCTTACCGAGCCCTTAAGAGTTCGGGGTATACGTGTGCATCCGCACAGAAGAAGAATGTCATGGCCGGTGTTGCCAGAACTATATACTTATATGGATATGGTGTCTGTTCTTTTCGGACATGGCAGAAGCGTTGGTGACAAAGGCAGACTGAGGACTGACGCATCTGTTTCCCCAGTTCTCTCTCATAGACTTTTATAGAGGAGCATATTCTCTTTTTGTGTGTCCCAACATGACTATTTTTCAGCTGGCCGTACCAAATACGGAGGAAAAGACATCTCAGTGTTAACTTGAGTGTAAAAATGGGATGAACAGAGCACTACTTCGATGCCACGAGTTTGTGAGCGAGACGACTGTCTTCCTGTTGATATCACTTACATTCGCGACTTCAGGTCAGCTTTTTCGTGATTGCTTGAGGTCTTGTAGGCGATGTAGGAGAGAGACAGAGAGAGGGGACAGACGTTGAGATGCAGGAGTCGTGCCTTCGCCTTCTGGGACGGCATGAATAGGGGAGGACACACGGACGGACGCGACCGCCGCAACCGGACATTTCTGTCTGTGTGTTTATGTGAGCGGGAGGGTAGGCGGGTCTTCCGCGAGATTAAAAAACTTGCCCGTTCGGCGCCGGCAGTACATACGGAGCGGGTAAACAGGGGGCCACCGCTTGCAGTGTGTCCACACGAGTGAAGCTCTTATGTCCTTCTTCCTAGCGTCTGTTGTTACCACTGCCGTGTCCGGTGCCCTCATTCAGCTCTTTCGTTCCAACAGCTATTCAGTATTGTACAGCGCGACATGCTTACAGATTCCTTAATAGACTCACACGTCCGCATGTCTACCTACAAACTGACGTCACAGACTATCACAGTTGGGTCTGCCATTGTAGTTTGTTGCTCACCTTGCACCCACTAGACGATTCCGTGACTAAACGTGCCGCTCTTCGTTGTAGTAGTAGCAGAAGTAGCTTCATTCATCCGTAGATCTAATTTCACAGGGATATAGGACATTTCAAAGTATTTACAAGTTTATATCAATTTAAAATAAGCTAATTCGTATACACATACATTTACAAACTTCTAGTTAGAGACTTTACATTTTACTCCTGGTATACAATGTTTTTTTTACAAACAACTTATTAAATAATGCAATGCCACACTGTTCACTCTTATCACACTATCAGTCACTGCACACACTATACACATATTGTTTCACAACGCTTCACTCACTACACACACACACACACACACACACACACACACACACACACACACACACACACGTGATCTCTGGGCCATTTTCTGTACCGCAACTTCCCATTGGCTATCCTGAAAAACTGAGTCAGCATCCGTCCATAATGAGTGAGATGTTGAGCTCAGAAAGAGGAAGAGGTGTTAGTATTGTGCTGTGCATTGGGTAAGTATTTCTAGAAAGGAAAAAAGAAGGAAAAAATATAAAGTGAAGGTGTCATGTGAAACGTTGCATGTTTTATAATCATTATTATTATTATTATTTATTTGTATAACACTTTTTTATCAACCCCTACTCTGTTTTGTCTAAGTAATCCTTCAATGTATAAAATGTATCGTATAACAGGTACTTTTTAGCTGCCTTTTTAAATAAGTGTATTTTTGCAATTTCTTTAATCTCTTTTGGTAATTTATTGTACAGTTTTATTCCTTGGTAGAAAATGCTGTTTTCAGTTTTACGTTTATATTTTCTTGGTAAATGCAGGTTGAGTCTATTTGTTGTTGCATGGTCATGGACAGAGCTGTTTGTGCAGTAATTACCAATGTTATTTTTGATGTGTAGAACTGACTGGTAAATGTATTCACATGGAGCAGTTAAAATACCCAGTGTTTTGAACAGATCTTTACAATGAGCTCGACTTTTTTTGTTATTATTCTTGTGGCTCTTTTCTGGAGCTTGAAAATTGTGTTCATATTTTGTGTGTTTGTTATGCTAAAAAGAATGCCATAGCTAAGAACTGAGTTTACATATGAATAATATGTAACTAAAAGGCACTGCATGTTACACACTGATGATAGGATTCTAAGGACATAATATGCTGATGAAATTCTATTTGCAAGTACCTTTTTGGGCTCACACCACTTCAGCCGAGAATCAATATTCATTCCTACAAATTTTGCATTTATTACACGGTCTACAGAGGTGCCATCTACACATAATTTGTCATTTTTCCTCTTCAAACTGAAATTCATTGCATTAGTTTTCTTTATGTTCGATGTCACTTTATTGCTACTGAGCAATCATAAACTTCGTTGAGAGTTTCATTTGTTTTCTCAGCAAGAGGTTTGTTTTCTCAGTGACTATAATATTGCTGTCATCAGCGAAGAGAATTTTTTTCACTATGAGTAACACTACTGGGAAAGTCATTGATGTATATTGGATCTTCTCTTAATTGAACGCGCGAATTGCCATAGGGTGAAAAGTAATTCTGCCTGTACTATTCTGTCCCTGCTTATCGGACGCAGTATTCTTCTGGTACCCAACAAGATTACACGCTGCTTCCATCATTCCCCAACCCTCTGTGTATCGAAGACACTTTTATTTATCACACTTTTATTTAGCCTTGCGTCGAGTGCTGTAGGCAGTTCACTTACCAACGAACAGTAAGTCGGAATCGGCATAATAACAAAAAAAATTCAGTGTTCTTCGATTGACATTGCTTGCAAGTACGTTGAACAACTGAGCTAATACTTTCGCATCTTGTGCTGGTTCCAAAACGCTCAACTTGAGTCCTACGTCCGAGACCACCGCCTGACTGACATTTAAGTTTGTAGTCGTTATAACTTTAAAATGAACTTCGTGTGTCTTCGTAAACTTTCGTGGCCTAGATTGTATCTATAGTGAACTTCTACATCACAACTGCGTATCTTTGTAATTACTGACACTTTCCCTGAGTTTTGGGTTTCTAAATTGTGAACCTTACTAAATACTGATTACATTCATGTCGTTAGGTTGAGGCAAGTGAACACGCTACCATCAGCACTTGTGTCTCTCAAGGTACATTCTCACATGGGCCGCCTGTTACTCCGGCCACTGCACTATATACACAAAATCTGAGCGGCCGCTGCTTTGCTCTCGTAAACTGTATGACCAAAACGATATTTTTTTGTTTTCATTTTATCGAATTTTTTGTTGTTCCTAAATAGCATCACTTTCTAACCTTTTCACGCTAATTAAGGCCTCATAAGCATAGTCTTTCCCGAATGTACTTCTGACCAAAAAGCGAATCTGGCAGCTGGAGTCCAAAGTTTTTGTTACTCCTGCCTTTTGTGGACTTGTGGAGATATTTCCACAGCAACTTTCATCCCGTAACAAATATTTCTTTATGTCTAACCAAGAAGTGAAATACCGGTTCTTAAAATTAGATTTAAAATTTTGTAATGTAACGAAATATATTTTTTAAAATTTTCATCCCCTATTGTACTCCCTTAGTTGTTGAATTTTCAGAAAGACTGAAACAGGTATTGTTATTTCTGAGGGAGAAGTCAAATACCAGTTGTCACAGATGTAGCCTGAAAAATCCATTAGTAGTTCTTGAGTAATTATTTATTTTGTGACAGAGTGGTTCTAGGCGCTTCAGTCTGGAACCACGCGACCGCTACGGTCGCAGGTTCGAATCCTGCCCGGGCATGGATGTGTGTGATGTCCTTAGGTTAGTTAGGTTTAAGTAGTTCTAGGGGACTGATGACCTCAGATGTTAAGTCCCATAGTGCTCAGAGCCATTTGGACCATTTATTTTCAAATAAACTTTCAACCACTATTTTACGCCCTTAGTGGTTGAATTTCCAAAAATGATGAAACACGTACTTTTTATTCACTGACTGAGAAACCAAATACCAGTTTTCGTAGTTCTAGTTTCAAAATTTCCTTACTTGTGAGATACTTTCAAAAAACTTTCCATTCCCTATGTTATCCCCAAAGGAGTGGAATTTCGGGCAATTACTTCTTAAACGATGTCTACAGTGTAAGATCCACACCCTCTCACGCTTCAAGTTTCTATCCTTAGCGGTTTGGGCTGGGCGATGACGAGTCATTGAACCAGTCTGACCCTACCTCACCCCCTTAGGAGATGACTTCCCAAAAGCAGTGAACACAAGTATTTTTCCGTCTCTAACCGAGAATCCAAACACAAATTTTCAAGGATTTGCCTTTAAAAACGCTTCTCCCATGAAATATTTTCATAAAGCGTACACCCCCTATTTCACTCCCTTAGAGACTGAATTTCCAAAAATAGTGAGAAGCCAAATACAAATTTTTAATGATTTAGCTGCAAAAATGCTTACATAGTGAAATATTTCCATAAAAACTTTCATCCCTCGTTTCATCCCCACAGAGGTTGAATTTCCAAAAACACTGAAACACTTATTTTTTTATTTGCAACAAAGAAGTCAAATGCCAAGGTTCATAAATGTGGCTTTAAAAATACTTTAGTAGTTCCGTAATAATATTTTCAAATAAAGCTTTCGTCCACTTTTCACGCCTATAGGGTTAAATTTCCAAAATTGCTGATACACATATTCCTTTATTTCTGAGTGAGAAACCAAATACCAATAGCACACTTTTCAAAATAATCCTTCAACCCATATTTCACTCCCTTAGGATTGGAGTTTGCTGGTCTCGCATCAGGCGCCTCACCAGGTGGTGGATAGGGGAATGCTCACCAGATATGGTGGGTACCGTTGAAATAAAATACCGGGGGTGGACCAAAACCAGCAGCTGCTGCCTTGTAGTATGATATTGGCTTATCAAAGGCGGAGGGAGCTAACCCTGAAAGAAAATCCTCAATTACGTTAGGCCTAGCAAGCCAGTAAAAAAGCTTATTTCTAGTTGCTTTCAAGACATTCATGTTAGGGATGATGGTTTATGGCCTGATGATAGACAGGGTCGTGCTAAAATGCAAAAATCCCAGAGAAGACTCACACAGATTGAGACCATCAGCTTACTCAGCCTCACAGGAAAATGTGAAGAACTAGTGGACCTTACGGAAAGGAGAAAATTAATGATACTGGGGATGAGTGAAACAAAATGGAAAAGGAAAGGGATGAAGAAATTAAGGAAACAGTACACTCTGTATTGGCATGGAGATGACAAAGAGATGAAGAATGATGTCGGTTTCATCACGAATAATGATCTAGAAGGAGTCACTGACATTCAGTACATTAGTGAGAGAATAATAAAGATGACGGTACATTTAGGGAAAGAAAAACTTTAGTACAGGTGTAAGCACCTCAAACTGGATGTTGTCAAGAGGATAAGAACCAGTTTCTTAATTATTTGGAAATAGTCATTAGTAAAGAGAGAGTAATCATTATGGGAGACCTAAATGCACAGACTGGGACAGGTAGAACAAGATATGTATTGAAACTCCTTGGATATGATAGAAGAAATATAGAAGGTGAGCATCTCCTTGACTTCTGTATGAGGAATGGGTCGGTGGTGAAAAACAGTTGGTTTGAGAAGAGACAGAGCTATAAGATAACACGATACAGATGGGATGGATTACAAAAGACTGTAATTGATTGTGTCATTACAGATTAAGGGAGGAGTAGAATGGTAACTGGTCTCAGCGTAATCCCAAGCTAGAGCCTTGACAGTGATCACTGTCTATTAGTAGCGTACCTGAGAAACTTCCTTGTGTCAAAAGCACAGTACAAGATAATTCCAAAAATCAAAGTATGGGAACTCCAGGAAACAGAGAAGAGAGCTGAATATCAGAACCGGATAAAATCTCTGTTACCAAGAGATGAAAGGAAAAATGGAGAGGCAGAACGGACCAGACCAAAGTACACATTGGTAAAGGAAGCCACCGAAGTTCATGGAAAGACAAGTATGATGATAAGAGAGAAGGAAACGCGTTGGTGGAATGAAAGTGTGACAGCAGTAATCAGGGAAAGAAATCTCTTCACGAAAGAGAGGGATCGGGAGAAAAATAAACCGGAACTCATTAGAAATGAGGCAAAGATCAGAAACCTCGAGCAAATCTACAGAATCAAGAAACTGGAAGTTAAAAGAACAGTTACTGAAGAAAAGACCAAGGCATGGAAGATATTCACTCAGAAATTGGAGGAGGACAGTAGAGGCAATAAGAAATTGCTGTATAGGGTTATCAGAGGTAAAAGCAAACCAATGAATACCATAAAAACACTTGAAGATGAAAATGGAAATCTGGTTAGGACAGAAAGTGACATGAGAGAAGTCCTGAAAAATCATTTTGACCACCTGTTAAATAGATCAGTTGAAGAACCAAATACAGAACTGTAATTCCACACTTACAATGAGAAAACTCCCATCTCCTTGACAGAAACACAGGCAGCCTTAAAATCTATGCCTAAAGGAAAATCTTCAGGTGCAGATGACGTGAACGCAGACATGATAAAGGCAGCAGGTATTGAAGACACACAATCGCTGTACCGAGTACTCAGTGCCAAATGAGCAGATAACAAAATACCTGCGGATTGGAGCAAGGGTGTAATAATTCCGCTGTTTAAGAAAGGTATCATGCGGAAACCCACCAACTGTAGAGGAATAACCCTATTGTGTCATGGGCTTAAAATACTTGAAAAGATCATAGAAAGAAACTGAGAACTATCATGGAACCACAGCTGGAGGAGGAACAATATGGCTTCAGAAGTAACAGATCAACAATAGAACTAATTTTTAGCACCCACATGTTGATGGAAAAGTTTCGGGAGAAATGCAAGAACCTGGTCATTGTATCCCTGGATATAGAAAGCGCCTATGATAGTGTTATAAGAGATAAGATCTGGGAATGCCTGAGAGAAAGGATGTGCCTGAAGAACTAATAAGAAAAATTCAGATGTTGTAGGAAGCCTGTACTAGCTGTTTACAAATTGGGGAAGGATGATCATCATGGTTTGAGATAAAGAATGGAGTTCAGCAAGGAAGTGCACTGTCCCCACTACTATTCATCACCTTTATGGATACTATAATGAAGAACGTCAAGGAGAAGTCAGGAGAACTAAATGCATTTGCCATCATGATATGGGGTGAAACTCAAGAGGAAGTACAGATCAGACTCGATGAATGGAAATCTCAGTTCCAGAAATGTAACCTCAAATCAGCAAGACCAAGATAGTGGCGATGGCAGTCAACAGAGACGGACAACCAGCAAGCGTAAAACTACGAGACCACCATCTGGAGTGTGTGGACAGTTTTCCTTACCTTGGAAATGTAATCTCCAGTGATAACTTGATCAGAAATGAAATCACCAACAGAGTGCAAAAAGGATATGATTTCTACCAACAAGTAAGATCACTTTTATAGGATGACTTGATTCCAAAACCGGCCAAACTGATAATGTTTAATAGCTATTTCATACCAATATTGACCTATGGTATTGAAACACGTACCCTCACAAAAAGGGAATCATCAAGGCTGCAAGTATCAGAATGAAATTTCTTAGATCCACCATCCAGAAGACCAAGATGGACAAGTTAAGGAATGAGGAGGTGAGGAAAGAAGCCGCAATGAAGACATCCCTGTTAGATCGAATTGCCGCGTCTAGACTTCGATGGTATGGGCATGTGATGAGAATGGAGCCAACTAGTACAGCCAAAATAAATTTGTAAAGACCTCAAGGAAGACCTCGAACCCGATGGATGGAGTTGATTAAGGTTAATCTTGTGACCAGAGGATGGACAGTGGATCAGTGGATGATGTTCTCCGTGAACAGGTGTATTTGAACAGGACGGAGTGGAAGAAGCTTATTACCAGTACCTGGGAAACTGGAACTGTTAAATGATGATGATGACGATGATGATGATGACGATGATGATGATGACGATGATGATGATGAGGGTTGGAATTTCTAAAAATCCCTTCTTAAACAGCGCCTTCTCCAAATTTCAATTTTCTATCCTTAGTGGTTTGGGCTGGCCATGACGAGTCAGTCAGTCGGTCAGAATAGTGACATATACCAGTACCTCTGACGTAAGAAAACCGTTCGTTAAAATAACGTGTTAAGACGATTAATTTAAAAAAAAAAGTCCCCAGAAAGTCACAGTACCCAAATTCTCCCTCTCTCTCTCACTCTCTCTGTCTCTCTCTCACTCTCTCTCTCTCTCTCTCTCTCTCTCTCTCTCTCTCTCTCTCTCTCCTTTTTTTTCCTAATCAAGCGCTATATATAGTGCAGGTATTTCCATTGGTTACTCAGCTCAGGACGGTATATTCAACATCTTTACATCAGTATTTCCCTCATTTGCAGACTAATAATTATAGCTATTAGAAGCAGTGTGTTTTAGGTTGGTTATTATCTCCAAGTACATGTGGCAAGAAAAATCCCTTAATATTTATTTTTCCCCGAGTAGCAGGTAGGGGTTGAAGTGTTGACGCATAGACGCAAACCGGCTAACACACTGCCTGTTGGTTTCCGTCTCGGATTCTTCAACCGACGTTCGTCTGAGGATTTTTCTGACGTTTCGCCAGCACGAGTGGCTAGCAGTGCCGAAGTTTCTCCCTCCATTGCTGGTGGTGGACTGGAGCCGAGCTCGCGGCCGCAGACTATATGTACCTGGCGGGCCAATGTCCGAGGGCTTCTCCGCGGTCATTTCCGGTGCGGTTCTCCTCTTGCTACCTGTGACGGTCGTTCGCTGAAGCACGGGTAGCCAGGATCCGTTTACCTCGAGGCTTTCTTCTCTCTTATTTAATATATTCTCGTGTTTGTGCATTTCGATAGCTCCTCTGAACAAGGGTGTGTGATAGTTCTTCTCTACAGCTAGAACTTCGGTGTCGACGAATTTTACAACGCAGTCTGGCTCACGCTGCGCATGCTCTGCGACAGCCGATTTCTCCACCTGCCCCAACCTGCAATGTCGCTTATGTTCTGCGATCCTGGTGTTTATTGATCGTCCAGTCATTCCAACATGTGCATGGTATGCGGTATATTCCCGACATTGCAAGAGGGCCCCTTTTCTCCTTTGCAGAAATGTCAGAAAAATCATGACGAACATCGGCCATAAAAACCCAGACAGAAGCCAAAGGCAGTTCGTCAAAAAGAGGCCACAATCGATTATTCTATACTTTTTGTAATGCCTCGTCGCCAGGTTTGCAAAGGCCTCGTCATTACTGCTGTGGAGGCCGAGTTGTGACTTGTTACCGTAGGCCGAGTTTGTGAGTTCGTAAAACGGCTTCTGGTGCAGTACACCACTAAGGCAATTTCTCCCTGCCACTATTATTCAGCTACGCGCCAGGGTCAGGTAACAGGATAGATGAAAAAAGGTTCTATAACACTCCAACAAATTAGTAATCAAGTCACACAATTGAGTTAAAAAGGTTTTCTTATCTCTGTCACTTGTGGAAATATGAGTCTACAACACTGCTTGTAATGTAACAAAAAAAAAGGGCCTCAATGGCTAAGTGCAAATAATGGTACATAGACTTCAAATCACATGGATGATCCGTGAATTTGCTTTCAAAACCTTTTCTTAAGAATTTACTTTATTTACTAGCGATTCATCAAGAACATTAACACATTCAATCACACTATGTGAGTGTGGAAGTAGTTCCAGTGGATAACTGATGAAAAAAAATAAAATTTCTTTCAACAAATGGAAATTTTATTCCTAAAGGCCCCCTTTTTTTAAACAGATTTAAAATTATAATCAGAAAGCACCCTCAAAATATCAAGTTACAATTTTATTCACAGGCAGAAAGAACAAATATTGTCAGTATGAGCTTTCGGGCTGAGAACCTTGCCGCTGCCTTTTGACACGGCCGTAGTCACGACCACTCACAACAACCTCTGAAAGACTACATTGGTGCAAATCTGCAGCACACCAGATTACATTAAACTAAAAATTTTAAGAACTCACACAAGCACATAAACTATGCACTCCGTAGGAGGGATGGAAACGGAACAAAACACTAACATTAAAAAAATGAACTTGCCACCGAAGGTGCAACTTGATTAAAAAAAAAAAAAAAGCCTCTTACAATGGAAGGGTGGAAACTTTATATACCAAAATGACCATTTAAATAAAAACCCATCAAATGCAATCTTACATAAAATGTACATAGATGGTCTACATTACGCATATACCGCCTCTCAAGATGATAGGCAAGATAAAAACATATTTCAGGAATTCGGCGTTTATCTTTATTCTATCAATTCGTTAACACTGAATCCGACACACATGACAGAGCCAGCTATTAACGTATGGCAGACCGACAGACAGACAGACCGACACAAACTGCCTAACAAATGCGGACGAGAGATGACCAAGAAAACAAGTAGAATTTAACAAGTAAATGAAACAACATATCACGAATCACTTAACTTCTAATAAACAGCGACGTCTGGCGAAGACCTGACGCAGCACCCCCAAAACGCTCTCCCGAACCTTCCGCTGCCAGCCGCTTCAACGGACGCAGGAAGGCGCGCCGATCTCCCGTCCAACGGCGTCGCAGCTCGCACCGGCCAGACCTACGTCGTGGGTTGACTCCTGTTGCTCTCGTGTCGGCCGCGAAGCCACTACCCCTCGCTACACGGCGCGGCCCACTGGACCGACGTGGCGACATCTCATGCGCCGACGCTCAAGACGGACAAGTCATCTTGTGTCTCAGTGCGCGACCGACCAACCGATCTGTGCAAGCGCCAATGCCTATTGCCTAAACAAACTCGAGCAGACTGGCGGCCTAACACATACTAGCACTCCGGACGACAGACAGACACTGACTGCCCCACACTGACCCGGCTGACCAACTGACCCCCATGGCGAGTTTTTTTTTCTTTATTGTGATTTTAAACACCTTATACAAAGGCGGGCTGTCAGCAGCATAGTACGCCGCTCTTCAGCCTTGAGTTTTACAATAAGTATTACATGCAGATGGCACAGAGAATACAATCAAAACGGCAGGCAAAAAAGACACTAAAAAACAAAAAAACATGGAGCCGTTCACGCTGGACGAGAAACATCACTAACACCAGTTGACACGGCGCACTTAACTAGGATGATGGCAACGGTACACGTGAACACACGTGAACAGTGGTGGCGTGACGGCGAACAAACACTAAACACAAACGAAGGCGCACACACACGATACACTGATGGCGATGATCTCCGGCACGTGAATGTTCACTACACGTGTGCGAGTCCAGGGACCTGCTAAGAGAGGAGGAGGGGGGTGGGAGAGGGAGAGGGAAGAGCAGATGCCATGGGCAGCGGAGATAGGGGGAAGGGAGGAAGGGGGAGGGGAAGCCCGGGGGAAGAGGGGTGGAGGAAGGGGACGGGGGAAAAGGAAAGAGAAGGGAGGGAGGGTGCCTAAAGGAAAGGACACAGGAAGCGGGGGGAGGATCAAAGTTGATAGGAGGGGTAGATGGAGGGGAGGAGGACATTATCAGGGAGGGGGAGCTGGCGGAATCCACCTTGGGAGAGGGTAAGGAGGGTGGAGAGATGGAGACCGGGTGGGACATGGGAATACAGGCACGGCAGCGGGTGGGGGTGGGAGAGGATGGGTGAGACAAGCGGGTGAGGAGGATCGAGTTTGCGGGAGGTGTACAGGATCAGTATCCTTTCAAGGAAAAGGAGGAAGGGGATGAGATCGTACAGGATCTGCGTGGGGGAGGGGAGACAGATGCGACAGGCGAAGCGGAGAGCATGGCGTTCAAGGATTTGGAGGGATTTATAAAAGGTAGGGGGGGCAGAGATCCAGACCAGATGGGCGTAACAAAGGATAGGGCGGATGAGGGATTTATAGGTGTGGAGGATGGTAGAGGGGTCCAGACCCCACGTACGGCCAGAAAGGAGCTTGAGGAGACGGAGTCGAGAGCGTGCCTTGGCTTGGATTGCCCGGAGATGGGGAGTCCAGGAGAGGCGACGGTCAAGGGTGACGCTAAGGTACTTAAGGGTAGGAGTGAGGGCGATAGGACGGCCATAGATGGTGTGATAGAAATCAAGGAGGCGGAAGGAAGGGGTAGTTTTGCCTACAATGATCGCCTGGGTTTTGGAGGGATTGACCTTGAGCAACCACTGGTTGCACCAAGCGAAGAACCGGTCAAGATGGGATTGGAGAAGGCGTTGGGAGCGCTGCAGGGTGGGGGCAAGGGCAAGAAAGACGGTGTCATTGGCAAACTGGAGAAGGTGGACGGGGAGTGACGGCGGCGGCATGTCCGCCGTATACAAAAGGTACAGAAGGGCGGAGAGGACGGAGCCTTGGGGCACACCGGCGGAGGGGAAAAAGGTGTAGGAATCTGTGTTATGGATGGTGTAGGAAGGACGGTGGGAGAGAAAGGAGCCGATCAGACGGACGTAGTTAATGGGAAGGGCGAAGGTTTGGAGCATGAAGACGAGACCGGAATGCCATACCCGGTCATAAGCTCGTTCGAGGTCCAGGGAGAGGAAGATTGCGGAGCGACGGGAATTAAGCTGGTCGGAAAGGAGATGAGTGAGGTGAAGGACAAGGTCGTCGGAAGAGAAGGACGGCCAAAAGCCTCACTGGGTAATGGGAAGGAGTCGGTGCTGGTGGAGATGCTGGTGGATGCGTCGGGTGAGGATAGATTCCAGGACCTTGCTGAAGACCGGGGTAAGGCTGATGGGACGGTAGGAGGAGACGGCGGACGGCGGTTTGCCAGGTTTAAGGAACATCAGGATATGGGAGGTTTTCCACAGGTCGGGGCAGTAACCGGTGGACAGGACTACATTGTAGAGCCTGGCCAGGGTGAAAAGGAAAGAGACAGGAGGTTCACGAAGCTGACGGTAGGTGACACGATTGTGACCGGGAGCGGTGTTGCGTTTTGTGCGGAGTGTAGCAATGAGATCCTGTGCAGTGATAGGGGCAGTGAGTTCTGTGTGTGCAATGTTGTCCAAGTACTAGAAATCGGTGCGAGGCGAGGGACAGAGGTGTTAGTTCAATCGCGGACATCCGGGAAGAGGGAGTAATCGAACTGGGGATCATCGGGGATGGAAAACTCATCGGACAGGTAGGAGGCAAAGTGATTGGCCTTACTAAGGGTGTCAGGGAAGGGGTGATCATCATGGAGAAGATGATAGTAGGGGAGGGTTTAGTTCCAGTAAGGCGACGGAAGGCTGACCAGAACTTGGACGAGTTGATAGGCAGGGTAGCATTTAAACGGGTGCATGTCTGTCGCCAGTCCCGGCGTTTCTTAGCTGCGAGCAAATTACGAATGTGTCGCTGGAGTCGCCGGTGGCGTGGCGTGGGGCCAAAACAGATGATGGGGAGGCGGGAGAGGATGTCAGTATGGAGGGTTGGGCTGGGGGAGGAGATGAGAATGGAATCCGCCTGGGAGTGAGGAGAGAGATGGGGGCAACATGGAAGTGTTGGCGGAGGAGGAGGGAGAGAGTCCAGGCCTCGAGAAGGGAAGGATCGGGATGGGAGGTATTTGTATAAAGAGGGGGGGGGGAGGAGGAGGTGGAGGGAGCAGGGCCAGGCGGGGAGACATCCATGGCATCCCTGGGGGGGGGGGGGGAAGCAGGACAGGGTGGGGCTTTTTTGGGAGTGGAGGAGGTGGTGGTGCCACTAGGGCGTTTAATGGCGGCAGAAGGGTGGGTGGTGACATGAGGGACGGGAGCTATAGGGTGGTGGCGGGAAGGGGCAGGTCCCAGCGTGGACGCAGCAGTCGGCGCCAGAGATGGTGTCGGTGAAGGCGACGGCGACGGTGGTGGCGGTGATGCTGGACAGGGGGCGACAAAGAGCGAGGGCGAAGGGAGAGTGAGAAGAGGAGGGATGGAAAGAGGGGGGTGTGACTGGGCACACCATGTAATGGTGATGGTGGCGGTGGAGGGGGAAGTATAAACTATGGCTGTGGTGGTAGTGGTGTTGGGGGCTGACATGACGACAGGGATAAACAAAAATGCACAGGACGAAAAGGAAAGGAAAAAACTGAGGACAGACGAAGACCAAGACGGATGAAGGCGAAGACAGATGAAGACGAAGACGGATGTAGACGAAGACGGATGAAGACGAAGACGGACGAAGGCCAGAGTTCCACGATGCTGGTGCTGGCGCTGACGCCGATGACGGGTGGCAGGAATGCCGCAGCTGCTGCTGCTGCCACGGACGGGGCCGGGGCCGCTGCTGCTGCTGGAGGGCTGGCTGGCTGGCTGGACCGCCGCCGCTGGAGGGCTGGCTGGCTGCTGCCGGCTGGACCGCTGCTGCTGGCCGGGACCGCTGCTGCTGCTGCACGACTCGACCGCTGCTGCTCGGCTGGACCGCTGCTGCTCGGCTGGCTGACTGCCTGGCTGGCTGGCTGACTGCCTGGCTGGCTGGCTGGCTGACTGGCTGGCACCTGAAAACCTAGCGCTTCGATTAGTGCTGGAACGGCACAATCGAAGGGCGGTATCCTTGCGGAGTACCGCCGGAGATGCCCCATGGCGAGCTCATAGCGCCCCTTAAATGCACGTCAACAGGCAATCTTTCCCCTTTCCCACCAGAGGCAGACACCAAAGCTGCGACTGCTTTACACTACATGCTGCAGTTCGCTCAACAGCAATTTTTACCACGGCTCAATGGAAAGTGCAATATATAACAACTGACCGTTCACTTCTAAGAGTTCAATAAACGACGTTCCCTGCCTGTCTAAGTGAGCCCTGGACGATGATCTGTAAGCAAGTGGGCGAGAGCTGCTCTTCTATCTTCTGTCCGTTGACGTTTGGTCATTGGCGGATTGTACTCTGCCGGCAACTGGCCGAGGCGAAGTCGATATCTTCATCCTCGCCGCCGCCCGTGGTGCTGGTGGAACTCGCACAAGTGGCAAGTGTCTACGGCACTGGCAGCACCAGCTCTCGCCTTTGCGCCTGTCGTCCTCTTGCCCCGGCTGTGCCTTCTTCGGACGACACTGCTCTACTGACGCGCGCAGTCCACTTAGAGGTGCAGTTTCGATTGTGCGGAAAACATCAGGCAGTAAGTTATGTGATGCGTTGTGGGAAGACTGTTAGACGCAGAGGAAAAACAAAAACAGGCACACTGAAGTGGGTATACAGGGTGGTCCATTGATAGTGACTGGGCCAAATATCTCACGAAATAAGCATCAAACGAAAAAACTACAAAGAACGAAACTCGTCTAGTTTGCAGGGGAGAACCAGATGGCGCTATGGTTGGCCCGCTAGATGGCGCTGCCACAGTTCAAACGGATATCAACTGTGTTTTTTGTTTAGGTTACATACTCGTGTAGTACGTAAAGAAATATGAATATTTTAGTTGGACCACTTTTTTCGCTTTGTGATAGATGGCGCTGTTATAGACGCAAACGTAGAAGTACGTGGTATCACGTAACATTCCGCAAGTGCGGACGGTATTTGCTTCGTGGTACTTTACCCGTGTTAAAACGGACCGTTTACCAATTGCGGAAAAGGTCGATATCGTGTTGATGTATGGCACCCGGCGTGTGCTATGCATGCTGTGTTCGGTATCCTGGACGACATCATCCAAGCGTCCGCACCGTTCGTCGGATAGTTACGTTATTTAAGGAAACAGGAAGTGTTCAACCACATGTGAAACGTCAACCACGACCTGCAACGAATAATGATGATGCCCAAGTAGCTGTTTTAGCTGCTGTCGCGGCTAATCCACTCATCAGTAACAGACAAATTGCGAGGGAATCGGGAATCTCAAAAACGTCGGTGTTGAGAATGGTACATCAACTTCGACTGCACCCGTACTATATTTCTATGCACCAGGAATTGCATGGCGACGACTTTGAACGTCGTGTACAGTTCTGCCACTGGGCACAAGAGAAATTACGGGACGATGACACATTTTTTGCACGCGTTCTATTTAGCGACGAAGCGGCATTCACCAACAGCGGTAACCTAAACCGGCATAATATGCACTATTGTGCAACGGAAAATCCACGATGGCTCCGACAAGTGGAACATCAGCGACCTTGGCGGGTTAATGTATGGTGCGGCATTATGGGAGGAAGGATAATTGGCCCCCATTTTATCGATGGCAATCTAATTGGTGCGGTGTATGCTGATTTCCTACGTAATGTTCTACCGATGTTACTACAAGATGTTTCACTGCATGACAGAATGGCGATGTACTTTCAACATGATGGATGCCCGGCACATAGCTCGCGTGCGGTACAAGCGATATTGAATAGCATATTTCATGACAGGTGGATTGGTCGTCGAAGCATCATACCACGGCCCGCACGTTCACCGCATCTGACGTCCCCGGATTTCATTCTGTGGGGAAAGTTCAAGAACTTTTGCTATCGTGATCCACCGACAACGCCGACAACATGCGTCAGCGCATTGTCAATGCATGTGCGAACATTACGGAAGGCGAACTACTCGCTGTTGAGAGGAATGTCGTTACACGTATTGCCAAATGCATTGAGGTTGACGGACATCATTTTGAGCATTTATTGCATTAATGTGGTATTTACAGGTAATCACGCTGTAACAGCACGCGTTCTCAGAAACGATAAGTTCACGAAGGTACATGTATCACACTGGAGCAACCGAAATAAAATGTTCAAACGTACCTACGCTGTGTATTTTAGTTTAAAAAACCTACCTGTTACCAACTGTTCGTCTAAAATTGTGAGCCATATGTTTGTGACTATTACAGCGCCATCTATCATAAAGCGAAAAAAGTGGTCCAACTAAAACATTAATATTTCCTTACGTACTACACGAATATGTAATAAAAAATGGGGGTTGCTATTTTAAAAATCGCATTTGATATCCGTTTGACCTATGGCAGCGCTATCTAGCAGGCCAACCATAGCGCCATCTGGTTTCCCCCCTCAAGCTAGACAAGTTTCGTTCTTTGTAGTTTTTTCGTTTGACGCTTATTTCGTGAGATATTTGTGTCGGCCACCATCAGTGGACCACCCTGCATATAATACTCAAGGGGCAGAAAGAAGGTCCCTCACAGGCAATGGCTACACTGCGGTGTCACTACGCGGCTCCTTGTTGTTATGCCGTGTCGCTCGCCCCACTACGAATGTCACGCCAACAGATTTTAGAGCCGTTGCAGTGCCATACTACTGAAGCGTAAAAACCGCTAATAAGCTTGGGGGATTGACTGAAACATACTCTCTTTGTAATTAAACAGAATTTAAGGTTTGGATATATACCTAAGCGGATATAAATCTAAGATTACCATGTTTCAGTATTACAATACAGATTTTAATGCACAGAAAGAGGATCGAGAACCATGTGTGCATTCATTAGCGACACCTCTTATGCCGTCCTAGAGACAACAGCGTCGTCTGCGAAAAGGCCTCAAGTTGCGTCATCCACTAGATCACTCATAAGTAGAGTTGTAAAACTACCACAGCCTACTGAAGAAGCTCAGACGCCGGTAGTTTTCCTAGTAGCCTTGGTCAGTCAGCATCGTAGCCATGTTACCTGTACTTTAGGTGTGTTCGAGGCCTGTGTTGCTTATCACACTTCGATAGCTTTGTATGCGTATGCGATCAGTGTCTTACTACATTATCCTAGAAACCGGAAGTGGTGAACCGTCTACAAACTCCGTGACAATATATAATGGGTCAGATATGCTACAAAACATTCTGTTACTTAAAAATAAACTGTAATTGTAGCAAAATTGAAACTGTCAGTGTTTCATTCTGGTTTTATTTGAAAATTGTTGATTTGTAGCTTAAAAAGAGGGACGTCGTAGCAAACATACAAGACGACACAGATTTATCTTATAGCTCTAGGAAAAGCAATTTCCTCGAAATTAAGGTGAACTTAAAAAAATAAAAAACACATAAAACATCACTTAAATACTTCGTCGATCTCATGTAAAACAAGTTTCTGGTAGTCTTGAACAACTTTCGCACTTATCAATAAGATCATACAACTTTCGCACTTACTAATAATAACAGGCAACTCTTGCCATTGACCCTGATGAAGAACGTTCTGTTAAATGCAAAATAACAACAATATTTAGAGAGATTTTTTTATGTTTTGCATGTTATATGTAATTGCACCTAAAGTAATTGCTTTGGTTACATAAAAAAGCAAAACTTGCGCGATCAACTAATTTTAATTATTTATAAAATGCAATTTATGTTTTGTAAAAATATAAAATACACCATGTACTAACATACCATTCATTTTCGCTTTTCTTTTTCTTTTTTTTCCCCTCCCTATGCTATCAATACTGCAGGTAATAATACCGCTTACTACGTCAGTTTTGTAGTGTACAAAAACTACCGAACCCTAGTTTTGGTAGAGAAGAACCCTACTTATAAATAATGTAAAACACTACTGATCCTCTAACACGCATGGTGTACTCCATAAACTACCTTTACCGCTACGATTTCTTCCTCTTAAGAATTACGTCCTCCCCCCATGAACCATGGATTTTGCCGTTGGTGGGGAGGCTTGCGTGCCTCAGCGATACAGATGGCCGTACCGTAGGTGCAACCACAACGGAGGGGTATCTGTTGAGAGGCCAGACAAACGTGTGGTTCCTGAAGGGGGGCAGCAGCCTTTTCAGTAGTTGCAGGGGTAACAGTCTGGATTATTGACTGATCTGGCCTTGTAATATTAACCAAAACGGTCTTGCTGTGCTGGTACTGCGAATGGCTGAAAGCAAGATGAAACTACAGCCGTAATTTTTCCCGAGGGCATGAAGCTTTACTGTATGATTAAATGATGATGGCGTCCTCTTGGGAAAATATTCCGGAGGTAAAATAGTCCCCCATTCGGATCTCCGGGCGGGTGCTACTCATGAGGACGTCGTTATCAGGAGAAAGAAAACTGGCGTTCTGCGGATCGGAGCGTGGAATGTCAGACCCCTTCATCCGGCAGGTAGGTCAGAAAATTTAAAAAGGGAAATGGATAGGTTAAAGTTAGATATAGTGGGAATTGGTGAAATTCGGTGGCAGGAGGAACAAGACTTTTGGTCAGGTGAATACAAAATCAAATAGGGGTAATGCAGGAGTAGGTTTAATAATGAATAAAAAAAATAGGCGTGCGGGTAAGCTACTACAAACAGCATAGTGAACGCATTATTGTGGCCAAGACAGACACAAAGCCCATGCCTACTACAGTAGTTCAAGTTTATATGCCAACTAGCTCTGCAGATGATGAAGAAATTGATGAAATGTATGACGAGATGAAAGAAATTATTCAGGTAGTGAAGGGAGACGAAAATTTAATAGTCATGGGTGACTGGAATTCGAGAGTAGGAAAAGCGAGAGAAGGAAACATAGTAGGTGAATATGGATTGGGGGGAAGAAATGAAAGAGGAAGCCGTCAGGTAGAATTTTGCACAGAGCATAACTTAATCATAGCTAACACTTGGTTCAAGAATCATAAAAGAAGGTTGTATGCATGGAAGAATCCTGGAGATACTAAAAGGTATCAGATAGATTATATAATGGTAAGACAGAGACTTAGGAACCAGCTTTTAAATTGTAAGACATTTCCAGGGGCAGATGTGGACTCTGACCACAATCTATTGGTTACGAGCTGTAGATTAAAACTGAAGAAACTACAAAAAGGTGCAAATTTAAGGAGATGGGACCTGGATAAACTGAAAGAACCAGAGGTTGTAGACAATTTCAGGGAGAGCATAAGGGAACAATTGACAGTAATGGGGGAAAGAAATACAGTAGAAGAAGAATGGGTAGCTCTGAAGAATGAAGTAGTGAAGGCAGCAGGAGATAAAGTAGGTAAAAAGACGAGGGCTGCTGGAAATCCTTGGGTAACAGAAGAAATATTGAATTTAATTGATGAAAGGAGAAAATATAAAAATGCAGTAAATGAAGCAGGCAAAAGGGAATACAAACGTCTCAAAAATGAGATCGACATGAAGTGCAAAATGGCTAAACAGGGATGGCTAGAGGACAAATGTAAGGATGTAGAGGCTCATCTCACTAGGGGTAAGATAAATACTGCCTACAGGAAAATTAAAGAGACCTTTGGAGAGAAGAGAACCACTTGTATTAATATCAAGAGCTCAGATGGAAACCCAGTTCTAAGCAAAGAAGGGAAGGCAGAAAGGTGGAAGTAGTATATAGAAGGTTTATACAAGGGCGATGTACTTGAGGACAATATTATTGAAATGGAAGAGGATGTAGATGAAGATGAAATGGGAGATAAGATACTGCGTGAAGAGTTTGACAGAGCACTGAAAGACCTGAGTCGAAACAAGGCCCCGGGAGTAGACAACATTCCATTACAACTACTGACAGCCTTGGTAGAGCCAGTCATGACAAAACTCTACCATCTGGTGAGCAAGATGTATGAGACAGGCGAAATACCCTCAGACTTCAAGAAGAATATAATAATTCCAATCCCAAAAAAAGCATGTGTTGACAGATGTGAAAATTACCGAACTATCAGTTTAATAAGCCACAGCTGCAAAATACTAATGTGAATTCTTTACGGACAAATGGAAAATCTGAAAGAAGCCGACCTCGGGGAAGATCAGTTTGGATTCCGTAGACATGTTGGAACACGTCAGGCAATACTAACTCAACGACTGATCTTAGAAGAAAGATTAAGGAAAGGCAAACCTACGTTTCTAGCATTTGTAGACTTGGAGAAAGCTTTTGACGATGTTGATTGGAATACTCTCTTTCAAATTCTGAAGGTGGCAAGGGTAAAATACAGGGAGCGAAAGGCTATTTACAATTTGTACAGAAAGCAGATGGCAGTTATAAGAGTCGAGGGGTATGAAAGGGAAGCAGTGGTTGGGAAGGGAGTGAGACAGGGTTGTAGCCTCTCCCCGATGTTATTTAATCTGTATATTGAGCAAGCGATAAAAGAAACAGAAGAAAAGTTCGGAGTAGGTATTAAAATCCATGGAGAAGAAATAAAAACCTTGAGGTTCGCCGATAACATTGTAATTCTGTCAGAGACAGCAAAGGACTTGGAAGAGCAATTGAACGGAGTGGACAGTGTCTTGATAGGAGGGTATAAGATGTACATCAACAAATGCAAAACGAGGATAATGGAATGTAGTCGAATTAAGTCGGGTGATGCTGAGGGAATTAGATTAGGAAATGAGACACTTAAAGTGGTAAAGGAGTTTTGCTATTTGGGGAGCAAAATAACTGATGATGGTCGAAGTAGAGAGGATATAAAATGTAGACTGGCAATGGCAAGGAAAGCGTTTCTGAAGAAGAGAAATTCGTTAACATCGAGTATAGATTTAAATGTCAGAAAGTCGTTTCTGAAAGTATTTGTATGGAGTGTAGCCATGTATGGAAGTGAAACGTGGACAATAAATAGTTTAGACAAGAAGAGAATAGAAGCTTCCGAAATGTGGTGCTACAGAAGAATGCTGAAGATTAGATGGGTAGATCACATAACTAATGAGGAGGTATTGAATAGAATTGGGGAGAAGAGGAGTTTGTGACACAACTTGACAAAAAGAAGGGACCGTTTGGTAGGACATGTTTTGAGGCATCAAGGGATCACGAATTTAGCACTGGAAGGTAGCGTGGAGGGTAAAAATCGTAGAGGGAGACCAAGAGACGAATACACTAAGCAGATTCAGAAGGATGTACGTTGCAGTAAGTACTGGGAGATGAAGAAGCTTGCACAGGATAGAATAGCATGGAGAGCTGCATCAAACCAGTCTCAGGACTGAAGACCACAACAACAACAAGAATTACATACATGTATTGGATTCTGTCTCCTAGATCCTGCATCTAATCATAAATCGTTGTTCAGACTATTCATATTGGAAATATAAATCAAAAAATACTGAAAGTATGAATTAAAAAACGCCTTCAGCCACTTTTTCTTTTTAATACATGATGCATTTCGGACGGTGTGGGTCCATCATCATCTGTGATTAGTATTAAAACACGATTTTTCTCTCTCTGGTATGAGGTGAAATGTATATTCATGTCATGAAAAGGTTTGATGTGAGGTTACGAATTTCGTAAAGTCAGACGCGGAAAATATGTGCGAAACATTGTAAACTCGCCATGTAATCCATGAAAAGCGTTTTTAACTTTTTAGCACCATGATACATTCTTTTCTCCATCCTGTTCATACATATCACATTACTCAAGAAGCTCACTTGCATACACAAGTTTGTAAACACTTCACAGATGTTGTACATGGTGTGATCAAAGATGAATCTATACGTAGCCCCAGAGATAAAACTATTAAACAATTGACATGTGCTGGGAATAACTTTGGAATGGGTCTCTAAAATTGCTGAAATAACTGGGGCTTGCGAAATCTGTCTGTTCATTTAAAATAGATTCTGGTTTTCTACACGTTTGTAGCTGCAAAATATGGATAAAATCAGATATTCATGTTATGATTTCTCTCTGTACAGAACGTTATATTTGTACCAAGCTGTTGGGAGTATGGTTCAATAAACCCAAGCCAAATAAAAAAATTAAAAGAAAACATTTTAATGAGGCAAGGTCCTTGCACTTCTTTTTTTTCACCGTGTCGAACGGCGGGTCGCTGGCGAGTCGCTAAATATTGACCGAAGTCCGTGCAGGAATTGCGGCAGTTGGCAGGACGCTACAGGAACAAGTCCAGCCGCTGCGCGGGGCAGTTAATTACGGACGTCAGAATTTCTGACCGGACGTCACCGCGGGCTGTGAGTTTGCGGATGGGAAGCCTCGTTGCGCGCGCGCAGCGCAGCCGAATCGGCGCGCATAGCGCGTAGCGCCATTCCTGCCCTACTTACTATAAGTAGGAGCAAAAAGCCGTATTACAGCTACTCGAGTACAAGCTTTTTCAGGAGAAATAACTGATATTTTCCAAGTAGAGGTTGAAAAGATTAGGTGATAAACAGCATCCTTGTCTTACTCCTTTTCCTAGTCTGATCCAGCTTGTACTTTCTCCTCTCACTTCAACTGAAACTTTTTGATTAAGATATAATGAGTTTATAAGTCTTCTGGTTTTCCAGTCCACTCTCTTTTCCCTCATTATAGTCGGCAGCTTGACCCAAACCACATTGTCAAATGCCTTTTCTAGATCGATGATGTTGTGAATTGGCAGGAGCCAATCCACGGGGTTTGGAGGAAGTCGAAAGGCACGCGTTTAACTCATGCAGGCTGGCGTGAGGTCTGGAACAGGTAAAGTAATTATACTATCAAGAAAAGTACGTAGCTGCTGGAATACTTAACTTTAATCCATAATTGGTGAACATCGGTCTGACGGTACATGCATCGCAAGATAAATAGCAAATGATAATGGCGCCTTGCTAGGTCGTAGCAAATGACGTAGCTGAAGGCTATGCTAACTATCGTCTCGGCAAATGAGAGCGTATTGGTCAGTGTAGCATCGCTAGCAAAGTCGGCTGTACAACTGGGGCGAGTGCTAGGAAGTCTCTCTAGACCTGCCGTGTGGCGGCGCTCGGTCTGCAATCACTGACAGTGGCGACACGCGGGTCCGACGTATACTAACGGACCGCGGCCTATTTAAAGGCTACCACCTAGCAAGTGTGGTGTCTGGCGGTGACACCACAGATGAAGCACATTTATAGGTCTCTTCCTTTTTCAATAAACCTTTCTCCCAAGATTCGTAGGAGCCCTATTGCATCTCTGGTGCCCGTATTCCGTTTAAAGCCAAACTGCTCCTCGCCAAGATTCTCCTCCATTACTTTTTCAAATCTTTTATTAATTATTCTTAACATCACTTTGGCTACATGTGAAATGAGGCTGATTCAACCTCTACTTGGAAAATATGATTGACCAATGCTCATTAGATGACAAAGGAGTAGAAATTGGAGGAAGAAGAGTAGGGTGTTTGAGATTTGCTGATGACATGGTCCTTCTAGCCACAGGGGAAAAAGAATTACAGGATTTGGTGGACATCATTGCAACTAACGGGAAAAAATATGGAATGAAAATTAACACAAATAAAACAAAAGTATTGGCACTAGGAGGAAATAAGGAAATAAAAGTTATACTGAATGGACAAATACTAGAACAAGTGCAAAATTTAAATCATCTTGGAACCAGGATAGACACCGACTGGAAGTGCACGACAGAAATTAAAACAAGTATAGCAATGGCAAAAGAGGCGTTTTATCAGAAAAGGAGAATTTTCTGCAGCGGTCTGGACAGAGAACTCAGAAAGAGACTCATAAAATGTCTTGTATGGAGTGATCTTCTATATGGCGCTGAAACATGGACTATGAGGAAAAAAGACAGAGAAAGGCTGGAGGCTTTTGAGATCTGGACATGGCGGAAGATGGAAAGAATAAGTTGGATGGACAGAGTAAAACATGAAGAAGAAGAGTGGGAGAGAAAAGACTGTTACTAGATGTAATAAAGAGAAGAAAAAGAAACTGGATTGGGCATATATTAAGAAAGAATGACGGACTGATAAAACAGTTTTAGAAGGTTATGTAGAAGGGAAAAGGAAGCGAGGAAGGAAGAGATTCCAGATACTGGATGACATGATGGACGGTACAAGATACAGCAGCCTTAAGAAGGAAGCAATGGATCGCAGAAAATGGAGGGGCAAAGGACCTGCTAATATAGCAGATAACTGATGATGAACTGATATTTTAGAGGATGGTATTGCTGACTAATTGGAATAATACTGAAATCTGGTTTCGCAGGACAGAGCGGATCAGGTTGTGGAAAGGGGCCAAGATCAGCTGCTGTTACTTACACAAGAACACACAACATTATTCCTCGAAAACCAATGCACAGTTTCCTCTTTAGAACAACAAGGATCAATTCATGGGTGAGAGCCCAAGTAACTTCTCAATAATAAAGTTAAAAGCACAAGGATTTAGAGAAACGGCTGAAGGCCTTACTTAAGTAAAATTAAAATATCCTTAAATAATTCCTATTGAGGCACAAGAATTTACACAAACGGCTGAAGGCGTTACTTAAGTAAAATTAAAATATCTTCTCAGCTAAAGGCTCAAATAATATTTCAGATCAGCAAAGGAAATTCTTTAAAAGGCAAGCGTTTACCATTTTCGGCTAAAAGCCACATTACGGAAAATTTAAATTAATTCCTAGGCTGAAAACACCAATAATATTTCAACATAATAAAGGGGAACCTTAAAAAACAAGCATTTACACAGTACAACAAAAAACCATCTTTAAAAAATTTGAAATATCTTCATAGCTGAAAGCCCCAAACAATTATGCAAAATAATTGAAGACAAACCTTATGATAGGAATTTACACATTATTGCTGAAAGCCACAGATTCTAAACAAACACGGCTGAAGGCCTAAATACAGAGCAAACAAGAATTTTAAACAAAACACGACTGAAGGCCTAATCTTAAAATACTTCACATAAAGTTCGGCTGAAGGCCATATACTGAACATTGGAGAGACAAAACATGGCTGAATGCCTGGCACAGTACTTGCGACAAAAGAAAATCAAAATCACAAGCAACAGAACAGTGGGGCTCAAAAGTGTTGCAAGGGTCGGCCTGGGGAGGAAACTCTAACAACATTTTAGGTGAGACAGGCAGCCAAACCTAACACTAAATAACCGGGTGGCAGCACGACCTAGGGACGGCTGAAGAACCAACCAACAACCTAATCAATTCCCTTCCACACGACCAACAGGACGACAACCAAAAATATCAGCGAGGAAGAAAATCGCAGCAGGACTATGTCTTAATAATTGGCGTCTAAACACAGTCAAGGCACAAGAACCACTCAAAGAAAAAGGGAGAACAACATCAAGCTTTCGAACTACACACAATGCCGGACAGCATCAACACGGCGAGGAAAACACACTGCCGCAAAACTACGATAACGACCAGGGCAGGTAACCGGAATGTTAACGGCCACAGGGCAGAAGATACCGCTGGTGCACTTCACTAATAAATTATAATCATTTGAAAGTTAAACACCACACAGGAAGACGGCTGCAAAATTTTGCCGAGTCCAGCACACCATCACGTTGCTGCTTGCAGGGACAGCCGAGGAAGCAACAACCAGCAATCAACGAAGAGATGTCAGAGCAGTTAAGGCTCCATAACAGGTTCGCTGATTACTCAACTCCAGTAGGCAGGTTCGGTGGGCGACGAACTTCGCAGCCCTCGCAGCTAGTGCCACACAACTCGGACGGCGCGCGCGCGCCGCCACCGGCCCCAGCCTAACCTCACGCCGCGGAAACTTCCTCGCTGCTCTGTCGCAACCGATCAACTGCCTAACACACACCACGAGACGGAAATATAGCGGCCACACCAAACAAGGTACACCAGTACTAGTATTGTTAAACGCTGCTGCTGCCACTGACGGAGGTTAGTGAGCAAGTCATTCACGTAGTAACTGATGGTGACAAAATGACAAAAAAGAAAAATGGCATCAGCGCGAGCCGGCCACGGCTCAAGTACATTCTATACAACGCGCCTCCAGTTTTTGATAGTAACACTTACAGTGGTCACAGAGATGAGTATCTATTTCGTGTGTCGAATTTATTTATAGACTAGCTGTTCCCGACTACGAATTGCTGCGGCTCAGTGTGATTAAATGGAAGTGAAAGAAAAGAGAAAGAACACACTCCTAACGTAAATGGGAACTGGGTATATGTCATAGTCTCCTTCTCTCTCCCTGCCTCTGTCCAGCTACACCTCCCCCACTCTTTGTCCAACCCCTCCTCCATTACACTCTCCTTGTCTGCCACACCCTCTCTCGTTTCTTGGTCCATATTCTTCTCGCTCCTTCCTTTTCATCTCTTCCTGCCCCACCCCCTCCCCCACCCCCAGCCCTCCTTCTCTCTCTGTCCGTCACCATCTCCTCTATGTCCAACTTCTCATACCCCCCTCCTCCTGCGCCCTCTGTCCATCTTCTCCGTTCTGCCTTCTGTCTCCATTTCCTCCCACATCTATGTCCAACTCTTCATTCCCTTCTATCTGACCTTAAACGTTGTTCATTGTTATTCAGAGAAGCCTTTATTGTTACTTTCTGTTTACTAACATTGTTTCAGTAAAAAAATGTCTTGCATCACCTCGGTTCCCAGAGTTCCTGAACCTGTACAGAAAACTGGAATAGAGATCAACATAAACATCATTTCCACCCTTTTTACAGCTCATGAAAACCATTCATTGCATGTTGTGCCACCATACAGCGAGCCTTCAGAGGTGGTGGTCCAGATTGCTGTACACACCAGAACCTCTACTACCCAGTAGCACGGCCTCTTCCATTGATGCATGCCTGTATTCCTCGTGGCATACTATCCACATTGTTGGTCCAGATTGTCCCAACTCCTCAATGGCGATTCGGCGTAGATATCTCGGAGTGGTTGGTGGGTCACGTCGTCCACAAACAGCCCTTTTTAATCTATTCCAGGCATGTTCGACAAGGTTCATGTCTCGAGGACATGCTGGCCGCTGTAGTCGAGCGATTATTCTGAAGGAAATGATTCACAATATATACTCGATGGGGGTGCGAATTGTCGTCCACTAAGAGGACTGCCTCTTCAATATGGTGCCAAATATGATTGCACTATCGGTTGGAGGATGGCATTCACGTATCGTACAGCCGTTACAGCGCCTTCCGTGACCACCAGCGGCGTACGTCGGTCCAACATAATGCCAACCCAAAACAGCAGGGAACCTCCACCATGCCGCACTCACGGGGCAATGTGTCTAGGGCTTTCAGCCTGACTGGGTTGCCTCCAAACACGGCTCCGACAATTTTCTGGTTGAAGGCATATGCGACATTCACCGCTGAAAAGAAGGTGATGCCAATTCTGAGCGGTCCATTCGGCATGTTGTTGGATCCATCTGTAGCGCGTTGCAGGGTGTTGCAAAGATCGATCTCGCCATGGACGTCGGGAGTAAAGTCGCGCATCGTGCAGCCTATTGCGCACAGTTTGAGTCGTATCACGGTGGCCTATGGCTGCATGAAAAACAATATTCAACATGGTGGTCAGGGTTCCTCCGCGCCATAATCCGTAGGTAGCGATCATCCACTGCAGTAGTAGCCCTTGGGCGGCCAGAGCGAGGCATGTCATCGACAGTTCCTGTCTCTTTGTATCTCCTCCATGTCCGAACAACATCGCTTTGGTTCACTCCGATACGCCTGGACACTTCCCTTGTTGAGAGCCCTTCCTGTCATGCGGACGCGATCGAACCGCGCTATTGACCGTCTAGACATGGTTGAACTACAGACAACACGAGCGTTGTACCTCCTTCCTGGTGGAATGACGAACTGATCGGCTGTCGGACCCCCTCCGTCTAACAGGCGCTGCTCATACATGGTTGTTTAGTGACATCTTCAAGAGTTCTGAGAACCGGAGTAATGCAAAACTTTTTTTTGATGTGTGTATATATCAATAGAGTATTCTGTAAAAATATAAAGTGATTCGGTCAAGAACATTTAGAGGTTTTGGTAATATATATCACATATTTCTTTGTATATCACATATACTAAAAAAATGGTACGTAAAAACACACCCGTATTTGAATGGAACGTCGTGTCGTAATTTAGAAGGAACCAGTGAAGAAGATTCAGAGATTTAAGGTTCTGAACAAACGAAAATTTACTGTTTTATATTTACTTCCCCTACAGTTATTACATATATATTCATATATTACATACACATTCATATATTCTAGTAATATAAAAACACATGCCTTCAAAGCAAATGGTGATAAACTTTCGAAGATTTACGATTTTGCACGAACGAACCTTTAGATTCTTATTCTCAAAAAGACTGTCATTTTTGCCTACAAGTTCAAGTTGTGAAGTTGTGATTAAGTTCACATAACAGCATTTTTCATCAGTGATTTCCATTATGATTTTTGGACTACTCTATTGTATTCTTTAATCGTGCCGCATGTATACACAAATGCTGAGTACGCCGATGTGCTATTTGTGTACGAATTTAGTAATGGAAACGCTGCTGCTATATATAGAGAATACTGTAGGAGAGTTCCTAACTGCAGAACAAAAGACTGAAGAGCATTTACTCGTGTTGTCACTAGACTATGTGAGATTTGTGCATTACCGATCAGTCGTATCACATCTGTACTCTTAGAACTTACACAGTGTGGGTGAAGTACAAGGCAGCTGTTTAATCGCAGGGCTTTAACAAGTACATGCAGAATCTCTACACGTACCGGTGTTTGACACCCAAGAACATGATGGGGGAGGAGATTAAGGTAGATGATCGCAATCTCGTCATTATTTCATTGGAAATTGACAAGTAACTCCGTTAATACTGTTTACTGATGAAGCCAAATGCACTCTCGACGGTTCCAATAACATTCGTAACTCACATCGGTGTAACGAAGAAAAGCCACGTGCTTTATATATATTCGAGAAGACTTCTCTAAGTGTGTGCTGTAGTATGGCTGTCTACTGGGCCGGTTACGTTACCGCATCGCCTTACAGGGCGTCTTTATCAAGAGTTTGTTAGAAACGAACTTCCAGCATTATTGTTAGATGTTCCTTTGGTTACAGGGGTGGATACGTTCTTCCAGCGTAGCGTGTCCGCTGGACTTTCTGGTCGTCTAGGCCTAACATTCACCAGAAGATGCATCGCAGAAACGGTCAGAGTTGTTGGCCACCGAGGTATTACCTTCACTCTTTTAATTTTTGCCTGCGGTGATAGCTGAACGTCTACATACAATATGTAAAAACAGGAGACAAATTGATCGTTCGGATTATGAACAATGGTGTCCTTACCCTATAAAAGAATGTCAAGACGGCCTCTTAAGATCTAGGTGTGGTGTTGTCGAGCGAATTCGAAAGTACATCCAAGTCCAAAGTGGAATTTTTTCGAAAACCGGCTTCGAACTAAAACATTTGCCTTTCATTAACACCTTGTGCGCGTATTTGTATTTGATCCATACCAGCAACTGTACATCTATAACCAATTAAAGTTGGATGTATGCTACATGCAATGTTTTATTCGAATTAGTCTGCTTTACCACCTCCTAAAATATTTAATTTTCCTCCTGAAAAACCCTGAATACTCCATAAGCGAAACTGCAGTGCGTTGTGGAGGATACCTCGTATCTGTGTCCTCGAGTTACTGTCCAGTTCCATTAGTGTAGTGAGCGAAGGAGAAAAGCTTGTCTGCAGGCTTCTCTAGGCCCCCTAACCTATCGTCTCTTACACGAGTTACACGCTCGTGGCAGCATAATTGTCACATGCTTCTCCTCAAATACAGCTTCCCTAAATTTACCCAGCAGAGTTTCACGAGAGCTTGAAAGTACCCTGTAACTTTTGTCAACCTGTTTTATGTGCCCGTGAACTCGCAAGTAATCTTTACTACGACAGTCTGTACCCACTGGTGGATATCTGTGGTGTAGACGCTCCTCTGGGTTTAGCTGCGGTGGTTTGTATTAACAACGGTGGCCCGGCCAGTAGCAATTTTACTAGGCCAGAGTATGCAGCACGGCCTGTACCTTGAAGTCGAACAAAAGGCTCTGCTGAGTTCTGTTCTGTTCTTGTCTGGGTTGTGATGCAACAAGTGTGACTGCTCTATTAGGGGCACAAGTGCAGACAGTTTTATTGGTCACCTAGGACAGTGTACTGAACAATGTTACATCAGTGTTTACTTCTTTTCCACGCTAATACTTATAGTTATTAGAACTAGTACGTTTATAGGTTGATTAGTACCTCGAAGTAAATGTGGCATAAGCAAGCCATTAATGCTTATTTTTCCCCTGGGCAGCGTGGCAGATGTTTAAGTGTGAACACATGGACGCAAAACAGTTAGTCATCATTCACAGGCGTAGTCCGCTTAGTGGCGCAGTTACAGTTATGCAGAAAACATCAGGCAGAAAATCATGTAACGTGTTTGCGGGAAGACAGATGCAGAGAAAAACCAACTGACGTACTGAAGGGGGTACATATTAAGGTACCAATTATCACAACATCCGCACTTACACCCGTAAAACCATGTACGTTGAGAGACACGGAGAGTACTTGATGATTACGATCTGTGTTTGTATTTATAAAGGGACTGTGACCTGCATTTGTCTGTGCACGAGCAGCGGAAGACAAGCTGATATTCACTGCAATGCGTATTTTAACGAGCCATATTGATGCGTGATGTTCATGTCTTATTGAACCATTGTCAGCAGTATGAGGGAGCACTCAGTGTGAATCTGAATCTGTTTTTGCGTGGAGCACATGTCATTCGTAACTAAGCAATATCCGTTATTCATTCACCAAAAGATTCGCTGCATTTTTATGGGTTTCTTGTCTTACCATGGTATAGCCACCACGTGGTTGTTGTAACGCTGATTGTGCGTATTTATGTGAAACGATTCTACTTTTGAATTCGAATAATTATCTGTATGAGGTCCTTCTGTACTTACTTACACACATTCACATCATTAAACTGAGCTTATACATGTTCAATATTTCTCTTGAGGACACATGCGATCCAGGTCTTATAAACAATGCAGTAATAGGGATCCAGCTGGGATTATTTGCCTTCATTCAGTCAGCGTAAGAGTACTTGCAGTATCTTTAGTAATATATTTACAGGCTCCAGAAGGTGAGTTTTTTCGATTTCTTGTGAGCAGCAGACGCCATATGTTAGAATGTTCAGTATTTTCAGAGTCCTGCATAAAGCTATAAAGGAACTTATAAGGTAGGGCAGAGTAAACTTTTCCAGGGTCATAAGATAATTCTTTCGTTAGGAAACTAGGTCCCTAGAGTGAGTCAACCATTCTGTACGTCCTATTTAGCCATTTCGAGAACTAAGTGCTGCCTGTGCCATGTTATTCATGAAGTCAGGTCGGATTATGTTATCATCGTACTGTTACACGTCGATATTCACATAAAAAAATAGCATTTTAACTAGCGCAAATTTCCGAAGGCGTATTTCACGTCTTTCCGATTAACTTATAGGAACAAGTAATTTACAGACTACGTGGCCTTTCTTCCAAGAATTCCCATTTAAGTCCTAGAAGCGCTTCCGCTGCATTATTGTAACATAACAGCTTTATTTAAAGTTTAAACACGATATGAATGTTAACATTTTTTGATAAAAAATTATGTAACAAAGTGTCGACATAAACCCACTGCCACTGATCTCAAGCTTTGGAACCACCTAAATGGAGGTCTATTAATATGTAGTGAATAGCTATTGTAACAGGGTAACAAAACGTAAAAATCATTGGGAATAACTGTAATATTCCTAGGGAACGCGATGTATGACATTCACAGTGTAACATAAATGACTATACTATCACTGGAACCTACAATGGTCACTTTAAATTGCTGTCAGAAAAATTTATCGATACTGGAAGTCCTTACGTTTTAAATGCTGCTTGATTTTCTAAGAATGTGTCAATACCAACAAGGCGATGTAAGTTTCACAACAAAACGTTGCCTGTTTTATAATTCATATAATTATAAACTAGAGGGAGGGAGGAACCGAAATTCTAAAAATTAAAACACTGCATCTTATTCTTATTCAGCTGTAAAATATCCCACGTGGTAGAAGTGAACTAAACGGGAACATTTTGCACCAAACAATAACGGAAATCGAAATGTAATGAACGTCATTTTAGGTATCGCTTCTGTTAACGACTGGAGCTGCTCTGATAAAATTGCGAGTATAATGCGAGATCATTTGCATCTGCTGTAGACACAGTTCAGAAATGTTTTGCCTCTGTAGTGAGTACTAATTAACTCGACGATTGAGTTATTTACTTTGGTGGTTGAGAGCGCATTTCACTATTGGAATTTGCTTGCAATTATTCATCACGCTAAGTATGAAGGCCAGTTGCTTTCAGGTCGTGTGATTCTCTAATGCGACATATCACCTAAGCTATGATTAGTTTTCTTCGTGGCGATAACACAATGGTGCAAAACTTGTGAAACAGCAATAATTTTTGGTGTCGACAATAATTATTACTTAAGTTCCGGTATTGGCCAATTTCAACTGTTATATCGTTTTACTGCGTCATCTTGGTTATTAAGTGTACATCATATTTAATTCCATATCAGTGTATTAATCTGATTTTCGCTTAGTTATAGAACGTCACAGGTTTTAGCTTAACAGAGCCACAGCTCTTCCATAATGAAAACTTTGGTCTTCTTCTCTCACTCCTTCCATCCCCAATATCTGAATCCCAACCTAAATCGTTAGTTATGCATAATATTGCCACTGTTGACAAATTAATTATTGCACTACAGTTTTCAAATTTGCACCTGATTACGTGCATACATCTTTAACCTATACAATCTTGGTATAAAAATATTTGTGTACTACTTTGAAAGGCCTCTGTTGGATTCCTTTCATGTTAATTTCTTAAATCTGTTGTCATTTACGGCACAAATTCCTCTTCTAAATTTACTGTGGTGTTTCTGACTATCTGGGAGGAGACTGAGCAGTGAAACGTGTTACTTTTACACATAAACAAGAACGATCTGTCACACTACTACACTTTAAAACACAGTTTATATGTAATTCATGTCACACAGTCTCATTCGGAACCTACATCCGCTTTCGTTCATATACTGTATATGATAAGACACTGTCACCCCCCTTCCCTTCTGTGTGAGAGGATGAATGAGCAAATATATTTCTAGTTGCATGCTTGATGGTAGCAGCCTGTCTGCTAGAGAACAGTAAGACCAACGTCGGAACAGGTATCTATGCTTTCTCACAGCAGAGAGGTTTCTATTCTTAGTATGGTCCTGTCCATCCCTTGTCATGTTGGTATAGGAAGCTGCCTCTCTGGTCACTTCCGTTAGTATCGGTTAAGCACGCTCGGTAGGAGCCCAGTCACTCGGTCCGCGGGGAGTGTCTGAAGTGGTAAGATCTCCGGCTAAGCGCGTGTCTGCTAAGTCCGTAGGACAATGGATTTCTTAAGTTCAGCCTAACTGAAAATTTAATCACCTTTATTTCAGGTTTAGCTCTAAAATATCTAATGTTATCTTAAATTGCAACGCAGTGTATTTCGAGTATGAAGTTCAGAATATCTTCCAGTAGACGCTTTGTCACTACTTTGTGAGTAAAGTGGAACCTCGTGTTGATCAGTAACTCTAACTAAGATCATCAATCTTAAATGCGAATGTGCGTGAGATTATAACGTCTCGTCTTGACAATATTTTTCAATAAAGCAACTTTTCTTTATGTTCAACTCACGTGGGGTGTACTTTGTGAGACCAGTACCACGTGCTTATACAATTGTTTGACCCATCAGGTTAATAGTAAGACGATAGTAACCAGTTTGACGTTTTTCTTTTGTAAATTGCTTTTCGATCTAATTTATTTTAATTATCAAAATTATTCTGGGATTACACTCTTTGTGTAAACCAAGTTGACCACGTGAAGCATGTGGTGTAATAATCAAAGTAGCCCTCAGCTATTCTTTTCGGGAAGATTTCACAGAGAGTTAGTATGAATTTAGTATGCCAGTGTGTGGTAATTACATGATGGACAGGATTGCGCTATGAACGTAACTTCTTTGGGTGAAAATTGAATCAGTTGGTTGTGGTTAATTTCCTTTTGCGTATGTTTCAACGTTCTTCGTGTGTTATTATATGAATGCAGTGTTGTATGCAGTCTCCCAATCTTGGCTCCATATTTGATGTGTTCCGTAAGATTACAAACTCACATTTTCACAATCCTAAATAAGGCACCAGTTTAGTTATGAATCAAGTTTAATATGCTGAAATTTCAATGATCAATGTTAAAATAACTTTCCAAATATAAACTGATTTATTTCTTTTTATTTAAATTCTCTTTATATATATATATATATATATATATATATATATATATATATATATCACCGGTTGTCGTATGACGATTAAAAGATTATAATTAATGTTAGTCTGGTTGGGAATTTGGTAAGCTAGACTGGATACCTGGTGAAACAGTTGCTCAGTAATGCAAGGTTAACTTCCCCAGACAGCTCACAGTTTTAGCCCACTTTCATGATCTTGAACATCAGCACCGCTTACAGAACAAATTAAAGTAACAACGTTACACATGGCGACCCTGTTCTGTGATTCCACTAGACTCTGGAATCTCTGAAACGTTAAATTGCGAGGTTTGTATAATCTTAATTTTTTTTCCCTGCTGCGCTCAAACAACTTCAGCGTTGTTTCTGAGCAGACTTTCAAATGATTCACGGCGTTGTTGAGCGGCGTTGTTTTGTTTGTCTTGTTCTTTTTCTATATTTGTGTGTCTTATATGTGTGTGTGTGTGTGTGTTTTTTTTTTCTCGCTTGTAAATTGCAATGCTTCGATCAACGATAAAAATTTTTTTTTGTGTGTGAAAAAGTGCGTACTAGGTTGGTTACCTTTCGTGTAACTGTCGTAATTTTTGGAAGATACATTTATTGTGATTAGTGTGTTGTGTACCGGGTATAAATTGAACTAATGCAGACACGGAACCAAGCTAAAAGTAGGCGGTCCAACAACTTAAGCAACATGGACCAAGGGGATAATTTGATTTCGAATATTAACGCGTAGGACGGTTCCGAAAATGCAATGGGGAATACTTGAGACGAAATACAAAACAGGACAAACAGGCTCACAGCAGAGCCAGAAATTAATTTGCCTCCTACTAACCAAATTGATTTGGCAGAACTCATGAAAGCCTTATTGCAACAAAATAAAGAAAACGCAGAGAAATCTGAAAAATCGTTCTGAGAACAAAAAGAATAATCTGAAAATCGATCCGAGAGCTAGGCGAACAAATAACAGAGAAATCTGAAAAATCGATCTGTGATCTAAGCGAACAAATAGATGAAAAACTAATCCAGCAGACAAATAAATGCAGAGAATGTCCGATGATATCTCACAAAGAATAAACAATCTGGCAAGTGAAATAAAAAGTGATATTATGAAAGAATTAGGCTGAACATTTGAACAAATCGATGGCCGTCTGCAAGCCTTAGAACAGGGCAAGCGGAGTCGCGATGCGGAATCGAAAGAGAGCGAAGAACAGCTACTTAGGAATTTCCAAGCACTGAAAGAAGAATGCCAAAGGGAACACCAGCAGGTACTCTCGAGGCTCCAGGAGGCGGAAACGCATAGTCCCGCGTTCGTTAGCAACACAGCAGCGGACAACAGTCAAGTGATTCACGCACTCGAACAGCAAGTAGAACAATTGAAGCAGACTGGGGCAGAGGACAACAGACAAATACATGATAAGATTGCGGCATTAGCGGACATCGTAGGCACGATGTAGGTGACGGAGAGCGATAACAATACTACACCGGTAGCGGTCATAGAGACCGAAGAAGTGCGTTCGCTTCTTAGATTTCAGAAGGGACAGTTCGAAGTGGACAGGCGGTACAAAGCTGTAACAGGCGAATTACAAGAACGCATGGCGCATCTGGAAAGCCGCATGGGGTGTGATTCCGAACTCGCCAATAGCACTAAAAATACGACAGGGAAGAATGTATTTCGAGGGGCACACAGGAGAAAAATAGAAACATTCAAGGACCTCGCCAGGAGGAAATGCGGGGATTTGATTTCAAACATTTCCTTACGGTGAGAAAGTTTGAAATATTTCGAAATTCGCAAAAAGGAATACATCCACGAGCATGGCTCGAGCAATTTGAATTCTGTCTTCCCTCCGACTGGGCAGGTTTACATAAGATAGAATATATGTGTGGCTATTTGGAAGGCGAACCAGCGATTCGCATGAGGTCGGCAGCGCGTCACTGAAACTCTACTCGGGAGTTTCGACAAGCCTTTCTGTCCGCCTATTGGTCGAAAGCGGCAGAAGATAGGGTCAAGCATGGCATAATTATGCTGCCAAATTTGAACCAGTCTGGTTTCGGCAGCCCAGCACGCCTATTCGACCACAAGCTGCAGGCAAATCAATTTCTATACCACCCATACGGGCCTGCGGAAGTAATTAGGATAAGCATCACCAAATTGCCGATGCACTTGCGCCACGTCATTCTTGCGGGAAGATGCAAAGAGGACGTGGAAACGTTTAAGACACTCCTCCAAGAGTTGGAATATAATACAGCAGAATGCCCGCCTAATCAGGCACAAAGTTATTACGTGGCACAGCAGCGCGATAGCAGTCGTGGTCGTCGCGACGCGAATGGAACAATAATCGCGACCGGCCGTATAGAAACCGGGGTAACAGTCGCGAACACAGGTGGAACAACGGAAATGATCGAGGACGTGGACAAGATCGTGAACACAACAGGTACGGCAACCAGAATCGATACTACTATGAACACGGTGGGAATAGGACTGTAGGCGGAGCACCACATGATATTGAAATTCGGCCGGCCAACCCTAGACATAATCCAGCAAATTAAAATGAACAAAACCGGCAATGACAAATGATCAGTGCAGAAGGCGCCCAATCGGAACAAATGAGTGACATGGCAAATAAGTACATAGGGTGTATAGAGAGCAGAATGAATTGATTGGTTTACATTTAGGACAAATGCATTTTGAATAATATGTTGGTAAAAATAATGACAAAGATGTTTCTATGTGATTGACTGAAGTGGTGTTTTTTGTTTTTTGTCTTTCCTTGTGCAATTAGGATTTAGGTTGGTTCGAATGTGAAGATAAAAGGTTTCCTTGTGGGCGAGTGAAATGGTTTTTTTGTGTAAATTGAAAAGAGTAGCTCCTGAGGGAAGCAAGATCTGTGTTGAATTAATGCAAAACTCAGGGGAATATCCGATCTGTGGGTATTATGGGTCTGGCAAACCCAGGTCCCCAGCTGTAAGTAGCCTTGTTTTCGATTTTCTGCTTTCAGTGCTACTATCTATCTATTACTATTCTATATTTGTCGGTATAAATGAGGATCTCTTACTATAATATGCGTGCTGTATGAATATTTTAAAATAGGAGAACTCTGAGAAAGGAATGAGTAAGTTTAGAATCTTGAAAACAGGATGCAATAATACGATTGTTTAACCATTGGCTTCCCAATATGCGATGATATGTTAATATTGATGATATGTGTCTTTTTTGTTCTTTATAGCTGAGTATGTGAAGTGCTGTCTGTGGATTTCGTCAGTATATCGATTCCCTTCAAGGTGAAAGAAGAATTGTGGTTTGTGTAATTTACGTGGCCCTGAAATATTATTGTGGTAGTCAAATACGAGCAGTTTTTCAGCAAATGGCGAATGTAACAGAAATATGGATCCATTCTGTAGTCTTGATTGATGTTGAGCCAGAGCCTGAAAAATTATTCTGCGTTAATACGTGTCCTAGAAAAGCGACGTTTATTTGTTTTGCTGACGCTGTGAGCATTACAGCCTATGTGAGTTGAACTGAAGAAATTTCCCTCTTGAAGGCAGAGGAAGATTAAATAATTTTAGTTATGGGACCGAAGGAAAGCTTGGTTTAAGGTAATAAGGATGAAGCAAAACATTAGTCATTTAAACTACAGGAGGATTCGGATCTTTTGTGTCAGTTGTAAGTTCAACAGGATGTTAAGATGAAACTGTTTTACAGAATAGAGGTGACCACAATTTTGCCATTCATGATAAATGAATCCAGAATGACCACCACAGGCGAAATAACTGATTTGGAAGCGAAAGGTAACTTAAAGAAGGAACGAAATGGGTAAGAAAATGTAGTATAACCTGTATAATGAAAATATTTTTTACCCTTCTCAGAATCATCTGTGTGATTAATTCTTGTGATAACGTAATTTTAGATGAAATTGTCTTACTGTTTTATGTATAAACATATGAGTATGATTAATGTATAATTGCGAGTCTCTTATCAGATGTGTGAACTGGTATAAATGTTTTGACGTGCAAATAACCATTGTTTTTTCTACTATGTATGTTGAAGGAAAGTTTCTCCATATTTATCATGTGACAAGACATGTGCCGCAAGCGTCAAGAAGAGGACGAATTAGAACAATGTTGTAGTGGTATAAACACTGTGTTGAAGTAGCATTGAAGTAGCTTGTTGGATCAACTAGTAGTGGATTGAAGTAGAATTTTGGGTAATACACGTTTATGGGTAGTTAGTTTGTAGTAAGGACAACAGGTGTGCATGTGTGTGTGTGAAAATAACATGTGAACCCTATGCTGCCCTGACCTATACTTGCACAAGGCATAATCCTATTTTTAGTGAATTAATAAGTAGCATTTGATTTATTAAAACGCAAGTGAACCACATTAGTGATGTGGATTTAGATATTATATTGTCAGTTCCCCCCCCCCCCCCCCCCCATGACCCATGGACCTTGCCGTTGGTGGGGAGGCTTGCGTGCCTCAGCGATACAGATAGCCGTACCGTAGGTGCAACCACAACGGAGGGGTATCTGTTGAGAGGCAAGACAAACGCGTGGTTCCTGAAGAGGGGCAGCAGCCTTTTCAGTAGTTGCAGGGGCAACAGTCTGGATGATTGACTGATCTGGCCTTGTAACATTAACCAAAACGGCCTTGCTGTGCTGGTACTGCGAACGGCTGAAAGCAAGGGGAAACTACAGCTGTAATTTTTCCCGAGGGCATGCAGCTTTACTGTACGATTAAATGATGATGGCGTCCTCTTGGATAAAATATTCCGGAGGTAAAATAGTCCCCCATTCGGATCTCCGGGCGGGTACTACTCAAGAGGATGTCGTTATCAGGAGAAAGAAAACTGGCGTTCTATGGATCGGAGCGTGGAATGTCATATTCCTTAATCGGGCAGGTAGGTTAGAAAATTTAAAAAGGGAAATGGATAGGTTAAAGTTAGATATAGTGGGAATCAGTGAAGTTCGGTGGCAAGGGGAACAAGACTTCTGGTCAGGTGACTAAAGGGTTATAAACACAAAATCAAATAGGGGTAATGCAGGAATAGGTTTAATAATGAATAGGAAAATAGGAATGCGGGTAAGCTACTACAAACAGCATAGTGAACGCATTATTGTGGCCAAGATAGATACGAAGCCCACACCTACTACAGTAGTACAAGTTTATACGTGAACTAGCTCTGCAGATGACGAAATAATTGAAGAAATGTATGATGAAATAAAAGAAATTATTCAGATTGTGAAGGGAGACGAAAATTTAATAGTCATGGGTGACTGGAATTCGAGTGTAGGAAAAGGGAGAGAAGGAAACGTAGTAGGTGAATATGGATTGGGGCTAAGAAATGAAAGAGGAAGCCGCCTGGTAGAATTTTGCACAGGCCACAACTTAATCATAGCTAACACTTGGTTTAAGAACCACGAAAGAAGGTTGTATACATGGAAGAACCCTGGAGATACTAAAAGGTATGAGATAGATTAGGAACCAAGTTTTAAATTGTAAGACATTTCCAGGGGCAGATGTGGACTCTGACCACAATCTATTGGTTATGACCTGTAGATTGAAACTGAAAAAACTGGGAATTTAAGGAGATGGGACCTGGATAAACTGAAAGAACCAGAGGTTGTACAGAGTTTCAGGGAGATCATATGGGAACAATTGACAGGAATGGGGGAAAGAAATACAGTAGAAGAAGAATGGGTAGCTTTGAGGGATGAAGTAGTGAAGGCAGCAGAGGATCAAGTCGGTAAAAAGACGAGGACTTGTAGAAATCGTTGGGTAACAGAAGAAATATTGAATTTAATTGATGAAAGGAGAAAATATAAAAATGCAGTAAATGAAGCAGGCAAAAAGGAATACAAACGTCTCAAAAATGAGATCGACAGGGAAGTGCAAAATGGCTAAGCAGGGATGGCTAGCGGACAAATGTAAGGATGTAGAGACTTATCTCACTAGGGGTAAGATAGATACTGCCTACAGGAAAATTAAAGAGACCTTTGGAGATAAGAGAACGACTTGTATGAATATCAAGAGCTCAGATGGAAACCCAGTTCTAAGCAAAGAAGGGAAGGCAGAAAGGTGGAAGGAGTATATAGAGAGCCTAGACAATATTATGGAAATGGAAGAGGATGTAGATGAAGATGAAATGAGAGATAAGATACTGCGTGAAGAGTTTGACAGAGCTCTGAAAGACATGAGTCGAAACAAGGACCCGGGAGTAGACAACATTCCATTGGAGCTACTGACGGCCTTGGGAGAGCCAGTCCTGACAAAACTCTACCATCTGGTGAGCAAGATGTATGAAACAGGCGAAATACCCTCAGACTTCAAGAAGAATATAATAATTCCAATCCCAAAGAAAGCAGGTGTTGACAGATGTGAAAATTACCGAACAATCAGTTTAATAAGCCACAGCTGCAAAATACTAACACGAATTCTTTACAGACGAATGGAAAAAGTAGTAGAAGCCAACCTCGGGGAAGATCAGTTTGGATTCCGTAGAAACTCTGGAACACGTGAGGCAATACTGGCTTTACGACTTATCTTAGAAGAAAGATTAAGGAAAGGCAAACCTACGTTTCTAGCATTTGTAGACTTAGAGAAAGCTTTTGACAATGTTGACTGGAATACTCTCTTTCAAACTCTAAAGGTGGCAGGGGGAAAATACAGGGAGCGGCAGGCTATTTACAATTTGTACAGAAACCAGATGGCAGTAATAAGAGTCGAGGGACATGAAAGGGAAGCTGTGGTTGGGAAGGGAGTAAGACAGGGTTGTAGTCTCTCCCCGATGTTATTCAATCTGTATATTGAGCAAGCAGTAAAGGAAACAAAAGAAAAATTCGGAGTAGGTATTAAAATCCATGGAGAAGAAATTAAAACTTTGAGGTTCGCCGATGACATTGTAATTCTGTCAGAGACAGCAAAGGACTTGGAAGAGCAGTTGAAAGGAATGGACAGTGTCTTGAAAGGAGGATATAAGATGAACATCAACAAAAGCAAAACGAGGGTAATGGAATGTAGTCGAGTTACCTGCTGAGGGAATTAGATTAGGAAATGAGACAAAGTAGTAAAGGAGTTTTGCTGTTTGGGGAGCAAAATAACTGATGATGGTCGAAGTAGAGAGGATATAAAATGTAGACTGGCAATGGCAAGGAAAGCGTTTCTGAACAAGAGAAATTTGTTAACATCGAGTATAGATTTAAGTGTCAGGAAGTCATTTCTGAAAGTATTTGTGTGGAGTGTGTCCATGTATGGAAGTGAAACATGGACGATAAATAGTTTGGACAAGAAGAGAATAGAAGCTTTCGTAATGTGGTGCTACAGAAGAATGCTGAAGATTAGATGGGTAGACCACATAACTAATGAGGAAGTATTGAATAGGATTGGGGAGAAGAGAAGTTTGTGGCACAACTTGACCAGAAGAAGGGATCGGTTGGTAGGACATGTTCTGAGGCATCAAGGGACCACCAATTTAGTATTGTAGGGCAGCGTGGAGGGTAAAAACCGTAGAGGGAGACCAAGAGATGAATACACTAAGCAGATTCAGAAGGATGTAGGTTGCAGTAGGTACTGGGAGATGAAGAGGCTTGCACAGGATTAAGTAGCATGGAGAGCTGCATCAAACCAGTCTCAGGACTGAAGACCACAACAACAACAACATTGTCAGTTCATTTAATTTTTATTTTTATACTGTCAAATCATTTTACTTTTATTTTTTTTATATTGTCAAGTCATTTAACTTTTATTTTTATATTGTCGATTCATCTAACTTTTTTATTTAAGAAAAAAATTAAGTCTCACTTTTGTTCTTAAAAATTGTGAAAGACAATACCAAGTGGTATTATGAATGACGTTTTGTAATCACATAACTATGATGAACAATTTCTGTGAATGCATTTTATATTGTCAAGCCATTTAACTTTTATTTTTATATTGTCGATTCATCTAACTTTTTTATTTAAGAAAAAAATTAAGTCTCACTTTTGTTCTTAAAAATTGTGAAAGACAATACTAAGTGGTATTATGTATGACGTTTTGTAATCACATAACTATGATGAACAATTTCTGTGAATGCAGCTGAGAACGTGAAAGCGAACCGGCTAAACTCTTACGAGACAGCGGGAGCAGCGAGGAGGAGGGCTAGTTGTAAACTGGTGGATTTTCCAGCAGGACACACTGTCAACCGGGCCACTTCGGGAGCGCGGTCGACCACAAAAGAAGAGTACGCGGCAAACACTTTCCCTTGCACCCGGAGCTAATGGCCGGCCGCACCAGTGCGATCCTTCGTGGAGGCGATGACCTGGAATGGCCGAGCGGTCCACTGTGCGGAAATCCATCTGCTGGCACCACACGCACGCGACCGTGACGAGACGGCCGCGGTGAAACGACAGAAGACAGGGGATAAAGGGGCGTGGAGCCTTTTGACAGGTACTGTCAAGAGAAACTTGTAGACGTCAACGACGACTATCAACATTTCTTGGCGGAAGCCCATTGTCAAGCGACAATAAATCATGATTCGGTGTTCTCTGGTTGCTAAGGGTGGCACAAAGAAGAGCCACTAAGTGTCATCCTTGCCCAGGAATATCAAACCGGCGAGCCAATTGAGGATAATTCAAGAATGTAACAACACAAGGGGCGTGGAGCCTTTTGACACATAGTCCAGAGAAACTGGCAGACTTCAACGACGCCTATCAACATTTCCTGGCGGATGCCCATTGTCAAGCGACAGTAAATCATAGTTCGATGTTCTCTGGTAGCTAAGGGTGGCACAAAGAAGAGCCATGAAGTGTCATCCTTGCCCAGGAATATCAACCTGGCGTGTCAAACGAGGATACTGCACGAATTTGACAACAGAAACATGGAACCAAATCGAGATGTACGCGACACGGGCCACCAAGAGAAACTTCATGAGAGGGCAGAGACAGCAGGATTGCACGCAACAGATGGACAAAAATCCCTACTGACAGCTGCGGCGACGAACCCCTCCCCCCTCCCCTTATACTGTGCCTCGGAACAGTGGAACTACTGAGTGTGTCAGTGAACAGTGATTATACGGTTCTTAGTCCAATGCATATACGTGTGTTCTTTCAGAGAAACTTTGATCGTGTATTTTGTAGGGGTTCGATTTATTGGTGTTTTTTTTATTAGACTGACTCTTGTATTTTGCATGTGTTTTATTTATTGGTGTTCATTTTAGACGTTGACTACTGTACTTTCAGAGCTGTTTTATTTCTCAATGTTTGTTTTTGTGTGTTGTATTAGATTTGTTATATTTTGTTTCGTAAATTCATTCCTGTGGCATTGCTTCGTTTATCAGTGAGATAGCTATTCATGCTCATTGGACTGTGATCGATTAGCCTTTGCATGGGCATATTTATAGTGATGAACCCCTTAAGGGTAACAATCACATAATTAATTGTAGTTTCAGTATAATGACACAGTGATCATTGTTTGCTAACTAACTGAAATATAGTACAGTGATTAAATTAGTACCACAAAGTTATTTTAATTCTACAAATTATTAGTTTTATAAGATATAGAATTTTTTTGCGATAACCACTTCGAAAAACATGTTTTTTCTCTTATCTTTTCTTTTTGATTTTGCAGATTGTGCATTGTAATGTTCTGCTTTATAATACTGATGTTATTTTCATGTTTTTTTAAATTGCTGTGGCACCTTTGCTATTTTCATAAATTTTAGTTGTTAATAAACAGTCATAAATTTTCCTGTGATCAGTTGGCTCTTGCAATGAGCAAATACTGGTGAACTCCATAAGGGTAACAACCAGAAATTGTTTTCATATAAATGACACAGGAACCATTGTTTTTACTTGCTGACCGAAGTAGGTCTACACTATCTTTTAAATAGGAGAGATTGTTTTTTTTTTCTCTTTGAAATTGGTAGATTCTAAAGATGTGTTGAAATTATTGTGTTTTAGCAAGTAGCTGGTGACATTTTACCTTTTCTTTACACTTTTGGTTTAAGTAGGGTGTGAGAAGCCTGCTTGGGAATGTCCTAGCATGGCCAGAAAATTCCCTGCACAGTCTTTTCCCGGAGCGTTGGGGTTGTGAAAGGTCTCTGTTGGATTCCTTTCACGTTAATTTCTTAAATCTGTTGTCATTTACGGCACAAATTCCTCTTCTAAATTTACTGTGGTGTTTCTGACTATCTGGGAGGAGACTGAGCAGTGAAACGTGTTACTTTTACACATAAACAAGAACGATCTGTCACACTACTACACTTCAAAACACAGTTTATATGTAATTCATGTCACACGGTTTCATACGGAACCTACATCCGCTTTCGTTCATATACTGTATATGATAAGATACTGTCACCCCCCTTCCCTTCTGTGTGAGAGGATGAATGAACAAATATATTTCTAGTTGCATGCTTGATGGTAGCAGACGAGCCTGTCTGCTAGAGAACAGTAGGACCAACGTCGGAACAGGTAGCTATGCTTTCTAACAGCAGAGAGGTTTCTATTCTTAGTATGGTCCTGTCCGTCCCTTGTCATGTTGGTATAGGAAGCTGCCGCTCTGGTCACTTCCGTTAGTATCGGTTAAGCGCGCTCGGTAGGAGCCCAGTCACTCGGTCCGCGGGGAGTGTCTGAAGTGGTAAGATCTCCGGCTAAGCGCGTGTCTGCTAAGTCCGTAGGACAATGGATTTCTTAAGTTCAGCCTAACTGAAAATTTAATCACCTTTATTTCAGGTTTAGCTCTAAAATATCTAATGTTATCTTAAATTGCAACGCAGTGTATTTCGAGTATGAAGTTCAGAATATCTTCCAGTAGTTGCTTTGTCACTACTTTGTGAGTAAAGTGGAACCACGTGTTGATCAGTAACTCTAACTAAGATCATCGATCTTAAATGCGAATGTGCGTGATATTATAACGTCTCGTCTTGACAATATTTTTCGATATAGCAACTTTTCTTTATGTTCAACTCACGTGGGGTGTACTTTGTGAGACCAGTACCACGTGCTTATACAATTGTTTGACCCATCAGGTTAATAGGAAGACGATAGTAATCAGTTTGACGTTTTTCTTTTGTAAATTGCTTTTCGATCTAATTTATTTTAATTATTAAAATTATTGTGGGATTACACTCTTTGTGTAAACCAAGTTGACCACGTGAAGCATGTGGTGTAATAATCAAAGTAGCCCTCAGCTATTCTTTTCGGGAAGATTTCACAGAGAGTTAGTATGAATTTAGTATGCCAGTGTGTGGTAATTACTTGACTGACAGGATTGTGCTACGAACGTAACTTCTTTGGGTGAAAATTGAATCAGTTGGTCGTGGTTAATTTCCTTTTGCATATGTTTCAACGTTCTTCGTGTGTTATTTTATGAATGCAGTGTTGTATGCAGTCTCCCAATCTTGGCTCCATATTTGATGTGTTCCGTAAGATTACAAACTCACATTTTCACAATCCTAAATAAGGCACCAGTTTAGTTATGCTGAAATTTCAATGATCAATGTTAAAATAAATTTCCAAATATAAACTGATTTATTTCTTTTTATTTAAATTCTCTTTATATATATATATATGTATCACCAGTTGTCGTATGACGATTAAAAGATTATAATTAATGTTAGTCTGGTTGGGAATTTGGTAAGCTAGACTGGATACCTGGTAAAACAGTTGCTCAGTAATGCAAGGTTAACTTCCCCAGACAGCTCACAGCTTTTAACCCACTTTTATGGTCTTGAATATCAGCACCACAATCGGAACAAAATAAGCAACAACATTACAACTTGATATATTTATTCCTACACAGGTATTCATCAACTCAACGAAACATCTCCACAACGCAAAAATTTACGCTGTAATAATGGTTTGGTTTTGCTGTATGTTCTTTGTACTTTCAAATGCTGCTTCTGTTTTGCAACATGTTCATTGCAGCTAAGTAGTTACAAGAGACCATCTTTGTTTACAAAGTGTGACAGTTTACATACATTGTATTACGACAGAGAAAGGGCCAAGGGAGGTATTCTATTTCTGTTGTTATATTTCTATATTTACATTTACCTCTAGATATTAGTCAAAGACCTCCACAGAGCTACGTTTCTGAAACATAGTGTTCTTTCTCCACTAGACAGTGCTACTGATTACTTCAAAATCGTAACAGGACACGCACATGTCACATTAACATATATAAATCCACCTGTTGGTGGAAGTTTAAACTCTGAAACGCACTTTATATATAAATAAAAGGTGATTGGTAACAGCCAAATTATTTTTTATTCGGCAACTCTCGTGTGTTGTTTTCCAGTTATGTTGATTTCCCAGAGTGCCAAAATAGAATATAGTTCACAACTCTTAACCATAACTATTTTGTTTATATTCTGCTGTAACTTTAAATTTTTTAATGTTTTAAACAAGTGTGTTTGGACATCTGTCGTGCTGTTAGTGGCCAGAATTGATTTGTGTTTAAATTTATGTTTTAACAGTCTAACCCTTGTGTATAATTCTGTTGCTTTCTGCCTGCTAAAGTAATCCATTATTTGTCATCCTGTCCATTTGTTGACACCATTCCAAAACGCCAGTCGTCTGTTCATGCCAACACCGGTGAACCATACTCTGCTATTCACAATAAAGTGCCTGGCAGAGAGTTCAATGAACCACCTTCCAGCTGTCTCTCTACCGTTCCGCCCTCGAACGGCATGCGGGAGAAACGAGCACTTAAGTTTTTCTGTGCGAGCCCTGAATTCTCTTATTTTATCCTGTTGATCATTTCTTCCTATGTAGGTGGGTGCCAACAGAATGCTTTCGCAATCGGAGGAGAAAACTGGTGATTGAAATTTCATGAGAAGACCCGTCACAACGTAAGACGCCTTTGCTTTAATGATTGCCACTCCAATTCACGTATCATGTCTGCGGCACTATCTCCCCTATTTCACGATAATACGAAAAGAGCCGCCCTTCTTTGTATTTTTTCGATGTCATCCGTCAGTCCCACCTGATGCGGATCCCACACAGCACAGCAATACTCCAGAATAGGGCGGACAAGCGTGGTGTAAACAGTCTCCTTAGTAGACCTGTTGCACCTTCTAAGTGTTCTACCAATGAATCGCAGTCTTTGGTTTGCTCTACCCACAACATTACCTATGTGATCGTTCCAATTTAGGTTACTTGTAATTGTAATCCGTAAGTATTTAGTTGGATTTACAGCCTTCAGATTTGTGTGACTTTTCGCGTTATCAAATCTTTCAGTACTCATGTGAATAACTTCACACTTTTCTTTATTCAGGGTCAATTGCCACTTTTCGCACCATAGAGATATCTTATCTAAATCATTTTGCAATTCGTTTTGATCATCTGATGACTTTACAAGACGGTAAATGACAGCGTCATCTGCAAAAATCTAAGATGGCTACTGTAGTGGCGTGGCAAGACAGCCAAGCCACTCGGAGGTAGCCGAAAGGCACGCGTTAAGCTCACGTAGATTGGCGTGAGGTCTGGAACAGTTAAGGGAATTAATAGTAGCAAAAGAAGTACGTAGTTGATGTAATACTTAACTTTAATCCATAAGTGGTGTACATCGGTCTGACGGTACAGGCATTACAATCTCAATATAAACTGGTAATGGCGCCTTGCTAGGTCGTAGCAAATGACGTAGCTGAAGGCTCTGCTAACTATCGTCTCGGCAAATGAGAGCGTATTGGTCAGTGAACCATTGCTATTAACGTCGTCTGTACAACTGGGGCGAGTGCTAGTAAGTCTCACTAGACCTGCCGTGTGGTGGCGCTCGGTCTGCAATCACTGATAGCGGCGACACGCGGGTCCGACGTATACTACCGGACCGCGGCCGATTTAAAGGCTACCACCTAGCAAGTGTGGTGTCTGGCGGTGACACCACAGCTACTAAGATTGTCTCCTAAATCCTTAATATAGATCAGGAACAATAGACGGCCTATAACACTTCCCTGGGGAACGCCGGATATTACTTCTATTTTATTCGATGACTTTCCGTCTGTTACTACGAACTGTGAACTTTCTGACAGAAAATCACGAATCCAATCGCACAACTGAAGCGATATTCCATAGGCACGCAGTTTGATTAGAAGATGCTTGTAAGGAACGGTGTCGAAAGCCTTCTGGAGATCTAAAAATATGGAATTAGTTTGACATCCCCTATTGATAGCACTCATTACTTCACGAGTATAATGAGCTAGTTGTGTTTCGCAAGAACGATATTACTGCCTCCGTGCTGACTATGTCTCAATAAATCGTTTTATTCGAGGTACTTCTTAATGTTCGAATACAGTATATGTTCCAAACCCCTACTGTAAATCGACGTTAGTAATATGGGCCTATAACTCAACGGGTTACTCCTACTTCCCTTTTTGGGTATTGGTGTGACTTGAGCAGTTTTCCAGTCTTTAGGTACGGAACTTTCTGTGAGCGAGCGGTTGTATATAATTGCTAAATACGGAGCTATTGTATCAGCATACTCTGAGAGGAACCTGACTGGTATGCAATCTGGACGAGAAGCATTGCCTTTATTAAGTGATTTAAGCTGCTTTGCGACACCGAGGATATCTACTATGTTTCTTGGCAGTGGCACTTGATTAATTTAAGGAACATTTACTTCGTCTTCTTTGGTGAAGGATTTCGGAAAACCGTGTTTAATAACTCTGCTTCGTTGTCATCAGTGACTTCACCGTTGTTATCGAGCAGTGAAGGTACTGATTGTGTCTTGCCACGGGTGTGCTTTATGTATGACAAGAATCTCTTTGGGTTTTCTGCCAGATTTCGAGACAGAGTTTCGTTATGGAAATTATTAAAAGCATCTCGCGTTGAAGTACGCGATATATTTCTAACTTCTGTAACACTTTGCCAGTGTTGGGGATTTTGCGTTCTTTTAAATTTGGCATGCTGTTTTTGCTGCTTCTGCAACAGCGATGTGACTCGTTTTGTGTACCATGGGGGATCAGTACCATCACTTATTAATTTATGTAGTATATATCTCTCAATTGCTGTCGATACTATCTCTTTGAAATCATTCCACGACTTTTCTACGCTTATATGACCGGATCGGAAGGAGTGAAGACTATCTCTTAGAACTGCGTTAAGAGCATTTTTATCGGCTTTTTTAAATAGAGGTACTTTGCGTTTCTTTTTTATAGTTGTGGGTGTTACGGCATTCAGCCTAATAGCAACTGCCTTGTGGTCGCTAATCCCTGTATTCGTCACGATACTATTTGTCCAGGATTATTTGTTGCCAAGAGGTCAAGTATGCTTTCGCACCAATTTACGCTCCGAGTGGGCTCATGAACTAATTGTTCTACAATTTCGGATGACGTTTCATGCTTGCCGCCGGTTTTAAATGTATAATTTTTCCAGCATATCGAGGGTAGATTGAAGTCACCACCGACAATAACTCTATGAGTCTGGTACCTATTTACCTATTTGAAATGAGACTCAAGTTTTCTTTTAACTGTTCAGCAACTATATCTTCTGAATTGGGGGGTAGGTAAAACGATCCAATTAATAGTTTAGTCCGATTGTCAAGCATAACCTCTACCCATACTATTTCACAGGAACTGTCTACTTCAATTTCACTACAATTATACTTCATTTAATGGTTTGAAAGAACAGTGATTGGTTATACAGGTAGTTAAAACTGTCGCTGTTTAACAACTGGTTTTTCAAGTAATGGTTGCTATTCAGTTCAGCTAAATGAAGGTTGTAGTTGTTTTTCAATTCACAGATATTTAGTTTTGCTATTGAATTCGGTAAATTCTGTTATGACGAAACGTGTAAATATGTTTGCAAAAGAAGTTTATATTTGTCATTTTACAGAACAATACATGAATAAAAAGTTTGTGCTAATATCCTGCTTAAAATTATCCCCACCACTTCCCAACAGCAGTCGGCCCGTTTCAGTTGTAGCAGAGCACGGTTACGATCCACAGACCTCTGGCTTATGGACCCAGAAAACTTCCAAAAGTCAAGCAAATGCTCAACAAGCAACCCAGTACGCACAGAAATCTATTTGGACAAAGACATCCCATACTAACTAACAGCTCCATCAGGAGTATGTTACCCTTCCCCTAATACAAATGAACTGGTGGGTCAGCACGCAAATACAACTTTAGGCATACCCATAACGAAGCGTCTGGACCACCAAAACGAACGTGTTCGCCAATGTTCTTGGGTTTGTAACGTTTTCCCACCTCCCGCCATTCCAGGATACAGCCAGAATCACTGTAGATACTGTACCTGCCTTCATCCGAGAAGAGCGTCCCTGTGCTCTTGGCACCAATTCGAAAGGTACTGCCTGTGTGCAGATGTAGTGGTCGTTGGGCAAAAAGACCAACTCCCCCCACTCACAGTTCCCACTGTGCACTGTGGAGTGTGAGATTTCATGACTTGCAGTCCGGATAAATGTTGTCGGAACTCCACCGTTTGATTAACGTGAGTTCCTTCTTGCCTGTTCCGCAGTGTCGCTGAGCGTGACCCACCACCGCCTCCACTGCGCTCAACATTTCATGTGGTTCGGCATGCTCCCCGTGGTCCTTTTCTTTCCATCGGTCCTCTGAATGAGCCGGCCGCGGTGGCCGTGCGGCTCTAGGCGCTGCACTCCGGAACAGCGGGACTGCTACGGTCGCAGGTTCGAATCCTGCCTCGGGCATGGATGTGTGTGATGTCCTTAGGTCAGTTAGGTTTCAGTAGTTCTAAGTTCTAGGGGACTGATGACCTAAGATGTTAAGTCCCATAGTGCTCAGAGCCATTTTTTCGGTCCTCTGAATGGTTTGATGCGGCCCGCCACGAATTCGTCTCCTGTGCCAACCGTTTCATCTTTGAATAGCACTTGCAACCAACGTCCTCAATCATTTGCTGGAAGTATTACAATATCTGCGTTCTCCTATAATTTTTACCATCCACAGCGCCCTCAAGTGTCATTGAAGTTAATCCCTGATGTCTTATGACAGTTTCTATCGTCCTGTCCCTTCTTCTTGTCAGTGTCTTCCATGTAATCCATTCCTCGCCGATTCTTATAAGACCAATTAATTTTCAACATTCTGTAGCAACACATCTCAAATGCTTCGATTCTCTTCCGGTCCGGTTTTTACCGAAGTCTATGTTTTGCTACCATGCAGTCCTGTGCTCTACACGTACATTATAAGGAACTTATTTCTAAAATTAAGCAGTACGAAGTGTCCGAAAAGTCTTTCCCTGATTATATAAATTGATAACTCAGGCTAGAAGTAAGATACAAATATGAAACTGGTGTCTAATTGTTTACAAACTTTCAAAGTTTTTTTCACACATCAGTAAACTTCCACATGAGCACCCATGGTAGCACGTAGCACATCTACGCGATATTCAATTTCCGTCCACACAGTAGCCAACATCACTGGAGGGATCGACTCAACGGCTGGCACAGGATTTCACGATCTGGTACACGTGTTCGGTAGACCTCGTCCTTGACATAACCCCATAGAAAGAAGTCTAATGGGGTTACGTCAGGAGAGCGTGGAGATCAAACCGTTGGCCCATCACGACCAATCCATCTCCCAGGAAAGGTCATATCGAGATAGGCGCGGACGTCCAAACCCCAATGAGGCGGTGCATCGTCTTGCTGAAACAAGACATCGGGGTGATACTGAAGCAGCTGAGGAACAGCATACAGTTGCAACATGTCCAGATACACTGCGGCAACGGATAACCACAGTGGTTGAATCGATCCCTCCAGTGATGTGGCTAATGTGTGGACGGAAATTGAATATCGCCTAGATGTGCTACGTGCTACCAAGGGTGCTCATGTGGAAGTTTATCGATATGTGAAAAAAACTTCATAGTTTGTAAACAATTAGACACCAGTTTCATATTTGTATCTTACTTCTATCCTGAGTTATCAGTTTATGTAATCAGGGAAAGACTTTTCGGACACCCTGTATATTTGACACTATTTGACTTTTCTTGGCCAGAAATGCCCTTTAAGCCAGTGCTAGTTAGCTTTTTATGTCATCCTTGCTGCGTCTGCCATATATCAGAATTGCTTAACTTCATATAGTTCGGAATCACAAATCCTGATGTTAAGTTTTTCTCTGTCCTCATTTCTATTCTTACTCATAACTTTGGTCTTTCTTCGATCTACTCTCAGCCCACTCTATCAAAAAATTGCGTAATTCTTCGTCACTTTCGCTGAGGACAGTAGTGTCATCAACGAATCTTATCATTTTTCACCTTCAATTTGAATCCCACTCATGAACTTTTCTTGTATTTCGGTAATTGCTTCCTCGATGTATAGATTGAACACCAGTGGCGAAAGACTAGATCCCTGTCTTACGCCCTCTTTAATCCGAGAACTTCGTTCTTCCTCTTCCAGTCTCATTGTTTCCCTTGGTTCTTGTAAATATCGGCATATTACCCGTCTTTCTTTATAGCTTACCCCTAATTCATCAGAATTTCGAACACCTTGCACCAGTTTACATTGTTGAACGCTTTTCCAGGTCGACAAATCCTATGAACGTGTCTCCACTTTCATTCAGACGTGCTTCCATTATCAACCGCAACGTCAGAATTGCGTCTCTGGTGTCTTTATCTTCTATAAAGCGAAAATGCTCGTCATCTAACAGATCCACTTTCTCCTTCTCCATTCTTCTGTGGATTACTCTTGTCATCAAGTTGGATGCATGAACTGTTATCCTGATCGTGCGATAATTCTCGTATTTATCGGCTCTTGCCATCTTCTGAATTCTGTGGATGATATTTTTCCGAAAGTCTGGTTGTATGTCGGCAGTGTCATACATTCTACTCACCAACATTGAATAGCCCTCTTGTTGCCACTTTCCACAATGATTTTAGCAATTCTGATGGAATGTTACATATTCAATCTGCTTATCTTGATCTTAAACCGTCCAAATTTAATTTAAATTCTAATTCTAATACTGAATCCCATTATGTCTTCCCTATCGACTGCCATTTCTTCTTCTATCCCGTCATCAGATAAATCTCCCCGTCATAGAGGCCTTCAATGTACTCTTTCCACGAATCCGCTGTCTCCCAAGCATTTAACTCCCAGTGCACACTTCATGTTACCGCCCTTTCTTTCAGTTTCACGTAAGGTTGTTTTGACTTTTTGGTATATGCCGAGTCAGTCTTTCACACAATCATTACTTTTTCGATTTCTTCGCATTTTTCATGCAGCCATTTCGCCTCAGCCTCCCTGCACTTCCTATTTATTTCATTCCAAATGACTTGTATTTTTGTATTCCTGAACTTCCGAGACCAATTTGTGTACTTCTCTTATCGATCAACAAAAGTATTTCTGCGGAATTACTCTCCTTTTATTGCATTTTCCATTACGACTTCAGCGACTGCTCTTTTTAGAGATGGCCATTCCTTTTCAGCCGAAATGCCTCCTGAGCTATTCATTATCGCAGTATCTACATCCTCAGAGAACTTCAAGCGTATCTCTTCATTCCTTACTACTTCCGTATCCCACTTCTGCGCACTTTGATTCCTCCTAACAAGTCTTTTAAATTTCAGCCTACTCTTCCTGAGTCTACATTTGCTCCTGGGTACGCCTTACATTCCGGTATCTTATTTCCGAATCCCTGCCTGACCGTGATATAATCTAAATGAAATAGTACCGTATCACCTGGTCATTTCCAACAATACTTCCTCCTCTTGTGATTCTTGAACACAGTATTAGCTTTTACTAGCTGAAATACATTGCAGAACTCAATTACTCTTTCTCCTCTTCCATTCGTGGTACCAAACCCATATTCCCCTACAGTCGCATTCCAATCCCCCATTACTGTCAGATTTTCATCTCTATTTACGTTCTATATGACCCGTCCAATACCCACATATACATTCCCTATCTCTGCTTGCGACGTCGGCATGTTACCTGAACTATTGTTGACGCTGTTGGTTTGCCGTTGATTCTGATAAGAACAGTCCTACCACTGAACTTTCCACAGTAACTCACTGTCTGCCCTACTTTGCTACTACCGTTATACCATTTTTGGTGCTGTTGATATTACCCTATACTACTTTGACCAGAAATCGTTGTCTTTCATCAATTTGACTTCACTGACCGCCCACTGAATCTAAATTGAGTCTTAGTATTTCTCCTTTAAGCAGTGTGTGTGTGGGGGGGGGGGGGGGAGGCGGGGGAGAGGGGGGGGGGGGGGAATTAGAACAGCGGGTGGAATTAGAGCAGGGAACTGAAACGTTTTGATTACTAGAGCAAGCTGCCCCCAGACCGCGGGTTACTTTCTTCCCATGCACGCGAAACGTTGCTGCGAGGAACATCAAAATCCTAGAATACACTCGTCTTCCAGTTTGTCAATGCTTCTCCCCTGTATGAGGATATCCGCCGCGCGGGATTAGCAGAGCGGTCTGGGGCGCTGCAGTCATGGACTGTGCGGCTGGTCCCTCGGGCACGGGTGTGTGTGCTTGTCCTTAGGATAATTTAGCTTAAGTAGTGTGTAAGCTTATGGACTGATGACCTTAGCAGTTAAGTCCCATAAGATTTCACACACTTTTTTAATTTTTTTGTTAGGATATCTGCCCGCGTTTTCGGTTCATAACTGCTCGCTGATAGGCTTCCACTGTCTTTTCCCGTTTCTTCAACTACTTCGTGATGTGGGGCGCTACAGTCTCCTACTCAAGGTGACGTCCAGCCTTCTGCGCACGACTGCGACGCCTCTAGGGAAAATGCTTCCGCAGTTTCATTCATTTCCAAATAGTTGTTAATATATTGTGATACTTTGTCTACCCAGTCCGTAAGTTCTCAGAGCTGTGTAACTGCTTCCGTAAGGTTACTCAAAATGTTTTTCGGTGAAATGAGACAGTTCTAGTAAAAAGCAGCCTTGTCCTGGCTTGGCTTTCTTTGCTCCAGGTTGGGAAAGCATGGCATGCTGCGTGGTGTTCAGCCTCGATCATCTTGTAGACGTGTGGTTAATGGGTTGGGCATTCTGACAAATGACATCTTGGGTTGTCGGGTGTTCTGCCGGATATCAGCGTCGTACTTGCTAGAGGATACCAAGATTCTAGCACAAACACCCAGATTTTGGGACACTGTTATAAGAGAATCGACAGAAATTAAAATGGCTGACGATCTTATGAACCGTGACACAGGGTACCAGCTAAGCAGAGCCTGGGATCCGGCTCTGGAATTGTTAAAGGAGCAACGGGGCCAGCTGCAACACTACACAAACAGAAGAACCAGAGACATGGAGATGGAAAACGAGCCCCTGACGGACTACCAGGCGCACCAGACCGAAGATGGAACACCCAGAAGTGGGACTGGTGGGCGCGGACCGCAGAGGGAACATCCAGAGCCGCAGCAGACGAAAAACGGAGCGGCAACGCTCCAACAGGTCGTGGTGAGGGGGCGCGGACCGCAGGGGGAACGCTTGGTACCCCAGACCGTAGATGAAACCCCCAGGAGCGGGTTTGGTGGGCGTGGACCGCAGAGGGAACACCTAGAACCGCAGCGGACGGAAATCGGAGCAGCAACGCTCCAGCAGTCGCAGGGAATGGGCGCGGACCACAGAGGAAGCGCCTGCAGCCGTTGGTGGAGGGGGAAGGATATAGGCATGAATACTGGACCAGGTCCACTCGAGGAGCAGTCACAGGTCGCACCTGATGAAGGTTACGAGCTACGTGACCGAAATATCGTGCTAGTACGACGCTGATATCCGGCAGAACACCCGACAACCCAAGATGTCATTAGATCGCCGGGAAAGCCTGAAGAGTTACATTCTGACAAATGCTTCACAGTATATTTACTCCCTCATGAAGTTTGTTGCAAATAATCCTCTAAGTTCAAAAGGAACAATGATGTACGTAATTACAAAAATAAGGTTCAAATGGCTCTGAGCACTATGGGACTTAACATCTGAGGTTATCAGTCCCCTAGAACTTAGAACTACTTAAACCTAACTAACCTAAGGACGACACACACACCCATGTCCGAGGAAGGATTCGAACCTGCGACCGTAACGGTCGCGCGGTTCCAGACTGAAGCGCCTAGAACCGCACGGCCACTCCTGCCGGCCAAAAATAAGGGAAATGACGCTTGTTAGGCCACATGGTAGTTGTCTTCACCTGAACAAAGAGGTGAAAAAAAGTGCAGTAAAAATTTTTGTTCAGTTACCCAGTGATACAAGATATCTCACAGAGAAAAGTGAAATTTTAAAATAAACAGAAAAAGTTTCTCCTTGACAACTCCTTCTATTCCTTAGAAATATTATTATGTATAAGGTGATGGGTAGGTATTATCGACACACATGTGAACATCTTTTTAAAAAATGCCAGTTTTAAGCGATCGGCAGGCAGCCACATTCACAAAATAATTTCTGGTGTGAATGTAAGGTGACTCTTTCTACGTCATTTCGATATGTAATGCAAATGAACCATGGAACACAATACTACTAACTAAGAGCTGGTGACATCGTACCCTTCAAAAAATAATAGTAAATTCTGTAAGAAAATTTTACCTCAAATTCTTAAAGAAAATCAGCCTTGAATCAATAAGCAACAGATTATTAAAAATTTTCCGAAAGACCGCGGTTCACACTTTGTAAATATAGCAGGAATGTGTTCGATGTGAAACAGTCTCAAACAGCAGTATCTTTAAGGCGAAAAGAAGGACAAATAATAACTGACATGTAAAGGCCACTATCGAATATGTCCGTGCAAACAAGAACGTAATCTAAACTGAATATTTCAACTGCTCCACCAGCACTCCCCACGGCCTTGTCCCATGTTGTTGTTGTTGTTGTTTTTGTTGTGGTCTTCAGTCCCGAGACTGGTTTGATGCACCTCTCCATGCTACTCTATCCTGTGCAAGCTTCTTCATCTCCCAGTAACAACTGCAACCTACATCCTTCTGAATCTGCTTGTGTATTCATCTCTTGGTCTCCCTCTACGATTTTTACCCTCCACGCTGCCCTCCAATACTAAATTGGTGATCCCTTGATGCCTCAGAACATGTCCTACCAACCGATCCCTTCTTCTGGTCAAGTTGTGCCACAAACTCCTCTTCTCCCCAATTCTATTCAATACCTCATCATTAGTTATGTGATCTACCCATCTAATCTTCAGCATTCTTCTGTAGCACCACATTTCAAAAGCTTCTATTTTCTTCATGTCCAAACTATTTATCGTCCATGTTTCACTCCCATACATGGCTACACTCCATACAAATACTTTCAGAAATGACTTCCTGACACTTGAATCTATACTCGATGTTAACAAATTTCTCTTCTTCAAAAACGCTTTCCTTGCCATTGCCAGTCTACATTTTTTATCCTCTCTACCTCGACCATCATCAGTTATTTTGCTCCCCAAATAGCAAAACTCCTTTACTACTTTAAGTGTCTCATTTCCTAACCTAATTTCCTCAACATCACCCGACTTAATTCGACTACATTCCATTATCCTCGTTTTGCTTTTGTTGATGTTCATCTTATATCCTCCTTTCAAGACACTATCCATTCCGTTCAACTGCTCTTCCAAGTCCTTTGCTGTCTCTGACAGAATTACAATGTTATCGGCGAACCTCAAAGTTTTTATTTCTTCTCCATGGATTTTAATACCTACTCCGAATTTTTCTTTTGTTTCCTTCACTGCTTGCTCAATATACAGATTGAATAACATCCGGGAGAGGCTACAACTCTGTCTCACTGCCTTCCCAACCACTGCTTCCCTTTCGTGTCCCTCGACTCTTATAGCTGCCATCTGGTTTCTGTAGAAATTGTAAATTGCCTTTCGCTCCCTGTATTTTACCCCTGACACCTTCAGAATTTGAAAGAGACTATTCCAGTCAACATTGTCAAAAGCTCTCTCTAAGTCTACAATATTTGAGATTGGAATTATTATATTCTTCTTGAAGTCTGAGGGTATATCACCTGTCTCATACATCTTGCTCACCAGACGGTAGACATTTGTCAGGACTGGCTCTCCCAAGGCCGTCAGTAGTTCCAATGGAATGTTGTCTACTCCCGGGGCCTTGTTTCGACTCAGGTCTTTCAGTGCTTTGTCAAACTCTTCACGCAGTATCATATCTCCCATTTCATCTTCATCTACATCCTTTTCCATCTCCATACTATTGTCTTCAAGTACATCGCCCTTGTATAGACATTCTATATACTCCTTCCACCTTTCTGCTTTCCCTTCTTTGCTTAGAACTGGGTTTCGATCTGAGCTCTTGATATTGATACAAGTGGTTCTCTTTTCTCCAAAGGTTTCTTTAATTTTCCTGCAGGCAGTATCTATCTCACCCCTGGTGAAACAAGCCTCTACATCCTTACATTTGTCCTCTAGCCATCCCTGCTTAGCCATTTTTCACTTCCTGTCGATGTCGTTATTGAGACATTTGTATTCCTTTTGCCTGCTTCATTTACTGCATTTTTATATTTTCTCCTTTCATCAATTAACTTCAATATTTCTTCTGTTACCCAAGGATTTCCAGCAGCCCTCGTCTTTTTACCTACTTTATCCCCTGCTGCCTTCACTACTTCATTCGTCAGAGCTACCCATTCTTCTTCTACTGTATTTCTTTCCCCCATTCCTGTCAATTGTTCCCTTATGCTCTCCCTGAAACTCTCTACAACCTCTGGTTCTTTCAGTTTATCCAGCTCCCATCTCCTTAAATTCCCACCTTTTTGCAGTTTCTTTCTTGTCCCATATTCACTGACAATCCAAAACATTACGCCCACTGAACACCGCAACGTTGGACGCCGCCTGGTGTCGTTGCGGCTGCGTGACGCGGTAACAAGTGTGTGTAAGCGGAGCAAACCCTAATGGGGATCACCTTGGCAGAGGTTTGCACTGCAAATTGGGAAATTAATTGAGGTAAGTGGCTTTGACAAAGGGCAGATTATTAGTACGTGGAGCCTACGAACGAGTATCTCGTCAACGGCGAAGCTGGTCGAATGTTCACGTGCTATTGTCGTGAGCATCTGCAGAAAGAGGTAGGAGGACAGTAAAACCATCAGTAGGCGCTAAGTGGTTGGACGCCTACGACTCTTCACCGAACGGGGGGGTTCGGAGGCTTGTCAGCTCTGTAAAGTAGGATAAATGGTGATATGTGGCATGTCTGTTGAAGAAGCGCAATGCCGGTGCACGCACAAGTGTTTCGAAGCACGCCGTTCATCGTACATTGTTCAGCATGGAGCTCCGCAGCAGACCATCTCTACGTGTTCACATTCTGACCCAACGACATCGTCATTTAAGATTGCAGTGGGCACGAGACCATCGGGATTGGAACGTCGAGCAATGAACACGTGTCTGCTCTTCGGGTGAACCACATTTTTGCTACACTAGGTCGATGGTCGTCTCCATGAACGGCGTCATCGAGGTGACCGGCGGCTCGAAACGTACAGGGCGAAGCGGACGCAGGCTGGTGGGAGCAGTATGGGGTACATTTTCCTGGGCTTGCACGGGTCCTGTGGCAGCAACTGGGTGTTGTATGATGTCCTTAGGTTAGTTAGGTTTAAGTAGTTCTAAGTTCTAGGGGACTGATGGCCATGGCTGTTAAGTCCCATAGTGTTCAGAGCCATTTGAACCATTTTTTTGTGGCAGCAATCGAAGACAGCATCCCTTCATGCTTGATGTTCAAATGTGTGTGAAATCTTGCGGGACTTAACTGCTAAGGTCATCAGTCCCTAAGCTTACACACTGCTTAACCTAAATTATCGCAAGGACAAACAGACACGCCCGCATCTCGTGGTCGTGCGGTAGCGTTCTCGCTTCCCACGCCGGGGTTCCCGGGTTCGATTCCCGGCGGGTCAGGGATTTTCTCTGCCTCGTGATGGCTGGGTGTTGTGTGCTGTCCTTAGGTTAGTTAGGTTAAAGTAGTTCTAAGTTCTAGGGGACTGATGACCATAGATGTTAAGCCCCATAGTGCTCAGAGCAATTTGAACAAACACACACACACCCATGCCCGAGGGAGGACTCGAACCTCCGCCGGGACCAGCCCCTTCATTCTTCATGTCTTCCCCTACGGCGATATCATCTTTCGGCAGTATAATTGTCCGTGTCCCGGAGCTAGAACCGTGCGATATCGTTTGAGGAGCATTATTGTGAACTCACGTTGCTGTCTCGTCGACCAAATTAGCCTGACGTAAATCCTACGGAACCCATCTGGGTCGCTATCGGGAGCCATCGCCGCGTCCGCAAATCAAGGGCCCGTTATACAAGACCTGTGCTTAGACATCCAGTGCCACATACCTCAGAACACCTACAAACAAACTGTCAGATCCGTGATAGGCGGAATCAGTGGTATATTTTGTTCCATAGACGGACAAACAAGGTAGTCATAATGTTTTGGCTCAACAGTCTACAATATATCTCTCGGTCTGAGAGTCATTTTGCAACCATCTCTCTTTTTGAAATCGTTGTAAAATCATAATTTCAAGGCAGCGCTACTGAAAGGACAGCGTCATCGACTGATTCCGTGGATTAAAGATACATCGCAATGTCCCCTGGCCACGACTGCAATAGTTTTAGTTTGAAAACTGTCAAGTCCTCTTTGACACGGCTTTAAAGGAAAGGGTTAAATGCAGCATCTGTAATGTTGCCTGCATAATGAGAGACTCAGAGAGAAGAGACGAAAGCCTGAGGGATGTAATTAGCAAGTTTCTCGAAAAAGCATGGTGGTGACACGTGCCCTTTTCTCGTAAAACAGAGCAATGTGCGTTTTTCCACGAGCGTTGTAAGCAATAAACGCTGAAGGCAGAAAAACAACGAAGCCCGCTGATTTATGATAATCCAGTGCCGTGATTCCGGCTCATTTCTGCCACGGGGCAGCACAAAAACTGCACTCAATCCTCGTACACAAAAGCTGGGCCGGCACTGCAGCTTTAGTAGAGTCGGCACGCTAATGAGACCAGCAGGGGCGGCCAAACTGCACTCCCCGCGGCAATTTCATTTCAAAATTACTTCGCTTATCTCTGCCACACTTGGGTAGCGAGAATTCCCTCGAAGTGGATGCTGTTGTTGTGGTCTTCAGTCCGAACACTGGTTTCACACGGCTCTGCACTCTAGTCAATCCTGTGTAGAGTTGCGCTCTTCCAAAACTACGGTTCGGTAGTCTTAGTACGCTACATAGATGCCGTAGAAGAATTAGTGGTTGTATTCGTACCACTGGTTGGGAAAGAAACATGAATCTGTTAGAGAGAAACTAGGGGCTGACAACTTGTCTTTCTTTTTTATTTGTTTATTCTGCACATAATTACAACCGCACATCGTTCAGCGTTAGTCCACTGTCTACTTTATATCTTTAGAAAATATAAACTGCATTTCATAAGTAATAAAAATTAGTTGATAGCGTAACTTTTGCGCTTTTGTGTAACCAAAAGCAATTATTTTTCATGCAAGTACACTTGAAACGTCCCCTTAGAAAACTTGATGAATTACTGTGCTGATATAAACCTCTTAGATTATTTGATTTTCAAACAGCTCAAGCAGAACTGAACGTACTCAGACATTTCGCTCTTTACCTATTCTGATCAACACTAAACTGACACACAATATTTTTAGCGCAACGCCATCTGACTTTCAGTAATCCCTACAAAAGAATGGCCCTGACTAACATTAATCCATACCTTTCACAAATCACTTACCTCACAAAAATGTTCGTTAATCGAACTACTGCAATACAGCGAGCGCCACTACTGCCAGCTTTTCTGCGCAACGCTACGCACTGTTAACAGCCAACTGCCCAACACTACAATAGCGAATATTACAACAATGCAAACCAGCCACAGACTGCACACAGCACATCCAGTGATTTTCATACAGAGCGCTACGTGGCGTTACCAATATAAAAACCTAAACAGCCTACTTACACACTATACAAGTACAAATATTAAAAAGTCTATATAATTATTGATGTTATTTTCTACTCATTAGAACGTTATTCATCATGATCAAAGACAAGAGTTTCCTGTTATTATTGATAAGTGCGAAAGTCACTAATGAATAACAGAAACACGTTCTACATCAGCTCGACAAAGAACTGAAGCGATGTTTGATATACAGAGAGCAGGCATATCCTATAAGGGGGAGCCACTGTTAAAACTAAGTTCTCGAAAACAGCCACAAGTCGCATTTTGTATTTTCTATCGACCAGTTTCGCTCTTCAAATGAACAAGAGCGTCATAAGAAGATACAGTTTAAAGTTGGCTGACAGCGCTGGCGCTGTCAATGTCCTTGTCAACATTTACTACTGTACTTTAAACGTATTTTAAAAGTAAGTTCACGTGCTGCAGTACAGCCAGATTAATCTTTAGAGCTGTGAGGAAACTTTAAAAGCAATCTTTAATGCTGTCAGCCAACACTGAACTGTATATCCAGATGATTCTCTTGTTCATTTGAAGAGCGAATCCGATAAATAAAAAATAAAAAGTGCGACTTGTGGCTGTTTTCGAAAACTTAGATGGTTGATGTGTTTTCATGTTCCGGTTTTCTTAAGTTTTACGTACTTTTTGCTGCAGTTGCGTTTTTCATAGGATAATTCTGTAACTTTTTTTATTATTTTTACTACTACATCCCCCTGTTTCACGTTACAAATCAACAATTTTATTCAACTCTGATTGAAACATTTTGCTACAAATACTGACTTTTGTAAGAAACAAACTACACACATCAAAAAAAGTTTTGCATCACCTCTGTTCCAAGAGATCCGGAACCTGTACAGAAAATTGGAACAGAGATCAACATAAACATCGTTTCCGTTCTTTTTATTGCTCATGAAAACCACACATTTCATGTTGTACCACAACACAGCGAGACCTTCAGAGTTGGTGGTCCAGATTGCTGCACACACCGGTACCTCCAATACCCGGTAGCACGTCCTCTTGCATTCATACATGTCTGTATTCGTCGTGGCGTACTATCCACAAGTTCATCAAGGCATTGTTTGTCCAGATTGTCCCACTCCTCAACAGCGATTCGGCGTAGATCCCTCAGAGTGGTTGGTGGGTCGCGTCGTCCATAAACAGCCCTTTTCAATCTATCCCAGGCATGTTCGACAAGGTTCATATCTGTAGAACATGCTGGCCACTCTAGTCGTGCGATGTCGTTATCCTGAAGGAAGTCACTCACAAGATGTGCACGATGGGGGGCGCAAATTGTCGTCCATGAAGACGACTGCCTCGCCAATTGCTGCCGATATGGTCGCATTACCAGTCGAAGGATGGCATTAACATATCGTACAGCCGTTACGGCGCCTTCCATAACTACCAGCGTCGTACGTCGGCCCCACGTAATGCTACCCCAAACCATCAGGGAACCACCTTGCTGCCTTCACTGGACAGTGCGTCTAAGGCCTCCAAACACGTCTCCGACGATTCTCTGGTTGAAGGCATATGCGACGCTAGTCGGTGAAGAGAACGTGATACCAATCCTGAGAGGTCCATTCGGTTGGGCCCATCTATACTGCGCTGCATGGTGTCGTGGTTGCAAAGATGGACCTCGCCATGGACAAAGGGAATGAAATTGCGCATCATGCAGCCTATTGCGCACAGTTTGAATCATAACTCGACATCCTGTGGCTGCACGAAAAGCATTATTCAACACGGTGGCTTTGCTGTCAGAGTTCCTCCGAGACATAATCCGTAGGTAGCGGTCATCCACAGCAGTAGTAGTCCTTGGGCGGCCTGAGCGAGGCATGTCATCGAGAGTTCCTGTCTTTCTGTATCTCCTCCAAGTCCGAACAGCATCACTTTTGTTCACTCCGAGACGCCTGGACACTTCCCTTGTTGAGAGCCCTTCCTGGCACAAAGTAACAATGCGGACGCTATCGAACCGCAGTATTGACCATCTAGGTATGGTTGAATTACAGACAACACGAGCCGTGTACCTCCTTGGTGGTGGAATGACTGGAACTGATCGGCTGTCGGACCCCATCCGTCTAGTAGGCGCTGCTCATGCTTGGTTGTTTACAAATTTCGGCGGGTTTAGTGACTTCTCTGAACAGTGAAAGGCACTGTGTCTGTGATACGATATCCACAGTCAACTTCTATCTTCAGGATTCCTGGAAACGGGAGGGATGCAAAACTCTTTTTGATAAGTGTATATAGAGCAAAAATGTTCTGTAGTTATGCGACCCTTTACGTATCCTCACTCAATTTCTAAACGGTTCAGCGTCTCCAGTTTGTGGGACAGTATAGTGATCACTGATCACATATGCAAAGAAAGCGATCGAAATGAGGCAACCCCCCATACGTCTGCAACAAACTCAACTTAGAGGTAGCGCAGGTAGGATCTTAACCGACCAAGGCTACTAGGAGAACTACAGTAGACTGCGCTTACCCATGATCGTCTGGTAGGCTACGGTGGTTTTACGGCTCTGATCCTGTGCAATCCTCATTATCTGTGAGCATGGCTAGATGTCCCCCTATGATTTTTATCCTTCACATTTCCGTCCATTACCAAACCAAATATTTCTTGATGCGTCAGTAGGTGTCCTATCAAAATGACCCCTACTTTTAGTCATCTTGTGTAATAATTTTTGTGCCCCATTTTGAGTCTATACTTCACTGAACCAAATGTGTGGCTACTCGTTACGATTCCAAGCACACCAAGCGTAGAGTGCACCATCTACTGGGTGCTAGTAGCGTGATAAACACTCGGCCGTATCAGATACATAATAAATTGAAGCACAAACATATTAGTACAATACACATTTAAGTGTTTTAAACAAGATAAATTGCTTATGGTGTACAAGCAAGGACGTTATAGAAGAGAATACAAAAGAAATAAAATATGTTTTTGTAAATGACGACGACAATACGTAGCACAAAATGAATAAAATGGCCGATTACAAAAATATATGCAATAATAATAATAATAAACAATGCATTACAGCAGGATGCCTGCAAGATAATGCAAACGTCAGAAAGGAATTATTTATGTAAGAATAGTCACAACCAGAATATAATACCGTCTGGCGTGCTATATAGAAATATAGAGTTCGCTGTTGTTGTCTTCAGTCCAGAGACTGGTTTGATGCAGCCCTCCATGCTACCCTATTCTGTGCAAGCTTCTTCATCTCCGAATAACTGCTGCAAGCTACATCTTTCTGAATGTGCTTCATCTCTTGGTCTCCCTCTACGATTTTTACCCTCCACACTTCCCTCCAGTAGTAGATTGGTGATTCCTTGACACCTCAGAACGTGTCCTACCAACCGATCTCTTCTTCTAGTCAAATCGTGCCACAAATTCCTCTTCTCCCCATTCCTTTTCAGTACCTCCTCATTAATTACGTGCTCTACCCATCTAATCTTCAGCATTCTTCTATGACAGCACATTTCGGAAGCTTCTTTTCTCTTCCTGTCTAAACTGTTTTTTCACTTCCATACAAATACTGTCAGAGAAGACTTCCTGACACTTAAATCTATACTCGATATTAACAAATTTCTCTTCTTCAGAAACGCTTTCCTTGCCATTGCTAGTCTACATTTTATATCATCTCATCAGTTATTTAGCTCCCCAAATAGTAAATTAATCTACTACTTTAAGTGTCTCATTTCCTAATCTAATTCCCTCAGCACCACCTGGGTTAATTCGACTGCATTCCATCATCCTCGTCTTGCTTTTGTTGATTTACTCCTTTCAAGACACCGTCCATGCCATTCAATTGCTCTTTTAGGTCCTATGCTGTCTCTAACAGAATTACAATGTCATCGGCAAACCTCAAAGATTTTATTTCTTCTCCATGTATTTCCTATTCCACTTTTTTTTTGTTCCCTTTACTGCTTGCTCAATATATGGATTGAATAACGTTGTGGATGGGCTACAACCCCTTTCTTACTGTCTTCTCAAGCACTGCTTCCCTTTTATGCCTGTAGACTCTTATAACTGCAGTCTTGTTCTGTACAAATTGTAAATAGCCTTTCACTCGCTGTATTTTACCCCTGCCACCTTCATAATTTGTAAATTTTATTAAGTAAAGGAAAACAACGTTTCAGAAATGAAAGTGAAAAGAAAAATGAGCCAAACCAACGTGCAGTTGCAAGCAACGGCTTAAGAGTGGTAAAGAAATTTTTGTTTCCCAACTACAGATGTCTATTTAATACGACGCCATTCTTATTGATCCTACACTCCTGGAAATTGAAATAAGAACACCGTGAATTCATTGTCCCAGGAAGGGGAAACTTTATTGACACATTCCTGTGGTCAGATACATCACATGATCACACTGACAGAACCACAGGCACATAGACACAGGCAACAGAGCATGCACAATGTCGGCACTAGTACAGTGTATATCCACCTTTCGCAGCAATGCAGGCTGCTATTCTCCCATGGAGACGATCGTAGAGATGCTGGATGTAGTCCTGTGGAACGGCTTGCCATGCCATTTCCACCTGGCGCCTCAGTTGGACCAGCGTTCGTGCTGGACGTGCGGACCGCGTGAGACGACGCTTCATCCAGTCCCAAACATGCTCAATGGGGGACAGATCCGGAGATCTTGCTGGCCAGGGTAGTTGACTTACACCTTCTAGAGCACGTTGGGTGGCACGGGATACATGCGGACGTGCATTGTCCTGTTGGAACAGCAAGTTCCCTTGCCGGTCTAGGAATGGTAGAACGATGGGTTCGATGACGGTTTGGATGTACCGTGCACTATTCAGTGTCCCCTCGACGATCACCAGTGGTGTACGGCCAGTGTAGGAGATCGCTCCCCACACCATGATGCCGGGTGTTGGCCCTGTGTGCCTCGGTCGTATGCAGTCCTGATTGTGGCGCTCACCTGCACGGCGCCAAACACGCATACGACCATCATTGGCACCAAGGCAGAAGCGACTCTCATCGCTGAAGACGACACGTCTCCATTCGTCCCTCCATTCACGCCTGTCGCGACACCACTGGGGGCGGGCTGCACGATGTTGGGGCGTGAGCGGAAGACGGCCTAATGGTGTGTGGGACCGTAGCCCAGCTTCATGGAGACGGTTGCGAATGGTCCTCGCCGATACCCCAGGAGCAACAGTGTCCCTAATTTGCTGGGAAGTGGCGGTGCGGTCCCCTACGGCACTGCGTAGGATCCTACGGTCTTGGCGTGCATCCGTGCATCGCTGCGCTCCGGTCCCAGGTCGACGGGCACGTGCACCTTCCGCCGACCACTGGCGACAACATCGATGTACTATGGAGACCTCACGCCCCACGTGTTGAGCAATTCGGCGGTACGTCCACCCGGCCTCCCGCATGCCCACTATACGCCCTCGCTCAAAGTCCGTCAACTGCACATACGGTTCACGTCCACGCTGTCGCGGCATGCTACCAGTGTTAAAGACTGCGATGGAGCTCCGTATGCCACGGCAAACTGGCTGACACTGACGGCGGCGGTGCACAAATGCTGCGCAGCTAGCGCCATTCGACGGCCAACACCGCGGTTCCTGGTGTGTCCGCTGTGCCGTGCGTGTGATCATTGCTTGTACAGCCCTCTCGCAGTGTCCGGAGCAAGTATGGTGGGTCTGACACACCGGTGTCAATGTGTTCTTTTTTCCATTTCCAGGAGTGTATGTCTAAAGATCTCCAATTCTTCCAAGACATCAAGCTTCCACCCTTTCTTCTCTTTATGTGGAATCATTATTTCGTATACACCTTTTGTATTGTATCTTGATGTTAATAAATGCTCAGTGAAAGTGGAATTATGAATATTGTCACCCTTGTTTCCTAACAGGTGTTCCTTGTGTCTTATGATAAAGACCCCTCAGTCTGTTCAGTATGAAACACTGGACACGTACTGCAAGCAATTTTGTAAACTCCGGAGTTACGTAAATGTTCATTTGAAACTTTTAAATTGAGGATTAATTTTCGTTTTGTAAACTGTTATTTGTGGAGAAAGCAACTTTGCATACAACAGACGCTGAATCCAATACGATACATTAGCTAAGTAAGATACTGAGATAAATTTTCTTTTATTGTTATTATCATTTAGACAGTTATTTGCAGTAGTGACACTCTTATTAGTTTTCACCTACGAAAATTATTTCCACTGATAGTGTTAGTTTTTTTTTTTTTTAATAAGGGTTCGTAACCGTTATTACAGGCTACTGCTCTATTTAAATTAATTTCCTGTTTAGTTGAGCTCCTCTGTGACGGAGGCCAATGCGCGTGCGTTTTCGCGCGAATTTTTTACTATAAAGCTGACTCCTGGAACTTGCAGTCTCCAGTGACGGACACTCACCTGAAGATGGCTGGACGATTGCCAACCGAAATATCGTGGCAAGAAGTCTACATGATCCGGCTACAATCCCGAAATCTCATCGATCGCAAAGAGTTTTATTTACTTAGTACACTCCAAGAATGACTGGGAAGTATGTGCCAAATGGTAATTTTTACTGTGCCCTACTCGTCGGTTGCTTCTTACAAAAGTCGTAGGACAGCATGAGAAGAATCACTGCTTGCATGCTTCTGTGTGAGCCGCTGTTTGCCTAATTTTATCTACGAACTCTGGGGAATAGATATGTAGACTGGAGAATATACGTAGTTGGCTGAGGTCGCGTGGACGCGCTAAATCCGTGGCGGCAGGCGGCGCCCTCACTGTGCGGACCCAGCGCTGAGCCCTGCGGTAGCCCCCCGGGGAGGCGGCCTATCTCGCAGCCAGCCACTTGCCCGGCCGCGCCGCGCCGGCACGGGACGTGCGGAGAACATCTTTCGGCAGACGGCGCGCGAGTTCATTTCTTGTCGCCTCTGGAAATTCTCGCCGCACAACAGAGAGGGTGTCTGTCGATAACCGGTGGGCCGTGAACGCCGGATTTGGACAGCCCGCTGCGCCAGTCTGCCCGGCCTAGGCCGGGCTGGGCCGGGCGCGCGAGTGGAAAGGCGGAGAGCGCGTTCCGGGCCGCGAAAACCGGCAAAAGCCAGAGGCAGTCCGGGGGGAGGGGGCGAATTCTTGCCACTCTCTCTCCCCCACACCCCCACAGCGCCGCGGCGGGCGGGAATTCACTCCGCGCCGTGCTGCTGCAATGCGCTTACGCACTGCGGCCTCTGGGCTGGCTTTTGGAGGCGCCGTGGAAGCCGCGCCCCGTCTGAAGGCGCCGCTGCTCAGACAATGCGTCTCCAGGGAGCAGACAGACGGGCCAGACTGTTCAATAAGTAAAGCAGCCTCTCACTGGGGTGCGAGTAAGAGGGCAGGTGCGCCAAGCGGTCTGCGCAGACAGGGACGGGGAAAACTTGGCGACGTAGCCACTCTGTTTTTGTGCCGAGCTGCAGCCTCCAGCGGTTGCTGGGGTAAGCCCCACATTGGGCCACTAGTACAGCAATTCCTAATCGAGCATACGTGTTGGTCCTGTGGCTGTTGTTTACACCAGCCCCAGCTTCCTTGACCCAGCAGAATGGAAGTTTTCATCCTCAAGCAATTATTTTATTTTCTATCTTCATTGCTTTATTTATTTACTAGCTGAACACCTGGCGCTGCCCAGGGACGTACTTATTCCAGTTACTCCACCTCCTCCTTCCCCCTCACTTTGTCCATCTACTCCCCCTCTGTGTCCATGTCCTCGTCCATCCTCTCTCTGCCTACCTCCTCCATCCTGTCCAACTCCTCTTTCTTTTCTCTCTACATCTGCTCCTCTCCGTCCATGTGTTCCTTCGCCCCCATCCATCTCCTTCTTCCCCCTCTATCTCCTGCCTCCCACTCTATCCACCTCACCTCCTCTATCTCATCCTCCCCTCTCTCCATCCATCCTCTTCCGCCCTCTGTCTGTCCATCTACTCCTCGTTCCTTTGTCTATCCGTCACCTCCTCTCCCCTCTCTTCACCTTTCCTTCTTCCTTTTCTGCCAATCTTCCTTTCTCTGTCCATCTCCTCCTCCCCACTATATCTGTCCATCTCCTGCTTCCCCTTCTCTGTAAGTCCATCTGCTCTTTCCTGTCCTGTCTCCACATTATCACCCTCATCCCAATAGGAGGTTGCTGGTTCTTGCCCCTACAGTATTTCTTTCCAGGTAGTAAGTAATATGTGTACCAAGTTCTGTCGAAATCTGTGCATTACTTTAGGAGGAGTATTTTTATCCGAAGCTTTGCGGACGTACGCGAATGTCACATATATTTGTGCACATATTTCACCTGACCCTCTAGCGAATTTCGCCCTGAAGTTTCGTTTTCACACATCACAATGTTTGTGATGTAATGTGTCGTACAATGATTAATTTTGCAGTTATATACAATAGCGTATGTGTATGCTGACTGCAAAATATGTCGCAAATAGAGTCAGTAGTAAAGAAGTAATAAATTAAAATGTCATCGGAAGTTTTAGTCCACGAACAGTAAAAATGTAGCAAGCGACAACCTATTTTGCTTCCATCATTCTGTGGGGGAGTGTCAGCGAGATAACGTTCTGTAAACGTTTGAATTATGTGTATAGTTAGTTTCAATTCGCTAAGCGCTGTAATTCTGAAAAATTGTATAAGTATATGTAAGTCGTGGCCGTTGCGGGTAAAGTTAAAATCTTCTGGGTTATTAGGTGGCGTCATATTTCCTCTAAAATAAGCGACGTTCTAGCAGTAGCGGAAACCGGAAGATCCTAACAGAGGGTCGAAATTTCGCTTATTTTAGAGGAAATACGACGTGGCCTAAGAACGAAGAAGAGTTTAACTTTTGTATAAATATAGTTGCGCAACGTAAGCTAGCTTCCTGCTTCACAGGCACCCCAACCCCTTTCAGAGGTAGGTGGTTCTTACCGCCACAGTGGTTCTTTCCAGACATTCAGTGACACGTGTGGCAATTTTCGTTGAATTCGATGCAGTGCTTTTGCAGGAGATGTGGAACATACATAAATCTTTTATTTTACACCTCCAGAACATTAATCTTTTAAATTGTCCGGTTTCGATTAAACAAGAACCATCCTCTTATCTGTAGGTAAATGCAAAATAACTAATCAACAAATACTCTAAGAAATACGTTTTATTATGGTATACGATCAAACATCAAGTGTACCAGAACATAACTGATTGTATTGGTTGCTAGAGTAATCCATTAAACTTAGCGACATAATTTACAGGCAAAGTCATAGAATAAAGCAGTGGTTTGGAAGGATGCACGTTATTCTTATAGTCTACAAGGATAATGCCAATCGGTGGAGTCTGGTACATTTGCGACAAATGAATGAAACATGTACAGTTGACGGACAAACATATGGAAACATAGTGAGAAATGCATGCTTGAAAATGAATGCCCAAAACTGTAGGTTGCGCTTTAGTATTTGACCACGGAAGGCACCTGCCTAATGTGCTCGGTATACTGCCTTCGTCAGTGGGGGTCAGAACATTGTTCTCTGTAGTAGCTCTGTCGGAGCTGAGTGAATTCGAACGTGGACAAATTGTGGGTGCTCGTATGATGAGGGCTTTCGCAACCAAGGGAGCCGAAGTGTTTCGTATTTCGAGCTGCATCGTGACGAAAATTTATACCGCAAACAGGGAAAGTGGAAAAACTTCATCCGTTGAGCCACAACGCGGACGAAAGTATGTGTTGAGTGATCCTGAGAGACACCCATTCAAAACTGTGACGAAAAATAAGAGTACGGCAGCTGCAGAAGTCACTGCGGAACTTAATGTCGCACTTAGGCATCTTGGCAGCATCAAAATAACACTAAAGGAGCTCCATAAGCAGGAAATTGCAGAGCAATCCGGAATTCCAAAACTATCCATAAGTAACGGAAATAGTCGTAACAGGAGAACTACGTGCCAGTGCCAAAAAACATGGAGTATCGATCCATATCGTGGTGATCCACGGACCCCATGATTACTCTGCAAGGTCGCATTACCAGCACGGATTATGCGCCCATTTTGGCCAATCAGGTGAAGTCCATAGAATAATATTGTATCGATACCCAGCATGATGGAAGTTCAGTGGGTGCGCAACTTTCTTTAACTTGAATGAAAGAAATGGTTGGAATACCGCCGCAAAATACACTACTGGCCATTAAAATTGCTACGCCAAGAAGAAATGCAGATGATAAACGGTTACTCGTTGGACAAATATACTGTACTAGAACTGACATGTGATTACATCTTCACGCAAATTTGGGTACATAGATCCTGAGAAATCAGTACCCAGAACAACCACCTCTGGCCGTAATAACGGCCTTGATACGTCTGGGCACTGAGTCAAACAGAGCTTGGATGGCGTGTACAGGTACAGCTACCCATGCAGCTTCGACACGATACCACAGTTCATCAAGAGTAGTGACTGGCGTATTGTGACGAGCCAGTTGCTTGGCCACCATTGACCAGACGTTTTCAATTGGTGAGAGATATGGAGAATGTGCTGGCCAGTGCAGCAGTCGAACATTTTCTGTATCCACAAAGGCCCGTACAGGACCTGCAACATGCGGTCGAGCATTATCCTGCTGAAATGCAGGGTTTCGCAGAGATCGAATGAGGGATAGAGCCACGGGTCGCAACACATCTGAAATGTAACGTCCACTGTTCAAAGTGCCGTCAATGCGAATAAGAGGTGACCGAGACGCGTAACCAATGGCACCCCGTGCCATCACGCCGGGTTTTACGCCTGTATGACGATGACGAATACACGCTTCCAATGTGCGCTCACCGCAATGTCGCCGAACTCGATGGCGACCATCATGATACTGTAAACAGAACCAAGATTCATCCGAAAAATTGACGTTTTGCCATTCGTGTACCCAGGTGCGTCGTCAAGTACACCATCGCAGGCGCTCCTGTCTGTGATGCAGCGTCAAGGGTAACCGCAGCCACGGTCTCCGAGCTGATAGTCCATGCTGCTGCAAACGGCGTCGAACTGTTCGTGCAGATGGTTGTTGTCTTGCAAACGTCCCCATCTGTTAGGGATCGAGACGTGGCTGCACGATCCGTTACAGCCATGCGGGTAAGGTGGCTGTCATCTCGACTGCTAGTGATACGAGGCCGTTGGTATCCTGCACGGCGTTCCGTATTATCCTCCTGAACCCACCGATTGCATATTCTGCTGACAGTCATCGGATCTCGACCAACGCGAGCAGCAATGTCGCGATACGATAAACTGCAATCGCGATAGGCTACAACCCGACCTTCAACAAAGACGGAAACGTGATGGTACGCATTTCTGCTCCTTACACGAGACATCACAACAACGTTTCACCAGGCAACGACGGTCAACTGCTGTTTGTGTATGAGAAATCGGTTGGAAACTTCTCTGTTGTCAGCAAGTTGTAGGTGTCGCCCCCGGCGCCAGCCTTGTGTGAATGCTCTGAAAAGCTAATCATTTTCATATCACAGCATCTTCTTCCTGTCGGTTAAATTTCGCGTCTGTAGCACGTCATCTTCGTGGTGTAGCAATTTTGATGGCCAGTAGTGTACATATCTGTTCCCCTGAGGCGACACTATGAACCAAGACTACAGGGCCCCTGTTCATAGCTTGCGTCGTCCAGGACTGGTTTTCTGAGCATAAAGATGAATCGTCGCCTCTCCCCTGGACATCATAGCCACCAGATCTCATTATTAGCGAGCCTTTGTAGTCTACTTTGGAAAGAATGATGCGTGGCCGCTACCCACTTCTATCCTCGTTACCTGATCTTGCCGCTACATTGCAGGAAGTATGGGACGAGATTCCCTCAAAAACAATACTGGATCTGTATTTATCCATCCGCAGACGAGTGGAAGCTGTTTTCCTGTGCCGTATTAGGTATCGTAGAGCTACGAAATACGATGGCTATTCGGAAAATAAGGTCTGATAGGTCACGAAATGGGAACGACAGTGAAATCCCGATCGCGCTTTGCACAGATGTGTCGGGCGGTGTCTGTAGTGTGTCAGTCGACCGCATCCCGTCGCTCTTTTCAGTTCTCAGCACACAGTGAGCACGTATAGATGCTTAGAACAGTAGTGTTTCCCGCCAAGTATGGATGCCTGCTGAGAAGTTTCGCCTGATTTCATACAAACCCCACATAACGTACCTGTCACGCATTTTATTCTTCACGTCAGTTGTCGGCCGCACACTGCAGGGGCAATAAAGATGCCCTTGCAGCTTTTTCAATGGGAAGTGTTTGATCACCCACCATAGAGCCCGGGATTCGCTTCTCCTGAGGTTTATTCTGCTCTCATGAACCCCTCGCTATGAACACAACATTTTGGCACAGACAACCAACTGCAGACCTGCATAGAGAAGTGTCGGAACACACAGGTGGCTGCCTTATATGACGAGACTACTGGAAAGTTTGTACAACGCTACGACAGATGACTAAGGCAGAGCAGAGGCTACATAGAGAAGTAGCTGGAAGGCGTAGCGAACTGTAGCAAATAAAACATTTTGGATTTTCACTTTGGTTTCCATTTCACGACCGATCGGATCTTTCTTTCCGAGTAACGCTCGTACATTCGTGTTCTCCGAGTATACATTGACGTCAGCTGTTTACGACACATGATAGTTTGTGCCAGACCGGTACTCGAGCCCGGGCTCCCCGCTTATCGTGAACGGTCGCCTTAAGAACTTCGTTTCTCCGAGAATGCACACAGTACCGATCCAGACTTTCATATGTCACGTAGCTACAACCCTTACCGTCACACAACTCATGGTTCCCACACAGGGAGGGAAATATAATATCGTCGTTTTAGCCTGTCGAGGCATGAATAAATACATCATTGATGATTACAATGTATGTGTTTATACTGTGTCTCTGCCTTCACAATATCTGTCCTTTAGACATGCATGCATGTGTGTGTGTAGGGGGGGGGGGGGTGAGGGGAGGGGGGGGGGGTGTTCCACATCACATCCTAATCCACTGGACCGATTTCAGTCAAACTTGGAACACACATACCTTGCTGTCAGGCAACAATTGCTGTGTGGGTAAGAACCATCCAGCTATCAAAGGTTTGGGGATGAAGGTGAAAAGGAAGCGCAGCCCGGTACGCGTGAATTCCCTCACTTTATTCCTCCTGTATTTGAGAATGGGAGGACTTAGCGACATGCAAGAAACTTTACACATAATTTCAGACCTTTGCGAAATATTTCCTCGCTGATAACCCCAATAAAATCATGAAAGGAAAAATGTTTATCGCTTACTACTTTTGCACTGCTCATGTAGCAAAATTACCGCAACAGGCATGACGATATAACTTATTTCTTCTTTACTATTAACTGTATTCGACACATTTTACAGACAATATGCACACATACCACTGATTGCAAGTACAAAATTGTATGGTTGTATGACATACAGTTCAGGACATACGACGTCATAAACAATGACTTCCGCGAAAAAATGCCGCATCATGCGTGACGTTTAAATTTATTACTTCTTTACTATCAACTCTATTTGCAAAAAGTTTCATAGACAGTATCCGAATAAGCCGCTGCATGTACTGTAAGTAGGCTGTTTATGTTTTCTCTATGTAAGTAGGCTGTTTATGTTTTCTCTATGTAAGTAGGCTGTTTATGTTTTCTTATTGGCAACGCCACGTAGCGCTCTCTGTATGAAAATCGCTGGCTGTGCTGTGCGCAGTCTGTGGCTGCTTTGCATTGTTGTAATACTCGCCATTGTAGTGTTAGGCAGCTGGCTGTGAACAGCGCGTAGCGTTGCGCAGTTGGAGGTGAGCCGCCAGCAGTGGTGGATGTGGGGAGAGAGATGGCGGAGTTTTGAAATTTGTCATGAACTGCTATATTTATATATGATGATATCAAGGTAAATACATTGTTTGTTCTCTATTAATATCTTTCATTTGCTAACTATCCCTATCAGTAGTTAGTGCCTTCCATAGTTTGAATCTTTTATTTAGCTGGCAGTAGTGGCGCTCGCTGTATTGCAGTAGCTTGAGCAGCGAAGATTTTTGTGAGGTAAGTGATTTGTGAAAGGTATAGTTTAATGTTAGTCAGGGCCATTCTTTTGTAGGGAATTTTGAAAGTCAGATTGCGTTGCGCTAACAAAATATTGTGTGTCAGTTTAAGGACAGTCGTGTATAATTGTTTAAAGGGGACGTTTCATATGTCGACCCTTAGCCGAGGATACCTCACTGGAATCTTCTGATTTTTTTTTCTTGTAGTTTGTGTAATTAGTGTAGCTTTTGTTTATTGCTAGCGCGTAATTGTAGAGAAAATCTCCTTTGTAGTTGCAGTCTTTCATTGTTGTACAGCAAAACAGTTGTGGCATGCATGTAGATTTGCACCAAGTATTTCGCAGCTGCAATTAACTAGATGTTATTTTCAGTGTTATGTTAATGTGTTCTCTTATTTTTGCTCTTCAAATTGTGCTTTTCTGTGTTATCGTGAAATATTGTGACAATAATGGCGTGTGAAAAACGTAATACTAGGCTCCAAAGTAAATTGAGAAATGACAGTGAAGACGAAAGCAGTGTGTTAGCGCCGCAGAGTAATGAATTAACTAATGTTCAAAGTAGTAATTTGGTAATTGTGCATAGGGAAATGGAGCGGGCGGCAAACAATGGTGTAGACAGTGAAACAATTAGAGAACAGGGAAGCATTATCGATCGATCGGTCGGCAACAGCTCGCCTCAGGAATCCGAAATGACAGGAAACAATCTCGCAAATACTGTAGATTCAGGTTTTGGATCCTCACCGTTTTCTCAAATAAGTCAAGACACATTTTCTGCTTGTCAAAATGTGAATGTTTCCGGTGCAAATTCACTGCCGAAAAGCACTGAGGAACATGTTCCAGACACCAGTGCATTGTTATTACAATTAATACAGCAAATGGGACAAACACAGCAAAAGCTTCAAAAGTTAGACACAATGGAACAAAATCTTCGAAAGTTAGATACAGTGGAACAAAATCTTAAAAAGTTAGACACAGTGGAACAAAATCTTAAAAAGTTAGACACCACACTTGAACAAACACGTGAAGATTTAACTACTGAGTTACATAACATTGAATCGAAATGTCAAAAAGTCTGTAATGACGTAAAAACACAAATTTGTGAGCATTTTCTACCTATTTTTTCGCGGCATGAAAATGCATTACAGAATCACGAAGCAGCCATAAAAGAACTGCAAGCCATTGTTCATGAAAATCATGAGACCTTGTGGGCTAAAATTGACTCAGTTGCATCTACCGATTTGGTTACACAACTTGCAATAACTCAGGAAAACTTAAAGGACACAGTAGATTCGATTTCAACACAAATGGACACTCTGAAACTTGGTTCAGAAAAACACACTGAGGAAATGTGTTCACTATCGGAGAAAGTAGCCGAACTTTCGGATCAGGTCACTAACTTATCTACAAAGGTAGATGATGATCTGAATGACACAAGACCTGTAGCCTTCACTGACACAGAAGAGTATGAACAAATTAGAAAATTCAAACAGAATCAAAATCAAATCAATACACAGTACAAAAGAGAAATCCGGGAAGTACAAGATCAGCTGACACAGGTAATACAAGAATTACGTATTTCAGAGGATACTCGCGCCCCAATACGGGAAGAGGGACACAGAAATACGGAACAGCCACAAAATAATAACACAGGGCATTTCGGAAGTTATGAAAGAAATTGGCAATGTGCACCGAATTTTGATATGGAACGGCCAACACGACCTAACAATGACCGATATGCGACTCGCCGACATGATGATTTTGACTATAAGCTGTTCATTACTACACGTAAATTCAAAACATTTAAGAATTCTGGCAACGACATTCATCCACAAGCATGGCTCCATCAATTCTCGCATTGTTTTTCTCCCAACTGGTCATTAGAACACAGATTAGAATTTATGTGTGGCTACTTGGAGAATGAACCAGCTGTAAGAATGCGATCGGTAATTCACGATTGCCACAGTGAAGGAGAATTTTACCATGCGTTCCTCTCGGCATATTGGTCACAAGCTACACAAGACCGAGTAAAACATAGCATCATGATGATGAAACACTTTGAACAATCTGAATTTTCCAGTCTTGTCAAATATTTTGAAGACATGTTGCACAAGAATCAGTACCTGACAAACCCATACAGCCCCTCAGAACTCATCCGCATTTGCTTAATCAAATTGCCTGAACATTTACGACATATTATTTTGGCAGGACGTTGCAAAGACGACATTGAAGCTTTTCAGGGACTCCTACAAGAATTAGAAATTGACAGACAGTCGCGGGATGCGAAAACAGGAAAACAATCACTACAGGTCACATCCGTCACAATTTCGTGACGACAGAAGCAATAACTGGGCACGACAAGCCTATTCCTACAACGTAAATCGTGACAAAAACAGACACCACCCGTATGACAACCACTGGCAGAGTAATAGTTACAGAGAAAGATCGCATTTCCGTAGTAATGAATATGACAGAGACAATCATAGAAACAGACAATTTGGCAACCAGAACTATTATTATCACGGGAGACAGAATAACTTCAGACGCAACGGTCCACCGTGCAGTGATAACTCAGGGAGAAATTCTCCACCACTTAACCGACAAGAAAGAAACTACAGGAACTACCGACATGACGACAGACGATATAATCATAACGACAGACCTGAATTTCATCAGAACTGGCGGGATTCTAACAGAGCTGGGCCCTCTCGGCAAGGCGAATTTGTAGAAGTTAGGTCTCCTAATCCCAATAACAACGCGCGCCAACAAAGAGACAGACAATGACTCGCGCCGCAGGCACCCACGTGCGCCGGCTGTCTCAGAGAAAAATAACACAGACGCTAACCTTGAGAAAAGATTTAACATTCCTTACCGACGTATAAAACATGGCAATTGCTTTTCAGTTGAAACTCTGCGTACTAGGAAGAGTAAAGGCTTACACCACATTTCACATGTAAAACCGTTTATTGAAAGATAATCTGCTTTTTAAGTTTGTCTTTGCCGTATAACTTTTCACTTCACATTGCTAGTATGCTTTGTCAGACTTAGAATCTGTTAATATGCAACAATGTTTGAAGTTAAATATACAGTCAAGAAACAAGAGAACTTATTGAAACAGAAATGACGAATGCATTGTTATAGTGAACAGACGTCACAGTGTTATTGTGTGTGTACATTCTTACTTGTTAGTTGCACGATTATGGAACGACTATAAGGCTTACATACTTAGAACATTTACCAGTACTGCTAATGAGATTTTAATGCAACATTTTGGTTTACTTGAAAATATATTCTGGATTTTAAGTACTTTCAGTGAGATACCAGATGGCACAGTGGTTAGTTTATGTGACAGCTACACGATTTTATCACGACGCTACTAATGTGTGACAATTTACAATGTTGCTTTTGCAGTGTTTCTGTTTTATATCTGCACAGTTTTCTGTTTTATTCTGGAAAGTAAAACAGGTTTTAGTAGTAACTTTTGTGGTATAGCTACAATGAGACTGCCTTTTCCGTAGCACAACAATACGTTACAGCACAGTACTTTCCTCATCACGGCAATAAGCGTAATAACTAAGACATTTATACGCAAAGCATTTCACTTTTGTGTATTATGAGGTAAGTACATTGACTTCTGCAGAACTTAGCTTTCGGAGGACGATAACTACGACACTTACACACAGATTATGTTGCAACAAGACGCACATTTAGCGCTACAGTACACGTATTTGAGTGATTAATTTTGTACTTGAAACATTTATTTTTAAAGATTTTTGAATTACAAAGAAAGTTTTCCGTGATACATTTCATTCCATTGCTGTAATCTGTAACACCTGAGGGTATAATTACATTAATCCTCAGGGGGGTACACGCTTACTTTGTGTACCATGTGTGTGGCAACCACAAGGAACCCTAGCTAATATGGTATTTGCTTATACAACTTTACACATCGGTACCATATTTCTCTAACACACAAATTACACAGCTATCTAAACTTTTTTTTATTACATCAGTGACAGATGTTTACGCAGTTACACAGTTGGATAACTTCACACTTATGAAATTGTATTTTGTCTGTACTTTGTGAAATGCTCATATTTTTTCGGAACCATTGTGATACTATGAGAGCTTTGAATGATATATTTGGTAAGGGAGCATGATTTTAAAGTACGTTTGAGGTAGATGACATTATTGAAATAAGCAGAGAATATTTTTTTAGGGTTTGAAATTATTGCAGAAAGCTACAACGTTTTTGAGATTTCACTGAGGCGTTATGATGTTATTATTACGACGACGATGTGTATTATGTTGTTGAGGAATGTTTATTATGCTACGTATTTCTCATGATGAAATATTGAAGAAGTGTCGACGAATATGTATATGTATAATGAGGTAAGGAATAATGAGTAGTGTTTAGGGACTCTGATTTGTGGAAAAGGTTGTTGGAAACCAAGAATCGTACTTTAAGAGTTATGAAATGTGCGTAAATGCGTGACTGTATCACAATGCTGACAAATATTTTATTTGGACACTTATATTTATAGGATTTTCTTTCTACAGATTTGCAACGCTAATTCTTGACCTGTGAAATATTTTTATGTGAGACTGTCACGGTAGCGGAAACTGCTGTCTTAAATATTTCCGTAAGAAAGTTAAGTGACCACCTGCACGTAATGCGTCACGGGCACCCACCTGGACGACAGCCGCCCGAAAAAAAAGGCATTAGCTTTTCAGCGGCACAGGTAGAAAAAAAGAAAGGGGAGGCCATTGTCCTCGCTATTGACATTTCCTTGTTGAAAGCATACTGTGGAGGCCGTAATTTATGATATTTACTGAAATGCCTAATGAAACGATGAAAAACATTTCACGGCTATTGTCTTGCTAGTTGAGAAAAATGCCATATGGCTTGCTTTATGTATTTATTTATACATTTTGTTTAATATTAAGTTTCTAGCTGCACTGCAGCATTGGTTAACATAAAATTTAATGTATGTACTAATATAGTTATTTTATGCCTACAGATCCAGTCAATAAGAAATTTATGATCTACTTCCAAGAAAACGAGGGCACATAAATATACATTTCCTTTCACAGGAATTGCATAAATAATTTCTTTACGATTTGGTAACTTATCTGCTAGTGTAAGTTCATGTGATGCATCACTCTAGTGTTAAGATGTGACATAGGTATTAGACATGGCCATTTTAGTGTAATTTTTTTTTCTGCTTGAGCTATGTCATGTTTAGGTATAAGTTGCTGCTGTTTGCCAGGCATAGTGTTATTGAATTTGACTTTGTATTATTCTGTTAAGCCAGTTTTACTAATGATTTATTTTTATTGTTTGCTGCACATTGCCTTAGATTAGTTGTAATATTACAATTGCTTTGCTAATCTCTTAATGCTGCTTGCTTTGCAAATCTGCGTTTTTTTTTCATTGCTGTTTATAGTAATTGTTTTATATGATGCTGCATTGCCTTGTCCCTTGGTGTATATATCTGAGCTCAGTAGATTTAAGTTAGCTTAAGAGGGGGTAGCCTCTAAGAGAATGAGTTGCGATGAATTGGAAGAAATGCATTGAGAAGTTATACGAAAAAAAGTGCAGAAAACAGGTTTAGGAAGGGTTTTCTTGGAAATAAATGTTGAGGTACGAAATGTGTGAACATATAAATACAGAAAGCATGCATAGATAGAATTTTTTTGGTGGAAACAAAGGATGAAATAAGAGGAAAGATATATGAAGTTTTGGGTTGGACTGCAGTACCAAATGTTACACTGAAAACGAACCCTGTCCTTTCCTATTGGTGTTATCCCACTATATGTTTGTGTACCCTTGTGTATTTGTTTTCTTCCTGTCTCTGTGTAGTTTCATAGGATTTTTTCTTCTTCTAATACTAAGCTACATTCACTATGATGAGGAATACTGCTATCCTCAAATATAATTGGCATTAATAATATGTTATTTACCTTGTAAATATGCTTAGACATTATTTATTCTGTTTTGTTTTAATGCTCATGTGTAAAGTTGATGTTCCAAAAGTTATTCTGATCTTTTATGTATCTACTTATCTCATAATTCCTGTAACACTGATGTATATGTTTATTTCTATTCTTTTGTAAAGCCTGTGTTACTACAATTGTTATCTATATTGCTATGTTCTTTAATGATGTATTTTGTACCTTTGTAATTGTATTCTTATGTTATAAAATTGTAATTGTCACCAGTTCATGATATTATTAACTTGTTAGTTACATTTCACTGCACACATTTCTGTTGGTCATAGTATATGGACAATATGTGAGAAGTTGGAACTGTTAGTGTTTGCACGTGTGTTAATAATTCAGCAAGGGACTGGAAAACAGCATTGCTGGTTCTAAGGACAATTCCAAAAACTTTGTGAGTGCACAAGTGGTGGTTTATGGACTTGCTACATTATCCGCAAGACTCTTCAGTGGTGATTGTGCACCTGCACAGTCACAACAGATGGCTGCTGGCCATCTCTACCAGGACTACAGTGGGTCTGCTCTGTGATGACCTACCCACCAATATTCTTCAAAACTTCGACTGACTCTGCTGTGGGTTTGCTCCATTGTGGCCCATTACCTGTCAGCATGTCAAGAGTCAGCACTGTCTTTCCGTTGGAAGGACAACACTACTTCTTCAACACTGCAGGGAAATCCATTACTTCTGTGTGCAATTTCTTTTACTAATGAGACTCTGTGAAAAAAAACCTGTAATTACTATTATGATGAATGATCAGGACTATCTTTATGGACTGTGAGAAAACTTTAGCTTTTGACCAACATTGCATCAATAAGTGTGTGCATTTGATATCTTTGTTATTGCAACTATGAAAAATTTTTTCAAATCTGTATTGGCCACTGCCTAACCCAATTTGTAAAATTTTTTGTGGGGAGCATGGGGGCTATGTAAGTAGGCTGTTTATGTTTTCTCTATGTAAGTAGGCTGTTTATGTTTTCTCTATGTAAGTAGGCTGTTTATGTTTTCTTATTGGCAACGCCACGTAGCGCTCTCTGTATGAAAATCACTGGCTGTGCTGTGTGCAGTCTGTGGCTGCTTTGCATTGTTGTAATACTCGCCATTGTAGTGTTAGGCAGCTGGCTGTGAACAGCGCGTAGCGTTGCCCAGTTGGAGGTGAGCCGCCAGCAGTGGTGGATGTGGGGAGAGAGATGGCGGAGTTTTGAAATTTGTCATGAACTGCTATATTTATATATGATGATATCAAGGTAAATACATTGTTTGTTCTCTATTAATATCTTTCATTTGCTAACTATCCCTATCAGTAGTTAGTGCCTTCCATAGTTTGAATCTTTTATTTAGCTGGCAGTAGTGGCGCTCGTTGTATTGCAGTAGCTTGAGCAGCGAAGATTTTTGTGAGGTAAGTGATTTGTGAAAGGTATAGTTTAATGTTATTCAGGGCCATTCTTTTGTAGGGAATTTTGAAAGTCAGATTGCGTTGCGCTAACAAAATATTGTGTGTCAGTTTAAGGACAGTCGTGTATAATTGTTTAAAGGGGACGTTTCAGTACCTACGATATAATATCATTGTACCACACACAATTCAGGAGATATTACGTCATGAACAAATACCTGGGAAACGTTGGGTTTCTCCGTTCATTAATAATGATTTTCGATGTTGAGAATAATTTCATTGGAAATACTTGATTAAAAAATTGTTTGTCGACGGTAAAAAAACATTATGAAAACTTAAAAGAAATGTGTAATTTGAAAGGCGGGTGGTGTGGTATGCACTGTGTTGGTGTAGGCCCGTCTCGGTAGCGGCTTGCTTTCTCAGGTATTTGCGGCTTTAGTGTTATGCTGCAAGTCGAACTGTCTGAAGGGCAGCCGACCTCCTCCAAGGGCAGAGATCCGCGCAGGAAGATCCACGCCCTTCATAGACGTCAGGCGCAGCGCACGTGTTCACCCACCATATACATCATAGTCTTGGACAGCAAGTATCATCACCTTAGCAAGTCATCATAGCTGGATTAGCTCTGCCCGTCAATATTAGATTCAGATCTCGCTTTTTGAGACTCTAAATTTGGATTTCCTCCAAAATGTTAAGGAATCGTCCCCTTTCAGCTCTGTGCACGATGTCCAAATTCCGATCAACGTTCGAGATAGAGTGCTTTAAAGTTGTTTTGTTTGGAGAGTGTGTGTGTTCCCTAAACCAAGTTTCGAAGTTCCTTCCCGTCTGCCCTATCTAATGTTTACTGCACTCATTGCACACTTCATACTCCACACACATGAATCCCGAAACGTATTCCGGAGGTGGACACAAGTATGGAAACACCACAAAAAACACATTACCATCCCCAGTAGGGTGTAGAAAACCCGTTGGCATTCAAAAGAGCTTCCAGTCGTCTCGTAATGGATAAATACAGGTCCTGCGTGGTTTTCAAGATAATGGTATACTATTCTTCCTGCGAAATAGTGGAAAGACCAGGTAACGATGATCGAAGTAGTTACCAATCACGGTTCCCATCAGATGTTAAGCGTTGTCGGTCTGGGATGGGTGACCAACCGGTCAGCCGAGCGCTGTTGCCAAGTGGGGTGCACTCAGCCCTGTGAGGAAAACTGAGGAGGTACTTGGACGAGAAGTAGCGGCTCCGGTCTCGTAAACTGACATACGGACAGGAGAGTGGTGTCCTGACCACATGCCCCTCCATATCCGCATCCAGTGAAGTCTGTGCCCTAAGGATAACACGCCGGTAGGTCGGTACCGTTGCGCCTTCGTGGCTTGTTCAGGAGGAGTCTAGTTTAGTTTATCTCACAAAACCAGTCTCGGACGATGAGAGCTGTGTCAACAGGGGCGACATCACTTAAGAAAACACCAAAACCACTGGGGAACGAATACTGTTCCATGGATAGGCCTGACAAGCCAAAATGGCCACCTAGTCCTTGGCAGTAATTTTCTCGAGTTCGAATTCCATCTCCGACACAATGCACTGACAACTGCACAACTCATTTTTCTGTCTACGATGACCGTTGCACGGTATTGAGGACGTTGCACAGGTGATATGCACGGCCAAATAGAGCAGCAAAACTTCTGGGCTCGGATATCATCTGCATTTAAGCTGAAGCGCCAAAGAAACTGGTACAGGCATGCGTATTCAAATACAGAGATTTGTAAACGGGAAGAATACAGCTCTGCGGTCGGAAACGCCTATATAAGACAACAAGTATCTGGCGCAGTTGTCAGATCGGTTACTGTTGCTACAATGGCAGGTTATCAAGACTTAAGTGAGTTTGAACGTCGTGTTATAGTCGGCGCACGAGCGATGGGACACAGCATCTCCACGATAGCGATAAAGAGAGGATTTTCCCGTACGACCATTCCATAAGTGTACCGCGAATATCAGGAATCCACTAAAATATCAAATCTCCTACATCGCTGTGGCCGGGAAAAGATCCTGCAAGAATAGGACAAACATCGACTCAAGAGAATCGCTCAACGTACAGAACTGCAAACCTTCCGCAAATTGCTGCAGATTTAAATGCTGGGCCGTCAACAAGTGTCAGCGTCCGAACCATTCGACAAAACATCATCGATATGGACTTTCGGAGCCGAAGACCCACTCATGTATCCTTGATGATTGTACGCCTCTTCTGAGCTCCTCAACACCGAAATTGGACTGTTGAGGACTGGAAACATGTTTCCTGGTCGGGCGAGTCTCGTTTCAAATTCTATCGAGCAGATGGACGTGTATCGGTATGAAGACATCATGAGTCCATGGACCCTGTATGTCAACAGGAGACTGTTCAAGCTGGTGGAGGCTCTGTAACAGTGTGGGGCGTGTGCAGTATAGTGATATGGGACCCCTGATAAGTCTAGATACGACTCTGATAGGCGACACGTATGTAAGCATCCTGTCTAATCACCTGCGTTCATTAATGTCCATTGTGCATTACGACGGATTTCGGCAATTCCAGCAGGACAATGTGACACCCCAGACGTCCACAATTGCTACAGAATGGCTCGAGGAACACTCTTCTGAGCTCAAGCTCTTCCACTGCCCATGGAACTCCACAGACATGAATACTATTGAGCATATCTGGGATGCCTTGCAACGGGGTGCTCAGAAGAGATCTCTTATGGATTCATGGACTGCCCTGCAGGATTCATGGTGTTAATACCTTCCAACACTACTTCAGACGTTAGTCGAGTCCATGGCACGTCGTGTTGCGGCACTTGTGCTTGCTCGCGGGGCCCTACTTGATATTAGGCAGGTGTACCAGTTTCGTTGGGTCCTCAGTGTATGTTCAAGCATTTCTCGCGGTGTTTGCATATTTTTGTGCAACCCTTGCAAATTTTCTGCTGATGACTGGTTCTTAGCATGTTATTTTTACAGAAACCTATATGTATATTTGCCTTACGAAAGCATCTTTTTACAGATTTTCATCACGTCCCTGTATCCATTTGCCACAACCACTTCCTTCAAAATAGTCAGCTTTTGTTGACTTAATCTTCCGTCGTTCCTTGGTAGAACAACATTGTAACAAACGAAAAGTGCTAGTTTGCTTTTGTTCTACAGTAATACTTTTATTGTGTTCACTGGTTTTCAGCTTACAAGGCAATCTTGAGATATTTACTGACTATGAAAGGGTACAGTACCGCCCGACATTGAAAATAGGTACAACATACTTCATTATTTTTATCAGAACAACACATTTTTTTCTAATAATAACTCAATTTCAATTAATACAGCGAAGCTGGATACCAGTGTGGGAAAGAATGACAATTTATTTATTTAATTGACCACATGTGCACTCCCACAAAATAAATCCCTACATCCAGTTTGGTGAGATCTGTGAAATGAATGAATGTATGGTCGTTTGCTAACTGCAGATAGTGAATGTGAATATATGATCATCTTTGAGACGATCCTTTGGCCACCTTTGGTGGGACCAAAGAGATGAAATTTACCTGAGCTTTGAGCGCCAGAAATGTGGCTGACCAATACAGTAGCAAGGTGCTCCCCCACTTCGGCAGAGGTGCGAGAGGACCTGAAGAACGGCCATGTTTCAGCACTCTGCCGCTGGATCTTATGCTGTTAAGACCTGTCTTAGGTGTGCTCTGTAAAGACAAAAGAGTGGAGACATGGTATGCATGTGGAATACTTAAGAGTAGTTTGAAATAATAATTTCTCTATTTCAGGAACTTTTGTGGGGAGAATTAAATGTCAGGCAGGTAATATTAATGGGATCGTAGTAATCTTCGGAAGTGACCAACGGTCACAATGAAACCACGTGTAGCAATAAGTTGAAATACTTCCGTGTGCTTAAGTTAGGCTGAATTACTAACGTGTGTACTATAAATTGAAATATTTAAGAAATGGCGTGTGCAGGACTTGAAATTAGAGACGAGTGCTTCCACGTGGTGAGTACTGTGTGAGTCTCAATCTGTGTATGAGACAAAGGATAAAAAGAAGTACTCGTCCATGGTATCAGTTGAGGACTCGCGTGTGTGATGAATATGTTCTTAATATTACTTTGCGTGATATGTTTCCGTGTGACGCTTGATTCATACTCTGAGAGAGAAGCAAGGTGAGTCAGCTGTCTATCCAGCAACGCCACTTGGCTTGCATTGCACAGGAAGACGTGCATATATCTCCAGAGTTCATAGTAGGAAAGTAGAATTACGAAGTGGGGCAGTGTCGTGTGAAACTGGGATAAATATTAATTGAAGTGGGAAAGCTGAAAGTGATAATGTTGTGACTATTCCCTGTGTTGTATTTCATGTTGTAGTGTGGTGTATGTCATGTAATTTAAGTATGTGTGGTTTGCATGGGAGAGTAGCAAGGTAGTTTCAGAGGTAGTGGGTTATGCGTGTTCCTTTTGTACCGCTCGATCTGGAGGAAAGTTTCGTGATGATGTTTGTGAGAGTCGAAGTGTGAGATATAGAAAAAGATCCACCATCCTATCCAGAAAGTGCACTGTAGCGTTAAATAATTACGAGACCATAAGATAGAGAATCACCGATGTAAAGCCATCCCCACTGGGCGGAATTTCTCATGTGTTATTGTTGTAGGTTATAGAATTTGTGTGTTTAGGTTATAGAATTTATCGGAATAAATAAGGTAGTGAAAAGAAAAAGATTGGTGGCCTTTTCCTTCGAATTGTATGTTGTCATGATATCCAGAATTTATAATGTGTGCGCCACTCATATTCAGTGCGATGGCCACGTGTTGATAAAAGCCGTTAAATAAAAAAAAAAGAAAACGTGGTTTTGCCAGTGCGTAGTGAACAGTCAGAGTTCTGCAAATTACTGATAGTCAGGAATGCGTTTCCATTGCGTATTACTCATATAGGAGGATAATTTGTAACTTAATTGTGAGTATGAGAGTTCATGTTACTCGATAAATCAGAATGAATCCACTCGCTTGGCAGACCACTCATCTTGCAGGCCTGACTGCTTGATGCCACAGTATGAGCAAGGCATGTGGGTGCCTCTCAACTATTACCGCCAAACATGTTACAATTTTTGTAAACGATATTGGAAAAGAAGTCACACATCTAGATTGAAGCAGATATGTACAATAAATAACAATAAACGCAGTAAACAGGAAAAGAAGTAAGATAAACAGAAATGAATAAATTCAGAAAAATAAAGGAGTGCTAGGGAACATACAGTAAATGCCATCTTTCAGAGACTGGTAGTACTGCATTTTAAAAAGTAAAAAGCTTAACAATATGCAAGTAAAAAAGGAGCAAACAGGAAAAAAACATTAACACGATACTCAAAGCTGTACCTATGTAACAATTTGCATTAAATAAATTAACCAAGTAAAGTAAAAGCACTACTTGATGAGACAACTACAGTGAGTATCAGACATGGAAAGTAATACAAGTATCAGTCTAGACACAGATTTAACAGCTCTAACTACGGTCTATACGTATCACACAGACAATTTCAATAAAAAAAAGAACTCAATGAATATAGGAAAATGGACGGACATTGTCTGTTCCTTCATATGCCCCTGAGTATTAATTTCGTTTTAGCTTACTGGTTTTGTTTATTTTTATAAACTATTATGTAGGCTTGCTGTCCCAGTTTTCTGTTAAATTTTTTTCCTGTTTAAATCGTTTATGCTTATTTACTGTTCAACTTTTTGCTTCTTACATTGCATTACTACCACACTGTCAGAGATGTTATTTACTGTACGTCTCTGCCTCAATCTAGATGTGTAACATTTTTTCCAGTATCATTTACAAAAATTGTAAGTTCTTTGGAGACAATAGTCAGTAAATATCTGAAGATGGCGTTGCAACCTGAAAACCGGTTAACACAATAAAAAGATTACTGCAGAAAAAAATCAAACTAGCGCTTTACATTAATTACACTCAGCCTTCTTTCAAGTTCATGCTGGCTCAGCGGCAATCTTGATAATCTGTTCACCGTTGCATTAAAACCTGCCCACTTCCATCATGGGGTGTCATGAGCGCTCATTGATGACATCTGTACATATGTGCTTCCTGAATAAACACAACTGATGTTTTATTGTTCGTCAGTGTTAAATCCATTTGTCACCCTCAGACTCGATCGTGAATTTAATCTTTGGACTCTGAGAACGTATTTTTCGCGCTGCATTTTCAATGCCATACATTAAAATTGAACTGTCATGGGACGTAACTGGTTCAGTCACATGTCAGCAACCAACAATATTATCCAAAATTTTCTCAATCGAGGAACGGGGCTTAAAACTGTCTCTGAGCACTATGAGACTCAACTGCTGAGGTCATCAGTCTCCTAGAACGTAGAACTAGTTAAACCTAACTAACCTAAGGACGACACACACATCCATGCCCGAGGCAGGATTCGAACCTGCGACCGTAGCGGTCGCGCGGCTTCAGGCTGAAGCGCCTAGAACCGCTCGGCCACTCCGGCCGGCAATGGGGCTTATGAGGTCCAGAGTATTGAGCTCGTTAAATTCACCATTGTTGAAATTTGGTCAGAAAGTTCAACTGCAAGCTCAGAGCGTTGGGTGACCAAGGGGCGCATTTTGCGTTGCGTTTCCCTAAATTCTTCCATGTAGTCTAGAACCTGGCTGGCAGAGACGACAGCACTCACAGACCGCGGAACCGGAGCTGTGGTCCCTGCGAGGTATCGAGAAACGCCCTCAGCCTTTCCTAGAAGCATACACAGAGAAAGAGCGACTGCCACATCATCGTACATAGTGTGGGGAACGAGCTGCAGTTTTGTGCCCAGACGAATTTTCAGCCAATCGGTGTGAAAGCCCGTCCTGCAGAAACTTCTAGTCGTTTTACCGAAACACAACAAGCGTTTTTGGAGAAAGTTCTGCGGACTTCCTGAGTAATTTTGAATCCGAGAAAATATTTTTGACTGTTCTGGTGACAAAACTCGGGTTCCTACCTGCCACTGGTAGCGTAGGGAAGGTGTGACGATCATAGTGAAATGGAATTTGTTGTCCCGTCCCACATTTTTCTCAATAAATTCCGGTACAGGAGAATTATAGCGAGAGAATTTTTATTCTGCAGAAGTAAATCTGTGAGTAACAAGCAGGAGAGAATGGACCAAACGGTGTTTATTTATTTATTGATTGATTTTATTTCGTGTGTGCCACGTTTCGTTGCACACTTTCCCTTGTGTGACCTGGACGGTATGAATAAGAAATTATGCGAAATAGCAGAAAGCTTTGGTCAGAGGTCGTAGCATTGCATGAGTAGAGTAGTTGTGTGGGAGGATAGTACCAAACCCTAAACGCGAACAAGTTTGGCAAAGGTAGTGTGCAAGTCAGGTCAGAGAGGTCACAAAGGCATGAGTATTGGCTCTGTCAGATTGGCGAACCATCCGCTCCACCACCTTTCGAACAACGGTTAGGCGATGTCGCCATAGGCGTTGGACAGACGTGGAGGACCGAACTCACAATTCTGGGAATGTTAACAAACGTATTAGAATGTTTGAAATCTGTTCGCTAATAAAGTACAGATGTTGAAATCAGGTGTGCGGTTACCACTAAACCCCCGAAAGGGAGTTTCTTTTCGTAATTTAGTCAAATTTCAGTAAGAACTTTGCGTTTGTGCCTTGGTCAAGCATTCACCATGGGCCTTAAGCTCACGGCCATATTATTCCTCTGTGCTTAACGGAAGTTAACTCATTTGATGTATTTTAATGTGGTGTTTCTTTCACAGTAATACACTCCTGGAAATGGAAAAAAGAACACATTGACACCGGTGTGTCAGACCCACCATACTTGCTCCGGACACTGCGAGAGGGCTGTACAAGCAATGATCACACGCACGGCACAGCGGACACACCAGGAACCGCGGTGTTGGCCGTCGAATGGCGCTAGCTGCGCAGCATTTGTGCACCGCCGCCGTCAGTGTCAGCCAGTTTGCCATGGCATACGGAGCTCCATCGCAGTCTTTAACACTGGTAGCATGCCGCGACAGCGTGGACGTGAACCGTATGTGCAGTTGACGGACTTTGAGCGAGGGCGTATAGTGGGCATGCGGGAGGCCGGGTGGACGTACCGCCGAATTGCTCAACACGTGGGGCGTGAGGTCTCCACAGTACATCGATGTTGTCGCCAGTGGTCGGCGGAAGGTGTACGTGCCCGTCGACCTGGGACCGGACCGCAGCGACGCACGGATGCACGCCAAGACCGTAGGATCCTACGCAGTGCCGTAGGGGACCGCACCGCCACTTCCCAGCAAATTAGGGACACTGTTGCTCCTGGGGTATCAGCGAGGACCATTCGCAACCGTCTCCATGAAGCTGGGCTACGGTCCCGCACACCGTTAGGCCGTCTTCCGCTCACGCCCCAACATCGTGCAGCCCGCCTCCAGTGGTGTCGCGACAGGCGTGAATGGAGGGACGAATGGAGACGTGTCGTCTTCAACGATGAGAGTCGCTTCTGCCTTGGTGCCAATGATGGTCGTATGCGTGTTTGGCGCCGTGCAGGTGAGCGCCACGATCAGGACTGCATACGACCGAGGCACACAGGGCCAACACCCGGCATCATGGTGTGGGGAGCGATCTCCTACACTGGCCGTACACCACTGGTGATCTCGAGGGGACACTGAATAGTGCACGGTACATCCAAACCGTCATCGAACCCATCGTTCTACCATTCCTAGACCGGCAAGGGAACTTTCTGTTCCAACAGGACAATGCACGTCCGCATGTATCCCGTGCCACCCAACGTGCTCTAGAAGGTGTAAGTCAACTACCCTGGCCAGCAAGATCTCCGGATCTGTCCCCCATTGAGCATGTTTGGGACTGGATGAAGCGTCGTCTCACGCGGTCTGCACGTCCAGCACGAACGCTGGTCCAACTGAGGCGCCAGGTGGAAATGGCATGGCAAGCCGTTCCACAGGACTACATCCAGCATCTCTACGATCGTCTCCATGGGAGAATAGCAGCCTGCATTGCTGCGAAAGGTGGATATACACTGTACTAGTGCCGACATTGTGCATGCTCTGTTGCCTGTGTCTATGTGCCTGTGGTTCTGTCAGTGTGATCATGTGATGTATCTGACCCCAGGAATGTGTCAATAAAGTTTCCCCTTCTTGGGACAATGAATTCTCGGTGTTCTTATTTCAATTTCCAGGAGTGTATTTTGGGGGATTATTTTTTTATTTTTCCTATGTTTTCTGTGTGTACTTGCTTCCCCGCCACATTGGTAAAATGCAATTTCGGTCTGAAAATGTACAGTAGACGAGTGAATAACTGTACGGTAGTTCGTGAGTGTAAGATAGGGGAGGAATAATCTCGTGTGTCGGTATTTTTTGCATCTCTGTTGGCTACCGCAACTTGGCCACGTGTGTGGACTACTATCACGATGATAGTAGTAAATCTTTCTTGTGTCCCCGATAACTATTTGATTTGGTTACAATGAAGTGCGTGACGTAAAATATACGTATTAAACTCTTGTATCTAAGAAAGTTCAGATTTTTATTCCCATTGATGGGATAAAGGCTTGCAAAATTTTGCCGTCATATGATAGTAAATGATCTTCCCCCCAGCTCAGTAATGTGGTGTTATTTCTGAAAGCAAGATTAAAACAAAATTGCCAGTCATAGTCAAGTATATCACTTGCTGCCCTCTCTTCAGTTACGTTTTAATGAAAATCGAAATATTCAGTCAGATGCTCTTCCGCCCTGACCGAGTTCGCTTGTAGTGTCTTTGCTGAACTTGTTCTGCGTGCCCCTAGCAATTAAATGTAATAAGCATCGGTTTAGGTATAATTGTGTGCCTGTATAAAATTTTATTGAAGCAAAGCCTGCGCTCCCCTCTCCCTTTCCATAAAAAATGGTTCACATGGCTCTGAGCACTATGGGACTTAACATCTGAGGCCATCAGTCCCCTGGACTTAGAACTACTTAAACCTAACTAAGGTCATCACACACATCCATGCCCGAGGCAGGATTCGAACCTGCGACCGTAGCAGCAGCGCGGTTCCAGACTGAAGCGCCTAGAACCGCTCGGCCACAGCGGCCGGTCCCCTTTCCATAATTACGTGGCGAAAGTGCATCATGTTAACTAGAGAGACCAGTTGTGGTTATACATATTCCAACAGATACACCGTTAGTTGTTGAAATGCCATCGTTATTGAATAAGTAGCAGTTAATCTATACCCTCGACTGATTATCTCCGACCTTCATCATAAAGAATAGGTGAAAGTCACTATTTCAGTTGCATGCTGGCTCAACAAATGAAAGTGAATAGAAGTTCTATGCTGCTTACTAAGCCCTGCATAGCTCTTCTGTAGTAGATCTGAAAGATTCCGTTATCCGTTGCATTCAAATTTTTTACCCATTGGTTAAACTCACCTGCAATACCTCAGCAGGGGCCTGTAATTTCGTGGACCACACTAATTTGTTTAACCATTACTACAGAGGGTAGCTTGCAGGAGCTGTAGGACATGACAAGCGACGGTATTCCTCCTACCAGGTCCAGCTTTACCAACACCAGTGGTAGTGAAACGTTACGTTGCAATAGGAGAGAGCAGTCAGACGGAGTGGCGTTCGAGGACGTTGTGCTTACTTTTCAGGCGACGTCTCACTGCGGAGATATTGCTAGGATGCAAAACGTCCGTGCTGTGAGCGGGTTTGGTAGTGTGAGATACCAGCTCTTGTACTCTACGTGACAGATCGTTCTTCAGCCACACCACTACAAAACTATGCATAACGGGGATCTGACCATAACTAATCAATATTTTGGTCCTCATGGAGGGAATGAAGTGGACTTAATGTAATAGACTCTTCACTACTTCGACCATCTGCCACATAAATTATTATTGAAAGGGTTGTAGGCTCTGATTTCTACTGAAATTCGAGGCGTTTGGTGTGATTACACAAATTTGCTATCAGGACACAGAAGCGAAATACGATGATCCAATATAATGACACATAATTAGAAATCATATGGAAATTGCTGCAGTGCGTTTGAAAAAGTAAAGCTAAGGTGGACACCTACACCACAGTTCCCAACGATAATTCAATATGACTATAGTTCCCTGGATTCACAGGGTTTGTGAATGGCAAACTACACGCTAATGCGTTATATGTATGTCGAGCTACGATTGCAGCTGTTTGCAGGGGCGCACGCATTATGCTGTGAGCAATACTCCAGTGAAGACCAATGCTTACCACGCGGCCTGTGATATTCGCTATTTTTGGCTTAATTAAAACAGCAAATTCAGCCAGAAGGCAAATACTTGTTTATAAAGAATGATTAATATATAATAAGGCGTCGCATGGCGACGGTGGAATTTTCTAGATAATGTAATTCGTCGTCTTTGGGCGGCAAACAGAAAAATACGGATAGATATGCGATCCTTCACTATTTTGTTCGCTGGAGAACAAATGAAGCCTTGAGCGCTAAAAAGACTTTTACTGTTTTTCTGAAGTAAGACGGACGCAGATTTGTGGCGGTCTGATCTAATTATTTTTACTAAATAAATAAAAACGTGTTCCGTCTAAGTTTTGAGTGAAGTGTAGGAAGAAGAACTGTTGTAACTTACCGTGACGAAGCACGAGCGACTCAAGAGGACAATGGCTATATAAAAGAGCGCTCAATGGACATGATATGGACATAAAAATCTACCGTCATTGTAGTATTAAGCTTAAGACTCCAAGATCAGCAGTCCAATGTGCGTGTTACATTGATAAAAAGAAAACCGTTTTATCGTCTTCTTGCATCAGCTTTAATATTGAATTTCTCTTTTGTGTCATGTTACAGTTGTTTTTGCGCCCTTAAGAACTTTCTGGTCCCTTAGGAAATTTTTTTGTCATAACAATAACTTCACAACCGGGTATGACCGTATCTACGATCATGAAGTAATTAGAAAGACGATAACGCAACTTCTTAATCAATAGCACGCTAGTTGTGACTGCCTCAAGCCACGCGAAACCGCAAGTAAAAACTATTCACATCTCATAATGCAATATTTTATGACAATGGTCAATCCATGATTCTTACGCCAATTGTGATTGATAAAACAGTTAGTTAAATCTCAATTTCCAACTTTCCATTGAATAACAACATCACTTCTATTTTGTAACATCACACTTGGCGCCCGAACAGGGACTTGACCAAAAATTAGTTCAAATTCTTGGAAAATTTTCTATGTGCTTGTGTTAATAAATGTTCTGTCGTTTCATGTACACATCGTCTCTCTGTGAGAATAACGGTCAATAATGCAGTTTAATTATCGAGAGAAAGGAAAAGAAAAGAGACGCGAATTTGCTGAGACAACATAGCGGTAACCAAGCCATCAAAAAGTAAGTCAGAATTTTGCATACGCAGTGTAGTGCTTCAGTAGCAACGTTGCTTTTCCAAGTCGATCCACATCCTTTCTATCTCCTTCCCGCTATAGAAAATCTGCTTTATTTTATCTTTCAAAGTAAAATTCTTCGTAGTCTGATAATAGAAATTATTTCTCCCCATTGTTAGTAGAGCTGTATTGCATTTTCAACATGGTGGATAGTGTGTGCAATTTGCAGTGAAGAGCATCTTCATTCATTTGTCTGAAACGTTTAGATTCCATCTTGTCTTCTCGCCAGATAGAATTTCATTTGTTGCTCACGCGAGAGCGGTGCTCTTAGCGGACTCACCACGTCACTGACAAACGACGAAAGCCTTGCGTAGCACCTGATTTACTGACGAAAATGGCAGATAGTAAACAGAGACAGGTGACAACAGGAGACGGGAGTGAAGACGTTAATAGTATTCCATACCCTTTACGATCGCGAACGGGAGGTTCCCGTGTGGAAACTGAACTAACCATGTCTGTAACAGGGGAAAGTGACCCTAAAGTCCAAATTCTTCCCGCTGCAGCTACAAATGACCTCGGTGCGTTAATGGAAATGCTGAAACAACAGTTTGACGCAGTAAATGAGACTATAAAAACACAAAATGAGACTGTTAACGCCCGATTAGATGCTGTAAGCGAATCATTAAAAACACAGCTAGGCACAATCAAAACAGATCTGCATAAAGAAATTACGGCTGAATTAAATACCCATTTGGGTGAGGTGCAAACTAAGATCAGTGATCAAATTCAGAAAATGCAGAAACAGGTGAAAAGTGAAATAGCTGAAGTATCTGGAACATTAAACACAAAAATTCAGGCAGCTACCAAAGAAATAAACTCAGTTAGAAATGCAGTATCTGACATTGAAGGTGTAGTGGAGGATCTGTCGAGGCAGATAGACTCAATCAATATTGAAGAACAGGTTAAGAGCACCGTGAAAGCACACACGGAGGCATTGTCGGAACACTACGGTGAATGGATAAAGGGTAAAGATATTTTTATCGAAAAGAAGGTCAGGGAGGAGCTTAGGGAGACTGTCAAGGATGTAACTTACGAAATCTTAGCTGCTCCTGGTAAGTCGGGAGACACAGTAGTTTCTGAATTGGGACAGATTCGGAGGACACTTACACGGGATCTTCCCGAGTGGAAGCAGCAAGTAGTGGACGAAGTCAGAATGCTCAGAAACTGGGTAGAAAATCCGCACACACATACGCAAACTATAGGGAACAACTCTTTAGACGGTGACGAATGTCAGTCAACTCCTTATTGTTCACCGCCTGATTACATGCAAAACAACAGTCCTGTTGAGTTCCGAGTAGGGAAAATAAATGATCCGCCCACAATCGTGAGTTTAATGCAAGAGGAAAGTGTGATTAAGCATCGCACTTTTCCTGTTTTTCATCCGCAGAAGCGAGAAATACACCCCATCGTGTTCCTAAAGAATTTTTCCGGCATATTTCCCAGGAGCTGGACAGACAGACAGCGTATTCAGTTCGTCACTGGCTTTATTTCTGGTGATGCAGCATTATGGGGAACGGAAATGGTAGACACGTGTAGGAATATGAAGAGTTTGAGAAAATGTTCTTGGCAAAATTTTGGAGTAATGGGGTACAGCAAAGATTAAGGAAGGAGGTGTATGGTGCGGAAATTTTCAATGAGAAGCATGGAAGTCTCCGGCGATACTTCGAGAAGTATCTAGCAAAAATTAAATTCTGGGATTCTCCGATTTCTTCCAAGGACGTAATTATGATTCTCAAAAGCAAACTCCCTGTGTCTATTAGAGAGAAATTAGTAAATGTGTCCGAAGAAGACACGGATGTATTCCTTTCTGTGCTGGATTCCTTAGATTTAATTAGCGAGGATGTGCGCTCCAAGGTTGGCAGCGGCAAATTCTTCCCTGGCAGCCAGCAGAATGCATCGCACGCGGACAACAATGCGCCCAAGGAGAGAGCGAGCTACTGCGACCGCTGTTACCAACCTGCCAGCGGTTATCAAAACGCAAACGGCAATAACTTTAAACGGAAGCAGAAAACCAATTACAGTAATCAGCAGAGATACCACCCAATTTACAACCACCAGGTACAACATCAGTACGGAAACCCACCCTTTAATTCTGCGCCTGAGCAGTATGGAAATTCTCCACAAACTAGTGGTAATTTTTCAAATGGGCCAGTGTACAATCAAAGTTATAGGTCGAAATATAGCAAGTGGCATGGGCAAGGCGGAGGCCACCCAGCACATCAGAACAACTTTTCACAGAATAGAGGACCGCGGAACAATTTTCAAACGGTACCAAATGCGAACTTTCCTTCACAAGGAAATGATTCTGCCGGCAACCAAAAGATCGGGCGACAGCAGACGTCTCAAGTATTTTATTCACAAGTGAATGCACCCAGTGGATTTTACCCCTCTACACCGGCATTTGTACCACATAACCAGCACCAATATGAAACGGAACAAACACTTAAGGCCATGAATGACAAACAGGTTAAACATCCTGCGGAAAATTAGAGGCAGCACCTTTCAGCCTCCAAGAGGTCGCTGCGGATTTTGAGTGGGGGCACTAATGAATACTCTGATTCTGAGTATGCTAATGCGATACGGTACGACCATGAGACCGACTTACGAGATGACCTTGCACGTGACAAAGAAACTCAAGATATTAACAACATTTATGATGAACAGGTCCAGGCTTCGATTAAGATTTCTATTGCCAACATTCCTGTCAGCCATTGTTGATACAGGAGCAAACATCAATGTGATGTCATCATGTCTCTTCAGACAGGTGTCTTCTGTTTCAAAAGTTTTATCATTGCCGATTCAGGGCTGCTCCATATCGGGAGCGATTGGTCCATTGAAACAGAGAGTTAGTTTACAGACACAGCCTCAACTGCAGATAGCATCTGTTTTGGTTTCTTATCTCTTGCGTACTGGAAATTCCCTTGTGTGAACTGTTAATGATAAGTATTGTGTTGAACAGCGCACTGACTACATGGTAACGGCTACTACATGTCATCTTTAAGTATTAAATGCTTTGTATGGAAAAATTGTTTATAGTGATGGACATGAACTGATATTTCTTCAACAAGCTGAAGCAGGAAATTGAGGTTGCACCAAAAATTTCAATTTAATTTTAAGTTAGTAATAAGAAAAAAAGTGCTTGCGAGGTGATTGCCCGGAGCTAAATAAAATATGTAAAGGTGAGAAATGGAGGAGGATGCGTAAATAAGCACTTCTCTCAAGGTACAAGAATATTTATAGATTTATTTTTAGTAATGTAAGTACTTGAAGTTCTGTTGTAAAAGCCCAAATTACCTGCTTAAAAAAAAAAAAAAAAAAAAAAAAAAGAAGGTACATGTTCAAACACTCCAGACAGTGGACAGGAGTAGAAGAAATAGCTTAAAGTTCAGTTAAAGCGTGCTGTTAAATGGAAAAACGAGTGGTAACCCGCATGCGTTCACGCAAGGAGACAATAAGCTGTAGTAAACTAAGTTAGGTGAAATACAGTACAAATGGAGGCAAACCATGAAGCATCAATAATGTAGCGTAAGTACTCCACGAGGCCATTAATTGCTATGAAAGTAAACTATTTCCCTGTGATCTGAGCCCAATGTAAAGAGTATATGAGGAATGTTAGCTGACGAATTGATTTCAGTAGAATCAAGTTACTAAATAACCACACAGCAAGCCCCCTGTATCATAAATAAGTCCAAGTAAAGATCTTCAGAAGATTTGTAGTGTAATCTAGCGACCATTCAATACCCTAATTGAAGGCTAATCTAAAGAACATGCAATGCAGTGATATTTAAACTTAATATTGACTATAACCTGAGTAAGACGTAGAAGTAGCAAAGTATGCTGTAATGAAAGAGGTTGAAATTTATATATGTGCCTATGTTTATTATGATAATTTAATTTACATGCAGATTTTATTGCAAAAATGTCTCCTAAGACACTCCTCTTATGAAATCCATTTTCCTTGTGCCCGTTCCTTTTGATCCTGGTTCATTAACCCAGACCAAGGGTCGACTTGTAAAAGGCACGTGTGCTTCGGGGCAAAGCAGTGCTTATGAGAAATGAGACACGTAGCGTGATGAACTTCGCTAGCTTTGGTAATGTTTGTTATGGACCGGTTGTGTAAACCCAGTGAACTGTCGGTAATTCCATTCATGCGAAAAATAGTAGACACGCGTTACCCTATTTTTTTTAACAGAGAACGATTGCTGAGTACATGAAGCGAAGAGGGAGACCTATTGTTATCCAGTCTGCCCTCAAATTTATATAAAAAAAAAAAAAGATTCAGCGTTAAATGCGTACTCGTTATGTAGTAGATATGCTGCGTGGCAGTAGAAAATGATCTTGGGTGCACTAAAGAATAAATGCAACGAGTGTTGCGAAACCTGTAGTTTTCATAATGAGGAGATGAGCACTTAAAAGAAAGTTTGAAAGAATATTTTTAGGTTCACTAGTGAAAGCAAATCTTGAGATATAAAGAGTCCATTCATAAAGCAGTTGTTCACTGGACTTAACAAAAGGAGTGACCATTAATTGTAAATATTAGCTCGTAAGTGATATTTTGTAAATAGTAGAATATAAGTCTTTCTGTACCAATGGAGGAAACCTGCAAAATTGGTTGTTTTGTAAATGAACTCTATCGGCGAAGGAACTAAGCACGAATGCTGTGTGAAGATGCACACTAAAGTGCGACGTGCATAATAAAAGTAACTGTTCACTGTATGTTAGTGGTAGTGTTGTACTGCAAGTGTAAAAAGAAGTCAAGGCTACGACAACAGGTGCAACGCAAAGTTCAGTGTTGTTCTAAGTGCAGCGACAGCTAAAACATTCGTCGTCACTTACCTGTGAGCCTCATGGGAGGCAGTTGACAGAGAAGTATGGAGGCAGCGTCAGTGTCCAGCTCCTCCGATGGAAAACGCGCGCGAGGTGTTTGTATCGATGCACTCGTGTGATACGAAATTCACAAAAAAAAGGAGCAATCTACGACCAGCAGCTCTGTTACAGCCTTAGCGCGAACGGATACTGAGTATTGGAGCTCACGCAACACTGTGCAGCCGCTGTGAGTGGCTGACGTGTGGGTGACGAAACAATCCAAACTTTAAACTGCTAACCGCCATGACTTCCATCGTACATACTGGAGGAAAGACATTTGTACACTTGTGTGACTACATTTTCATATGTAAATTATGCAATTTTCTTGAGTTAAAGTTAAGATGAGTGAGAAGTAGATTGTTAGATTACTCAGACCTTAAAGCCATTAATACCGGCACTCCTGAACACTGCTAAAATGAATTATAATTCTGTCTCTTGATGGACAAAGAAAATGAATGTGCACTATAGGAAGACCCTAAACTCCAGACCAGTCCCGATCCTTAACAAATGTATCCAATAGGTTATAAGTTATACTAATAATTTTCCACTTCTTTTGTTTCATATTGTAAATAAAAACCCAGAAGCCGCATGAATTCCTGGCACCACAGTGGAAAGGACAGATGTACTGCATGATGAACGCCGTAGACAGCTAACACAGAAAGTGAAAGCATCACGAAGTGTAGTGCTACGTTATTAAACTGTAATTGAACCACAAGGAGTCAACAGATGCTCGAACATTGTCCACTCTAGTTTAGTGAAAATAAGCACTCACTGTACATATGTATTAGTTGTTAAGCTCAAGAGAAAGTAATTCCTGAATTCTATCCCCTGAAGTGCGAAATGAACGTTCACTTATTGTTATAAGCAAATATGGACCAAACTTAAATATGCACATAAATGTTAGTCTTGGTATTATGGAATGAAGTGACTGATGAACAAAGAATGAAAAACTTTATTTTGAAAAATGATAAATATCTGATATATGTTTATAAATGTAATTTCAATTTAAGTACATGATACGCCAGTAACATTATGTAAATGTCACACCAAAAATCACGAATATCTCATGAGGACATGAGGATCGAGGTAATCCTTCGGCATTCCCTCTCTCCTCATGGGAGGCAATGTGATATTCGCTATTTTTGGCTTAATTAAAACAGCAAATTCAGCCAGAAGGCAAATACTTGTTTATAAAGAATGATTAATATATAATAAGGCGTCGCATGGCGACGGTGGAATTTTCTAGATAATGTAATTCGTCGTCTTTGGGCGGCAAACAGAAAAATACGGATAGATATGCGATCCTTCACTATTTTGTTCGCTGGAGAACAAATGAAGCCTTGAGCGCTAAAAAGACTTTTACTGTTTTTCTGAAGTAAGACGGACGCAGATTTGTGGCGGTCTGATCTAATTATTTTTACTAAATAAATAAAAACGTGTTCCGTCTAAGTTTTGAGTGAAGTGTAGGAAGAAGAACTGTTGTAACTTACCGTGACGAAGCACGAGCGACTCAAGAGGACAATGGCTATATAAAAGAGCGCTCAATGGACATGATATGGACATAAAAATCTACCGTCATTGTAGTATTAAGCTTAAGACTCCAAGATCAGCAGTCCAATGTGCGTGTTACATTGATAAAAAGAAAACCGTTTTATCGTCTTCTTGCATCAGCTTTAATATTGAATTTCTCTTTTGTGTCATGTTACAGTTGTTTTTGCGCCCTTAAGAACTTTCTGGTCCCTTAGGAAATTTTTTTGTCATAACAATAACTTCACAACCGGGTATGACCGTATCTACGATCATGAAGTAATTAGAAAGACGATAACGCAACTTCTTAATCAATAGCACGCTAGTTGTGACTGCCTCAAGCCACGCGAAACCGCAAGTAAAAACTATTCACATCTCATAATGCAATATTTTATGACAATGGTCAATCCATGATTCTTACGCCAATTGTGATTGATAAAACAGTTAGTTAAATCTCAATTTCCAACTTTCCATTGAATAACAACATCACTTTTATTTTGTAACATCACAGGCCTCAGGAATCTGCAGTGAGATGAGTGGTGCGGCGTCGCGGCGGTGAATCGAGCGACCGATGTACCACAGTCTCTGCTTCTCAGTGCTGCATCTCCAAACCATACACCGCACTGTGATGCCTCGCGAACCAAAGCTCTCAGGCAGAGATTAGTTCAGATACGCCTTGCCGCAACAAACCAAAGGCAACCTGAGTTGCCTTGCACCTAAGGCCGTTATTACACTATCACCTTTCTACGACAAAGAAACATGAATGAGACTTTCACTCTGCAGCGGAGTGCGCTGATACGGTAGATTAAAACTGTGTGCCGGACCGAGACTCGAACTCGGGACCTTTGCCTTTGCCCGCGAAAGGCAAAGGTCCCGAGTTCGAGTCTCGGTCCGGCACAGTTTCAGAAACAAACATGATCAAATATTCGTCAAGTTTATTTGACAAAGATTTCGATGTGCTACTAAAACGGAGTATTACACTATAGTCATATTTTTCGTCAAGCTTCAAGATGGCGGACAGGAACTACTTGTTATTATGCGCTGCAGTTGCTTCTACTACAATTGCATTGTTGTGTGTATTTGGAAAAAAAGCGGCGGAGAAATAGGAAAAATACTTGGGTGCAGCCATGGGTGTAACGTCGAGATAATAAAAGCGTTCAGCATAATTTGTTATGGGAGCTGCTAGCGGAGGAGGTCAAGTCTTATATAAACCACTTACGAATGGGTGAGAGTGCATTTCAGTATTTGCTCAGTAAAGGGGCTTCTCATATTACAAAAAAGAAGACTCGCTTGAGAAATGCTGTATGTGCAGAAGACAGGCGCACCGTGACACTACGATTTCTTGATACAGGCGACAGCTACTCAACTAGCAAAATGACTCTGAGCACTATGGGACTTAAGATCTGAGGTCTTCAATCCCCTAGAACTTAGAACTACTTAAACCTAACTAACATAAGGACATCACACACATCCATGCCCGAGGCAGGAGTCGAACGTGCGACCGTAGCGGTCGTGCGGTTCCAGGCTGAAGCGCCTAGAACCGCTCGGCCACACCGGCCGGCACTATGCTAGCACCCGAACATCACACTGCACATAAGCCAAAATTATTCCAGAAACGTGTGAAGCGATCTATAAAGCACTGAAGAGGGAATATCTGAAGGTAAAGAAAGGTATAGTAAACTGTATGGACAATAAGAACTATTTGTATTTCGGAATAATTTAATTTGTAGAATTAGTGTTCCAACAGCTACAAAGTACGAAACAGATGAAGCGCTTTTTCACTTGTTGCATCCAGCGTTCAAAAACAGCGAAGTAAGAATTTCTTTTTATTTTAGAGTGTGACCACCTTCTCTGTTCTGGCTTGCTGAGAAGCTGCGGCCGGCCGCGGTGGTCTAACGGTTCTAGGCGCGCAGTCCGGAACCGCGCGACTGCTACGGTCGCAGGTTCGAATCCTGCCTTGGGCATGGATGTGTGTGATGTCCTTAGGTTAGTTAGGTTTAAGTAGTTCTTAGGGGACTGATGAACTCAGATGTTAAGTGCCATAGTGCTCAGAGCCATTTGAACCATTTTTTGAGAAGCTGCCTTGATATGTTCAGATGAAGAGGTGGACGGCTGTAGCTGTGGTTATGGATCTCTGCAGGACATTCCACCTGCCCACCAGCACACGACTTATGGCATGCATTGTACCCATTGCTCAACCCCACAACCTCCCCCCCCCCCCCCCCAGCCCCCTGCGAAGCCGAAGCAAGGTTATTAAGAAGAGTCCCAACCATCACTGGTCCCAACTTTGCAGCCGTGTTTACAAACACACTACAGAGACATCAAATAGCTGAAGCGATGCCAGCGTTCCGAGTATTTATATTTCACATTGCATCAAATCTTCGCTGAGGCTCTAGATTTGATCACATTTCTTTGACGAAATGCACGATTTGACAGTTCCCTATTACACTATCAAATTCCTTTGACATAAATATTTGACATATCAACTTCGACAAAGAAACATGATAGCGTAATACCGGCCTAACCACGAACATATGGTGGGCCTTGCCGGTCCCACACAACCACTTACGACTCCCGACAGCTTGATTACGCCACCCTCTTGGTAGTCTAACCACCGCACTCATCTTCTCCTCACTACATTCGGAAAACGAAACTGGTTCTCTTAATCCACATTTCAGAACCCGAATCTTTCTCTTCACGCTCAAACGCCTTCCAAAATCATATGCTACATGTGGATGCTTCAAAAAACACAATCAATTTCTAGAGCCAATAGCGCATTTTTTAATGCCCGGTACCTCCTCCCTCCAAAAGATCCTCTATCACGCCATCCAACACATGACCTCCAGACGCGCTTCGGCGTCATAGTCAACAAGCCAATTAAGATGTCGCCTCTCAATTCGCGCGGGAATACCACTGTGAGAGCCAGTGCCTCCCTCAAAAAAAATGCAGGAATTTTCGAAACGCCTGGGTAACGTACGTCAAGCCGCGCCGATGGGACAGCTTTTCTTCCACAGACCGAAACAGCGTTCTCCGGAAGGCTCACGATACAAAAAGCGTTGCGCCTACCAGTGAAAGTTGAGGCGCACTACCTTCGCCTACTTTCTCTGCCAAGAACAGGTACCAGAGCGACGCGATTCTGAGAAGGTGCCGTAAAACTCTGGCGCCGAGCTCTGCCTTGTGGAGTCCCCGTGGGACACGGGTCTACCGCCCGCTGCTGTGGACCGCCCGTCGGCGTTCCACCCAGGGAGGTTGGGGGGGGGGGGGGGGGGGGGGGAGCGTTAACAGACGCGCCTCGCCTGTCACTCAACATACCTGAGCACAGGCACCCACATTTTTTAAACTGCCAGCCGTAAAGTTGTTGTTTTGCTGTCTGAGCCAGCGGCGGCCACTGCACACAACACTACCCTTGGCTGACCACGAGGAAAATGCTTTTACTACATCAGCACCACATCGAAATACCGCATAAAAAATGGATTAAATGGCTCTGAACACTATGGGACTTTACTTCTGAGGTCATCACTACCCTAGAACTTAGAACTACTTAAACCTAACTAACCTAAGGACATCACACACATCCGTACCAGAGACAGGATTCGAACCTGCGACCGTTGCAGTCACGCGGTTCCAGACTGGAGCGCCTAGAACCGCTCCGCCACTCCGGCCGGCAAATACCGCATACGAAACTACATTATAACCAACACTGAAGGACTAGGAAGAGCAGTTGAATGGAGGATATAAGATGAGCACCAACAAAAGCAAAACGAGCATAATGGAGTGTTGTCTAATTAAATCAGATGACACTGAAGGAATCAGCTTAGGAAACGAGACATTTAACTAGTAGATAAGTTTTGCTAATTGGGCAGAAAAATAACATGGTGGTCGAACTAGGGAGGACATAAAATGTAGACTGCCGACGGCAAGAAAAGCGTTTCTGAAGAAGAGAAATTTGTTAACATCGAGTATAGATTTAAGTGTCAGGAAGTCGTTTCTGAAAGTATTTGTATGGAGTGTAGCCATGTATGGAAGTGAAACATGGACGATAAATAGTTTGGACAGGAAGAGAATAGAAGCTTTTGAAATGTGGTGCTACAGAAGAATGCTGAAGATTATATGGGTATATCACGTAACTAATGAGGAGGTACTGAACAGAATTGGGGAGAGCAGAAACTTATGGCACAACTTGACTGGAAGAAGGGACCAGTTGTTAAAACAAGTTTTAAGGCTTCAGGGGATCGCTAATTTAGTATTAGGGGTATGTGTGGAGGGTAAAAATCGTAGAGGGAGACCAAGAGATGAATACACTCAGCAGGTTCAGAAGGATGTAGGTTGCAATAAATATTCGGAGATGAAGAGGCTCACACTGGATAGAGTAGCAAGGAGAGTTGTATCAAACCAGTGTTTGGACTGAAGACCACAACAACAACAAAAATGTGAAAATATGTGTGAAATCTTATGGGACAACTGCTACGGTCATCAGTCCCTAAGCTTACACATTACTTAACCTAAATTATCCTAAGGACAAACACACACACCCATGCCCGAGGTAGGACTCGAACCTCCGCTGGGACCAGCCGCACAGTCACAACAACAACAACAACAACCAACACTGAGCCTAATCACTGTCAACCCTCCATACTGTTCATTGTGTTGGCCTCTGTTGTCTCCTTAAAACAACACGAGTGCCCTAATCCGCATGCGGATTATAATCGATCAGTTAGGTGAAAAAAGGGTGAGCCCAAAGGACGAGCCACCTCTCAAGGTGTCCGGCCCGGCCTGGCACTTCTTTCGCTGTTCTTGTTGAGTTAGTGTCGCCATTAGCACTAGCGCTGCTTATCCTCTGAGGAACTCACAATTTGTGTGAGTTTCTTTTTATAGCAGGTTTTTTGTTCTGGGGTCATGATTCGACCTTCTACAGTACTATTCCCATTGCGAGCTGCCCAGACTTTGAAAGGTCGTTGGATTGTCGAATAGCAGCAGTCTTCCACAGAAAATTCAGATGCCTTCAGCATTTATTCAACGCAGTCCATACAGACAGGAATTTTATCTCATGACTGGCTAATTTGTTTCTGTCTGTAATTCCATGCACAGTAATTCCATTATCCGTCACATGATAAACTGTCTCTATAGTTTCCCTTGATCTGTGAATAATATTGTTTTAATCAATAAATTAAAGATTAATTTTAATGAACACAATCGTTTTTGTTGTCCTACGACCCTTTCTCTAAATACATACGGCTCTCTATGCCTACACTGTGCACTCGTCGCATTGGCATTCCGCTGTAAAATGGGTACCATTATCATGAACACTTTTTTGACTAACCAAGAAAAATACTTGTTTCACTCCTTTTGCTTCTGAAATTTTGAGACTTATTTGTTGGTAATTAAACTTCACCTTGAAACGCGTATGTATTTAGTACAGCGATGGCGAGGCATGACAGAATCTCTGACCAGAGAGTTATTTATCGTTGCTAGTCTGCGCTTGACCGCGCGAGAGTGCAGTAGCATGTAGGGAGTCGGCAGTTGCAGTTGCGGTCGAGTTGCGAGAGAGTTCAGTTGTACGTAGCGAGTCGCGAGAGCATGTAGTAGCGCGCGAGAGACAGTCGGAGTTGTGTGTGAGGAGTCGGCGGGCGTCGACATGGGCCTCTGGTCAAGATTCAGGACGAGGTATACTTTTTAAATAAGGTAATGAAGCAGCATTGCGCTCATCTGATAATGTAATGCATCTTAAGTGTAATTAATTTGTTCAAGAATCGCCCCAATAATAATTTTGTTTTCAAACCAAGCATTTTAACAAAACAAACATTTTATTGAAAGAAAGTTTCCCATGCATTTCCTTAAAGAAAAAATTTGCTTAAGTTCAAAGAATTTTTGCGATGCATTTCCTCCAAGCTATGGCGAAAATAAGAGCAGATGCAGTTTTACTGAGGTAAGAATTTGAGTTTAGTTATTTCACAGGGCCTAAGATCGACATTTCGGTCTATTTGCGTTTTCATTGTCACTGAGATTTCTTTATCATTGAATTGTGTTTCATTTTGTGGGGAGCTTACACTTCGTTCAGAATGCTATTTATCATTTATTGTCATGGTCATTTAAATTATTATATTTTTGCTGGGAGGTTACACTTGGCACTATGTCCATTAACATTTAAATATTGTCTTTCGAAATTTTGCGGGGAGGCTACACTTGGCGACATCCGGCCAGGATCGTATTTCTTTGGGAATCTTCTAAGAAACAGTCAGATGTCTGCTCTTATTTGCTTACATATAATTAGCATTTGGCGCAACGCTTTTATTAATGTTATGACTTTTTTCCACAGCTCATCGGCAATTCGTTGCTCTGTTGTATTTGTGTGTTGCTTTTGCATTGTGCTTATTTGTTTTGTGAATAATTGTGACTATTGTAAAAATACCGCGAAAGACTGTGAAAAGTGTATCGTGAGGTATTATGAACGAAATTACCGACTTAAACAACTTTACTGATAGTACTTGTGATACGCAGTGTAATGATGACAATCAGTGCGTTCCAACCACTAATGATGATTATTATCTTACTGATGAACAAACGAACTCAATTGTCTCGTCTGTTAATTTGACGACAATTGATGACGCGGGATGCCCTATTGTAATGAGCGCTGCCCAGCCTAACACACCCGGTTTGGAAAATTCAAGTAACGTACAGAGAAATTTTTCTAATGAAAATGGACAGTGTACTGAAAGTACAACGGATCTATTTAATTCCGAAATAGTGTCTGACAGTGTACATCCGACTGATAAACCTTTTTGTAAATTACAGAATGACCAAATGGTCACACAAAACGCGACAATTGCAAATACACCGTCAAACAGTACAGATAATGGAGTAGGTAATGTTACTTTGGATCAAATTATGGCATTGTTGCTACAAACGAATAAACAACTTAGTGAACAGGTCAAACAACAGAATGAAAAACAAGACAATCTTAAAGAAGATCTCAAACAACAACTTAGTGAACAGAACGAACAGTTAAATGAAAAATTAGACAACAATTCCAGACAGTTAAGTGAAAAATTAGACAACAATTCTAGACAGTTAAATGAAAAATTAGACAACAATTCTAGGCAGCTTAGTGAACAAATTAGAGCCGTTGCCGCGCAGTGTCATGACACTAAGGAACAGTTACGCGAGGAAATTGAGGCTTGTTCTAGAAAAAGTAGCGAAGAAATTAGATCTGTTGCGCAAGAATTAATGGAAATGCAAACAGCTACAACAGAAACACTTAGAGACGAAATTAGCGGAGTTGCTAAACAATGCTCTGAAAAAGCTACACAATTACGCGACGAGTTTAACGCAATGACGGTAGAACTTTTGCGCACAATGGGTGAAAAGATTGACGCGAAATTCGACCAACAGAACTCTCAAATTGACGAACGTTTTAATCTTCACATACAAAACAGTGATACGCGTTTCCGCAGATTTATTCAGGATCAAAATAAAGTAAAACGTCAAGTAATGGAAACAATCACTGCTCAGAGACAAGAAGATAAACGTAAAATGTTTGCGAAGGCAAAAACATACGTAGACAACAATATTGCTACAGTGTCCGACGAAATTAATACCATCAAACAGTTGAATACAGAATTACGTGACGAAATTTCCGATCTTAAATCGAAAACAGACACATACACCACAGATTTTCAAACAGTGACCGACAGACTCGAACAATTAGAACTAACACAGGATTCCGACGTCGACAAAGCTGACGTTAAAAAACTAAACGAAACCACACATAAATTACAAAAACAGATTAATGCCTCAGACACTAAAACCGCTGATCAGGTAAAAATACTGACTGAAAAATATGATGAATTGGCCAGGCGTATTGACGTTATTGAAAGTAATAATGACAACAAATCAGACGATACTGCACCGATTTCATTTAATCAAACACCTGAATTTCAAAAGTTACAGCAGACAGTCAATGAGATTGATTCAGCTAATAACACGTTACGTAGAAATTTGTCAAGCTTACGGCAAGAAGTAACAGAGATGAAAAATATTTCAGTTAATAACACATCACAGCAGACGCCACTTTGTGAGCATTTGTCAGAGTTACGGAGCGCGTATAATTTGAGCAATTTACAGAGACTACGCGACTTAAAATCCGAAAAGCTACGCAACTTAGACTCAGGAATGACACAGACAAACAGATTCTCACACAAACCTGAACGTGTTCTCAAATTCAGTGACGAGAACGTAGATTATGAGCAAATTTTATCTGCAAGAAAATCTAAAGAATTTAGTAATGACAGAACACAGATACACGATTTGAACTGTATAAGACAATTTATTTTCGTACTTTCACCGCTATTACCTGTATTGCAGAAACTGGAATTAGCATGAATACAACAATTTGCTTTTGGATTTTTATCGCCATTGCCTGCAACGCAAAAACTAAAATGTAATTGCAGCGCGTAATAGACCTCAGGGGATTCATTACGCTTTAATGAATATGTGCCGTAGCGTGCATAGGGCCCCGAGCTGTAGTAGTGCTGTTTCATCTTTAGTTTTCTGCACTGCTGCCTTCTCTTCCACTATCCTTTATATCTATCAAAACAGCTCTTTAACTATTGCTCTACCTAGAATTAAGAAAAATGACTAATGAAAACCCGATATGACAAATTTTTACCGACAGTGACAATTTTCATTAGGCACTCCAGAACTACTAACGTAATTTTGATAACAGATAAAATCGTAATCATCAGTATGTGTAAAATTTTCAGCAGTCGCAACCACATTTTTTTTTGGTAACAATAGATGTTTTTCTCCACAACAGCATGAAAGTCAGCCGGTTAGCATACCTAACCAACAATGTTATACACAAGGTCAGCCAAGCTTTAATGTTTCGCCGCGTACACGTATAGTCCCAGGTACAACAAATAGTAACGCACGGCAGCAAAGAAATAGCTTCGTACAGACAACACACTATTTCAACTCGTATCGCAATGCGCCGTATAGAAATTACTATCATGACAGACGTAAAAATGACGAGCACAATTTTCAGCGTACATTTAATAACAGTCGATCTTATGAGCAGCAACAACATCAGCAACAACATATTATCATGAATGAACCAGACAATAGGTGTCATCTATAGCGTAACACGTCAGGAAGAAATAACAGAACTGTTCAAATAATCGAAATGCCACAGCATCTTCCCGAAAATAATAACACGTACGATAGAATTTAACCAGATACAGCACAGATTGCATATTCCAGAAACGCCAAACAATACTTTTGACACGCAGAATTTTGTTCACGTGAATGTTATTTGAAACATGCTTTGTTAAATGCACCACTTTTATCGCACACAGATATTACCAGAAATTTTTCCATTGCGACCGACAGTTCTAACACCGCTTTAGGCGTACATATTTTCCAGGAAATTGAAGAAGATGGCTCAACAATAATTAAAAACATCGCATTTGCAAGTCGCATTCTGTCGCCTGCTGAACGAAATTATTCCGTTACAGAACTGGAAACGTTATGTGTTGTATGGGCTTTTACGAGATTTAGGCACTTTCTTTATGGCAGACATACCACCGTTTACACAGATCACAGAGCGATACAATTCTTACTTTCGGCTAAATTTACTCACGACAGATTAAGCAGATGGAAGCTTTATTTACAGGAATTTAATTTTACAATTATTCACATTCCCGGCACACAAAATGTTATAGCAGACGCACTATCTCGTTCTCTCAGCAACAATCAGCAAGACGTCGCAACCAACTTCTGCAAAGCAAATTTCAGCGTCATGTACATCCAACAAGTTGCATTTGAAAATTTTATTTCGTCGTCATTACAGGACATAGCAAAAGAGCAAAATAAAGACAACGTGTGGAAAGAAATTAAACACCTTTGGCAAGATAAGAATAATGTTACGATTAGAAATCACTACACTGTACGCAATGACATTCTATTTCGCTGCTCTCATCCTGACAGCAACAATTGGTTATTATGCATTCCTGACGAACTGGTTAACAAATTAATTTGGTATACTCATTTAAGTTATGCACATTACGGAGCCAGAAAATGTTTTCTTATACTGAGACAGAACTGTTATTTTGCCAACATGGAGAAACGTATACGACGAGTTTTAGCGTCATGTAGCATTTGCCAGAAAGCTAAGTCAGACACCACTTCACATATTCCTCCATTATATCCCATTGTACCTGTTAAATTAAGACATATGGCCGCAGTAGACATTTTTGGTCCAATTCCGAGAACTAACAGAGGTTTTTGCTACATCTTTGTCGCTGTTGAACTCATTTCAAAATTTGTTACTTTCACTCCGTTACGCAAAGCTACTGCTAAAACTGTTTCGAAAGCATTTGTAAAACATTTTCTATTTCATGTAGGGCATGTGTTGAAAGTAATTTCTGACACTGGATCGCAATTTCGTTCTGCTGTATGGACACGCATGTTACGAGCTAGAAACATTTCTCCAATCTATATATCCATGCTTCTTCGAACCCTTGTGAACGATTAATGAAAGAAATTGGTAAACTGTGTAGAATATACTGCCACAAAAGACATATTGACTGGGACACACACATACTCTCATCCCAAGATGTAATTAATTCCATACCAAATGAATCCACTATGCTCTCTCCGTCTGTTATACTGAAAAATGCTGAACCACCTAACAAAATTAAAGAATTAGTAAACTTTCCTACATCTCGTCGATTACGACACCACGAAATAATTAACATTGCGCTGGACAACATCAAACGTGCCGCAGAGCGCCGAAGAAGACAGCAAAAACAGGTTTGTACACGCCGTGACTTTCACATTGGACAGAAGATATTAGTACGTACACACTATTTATCCAGCAGAATAAAAAGTAAGTGCAGTAAATTTGAACTTCTATACGCAGGTCCATATCGGATTCGCAGCATTCCTCACCCCAATGTTGTACACGTCGAAACTTTGAGAACCAGGAAAAGTAAGGGCAACCACCATGTGTACAATGTTAAACCCTTTATTGAATGAAACCACTTTATGATTTAACATGCTATGATGCCATTTACTAATTTTTATTACCACTTATGCAATTATATTCACATGATTAATTATTGATGACTATCGTATTTTTTCTTAGCAAGTGCCCGGCAAGGTAAGGTTAGCAGGTCGCTCTTCTTGTCGTTACACATCAGACCGTGCATATTTTTCCAGGCAAACTTACGTATTTTATGGTTCAAATGGTTCAAATGGCTCTGAGCACTATGGGACTTAACTACTGAGGTCATCAGTCCCCTATAGCTTAGAACTACTTAAACCTAACTAACCTAAGGACATCACACACATCCATGCCCGAGGCAGGATTCGAACCTGCGACCGTAGCGGTCACGCGGTTCCAAACTGAAGCGCTTAGAACCGCACGGCCACACCGGCCGGCTTACGTATTTTATGAATAATTATGCAATTCTATGTAGTGACGTATTAATTTTATCAAATTCTCTCTCCATTAAAGTCTTTAATTCTCGCCTCTATTAACTACACTACATACAAGCTGAACACAACGAACGTCACATTTGGTCTTTCTTGTGGATATACGATTGTTTCATGTTTTGTTTGTATGCAATATGGAATGGTTAAGACATAGCAAACACCAGTTGACTTTAACATTTTTGCCTTATGATATCTCAACATCGTGACTGTTTTAAATTTTTTTTTTTTTTTTTTTTCTGCTGCATTGTGATATTTTCTGTACATTTTTGCCTTTGAACACTATCTATGCTTTTGACGTATTACGTTTTCCGTCATGTTATGCTGTATACTTAACTATGTCACCATAAACCAGTCATTATTTAGTGAGTATATGATGTAAATGCAAGACATTAATCTTTGTTCATCATTTTCAGAAAGAAATAACATGTAAAGGAAACAAATTAAACAGAAATGGGAATTTCAACTGCGGAATGATCGAAAGAAGATGCAAACCTCGTGAGGAAGAGTAAATGGATCAGAATTAACAAGCATTAACAAGAATATACTATACACATCGTAGAATAGCAGTCTTAACTAATTTTTTCTTTCAGAATACAAGGCGATTGACGCAGGCTGTCAGACAGAACTACACATTTTAGTTTTAGTGATGAAATATGCTAGAGATAAGGAATAGTTGTGTAATGAGTAATGAGGTGATTTTTTTTTTGCAGATGATAATGAATGCTGATGAATAATGATGAAGAATACGCTACTATGAATAATGAAGTTTTTCTTTACAGGTGATGATAATAATGAAGTTATGATAATATGGATAATGAAGTGATGGATAATGAAGTTTTTTTTTCTTTACAGATGAGAATGATGTTGAAGTTTATGTATTTATGCTATGTAGTTATTTAAGTATTTGTTGCAGTTTGTTTTGACAGTATGTTTTATATCGTATGGTATGATGACTGAAGGTTTTGGAAAGGACAGCTATGGAACACATTTTTTATACACATTTCACTACCTGTTAATTCGAAGTTCACTACTTTTCAGCATAGTATGCGTTTCTTCTTTCAGCTCAATAATCCATTTTGTATTTTTTTCCAGGAGAAGCTTGTCATGATACTTACTAAACCTGTTACTTATTAAACCTGTACTAGTACTTGCATTTTTTTTACCCAGTTGTGTCTATCATCAATAAATGTGATCACATATACTTCCTTGTTTCATAACCTTGCTACAGCTGACTCATGACGATTGACGTTACACATTTTTCATTTACAGGAACAACCCAGAAGCAATTTTTTTTTCTTTTTCTCTTCTTGCTTTCCCTTATAATTACCCAAAGCAATGCATTGCTAACAAAAAAAAACATGTATCACCAGTTCCAAATAATGCTACCCATTTAAGAGAGTCCTGAATAATACTGAATGATGAACAATGTTTTGTACTATTCAATACTTGCTGGCCACTGAGTGCCAATAATTAGTGTAACTAAATGAATTATGTTAGTACTATGCCATTCATTAGCTCCTGTTTTCAATGATGACTTTTGATGTTTTGTAACTGGCCAATGAGTGCCAATAATTAGTATAACTAAATGAATTATGTTAATACTATGCCATTGATTAGCTCCTGTTTTCAATGATGACTTTTGATGTTTTGTAACTGGCCAATGACTGCCAATAATTAAAAATGTTGTACTATTCAATACTTGCTGGCCAATGAGTGCCAATAATTAGTATAACTAAATGAATTATGGTAATGCTATGCCAATAATTGACTCTCATTTTCAATGACGACTTCTGATGGTTTATAATTGGCCAATAAGTGCCAATGTTCACTATAATCAGTTAATTTTATGAACATTATTCTGTCATACTAAATATGCTTTGTAACTGGCCAAGGACTGCCACTGTTTATTGTAATACGATTACCCATGATGCCAATAATTGCTATAATCAGTTAATTTTATGAACATTATTCTGTAATACTAAATACATGGTACAGAAATGTACAATAACTGGGCCATGAATGCCGCAAACTACTAATGTAATTCTCAATGAAGTCTACTATATGACTTAATGTCCTTCACCTTCTGAGCTAACTACCCTGAATTACTGCAATATCCATTTGTCCTGTCCATCCTCATGATCATGGAGCACTATATTTGGTTTTTGCACTGATTCTACTTGGTGTACCTTGTAGGAGCGTGGTGTTGACACGACATGCTGTCCACCACCGTGAGCGATGAAGACGTTATTATGGTCCCACTGTTTGGTGTACCTGATGTACTGCCAAAATGATAACAGGGAATATTACTACGACATTTCAGTGTCTTGGATACGCTGATAAATACTTCTGGGAAAAGAACTGCAAATTGTCTCACTTGGTGTTGTATTTCTGTGGAAAGATATGGACTTTCAGTGCAGCTGCGTGCAACCTAAGTGCTACAACCATGACGCAATCCTTCCTATTCCTTCCCTAATTCTTGTAAAATGAAAAAGTCATATACAGTGCGTGTGCACTTCCTTTCATTTGTTAATAAGATCAGTTATCCTGAAATTACTAAAGACTTCTATAGTGCATGTGCACTTTATTACACTCCTTGATTTGTTTGTTTGTTGTAGAAAAATACTAGAGAGTACTACAGTGCGTGTGCACTTTTGTCATTTGTCAATATGATTTGTACTCATTAGGTTTATTTGTCGTAAAAATATTAGAGAGTTTTTCAGTGCGTGTGCACTTTATGCCATTTGTACTCATTACGTATATATTTTGTGGTTTTCTGATATGTTCTGTACTACAGTGCGTGTGCACTTTTGCCATTTATTAATACATTTTGTGATTTGCTGATATATTCTCAACTGCAGTGCATGTGCACTTATGTCACTTGTCAACATGATTTTTTTACCATTGCGTTTATTTGTTATGAAAATGCTAAAAAGTTTTTCAGTGCATGTACACTTATGTCATGGGTTAATATGTTTTGTGCTGAACGTCAGTAACTGTGCACTTATGTCATATGTTCTGTACTCATTGTCATTGTCTGAAATGTTTTGTACTCGGTGCATGTGCACCACATTTAATTCATGTACTACATTTGAATATTCTGTAAATTGTAAAAGTTAATTAATTAAGAAAAAATTTGTTGCTCATGGCAAGTCCAAATGACTCACCATCGCTGCCAAATTTTTGCCCCTCCAGTGAACGGTTATGAAACGCGTATGTATTTAGCACAGCGATGGCGAGGCATGACAGAATCTCTGACCAGAGAGTTATTTATCGTTGCTAGTCTGCGCTTGACCGCGCGAGAGTGCAGTAGCATGTAGGGAGTCGGCAGTTGCAGTTGCGGTCGAGTTGCGAGAGAGTTCAGTTGTACGTAGCGAGTCGCGAGAGCATGTAGTAGCGCGCGAGAGACAGTCGGAGTTGTGTGTGAGGAGTCGGCGGGCGTCGACATGGGCCTCTGGTCAAGGTTCAGGACGAGGTATATTTTTTAAATAAGGTAATGAAGCAGCATTGCGCTCATCTGATAATGTAATGCATCTTAAGTGTAATTAATTTGTTCAAGAATCGCCCCAATAATAATTTTGTTTTCAAACCAAGCATTTTAACAAAACAAACATTTTATTGAAAGAAAGTTTCCCATGCATTTCCTTAAAGAAAAAATTTACTTAAGTTCAAAGAATTTTTGCGATGCATTTCCTCCAAGCTATGGCGAAAATAATAGCAGATGCAGTTTTACTGAGGTAAGAATTTGAGTTTAGTTATTTCACAGGGCCTAAGATCGACATTTCGGTCTATTTGCGTTTTCATTGTCACTGAGATTTCTTTATCATTGAATTGTGTTTCATTTTGTGGGGAGCTTACACTTCGTTCAGATTGCTATTTATCATTTATTGTCATTGTCATTTAAATTATTATATTTTTGCTGGGAGGTTACACTTGGCACTATGTCCATTAACATTTAAATATTGTCTTTCGAAATTTTGCAGGAAGGTTACAACCTGGATAATAGTGTTTTGAGTCTGCAAGTCTGGTTCGCAGCTCACACTCACTACTGCCTAACTCCAGACAGCTCACAAAAACCTTGAATCGATACACACATAAAGACCGTAATAAATGATTTGATCTTTAACATCAGGTCATTCGCCAAAGTATTTGTTTTCAAAATTATTTCTAAAAATTACGGGCAAGTTTCTAACCGATGTGCGACCCATTGTCAACACATTATTATGTAAATAAAGTTTTCCATCGAATGGGACATTTTCATAGTTTTTTTGTACCAACCGTAAGTTTTAATCGAGTACTACCTAGAACATTGACGTTAGCAAACAAACCAAAATTATTATTCATTTTGAGCGGATATACATTTTTTCGTTGATATTGAAAACGATCCCTTTTTTTGGGAAATTGCTTCTGTAATAGTGTCCCTAATTGTTATTGATGTTTTAGATATTTCTCTGGGGCACCACTTTTGACATATACCGTGGCCTTCTTGCGAACTTTATAAATCTCTTGAGTACTCGAACAGCAATTCCACACTCTAATAGCACTGTGTGAAAAGTCGTGCAAAGTCCGCACGACAATTTTATTTTATTGAATATGTAAATTACTTGAAAGCGATACAGAAATTTAAAAGTGTATTTCGACTGAACGAAGGAAAACATAGGTACAAAAAGAAGGAAAACATAGGTACAAAGGAGGTAACTGCGAAGAAATCATGGGTAACAGAAGAAATACTTCAATTGATCGATGAAAGGAGAAAGTACAAAAATGTTCTGGGAGACTCAGGAATACAGAAATAAAAGTCGCTGACGAATGAAATAAATAGGAAGTGCAGGGAAGCTAAGACCAAATGGCTGCAGGAAAAATGTGAAGACATCGATAAAGAAATAATTGTCGGAAGGATAGCATAAAGGAAAGTCAAAACAACCTTCGGTGACATTAAAAGCAGGGGTGATAACGTTAAGAGTGCAACGGGAATTCCACTGTTAAATGCAGAGGAAAGAGTGGATAGGTGGAAAGAATACATTGAAAGCCTCTATGAGGGGCAAGATTTGATAGAAGAAGAACCATGAGTCGATATAGAGGAAACAGCGGATCTAGTATTAGAATCAGAATTTAAAAGAGCTTTACAGGACTTAAGATCGAATAATTCACAACGGATAGATAACATCCCATCATAATTTCTAAAATCATTGGGGGGAAGTGGCAACAAAACGACTATTCACGTTGGTGTGTAGAATGTATGAATCTGGCGACATACCATCTGTCTTTCGGAAAAGCATCATCCACACAATTCCGAAGACAGCGAGAGCTGATAAGTGCGAGAGTTATCTCACAATCAGCTTAACAGCTCATGCATCCAAGTTGCTTACAAGAATGATATATAGCTGAATGGAAAAGAAAATTGAGGATGCGCTAGATCAGGATCAGTTTGGCTTTAGGAAAAGTAGGCACGAGAGAGGCAATTCTGACGTTGCGGCTGATAATTGAAGCAAGACTGAAGAAAAATCAAGACACGTTCAGTGGATTTGTCGACCTGGAAAAAGTGTTCGACAGTGTAAAATGGTGCAAGATGTTCGAAATTTTGAAAAAAAGTAGAGGGAATCTATAAGGCGAGATGGGTCCTATACAATATGTACAACAGGCAAGAAGCGATAATAAAAGTGGACATCCAAGAACGAAGTGCTAATATTAAAAAGGGTGTAAGACAAGGATGTAGCCTTTCACCCCTACTGTTCAATCTGCACATCGAGGAAGCAATGATGGAAGAAAAGAAAGGTTCAGGAGAGGAATTAGAAATCAAGCTGAAAGGATATCAATGATACGATTCGCAGGTGACATTTCTATCTTGAGTGAAAGGGAAGAAGAATTACATGATCTGCTGAATAGAATGAACAATGTAATGAGTACGGAATATGGATTGAGACTAATTCGAAGAAAGACGAAAGTAATGAGAAGTAGAAAAATGAGAACAGCGAGAAACTTAACATTACGATTGAAGCTAATAAAGTAGATGAAATTAAAGAATTCTGCTACCTAGGCAGTAAAATAACCAATGACGGACGGAGCAAGGAGGACATCAAAACCAGGCTAGCAATGGCATAAGGGCATTCCTGGCCAGAAGAAGTCTACTAATATCAAATACCGGCCTTAATTTGAGGAAGAAATTTCTGAGAATGTACGTCTGGAGTACAGCATTGTATGGTAGTGATACGTGGACTGTGGGAAAACCGGAACAAAAGAGAATCGAAGCATTTGAGATGTAGTGCTACAGACGAATAGACTGATAAGGTAAGGAATGAGGGGGTTTTGCGCAGAATCGGAGAGGAAAGGAACATGTGGAAAACTCTGATAAGGAGAAGGGACCGGATGATAGGACATCCGTTAAGACATGAGGGAATGATTTCCATGGTACTAGAGGGAGCTGTAGAGGGCAAAATCTGTAGAGGAAAACATAGGAATACATCCAGCAAATAATTGAAGACGTAGGTTGCAAGTGCTACTCTACGCTGAACAGGTTGGCACATGAGAGAAATTCGTGGCGGGTCGCATCAAACCAGTCAGAAGACTGATGACTCACAAAAAAAAAATAAAGAAGAGCGGGGGAGAGATCTAGATTATTTATTACGCTTTTATTATTTCAAACTAAGAAAATTTCTTGTTGATTGTGTTCCAGAGCTTTTATAATTTTTTGGAAATTAAACAGTGTTACACATTAAGCGACTATTCCTGTTCTTTGTTGTGCGACCGGTGTCCATTCCAGGTATAAGGCTCTGCATGACTACACATTGTTAATAAATATTATGTTTTTGAAATTGTGCTTGTTATGTATGTATGTAACTCTTTATAACAACATTTTGCTGCTCTTGCACTGACCGCGTTTACTGATAAAACTTCCTGCATATAAAGTCAGCTTGTTATGCAAAATGTTTCTTCATATAGATCTAAACATGTTTCAGCAACTTTGAGCCATCGTCAGTGAGTTTCTTTTATTTAAATCTGTAGATATTAAATAAATGTTATGTGACAATTAATCTACGAAAATTAAGTCTAAAACAGTTTCTATTCGTCGTTGTCATTACCTGAATTTTACATTACACCATTATGCGGGACCTCTGTACATTGTCTTTTACTGGCAGTTTACCATCTGCAACTGAATGCTATGGATTTCGTTGGTGAGGAAGCCCCCTACACCAAACAGGCCCTGAAGACCACGTGATAGTCGACCGACAGCCTCTCATCTTCAATCGTTCATCGTCGGATGTGGTATGGAGGGGCACGGAGTTAGCACAGCGCGCTGCGGAACTTGGCTCCTTCGCATGAAGGTCTGTCACATTGACCACTCGGCTACAGAGGTAGAACATTAACTTTTTAATCACTTTTTTTTCGTGAGTCATCAGTTTACTGACTCCTTTGATGCGGCCCGCGACTAATTTCTCTCCTGCGCCAATCCCCTCAACTCAGAGTAGCACTTGCAACTTACGACCTCAATTATTTCCTGGGTGTATTCTAATCTCTGTCTTCCTCTACAGTTTTTGCCCTCTGCAGCTCCCTCTAATTCCATGGAAGTCATTCCCTGATGTTTTAACAGATATCTTATCATCCTGTTCCTTCTCCTTGCTAGTGTTTCCCACATATTCCTTTCCTCCTCATTCGTTGCCTTATCAGTCCACCTAATTTTCAACATTCGTCTGTAGCACCGCATCTCAAATGCTTCGATTCTCATATTTTCCGGTTTTCCCACAGTCCGCGTTTCACTACCATACAATTTTATTATCTAATCTTTTTTTTTTTTTGCTGTACTAAGGTATTTTGCTACTGTACTTGCGATTACTTACCTTTTGTTCTCGCAAATCGTTCAAAAAATGGTTCAAAAGACTCTGAGCACTATGGGACTTAACATCTAACGTCATCAGTCCCCTAGAACTACTTAAACCTAACTAACCTAAGGACATCACACACATCCATGTCCGAGGCAGGATTCGAACCTGCGACCGTAGCGGTCGTGCGGTTCCAGACTGCAGCGCCTAGAACCGCTCGGCCACACCGGCTGGCTCGCAAATCGTTAAGATAGATCTAAGACGTTGTGAAGCATATACATACATTTCACATATTTTACAGTATGCAGTACTTCGCTCGTAAATAACACCGATCAAACATCGGGAAAACACAGTCTACATGATGTCGTGTTTCCAGGCTCAAATGGCGTTCACTTGTTCTCAAGTGATGTCTGCCCTAAATTTGAATCTTTTTATCTCTCCCTGCCTCTCTCTCTCTCTCTCTCTCTCTCTCTCTCTCTCTCTCTGTGTGTGTGTGTGTGTGTGTGTGTGTGTGTGTGTGTGTGTGCGTGTGTGTGTGTGTGTGTGTATGTCGCCTGTTCTGTAGCTCCTTTAATGTTTTAAACAGTAATTCTTGCTCTAAACAAAAATATGTACTGAATAGTGGCCTGACAGAAAATGGTCGTACAATGAAGAGGAAATTGAACAGCAGCTTAAGGTGTTACACGATCTTATTTCTACAAGAAATAAGACATTATTCAATTACTTACACAGTGTGTTCATAAATCATCTTCATAACTTAAGACTCTAATGACTTCGAAATTGTGCTAGATATTAACAAAAGGGTTTTCAATATGCGATAAGATATGTCACAAAGTTTTTTTTCATTTACATCTACATCACAATCCGCAAGTCACCTAATGGTGGGTGGCAAAGGGTACTCTCGGTACTTCTAATTGATCCCTCCAACCCTGTTCCACCCGCGAATAGTGCGTGGGATGAATGATTGTTGGTAAGCCTCTGTATTGGCTCTAGTTTCTCGAATTTTCTCCTCGTGATCAATACGCGAGATGTGTCTGCGGGCAAGATATATGTTGTCCGACTTCTCCTGAAAAGTGCTGTCCCGAAACTTCAACACTAAATCTCTCCGTCATGCACAACGCCTCTCTTGTGACGTCTGCCAGTTGAGTTTGTTTAGCATCTCCGTAACGCTGTCTCGCCAGCTAAACGATCCCGCGACGAAACGCGCCGCTCTTCGTTGTGTCTTCTCTATCTCCTCTATCAGTCCTACCTGATAGGGATCCCAGAGAGATGAACAATACTCAAAAAACGCCTTATAAGCCACTTCTTTCGTGGATGAGTTACATTTCCTTAAGATTCTTCCGATGAACCTGAGTCTGGTGTCTGCTTTCCCCACTATCTGTTTTATATGGTCATTCTGGGTAGTTACCCCTAGATATTATACGGCAGGCGCTGTCTCTAGATGTTTGTCATCAATAGTTGTCAGAATTGGATTTCTTTTCCTATGTATGCGTCATGTGTTACATTTACTTACTTTCAGGGTCAACTGCCAGATTCTGCACCATTCCTCAATCCTCTGCAGGTCGTCCTGCAAATTCTTACTATCTTCCGGCGTTGCTCGTACTTTGGTATAGACAACTGCATCATCTGCGAATAGCCTTAAAGAGCATCCGACGCATTCTACTCAATCGTGAACAGCAACCGTCTTATCACGCTTCCCTGTGGTACTCAGGATATTACCGTTACATCTGTCGATTTTGTTCCGTTAAGGTCGGTCGGAGTGGCCGCACGACCGCTACGGTTGCAGGTTCGAATCCTGCCTCGGGCATGGATGTGTGTGATGTCCTTAGGTTAGTTAGGTTTAAGTATGTCTAAGTCTAGGGGACTGATGACGTCCGATGTTAAGCCTCATAGTGCTCAGAGCCATTTTTTGTTCCGTTAAGAGCGATATGTGGAGTTCTATCTGCAAGAAAGTCTTGAATTCAATCGCAGGTCTGCTCCGATACTCCGTAAGCTCGTATTTTTTTTCATTAAATGGCAATGCGGGATGGTGTGTGTTGTGACTTGGCAAGACAGCCAAGTCACTATGAGAGGAAGCCGAAAGGCACGGGCTTAAGCTCACGCAGGCTGGCGCGAGGTCTGGAACAGTTAAGGGAATTAATAGTAGCAAATAAAGTACGTAGTTGATGCAATACTTAACTTTAATCCATAATTGGTGTACATTGCTCTTGACGGTACAGGTTTTATAATCTCAATATTAACTGGTAATGGCGCCTTGCTAGGTCGTAGCAAATGACGTAGCTGAAGGCTACGCTAACTATCGTCTCGGCAAATGAGAGCGTATTTGTCAGTGTAGCATCGCTAGCAAAGTCGTCTGTACAACTGGGCGAGTGCTAGGACGTCTCTCTAGACCTGCCTTGTGGTGACGCTCGGTCTGCAATCACTGACAGTGGCGACACGTATACTACCGGACCGCGGCCGATTTAAAGGCTACCACCTAGCAAGTGTGGTGTCTGGCGGTGACACCACAGTGTCAAATACCTTACTGAAATCAAGGAACACAGCATCAACCTGAGCGCCGTTATCCACTGCACTGCGGATTTCACGGAGGAACAGAGCGAGCTGAGTCTTGCATGATCTCTGTTTTCGGAATCGATGTTGTTTTTTGTAGAGGAGATGTTCATTTTCCTAAAAATGCCATAATTCTTGAGCATAAAACATGTTCCACAAGTCTACAACAGATTGACGTCAAAGATATAGGTCTGCAATTGTATGGATCTGTCTTACGGCCTTTCTTAAAAACGGGAATGACCTGCCTTTTTTCCAGTCGTTAGATACCTTTCGCTGCTCAAGCGATCTATGATTACTCTAGAAGGGGAGCAAGTTCTTTCGCATAATCTTTATAGAATCTTATAGGTTTCTCATATAGTCCCGAAGCCATTCCGCTACACCTTCCAGGGGAGACGCAATTTTGACGCAAAAGCGAACCTACTAAAATGTGGACGCAACAGGGGAAATCTCAGTCTGTAGCCTGGTTCATACGGACGACGTGCGATACACAAGTGCAACGAAACTTTCAAACACGCTACCGAAGGCAACCACCGTCCCAGCCAACTTTTCGGGCTTGGTTTACGTCCTTTATGGATACTGGTAGTGTTGTCCTTGAAAAGGGGATGAGTCGCCCAAGTATTTCAAACGGCAACGTGGGCTAGGCATTTGGAATAACTCCGAGATAATGGGTGCGTACGATGGCCAGAGAGTTGAAAACGAGACGATTAACGGTACACAGTGTCTTTCATAAGATGTTACTGCTATATGCCTACAACGTCCAGCTTTTTCGAGTATCGAATAGTTTGCAGTGCATGTAGTATGCGTTATCCATGTCATTAAGAGTGCACACATTGATGTGTGAATGAGGATGTAGTAGTTTGAGGTAGCTTATCACATGTTGAAAACTATTTCTTCGTATCTAGGATAAGCTGTAAACATAATTCATAGCGACACTGCATTTGCGTTCAGGCTCCATACGAAACGCTGTAGTCGAGTTTGTCACCTTTGCCACCTGGTGTCTGATTGTGATTTCTGCCGTGTTTATTAACCAAGCGCAATCTGTATGCTGCTTTTGAGGGAGCATGAACATATATTTTCGGTGCACTCTGTATGATATTTTATATGATTGTTTTACTTTCGACATGCCAAGCATGTTCTTGGAATGTCTGTTTATTATGTTATACAAATTATTGTACTTACGAACGAGATTCTTTGAAGTGCAGTGTGTAAGTTACGTTATGGATCCATATTATATGAAAGATGTTGTATAGATATCTCACAACCTGTTTTGTGCTTACTGGATGTTTACAGATCCGAAGATGGCAACATAGTTTGCCGAAAGCGATAATCTGAATAAACGCTCTACTAATGCGATCGTGGCATTTCGAAGTTTGTAATTTCTATTTTCACACACTGTCGGAAAAAAATCACAGCATCAAGAAGGTGTTGTGCGATATAAACGTAAGTTGGTAGGCGTGTTTCTACATCTGAAAGTTGATGGTCTCTCAGATTTCGTCGCGTAAGGATGGCACCAGTAGCGTCACTATGAGGAGGCAAATCAGATATGCTTTAAATACACGCTGTAAGGGTCGTGAGCGTTCGTTATCTTTGAGATTGGACATGATGAGCTGAAGTTAGTCAAGAATGTCTTTAAGGCGACAAAGATGGCAATATCAACACATCACTGAGTGTGAACGAGGTCGTATATAGGCCTACGAGAAGCTGGATGTTTCTTAATTATTATTTTCCTCATTAAATTTGATTACGATTATTTTTTCCTCTTATTTTTTGTAGTTTTTTCTGCGATATTGCAGAAAGACTTCGCAGGAATGTAGCCACTGTACATGATTCCTGTCAGCGGACGTGCCGATGTGGACACACCTGGCCCGTTCAGATCATTGAAATTAAGCACCACCGGGCCTGGCCAGTACTTGGATGGGTAACCGTCCAGGTACGCCGCACGCTGTTGACATTTTCCCTTTTGTCCCCTATGGCAGGTGGGAGAGGAGAGATAGTGTCGTAGAGTCCCTGATCACCATTTCCTGATGAGCAGTTGACACCACAGTGACACAACGAACTGTTACAAATCAGTTTCCTTTAATTTACGTCTATGGTCACAAACTTCTTGTTAACAGATTACCGGTTTCGGTCTTTAATGGCCATCATCAGATCTGTTTCATAAAAAGAAAGTCCTAATGTACTGCAGCCATAGTGGCATCGTCAAATGTTAAATGCGGAATCATTTGACGATGCCACTATGGCTGCAGTACATTAGGACGCGCTACAGACGCGAAATTTAACTGACGGGAAGAAGATGCTGTGTTATGCAAATGACTAGCTTTTCAGAACATTCACACAAGGTTGGCGCCGGTGGCGACACCTACAACGTGCTGACATGAGGAAAGTTTCCAACCGATTTCACATACACAAACAGCAGTTGACCGGCGTTGCCTCGTGTAAGGAGGAGAAATGCGTACTCTCACGTATCCGACTTTCATAAAGGTCGGATTGTAGCCTATCGCGATTGCGGTTTATCCTATCGCGACATTGCTGCTCGCGTTGGTCGAGATCCAATGACTGTTAGCAGAATATGGAATCGGTGGGTTCAGGAGGGTAATACGGAACGCCGTGCCGGATCCCAACGGCCTCGTATCACTAGCAGTCGAGATGATAGGCATCTTATAGGCATGGCTGAAACGGATCGTGCAGCCAAGTCTCGATCCCAGAGCCAACAGATGGGGACGTTTGCAAGACAACAACCATCTGCACCAACAGCTCGACGACGTTTGCAGCAGCATGTACTATCAGCTCGGAGACCGTGGCTGCGGTTGCCCTTGACGCTGCATCACAGACAGGAGCGACTGCGATGGTGTACTCAACGACGAACCTGGGTGCACGAATGGCGAAACGTCATTTTTTCGGATGAATCACGGTTCTGTTTACAGCACCACGATGGTCGCATCCGTGTTTGGCGACATCGCGGTGAACGCACATTGGAAGCGTGTAGTCGTCATCGCCATACTGGCGTATCACCCAGCGTGATGGTATGGGGTGCCAATGGTTACACGTCTCGGTTACCTCTTGTTCGCATTGACGGCACTTTGAACAGTGGACGTTACATTTCAGATGTGTTACGACCGGTGGCTCTACCCTTCATTCGATCCCTGCGAAACCCTACATTTCAGCAGGATAATGCACGACCGCGTGTTGCAGCTCCTGCGCGGGCCTTTCTGGATACAGAAAATGTTCGACTGCTGCCCTGGCCAGCACATTCTCCAGATCTCTCACCAACTGAAAACGTCTGGTCAATGGTGGCTGATCAACTGGTTCGTCACAATACGCCAGTCACTACTCTTGATGAACTGTGGTATCGTGTTGAAGCTGCATGAGCAGCTGTACCTCTACATACCATCCAAGCTCTGTTTGACTCAATGCCCAGGCGTATCCAGGCCGTTATTACGGCCAGAGGTGGTTGTTCTGAGTACTTATTTCTCAGGATCTATGCACCCAAATTGCGTGAAAATGTAATCATATGTCAGTTCCAGTATAATATATTTGTCCAATGAATGCCCGTTTGTCATCTGCATTTCTTCTTGGTGTAGCAATTTTAATGGCCAGTAGTGTATACTTTTCCATTGGTATTTTTTTTCCCTGCCAGTGTACAGGATGCGGCGATCAAATCTGGACAAACAAAACTTTTTTAAAAATCAGATTTATTCAAACAGATACACATGAAAATCTTCCAAAAATAACAATACTCGACGCGACCTCCGCCGCAACTACAATATGGCGGGAAATTCAAATTGAAATATTGTCCGTATATAAGCGCCGCACCGTGTATATTGTGTCGCGTTCCCCTGCGCAGAGCTGCCCGCTTTCCCCGAACTTTGGCAGTCGGGATGGGCAGTGTTGTCGCAGCGGGGCAGCGCGAGTAAGCAAGCCTGTGTTTGCCGGGCCGAGCAGCGAACTTGGCCGCCGGCCGCGGGCACGGCTATTGGTTCGCAACGAGGCAAGTTTCCGGCGCAGCCTAGCTACTAGCTAGCCAGGCGCGTTCCGCAAGCTCAGGGCTCAGAGAGGCCTGGACGGGTTCTCTGGCCGTGGTATGTGCTTCCTCCGCAGTGCCGCTGCGTCGGAAAGTGGCTTGGCTGCATGTTTCAGACAGGTCGTACCTGTGTGTTATACGGGGGGGGGGGGGGGGGAGGCGTTCAATAAGTACTGCAATACATTTAGTTTCTCAACCAATTTCGGTTGGAAAAAAATGCACGTCGTCGAATATACTCGCTCTGGTAGGTCGCGGCGCTATAAGCAGCTTTCAAATTCGCGTCTGCAAAGGAGGTGCATTCCAAGTAGAGAGCTTTCACTGAGTTTGTTTTGGAGAAAAACCAGAAAATGCAACTGTTATTTCTTTGGTTAATTTGAGCAGGGAACCAAAGGACGAGGTCATTGGCCGTGCCCTTTCAAAGGAGTCATCCTGTCATTTGTCTGAAGTGATTTAGGGAAATCACGGGAAACTTAAATCAGGATGTCCGGACGTGGGTTAGGATGCAGATATCCAAAGGCGCTTGCTGAATGTTTGCGGAGACTTAGCAGTGACCAAAAGCATGGTGAGTCTGAGAGGTGGCATGAGCCCCCTCTCGTATTTCTATCTTACGATTTTCCTCTCTAATTGCATGCAGTGAAAATTCGCTATTCCTTCACACGCGGACTTCACACGCAGCGTCTCTCGTCACCCGGGTGGTCCGGTGACAGGCGGGATATGCTGATCTGGAAAGGGTAAAGCCGACAGGTGTGAGGAAGTCGAGTGCATGCTTTGCAGACGCCGACATTGTCAAAAGACACGCCCGGAGGGGTCTGAAGTAGCGGCTGGGCTAGAGGTTCCGTTACTTCACAGAAACTTACCAAAAACACTTTCTGGCGAGCTACCAGCGAGGCGTGGGAATGACTTGTGTACCCAGGCAGTTGTGGCGGGAAAATTCCCGCGCTTTCTGCAAAATAGTAACTGTGATTGGCTTGCTCAGGGCATAGCTCCGTGACGTAGCAAAATCAGCGCAGAAATTGGCGCCAAGAATCTCCATTGGTGGAATGGTAGTGCTCCGGCAATAGAGTGGAATTTTCCGCCGGTTTTCGAGTTGCTGATTGGAACGTTTAACCACGGCCACTGTCGTGGGGGCAGGAATGTTGTGTGTTCGGCCTGTACGGGTGCTCTAGGTAGTCGGCTCTCGCCTTTCGGTCGAGGACGTCGAAGCAACCAGCCATCGCTTCCAGTACGCCAGATCGTGTCCTTCCAGCTAAGAAGACAGCTTGGTAATGTACGTCCGCAGCACCGGCAAAGCAGGCATTTTTGCTAGGCGATAATCAGAGCTCAGCAGAGCGCGCCTGTTCGTCTTTTTCTAACTTTGTTCTGTCTTGGGTAGCAGCAATTAATGTTGGGTTAGCTGTGTGTCTCTCTTAAGATTTGAGTGGCAAGGAATTGGCTCCACATACCACTTCATCATAAACCTCACAATCTAGTTTAGGGACAACTTCACCTTCACAGCGTTTGAGTATCCAATTTGATGTATTATAAATGTTTCATGTGTTTTTATTATTTTGTGTTTAGTCTTAATAAATCATATTGTTATTTTGGACAGAACTTTCATTCTGTTAATCGGTAGAGCAACCCTATCATTTCTCACTACGTTAATGAAACCTTCCTTTATTTAACTTATTTATCAAATTAAATTATTGCAGGTGCCAAACTCTTTTCTACTCCACTTGCAGGGTTGATTAGTCAGTTCGCGTATATTTTTTAATCCATGTGCAACAGCAAAAGTCGGAGTTAGAATAGGGGGGGCTTAGAGCATCATTTACATATGTGGATTCTAGAAGAATTTAGTTTTAAATACACTGCTAGCCCCGGCACCTCGCAAGTCGTTGGACAAGGCATCTGTCATCACCGCAACATGCATTCCAGCTCGTCGCACACTGTTGTGACTTCTGCAACAATGGAACGTGTGGACACTCTCATTAGAAGTGATCTTGGCAACTGTCTACTCTCAAGGGATTGTTCTGTGTCCTTCCTCAAGATTCAACGATCAGTTCTGAAGTTTACTGTGCTGCCCTCAGAAAATTGAAGAAACGACTTCAGAGTGCTTGTCGCCACAAAAATGCAAACGAACTTCTCGCTCTCCACGACTGTTCTTCCTTATCCAGGCCACAGCCCGGATCTCACATTTTCCAACTTCTATCCACTTCGGTACGAGGGTGATGGGGAGGTTATTGATGTGTCAAGACGTTGGCTCTGAAGTCGCCTAGTAAGATGGCGTATGCCGCCCTACTGAGCGGAGATTATGCTGAAAAATATGGAGTTTGTAGCCAAAGCAGTGGAGAATAATATGGTCCATTGGAATTCTGAATAAAACCAAGCGGCTTTTGGAAAAAAATATGTTGCATTACTTCTTGAAGGCAATGTCCTGACTGGCTGGCTGGCTGATCCATCTCCACCCCTGCCCAGACCACTACGGATAGAAACTTGAAATTTGGAAACGGTCCTCATTTTACACTATATGCATCGTTTAAGGAGAGACTGTTCGAAATTATACCCATAAGGAGGTGAAATAGGGGATGTATTTTGTCATTTCAAGAAATTTAGCCCGTGTCGGAGTGATATGATGGGTGAACTTTTTTTTTAACTCCCACATCAAAAGAAGTTTTGCACCACCCTGGTTCCCAGCACTCCTGAAGATAGACGTCAACTGTGGATATTGTTTCACAGACACAGTCCCTTTGACTGTTCAGAGATGTCACTAAACCAACCCAAAGATGTAAACAATCATGCATGAGCAGTGCCTATTACACGGAGGGCGTCCGACAACTTCCAAGACCAAAGTTGTCTTCTCTGACACTGATGCGTCACCAGCTTTATCTTACATTTTGAGGAGAAAAAATCACAGCAGGGAGATGTCAGCCCCAGCAATCGATTCCATGCGAAAATTTGGGTCATAATTCTGATAATGCAAAGTTACGTCCTTCCGAAAGTACGGCTATCAAACTCCCGTGAGCACCAGTTCTTTTTCATGCGCTCAACCTAATGCCCGAGCGCGAAATCTTGCATTACAATATTATCGCACCTAGGAATGAGGGCGCTTCGGTCAGCTTATCGGGTTTATGGTGATATTTCATAAAGACAAGCTGAAAGACTTGACACTATATGCACAACGGTTTTGAAATCATCCACAGTGCGATGCACTTTCCTCAGCCACCACTGTACTCGTTTATTGCATCGTCACCGCGTGTTCCTATAATGGCCACGGGAGGCCAAGTGTAATAATATCTTGATCAGGTATAGTTCAATTCTTTTATCTTGGCGGTTCGCGCATGCCCACCCAGACGCGGGAGATTGCTGCGTTGCCAGTTGAACGCGCCAAGTGAAGCAGCGCCATAGTATACAGGGTGTTACAAAAAGGTACGGCCAAACTTTCAGGAAACATTCCTCACACACAAAGAAAGAAAAGATGTCATGTGGACATGTGTCCGGAAACGCTTACTTTCCATGTTAGAGCTCATTTTAGTTTCGTCAGTATGTACTGTACTTCCTCGATTCTCCGCCATGATTTCGTATAGGACACTCTACCTGTGCTGCTAGAACATGTGCCTTTACAAGTACGACACAACATGTGGTTCATGCACGATGGAGCTCCTGCACATTTCAGTCGAAGTGTTCGTACGCTTCTCAACAACAGATTCGGTGACCGATGGATTGGTAGAGGCGGACAAATTCCATGGCCTCCACGCTCTCCTGAACTCAACCCTCTTGACTTTCATTTATTGGGGAATTTGAAAGCTCTTATCTACGCAACCCCGGTACCAAATGTAGAGACTCTTCGTGCTCGTATTGTGGACGGCTGTGATACAATACGCCATTCTCCAGGGCTGCATCAGCGCATCAGGGATTCCATGCGACGGAGGGTGGATGCATGTATCCTCGCTAACGGAGGACATTTTGAACATGTCCTGTAACAAAGTGTTTGAAGTCACGCTGGTACGTTCTGTTGCTGTGTGTTCCCATTCCATGATTAATGTGATTTGAAGAGAAGTAATAAAATGAGCTCTAACATGGAAAGTAAGCGTTTCCGGACTCATGTCCACATAACATATTTTCTTTCTTTGTGTGTGAGGAATGTTTCCTGAAAGTTTGGCCGTACCTTTTCGTAAGACCCTGTATAGTTCGCAAACTTACGTTTAGGGAGGAGCGCGCAGTTTGTGAAATAAAGCTACCACTGCCGCATTAACCCTTTCGCTGCTACAGAGACGTGTTCCCCACATCCGCGATGTGCGCGATTTTGTCATCATTGCACTGCTCGCCTGTGCGGACACATGGTGTTTCGACTGCTCTGACACACTTTATTATTCAATTTCACAAAAACTATTTGGCCCAAAAATTTTATTTTTACACGTCTTCTTGACTGATACCTTCTCCCCCCCCCCCCCCCCCCCCCATAAATGACTTAATTTTGTTTCGAAGTTCAACGCAGTTATTGTGCAGCCTTAGATGTAGTAAACCATTGCACGAAATTTTGAAGAGCTTGCAGAGGTAAAAGTCCATAGCGTATACTTTCCGTATGGTCGATTTTAGTTGCCACTAGAAATTTCAAAAAATTACATTCAAACGAATAAAATACATGAAGTAATACACTTTGATGTTGTTTCTAAATTAAGAAAATACTAAGCACCGAACAAGGTTTGAACTCAAAAACTTCTGCTTAGCAGTCACACACTTTTTTTTTTTTTCGGGGCCGTTGCCTTTCGCGGGCAAGTGCTCTACCACCTTTTTTTTTTTTTTTTGTTTTGTTTTCCTTTTTATTTTTTTTTTTGCAGCAAAAGCGGCAAAAAATTAAATTTTCAAAAACTAACACTTGACTTGCTGTGTTCCTTCCTCGGTGACTGCAACAACTTAGAAGCTTCTACTTTTTTTTATATACATATATGAAGGAAGGTAAGAGAAAGGAGAAACAGAAACCTTTATTATTCACAAAATAAACATAGTACGTCCTGACACATAATAACTGTCCTAGAAGGAACCTCGCTGCCGTCCTACCATGCAGCATGAAATAACAACAAAATCAAAATGGGGCCACTTCCGGCACCCTAAAGAAAGTATTTATGGATATGAAAACAAAATTTGAAGTACATCCAATTGCTAACTGTTCAAGCGTGAGTTCTTCGTAGGTCGCATACTCGCATAGTGTTCTTAGTCGATCACATTACTTGGTCGGTTTCACAACGAAAGCACCGCCGCTCATCTTTGCGCACCCGGCACACCCCAACTATATGGCGGGTCCGCAAATACCGTTACCAGGAAATTGGCATACCAATCCTTGTACTTTTGTAGCCGTAATAGTTTCGTGTGTTCATCTTGCAAGTATTGCCAGGAATCCAGGACGTTCAGTAAGTTCGTACGTGTGTCTCTATAGATGTAATGGACCGTCATGCCTGTGATCCACGCCACTGCGTTCGTCTTATGACGCGGAAAATACGTTTCCTCTGGAAAAAATACTATGTCAGAACAGACTGCTGTATAGATAGTGCGCCGCATGAACGCTATTATCTTTCTTGCGAGAGTCCAGACAGCCAATGCCTCGCCGCAGACCAGCCGATGGTCGTCCGTATCCAGCATGCCGCATTGCTGACACAAGGGCGAATCCGCCAAATGTATTGCGTACTTTTTATCATTTGTAGGGTATTTTCTGTTGACGACAATGTACCATGTTGACCTGACAGATGTAGGTAGGTGGGGGTGGTGGACCGTGCGCCACACCACGTGCCAATTAACAGCTGGATGTTTGCGTTCCACCCTATTCCTGGCGATCTGTCGAAGAAGCAGATGGTACACGTCCTTCGACGTCGACTGTCGGGTCGTCGGTAAACGCTCTCGAACGTAACTGTGTTCCACGAGGAACGTGCGCACATACGTTAAAGGGGGTGATATACGGCCGACACTGACTGGAGGAAGATGCGATGTTGGTACGAGTTCTTCGATGATCGTCCCCGTAAGCGAGTGATTCCTGTTGCGCCACCGTTTGAGCATAGTATTAATATACATGGCACGCGCCTTCTCGTGCACGTTCACTAAACCAACGTCTCCCTCTCGCGCTGGGAGGGTAAGCGTGTTGTACTGTACCTTAAAGAGTTGTCCCAGGCACACATAGTACCCAAAAGCCGCCTGAATCCTCATAGCCATCGTGCGCGTCAAGGGAAGAAGGTGCGTCAGGTGGCACATCATGGGCGCGAGATAAAGGTTGACGAGTAACACTCGCTGCAGCATATCCATCGACCGTAGGGCGTTTAGTCGTACTGCCGTGCGGACTCTGAGTAACAGTCTTCGGTAGTTGTCCGCAGCCGTTCTCGCTGTCTCCTTATGAAAGGTGATACCCAAACAGCGGAGGGTTTCCACCGCAGGTAAGGGTCCTTCCGTTCCTGGTTCTAGTCCACGCCCCACATGCATGAATTGTGATTTTCGGTAGTTGACCACACTTCCAGCTGCCATCCCATACGTCTGTAGCCAATCCAGTGCTGTTTGAGTCTCCCTCTCATTCCGTACGAGGAACACAATATCATCCGCGTATGCTCTGCATTTGAATGACAAATGCCGTAGGGAGATCCCGGTAAGACAGCGGCGAAGGCCTGCGAGGCACGGTTCTAAGGCGATCGCATAAAGGAGGATCGACGAGGGGCAACCCTGTCTCACTGATCTTAAGATCTTAAAATACTCAGTTTTCCCTCCGTTGACCACCATCGCTGATCTGGCGCCGTGCAACAAACGCATCACAGCATTGGTCAATAATGGCGAGACACCCATCCTATTCATCACCGCCGCGAGGTACACATGATCCACGCGATCAAAAGCATGATCGAAATCTACTGCAACCATCGGCCCCCGGAGGCGGCATGCAGCCGCGAGGGCGACGACGTCACGATAGTCTCCCAAGGCTGTGTGGATATTACTGATGCCGCCAAGACGATCGGCATGTATTCGATTCTCCAGCGACGTTTTGATACGACTTCCCAGGATGCGCATGAAGATCTTGTAGTCACTATTAAGGGGCGATAATCACAAGGCCGTTTGCCACCACGGGGCTTCGGTATCGGTATCATGAGCCCTTCCTTGAATTGAATGTGAACCGGTACTTCTTGCTGCAGAAGCTCATTAAACATACATAGCCACATCGGTGTCATAATGGTCACAAAGGCACGGTAAAATTCCAACGGGAATCCGTCTGGACCTGGGGACTTGTTGCAAGCACCTCGTGTAATCGCTTCCTCCAGCTCTTCACACGTAATTTCAGATAACCCGTCCGCTTCCCCGTTCACACTCGTCGCGTCTGGGATCTCTTCCAGGACGTTCCCCAGCTCCCTCTGACCCTCCCCGTTGCTCGCATAGAATCTGCTAAAATGATCCGTGAACGCCTGTGCTATGCCCCTCTGTGTTGTAAAACGACGGCCATCGCCGAGATCGATCTCATGTATTAAATTCCTGCGTCTTCTTCGTCTTTCCTTTATCACGTAATGCATCGAGGGAACCTCGTTGGCAGGAAATCCTGCGACCTCGCGCGTATCATCGTACCTGCCATCCTCTGCTTCGCAAGTTGTACCAGCTTCGCTTTAACTCGGTGGACGGCCGTCTGGCGTTCTGGTGTAGGTGGTTGAGCTAACAGCTCCCGGAGAGCCGTAAAGTAAAACTCAGTGGTCGTGCGCTGCCATTGAGAAACTTCCTTCCCGTAACCTATTAACGTCCTCCGTAAAGCTGGCTTCGCGCACTCGATCCACCACTGCAGGACAGAACCGAAAGAATTTCGTCGACGGAGGCAGCCATGCCACGCGTCCTCCACCATGCGTCGGCATTCTGCATCTCGCAGGTGGGAGACGTTCATCTTCCAATTACCCCTCCGTCTCCACACCTGCTGTCTATTAAGGTTAACCGTACAAATATATGCCTCGTGGTCTGTAAATGCCGTCGGCCATATTTGTGCGTCCACCGTCGACGTTGCTAACGCCCTTGAAACGTAGATCCGGTCCAAACGGCCCGCGGAGTGGCTAGTAAAAAATGTATATCCTGGTTGGTTTCGATACTTCGGGTCCCATGTATCGACTAATTCCATCCCGTTGACCAGCTCCCTAAGTTCTTGGCTAGTAGTATAGTTAGGTTGTTGGTCCTTTTCTATCGAGCACACAATTAAAATCTCCGCCGAGTATGCAACCATCGTATCGTCCCTGGAACAACGGTGTAACCTCATGGGCGTAAAAATCTGCTCTGTCCCTTCTCTTATCCGAGCCTGACGGTGCGTATATGTTGATCAAACGTATTCCACCTATGGTCAGGGCCGTACCACGGGCAGAAGGCAAATATTCCACTTCGTCTGCACGTATCCCTTCCTTTAATAGAATAGCTGTGCCAACGCCCCTCTCGTCACACGGGGAACAGTAAATGTCGTAACCGTAAAAGTCCGAGGGGGGAAGTACCCGAACTTCTTGTAATAGTGCTATATCTAAATCCGCAGCCCTTATCATGTCACTGAGCATCTCGATTTTTACCGGCGTCCCAATGCTATTGATGTTAACAGACCCTATCCGATAAGCTTGTTGCATGGCTGTCAACGTAGATAGGGCACCGTACGGTCGCTAATTCTTCCGTACATAGGCTGCTGTCGTACTAACGTCCCCCGCCGTACCCTCATGTGGTCTGCCGTTATTCCGTGCACTCTGCCGGTCTTACACCGGGAGAGTGCGTGGGAGCAGTTCCTCCGGCATCATCTGTTCCCCACGGGGGTGGCTCTTCTGACCAGTCCCCTAGTGTCCCATCGTTGTCGTGCGATGCAGGCGCCGTAGCCTCCTCAGTAGCCTGTTGCCGTCGATCGAGCGCCTTCGCTGTGTCTGGAGCATCGTCAGCGGTATGTCGTGCCGCCGTCCCGCTGGCCACCGTTGCATCCACGCTAGGCAATTCTTCTGTATCCATGGTCGTCTGTTCTGTACCCGTAAACTTCTCAGAATTGTCTGCTAGATCAGAGTGGTCGTTCTCCACCGTGAGGCGACGCTTCTTCCGGCGTTTTGGTGATCGCTGTTTACGTTGCCGCGCCTCGGAATCAGAGGTCAGCATGGTCTCCAGTTGTTCGTGGGGGGCGTCGGAATCATGCGCCGTCGTATGATCGACGTCTCCAAGTGCGTTATCTGAAGGGGCCGCAAGCGGAACCGAAGAGAGGGCGTCCTGTGACTGCTGCAGGCGGTCCACCGCAACGTCGTCTTTCTGTGGCTCGCCACGATCCGTCGCTGTCTGTGTGTTCTGGTACGCGTCTGTCTCGCGGCCCACGTCATCGCGTAATGCGGCGACGTAAGTCATGGGGAGCACGGTCGGATGCGGCACGAGCGGTGGATCATCCCGTGGCAGCTGTAATAACCTTCGTTGAGCACACTCAGAACGTATGTGTCCCTCCTTCCCACATCCAGAGCACGTCCTTGGTTGTCCGTCGTAAATGACAATCGCCCGATAACCGGCGATGTACAAGTATGACGGGACGTGTTTTCGGAATTCGATCCGTATTTGTCTGACGCCATTGAGGACAGGATACGTCTTGAAACTCATCTATAGTCAGCAGCGTGGTCTATGTCAAGCTCATAAATGAAGCGGCATGTGACGAACTACTACTTCGACACCGACAAGGACTTCGCTTCTGTCATTCGGACGGGAATGTTGGAGCGGTAACTGTTGAACACGCCGGCATGGGCCTCCGAACGATCCGCGTCTTTGAGCTTCCATTCGAAGTGCCAGAAGAATTGGTGACAGACGCCCTGCGTCCTTACGGAACGGTCCTATCCCACGTGGCTGAAAAATGGGCGTGTATTCCAACTAGAACGTCAGGTTCGATTTTCACCTCGTCCCGTAAATAACGTTCGATCTCGTAAGCCTTCGGTCGAGCATATTCGTTAGCAAAACTAAATTTCAGTGTCGATTTGCGGAACGACAAAGCCATGATTCGTTCTATGTATACCGCCACACACCGCTACACACGTAACGTAAACACCTCTCGCGCAGACGTGCGGCAGGGACGTAAACACCGTCCGAACCGCTGCGCCGCCGAAGGCTGACTGTAATACACTTTGATGTTGTTTCTAAATTAAGAAAATACTAAGCACCGAACAAGGTTTGAACTCAAAAACTTCTGCGTAGCAGTCACACACTTTTATCGTTACGCTCTCGCAGCTCGTCGATCGTTACATCTCCCAGAGGACTTTAAAATATCACGCAAAATACCGACAAACACTGTTGGTATGACCATGAATTACTCACGTTTCGTCGAAGTACAATAGGAAATAAACAATTACCGCTGTTCTTTATTGCGAAAAAGCGGTTAGTGAGAATGATACAAATACTTTTCCTTGCTATCGCCTAAATTAGGAGGCTTATTGCTTGTTTGGCTTAATTAATTAATAGAATATGAAGCAATTGGTATAAAGAACGCTTTTTCCAAACTTTCTATAAAAGAAAGTCTGCTATGAAGACACTGCTTTCGTTCAATTACTTTATTTATGACTGAAAGTTTCTAAAACTGAAGACACTCGTCCGTGCTCTGCACTGCAGTCGAGCTCTGGCAACTTCGTTCTCTGTTCATTGGCCGACTGTGTTTTGTGACGTCAGATGCGCAGAACGAACCTAAACTCGGCCGCCGTCGTAAATGACGCGCACTTGAGTACAGCAGATTGAACACCAGAACCATCCTATTCGTGCGTTGTTGGGGTGAAGGAAGAGGAGAGCTGTGGACGCATCTGCTCAACGTGTTTTGAAATCTTTTTCGAGAAATACGTTATTTTGCGCGAAATATAGTAAGTAATGGTGAGGTCCAATACTCCGCGGAGCATAGGGAACGATGCGGGAGAACCGCAAGGCTGTATTAGGCAAGGTCCTAGTCCTAGTGGAGGTGGTTTGCCATTGCCTTACTCCAACCGCAATGGGGATTAATGGTGACGACGATGAAGACGATACAACACCCAGTCATCATGAGGCAGGAAAAATCCCTGACCCCACCGGGAATCGAACCCGGGAACCCAGAACGCTACCGCACGAGCTGCGGACATAATAAGTAATATGATTATGAAATACAGTATGTCTGTACGTTCAATACATTTTAACAAGATTCTCGTATCGACATTTTGTAGCTATGTATATGCCTCAAAATCAAAAAGAATATGCCTAAACAAGTGAAGGATTATTATTAAATGAAGTTGACAATTGTCGATTTACAGTTTAATTGCTCCAGTCACGTTGAAGAATAGCGCATCTCAAATGTACTTGTCTTTTACAGTGGTAGCTTTAAAATCCAAAGAATATATCGCGTAGCTGCGGTAACTAAAATAGCGCTACACTACTTCTTTAATGACATACTCTTTTTCGGTTCAGTCTTTTGCACTGCACTTGTGAACCACAACATAGTAGTGTTCAAAGCAAAGAAATCTGTGGCACCATCCACAGGTTAAAACCTCTGACTTTGACACCACGAATAAAGCGTGTTACCAATGTTAAAATGGTACTTCACAAATCTCTAACTCACTCCTCACGCCGGGGCATTGCGCTGCCGTTGTGGGAAGGAGCGAGTGCCATCCGGTAAGTGAGCGAGAAAGTTTGAAAGCTGTACTCTCAGAAGGTCATAATATTATTATGGCCCAAATTTTCAAGCGCAATCTGTCGCTGAAGCTGATATCTTACTAGCGTGACTTTTTCTCCTTACAGTATGACGTGAAGTTGGTGAGTTTTCCTTGTAAGGAAAGAATCCAAACGCCGGCCGCAGACGGTCGCAGGTTCGAATGCTGCGTCGGGCATGGATGTGTGTGATGTCCTTAGGTTAGTTAGGTTTAAGTAGTTCTAAGTTCTAGGGGACTGATGATCTGATCTTAAGTCCTATAGTGCTCAGAACCATTTGAACCATTTTTGAAAGAATCAAAGCAACCTTGTCAATAAAATGAAATACGATTGAATCCTCTTTGAAGTCCCTCAGCACTGTGGTAGGTGAGCAGTGTGGCTTCACGAAAGAGATCACATCTAGACGTGGCCAAGTGAATATCAGTTAGCACGAAAAACTTTTCGTAAGATCGAATCTTAACCTGCAACTGAGGATGCGAATGAGTCGTTCGTACGTATTCCGCATTTTTCTCTACGGGTGCTTGATCCTTGACCAGGACTAGACAAAAGAAAGGATGCTTTGGAAATGTATCTGCATCGATGTCTCATACGAATGTACTAAAAATTTCAAACTAACGAGTCCCTCATCAGATGAAGAAGCAAAATGAGATATTGATCACTATAAAACAAAGGAAAAGCTCAGTAACTAACACACATTGTAAGAGACTAAAGATACCAGTTGTTACAGATCATCATTAACGGTAAAATACGAACGAAAAGATCTGTTGGAAGAGGAAGGAACTCTTGACTGGAGGACATTTGGATATGGTACAACTGCTCGCCATCAGATGCTTTCCATAACTTAATGTCGTTCATCATATTACATGTTTTGGGAAAGCTTGCAACTGTGTCATTCATGATTTAAATAATGAAAACTGCACCAGTTACTTATATCTGCTGCTTAGCACAACGCATTTCGAGAATTTATTATCATTTTCAAGTGAATTTGTGAATTTTTTTTACATGAATATGTTTGATGGTGTTCGAATGCAAACATCACCAAACATATTCATGTACACTAATGCACAAATGCACTCGAAAATGAGAATAAATTCTCGAAACGCGTTGTGCTAAGCACCAAAAAGTAAATAACTGGTGCAGTTTTCACTATTTAAGTCACAAATACGGGAAGCGTGTAAGGGATAAATCCCTGCAGTCGCGCTATTCATCTATGTCCCAGGTGGCTCAGATGGATAGAGTGTCTGCCATGTAAGCAAGAGATTCCGGGTTCGAGTCTCGGTCGGGACACACATTTTCAGCTGTCCCCATGGAGATATATCAACAATTCCATGTTGGCAGCTGAGGGTTTCAGTTAATTATCATTTAGTAAAATCTGTATTATACTGTCAGTTGCAACAGTTTTGCTGAAATTGAACGAAAAGTATTCAATACTGCAAAGTTCTTATGTCTTGAGCGCGCCAAAAATAATAAAATAATAGCGAAAACCTGTTTTGTTTGTGATCTATGTTTTTGATAAATGTGAAATACGGGGTGTTTATAAATGAATATCGGGGTTTTAACGCTTTATAATATTTATTATATTTAACTTACAGTTATAAATGATATGTCAAATGAAACAGCAACTCAAACACTTTTACCAAGAACCTTATAAATGTTCAATGTGAGGACCATTTGTCAAACGGCACACATCAAGTCTGTACCCAAGCGCTGGATAGGCCGCAAGGGGGTTGCTTTGCATGGCCACGTTCACCCGACCTAACGCCATGCGATTTTTTCGTTTGGGGCTTCATCAAGGATCGTGTGTACGTGCCTCCGCTACCAGCAGACCTCCCTGAATTAAGAAACCGGATTGAAGCAGCTGTTGGTACAATCACTGAAACACTTATCAACGTTTGGGAAGAACCCGACTATAGACTTGATGTGTGCCGCGTGACAAAGGGTGCTCACATTGAACATTAATAAGGTTCTTGGTAAAAGAGTGAGTTGCTCTTTCATTTGACATATCATTTATAACTGTAAGTTTAATATAATAAATATTATAAAGCGTTAAAACCCCGATATTCCCGGAACCGCGCGACTGCTACGGTCGCAGGTTCGAATCCTGCCTCGGGCATGGATGTGTGTGATGTCCTTAGGTTAGTTAGGTTTAAGTAGTTCTAAGTTCTAGGGGACTGATGACAACAGATGTTAAGTCCCATAGTGCTCAGAGCCATTTGAACCCCGATATTCATTTACAAACACCCTGTATAAAAGTGTCGTATGCAGTGTGACTGCACTGCCATTGAAATGTGGCGCATTTGCAGTCCTCCCCCCCCCCCCCCCTCTAAGTCAGCGTGCTGTGGTGGTGGGGGAGGTGTGCAGTTATGCCGAGCCAGGCCACAGCTAGCCAAATTTTAGGCCGCCCCTGCTGTACCACTTCGAAATTGATGGGGTGCTGATTGCTACAAATCACCTGCTGTTCCTTCTAATCCCAGATATTTCATATACGATTGAGATAAGGTGATTTGGTGGGCAACTCGAAAGGCTGTACAGTGCGTGAGTGGTACTCTAATCAGCAACATACTCACGGTGTTCTCAACTTGGAAGATGGTAGATTGCACACCACATATTCATCATAAAAATATGAAGGTTGGGGCAACGCTTGGTCACTGAGAATGTTAAAGAAACTGTCCTATTCCATGTGAATTGCAACCTGACTGAGTGGGGCCAAGTCACTGCATGAAAAATCAGATACCACCTGCCAACTGTTCCCGGGTTCGATTCCCGGCGGGGTCACGGATTTTCTCTGCCTCGTGATGACTGAGTGTTGTGTGATGTCCTTAGGTTAGTTATGTTTAAGTAGTTCTAAGTTCTAGGGGACTGATGACCATAGATGTTAAGTCCCATAGTGCTCAGAGCCATTTGAACCAACCTGCCAACTGCACCATCCGCTCAGCAGTATGAGGGTTCAGCACCTCATTGGGTTGTCGTGTACTGGATGCACTGCGTCATATGATAACACAGGGGCTCACCGGACGACACTACTTGCCTACAGCCATCTAACGTCAGACTTTTACGTCTTCTGATCCACTGAATACGAGCAGCCTAATGTGCTACTTTTGAGAGGTTCTCGACTCTAAACGTCCCATTTGATGCAGTTTCCTTAGAAATAACTGGTCAAAACGAACCTGTACTCGCTGGTAACAGCAAAACGTATCAGGTTTCATCTACATCTGCATGAATACCCTGCAAATTACACTTAAGCTCACGGCAGACGGACCTTATAATATTTCTCTATTATTCCACTCTCTAACTGCGCGCGGAAAAAATGAACACCTACACCTTTCCGTGCGAGGTCTGATTTTATTATGATGTTCGTTTCCCCCTATGTAGGTCGGCATCAATAAAATATTTTCGCATTCCGGGGTTAAGTTTGTGATTGAAATTTCGTGAGAAAATTCCGCCGCAACGAGAAACGCCTTTGTTTTAATGACGTCCAACCCGAATTCTGTGTCATGTCAGTGACACTCTCTCCCCTATTTCGCGATAATAGAAACGTGCTGCTCTTCTTTGAACATTCTCCACGAACTCCGTCAGCCCTATCTGGTAAGGATCTCAGACCACACAACAGTACTCCAAAAGAGGACAGACAAGCGTACTGTAGGCAGTCTCCTTAGTAGATCTGTTACATTTTCTAAGTGTCCTGCCAATAAAACGCAGCCTTCGGTTTGCCTTCCCCACAGCATTTTCTATGTTTTCTTGCCAATTTAATTTGTTCGTAATTGTAATTCCACGTATTTAGTTGAATTAGCGGCCTTTACATTTGACTGATTTATCGTCTCACAGAAGTTTAACGGATTCCTTTTAGCATTCATGTGGATGACGTCACACTTATCGTTATTTAGGGTCAATTGCCAATTTTCGCACCATTCAGATACCTTTTCTTAATCGTTTTGCAGTCTATTTTGACCCTCTCATGACTTCACTAGACGATAAACGACAGCATCATCTGTAAAAACCCTAAGACGCCTGCTCACGTTGTCTCCTGATTCTTTATGTAGATAAGGAACAGCAAAGGGATCTATAACACCACCTTGGAGAACGCCATAAATCACATCTCATTTACTCGATGACTCTTCGTCAGTTACTACGAACTGTGACCTCTCTGACAGGAAATCACGAATCCGGTCACATAACTGAGACGATATTCCACGGGCACGCAATTTCACTACAAACGGCTTGTGTGGTACAGTGTCAAAATCTAGAAATACAGAATCAATTTGAAATCCCTCGTCAATACCACTCAACACTTCGTGTGTGTAAAGAGCTTGTTGTGTTTCACAAGATCGATGTTTTCTAAATCCGGGTTGACTGTGTGTCAATAGATCGCTCTCTTCGAGGTAATTTATGACGTTAGAACACAATATATGCTCCAAAATCCTGCTACACATCGACGTTCACGATATGGGCCTGTAGTTTAGTGGATTACTCCCATTACCTTTCTTGAATATTGGTCTCACCTCTGCAACTTTCCAGTCTTTGGGTACGGATCTTTCGCCGAGGGAATGGTTGTACATGATTGTTAAGTATGGCGCTACTGCACCAGCATACTCTGAAAGGAACCTAATTGGTATACAGTCTGGACCAGAAGACTTGCTTTTATTAAACACCGATACTGATTGTCACATCAAGAGGCACATAGACACCACTTTACTGCCATGACATGAATGCCTGGTACCAAATCCACACCACGTACAGAGCATCAAAGCGCCCACTCTACACTTAAAAACGTAAGTAAAATTTTGTCCAGCGAGTATATTTGCTCCTAAGTTTTAAATGTGTGTGTTTGTGTGTGTGTGTGTGTGTGTGTGTGTGTGTGTGTGTGTGTGTGTACACTCTTTGAGCAAAACTGTGTTTTAACTTTTTTATATATACAATGTGTTTTCCAACGTAGGTTGATTAACTTCTTTTTGGGAAATAGAATATTTCCTGGTAATAAATGTTTAAATGTGAAATGTAGCAGTTTGATGAATTCCTGTCAATAATATTTTATTATTTATTTCTTAAACATAACACAGATACGGGTTATGGTAGGGATTTCAAAAGACATGTAAAATTAGGTATTTTTAGGGTTGTATATATAACACACATCTGTCGATCATCCGACTGAGTAGCATAGGTTCTGTTGTAATTTTTTGTTTCCCACTTCACATCAGTGTTTTTGGTTAGGCATGAGCCCTCAGATCCACTCCTGCGCTCCTGTGCCTTGTATCGTTTTATTTGGTTCGGTCTTGGGCGGCAGATCCTACAAGTGGTCTGTAAATTTGATACAAAAAAAAATTGCCCACCCTGTTCTCCCCCTCTATTTCCACCTATTAAGAGGCTGTTTAAAATTAAGTCATTTGTGTCTCTGTCTAAGCTGTAGATGTTCTCAAATGCTTATCCCCATCATTCTATCAGCTAATCGTCCGCCTTACGTCCAACCCTCTCTTTCGGGAAAAAAATTAGCCCTGTTTGCTCCCGCTTTCACTGTAGTGTGTTCTGTACCCATATTCATCAAAATATTTCTACTGTTTACAGGTGTCACCCCACCCCGATCCCACCCAGATCTTCCATTGGGAATGTGGAATTAATAGTGTAATAAAGTTTTAATCTCTATGTTCACATTCTTCATTAAAGAATTTTTTACTATTTAGAAAAGCGCGCCCCCGCCTCCCTACCCCCGCCCCTCCCCCCTACCCCCCCCCCCCCCCCCCCCCCCCCCGCCACTGCTACCCCACCTCCACATCTTACATTGGCTATGTGGAATGAAAAGTGTAATAAAGTTCTAATCTGTAGGAATGCGTTTACCGTTTTAATATGTATTGGTATAGTATAGGATACAGTGTGAGGCCCACTTTCTTTTTATTTACACTGTACGATGCATCACTTTGTGAGCTGATGTTTACTTGCTAGTACATGCTGTTTTGGTTTTTATCTGTTAACAACATCCTAGCCCAGTAATGTGTTCTAGCCAACTTATTTTTCGGCTGTAACGATCTTTTGTAGGAGAAAATTTCGCCAATGTGGCTCTGCCTGGTGTACTGATGCCGTTAAATGGTTTTCTATGATTTAAGATGATACATTTCCGGCAGTTACGACTTTTTTTTATTAAAGGAAACAAAAGAAAAATTCGGAGTAGGAATTAAAATCCATGGAGAAGAAATAAAAACTTTGAGGTTCGCCGATGACATTGTAATTCTGTCAGAGACAGCAAAGGACTTGGAAGAGCAGTTGAACGGAATGGACAGTGTCTTGAAAGGAGGATATAAGATGAACATCAACAAAAGGAAAACGAGAATAATGGAATGTAGTCGAGATAAGTCGGGTGATGCTGAGGGAATTGGATTAGGAAATGCGACGCTTAAAGCAGTAAAGGAGTTTTGCTATTTGGGGATCAAAATAACTGATGATGGTCGAAGTAGAGAGTATATAAAATGCAGACTGGCAATGGCAAAGAAAGCGTTTCTGAACAAGAGAAATTTGTTAACATATAGTATAGATTTAAGCGTCAGGAACTCGTTTCTGAAAGTATTTGTATGGAGTGTAGCCATGTATGAAAGTGAAACGTGGGCGATAACTAGTTTGGACTAGAAGAGAACAGAAGCTTTCGAAATGTGGTGCTACAGAAGAATTCTGAAGATTAGATTGGTAGATCACATAACTAATGAGGAGGTATTGAACAGAATTGGGGTGAAGAGGAGTTTGTGGCACAACTTAACAAGAAGAAGGGACCGGTTGGTTGGACATGTTCTGAGGCATCAAGGGATTACAAAGGTCGCCATTGTGGCATTTCTTGATGTAGTACGTGTGTATATGGAATTTCACGATCTAGCTCACTAATGTATAGTGTTTACTTAGAAACAAAGATTAATATGTACCTCTTAGTAAATTGATACTACAATTGTTGGCACGTACTATGGTTTGGTTCTGTCTTTGACTGTATCCTATTTGGTAATGGTCATTGAGCGAAAATAGCAGCGAACTGTGTAAAATAAATGACGGCTGAAGGTTTCACCATGAATTTTAACGAGTGTATTTACATAATAGCAAAAAAATCTGTGCAAAATACCTAGCAATCTCAAATTGTTGTTACCGTGGACGCATCTTCTGAACGGAAACGAAGGAAGTGTGACATGGCCGTTATCTTTGATGGGATACACTATTATAGCGTTATATATGCTGTATTCTGTCCTATTACGCAGTAATTACCTAACAGTTTATTTCACCAGGTCTAACCACGAATACATTAAGATGGGGTGTAGGCTACCGTTGTGAGCTGTGGAGCTATGCCAATTCCAGTGCTGTGGCCAGCTGCACTGGGTTTCTCGAGGATCCATGGCCCGAACAGCCCAGTCAAGGTGATCTCACAGATTCCCCACTGGATTTCAATCGGGGGAGTTTGTAGCCCAAGGAAGTATGGTAAGCTCATCCCGGTGCTCTTAGAACCACGCGCGTGCACTGCGAGCCGTGTGATACGTTGCATTGGCCTGTTGGTAGACGAGGAAAACCAGACTGCATGTGAGGGTAGAGATGGTCCCCAAGGATAGACGCATACTTTTTTTGATCCACTGCGATTTCCGTAATGACGAGACTGCCCAGGAAACGCCACGAAGACATTGTGGCTAAAGTTTTAAAGTTCTGTGCCCTGTCAAATGTTTTTACAAAGATTTTAGGGAGAGGATTTTAATTTGCTCACTGTGTGACAAGCTCGCCCATATTTTATGTAAGTGGCCAGCCAATAACAATTTCCTGTGACATTCTTGTTGCTATGTTTCCCCTTTCCTTACGTTTTACTTTCTTAGGTAGCATTTTCCTTCTTTTCCTGCTTTCTTTGAGTGTGTGCTTTAGTTTTCTTAGGTCTGTCCACATTCGTTCCTTTTAATGTGTGTCAGGGCGCTGATGACCTCGATGTTGAGCGCCCATAAGCCCCAACACACCACCACCACCACACGAAAACATTCTCCAGACCGTAACTGTCGCAGGGTGTTTGCTTTCAGTCATTTCATGCCGCACACGCCGACAACCATCTGTTCGACGGAGCATAAAACGTGATTCATCTGACAAGGCCTCCTCTCGCCACTCATTGGACGTCCAGTTGCGATATGAGTTTTTAAATGGCGATAAACAGCATTCAACATTGGTGCATGCGGAGGCCCATGTGCAGCAACATTCGTTGAACGGTCGTTGAGTTGACGCTGTTGGTAGCTCTGTGGTTCATCTGGGCGGTCTACACGCTTAATCAGGTATATCGCAGCCATCGTCCACACCTGTCATCTATGACCCTGAGAGGTGGCATGCCCTAAGATGCACACAGTGACTTGCCTCCTCTCATATTTATAACTTACTCTGAGTAATTCGATTTGGGGAAGTATTGCCGAGTATTAAGAACTCAGAAGATATGAATACTTTCCTCTCTAATTGCATGTGGTGAAAAGTTGCTATTGCTTCACACGCGGACTTCCCACGCAGCATCACCCGGGTGGTCCGGTGACAGGAGGGTTCTGCTGATGTTGAAAGGGTTAGGCCGTTGGGTGTGAGAGAGTCGGTTGGATGCTTTCCAGACGCCGACATTGTCATAAGAGCGGGGGCGACACGCCCACAGGGGCCTGAAGGAACGGCTGGGGCTAGAGATTCCGTTACTTCGCAGAAACTTAGTGAAACACTTTCTGACGGACTTCCAGCGAGGCCTGGGAATGACTTGTGTTCCCAGGCAGTCTTGGCGGGCAAATTCCCGCGTTTTCTGCAAAATCATAACTGCGATTGGCTTGCTCAGGGGATAGCTCCGTGACGTAGCAAAATCGGCGCAGAAATTGGCGCCAAGTATCTCCATTGGTGGAATAGTAGTGCTTCGGCAATAGAGTAGAATTTTCCACCGGTTGTCGAGTTCCTGATTGGCACGTTTTAACCACGGCCACTGTCGTGGGGGCGGGAATGTTCTGTGTTCGGCTTGTACGGGTGCTCTTGAGAGAGTCAGCTCTCGCCTTTCGGTCGGTTACAAGACTGAGCTCTCGCTGCTCTGGACACCCTGCCATCCGACAGCTGTCTAATATACTTTCATTTAATTGTAACTGTTTGACGAAGTTGCTGAAGTTTCAACTTCAACGTAACTCTCTGAGTACAGTTGGCAATTGAGCGTTCTGTGTACAACTGGACTATGTTGTCCGTCTTGAGCAGTTTTGGCTAAAGTTGACTGTATCGGAGTTACTGTGTGACTTCGCTTGTTAAAATCACTCACTGTACCGTCAGTGATTGTGTGGCGAGCCTTCTTCGTCTCCCTCAGAGGCGCATTTGTGTTGCTAGGAAGTCTCTAGTCTGGAACAACCAGACCAGGATAATTTGTTTCGGGCTATACTCGCAACATTATCATCGCCACGACGGGACGTCGAAGTAACCAGTCATCGCTTCCGGTACGCCAAATCGTGTCCTTGCAGTTAAGAAGACAGCTTGGTAATGTATGTCCGCAGCACCGGCAGATTAGGGAATTTAGCTACGTGACAATCAGAGCTCAGCAGAGCGGGCCTGTTCCCGTCTTTTCTAACGTAGTTCTGTCTTGGGTGTTCATTGTCTGAGTTCTCACTACTGTAGCAGCAATTAATGTTGGGTTGGCTGGGTGTTTCTCTTAAGACTTGAGTTGGAAGGAATTGGCTCCACATACCACTTGGTCATAAATGTCAAAATATAGTTTATGGACAACTTCACCTTCACAGCATTTATTTGAGTATCCAGTTTGACGTATTGTAAATGTTTCATGTGTTTGGTTTATTACTTTGAATGTAGTCATAATAAATCAAATTGTTATTTTGGACAGAACTTTCATTCTGTTGATCGGTAGGGCAACCCTTTAATTTCTCACTATGTTAATGAAACTTTCCTTATCAAATTAATTTCTATCAAATTAAATTATTGCAGGGTCGATTACAGTCAGTTCGCGTTTCTTCTTAATCCATGTGCAACAGCTAAAGTCGGATTAGAAAAGGGGGGGGGGGTTTAAAGCACCATTTCCATATGAAGATTCTAGAAGAATTTAGTGTTAAATACACTGCTAGCCCCGGCACCTCGCAACCCGAGGTGCAGTTTACTCAGCGTCGGGTTAGGATAGCGCGCTTTTTTTTTATGCACGCTACAGCTTAACAACAGTGGCACACGAAGAGTTCACAAACTTAGCCGTTTCGGAAATGCTTCCACCAGTGGCCCGAAAGCCAATGATCTTGCCCTTCTCGACATCAGAAAAATCGATTCTTTTCTGTCTTAGGACAATGACTGCACTGGTTTGCCCGTCCCCTGACACACATTGTATACCCTCCACTGCTGAAGATGTGCTCCAGTCTTCCACCATGGGGTGATAGCAACAGCGGGCGACGGCAGTCCACAACGGTGCACCGTTTCAATTACTAGGGTTTCTTCCCGTTCCATTCTTTCATGGAGCGCAGCAAGGATGACAGCTGAAACGGTTCAAATGGCTCTGAGCACTATAGGACTTAGCATCTGAGGTCATCAGTCCCCTAGAACTTAGAACTACTTAAACCTAACTAACCTAAGGACATCACACACGTCCATGACCGAGGCAGGATTCGAACCTGCGACCGTAGCAGCAGCGCGGTTCCGGACTGAAGCGCCTAGAACCGCTCGGCCACAGCGGCCGGCACAGCTGAAATGTCTCTGTGCGATGGTGATCTTGTTCTCACGATCCCTATGGAGTTGTAGCCTATTCCTAGGTTCATCATTTAGTTCCTGAAACATTGTAAGTAGGCTTTCTGGGGATAGTCTGCATGCATCTTCAAGAGATTCCCAGTTCAGTTTCTTCAGCGTTTATGTGAAACTCTTCCATGGGTCAAAGAAACATTGACCAGCAGTCCGCTGTTGCAACCACCGACGCGTCCAGAACCTTCTTCGCGATTTGCTCCGCTCTTCTTCGATAATCGCTAATGGAGTTCACGCATCTATTTTAGACGCGTCTGTTTGGTAAAGGAACTGTGTGGTATGCGAGCCAGATAAAGCCGACAAGTGCCGCTGGAGAGCGCTGAGAGGGCAAAATCACATTGAACAGCTCGCCCCGTGTGGCGACGGCGCTCCATCTCTGAGGCCGGATTTTCGTTCTGCGTCCACGTCAACATTATCTGCCTCGTCCCGTGTGAGGACTCCATTAGCCGTATCAACGCATTTTCAATGACACGTACTACCAAGCAGATTGGGGGGGGGGGGGGTTATGACCACAGAAAAAATTTTAAAATGCAGATTTCTTTACTTGATGTTGACTGTTACTCAAAACATACATTTTCATAAGATATTGATGTGTAAGTAAGGATCTGAAACTGAGAAACACCGAATACGACGTTCACTGTGGAAAGCATTATCTACTACAAAGGCTCAATTTTTTTAGTTAACGGAAAAATTTAGAACATTTATGGAATATAGTATGGAATTTTCTGGGACAGATGTGGACTCTGACCACGATTTATTGATTATGAACTGTAGATTAAAACTGAAGGAACTGGAAAAGGTAGGAATTTAAGGAGACAGAATCCTCGATAAATTGAAAGAACCGTAGGTCATAGAGAGTTTCAGAGGGATAATTAGGGATCGACTGACAAGAACAAAGGAAGGAATAGAGTAGAAGAAGTATGAGTAAAAAGGCAGCAGACGAATATGTAGGTAAAAAGACGAGATGTAGTAGAAATGTTTGGGTAACACAAGAGGTACTGAATTTAATTGATGAAAGGAGAAAATATAAAAATGCAGTAAATGAAGCAGGCGAAAAGGAACACACACGACTCAAAAATTAGACCGACACGAAGAGCAAAATGGCTAGGCGGAAATGGCTAGAGGACAAATTTAACGATGTAGAGGCATATATCACTAGGAGAAAGATAGATGCCACCTACAGGAAAATTAGAGAGACCTTTGGAGAAAAGAGAACCACCTGTATGAATATCAAGAGCTCAGATGGAAAACCAGTCCAAAGCAAAGAAGGGAAAGAACAAAGGTGGAAATAGTATATTGAGGGTCTATATAAGGGCTATGTAAAAGAGGGAACATTATGGAAATGGGAGACGACGTAGATGAAGATGATATGGGAGTTATGATACTGTGTGAGGAATTTGACAGAGCATTGAAAATTTTAAGTCGAAACAAGCAGCCGGGAGTAGACAATATTCCGTTAGAACTACTGATGGCCTTGGGAGAGCCAGCCATGACAAAACCCTTCCATCTGGCAAGCAAGATGCATGAGACAGACGAAGCACTTCAAGAAGGATATATAATAATTCCAATTCCAAAGAAAGCAGGTGTTGACAGATGTGAAAATTACCGAACTATCAGTTTAATAAGTCACAGCTGCAAAATACTAAAGGGAATTCTTTAAAGACGAATGGAAAAACTGATAGAATCCGACCTCAGGGAAGATCAGTTTGGACTCCGTAGAAATGTTGGAACACGTGAGGCAATACTGACCCTACGACTTACCTTAGAAAAAAGATTAAGGAAAGGCAAACCTACGTTTCTAGCATTTGTAGACTTAGAGAAAGCTTTTGACAATGTTAATTGGAATACTCTCTTTCAAATTCTGAAGGTGGCAGAGATAAAATACAGGGAGCGAAAGCCTATTTACAATTTGTACAGAAACCACATGGCATTTATAAGAGTCGAGGGGCGCGAAAGGGAAACAGTGGTTGAGAAGGAAGTGAGACAGGGTTGTGGCCTATCCCTGATGTTATTCAATCTGTATATTGAGCATGCAGTAAAACAAACAAAAGAACAATTTTGGAGTCGGAATTAAAATCTAGGGAGAAGAAATAAAAACATTGTGGTTTGCCTATGACATTGTAATTGTCAGAGACATCAGAGGACTTGGAAGAACAGTTGAACGGAATGAACAGTCTCTTGAAGAGAGTGTATAAGGTGAAGATCAACAGAAACAAGACGAGGATAATGGAATGTAGTCGTATTAAAGCAAATGGTGGTGCTGAGGGAATTAGATTAGGAAATCAGACACTTAAAGTAGTAGATGAGTTTTGCTATTTGGGCAGCAAAATAACTGATGATGGTCAAAGTAGAGGGGATATAAAATGTAGACTGGCAATGGCAAGGAAAGCGTTCGAGACTAAGCGAATTTTGTTAACATCGGGGACATCTTTTCTGAAACTATTTGTAAGGAATGAAGCCGTGTACGGATGTGAAACGTGGAGGATGAGCAGTTTAGACAAGAAGAGCATATAATCTTTCGAAATGTGGTGCTTCAGAAGAATGCTGAAGATTGGATGGGTAGATCACGTAACTAATGAGGAGGTACCGAACAGAATTGGGGAGAAGAGAGCTTTATGGCACTACCTGACCAGAAGAAGGGATCAGTTGGCAGGACATGTTTTGAGGCATCAAGGATTGACCAAGCGAGAGAGAAGCGTGGAGGGTAAAAATCGTTGAGGGAGACCAAGAGGTGAATACACTAAGCAGATTCAGAAAGATGTAGGTTGCAATAATTAATCGGAGATGAATAGGCTTGCATAGGATAGAGTAGCATAAAGGGCTGCATCAAACGAGTCTTCGGACTGAAGACAACAAGAACAACAACAACAATAACAGCAACATATAATATGGTACAAGAACTGCTTAACAACACAAATATTTTTGTCTACATTGTAAAATTGAAAGTAAACGATTAGATTACAGTGTTTTCGAAAGGTGGGCACAATGTACCGCCACCCTCTTGGTAAGATGAGGGTGAAGTGAGGAATCTAGAAACATATTTTAGCCTACCACGCACCTGTCCCAGAGGTATAACGACATTTGACTAATTCCGGCACATTCTGGAGCGTTTTTGCAGTCATTCTTCGTGCGCTCCACGTATGACTGGTACGAGAAGAAGCCCTCTAGTAACTGGCACAGTGGAAGTTGTCCTCTGCCGTGCACGTAAAAGTGGACGAACCGTGAAAGAGAATTCAATTTTCAAAGCGCGGTCAAGATGGAGTCTGCGTCTCGAAATGAGACATCAGAACCTGTGAAGGCTTCCTATGCCGCCCCCTAAACAACCTGGCATGACTACTCAGGGTCTCGAGTAACAAAAAAACTTCTTCTCTCTCTGGGATACAAGATGAAACTTTGTAGACAACAAAAGCCGGAGACCATTGTAGCGACCCCTCGGCTCATGGGAATTTCTCACAGTAATTTCCTTCCTCTCCCCCGCTCCCCACCCCTCTCCCCCCCCCCCCCCCCCCCCACTCGTTCCCCCGATGTGTTCAAAAGAAAGCAGTAATATTAAATTTAAATGAATCCCGTAGCCTCATGACACCCTCAGTTGAATTACAGCTAATGAAACTCGAAGAAACCTTACAATGACGACACCAGCAGCTTTAGTTATAGGACGAACTTGAAACGGCAGCCGGCCGGTGTGGCCGAGCGGTTCAAGGCGTTTCAGTCTGGAACCATGCGACTGCTACGGTCGTAGGTTCGAGTCCTGCCTCGGGCATGGATGTGTGTGATGTCCATAGGTTAGTTCGGTTTAAGTAGTTCTAAGTTCTAGGGGACTGATGACCTCAGCTTTTAAGTCCCATAGTGCTCAGAGCCATTTTTTTTAAACGGCAGACAGTTAGAGAGCAAAAGGTGTCTGTTAGTCTTCTACGTATTTCTCACGATTGTTTGAATACCTTTAGGAGTAGATGCTCGGTCATGCTTCACACTACCATATAGTTCAAAGATGGCCGATCAAACAATTAGCTACTTGAGAAGACGATCACATCATATTTGGGGTAGCGCAAGGCTCGAAACAATTGAACCAAAACTCATATACTGAACTATAAACAGCGTGCCACGGGGAAACCTTTAAAAATGTGTAATCTGAAGTTACTCTTTTAAATTTTTTAGTTTTGCGGGAAATCTACCGAAAAATGAACACACCGAACTTCTCAAATTTTCCTGTACAGTGTTTAACCCTTTCCGATCTGAATTTTTTCTGGAGAAAGGAAAGTTTTTCTTTCTGCTGTAAAGCTTTTAGGTGATTTTTTAAATTATTTTAGATACAATATCGTACAAAAATATTTAGCCGTTTTCAAAGTATACTTAGTGCACTTGGCTTCTTTTTATTGACTAAAATAACTACTTTTGAAATATTCGCTGTTGTAATAAATAAACTCATTCAATAATTACCATGGAAAATAACAATAATCATGTTCGTTTATACAGTGGCATTAACTAACTAAGCACTTCCGTAGACTCTGACGGTCACAAACTGGTTCACACAGCTATATTGACTTGTCGATATGTTTATAGGAAAGCCCAACAGTTGGCTGAAGTTTTACCTGATAAAAAGATAGAATATTCACAAATGTGTACATGAGGTTTCCACTCCGGAAAAATATTTTTGTTGCAAATAAAAGACAGTAAAATTAAATGTACACAGTAGTAGCCAGAGTGTCTGAAAGAGTTATGGAAGTGCTATGGAAGTGTAAATTATTTTTGCCTCGTACGTTAACTGAGTCAGTCTCGCACTTCGTTTCGAATGGACCACGTCATTAACCACAAATTCTACGATTTACATGGGTGCCAGAATTAGAATTGCAACACTTTTGAAGAGCAGCAAGGACGGAGTCCGTGAACTGACGTCACTCACCACCCTTTTCTGCACTACGAGTACTTCTTGTGGAAGCACAGAACTACGTAAGTTCATCGCACAAAACACAGGGTAACCACAAAGTTCATGACACAGTTCAAAAAAATGCATACAAATAAATAGCCAACAACAGCATAAAAAATCATACAGTAAGTCAAAGTCAAATGCTCAAACCCTTGTTTACATTGCCAATAAATGTTCTATTTGTCCACTGTTCTTCACACAGCAGACACCATACTGGTAGTCCTTGGCGTGGAGAAGAGCTGAAAAAAGGCACCGCAGTTCTGTTTTACAAAGAGTGCACTACATCATTGGCCCCTCACCTACCTTGCATTTACCGCGAACCTCTATCCTAGCGCAAGGTCCTAAGCGACTGGAAAAAAAGCGCAGGTGACTCCTGTAGATAAGTACGGTAACAGAACGGACGAGCAGAATTACATACTACTATGTTTAACGTCGGTTTGCTGCAGAATTCTTGAACACATTCTCAGCTCGAATAGCAAGGTTTTAGAAAGTTTCGCTCCAGCGAAATTCAGCTCGTCCTTTGCTCGAATAATATACTGCGAACTATAGATGAAGCGCAACAGACAATTCCATATTTGTAGATTTCGGAATAGCATTTGACGCAGACCGTTAACGACGGTACGAGCATACGGAATAGATTACCAGGTATGTGAGTAGCGAGAAGACTTCTTCATTAAATTGGTTCAAATTGCTCTGAGCACTACGCGACTTAACTTCTGAGGTCATTAGTCGCCTAGAACTTAGAACTAATTAAACCTAACTAACCTAAGGACATCACACACATCCATGCTTCTTCATTAACAGAACCGAGTATGTTGTCCTCGACGTGAGTGTTCGTCAGTCACAAGGGTACAATCGGCACCACCCCAAGGAACCGTGACAGGACCGCTACTGTTTTCTATATACAATATTATCTCGCGAACAGGTTTGGCAGAAATTTGCCGTTGTGTGCTGATGATACTGTGCTGTATGGGATAGTGTCGTCGTTGAGTGACTGTAGGGGGACGCAAGAGGACTTAGACAAACTGTGGAGCGGTATAAGTTAATGTAGATGAGTAGTGACCTGCTTGGCACAGTCACTTCGTTTAAATATCTGGGCGTAACGTTGATAGCGATATGAAATGGATACGGATTTGTGAGAATTGTGCTAGAGACGGAGAATGGTCGATTTCAGTTTACTGAGAGAATTTCAGCAAAGTCTGGTTCATATGTAAAGGAGTCTGCGTATAGAAAGCTAGTCCTACCTGTTCTTGAGTACTGCCCGCATCTACATCATTTCAGATAGAACCAATTCAAATGCGGGCTGATGGATTTATTCCGGTAGGATCGAACAACACGCAGCTACTACGGAGATGCTTCGGCAACTCAAATGGGAATCCCTGGAGGGAAGGCGACGTTCTCTTCGAGCAACACTTTTGAGAGAATTTAGAGAACCGCAGTTGAAGCTTACTGCAGAACGATTCTACTGCCACCTACGTACATTTCGCCTAAGAGGCACAAAGATAGTGAACGAGAAATTAGGGCTCATACTGAGGCATGGGATGGAGGAAATCTGTGTTATCAGAGCTTGGCTGCACACTAGGGCCTCAGACCTGGAAATGGACTTGGGAGTGGACTTAAGCAGGTACCTAATAATACAAATAAACATGTTAAGTTATTTTACTTTTAGCAGGAAACAAATCGGCTCTTTTTGTCGCAACAAAGTCGTGGTGAGCGATATTTGTTTCAGCCGAGTCCAGCTACAAATTGCCGATGTCTGCCGAAATATCCAAGAAAATGCACCTGGTGTCTACTACCAGGATGAGCCCGTATCTGTGGTAGACGTCCGGACACTTTTGATCAGGTAGCATATGCAAAATGTAGATTACATATCATTAATAGCATGCACTTAATACTCGAATAACTCTTGTAGTTAAATGGCAGTTAAAAGGGCGAAGGAACGTCAATAATGCTCCTGCTGCGGAGTGTTCGGAAGTCATGACCCGAGGCACTGCTCGAGCAGTGTGTGAAGCAACGAGGCGGGTTGCCTACACGGGTGGCGCCAGTGCGCACGCGAGGTGTGGCCAGCCAGATAACACAGGAGAGGGGGCACGGCAGTCGATGTGCGTGGGGCGCGTCACGGTGTTTTCTTGGCTTAAATAAAGACGTTCCAATTTACTCGTATCCTATCCAAACAGTAATGGCACTTGTTTAAACACCACCATATCGCCGTTCCTGATAGTGCTGTCTTATGTTATCTGAAGTACCTTACGTTTTTAAAATTTCCTGCTCTATCACTAAGAAGTGGGTTGTTGGATAATCTTGAAAGTAGCCGGAACTAGATACGTGGAGGCATAGCAACGCTCATTCCTTAGTTGTAAGCCATTACTTTTTTTATCACACGTCAACACTAGGACAATATGACAGGCGTTCAATAAGTACTGTAACACTTTTTTTCTCGGCCAATTTCGGTTGTAAAAATGCAGCATTTGTTCTGGGACATCGTTGGAATATTTCTACTTCAACCTCTATAGTTTCATGAAGTTCCTATACGTGGCAGTGCTAACTGTATAAAGTATGTGATCAGAAGTATCCGGACACCCTAAAAAACATACGTTTTTCATATTAGGTGCACTGTGCTGCCACCTACTGCCAGGTACTCCATATCAGCGACCTTAGTAGTCATTAGACATCATGAGAGAGCAGAATGGGGCGCTCCGATGAAATCATGCACTGCGAACGGGGTCAGGTGATTGGGTGTCACTTGTGTCATACGCCATTACGCGAGATTTCCACACTCCTAAACATACCTAGGTCCAATGTTCCTGATGTTATGGTGAAGAGGAAACGTGAAGGGACACGTACAACACAAAAGCGTACAGGCCGACCTCGTCTGCTGACTGACGGAGACCGCCGACAGTTGAAGAGGGTCGAAATGTGTAACAGGCAGACATCTATTCAGACCAACATACAGGAATTCCAAACTGTATCAGGGTCCACTGCAAGTTGTACAGTTAGGTAAGAGTGAGAAAATTTGAATTTCATGGTCGAGCGGCTGCTCATAAGCCACGAATGAACTCGGTAAATGCCAAACGACACCTCGCTTGCTGTAAGGAGCGTAAACATTGGTCGATTGAACAGGGGAAAAACGTTGTGCGGAGTGACGAATCACGGTACGCAATGTAGCGATCCGATGGTAGGGTGTGGGTATGGCGAATGCCTAGTGACCGTCATCTCCATGTCTAGTGCCAACAGTAAAATACCGAAGTGGAGGTGTTACGATGTAGTCGTGTTTTTCATGGAGGGGGCTTGCACCCCTTGTTGTTTTGCGTGGCACTATCACGGCACAGACCTACACTGAAGTTTTAAGCACCTTCATGCTTCCCACTTCTGAAGAGCAATTCGGGGATGGCGATTGCATCTTTCAACACGATCGAGCACCAGTTCATAATGCACTGCCCGTGGCGGAGTGGTTACACAACGATAACATCCCTGCACAGAGTCCTGACCTGATTCCTATAGAACACCTTTGGGATGTTTTGAAACGCCAACTTCGAGCCAGGCCTCACCGACCGACATCGATAGCTCTCCTCAGTGCAGCACTCCGTGAAGAATGGGCTGTCATTCCCCAAGAAACCTTCCAGCACCTTATTGAACGTATGCCTGCGAGAGTGGAAGCTCTCATCAAGGCTGTGGATGGGCCAACACCATATTGAATTCCAGCATTACCGATGGAGAGCGCCACGAACTTTTAAGTCATTTTCAGTCACGTGTCCAGATATTTTTGATCACATAGTATACAACGTTCAAAATGGCGTCTGTGAAGGACATGTGTTCGAAGCAGAATATTTCATTATTTTCTTTTGACGAAAACCAGACCATCACACATATTCATAGTTGGTTCAGTATGTCGCTGGTTACCTGGCAGTGAACAAAAGCACAGTGAGTCGTTGGACGATGTGTCTCTCATCATCGCAACAAGGTCACAGAAATCTGTCCGATGTCCCGCGCACAGAGCTGTGACTCCTGCAACGTTGGAACGTGTGGACACTCTCATAAGAGGTGATCGACAGATCGCAACCACACAGCTCGCTGCTCAGATGGATGTCTCTGTTGATAGTACAGACATACTCGTCCACCAGTTGGGGTAATGGAAGGTGTGTCCCTCTGAGTTCTTCGGCGCCTAACAGAAGACCGTAAAGAGCAATGAGGGATCATTTGTGCAGAATTGCTTGCACGTTACAAGGCTGATAGTGACAATTTTTTGTCGAACACCGTTACTGTCTATGAAACATGGATTCGCCATTTCGAAGTCATTTCATGGATTGGCGCCACACTACCTCTCTTTCGAAGAAAAAGTTGAAAGCTGCACCCTCAGCCGGTATAGTCATGGGGACGGTCTTCTGGGACTATGAAGCGGTTATTCTCTGTGATGTCCTCCCTCAGGAAATTGAAGCTAAATGATTTCAGCGTCTTAGTTACAACGAAAAACAAACGAACTTGTCCTCCTCCGTGGCAATGCAATACCCCATACAGGTCTGAATACCCGAGAGGAGCTCACAGAATTTTGTTGCACTGTTCTTCCTTATTCACGCTACAGCCTGGATCTGACACTTTCAGACTTTCATCAGTTTGACCCAATAAAGAATTCACTCCACGTGAAGCAGTATGGGAATAATGGGGAAGCTACTGATGCAGCAAGACGTTGGTTCTGACGTTGACTAGTAGAGTGTATTGTGCAGTCGTATAGGCCCTCGCACTAAGGTGCTGTTAAGCCGTCGAGATGAACGGAGATTATGTTGGAAAATAAGACAATAACCTTCCAAACTTCGCAGGAGAGCTTCTGTGATGTTTGGAAGGCAGAAGGCGAGGTACTGCCAGAAGTGAAGCTGTGAGGAAGGGGCGTGAGTCGTGCTTGGGTAGCTCACTTGGTAGAGCACTAGCCCGCGAAAGGCAAGGGCCCCGAGTTCGAGTCTTGGTCCGGCACACAGTTTTAATCTGCCAGGAAATTTCATATCATTGCACATTCCGCTGCAGAGTGAAAATTTTATTCTGGAAGATAATAAGGTTTTGTAGCCAAAAGAGTAGGTAACAATTTGGTGCAGTGAATCCTAAATAAAACGAACCTTCTTTGAGAAGAAAACGTATTGCATTACTTATTGAACGCTCTTGGTACTAATTTCTACAAACATCGTAGGCTGTCAACTGTTTTAATATGTAAATTGTTTGAATAATGTACTGTATTATTCATTGACCATTTATTTCCAAACTTGAAAACTTGGGTGCTTCGGAAAATAAGTGAAATTGTAAAAAATGCCCCCCCCCCCCAAAACTGTAGAAGTCAATGGAAGAAGACAGTCATACATTGCAGAAATGTCACAGGGCACAATAACCTGCTACAATTTTAAAAAAATAGTGACCTTTCACTCTTATTGAAGAAATTCATTACTCTTGGTAGGATATACATGTTTATGTAATAGGAGCGATTTGTCAGTTTAATGGAGAGAAATTTCGTCTGAAGCCACGATCGCTAAATTCTATTTATTTCGCGATGACTGGTTTTTACAGAAATTTCCTGTGATCAAATGATGACGGCAAACTTATGTCGAAACCCTTCATCGTGAAATAAATAATGCTGATCTATGCTGCAGAAGAAATTTCTTTCCATTATTTGTTACTAAGATACAATTATAACTGGGTATTAAATAATTGTGAAAAAAGTGATAGGACATTATTAACTATGATAAAAGTGACAGGTCACTACTAATGATGATAGTAGTGGTACGTCATTAATTACAGTAATTAGACAATAAATTATGACAGACCATTACCAAAACTGATAATGCAAAGTGACTTCCTTGTAGATAACAGCGGACCGCTTATGCCAATAGGTCACTGATTTGTGCTCTTGTAGCAAACAAAAAGAAGTTCGGAGTAGGTTTTAAAATCAATGGAGAAGGAATAAAAACCTTGAGGTTCGACGATGACATTGTAATTCTGTCAGAGACAGCAAAGGAGTCGGAAGAGCAGTTGAACGGAATGGACAGTGTCTTGAAAGGAGGGTACAAGATGAACATCAACAAAAGCAAAACGAGGATAATGGAATGTAGTGGAATTAAGTCGGGTGATGCTGAGGGAATTAGATTAGGAAATGGTATACTTAAAGTAGTAAAGGAGTTTTGCTATTTGGGAAGCAAAATAACTGATGATGGTCGAAGTAGAGAGGATATAAAATGCAGACTGGCAATGGCAAGGAAAGCGTTTCTGAAGAAGAGGAATTTGTTATCATCGAGTATAGATTTAAATGTCAGGAAGTCATTTCTGAAAGTATTTGTATGGAGTGTAGCCATGTATGGAAGTGAAACGTGGACGAATAATAGTTTAGACAATAGAAGCTTTCGAAATGTGGTGCTACAGAAGAATGCTGAAGATTAGATGGGTAGATCGCATAACTAATGAGGAGGTACTGAATTAGAATTGGGGAGAAGAGGAGCTTGTGGCACAATTTGACTAGAAGAAGTGATCGGTTGGTTGGACCTGTTCTGAGACATCGAGGGATCACCAATTTAGTATTGGAGGGCAGCGTGGAGGGTAAAAATCGTAGAGGGAGACCAAGAGATTAATACGCTAAGCAGATTCAGAAGGATGTAGGCTGCAGTACGTACTGGGAGATGAAGGAGCTTGCACAGTATAGAGTAGCATGGAGAGCTGCATCAAACCAGTCTCAGGACTGAAGACCACAACAGCAACAACAGGTAAGTCGCACAACTGCGTCAGCACTTTGACTAAAGAGATTATTAACTCGTGGCCTTGAATATCAGGACAACATCAGCCTTAGCACATTGATTCCTTGGGGAGATTTGGCAACACTAATCTTGACCGTTGGCCTTTGAGGTACGTGTTCTTTGTACACCCATATCTACCCTACTCAAATTGTACCTTGGAACGTGTTTTCACATTAGGGAAACCCTTAATTTGCAGGAATAAATTTTGTAGTTTCAGAAAAGGACTGCAGCACAGAAAAACTGTATGCCATAATTTAAAAATGGAATTAGAAAATTTGTTGAATTTCTATTATAGGGCTGACTACAGGCGGATGTTTGGAGAGTGTGCGAAGGTACAAGACTCTCCCATATATATATATATATATATATATATATATATATATATATATATATATATATATATATATATACGACACCATGTCTCAAAACTTAATACAACTATCTGTACACAGGTAAACAAGAAAAAGAGTAAATGGGAGCAAACTTAATACTAATAATAACCTCTCTGAATCTAACAAATATAACCTAATTTAGTAAGTTAAATTATATCATTGACTGATTAATTAAATATGTAAACAAAACAGAAAATTAAATGATATTATGAAATATAAATGATTTTATGCTTGATTCCAGAACATCAATCCACCTAATTTTCAACATTCTCCTATAGCATCACATCTCAAGTGCTTCGATTCCCTTCTGTTCCAGCTTTCTCCCAGTGCATGTCTCGCTACCATGCAGTTCTTCCTTAAATTAAGACGTATGTTTGATACTAGCAGACTTCTCTTGTAGCCTGTGTTAGTCTGCTTCTCGTGTCCTCCTTGCTCTGTCCGTCACCGGTTATTCTGCTGGCTAGGTAGCAGAATTCCCTAACTTTGTGACCCCCAGTTCTCACGTTACGTTTCTCACTGTTATCATTTCTGCACCTGCTAATTACTTTCACGTTTCTTTGGTGAATTTTAACATAAAGCAATTAGGAAAAAGAAACACCATTCTGAGAAAGCATCTCCAGAGCTTAACCGCTTTACTGGGCTTCAGTAGGGTCGTGTCTAGGTGGTTTGCTCTTGGACGGTCGATAAAGAGATGCACCGCAAAATCTGTAAACATTTGATTTTTGGAAAAAAACGGCATTTTATCTGTGGAGATGGGTGCCGTATTGAGAAATTTGATTATTCCTGTAAGAAACAATAACAGAAAATGATTATAATCGCTAACAGTTCACCTATACATTAGTACTGTTGTACGCACACTAAAGTTCAGAAGGAGAGCGATTATGAGTCTCGTGTTGCGGGCTGCGTGCTTGACAAATCAAGGCGCCACTGTCACGTCAGTGTTTACAGGCTTCCTTCTCTGCCGCTGTAGTTCCGTGCGTATGAAGAGTCTGAGGACTGTGGCGCTGCACTCGCTTCACACTCGCCGACTCGTTCCCTCTTACTGAAGTGCGCAGGACTAGTCGTGACTTACTGTTACTACAAAAGGTGAGTAGATGTCCTTGCTGCTCTAGAGTAGTAGTGACAAGGCGAAATGATCGATTTGTCGGGATCAGATGGCCTCTAACGAAGCTTTGTCTTGTGAGAATGTACAGGCTGTAAGATGAAAATTAACTAATGAAAAGTACACAATTGCAAATGGTTCATATGGCTCTCAGCACTGTGGGACTTAGCTTCTGAGGTCATCACCCCTAGAACTCAGAACTACTTAAACCTAACTAACCTAAGGACAACACACACATACATGCTGGAGGCAGGATTCGAACCTGCGACCGTAGCTGTCGCGCGGTTCCAGACTGTAGCGCCTAAAACCGCTCGGCCACTCTGGCCGGCACACAATTGCAAATGTGTTTCATTATGGGAGGAGTGATCTCTGGAATACGTCTCACTCTAGTCCACACTTCAGACGAAAAACTTTCAAATTCCGACCAATGCAAACAAAATGGTTGTATTCTTGTTTATTCGACCTCCACCATGAGAAAACATACATACTGTGTCAAAAGAAAAGTCGGCACAGAGCAACGTGACTGTTATATCCCTTCAACAAAAAAGCGCTCCATGTCTCTATTCATTTGGTCATGCCAACTTGCGTTTATGGGCTAACAGTAAGGTGTGTAGCTTCCTATTTGTGTAATTTATCGTTATAATTAATCGACATTTAGTGACTACACTTCATCCTCAGGTCATGTTTGCTGCTACTGTCGTTACAGACTCGGTAACGTCTCGAAAGTTTGCATATGCCAAGATAATTGTTAGATAATGATGTTTGGTTTGTGGGGCGCCCAACTGCGCGGTTTTCAGCGCCCGTACAAATTCCCAACCTTTGCTCAGGCCAATCTCGCCGCTTGCATGAATGATGATGAAATGATGAGGACAACACAAACACCCAGTCATCTCGGGGCAAATGAAAACCCCTGACCCCGTCGGGAATCGAACCCGGCACCCGCTGCTCGGGAAGCGAGAGCGCGACCGCGAGACCACGAGCTACGGACAAATAATTGTTAGAGATTCTCTAAATAGATATCAAATACCAAAATACATCTACTGCAGTCTTCGAAAAAGTTTCATTTTTAGAAATGTATGTATAAACAGAACAATATTCATTCTAACCGATCAGTCGTTATATTGTTATACGGGGTGAACAAAAATTCAAGCACTGTGACTTCGCAGTGCGATACCTCACATACTAGCAGTCAGTAAATCGACGTTAACCGTCAGCAATCTGGCAACACTGTAATCACATGTACTGTAACTACCGATGTCAGCAAACAGCGGTAGTTCTGTGGAGCTGGTTCAGTGAATAGCGTTTTGGTCGAGACGGTTTTCTGTTTTTCTTTTTACCAGTTTCATTCGGCCACACTGTAATACTGTAACATACGTTTCATAAGCCACACAATCCGACATATACAGTGTTTCCCTAAAAGCCACACAATCCGACATGTACAGTGTTTCCCTAACGGCAATGGACATGATCTTCCCACGTTCCCATCGGTAGTAGTAACAATAATAATAATAATACAATTAATACAATAGGAATGCATGGAGATAGCAAACAGCATGCGCTGATCAGACACAATGTTGAAAGGCGTAATTAGTGGCTCTCCGCAGTGCCGTGTGATTGTTAGCCGTGTGTGCCGTATGATTGTTCGCCTGCCTGCATTACTTCCCTTCAAGTGGACTCTCCCAACATTCCACTGTTTCGTTTATCTCAGCCAGCGTTAGTAGCATCGTTGATGTGTGTCGTTACGTGCTGACGTGAACATTTAAGTTTAGTTCCTTTGTTTGTTTGATTCTTTTTTGTCACTGTTAAAATGCTAACCATTGAAGAACATGTGTTTTTAGTCGAACAAGTGTTCAAAGCTGGCGGTAAATACACAGTTTCAGTTCGTCAAACATTTAATTAGTTTTCCCGGAGACAACACTCCCACATCGCTACACTGTGCAAGATTTGATTAACAAATTTCGAAGTACAGGTTCAGTTACAGCTGCAGCGAGTGGTGGTCGTCCTAGCGTTTTGTCTGAGGATAAACTACTGAATATTTCAGATAAAATGTCCATGAGTCCGAACAAGTGAGTAAGAAAACTCGCCCAGGAAATCGATGTTAGTGTCGGAACGGCCCACACAGCTGTAACGAAAAACTTAGAACTTTTCTCATACAAAGTGACAGTCGTGCAAGATATGAAAAATACTGATCAATGCTTGAAAAATTTCGTTCAACAAAATGAAAGGGATATTCTTAATGAAACATGTTTCACTGATGAGGCGTGGTTTCATTTATCCGGGTACATGAAATCACAAAATTCTCGTACAAGGAGTACTGAAAATCGATTGTATATTCATGAGGAACCACTTCATTCTGTGAAAATAGGAGTGTGCATTGCAATTTCTAGACGTCGGATTGTGGGTCCCATATTTTTCAACGAAACAATAAACGCACTACGATACTGCAGTGATATTCTGTACCCATTCATAGGAGAACCTGTGTTAAGTGAAATACTGAACGGTTATTTTCATCAAGATGGTGCCACCGCGCATACAGCTCGAGTTTCAATGTCACTGCTTGCTGATGTTTTTGGTGATCGCATAATTTCACAGGGACCTTGGCCTCCACGATCGCCTGACCTAACACCACCTGACTTTTTCTTCTGGGGTGCAGTGAAAGCAATCGTCTATAAAAACCTTCCAAAATCCATCGATGAATTGAAAACTGCAATATCCACTTTCACTGCTTCTGTCACAGAAGAAATGTTACAGCTTGTGTTTGGAAACATGATTACACGAATTGAATTGTGTATTCAACAACAGGGGGGACACTTTCAACATTTAATGTGAAAATTAGTAAGTAAAAATGAATATTCAATAAACTAATAACTTGTATTTCACTGAGTTTCATTTCCGTATATTCACTGCGGCATACGGTACGCGCGGCTAACAATCACACGGCACTGAGGAGAGACTTTTTGAACAACCCGTACATACAAATAGTAAACGAGTATGGAAATTATTTGCCGCTAGCCTTGCTGGTGACGCACTGTCCTAACGCGGCAAGCATAATAGTCGGTACAAGTCGGAGGGACCACTGAAGGAGGGTACACAGAAAACTGGTTTGGAATCTAATAGATGCAGTGGGCCAATAAGTGAACGTCCTCAACGTGCAAACGGTTTCTTAAAAACTGACCAATGAAAACGAATGGACTTTCATTCTGTGTTCGTAGTACGAAACGGTAAATGTTATATAGAAGACCCAGTGTGATCGCTCTGTGACGATTAAGATGCCAGATACCACGCAGAGTACGTCTAGCAAATAAAAACAAAGAGGCCGTGAGCCAGTATCGAACCCTCGACCTTCTGCGTGCTAACCCAAAATGCCGTCCACAGCACCAACTGTACAGAACTACTGTTGCCTCTTAACAGAGGTAGTTACATTTTCATTTTCCTCTGTAGATTTTCTTGACCGTGAAGGAAATTCTTCTAGCTCGGTCGCCTAGTGTGAAGACTGTTTGCCGTTCCGTCGTCACGGACCTTTGCCCGCGGTACACCGTCTTGGAGGTCGTCTACACTTCGTACTGGCTTCATGCCCTTTGCAATATAGCTCTCCCTCCCACCGAATAATAACCCCTCTGTCTCTGAAGATATATCCAAAAAATATTGAACCACCTACCATCTAACCGCCTAAAATCCAGGAAACCTATGTGGGAAGACGAAGTCCTCAAATTCGCAGAAAGGTACGACAAGCAAGGGAATGGAGGCAATACTGGTATCTGAATAATCACCATCGTCTCATCACTGATTTTGATCCTTCGGCACCGGTGAAAGGAATGCAAATGCCCAGAAGAACTTGGTGCAGACTTAATGGTGTGAGGACTAACCACGGCAGGTGTAATGCCACTCTCCACAAATGGAAACTCACTGATGACCCACGATGCGACTGTGGTGCAGAAGAACAAACAATCCCTCACCTGGTCTGCGAATGTCCTGCGAGGAGCTTTGAAAGAGAATGGAGGGATATCATGAATGCTACTCCACGTGCTGTTCAGTGGGTGACGTGCTTGGATGTGGACTTGTAATAGCTCCAGAGGCTGTCTCACTAATCTTTCCAATATTGTTGTTTGCAATCAATCATTTTATAACATATTTGTAAATCGTTTATTATATTAATTAATAGTATGTGTGCAATTTTACTCTGTAGATGCCATAAGCTAAATAAATAAATAAGAGGTAGTTACCGTACACGTGATTGCAATGCTGCCAGATTGCCAATCTTTAACGTCGATTTGCTGGCGGAATTATGCGCAGCACGACATTGTGTGAGAGACATTGTTGTGTTGCGAGTATGTGAAGAACCGCTTTGCGAAGTCCGAGTGCGCGAATTTTTCTTCATCCCAACTTGCTCCTGTTATTTAAGCAGGTAGAACATTTTGTGACATTTCAGCTTGATTTACAGTTTAGTGGAGGAAATTTCTATCAGAACGGTTGCGTATGTAGCGGGAATGCCGCGATACCGCCACACACCGTCGGGTGGCTTGCGGAGTATGGATGTAGATGTAGATGTAGATGAAGTGTGCGGTTGTGCGTGGGCACTCGCGTACTCACCCTGCGCTCTTCGCGAGTCCGGTCGACTTGCACAAACCGACAAGGCCGGCCGTGGTGGTCGAGCCGTTGTAGGCGCATCAGTCCGGAACCGCGCGACTGCTACGGTCGCAGGTTCGAATCCTGCCTCGGGCATGAATGTGTGTGATGTCCTTAGGTTAATTAGGTATAAGTAGTTCTAAGTTCTAGGGGAGTGATGACTTCAGATCTTAAGTCCCATAGCGCTCAGAACCATTTGAACCATTTGAAACTGACAAGACTCAGGTGACGAGTGGGCAGCAGTTGGGACTCACGGGTCCTGTCTATGGCGGGAACAGGCAAACAAGGAGCTCGGAGATGACGCCGCAGGAGTCGCTGGCGAATTTAAAGTGAGTATACGGACTAAAATTAAAATTTACAACAGTCTTGATCGCAATCTTGTTCAAATATTTTTTTTATTGGAGTGGGTGACCGGTTTCGACTCTATGAAAGAGTCATCTTCAGACTCTGTAAAGATATATTGCCAAAGTAGTGTAGACGTTATAATAAGCATACAAAAATACATAAAAATAAGATAAATAGTATAAATTATAACGAGCGATAGGTGGACACTGCTGAATGAGTTCCGTCGACCCTCGACGCTCGTGTAACTGCTGACTGTGCATGGAGGGGACGGGTGTTAATAGGGCTGGACACACCCACCGTTCTGAGTATGACATCATCAGTAGCCAATCAGAAAACACTTTCATGATTAGATAACTTAATACACTACTGGTCATTAAAATTCCTACACCACGAAGATGACGTGCTACAGTCGCGAAATTTAACCGACAGGAAGAAGATGCTGTCGCATGCAAATGATTAGCGTTTCAGAGCACTCACACAAAAGTCGCGCCTATGGCGACACCTACAACGTACTGACATGAGGAAAGCTTCCAACCGATTTCTCATACACAAACAGCAGTTGACCGGCGTTACCTGGTGAAACGTTGTTGGGATGTCTCGTGTAAGGAGGAGAAATGCGTACCATCACGTTTACGATTTTGATAAAGGTCAGATTGTAGCCTACCGTGATTGCGGTTTATCGTATCGCGACATTGCTGCTCGCGCTGGTCGAGATCCAATGACTGTTAGCGGAATATGGAATCGGTGGGTTCAGGAGGGTAATACGGAACACCGTGCTGGATCCCAACAGCCTTGTATCCCTAGCAGTCGAGATGACAGGCATATTATCCGCATGGCTGTAACGGATCGTGCAGCCACGTCTCGATCCCGGAGCCTACAGATGGCGACGTTTGCAAGGCAACAACCATCTGCACGAACAGTTCGACAACGTTTGCAGCAGCATGGAGTATCAGCTCGGAGACCATGGCTGCGGTTACCCTTGACGCTGCATCACAGACAGGAGCGCCTGCGGTGCTGTACACAACGACGAACCTGGGTGCACGAATGGAAAAACGTCATTTTTTCGAATGAATCCAGGTTCTGTTTACAGCATCATGATGGTCGCATCCGTGTTTGGCGACAGCGCGGTGAACGCACATTGGAAGCGTGTATTCGTCATCGCCATACTGGCGTATCACCCGGCGTGACGGTAAGGGTTGCCATTGGGTCGGTCACTTCTTGTTCGCATTGACGGCATTTTAAACAGTGGACGTTAGATTTCAGATGTGGTACTACCCTTTATTCGATCCCTGCGAAACCCTACATTTCAGCAGGATAATGCACGACCGCATTTGCAGGTCCTGTACGGGCCTTTCTGGATACAGAAAATGTTCGACTGCTGCCCTGGCCAGCACATCCTCCAGATCTCTCACTAACTGAAAACGCCTGGTCAATGGTGGCCGAGCAACTGGCTCGTCACAATACGCCAATCACTACTCTTGATGAACTGTGGTATCGTGTTGAAGCCGCATGGACAGCTGTACCTGTATACGCCATCCAAGCTCTGTTTGACTCAATGCCCAGGCGTATCAAGACCGTTATTACGGCCAGAGGTGGTTGTTCTGGGTACTGATTTCTCACGCTCTATGCACCCAAATTGCGTGAAAATGTAATCACATGTCAGTTCTAGTATAATATATTTGTCCAATGAATACCCGTTTAACATCTGCATTTCTTCTTGGTGTAGCAATTTTAATGGCCAGTAGTGTACATAACTATGAAGGAACAGTTGCAGTTGGAATACATCGTAATGTCAATTATTGGTCATTATTCGTCAATGAATATAAGATATACTATTAAAATGGTTCATTGGTATGAAATAAGGCTTAGAGTATGCTGCCCTCTAAACTCAGAACTACAAATCTGCACCAAAGATTGTCGTCGGCCCAGCGTTTGCGTGGATAATCGAGGAAATGGCGTCCTGTTCCTCTGTGGACGTTACTGGTGCTGTCAAAGATTGTACTAGCGGGAGATGTATGTTACGGTTATGTGACGCCATAGAAATACAGTTAATTTTGCTCTCTTCTGATGTCAGCGCCATGAAAATAACTGTACTATGGCGGAACCACACCAATATTTCTGTAGTAACAGCGGAACGATGTTACTAAAGTGCATCGATAGTCGCCGTAGAAACGGCGTCCTAGCCCGGTGAGGCAGGCATCAGATGATCAAGGTTGCGATCAAGACTGTTTTAAATTTTAATTTTAACCAATTTTAAGATCGCTGACTATGTTCTCAAAAATTTCAAAAATTTTATGAGTGTACGGAGCTCACTTCTGATCTCTAGAACACACGTGTCGTGGACACTGTATTCGCCAGATGTCGTCGGATACGTATCGATACTGAAGATGAATCTACGAGATCTATTCAAAAAAAGGAGCGAAATGCGGTTGGCATTGCTGCATGCGCCTGTGTTTAACGTGTGACTGCCGAAAGATTCATTGTTGTATGTCTGTTAGTTATTGTTCAGTGTTTTATCGAGTAGAACGTGTGCTGCACAGTTTGAGAACTTCGAGATGTCAGAGTTAGAGGAGCAACGCGTCTGCATTGGATTTTTCGTGATGCAGATGATCCAGGAAGGCTGCGGTGACGAATGTTTAAGCCGTACTAGGTGTTACGAATGGTTCATAAGGTTCAAAAACGGCCGGATGGAAGCTAAAGATGACTCTCGTTCAGGACGCCCGACGACGCTCATATTAGGAACGTCAACGAAATTGCGCGCGTCAATCGGGGACTGACTGTCCGGGAGATGTCAGAAGAATGTACCACATCAGTTGGATCAGGTCATGAAATCCTGACAAAGCATCTTGGAATTCATTGTGTTGCCGCCAGATTCGTCCCAATGCTCATGAGTCAAAACCAGAAAGACCTTCCCCTCGCCATCTGTGAAGAGCTTTCTGGTCACGTAAATGAGATGTTCTTTAAGAGAATCTTAACTGGTAATGAAACGTGGGTCTACGGTTATGATGTTGACTCCAACGTTCAGTCTTCACATTGGTTCGGGAAAGGTTCTCCAAGACCATTAACAGCTTGTCAGGTCAGGTCAAATTTCAAAGCCATCCCGATAGGTTTCTTTAACTTTGAAGGATTGGTTCATCATGAATTCGTACCAGAGGGACAACGATGGTACTATCGGGACCTGCTGCGAATCCTCCGAGAAAGTGTGAGAAGGAAAAATGCCTGAAGTGTGGCGAGACAATTCATGGCTCTTGCAGCACGATAACACACCCGCACATTCATCCCTGTTCGTGGAGGGCGACTGTTGCACAGAAAATGAAATCACTCTGCTGCCTCATCCTCCATACTCTCCAGTCCTGCTCACGCAGGATTACTTTTTTTTTTTTCGAAGTTGAAAACCCCTTGAAAGACGAAGATTTGCAACGATAGACAAGATGAAAGAAAATTAGCAGACTGCGCTTCGCGCGATCCAGCAAGATACGTTCCGAGATTGCTTCCGGAAATGAAAACGGCATTGGGAGCGGTGTATCAATTGTGGAGGAGGATATTTCGCATGAGACCATGCACGATAAGAAAAAGATAAGCGTAGAAATATTTTGTGAGCAAAGTTCCGGAATCTTTTGAACAGTGCTCGTATAAGGGCGACTCCGGCGCCGTGCCTGGATAGCTCGGTGAGTCGAACGCTTACCCGCGAAAGGCAGAGATCTCAGGTTCGAGCCTCAATGAAGAACACAGCGTTAAGCTGCCAGCAAGTATCATATTTGTTGTAGAGTGCAAGTTCTTTCTGGAAAGGTGGCCAGTGTTTACCCAAAATCGATAATTATTGTAATCATGTTCTGTAACTGTCCCTAAGGAAAACAAAAGGAGTGGCTGCCTCGCCTCTTGGACTTCGCTCCTCGTGTACCACGTTGCTGTCCGCCCGCGGTATGGTTATTCAGCTAAGCTGTACATCTCAAATATTCTCGGAACCGTTTACTATACCGTAATTCAGGAAATTAGATGTAGCCTATAGGGGAAAACGGGTGTACATGGACAAAAAGCAAGAGGGAAGAATGAAACGAAAGAACAAGGACCAGCAGCTCACATTAAAGAGGGTGTAAGAGTGGCATGCCGTCTTTGGCCAGTACTGTTGAATCTGTACATAGTAGACGCAATGGCTGAAACAAAAGAAAGCCTCACAGTGCAGATCAGTTTCAGGGTAGAAAGACATCAATGACAAAATTCGTTGATGATGCTGCCGTCGTCATTTAAGGTAAGGAAGAATTGAGGTATCTGTTGAATGAGTTCAACAATGAAATTAGTACAGAATATGGATTGAGAGTAAACTAAAAAAAGGCGAAAGCAATGAGGAGCAGCAGAAATGAAATTCGTGACAAACTTAGTATCAAAACTGAGGACGATGATACAGACGAATTTAAGTAAATTAGCTACCAAGGTAAGAGAATAATAGATGATGGACTAAATAAGGAGGACATAAAGCGTAGAGTAGAATAGGCGAAGGGGGCATTCCTGGCCAGGAGAAGTCTACTAGTATATCAGACATCAACCTTAAAAAAATGGTTCAAATGGCTCTGAGCACTATGGGACTTAACATCTGTTGTCATCAGTCCCCTAGAACTTAGAACTACTTAAACCTAACTAACCTAAGGACATCACACACATCCATGCCCGAGGCAGGATTCGAACCCGCGACCGTAGCGGTCATGCGGTTCCAGACTGAAGCCCCTAGAACCGCACAGTCACAGCGGCCGGCCATCAACCTTAATTTGAGGAAGAAACTTATGAAATGTATGTTTGTAGCACAGCATTATACGGTAGTGAAACACGGACAGTGGGGAAACCTGAAAAGAAAAGAATCGAACCGTTTGAGCGTGGTGCTACAGAAGGATAATGAAAATTCGGTGAACTGATAATATGACGAATGAGGAGGTTACCGCAGAATCAGCAAGGAAGGAACGTCTGGAGAACGCTGACAAGAAACAGGGCAGGATGGCATCACTGTAGGGGCCGCCCACTGCCCGACCGTAAACCACTACTAATTCGTCGGAATGCAGGAGGAGGACCTGTCCGGCGTCGTTAGAGGCAATAAAACAAAAAAACTATATTCAAAATTATTCCACTCATTACTGAAAATACAATTCGTTGGTGCTCCTCCTGCATCAACTCGCGGTTAGGTCATCTGGAGAAGAATCCGCCGAATCCAGTAGCTGACTCGTGCGGCCGAGGAAGCTGCATCACAGCGGTTTGGAAGTCGATGGCACCGTGATGACGCGGTTTTGCTAGCCGCTGGCGATGTAGGCACGCCCGGCCGGTAGGTTTGCTTGTAGGTGGCGCTCAGCACGATGCGTGTGTTTCGATTCACACTCCGTTTTGGGAAGTGGTTCCTCCCAGATCACTGCCCACGCTGTCCCCTCAGACGGGCCGCCATTTTGGCTGCCGTGCAGTCGTGCTGAAAGCTGTGCCTGGCCCGCCGGTACAGTAGGCCTTCAGACACGTGCGATAATGGAGGTTAGGGCAGCTTCTGCAGTCGTGTCGGTAGTCCCTCAGATTACCCGTCAGCAGTGGCTGCTGCGCTGGCGTCAGGACTGGACAGCCGTGGCTTTGGATCGCTGATCGTCTTGTAGGGCAGAAAGTGCAAGATTAACACTGCAACAGACTTACACATACCATACCACACCGTGACAAGAGAATTGAGTGCGAGCCGGCCGCGGTGGTCTCGCGGTTCTAGGCGCGCTGTCCGGAACCGTGCGACCGCTACGGTCGCAGGTTCGAATCCTGCCTCGGGCAAGGATGTTTGTGACGTCCTTAGGTTAGCTAGGTTTAAGTAGTTCTAAGTTCTAGGGGACTAATGACCACAGCAGTTGAGTCCCATAGTGCTCAGAGCCATTTGAACCATTTGAGCCAATTGAGTGCGAACAATATGAACGCCATTGATCGCACTGATCAAATAGTCTAAAGTGGTGAGTGTGGACTATTTATGTCACCGGGGAGGGGATGTGCTCTACATCATTCGCAATGACCAAATTGATTCTGCCCTACCCGAGTCATCAGTGGTCTTCAGTTCCTCTGCATCTGCTTAACTAATTTGCTACAGGTTCTTTGCTACTTAGTCCAATTACTGCTAGATAAAATCAGTGAAAAACCAGTCTAGGTCGCAATGGTACTTTATTAAAATGACCGGTTTCGGCCTATGAGTAGGCCATCTTCAGACAACACCATCAGCTGAAATTGACGACGCGTAGAACAGTCAGTTGATCTCAGTCGCTGAAACTGCTGGTACTGCGACTGAGGTCAACTTGTAATTAGGCTGTTTAGGTTTTTATGTTGGCAACGCCACGTAGCGCTCTGTATGAAAATCACTGACTGTGCTTTGTGCAGTCTGTGGCTGGTTGGCATTCTTGGAATATTTGCTAGTGTAGTGTTGGGCAGTTGGATGTGAACAGCGCGTAGCGTTGCGCAGTTGGAGGTGAGCCGCCAGCAGTAGTGGATGTGGGGAGAGAGATGGCAGGGTTTTGAGCGGACGATCTGGATATGTGTCCGTCAGAAAAAGGAAATTTGTTTAATTAGATGTCACGAAGTTATATATATATATTTATTTATTATAACTTTTTAACATTATAAAGGTAAATAAATTGTTTGTTCTCTATCAAAATCTTTCATTTGCTAACTATGCCTATCTGTAGTTAGTGCCTTCAGTAGTTACAATCTTTTATTTAGCTGGCAGTATTGGCGCTCACTGTATTGCAGTAGTTCGCGTAACGAAGATTTTTGTGAGGTAAGTGATTCATGAAAGATATAAGTTATTGTTAGTCAGGGCCATTCTTTTGTAGGGATTATTGAAAGCCGGCCGGAGTGGCCGTGCGGTTCTAGGCGCTACAGTCCAGAACCGCGTGACTGCTACGGTCGCAGGCTCGAATCCTGCCTCAGGTATGGATGTGTGCGATGTCCTTAGGCTAGTTAGGTTTAATTAGTTCTAAGTTCTAGGGGACTGATGACCTCAGAAGTTAAGTCGCATAGTGCTCACAGCCATTTGATTATTGAAAGTCAGATTGCGTTGCGCTAAAAAAATATTGTGTGTCAGTTTAGTGATGATCAGAATAAGTAAAGAGAGAAATGTCTGAGTACGTTCAGTTTTGCTCAGCTGTTTGAAAAACAAATAACGTAAGAGGTTTACCAGCACAGTCATTAATAAATTTTCCTAAGTGGTCGTTTCAAACTGACTGTTCTACGCATCGTCAGCTTCAGCTGATGGTGCTGTCTGAAGATAGCCTAAGCATAGGCCGAAACCGGTCATTTTAATAACCATCGCGATCTAGACTATTTTTTTACTGATTTTATATAGATTACTAAAACGCTGCTTCCCGAAAATTTAACCAGAAATTTTCCTGATAGATGTTGTTGCGTCCTCCCTAGTGTCTCTTGTGTAACGTTGCGGCAGTAAGACGGTTCAATCTGCAGTGTCCTAACAATTTTCTGCTGAGTTTGCTAGCAGTCTCTCTTAAGAGTGTTGAGGTGGCTGCCTTGCTGACGAAGTAAAATGTTTCCGTTTCCCGGCTGGCGGTCGGCAACAATTCCGCGTGATTGAGCAAAGCCGGCTGTTCGCACTTGGAAAAAGTTTTACTCTCACATCACCTCACTGACTTTGGCGCATAACAGCACACTGGTTAAGACATCACGGAATAACTTCAGTGCTTCTGGAGAGGGTAATAGAAGGTAAACACTGTAGTGGAAGACGGAGACTGGAATGCACCCAACAAATGATTAACGAGGTAGTGTGGATGTGCTACTCTGAGATGAAGAAGTTGCCGCAGGAGAAGAATTTGTGGCGGGACACATAGACCCGTCACAAGACTGATGACCAAAGAAATTCTGTTTTCATCCGGATGAACTGTGAGAAAGTCCTCGCTAAATCACGTATGTCTATCTCCATAGTTATATTAATTAAGGAGAAGTCGGTATCTACTTTTTCAAAAGCTTTTTCAAATGGAACTGCAGTAATTTCCGGTGCTGGTCTCTGAAATGTATGATGGTAGTGACACACCAAAATCACAATAGTAATCCGTTGTAGTTGCTACATATTTTATTACACTCAAAAGCATCATAAAATCATAATCACAATAATACAGGACGCTGCCTTACAAGGCCAGATCACTTGGACAAATCAGAAATAAATTTCTTTAACCGGAACAAGTCCCATAAAACTTGAAATTTGAACACGACTAGGTAAATATTCTCAGGTACAGCTTTACTTAAATAGTACAGATGTCCATACAATTCCCATCAGAATTCTCATTACTTCCAATCAGCTGAGGAACAGATTAAGGGTAAGAACACAGATCTTCTAAGGTTTGGCTAACCAACTTTCCTAAACAAAACTATATGTAAATGACTAAAACAGTTAAGGAGGTGTTTTAATTATGACCAATCCAATCTTCAGATTTACTTACTCAGTTGATTAATCAAAAATATTCTTACAATGATTACAACTAAAACATGACCATATAACAATATCCCTAAAATGAGTTTGTTTCAATATTGCGCGTGAATTAGCGATAGACGCGAGCAGACCAAGCATTCAAATCAATACGAGAGATCCACGAGACAGGAAATGACATAGAAATGTACTCATCTTTGCACTGCAATTGACTTCAGATGCTATAATTCTCCACCGGAAAGATGGAATCACGCAACAGTGACAACATAACCCAAGATGTAAAGGAGAGGACAGGGCCTCAAATATCTCTCTGCCCCTGTGGTGCTCTGCTCCTAGTATGCTCGCTTCGACCGCTGCCAATTCTCTATAACACAACACACATCAACGGCAGACAATATTCTGAGACATAATCTACACAATCTAGAGAAGAGGGGATCAATATAACTGAATAGAAACAAATTACCCTCCGTGAATTACTTTGTAAGGTGTCAGGCAAATCCAACACCTTCTATGAAAACCCTGACATGATAGCAAATCCGACAGTATGTCACATAGCTCCGAATAAATCGTGACATTAAATTATCCAAATTAATACGATCAACGAGTGAGCAAATGGAATACCACAGACTAACACAAGAACGCCTAAATGCATTTCATACCTTCCCACCGTGAAACAGACGCAGTTCCGAGGGGAGAAACTTTTTTTTTTTTTTTTTTTTTTTTTTTTTTTTTTTTTTTTTTTTTTTTTTTTTTTTTTTAGGGTTTAAGGGCGCTCAACTGCTGAGGTCATTAGCGCCCAGTCACTGGTGTTAGAGCACAAGGAACCTGCTAAAACTCAAGGGGATGGGGGGACATCAAAAGGACCTGACAAAGATGCAGATAAAATAAGTAAAAAGGTTAAATGTCTTTGGTCAAGCCAGTTAAAGTTATAAAACGCAGAAGACGAGCAGCTGCTCGAGCGTCATCAGCTAAAACATCCGGTAAGGTAGATGGCAGGGACAGGACAACACGAAATTGACTAAAACGGGGACACGACAATAAAACATGGCGCACTGTTAATGCCTGACCACAAGGGCACTGCGGGGCTGGGTCACCAGAGAGCAGGTAGCGGTGGCTAAACCGGCAATGCCCAATCCGCAACCTGGTCAGAAGGACCTCCTCGCGCCGAGATGGTCGGGAGGAAGTTGTCCAAGCAGTTGGGAGCGGTTTTACTGCCTGGAGCTTGTTTCCTTGGAGGGATGACCAAGCATCCCACCACAAGGACACAAGCCTCTTACATACATCCCCACAAACGTCAGATGACGGGACACAATGGGAGGCTGGCCGAGGCTGGAGGACTGCAGCCTTGGCTGCAGCATCCGCAGCCTCATTCCCAGGCACTCCTACATGTCCGGGGACCCACAGAAAGCTGACAGAACCGCCATTATCAGCGAAAGAATGGAGGGACTGCTATATTCGTTGAATCAAGGGATGGACCGGATAGGGAGCCCCAAGGCTCTGAAGAGCACTGAGGGAGTCAGTGCAAAGTACATACGATGAATGGCGGTGGCGGCGGGCATACTGAATGGCCTGATGGAGAGCAAAAAGCTCGGCCGTAAAGCTGGAACATTGGTCAAGGAGCCGGTATTTAAAGGTGGTGGTCCCGACGACAAAGGCACAGCCGACACCATCGTCAGTTTTGGAGCCATCGGTGTAAATAAAGGTGTGACCAGCAAGTCGAGCACGAAGTTCGACAAACCGTGAGCAATACACTGCAGCCGGAGTACCCTCCTTCGGGAGTGAGCTGAGGTCGAGATAAATACGAACCGGAGCCTGGAGCCAAGGTGGTGTCGGGCTCTCACCCTCTCTGAAGGTGGTAGGGAGGGCAAAATCCAATTGTCGAAGCAGGCGACGGAAGCGGACTCCGGGGGGCAGCAGGGCAGACACATACAACCCGTACTGACGGTCGAGAGAATCGGCGAAGAAGGACTTGTAAGAGGGGTGTTCGGGCATAGACAACAGCCGGCAGGCATACCGACACAGCAGTATGTCGCGCCGGTAGGTCAATGGTAACTCGGCAGCTTCAGCGTAAAGACTCTCGACAGGACTAGTGTAGAAGGCTCCGGTCGCAAGACGTATCCCCCGATGGTGGATGGAGTTGAGCCGGCGTAAGAGGGATGGCCGAGCGGACGAGTAGACGAAGCTCCCATAATCCAGCTTCGATCGGACTATGGACCGATACAAGCGAAGCAGGACAGTGCGATCCGCTCCCCAAGACGAACCGCTAAGAATTCTGAGGACATTAAGGGAACGTGTACAACGGGCCGCCAAATAAGAGACATGTGGAGACCAACACAGTTTCCGGTCCAACGTAAGCCCTAGAAACTTAGTTGTGTCCACGAATGGGAGAGCAACGGGACCGAGATGTAAGGATGGCGGAAGGAACGCTTTATATCGCCAAAAGTTGATACAAACCGTCTTCTCTTCAGAGAACCGGAAGCCATTTGCCACGCTCCATGAGTAGAGGCTGTCTAGACAACGCTGGAGGCAGCGCTCCAGGAGGCATGTTCTCTGGGCACTGCAGTAGATCGCGAAGTCATCGACAAAGAGAGAGCCTGAGACATTAGGTGGAATGCAATCCATAATTGGATTGATCGCGATGGCAAAAAGGGCTACGCTCAAGACGGAGCCCTGAGGCACTCCGTTCTCCTGGAGGAAGACGTCGGACAATACGGAACCCACACGTACCCTAAACTTTCGATCCGTTAAAAAGGAATCAATAAAAAGGGGCAGACGACCGCGTAGGCCCCACTTGTGCATAGTGCGGAGGATACCTCCTCTCCAACAGGTATCATAAGCCTTCTCCAAGTCGAAGAACACGGCTACCGTTTGGCGCCTTCGCAAAAAGTTGTTCATGATGAATGTCGACAAGGTCACAAGGTGGTCAACAGCGGAGCGGCGGCGACGAAAGCCGCATTGGACATTAGTAAGTAGTCGTCGAGATTCAAGAATCCAAACTAACCGAGCATTAACCATGCGCTCCATCACCTTACAGACACAGCTTGTAAGAGAAATGGGGCGGTAACTAGAAGGAAGGTGTCTATCCTTCCCGGGTTTGGGTATAGGAACAACAACGGCGTCACGCCAACGCATGGGGACCTGACCTTCGGTCCAGACGCGATTGTAGGTACGAAGAAGGAAGCTTTTGCCCGCCGGAGAAAGGTGTGCCAGCATCTGAACGTGAATGGCATCTGGCCCCGGAGCAGAGGACCGGGACAGTGCAAGCGCACGTTCGAGTTCCCGCATAGTAAAGGGGGCATCGTAAGTTTCCAGATTCAGCGAGTGGAAGGAAGGTCGCCGAGCCTCGACTGCCTCTTTCCTGGGAAGGAAGGCAGGATGGTAATGGGCGGAGCTTGAAACCTCCGCGAAAAAGCGGCCAAAGGCGTTGGAGACAGCCACACGATCAACAAGGACCACATTACCTGAGGTCAGGCCAGGTACTGAGGAGTGGGCCTTAATGCCCGACAGCCGGCGCAGGCTACCCCAAACAACGGAAGAGGGAGTAAAACTGGTAAAGGAGCTCGTGAAAGAGGCCCAGCAAGCTTTTTTGCTGTCTTTGATGACTCTACGGCATTGCGCTCGGAGTCGTTTGTATTCAATACAATTCGCCAACGTAGGATGGCGGCGAAAGGTGCGTAAAGCACGTCGTCGAGCACGGATAGCGTCCCTACAAGCCTCGTTCCACCAGGGGACGGAAACGCGACGTGAAGAAGAAGTAGTACGAGGTATGGAACGTTCGGCAGCATGGATAATAACAGCCGTGAGGTATTCGACCTGACTGTCACAGCTGGAAAAATCGTGGTCCGGAAAGGTCGCCAGGGAGGAGTAAAGTCCCCAGTCAGCTTTCAGTATGTTCCAGTGCGAAGGACGTGGGGATGGGGTGTGGTGCAGGAGACGAACGACACAGGGGAAGTGGTCGCTCGAATAGGTGTCAGAAAGGACATACCACTCGAACCGACGGGCAAGAGTGGTAGAACAGATCGAGAGGTCCAAGTGGGAGTAGGTATGAGTAGAGTCCGAGAGGAAAGTCGGGGCGCCGGTATTGAGGCAGACAAGATTGAGATGGTTGAAGACATCCGCCAAGAGTGAGCCTCTTTGACAGGATGCAGGAGAGCCCCAAAGGGGATGATGGGCATTGAAGTCGCCAAACAATAAGAACGGCGGGGGAAGCTGATCGATCAGGTGCATCATGTCAGCCCGACTAACAGCAGATGACGGTGGAGTGTAGACGGTACAAACTGAAAAAGTAAAAGCAGAAAGAGTAATGCGGATAGCTATTGCTTGGAGTGGGGTGGTCAATGGGATGGGATGGTAATAGACATCGTCCCGAACGAGCAACATGACCCCACCATGAGCTGGGATACCGTCCACAGGGGCGAGGTCATACCGCTCCGAGGTATAGTGGGAAAAGGCAATACGGTCAGTCGGGCGCAACTTGGTTTCCTGGTGACCAAGGACGAGCGGACAGTGCAGGCGGAGGAGCAGTTGTAATTCCTCCCGATTAGATCGAATACCTCTTATGTTCCAATGAAAAAACGCCATTGCTAGTCAAAAAGTTGGGGGAACGAGACGGGGAAGAGCTGGTCACCTCGATGGCCGCGGAGGGCCAGGTTGCGAGGCAACAACGCTACAACTGACGGCAGGCGGATCCGGTTCCATCGACTCGTCGCCAGCTGCGGCCGCTGTCCCTGATGGTGTAGGAGGGGCCGCATCATTTGCCGACAAAAGGCCGGCGGAACGCCTGGCAGCAGAGCGTCCCGGCGAAACTGAGGACGGCCGGGAGCAGTGACTCACGGATGAAGCGTCAGATGAAACGCGCCGGGGTGGAGAGGGGGATAGAGACTTCTTCTTGGAGGCCTTCTTGGAAGGCCAAGGAGGCACAGGGATGGTGGGCTGGACCCGAAGAAGGTCCTCACGCGCGGGGTCTGTTTTGGAACGCCGGACCTCGGAAGCTGGGGTCCGGAACGTTTCCCCGATGGACGCCTGAGAAGAGGATCGCTTCTCAGGTGGCGTGGGGGGAGGAGGAGGAGGAAGGGAGGCCCCTGGGGCAGGGGGGGTGGGGGCCGCGGGGGAGGAGGAGTTGGAAGGGAGGGATTTGGGAGGTGGAGGCAGAGCCCCCTGATGGGCAGAGGAGGCGGAGGGGGGACAGGATAGAGGTGAGGATACAGCGGAAGGAGTGGACACAACTGAGGCAAACGAAGTGGCCAGTGACACGGGATGAAGGCGGTCATACTTCTTCCTGGCCTCAGAATAAGAGAGCCGATCCAAAGTTTTGATTTCTTGTATCTTTTTCTCCTTCTGATAGGCGGGGCAGTCTGGGGACCTAGGCGAGTGGACGCCAGGACAATTAGGGCACCGAGGTGGTGGGGTGCAAGTATGTTCCTCACGAAGAGGACGTCCACAGTCGCCACAAAGGGGCTCAGCCTCACACCGGGACAACATGTGCCCAAAGCGCAAACACCTAAAACAGCGCATAGGAGGCGGGACGTAAGGTCGCACGTCGCACCGGTAGCACATCACCTTTACCTTCTCCGGGAGAAAGTCCCCCTCGAAGGCGAGGATAAAGGCCCCGGTGTCGATGTGACGGTCTTTGGGGCCGCGCTGGACTCGCCGGACGAAATGCACGCCGCGGCGCTCCAGGTTGGCCCTGAGCTCCTCATCAGATTGTAGCAGGAGGTCACGATGAAAAATAACCCCCTGCGTCCTATTTAGTGCCAGATGTGGGACAATGGAGACTGGGATGTCCCCTAGGCGGTCGCACGCCTGGAGTGCCGCCGATTGTGTGGCAGAGGTGGTCTTGATAAGAACGGACCTTGATCGCATCTTGCTGAGAGCCTCGATTTCCCCGAAGACGTCCTCAATGTGCTGAACAAAGAACATGGGCTTGGAGGTGGCGAACGTCCCCCCATCTGTTCGAGAGCAGACCAAATAGCGGGGGAAGCACTTCGCCCCAAGCCGGCGGGCCTGTCCCTCCTCCCATGGAGTGGCCAAGGGGGAAAGGGCAGGAGAACCAGAACTAGAAACGGTTCCTTTTCTTTTGGAAGACTCGGCCGCAGAGCGACCTGATACGTGTTGACGTTTCATGTGCGAAACGTCCGCCCCGATACCACCCACTCCGACCAGGGGCTCTCCCCACGGGCGCCACCCAGCCGCAGCAAGGGCCACCTGGCAGGATGACCATTGCCGGGAGTCCTGATGCCCCAAGGAGACGGGCATCTACTCCTTGGCCAACGTGGGGAGGGTGCAGCTCAGGTATCGACAGTACGATCCCTGTGTTGTCAGGGGGCTACAACCTAGAGGGTACATGACGACCCCACCACAACGGGCTGGCTACCGTGCTGGATTTCTGGTGCCATGGAAAGTCCATCATGATCGCTGGTGCAGATGGAGATGCACTATGGGCGTAACTTGGACAACCCATCAGGCGTTTAGGCCCAATTTGAGGAATAATGGGTATGGTGACAACGCCGGTGCAATGCTGAGTGCCAAGGTCTTAGTGCACTTAGGACCAGTGGTACACCATGTAAGGTGTCCTTCCCCAAAAGGCTCGTACTTCTGTAGAATTTTGAAAAATGGAGGTCAAACCCCAAGGGGGACCATCACATTAAGGCCAAAACATTTGAGACTCCTTTTAGTCGCCTCTTACGACAGGCAGGAATACCGCGGGCCTATTCTTACCCCCAAACCCGCAGGGGGGGAGGGGAGAAACGAGAACAGAAGCCGAGTAGAATCGTGTAGGCTAGGAGGCCCTACGATAAGGGACGGACACCCACATCGCCGGATGACCGCCAAAACCACCCCCCAGCCCATGTTAAAAGATAGAGCCCTCCAGAAGAACAGTATAGATCTTACGATAACACTAAAAGGGCCACACCAGCTGCAAGTTTTAGCGTGAGACTTTTTCGCGTCTCTGTTACATTGCAAACGTTAAAAACATTGCCCCACCACGAAAAGTATAATGTTTCTCATTGGATAGACAGAAGTTTTGTAGGCGAAGCTTAAGGTTAACATTGAGACCCTATTTGGTCAGTTGAAAACACAGCCAGATAGCTTTCTTTAAACCAACTTCGGTAAAATGTAGTAAGGAGAAGTTAGGAGAGAGTTGCTTCCGAGACGGCGAGGTGCGTGGAGCTGTGCCGCCCGCCGCCCCCTGACGCTGCCTAAACGCCGTCAAGGTAATGAAGGCACGCGATGCCGCATAACAGCGCATAACACTTCACTTGGAACTGCAGAAGTCTCATCTGTTACATCCCCTTTTTGCGTAATACTAGTGTCGATCGTCAATTAAAGCTCATGGTATTCATATTTGCTATGTGAAGTTAAAATCTGAAACGCGATGATTTTTCTGTTATATAATTATTGAGAAGCCACATCAGCCACTGTAATTTACGACAAGTTAGATAAGTAATTAAAGATAATTGAGAGGCACTGTAGATCATTTTGATAGTTTTCTCTTTTTATGAAACTTAACTTAAATCTAGATTATAGATGTGATACGGCATAGGTCATCCTTCGATCAATTGTAGGAAACCCATTCAGAGAATATTCGTTCACATTTTTGTTGAATGCAGTTGGTTTTTATCATCCTGTATTAAAATATTTCCTTTTATCAATAGTGCAATTTATAAACAATGTATTGTGAGTAGAATAAAGTTTCCAATGGTAAACTTAACTGCTTTTTCGACGTTATTTTACCAGCTAACTAAAAATAGGAAAGCTTTGAACCCCTTCCACTAAATTTAGTTAGTATTAAGATTCTTTTACAGGGAGTGCAGTGGAGCTGACGCTGAAATCATAAAGTATTTGGTTATATCATCGCTAGTCTCACTGAACTCTTCTGAATTCTACATGTCATGTGTGGTCTGGCGTCTCCTTACCAGCAACAGGTCCCAGGTTCAAACTAGTCAATTCCCTAAAAAAACACGCTCAGAGCGTCGTTGCGCGAAGGTGGTAGGGAGACGCGACTTAGAACAAACACACACCACGCAGAATGTTAGAACTTGGCCAGTGCCAACCCTTAAACTTTGATTAATAAGTTCGCTAAAAATCATGCCCTGAGGTTAAGATCACAAGAATTATCTCGGCGCGCATTTACACGCGAAACTACCAAATGAACTACAAAGTAGAATAGAGGACGTATCTCGGCGTGTCTTGAAACGCCAGAGCCAGACTTACTCACTACTTGTTGCACTTCTAGCTACGTCTTTAACCACACTTCATGTCGGTTGGTTGGGCAAAGCCACACTTCCTCAACTGCCATCAAGATAGTTAGTCACGACACCGAGGTAGGTGATAAACAACTAAAACAATTCCAAAGGATTTTTAGTACACTGGCTTATTCAATTAAGCCTCATGCATCCCACCGAAGCAACTCGGCGACTCCAATTCAATCGGCCGGCGTAGCTTATAACAGACTCGAAGGAGCTTGTCCTTCCGACCTCTAGGAAAACCAAATCACCACGGGCGGTGGATCTGCCCTCACGACGCAACACGCCGCAGCCGCTGGCCCCACTCCCTCGTTGTCCGACTCGTCCTCTGCCCGCCCTGCCTACGTACACAGTCCAAGGTGACTCTCGCTCACCGCCGATCCCGACACACCTCCCCAGTACAGATGGGCAAACTCGTTCACCCTTGGGAACTAGTTCACTGCTGATTGTTCTTTTTTGGGAACCGTTCATTTTTACTCGTTCACCGTTCACTTGTGCTTGGTATATGGTTCTTATCAAAAACTGAAAACTAGTAGTGTAGGTGACTGAAGGGTGGAGGGCACCAAGAGGGGGCACTTGCCTTCCCCCTGGAGTATAGAGTTTTTATTCATTACAGAATCCTTCCACACTTTTAGAAGTAATTTCTGTGATTCTGCAGAACCTCTCGTTTAGCCAACCGTAGCCTTGTGTGGCTCATCGCAGGGAAATAATGTAGGGTGGCGTACGGAAAACCGGCCCCGAGTACAGACTGCTCGCCAATTACGGACGATGTGTTGCCCATTACGAGCAGATATAACAAGCAGACAAACGTAATAAGTAGGCAGTGAAGAAATAACAAACTAATGCAAGCAACAATTGCGAAATAATCGATGACGATGTGTAGAGAGATGGAGAAGAGAACATGAAAATCTCACGCGACGCGCATGGGCTATAGCTCATGTAGTCTTGTAAACCTGTTGGTGGCTGTTTCCCAAGTTAAAAGACCACAAGTGTCTTGTATAAAATTCTTCGTTTCGACTTCCACTACATAGCTATGCTACGTTGTAAACAATAATCGTTTACACCCTATATATACTTCACGTTCTCTCTGAGTTCGTAGGCGAAGTAGAGACTTTATGGAAGCATAAAATAAAATGTGGTTTTCTCATACTTGCGTCACACGCTTAGTAAAAATTAGGTTTTTATGTTGCATTATTAAAGTTAGTGCAGCGATGATAATAATAATAATAATAATAATTAAGTTTGCAGTAGTAAAGTTTTTGGTTTGAAAGCCCCTTCTGAACAAATGTTTTTGAGATAATAAGTAAATACGATTTTATGGCAACCCATGTCTTTTCAAATGGAGAGGCACCGCTTTTCCTACTGAGCCCAAATGACCCACAAGCCACTTTTTTTTCTCAAAAAAACCAAACTAGCAGGTAATGCAAATTAGAAACAACTAAACTTAAAAATAATTAGAGCCTTTCTAAATGTGATGTTTTGCATACGAAAGATACACGAAAATCGTTTTATATGAATTTTCTTACACTACAAATTAAGCAAATTATTGAAAGTTAGCTGCTAAATCAAGTCGATGAAACCAAAAAATATATGAATTACAAAAAAGACTTGCGTTGTTATAGTATGTCTTCTGCTGTTCATCGATATAATGAAGTGAGCTGATATGCCCTTTTGTTACCTGAGAAGACGTACCTATTACATACAACGTAATTTTTATGTAATTTACGTAACTATAAAATACTTTTTGATTACTGGTCGTGGACGCTGAATAGCCAGAACCAAGTGCAAGAACAGTTTGGAACACATGTAAAATAGGCGAGCACAGTGAACGAAACGAACAACTGGATACTGAACCAACTAGGAGCAGTCGGCAGTGGAACTGAGACAGGTGGTCATGCGAAGAACGACGCGTGCGGCCGAGGGAGACCGGGACTGAGCGTGACCGAGGCTGGAACGAGAACTGCCGAAGGGGCCGCCGCGTCCGAAGTGAATTAGTGATCTATTAAACCGATCGTTCCTCGTTCCCGGAAACTATAAGTAGACAGTCGCGACCGAAGTGAACTATGAGCCGATCGTTCCTCGTTCCCGGGAACTATAAGTAGACCGCCGCGACCAAATGAACTATGAACTGATCGTCCTTTCGTTCATCTTGGTGAACCGTTCCTTTGCACCCGTTCGTTCGTGAACTACCCATCTCTATTCCCCAGCAGAGAGCACGCGCTCCGTTGAATCTGCGCCGTCAAAGACGAGCAGAAGACAAATAAGCATCGAAGTCGACTCAAATATCAAATGGACGATCGATGGAAATTGGCGCCAGAAACGCACCAGCTCAGTACCGTTGTTCTAACGTGAATTCAACGAAACTCCACTCTTAAAGATCCAGTTCCTTGTTTCGCAGTAAGTTGCAGTATTTACAACTTAACATACCTTTTTTGAACGTGAAACCGACTGCTCTCTAGTATGTAAGCTCTTTCTGTTATACTGAACTTATGGCATCAAACTGAGGGTCGTCCAAGCAGCGGCAGGAAGAAGCACGCAGCAGTGAATATAGTCACAGCAGTCACTTGGTCAGGGCCTAAAACTTTCCCCTATGGAAGGCAGTAAATATGTCGCACAGAAGCAGCGACTAGTCGACGCGTCGGGAACGCTGTAGTATGTATTTATGACTCAGTACACTTCCCGATAGCTGGTACAGCTGCGCCACAGGCAAAAATAACACTTTTCACCAAAAAATGAAGCTACTGTATCGCACATGCTTCACTGCATAACTGCCACCACGCCTAGAACATTCAGAGCGGCTTTTTTTAACGTTCTCTGCGAATAAAAAACTGTCGGCCGCGATATTTTTCCGCTTAGAAATCGGAACGAGGTTTGCAGCGGTGAGCGGGTAATTTTTACGGCGCAGCCAGTGGCGCCATATTTGCGAGCTGACAAATCCCCAGGAACCCTCAGGGCGGGGACACAAATTTTTCTCCCTCTGTACCGGCGCGCTGCTGCGGGGCTTAAATCTCTCCGCCCCCCCCCCCCCCCCCCCACGCCGCCCACGCCCATCCTCCCCGCCCCCACGAGAGACGGCGCTGCGAGTTTATAGCGGCGGTGGCAGAGACAAACCTGTCCCCAGGCCGCCAGTAGGGGCCCCGCGCTAATCTGATACTCGCGGGCGGTTGTCGGTGCGGCGAAAGAAATTCTCCTCGGCAGCGCTCCCAGAAAGGCTCGTTATTCACCGCATCTGCCACAGCGTTTACTTGAGAAAGATGTCTCCAGTGTAGTCGGAATATCACGCGAAGCGTCAACTCAAATTTCCGAAACGTAAACACACCGGCCGAGAAAATTAAGGCTAGTTTACGAGATTACACTAGGTTGCGGAACCAAGTTTCGAAACTGCTCTGCCGATCACCGCGCACCCGTGGCGGATGGTTGTTCAAGTAGGTGGCGAAACTAAACAGTTTCGTCTCTTTCCAACTTCGGCGACACAAAACTACACTCCGTACGGCGAGAGAATACCTTTGACAGCTGGCAGCGTAATTGCCAGTGAAACGCCCTGCTAAATCCGCAGGACGGGACAGGTAGTTTAAGTTGTGGAAAGGGGCCACAATAAGCGGCTGTCAGTTACACTCGAACATACAATCTTTTATTTGATCAAACATTACAAGAACCAAGAATTAAAAAAAAAGCACAGCTTTAGCTTCCGAACTTAATTAGCAGCTGAATGCGCCTTACAATCTCATGCCTTAAGGACAAGACCACTTTAATTTAAAAACGGGTGAAAGCGAATAACTTAAAGCTCAACCAAAATCAGACATTTAAAAGGCAAAGCCTTATCTTAAAACAGTTCCTTAATTAGGCTGAAGGCCCAAACCATCTAATACCTTAAGGGCAGACCAACTTTAATTCAGAGTTGGTTCAAGGCCCCAAGAATCTGACGCTTTCACAGCAAAACAACTTAAATTCAAAATCGGCTGAAGGCCCAACACTTAAGACTCTATAACATTAGTTTAAAAAATGTCAAAGGCTTTACGTAAAACCTTAAATTAGGCTGAAGGCCCAAACCATCTGACACCTTAAGGGCAAAACAACCTTAATCTAAAAATCGGCTAGAAACCACACAAGTAGAAACAACAAGAACAAGCAAGAAAGACAGTACACCCAAGAGCGCTCAGATGTTCGAGAGTCGGCCTGGAATCCAAACACTAATGCTCGCTTATATGACACAGCCAGTCGGCCCAACCATTGTCGATCCACCGACAACCCAACCGACAGACAGTCAACGGACCCGCCGACAAGATAACCTCCGCTTCACCCAACCAGCACAGAACAGGGAGTTCAACGTAACAACGTAGAAGGTATTGGCGCCCACAACCAATCATACATGGAGCTGTAAAATTACACACCGTGCTGGACAGCCACAACACGATGAGGAAAATACACTGCCTGAGTTTACGTCAACGGCCAGGGCAGGTAACCGGAACGTTAACGGCCACAAGGCAGAAGATTCTACTAGTGCACTTCTATTCAAATAACCAAGTACAGTTAAACTCCACCGGAGGGTGAATAAAATTTGCCAACTTGAAAACACGTTGTTGCTCGCTGGAATATCCCAACAGCCGACAACGAACTCCAAACGACACAATATGAACAGTCAAAAAAAAATGTTCAAATGTGTTTGAAATCTTATGTGACTTAACTGCTAAGGTCATCAGTCCCTAGGCTTACACACTAAGTAATCTAAATTATCCTAAGGACAAACACACACACCCATGCCCGAAGGAGGACTCGAACCTCCGCCGGGACGAGCCGCACAGTCCATGACCGCAGCGCCCTAGACCGCTTTTCTTTATATATTTTTTTGTTGTTTTTTTTTGTTTTTTATTTTTTTTCGAAATGTGGTAAAAAACCAGTTGGACGCGAACACGCGACTCTTTTTTTCTTAATTATTCGCTACCCCTTTTTTTCCCTGTCTACATTTTCTTTTCTTTTTGAAAACCCTTTAACAAAAAAAAAGTGCCACCGCCACTTTTCATCCTAAAACAAAAAAATCTGGTCCACTTCAGGCGTTGGCTCCTGACTAAACCTACCCCAGAGAGCTGCCTATATACCAGGGGAAATATGGGAAATCAAGGTTAGAGCTATCCTTACAAACAAAACAAAATCTTCCTTTTTCTGAATTTTATTTTTATTGTTTTTATGTTATTTTATATTATTTATTTATTTATTAATTTATTTATTTTGTTTAGTTTTGTTGTGTAATTGATCAGAGGTCTTCTGCGCCCCGCTGGTAATATGTTGAGTCACGTCTTCTCGAAATTGATGTGTTCCGTTCAATTGTTCAGAAATGTTCATTGGTTCAAACAGGAAACCTTCTTCTCTCTTGGCTTAACACATTCCAGCTGCGAGGCGGCTCGTGGAAAGCACTCCCAAGGAAGTTCTAGAAAAATTGTCTGTATTTTGGGTGACGGACAACGACATAATGTCGGTCATTGAGGTATGCCCAAAAATCGAGTACAGAGTTTACAGTTTGTCCAAATAAGTAGTGAATGGCATGTCCGCGAATCCAATTCACAGCCTTGGTCTTTGTCCGAGGAAAATAGTCACGTCCCGGAAATAATAATGAAAGGGGAGTAATCTGATCCGGACTGTCCCGCGTTAGAAAAGCCACAATACGTCGAACCAAGTGCCAAACCTCCGCCGCCGGTCCGCAAACAAACCGATGTTCATCATTGTCTGGCACTCCACACGTGGAACATAGAGGTGATTGGGCGAGGTGGATACGATGAAGGCGAAATTGGTTGATTTGCTCACCACTGACAGTTAGGTACCAGACAGATTGAACATTCGTGTCAAGGTAACAGGCGAACACCGTGCGCCATACATGACGCCAGTCAACCTGAGGGAACTTGTGTTCAATCGGGTTAGGTGGACGACCTAATTGGAGGACATTGTATACTGCCTTTGTCTTGAGTAAAAGCTGTCTTGGTAAGGTGAGGCGTAGATAACTGAGTTCCAGAAAGAAGTACCGTATATAATGGAACTGGGCCGGAACATCCGAGATCATCACTGGGGCTGACAGTGAGACCGGCGAATATGCCGACAGGAGGAGACCAGTGAGGCTCGTTGGGCAACGTGTCCATACCGTCATCTGGGAGCTGACAAATAGGGCGCGAGCTCTATCCGGCACGTGAAACAGACATATCCCACCTCGTTCACGGGGAAGAGTAAGGGTTGCATAGTTAACTTTGAACAACAGCCCAGAGCTGACGAAAGATGCCATCGCTGCCAACATGCGACGTGCCACAGGAAGCGAGAAAGGTAGAGCTTGTGCTACATGGGGAACTCGGGATGCGATATATATATTTACATATCGAGCTCGTTGGAGAATATCTAGGGATCGAAGGCGATGGTCCATAAGACCTGCTCTGATCATTAAAAGGAGGCGTCGGCAGTTGATGGTGGCTGAACGCCGGAGATCAGATGAAAAATCTATTCCCAAACAACGAATGGTATCAACGGTGGTGAGAGGTGTAACGCACTCCACGGGAAGTCCCGTGCCAATGAACATAACTTGTGACTTACGTACGTTTAAAGAGCTACCCGACGCCTCACCATAAGTCGCTACCCACGTCAAAACAGCTCGAACCTCGTCGGCATTACGTAAACAGATGACTACATCGTCAGCAAAGGCCGTGCAACAGAATCGGTAGCGATCTATGGACAACCCTACCAAACGTTGTCTTAGTCCACATAGCAAGGATTCCAAGGAAAAGGCGTACAAAATTGCTGATAGAGGGCAACCTTGACGTACGGATCGACCTATTTTTATCTGTGGAGTGAGTCTGCCATTGTACATAATCCTGGATGAGGCACCCCGCAGAAGGCGCATCACTACCGTGATAACTGCGACTGGGAAACCCATATGGTGGAGAACGGCCGTCAAAAACGAATGGTCAACTCTATCAAAAGCTTGACTAAAGTCCAAAGACGCAAGTGCCCCAGAGAGGCGTTGTGCCTGGGTAACGGCGATCATATCCCTGTAGCGGCATAAAGCCGTGCGGATATTATTATCCCCTCCCAAAGATGCTTGGTCTGGCGACACAACATATCGGGCAACGTTTTTAAGTCGTGCCGCCAAAAGGCGAGTGAAGATTTTCATATCACTGTTAAGGAGGGTGAGGGCCAGATAATCACTGATATTGTTGCCACCATGCGGTTTATGTACAGGAATAATAATTCCTTCCATGAAAGCGTCCGGCACAGGTACTTCCGGAGACATCAGTTCCCGACAGATGGAGGTGAAGGCGGACTCTAATAAATCACGGAAGGTGCGATAAAATTCGAGGGGAAGACCGTCGGGTCCTGGGGAGCGATTGATGGTTCCTGCCCGGATCGCATCGCGGACTTCGTCATCAGTCACCTCTGACATCAAGTCAATCGCCGCAACTCCTGGGATACCACCGAAGTTGAGCTGTGAGACTTCCTCGATCAACTCTGGGGAATGTGGAATTGCGGCGTATAGCTGCTGGTAGTGGGCGTGAAGCACATTCCCTATTGCAGATTGGGTTACGTAGCGACGCCCTTCTTGATCTGTTAGGACGTGAATCAATTTTCGGCGTCGATTTTGGCGTTCTTGGATGATATGGTACATCGACGGATGTTCATGAGGCATGCGATCAGCAGTACGAGATCGTACTATCGCTCCTTCCAAATGCCTTCGCATGAGATTGGAGAGTTGGGCCTTAGCATGGTTCATACTTGTATGGCGCTCAGGGGAGGCTGGCATCGTGGAGCATTCTCGTAGGATCCTGTAGTAAAAGTCCATAATGCTGTTCCTCCAGGCGACAACATCTTTGCCATACCGGATTAAAGTTTTTCGAAGAGCAGGTTTTGCACACTGAATCCACCAGGATATGGTAGACGGATATGTGGGTCGGCGTCTATTACATGTGATCCAAGTGTCTTCTATTAGAAGTCGACAGTCAGGTGAATTAAGAAGTGCCGTGTTCAGTTTCCATAAACCACGTCCGTGCCATACTGCCTGTCTTGTGAGAACAACATCACAGAAGTAAGCCTCATGATCTGAGAAAGCAACAGGCCAGATTTCAGCCTGTCGAGTGTGTTGAATTAGGGATCGCGAGATGTAGATGCGATCCAGTCGGCTAGAGGAGTGCGCAGTGTAGTACGTAAACCCCAAAAGATCACCGTGAACATGTCTCCACGTGTCGACAAATTGTAGCCGCGTGACGAGTGTTTCCAGAGCTGCGCATAGTGAGTGACGCGGCAATTGATCCTGAGGTCGCTGGGTGCAGTTGAAGTCTCCACCCATGACCCAGTCATCGTGTGGTCCCATAAAAAGGGGTGTAACTTCATTCGCGAAGAAGGCATTGCGTTCACGACGGTAGCTGGAGCCCGACGGCGCATAAATGTTGACGATGCGTACACCAAAGAGAGTAAGGGCCATACCTCTGCCGCTGGGGAGGTATAGGACATCTTCGGCAGGAAGACCTTCGTGTAAGATGATGGCAACACCACTACCGGTGTCAGAAGCGGGAGAAAGATGCACCGTGAAGCCATGTGGTGGTGAAAAATCGGCGACATGCACTTCCTGAAAAAGCGCAATATCTATGTCCGCATCAAAAATCATATCGCGGAGCAGCGCTAGTTTGTGGGGCGCACGAATGGTCGCGAGGTTAATCGTTGCGACACGATAATGCTGGTGCCGGAGTCCCACAGGCACAGGTGGGGCTTCTTCTTCAGGAGCGAGAGGTCGTCGATCTTCCGGTCCGCTGAAAAGGCTGCTATTGTGGAGAGTTTGCGGGTGCGGGCGCAACCGATGGGGGCGCCCCATCATCAGCAGCGTCCACCCCAGTCCCTTCGATCTCCACGTCGTCCGCCCAGAAGACTGATACTGCGGTAGGGCATCGGCTGTGCACATCACCCACGTGGAGAGGAGACGCAGTTTTCGTCTCATCGGATAGGCTCTCTTCAACGTCGACCTGAGGGAGCGACGGCGCCAGTAAGGAGGGCTGTTCGTTTCCAGTGGTCGCCTGTGGTGGGTCTTTCGCATCAGACTTTTGGTCATCAAAGAGCAGTTTGTCGTCCATCTTCGTGTCTGCATCCCTGGTATCCATCCGTACAATGGATTCATCAGGGGGTGTACGGCTACGTTTCTTTCTCTTTCGTGTCGACCCTTGTTTTCGAACAGGTCGTTCAGAGTCCGATTGCGGGTGGTTTTCGTCTGACTCCGGACCAGTCTGAAGGAAAGCAGAAGTAGGTACCACTCTCGGATCAACGTCCATCTCAGTAGCATTTTCAGTCACAGTGCTGCGTTGATTCGGCAGGTCAGGATCTGGCGTCTGTGGCACCTCAGAAGGAATATCAGAAGCGGTTGCATCTACCTGATCAGACGACGTCAACGGAGCAGGAAGACCCTGTGTAGAGGTGCTACCTTCCTGGGCAACCTTGGCATATGTGACAGGGATCTGAGTGATCACCGCTGGGGACGCTTCCTCGCCGACCGGCGTCTGGATCAGGCGGCGTCGCATGCAGGCGGATCTGACGTGGCCTTCTTGTCCACAACCCGCACATGTTCGGGGTTGGCCGTCGTACATGACAATGGCTCGCACCCCGCCAATTGTCGGGTAAGATGGTATATGTTTTTTCAGTTCAATTTTGACCTGACGCACACCATTAAGGACATGGTAGGTCGTGAAGGTTTGCCATTTTTCCTCTACGTAACCGATGACGTTACCGTATGGTTGTAACGCAGAGACAACTTCGTCCTTCGGCACTTCAAAAGGTAGTTCAAACACCCTAATCGTGCGTTGACCGTACTCTGCGAGTTCAAGTGTTACAGCTCCGACGTGACCATCAGAGTATTTGAACTTAAGTCCATTGGCATGGCGGCGAATAACATCTTCACACACCTCGGTGTTTGTCATTTTAATATGAACGACACTACTCGTGATCGAAAAATGGATTCCGATAACGTGGTTAGGATCTAAACGAACTTCTTCACGTATGAACGTTTCAACTTCATGTGCACGAGGTCGCGCATGTTCAGCTGGGAAGGAAACTTTAAGGGTCGCACGGCGGTAAGCGCTCGACATGTTGTTCACGGTGGACGGACACAAGCCTTAAAGCTACGACGCGGAAGTAAACAAACACCTGCAGCGGAGCATTGGCCGGCGCGCGGGGCCGTCCGCATGCTGCCACGGCTGAGAGCCGACTGCCCAGACCTCTCGGCTAATCCCGCTCTGCTGTGAACAATCGTGACTTGCTGGTACATTAAGTCAAAACTCAACCTTCATGTCGGGGATCGGTGAGCCACGAACCTCGTAACAATGGGAACAGCACCACACACTCCGACACCGAATAGAGGCCGCCAGCGGGCCCGGCCAAACCACGTGCCGCGGAGAATTCCTCGCTGCTGCACGCCAACCGACCAACTGCCCGCTCACAGCACAGCCGGAAACCATAAGCGCCAGGCCAAAGATAGTCCAAGGTGCGAATATAGATACACACCGCTGCTGCCACCCACGGAAAGAGAGGATAACAGCATAATAGCGATAACCGCGGGAGACTAAACACAGAATAGCAAACAAGGTTTAATCCGACGCATAGCAGAGCCACCCACGGCTCAGCCAGTATTTGACATGGAAGTGCAGTGGGCCTGCGAATGGCGGGGCGGGGAAAGGGTTACAGGATCAAATGGTTCAAATGTCTCTGAGCACTATGGGACTCAACTTCTGAGGTCATCAGTCCCCTAGAACTTAGAACTACTTAAACCTAACTAACCTAAGGACATCACACACATCCATGCCCGAGGCAGGATTCGAACCTGCGACCGTAGTAGTCGCGCGGTTTCAGCTGTAGCGCCTAGAACCGCCCGGCCACTCCGGCCGGCGGTTACAGGATCCCTCAGCCCACCCTCGCACCCTGCGATCCCGCGGCAGCCAGGGCCACACGGCCTCACAGTGTTGTACCATCCACTGCGACGTTCCTGTAGGTAGCATTCTACTGAGTGATGAGTTCCTTCATCAAATATTTTTTCTCGTGCATTAGCAGTCTTTGCGTCCTTATACACTCATACAGAAATGGATTTTCGGCATTGACAAGGTACAGCAAAATGTACAAATGTTACAGCTCGCGCAGGATTCGGTGAACGATCCGCAGTGACGCAGTTTCCGTCCAAACCGCTGGGCGAGTCCATTCGTTTGTTCAGAGGAGGAGACCCATAAGTGTTTTCCACCTTTTGGCTGGTCAGCGAAGACAGAATCGAATCGCGCACCCTGCAATCTTTCTCAAACGATTTTACGGAAACTATTCGCCAAAAAAAGATCATTATTGCTATACTTATAGCTTTATAACCAGGTTCATGATGACGTGCCCATTATTTTGCTATTGTGATATTTACGAGAAAGTAAGACACTGCGCGAAATTCTGAAAAGTGTGCAATGAAAAATAGAGGTCGCTGTAATTTTGCGCGTGGTGCATATTACGTAATATGTTGTTGCGTGTGAAACTTAGCTAACATATTAAATTTTTCTTTAGCCTTGGGTACAGGTGTCCATCGGTCACGAATCTCGAGAAAATTCATCTGATGTGGCACACTCATTTGTGATCACGCCGCGCCAGCGATAAAGCCATATTTCAGATATCGAAATGAGATCTTAGAAAATGATAGCACACAAAGAGGAGAGTATTTTACCACATCGTTATTTGTAAGACTTCATTCTCTACCGTGTTACTCCAATAACTACAGACTTTTTGGTGATAGAATGTAATTTTTAAGGGCCATCGATAGCTGCTGGAACGAGGAATGCTTTGGATTTTGGAGCAACATATGTGAAGACGTTACACGTTTTTTTGTACTGAGGACATGGTTCTTCATAAGCTACTGACTTTACTTTTCCTCAGTTCCTCACTTAATAAACTTAATAGCCCACTGTTTCAGAATTCTCTCGCAACTGTGTCTGCACAGTATGTTAGTGAGGTGAGACTGTAAACTCCGCTGTGTTTTGGCAAAAGAAGCAAATTTTGACATGGAAGCCAGAGAAATGTGTAGGTTTTACTCAAAGTTCGCCATTCATAACGCTTCTGTGAAATTTACAAATGATTAAGAAGTCAGGCAAAGATAGATTGCTGCATTTTCGGCGGAATTCTTCTTAGATACTAACGAAAGTAGAGGTGACGGTAGATCTTTTTGAATGGTCACCAAGCAAGTGTAAGAGTGGAGGGGCTACACTTAATACTTACAAAAAATGTGAGCACAGGTTTCTGTTTAGAACGACTGCGCAACTAGTTAACTTGCGCCGCAGCTTACAACCGTGATTGTATTATTCTGTGACCACTGTCTTTTTTATTATGACCTATATTTCTGACTCATGATTGAAACAATGTCATTTGACGATAGCACTGTTGCTGAAAAGTTGTCATGTGAATTCATGTACGTACAGTTTTCTGCTTTTTATTTGAGAATTTTCACATATGTGACTATTTGATGTATATTACCTGTACCTTACATAATTTTCTAGGTAAATTTTACCATTCTGGTGAAGATAGTCTTAGAGCTATCGAAACCTGGTTAGTGTATTTTTAAGAAAGTTGTAAACAAACGGTTAGCTGACGGTTACATTTTATATAATGAAAATTGGTTGATCATGTAACTTCTGTGCTTCTACGTGACCAAAGAAATTACTTTTGATGCAACTGCAGTTTACACACACACACACACACACACACACACACATCAATAAAATCTATATAATTATTGCTCTTATTTTGTACTCAACAGAATGTTCTTCAATATGGTCCTGTTATTGATACGGGCGAAGGTAGTTCACAAACGTCAGAAACATGTTTTACATAAGTTTGCCGAAGTAGTGAAGAGATGTTTGATATGTTTTGCATTTGCGTTTTCTTTCTTAATTTTACCTCTTTTTAGGAAATTGCGTTTTCTCGCGCTATATGAGAAATTTGTGTTTTTTTTTTTTGTTCTCATTACAACATCATTCTGCTTGTTATAAATCAACAATTTTCGAATAAAATCTGAATGAAACATTGTTAATCTGAATGTTGCTATAAATGTTGTTTACTTTGTAGCAGGAGGATAACTACACTACTCAAATGTTCAAATGTCTGTGAAACCTTATGGAACTTAACTGCTAAGGTCATCAGTCCCTAAGCTTACACACTACTTAACCTAAGTTATCCTAAGGACAAACACACACACCCATACCAGAGGGAGGACTCGAACCTCCGCCGGGACCAGTTGCATAGTCCATGACTGCAGCGCCCTAGAGCGCTCGACTAATCCCGCGCGGCTAATTACACTACTGGCCATTAAAATTGCTACACCAAGAAGAAATGCAGATGATAAACGGGTATTCATCGGACAAATATATTATACTAGGAATGACATGTGATTACATTTTCACGCAGTTTGGGAGCATAGATCCTGAGCAACCACCTCTGGCCGTAATAACGGCCTTGATACGCCTGGGCATTGAGTCAGAGCTTGGATGGCGTATACAGGTACAACTGCCCATGCAGCATCAACACGATACCACTGATCATTAAGAGTAGTGTCTGGCGTATTGTAACGAGCCAGTTGCTTGGCCACCACTGACCAGACGTTTTCAATTGGTGAGAGATCTGGAGAATGTGCTGGCCAGGGCAGCAGTCGAACGTTTTCTGTGTCCAGAAAGGCCCGTACAGGACCTGCAACACGCGGTCGTGCATTATCCTGCTGAAATGTAGGGTTTCGCAGGGATCGAATGAAGGGTAAAGCCACGGGTCGTAGCACATCTGAAATGTAACGTCCACTGTTCAAAGTGCCGTCAATGAGAAGAAGAGGTGACCGAGACGTGTAACCAACGGCACCCCATACCATCACGCCGGTTGATACGCCAGTATGGCGATGACGAATACACGCTTCCAACGTGCGTTCACCGCAATGTCGCCAAACACGGATGCGACCATCATGGCGCTGTAAGCAGAACCTGGATTCATCCGAAAAAATGACGTTTTGCCATTCGTGCACCCTGGTTCGTCGTGGAGTACACCATCGCAGGCGCTCCTGTCTTTGATGCAGCGTCAAGAGTAACAACAGCCGTGGTCTCCGAGCTGATAGTCCACGCTGCTGCAAACGTCGTCGAACTGTTTGTGCGGAAGGTTGTTGTCTTGCAAACGTCCCCATCTATTGACTCAGGGATCGAGACGTGGTTGCACGATCCGTTACAGTCATGCGGATAATATGCCTGCCATCTGGACTGCCAGTGATACGAGGCCGTTGGGATCCAGCACGGCATTCCGTATTACCCTCCTGAATCCACCGATTCCATATTCTGCTATTCATTGGATCTCGACCAACGCGGGCAGCAATGCCGCGATACGATAAACCGCAATCGCGATAGGCTACAATCCGACCTTTATCAAAGTCGGAAACGTGATGGTACGCATTTCTCCTCCTTACACGAGGCATCACAAGAACGTTTCACCAGGCAACGCCGGTCAACTGCTGTTTGTCTATGAGAAATCGGATGGAAACTTTCTTCATGTGAGCACGTTGTGGGTGTCGCTACCGGCGCCAACTCTATGTGAATGCTCTGAAAAGCTAATCATTTGCATATCATAGCATCTTCTTCCTGTCGGTTAAATTTCGCGCCTGTAGCACGTCATCTTCGTGGTGTAACAATTTTAATGGCCAGTAGTGTATGTAGAACAAATATGTTCTGTAGGTTATGTAGTCATTTACACTGGGTGACTCAGAGATGTTGCGACAAACTTCGACGGTTGTATAAGGTGTCTAGAAGAACAGATCAAGAACAGAGACCCACCCGTGTCCCAAAATCTCATCCACCGGCGGTGCAGAGCGCCGGAATTATAGACGCCGGCGCTCGCCGTTAGCCCACCCCTGAGGCAGTAAACGTGAAATTTGTACGCTGACGGATAGTTCTGGAGCTGCTCTTCTAGACACCTTATACAACCCCTCGACGTTCTTCGCAATGTTTCTGGAGCATCCAGTATATCCTCACTCAGTTTCTAGGTGGTTCACTGCTTCCAGTGTCTACGGAATGTAGTAAGACATCGCATACACAAACAATGCTATGGAAATGAGATAATACCCGACAGCTCAGAAACATACGTAACACGGTTACAATGTTAACTAACCAACACCAGTAGGGAAACTACAATAGTCTATACTTATTACATTGAACAACCAATGAAACTGGTACACCTGCCTAACATCGTGTAGGCTCCTGCGAGCATGCAGAAGTGCCGCAACACAACGTGGCATGCACTCGGCTAATGTCTGAAGTAGTGCTGGAGGGAAGAGACACCATGAATCCTGCAGGGCTGTCCATAAATCTGTAAGAGTACGAGAGGGTGGAGATATGTTCTGAACAGCACGTTGAAAGGCATCACAGATATGCTCAATAATGTTTATGTCCGGGGAGTTTGGTGGCCAACGGAAGTGTTGTAAGTAGGCTGTTTAGGTTTTTTTATTGGTAACGCCACCTCTGTATGAAAATCACTGGCTGTGCTGTGTGCAGTCTGTGGCTGCTTTGCATTGTTGTAATACTCGCCATTGTAGTGTTAGGCAGCTGGCTGTGAACAACGCGTAGCGTTGGGCAGTTGGAGGTGAGCCGCCAGCAGTGGTGGATGTGGGGAGAGAGATGGGGGAGATTTGTAATTTGTCATGAACTGCTATATTTATATATGATGATATCAAGGTAAATACATTGTTTGTTCTCTATTAATATCTTTCATTTGCTAACTATCCCTATCAGTAGTTAGTGCCTTCCATAGTTTGAATCTTTTATTTAGCTGGCAGTAGTGGCGCTCGCTGTATTGCAGTAGCTTGAGCAGCGAAGATTTTTGTGAGGTAAGTGATTTGTGAAAGGTATAGTTTAATGTTAGTCAGGGCCATTCTTTTCTAGGCATTTTTGAAAGTCAGATTGCGTTGCGCTAAAAAAAATATTGTGTATCACTTTAAGGACAGTCGTGTATAATTTTCTAAAGGGGACGTTTCATAGTGTTTAAACTCAGAAGAGTGTTCGTGGAGCCACTCTGTAGCAATTCTGGACGTGTGGGATGTCGCATTGCCCTGCTGGAATTGCCGAAGCACATCGGAATGCACAATGGACATGAATGGGTGCAGGTGATCAGACAGGATGCTTACGTACGCGTCACCTGTCAGAGTCGTATCTAGACGTATCAGGGGTCCCATAGCACTCCAACTGCAATGTCCCGCATCATTACAAAGCTTCCAGCAGCTGCAATAGTCCTTAGTTTCATGATGTTGTCTCCGTAGCCGTACACGTCCATCCCCTAGATAAAATTTGAAAAAGAGACTCGTCCGACCAGGTAACATGTTTCCAGTCATCAACAGTCCAATGTCGGTGTTGACGGGCCAGGGCGAGGCGTAAAGCTATGTATCGTGCAGTCATCAAGGGTACACGAGTGGACCCTCGGCTCCGAAAGCCTGTGTCGATGACGTTTCGTTGAATGGTTCGCACGCTGACACTTGTTGACGGACCAGCATTGATTCACCAAATGACTTTTTTCCATTGCGCCACACTGCAGGTTTTAAGATTTCGGCACCAAGTTTTGCTGTTACAGCATTTTCATCGCTCATTAGTGGCTTTCGAATTCCAGCTCGCCGCGCAGTTCCCAGCTTATGCAGCAACCTTCGTGCTGTTTCTGTGCTAACAGGATTCGCGAATGCAACGTTCAGTTCTACAGTGGCTTTTTCAGCTGCCATCGCCTTACTTTTCGTCACAGTCCTCTTCTATGATTATCCGTCACGATTACTCAGCACACACGTTCGTCTGCGTTGTGGTTCAAATGGCTCTCAGCACTATGGGATGTAACATCTGAGGTCATCAGTCCCCTAGAATTTAGAACTACTTAAACCTAACTAACCTAAGGACATCACACACATCCATGCCCGAGGCAGCAGTCGAACCTGCGACCGTAGCGGGCACGCGGTTCCAGACTGAAGCGTCTACATCCGCTCGGCCACTCCGGCCGGCGTCTGCGTGTTTTGAGGCTTTCTCTATGTGCGATAGATATCTTCGATTGGTGCGCCTTAAGGACCAAACACTTTGTCTACTTCGATTACAGAAGCAGCCACCATACCACCAGCAACAGCTTACCCACGTTCAATTTCACTTAGCTCCGACATAATGCACTCATTACACAGAACTCTATTCTCACCATAACTAACCCTTGCAACGTACTGAGGACACTGCACATGTGGCGTTCATTGTTAAATACAACAGTGCAACCTGCAAGCTTGGCTTCGACCTGCATTTGTGTTCAAGCATGCATTCGTTGTGGTGTTTCCATGTTTTTGTTCAACCACTGTATTAGACTTTGAAGCAACGTAGTACGATGTTTGCAGTCAATGTATAAATTTAAATTTCAGCAGTCTAATGAGTTTTGTCTTGTGTTTGAGGTGTTTCCCAATTTTTGTGCACCCCCTGTACTTAGACTAAGCCATTTAAGTAAGCATTCTTCAAGACGTGGTGACTCACTTCATAATGCCCACCGCTTCCCCGCTCCTTGTGATACATTTTCAGCAATCTCAACTTTCTATGTCAGGACTGTCGATAGAGTTTGTAACAGAAACGCGAAACTCTGTGCTGCATCTGGTTTATTATTTTTTTTTCCTCCTCGCTCCGTATTCCACAGCCTCAATAAGCTGCTTCTTTCTTGCAAGTGTCAAACACTAGCATAATTGGCGATCACAAAGTTTCCTTTCGAAGGCTGCATTAGCCCCTTGCCGACACGTCGGTGCTCGTAAAGCCGCATTGGAGTCGAGCTATGTTGCAGCAACGCTCTCAAACGGAAACTTTTTGATCGCCCTTATACTAGTGTTTGACATAAAAAAGAAGAAGTTGTCGGAGGAGGTGCAACATTACTAAAACTACTTGGAAGTGTAATGGAATGGAGCAACCAAATAAGGACACAGCCAGTTTATTGTCAAGTGCCGTGGGAACGTTGAATAGCAGCGTGAGAGCAGAGGTCAGTAGCAAGTAGCTCGCTAGATTTGGCGAGGGTGTGTAGAGACACAAACAGCCCCTTGTAATAAAAGGTGTAGCACCTGCTCAAGGTGACGGAGCGCTGACAGGACACGGGCAGCGGATCTTCCTCCCTTGGACGCCCAGAAAACTGCAGTCTGACAGATATCGAAAGCAGTTCTACATTTGAATTACGTACATCCTGTTTACAACAAAAAACAAAACTATTCAAGTCATCTGTAGAGATCAATTACTTTCCCTATAAAATGATGTTATAAATGAAAGCAGCGAGGAGGGAAGCGTCAGTATCCTTCCGCCGAACAACTATTCAGGTCGCTACCTGGGTGCTCTGCTGTTCCGCCCTTTAACTCTACCACGCCTTGTTCCAACGCCTCCCCAATCTCCTTGTCGCGTGGTGTACCACGCCGAAACTTCAAGTAAATCCACAGAAGTGCCAAGCCACCATCTTTAGTCGCACCACTCGGCGTTTCCGTCGTCCAGATTTCCATCTACAACCAACCTATTCCTCTGACTAACACAGTAAAGCATATCAAAAATGTTCAAATGTGTCTCAAATCTTATGAGACTTAACTGCTAAGGTCATCAGTCCCTAAGCTTAACACTACTTAACCTGAATTATCCGAAGGACAAACACACACACCCGTCCCCGAGGGAGGACTCGAACCTCCGCCGGGACCAGCCGCACAGTCCATGGCTGCAGCACCTTAGAGCGCTCGGCTAATCCCGCGCGGCAGTAAAGTATTTAAGACCAACTCTCGACATATCTCCTTACTACTCAACCTCAAGCACGAAACCGACTGCAACTACTAACAGGCTCCATCTTTGGTCTACATACTTCTGCCATTATCCTCATCATAAATCCCTCGTCCACCCCATCCTAACCAACGCCAAAGTTGCCTGGATCTCTGCCTTGCCTAAATTCTGAGAGTCCTTCGCAATCCTAGAAAGACACGCGTTCCTCCTCGTCTTCTGCATCCGCCTACTTTCCCCAACGCGCAACCTGTACCAACTCACCCACTACCCACAGCTTCTTCTTTTCCTAGAGCACGTTTCTAGTCAATGTATAAATTTAAATCTCAGCAGTCTAATATGTTGTGTCTTGTATTTGGTTTCCAAATTTTTGTACACCCCCTGTACTTAGACTAAGCCATTGCAGTTAGCATTCTTCAAGACGTGGTGACTCACTTCATAATGCCCACCGCTTCCTCGCTCCTTGTGATACATTTTCAGCATTAATAGCGAAACCCTGTTTCTCACACACTAATAACCAAACCAGGTAGCCTGCTGCGCCTCTACATCCATATATCATCCCTTATCCATCCTCTCCCGCCGGAATTTGGTTAAACTTCCACTCCCCAACTATGATATCCGTCCCGAGATATACACCTCTTTCCACCTCACACTATCTATTTTCTCCTTTCCCCTTCATCGACCCATAGTCATACTCATTAGCTCACCTTAATGATAACAATTTTTCATGTGTCACCTAGCACCACTATTACACTGTGGTGTTAATGTATAGAGGCAGGGAAAAGGGGGGGGGGGGAGATAAGATCGTTACATATGCCCCGTGGCGATAGTGTGCAGGAGGTCGAGCGGTCAGAGACTTCAGAGTGGGCACCCAGAGCTGAAGTTAAATGACAGAACAGGAAATTAGCTACAATAAAGAGAATATATTTGGGTGTACGGCATACAAGGGGAGCGCCTAGGGTCGGAAGTTAGCAGGTTTAGGCCAATCTAGGAGGTCGAACAATTAATTAAAATGGGCGACGGAAGGGGAAGCGGTTCATGTTAACTTATGTTGGTGGCCGGTCATGAAAAGCAGAGCCAGAGGCTCTCCCTTCCAAGAAGACGTCTGTTCTGCTCGAGGTCTGGATTACAAGAGAGAGAGGCAACTCTGTTCCGCACCGCAGAGCACTCCAGCGTCCACACGCGTGACCTGTATCCCACGCACGCTATTGGCTAAAACCAATGGAGTGAATTCGCTAGCGGTTTCAGCAGAGATCTGAGGGCGTCTCTTGTCAGCAGCTTTAACGTCCAGATTTCAATGCCTCGGTTTTGAAAGACGGGCAACTTGTGTCACGTAGGTACAGCGTAAGATACTCTGGGAGAAAAATTTCACTGTGGCTTTGAAATAAATTTTTTTAAACAAATTCCCTAAAATATATAATATAAAGCCATGAAACGAGTTTTAGAACCTATCAATAGTTTCCACCTACGCGTAATTTTACGCAATCCTCGTTTATCATCACCTCTTTTTATGTAAATATCGTCAGTATCATCCACCTGCGTATTTTTTTTAAATAATCTGTTATTGACACCTTTTGTACAGTATCAGTTTGTGTAACCTTTGGTTGAAGAGCACTTTTTATCCATTGCCAGCTCGTCCCAGTTGCGCGGGACTGAAACAACAATAGAGGGAAAAAGATGCTCTGCAGTCACTTCACACACTGCGCTACTATGCCGGCAGCACATAGCGATCTGCCAGTCAGAGCTGTTTCGCCCAGTTCACTGTAGGCTCTATGCTGGCCACACCCAGCGGCCTACGAATGACCGTTCTTTCGCAGAGCACACTCTACACTCCGTGCTCTAAGCCGGTTGTGCTCAGTGCTCCATCTATCAGAGCTCACCGCAGCTGACCGCTTCGCAAGACTTTGGCTCGCCTCCGAATCCACCTTCTAATGGGACACTATCACGATGGACTTGGTTCACATACATCGGCAGCTCGTGGCCTCGCGGTCGCGTTCTCGCTTCCCGAGCACGGGGTCCCGGGTTCGATTCCCGGCGGGGTCAGAGATTTTCACCTGCCTCAAGATAACTGGGTGTTTGTGTTGTTGTCCTCATTCTTTCATCATCACTTATGAAAGTGGCGAGACTGGACTGAATAACGGTTGGGAATTTGTACGAGCGCTGATGACCGAGCAATTAACCGCCCCACAAACCAAACATCATCCTCATGATGTATGATTATTTTGGGAGGATAATTTTTTGTGCCTGCATTAAGTAGTAGAATAATTCCTGAGCAGAGTTCTAAAACTGACGTAGGCTACTGTAGACCATCATACTCATAGACTACAGTAGTTTTTCTAGTAGCCGCGTTATTCGTACGTTAGGTGTGTTGCAGACCTGTGGGCGGTTGCCTCGTTTCGATCGGTTTGTTCATTTGTGCGATCAGTCTCTTACTAGATTCCGCTAGAAATCGCAAGCGGCGATCCCTCCAGAAACTGAGTGAGGATATATAAAGAGCCACGTAACCTGCGGAACATTTTTGTTCTACATAGTTATCCTCCTGTCTGTTACTTAAAAGGAAACAATATTTGTAGCAAAATTTAAACTGTCAGTGTTAAATTCACGTTTATTCGAAAAATTTTGATCTGTAACGTGAAACAGATGTATGTTGTAGTGCAAACAAACAAGCAATACAGATTTATCATGTAGTGGTATAAAATGAAATTTGCTCAAAAAATTTAAAAAAGGTAAATTTAAAAAAAACTGCAAAACAAAAATCACTTCAATACTTCGTCGAGCTTATTTAAACGTGTTTTTGATATTCATAAACAACTTTTGTACTTATCAATAACAACAGGAGACTCTTGTCTTTGATCATGAGAAGAAGTTCCATTGAGACAAAATAACAATAATTATATATATATATATATATATATATATATCTTTTATGTTTGTGCATGTAAGCTGTACTTGCATCAAAAGTAATTGTGTGTGAATTTCTAAGGGACCAAACTGCTCAGGTCATCGGTCCCTAGACTTAAGTTACGCGATTAAGTAATTTTTATTACTTATAATATGCAATTTATACTCTGTAAAGATATAAAGTATACAACGGACTAACACATGCGATGTGCGTTTCTCTTTACTTGTGAAACAAACAAACAAAAAACGAAGAGAAGTCGTCGGCTCCCAGTTTCTTTCTCGACCATTCAATTGTGTCACTGCCGGTAATCCCATATTTACTATGTAATTTATGTAGTATACAAAAAACTACTGACCCGTACTTTTGGTAGAACGCTACTCTATTTCTGAGGATTTTTTTTTTAGATGATATAGTGTAAGAAATCATTTTTAGTGTATGTTTCTATGGTGTAGATATAATATCTGTGCATTCGTGTGTTTGGGCCTTTGGGAGGGGAAATCGTCTAAAAATAACCAGAAACAGAAGATAGGTTAGCATTTACTTTCGGATTTTACAAGTCACCTCGTTAATTTAAAGTTTAAAAATGCATTACCACTGAGCACAACGTCGGCGATTCCATGGAAAACCTCATGGAGGAACACTGTAGTAGTTTTTGAACAGAAAGTAAGTTGCTCTCCGAAAGAGTGCATTCCTAAGAGAACATTAACAGTAACGTGGAGAATGTCCCATTAAGAGATGTACAGGGTGTTTCAAAAAGGACTTACAACTTTAAAAATTCATATCAATTTATTGAAAGAAGATTTGCAGATGGGTTTAGTTTTATTTTGTATGGAAACACATCAACTTTTTACCCTTAAATTAAAAAGGTTCTATGTGGCTTCCGTTGGTTACCCTGCCCACATCCCATCGGAAGTCAATTTCCTCCCAAAGTCGCTGTAGCGTTGTAGGTGTAACTTGCTCAATGGCGCCATAAATTCTAGCTCTGAGTTCAGGTAAAGAAGGCACAGGAGGTACAAACACGATATAAGAATTTTTTGCATACTGAAGCCCCGTCAGCAACTGTGATAGACTAATATGCCGGGGTTGGACTTCAGTTAAGTAGTTTTAATTCGACATGGTACTACGGTACCATAGGTTTTAATTTTAATGTTGATTGTGTCTTACTCTGGCATGTTACAGTAATTTTATGCTTCTGAAGAAGGCTAGATTAATTTAGCCGAAACCTGGTAAAGACCAGAAAATTAGTGCAACTGAGGCTGATTCTTCAAAATGTTACAAACACGATATCCTTGATGAATCCCCATAAAAAAAATCGAGTGGTGTCAGGTCTGGGGAACGTGGGGTCCATGCAATTTCCATTGACCTGGAAAACGGTCACTGAGAAAATCGCAGACGTCAGCCAGGTAGTGCATGAAGTAAACATTTCGTTCTTGGTCATCCCTATCGATCTGTACTATCAAAAATTATTGTAACATATCCAGCTACACTATCCCGTTGATGGTCCTCTCACGGAAGAAAAGGGGCCGTCCGTGAGATGTGCTTGGACGACCTCATGGTTTCCCATGTCTAACCGAGCACCCTGTCTCTACAAAACATTTATGTCACCCATAAATTGTAGGCCTACTAGGAGGATCTTTAGTGTATTTGGTACGGAAATTACGCTGAACTGTTGTCGCCGACTTCGACTCTTCAAACCAAAACACACAGCTAGCACACTCGCGCCCAGTGAAGGCCGCCATCTTTAACGCAATTGCAGCTAGCGCTCCTTATGGTGCGATTCGGCAGTATCGGAATACGCGAGACAAAACTTGATGTATTTTCCTACAAATTGACACTACAATCACCTCTGTAGGTACTATGAATTTTCAAAATTGTAAAGTCCTTTTTGAAACACACTGTACTTGGGTTCGAAGGTTCATTTCTGAGAATTACGACAATGATAGAGACAAAAAATTTTTTAGAGAAATTGGCTAAACAACACAATAAGCGAACAGAGGGTAACAGCGAGAGATCAAGCCGAGACTCGACGATAAAAGGATAAGTAATGGAAGTTACAGAACCACTTGCTTGAGTTCCAGCAAACTGTGTCGAATGTTGACGGTCGCGTCACGGTGATTGAGCAGGAACAAGCTAGTTTACTTACCGAATTGATAGACCAAATGTACTCTTTTGCAACTGTCACTAATGGGAAGTTAGAGGAAGCAGAAGAAATGTCAGCAGAGCTGAGAAATGAGGCCACCGTAGCTAAATCTGTGTCGTAAATAGCTCACAGGGAGCTTGAAACACAAGTTTCTATGCCTACGTCTACGTGATTACTCTGCTATTCACAATAAAGTGCTTGGCAGAGGGTTCAGTGAACCATCTTCAAGCTGTCACTCTACCGTTCCACTCTCGAACGCCACACGGGAAAAACGAGCACTTAAATTTTTCTGTGCGAGCCCTGAATTCTCTTATCGTGATGATCATTTCTCCCTATGTAGATGGGTGCCAACAGAATGTTTTTGCAATCGGAGAAGAAAAGTGGTGATTGAAATTTCATGAGAAGATCCCATCGCAACGAAAAACGCCTTTGTTTTAATGATTGCCACTCCAATTCACCTATCATGTCTGTGACACTATCTCCCCTATTTCGCGATAATACAAAACGAGCTGCCCTTCTTTGTACTTTTCCAATGGCATCTGTCAGTCCCACCTGATGCGGATCCCACACCGCACAGCAATACTCCCGAAAATGGTGGACAAGCGTGGTGTAAGTAGTCTCTTTAGTAGACCTGTTGCACCTTCTAAGTGTTCTGCCAATGAATCGCAGTCTTTGGTTTGCTCTACCCACAACATTATCTATGTGATCATTCCAGTTTAGGTTATTTGTAATTGTAATCCCTAAGTATTTAGTTGAATTTACAGCCTTCAGATTTGTGTGACTTATCGCGTAATTGAAATTTAGCTGATTTCTTTTAGTATTCATGTGAATAACTACACACTTTTCCTTTTTCAGGGTCAATTGTCACTTTTCGCACCATACAGATATCTTATCTAAACCATTTTGCAAGTCGTTTTGATCATCTGATGACTTTACAAGACGGTAAATGACAACATCATCCGGAAAAATCTAAGACGGCTACTCAGATTGTCTCCTATGTCGTTAATATATATCTGGAACAATAGAGGGACTATAACACTTCCTTGTGGAACGCCGGACATTACTTCAATGACTTTCCGTCTATTACTACGAATTGTGACCTTTCTGACAGGAAATCACGAATCCAGTCGCACAACTGAGGCGATATTCCATAGACACACAGTTTGGTTAGAAGACGCTTGTGAGGAATGGTGTCGAAAGCCTTCTGGAAATCTAAAAATATGGAGTCAACGTGGCATCCTCTGTTGATAGCACTCATTACTTCATGATTATAAAGAGCTAGTTGTGTATCGCAGGAACGATATTTTCGAAATCCGTGCTGACTATGTGTCAATAAATCGTTTTATTCGAGGTACTTCTTAATGTTCGAATAGAGTATATGTTCCAAACCCCTACTGTAAATCGACGTTAGTAATATGGGCCTATAACTCAACGGGTTACTCCTACTTCCCTTTTTGGGTATTGGTGTGACTTGAGCAGTTTTCCAGTCTTTAGGTACGGATCTTTATGTGAGCTAGCGGTTGTATATAATTGCTAAATACGGAGCTATTGCATCTGCATACTCTGAAAGGAACCTGGCTGGTATACAGTCTGGACAGGAGGCCTTGCCTTTATTGATTTAAGCTGCTTTGCTACACCGAGGACATCTACTTCTATGTTTCTCATCTTCGCAGTTGTTCTTGATTGGAAATCGGAAGTATTTGCTTCGTCTTCTTCGGTGAAGGAGTTTCGGAAAACCGTGTTCATTAACTCTTCTTAAGTGGCACTGTCATCAGTGACTTCACCGTTGTTATCGCGCAGTGAAAATATTGATTGCCTCTTGCCACTGGTGTGCTCCATATATGACCAGAATCTCTTTGGGCTTTCTGCCAGATTCCGAGATAGAGTTTCGTTGTGGGAATTATTAAAAGCATCTCGCACTGAAACATGCGCTACATTTCGAACGTCTGCAAAACTTTGCCAATCTTGGGAATTTTGAGTTCTTTTAAATTTGGCATGTTTTTCTCGTTGTTTCTGCAAAAGCGATCTGACGCGTTTTGTGCATCATGGGGGATCAGTACCATCAATTATTAATTACAATATGATTATAATAATTATCATAATGTTTTCTGTTTGCCCAAAATTCTGGTATCCATCACAGAGTTGGTCTGACATTTCGTGCACCAATATTTGTTTCTTTTTTCATTAGGCTGCAGCCTGGAACGGGATCGAATGCTGTCCAGACATGTAGAAAAACAGCTTCAACAAAGGTGCCCGTATCTACTGCTTTCTGGGTCTCGCACACGAACAACACAAGCTAGGTTTTACATGACCGTTGCCTGTTGAATCCTTTTTCATTCCTACAGAGGATGTTTTCGGTTTTCATATATTTCTTAATATGTGAGCATAAAACACGTTTCAGAACTCTGCAACATATTGACGTCAGAGATATAGGTGTATAGTTTCGTGTGAATGTTTGATGACCCTTCATTAAAATGGGAATGACCTACACGACTTTCTAACCACTGGGAACGTTTCGTACCTCCAGCAGCCCATAGTACACTGCCACTGCAGGGGGAGTAACACCGCATGCAGTCCACAGTGGTTTTCTGAGTGTAGATGTAGATGCAGCTGTAGAAAATGAAACATTTTGAATTGTGTTACTACCGACAAATGTTTAAAATTAGACGGACAAATTTACGGCCAAAACGAAGAACTACAAAAACGAATGGTTGACGAAGGATGCCTACAGAATAGACATAGCGGAAGAAGGGGCAGGATACTGGGGCATCTAGGGATTGTCGCTCTGGCGCTGAAAGAAGCAGTAGGTGCTAGAGATCAGAAACGGAGCGAGTGCGAGTGCCTTGTTGGGGGTTGCATACTTCACAGATCAAGGCGCCCCTGTTGCGTCACTGCTAAACCTGTTTCCTTCTTCTCTGTTGTGCTTCTGCGAGTATGACGCGTTTGAGGACGATGGCGCTGCGATCGCTTCATACTCATCAACTCGTTCTGTCTTAGGCTAGGCGCAAACTGAGGCGCCTATAGCACGTGTGGCGTGACACGACACTACAGCGCGACATGCACGTGCCGCACGAGTCGCGTGGGTCCAGCGCATACTGCGACTTGCGACGCGTACGATACTTCGCACGCCCGACTGACGACGCACTGCGTTGACAGAACCGAAGCGCGCGCAATCTTTTATCTTCCTCAAACGATTTTACAGAAACTATTCACTGAAAATATTTGATTTTTGCCTTACTTGTAGCTTTATATGACAGCTTCGTGGCGAAGTGCACATCATCTTGCTAATGACCATTCTTATTGCGATGTACACATTTTAGTAAGACTCTACGCAAAACTCGAAAAGTTTGCAACGAAAATTAGGGGTCTCTATGATTTTGCGTTTGGTGCGTATTACACTGTATGTTGCTGCGTATGAAATTTAGCAAACATGTTGAATTTTTGTTTAGACTTGGGAAGAGGTCTCTTAACTGCCTCCGATCTCGAGAAAATGGATCCTATGTACCGCGCTCACTTCCGATCTCTCTGCCCGCGAGAATGAAATACTCGCAACATCTCTCACATCTCCTAAACCGCTCGAGACATCGCAACGAAAGTTTGGCGAATGATAGCACACAAGGAGGAGAGTGTTTTGCCAATTCTTAAACACACGGAACTTTCTTATCTATGCTTCCCTTTTTATTTATTTCACGCCAGTGACTATAATTTTTTGAGTTATCGACAACTAGCGAAACAAGAGCTTCCTAGTATGAAAATAAACATGAAATTTCTTCTTTTATGTTACTGCAAACCGACACTATGAGGTTTTTCGTAAGCTATTGAGCTCTGTGATTGCCAATTACTTGTTTAATGACGCACTCCGTTTCGGTATCCTGTCGCAATAGCTGCTGTGAGATGAGTTTGGCAAATTACACTGTGACAAAGGAAATACAATTAAACCAGTCATCAAGAGAAATGTAGCCGTTACCCACAAACGGTGATGCTTCTTCGAATGAGAAAAGGTTAGCAACTCACACAAAAATAGATTGCCAATTCTGTTGGAATTTTGGTGGAATCCCCGAAACCCATTGTATTTTTAACACTGAGCGATTGGAATGGAAACTTACCAAAGGATTTTATTCCTTCTCTTAATATGAGCAGTACTAAAATAATGACGAGCGTTCCTTCAGGCGGAATGATAGGCACATGCCAGATACTGGTTACTCACCTGCGGCTTGCCAAAATGACAATGTGTGATGGCGAATAAAATAGTTGTTATTGAGAAAAATAAACAACTGATCCCTCGCACAACACAATGGTCAGCGTATTGTTAGCAGCGGAGGTTAATGCGCCCGACAGGAATGCTCCAGCTAGCCATGTGTGCCTTGTGAGTTGGAGTTCGAAAAACATTGTCATGAAAGTAGATCTGCCTTTGTCAGCAGTACATTTCAACAAATTAAATATATCGAATCATAACTCTCTTTTAGGATATTCCCACTTTCGTAGTAATACCGACCATTTTCTTCATTTGTGTAGTCTGTTGTATAATTAATTTATATTAATGATGATAATGTGCATGCAAAATTTGAAATGCTTTTTCTCATCACGACGAACCAATTAAAACATTGTTATTTGTGACTGCTTTTCGACTGTTTCTAGCCTGCAGTGATGTTCACATGCATGTAGTACAGTGCGTCGTATTACATTATTACATCCATATCCAAGTAATCACAGTGAGACTTCTATACTTCAGATCTTAGACGCTTTTTACCAGCAGCACAAAGGGATCACACCTGTGGAGATTATACCTTTCTAAATTTTTGTAACCTATCGTACCGATACGCCAGCATACTAGGCAACGAGAAGATAAACTTGTTTTACTTTCCTGCCTTGCTTCTTAATCATATGATTTTATAATAATCCTTGCTTCCTTATTCACTACCCTCTGTCACTTCTTGCGATCTGAAAACATCGCGGAGGCATATGATACAATTCCAGCGGCCAATGCAATGGCTCATCAGTTACTGAAGTATGCATTTTTCTTGACAGACGAAAAACAAAACAAAACATGAGACCTGAGTTTCTCCTGGCGTATACCACTTTCAAATAACTTCCGGGAATTCAGCCAGGTAACACTTTTCAGCGACCGCCGATATTTCGGCGGGAGAACACCCCCGCCTTGAAAATGGCGGGGTGTTCTCCCGCCGAAATATCGCCGGTCGCTGAAAAGTGTTACCTGGCTGAATTCCCGGAAGTTATTTGAAAACCAAACATAACAAAACTATACAGTTATAAATAACAGAAAAGTATAATGTACTGACGAAGAAAGCTGGACCGTTTAAATGGCGAAAAACTAAGCACTACCCAAAGGCAATAAAATTTAGTACGCAATAAGGCAAAATTTATCGTATGGGCAATACTACCACTGCTCATATGCGCCGTTTCGATGTGAGCATATGGCCGGGCTACTTTTCCGCTCCCCGCCACAAATTTCCCTCGGTGCTATCGAGGCACGCGCGACGCGCGGCGCGAGGAACTGTGCCTCAACCACAACGCCTCGCAACCTGACGCAGGTCCGATTTGAACCTGTGATGTTACAAAAATGCGCGCTGCATCGCGCCACACGCGCAAAACGCGTCTCAATTTGCGCCTAGCCTACAGTCCCGCAGCTCGCGGCCGTGCGGTAGCGTTCTCGCTTCCCACGCCCGGCTTCCCGGGTTCGATTCCCGGCGGGGTCAGGGATTTTCTCTGCCTCGTGATGACTGGGTGTTGTGTGATGTCCTTAGGTTAGTTAGGTTTAAGTAGTTCTAAGTTCTAGGGGACTGATGACCATAGATGTTAAGTCCCATAGTGCTCAGAGCCATTTGAGTCTAGCCTACTGAAGCGTGCAGGACTGTAAGGCCAGTCGTGACTTAGTACAGAAGATGAGCGTACAATCTTGCTACCGTAAAGTAGCACTGAGAAGGCGAAATGACCGAACATCGGGATCATGTGAGTATGAATGAAGTTTTGTTTTGTGAGGCTGCAGAAGGTGCAAGACGAAAATTAATTAATGCAGTGTGTACAATTGCAAATGTGTTCTATTAGAGAAGGAGTGATGTCTGGAATATGCATCATGCTATAGTTCACGCTTCGCACAAAAACATACAATTTTCCTCCAGTCCAAACGAAGTGACTGTGTTCTTGTTTACTGCACTTCCACCATGGGAATCGGTATGTGCTCTGTGGAACGAAAACTGGGCACAGAACAATGTACTGTAATGCCTCTGTGACCAAAAAATGGCCTATTTATGCGTTTTTCTGATAACGGCAAGTTGCGTTTATGCGCTAACTGTGAATTGTGTAGCTTATCATTCATTTCTTTTTCGAAGACTGCTGTAAATTTATATTAATTAATCAATCCTCGTGTGAGGTTTTCTTGCACTGTCATCACAGATTCGGTAACGCGTCAGAAGTGTGTATGTTAACAGAACTGTTGCTACGCCTTGAGTATGACATTCGGTTTCGCAGTGACTTTTTCAGGTGTTGTCCCCTTGCTTCTGGTCACAATCCTCTTCGACAACAGTGTGTCACGATGACTCAACGCACACTTCCGGCATTGTAACTTAGCGGACGATTTTTCTCCGCTTTCCCTTCATGCAGTATAAATCTTCGATGCGGTGGCTCTTGAATCACCAAACACGTCGGCTCCCTCGACCATGAAAGCGCCCACCATTCGAGCACCAACAATCTGACCTCGACCTAATTCACTGAACTCCGACACGACGTACCCACAACTACACAGAACACTGTTGTGATCATGACTGGTACTTGCAACGTATCGAGGACATTTCACAGCTGCCGTTCGCAGTCAAATACAAGTTGTTCAAATGGCTCTGAGCACTATGGAACTTAACATCTGAGGAGGTCATCAGTCCCCTAGAACTTAGAACTACTTAAACCTAACTAACCTAAAGACATCACACACATCCATGCCCGAGGCAGGATTCGACCCTGCGACCGTAGCGGTCGCGGTTCCGGAATGAAGCGCCTAGAACCTCTCGGCCACCACGGCCGGCGTCAAATACAACGTCACAACCTGCAGGCTCGGTTGGCATCTTCGTTTATGATCAAGTACGCATTTCCCTAGGTGTTTCCACATTTTTTCCAGCCTCTGTATTTGCACTGACAGGTGTCGTGAGAATCAGTATTGAAGGCAGCCGAAAGAAACCAGTTTTATTTAGTTAGCTAAGTAAAGGAGTGCTACTTCATGTATTCAGTGTGCAGTATCCTGGAAAGACTTTGTTGATATCTGTATGGGCCGTTCTTCTTGGTATTGCGGACAACTGAAGAGGTTGCCGGAAGGAAGTCTTAAACGTCAATTTATTGAGGCTTAGTCTGAACACTTTATCTCTTGTATACTGAAGCGCCAAAGAAACTGGTACAGGCATGCGTGTTCAAATACCGAGATTGTAAACAGGCAGAATACGGCGCTGTGGTCGGCAACACCTGTATAAGACAACAAGTGTCTGGCGCAGTTGTTAGATCGGTTACTGCTGCAGCAGTGGCAGGTTATCAAGATTTAAGTGAGTTTGGACCTGGTGTTATACTCCGCGCACGAGCAATGGGACACAGCATATCCGAGGTAGCGATGAAGTGGGGAGTTTCCCGTACGACCATATCACGAGTGTACCGTGAATATCAGGAATCTGGTAAAACATCAAATCTCCGACATCGCTGCAGCCGGAGAAAAGATGCTGCAAGAATGGGACCAACGACGTCGGAAGAGAATCGTTCAACGTGACAAAAGTGCAACCCTTCCGCAAAATGCTGCAGATTTCAAAGCTGGGCCATAAACAACTGTGAGCGTCCAAACCATTCAACGAAACATCATCGATAAGGGCTTTCAGAGCCGAAGGCCCACTCGTATGGCTCGATGACTGCACAAGACAAAGCTTTACGCCTCGCCTGGGTGTATCAACACCGACATTGGACTGCTGATGACTGGAAACAAGTTGCCTCGTCGGACAAGTCTCGTTTCAAATTGTATCGACCGGATGGACGTGTACTTGTATGGAGACAACCTCATGAGTTCATGGACCCTGTATGTCAGCAGCGGACAGTTCAAACTGGTGGAGGCTCTGTAAAGGTGTGGGGCGTGTGCAGTTGGAGTGATATGGTACACCTGATACGTCTAGATACGACTCTGACACGTGACACGTACGTACCTGCATCCATTCACGTCCATTGCGCATTCCGACGGACTTAGGTTATTGCAGCAGGACAATGCTACACCCCACAAGTCCAGAATTGCTATAGAGTTGGTCTAGAAAAATTCGTCTGAGTTTAAACACTTCCACTGGCTACCGAACTCTCCGGACATGAATGTTGTTGAGCATGTCTGGGATGGCTTGCAACGTGCTGCTCCGGAGAGATCTCTACCCCCTCGTACTCTTACGGATTTATGGACAACCCTGTAGTATTCATGATGTGAGTTCCCTCCACTTTAGACATTAGTCGACTCCATGCCACGTACTGTTGCGGAACTTCTCCGTGGTCGCGGGAGCCCTACACGACTTTAGGCACGTGTACCAGTTTCTTTGGCTCTTCAGTGTTCAACAGGACAACCTGTAGGCTTGGTTAGCATTTCCCTCGGTGTTTCTATTTTTCCAGCCTCTGTATTAAAAGTCGTCGGTGTTGTGTGAATTAGTATTGAAGGCAGCCGAAAGCAACCAATTTTATTTAAGTAGCTACGTAAAGGGCTCCACTTCACGTATTTACTGTGCAGTATCCTGGAAAGACTTTGTTGATATCTGTAAGGGGCATTCTACTTGGTTTTGCGGATGACTGACGAGGTTTGCGGAACGAAGTGTTAGACCTCAGTTTAATGAGGGTTAGTCTGAACAGATCTCTTGTATTTTCGGATGCTCTACATGCTGGCAGCTAGTAGTTTCACATACAGGATGGGGCAAATGAAGATCGTATTCTGAACTTTGCTTTATGTACAACATGGTAACTCTTAGTGTTGTACACAGTGCAAAGTTCAGAATACGAGCTTAAACGGTGTCAATGTAGTGTGGATCCTTTCGTAAAACGACGGAATATTTTTACTTGTACTTAAGAGTGATTTGAAAATGACGTAAAATAAAGGTGTTAAAAATCTGCTTGACAATGATGCTTAGTCGAAATTAGCTTATCGCATGATTAAAGAAACATCGCATTAAAGCCTACTACGGAGTATGGTTACGTTTAATATTGATAATGTTTAGAGAACAGGTATGTTAAGCTGACTGCAGAATGATTCTACTGACGTCAGTGCACATTTCGCGTGAGGACCAGGAAGATAAGATAATAGAAATTAGAGCTCGTCGTTTTTCACTCACTCTGCCAGTGGAGCAGCAAAGGGAATGACCTGTAGTCGTACAAGGCACCCTCCACCGTGCACCATACCGTGGTTTGCGGACTATAAGTATAGATGTAGATTTAGATTTTTGTGGTATATTATCGCTAATCTCCTTTCTGCTGCTGCTAATTACCTTCTTCTTTCTTCGGTCACCCTGAGTCCATTGTGCTCATTAGTCTGTTCATCCCATCCAACAGCTCCTGTAATTCTTCCTCACTTCCACTGACGATAGCTGGGTCTTTATCGAATCTTCTCATTGGTACACTTTCAATCTGAACTTTAATACATAGTGCGTACATTTCATGTATTTGCGTCATTGCTTCTTCGCTGTACAAGTTTCAATAGTAGGCGCGAAAAAGTGCATCGCTTTCTTACCTCCTTTGTAATCCGAGCATTTTTTATCCTTCCAAAGTTTTCCCTCTTGGTTCTTGTATACTATATTAACCGTCTATCCATATATCTTAGATCTACTTTACTGAGAATTTCGGACTTCTTGCGCCTTTTTACATTGTCGATCGCAAAAATATTACAAAATACATACAAACACAGATTGGTGAAATCATACAGCAGAGTGGACTAGAAAAATTTACATTAGCTGTAAGAGTTACAAAACCAAACCACTGCAAGTGTCACCCACGTTCTGACAGTTCCGTACAAAGGTAATTATGTATAGACGAGTAGATAGTTGATGCATAGGTATTGATGAGAGAGTTTGCAAGTAGGAAAAAATGTGCCATGGTTCAAATGGTTCAAATGGCTCTGAGCACTATGGGACTTAACTGCTGAGGTCATTAGTCCCCTAGAACTTAGAACTAGTTAAACCTAACTAACCTAAGGACATCACACACATCCATGCCCGAGGCAGGATTCGAACCTGCGACCGTAGCGGTCTCGCGGTTCCAGATTGCAGCACCAGAACCGCGCGGCCACTTCGGCCGGCTTGTGCCATGAATGGCCGCATATTTTGGCTGCATTGACTTAGAAGCTTACGTTTTTCACACAGCCAAGGGACCATACAGCCTAGTATGTCACACTAATTTCAGCTTCATACCTCTAGCTACTCCTTACACAAATGGGTGTTAACTGTCAAACAGTCACACAGGCAACAATGTGATCGTATAAGGGTTCCTTTTTTTACCGACTTAGGTACGGATCACTAAAAAAAGTGTTACCATACGAGTAGACATGATTTTAAAAATGAAGCAGATGTTACTCAGCTGGTAAACATGTGATACTGAAAAACGTCTGAAAGTATGAGCTGCAGTGACAGGTGGAAGGGAGAAAATGTGTGTGCCAGGGCGTGTGTAAGTCTCGACGACAGGACAGGCTTCATGTGGGTGGTAGGGGGTGTGGATTTAGAGGGTGACGGAGGGTGGGGAGCGAGAGGGTAGGCTGTCAGGCGAGGCGATGCCGCAGGCAGGGGAATCCCCCCAGAGGCCAGAGCTGGGATCCCCTGGGAGCAGCGGCGCGCCTGCAGGGCTGCAACCCGCCAGGCTCTGCCGCACTGCGGAGCGCCGGCCGGCACAACACAGGCGGCGGCGCCTAAGCAGCCACGTCTGCCAGAGCGCTGCACCGCCGTGAGGGTCGCAGCGTTAAAGTAGCATCAAGTGTACTGCATACCATCATACACAAATGTAGCGTCTCAGTGCAACCACATCAAGTAGGTAGGAGTAAGTTCGACGTGCATTCTTATATATATGCAATGCATTGCTTATGGTTCCTCATTCGAAAAGTACTTTTGAATGTCAGTTTCCCCATGTCGCAGTTCGACAGTGGTAGGATAGTGCTACTCAGTGGGGACAGCAGGACTGTCACACAATTATGGAATCAATCTATGCAGGAGGCCCATACTTAACGTCATGCAGGATGTGACTAGATCCCGAGAAGAAAGACATACACATGGTCCGGTCATTTAATGTGACCACATCCCTTGTTCGACCTCAACGTGCAATAAAAACTCACAGGCGGCAGATGGCAGATCTAACATTACAGGGGGGATGTGCAAAACAGTGCAGTCATTGTCTATAATGTGGAAATGGCGCGCTTTATCTTGGCTTTTGGGCCAAGGGTGGAAGCATTTCCAAAATGACTAAGTTTGTGAACTGTTTGCGCCCTACCATGATTAAAATATACTGTCCATGGCAGCTGTCCAAAACTGGCATCGAGGCTACTGCCAGGTATAAATGAAAGGAGTGAACTACGGATGTGGAGGTGTGTATGGGCCAATAAACGTGCAACTGTTGAGCAACTGACTGCCCAGATGGCACAAGAAGCCACCAACAGTGTTTCATCAACAACCGTTCAGCGAACATTGCTGTGTACGGGCCTCCGCAGCCAGTGCCTGGTTCGTGCACCCATTTATTGACGTTCATTGGCAAAGGGGGCTGGAATTTTCACACCAATACCGCAACTGGACGTTGACAGGTGTCATTTTGGAATGTTTTGAAATGAATCACGTTTTACATGCCATCAGACAGATGGCTGTCGACACACACTGGAAAGGTCGAGACTGAAGTAGGAAACATTAAGGTCTGGGAAATGTTTTTGTAGCATTCTCGTCATACGGTCTGGAAAATGTTTTTGCAGCGATCTCGTCATACAGGAGGGCACAACTGATCAACAAAAGCATGCATCCATCGCTGGGGACCATGTCCTACCCCTCTATGCAATTTGTTTTTTCTCCAGAACAACAGCAACAGCAAGCACGACAACGCGACATGTCACACAGCTAACAGTGTACCACTACAGTTCAAAGAACAGCAGGATGGATTTACAGTACTCTCTTGGCCAGCATACTCCCTGGATTTAGACCCAATCGAGAATATGTGGGGCCACCAGTTGGACTATTGGCGTTGTGGACAATCATCCGAGGATCATGGTGCAGCTGGCCATGGCAGTAGAGTCAGCATGGCTCCACAGACCTGTCGGCACCTTCTGGAAGCTCACTGACTCTTCCTTGATGTTCACACTGCAAAAGATTGTTATTCAGGTTTTTGACATGTGGTCACGTGAATGTGATTCGATCTTGTACTTTGCAAGGCTGTGCAGGATCCTACAGAAATGTCATGTACCTTTGGTCGGGAAATAACCTATTTCACAACAAGTATCCACAAAGGGAATGCTATGATGTCTGGACTGCTATCCACTCCAACTGTTGTTGCGGCTTCCTATGAAGCGGTAGCAGAGAGAGGTGTGCCCAAATGCAACAGTGGACACGCACCATTTCGTGTTTTCAGACGAGCCCCAGTTCTGCATAATGCACGAGTATGTGTGTATCCTAGCCGGCCGTGGTGGCCAAGCGGTTCAAGGCGCTACAGTCTGGAACCGCGCGACCGCTACGGTCGCAGGTTCGAATCCTGAATCGGGCATGGATGTGTGTGACGTCCTTAGGTTAGTTAGGGTTAAGTAGTTCTAAGTTCTAGGGGACTGATGTTCAGAGCCATTTGAACCATTTTTTGTGTGTATCCTAGTGTTGAAGATCCCTAGAAAACAACGAGTTGACAGGTCGTATTCATCATTGTTACATGGGCCTAGCATATGCTGTGATGGTAAGGGGCGCCGTCTCTTCTAATTCTTACAGTTAATTTCGACGGCAGGTTTGTGTTTGTGATATCATCTTACAACATAACAGTGCAAGACACAACGCTACTGCTGCTGACCTGATCTACGTCGATGCACAGGGTGTTCGTCCACTGCCCCAGCCAGCATGTCCTGTACGTCTCCTATACACTGAAAACATAGGTTCACTGAGAGACTTACACGTCACCACTCACCAGCCACTACGGTTGAATACCTCTGGTATACAGTTGCTGCAGTATGAAATGTACCTGTAAATGTCGTCCAAGCTCAGTTCGAATCGCTGCCCAATCGGATTAGAGCCTTTCATGTTGCCAGAGGAGACTGTTCTAGAAACCCTGAGCAAAATCTATGAAAGATACACTTTTATTTATTTTTTGAGTCATCAGTCTCCTGACTGGTCTGGTGTGGCCCATCACGAATTCCTCTCTCCATCTCAGAGTAGTCCTTCCACTCCACGTCCTCATTTATTAGCTGGATGTAATTCAATCTCTGTCTTCCTTCTTTGAAATCGTCGATGATTAATTCAGATTTTATTCGAAAATTATGCAATTTTAACGTCAAACAGAGAGATGAAAATGCAATTTCCTTAAAAAAAACTTGTGTAAGACATTTATTGATATTCTTGAACAACTTTCGCACTAATAATAGAACAGGCTTGCCTTTTATCATAATGCAGAACCTTCTACTGACTAAAAAATAACAACAGTTTTTTAACGTTTGTGCATGTAGACTATACTTGCACCTAAAATAATAGGTTTGGTTACATTAAAGCGTAGAAGTTAAGCGATCAAGTAAATGTTATTCATTTTAAAATGCAATTAATATTTTAAAGGATATAAAACACACAATGGATTAACACCGAAGGATGTGCAGCTCTAATTATGTGCAAAACGTTTATTTATGTTTCCTTCACTACCAGTGGTACCAGTACTACCGTAAACCCACCATTTCCTACGTCATTTATATAGTGGACTAAAACTACCGAACTGTAGATTCGGTAGAGAACAACTCTCAACTCCAGCTAATTTCCTACAGCCTACTACAGTACCACATCTCGAACACTTAACTATCTTGTTCTCTGGTTTTCATACAGTCTGTGATTCACTTCCGTACAATGCGATGCTCCAAACGTATATTGTCAGAAATTTATTTTTAAATACAGGCTGATGTCTGATAGTGAGAGGTTTCCTTTGATCAGGAATGACCTCTTTACCTACGGTAGTTGCAATGTGTTTTATTATAGGACAACTATCCCAGGCGTTCCACCCAATAATATCCAAACAGCAGACTCTCGACACAATTTATTAAATTGCCAATACTAAACTCTTAAATAACATCAAATTCATATAACTTACAGAACTTAACAAATGGTTAAAAGAGTGAGCTTTAAAACCAATAACGGCGGCTTGCCACCATAAAATCCAAGAACCTTTTACAATAGTGCTTTTAGAGATTACCCAAAAGACAAAATCCAATAATAAGTTAACTTGGCTATACAATTTAAAATGATTTATATGAAAAAAACTTTGAGTACGATAATGTCGCTTGGCACCATAAAATGAAAGAAGCGCATAACACAACCAATAAATATAATAACAAAATAATAATTTTATACAACCAAAGGGCGAGGGCAACCCCCAACGCAATCACAGACGAGCGAGCTCTCAACACTTGGGAGCCTTCCCACTAGAAACGGTCCCCGAAATAAACAGCTGAGAGCTCCCCGACATGCCTCCCACAACTGCCCATCACTTACGCACCTTGGTTATGTTCTGTAACACACTACAGATAATATCAACACAAGGTAAAATTCAAAAATCAAATAACAGCATAACATCCCGACAGCACATGATAACCACGGCGCCATTAACTCGGGCGCCGTTAACAAGTGCCGGAAGCCAACACACACAAATCTTAATAAACAATTCTCGCATCTTAAAACAAAACAGTAAAAGCCAAGCGCTCATGAATAGTGAAACCACAGCCTCAGAAGTGCCTTAACAACACCAAACGCGACTATTCCACCAAGTTAATAATAACAGAGTGAGAAAAATAAGAACATACCGCTAAATGCTGTTATACAACCAGATTGACGAGATCGTGTTGTTCAGGTCCCAGAAGACCACATATACCAAGCAGCAGTAATTCGCTATGTATATACTGTACAAAACCGCCCTTCTGAGGCAGACTTTATCTAACACATCAAATGCCAAATATACTATACATGAACGCAACTCCGGACAGGACTCCAGTTGAGCAAATAAATTAGTATCAAAATGGTTCAAATGGGTCTAAGCACTATGGGACTTAACATCTGAGGTCATCAGTCCACTAGACTTAGAACTACGTAAACCTAACTAACCTAAGGACATCACACACATCCATGCCCGAGGCAGGATTCGAACCTGCGACCGTAGTGGCCGCGCTGCTGGTGACTGTGGCGCGTAGAACCGCTCGGCCACTCTGGCCGGCTAAATTAGTATTCACAGAAATCGTAACGAGCCACACACACACACACACACACACACACACACAGTGAAAAGTTCCAACAACGACGTCCCACATCAGAATGAAGTTCAGAAACCGCTGCTGGAGCTTCCAGGGGAAATCTGACGAGCCAACCGAGCCCACACCCGAACCTGGCAGATGACTCCAAAATTCAGAAACTCGTTGTCTCCGGGCCAGAGTATCACGAGACCCCACCGGACCTCCACATCAGACAGGCAGGCAGAACAAGTACGCCGACTCCAATTGATCACCACCGCATGGCCAGCACAGCGGCGAGTCGCCTCAGCCCCAGCCCACTCTGCTCATATTGCGAAGCATAGCAGCCTTAGCGTTAGTCACCAGCAGGTCAGGCAGTGCGAATTTCACGTTCCGTCGAAATCCCCGGAAAACCCACTACCCTCTCGCTTTCCGCCGGCCACCGAAAACACACGCCAGCGACGTCATAGCAAATCGCCACCGGAGCGTCACCCGCACCAGGACAGTGAACTATAATCGATTACAGTGCGCGCTCTGAACAAGATCACAGGTGTGGTGTCACCGCCAGACACCACACTTGCTAGATGGTAGCCTTTAAATCGGCCGCGATCCATTAATATACGTCGGACCCGCGTGTTGCCACTGTCAGTGATAGCAGACCGAGCACCACCACACGGCAGGTCTAGAGAGACGTACTAGCACTCGCCCCAGTTGTACAGCCGACTTTGCTAGCGATGCTACACTGACAAATACGCTCTCATTTGCCGAGACGATAGTTAGCATAGCCTACAGCTACGTCATTTGCTACGACCTAGCAAGGCGTCATTACTAGTGTATATTGAAATGGAAATTATGTACAGTCAAGAGAGATGTACACCGATTGTGGATTAAAGTTAAGTATTCTACCAGCACCTCCTGTTTTGCTAGTCTTATTTCTCTGACCTGTTCCAGACCTCACACCAGTCTGCATGTAATTAAACGCGTGCATTTCGGCCTCCTCTAGCAACACGGTGTTGGCTCTTCTGCCAACACATCACATGGCGACGAGTCTGAAAAGAGTCTAAAGTGGGTCTTCTTCTGTATATTTGCTTAAATTACTTGTGTCATGGCTTCGCCACAATCTCCAGATGTACTGTCCGAATTTTATCGCTTGCAGAATCAGCAGACGCAGGCCTTATTGGATGCCCTTGGACAGCTCGTCCACGATCAACGTGCGATGCAAAACGATGCGGCCGCCGCCGCTTCACCGCTACCACAGCCACAACACGCACTTGCACCACCTTTTCGTCCTTTTGATGCGGCACTGGAAAGCTGGACGGAGTGGTTACGCCAATATGGATTCCATCTCGCCGCCTACAGAATTCAAGGTAAGGAGCGGCAGCCTTTTTTGTTAGCATCCGTAGGGGTGCCACGTACCGTGTGATAGTGAAATTATTTCCCCGACGCGACGTAGCAACTCTGTCCTATGACGAAACTTTTTCTGAATTAGATGCATATTTCAAAGAATCTGTCAATGTAGTTGCAAAAAGGTATACTTTCTTTCGTACCAAACGTACGGCAGGTCAACTAATCGGGAGTGGGTTGCAACTTTGCAAGGCCTTACTAGGGATTGTGCTTTTGAGTGTGAATGTGGACTCCCTTATTCAGATACTATGGTACATGATGCAATTGCACAGAACGTTTGCGATGTTCGTATAAGGGAACAGATTTTGAAACTAGTCAATCCCTCCCTTCAACAAGTGATGGACATATTGGATCGGCAAGACACACTTGACTTTGCTCAGGAATCATTTGAAACTTCGCCAGCTGTGTGTCACATTAACCGGCCCGCCGAGCGAGCTGCACGGAACAGTAAACAGCCCTCGCGCCCGTCCGCGCAGCCATGTGTACCGCATAAGCAGGCCCATCCAGTGCTAAAATCATGCCCGCGGTGTGCTACTAGACATTCGCGTGAGAATTGCCCATCACGCCAGGCTATTTGCTTTTTCTGTAATAAAAAAGGACATGTTCAAAGTGTTTGCGAGAAAAATCTTAGAACGGACACTCACAACCATTCCAGGCCCTTTGCTTCGCGCCAGAATCGAACCAAGGATACTCAGGCTCGTGAACCTTCGCCCATGGAAATTCATGCCATTCATTCCACTCCGCCCAGTGCCACTTTCTCTAACAGTGACTGTGTTTGTTCCACAAAAAGTATGCGTCGACGTCACCGGAAATCCCGTCAAGTCGCATGTGATTCTGTACCAGTGTCAGTTCATGTTGCACGAGACAGTCGCTCTTGTCGTCAGCAGGACAATAAACTTTTTGTAGATTTGGTCATTAATGGCAACGTGATCCCGTTCCAGCTCGATACCGGAGCAAATGTTAAGTTAACTAGCTATTCCGGTCAGAATATCCCTGTGTTAGGACAGTGCAGCCTTCTTGCAACATACAAGGGACAAACAAAACTTGTGTCATTTTACGTCCTTCGTTCTTCTTCTGCAGTGAACTTGTTTGGTTTAGATTTATTTCAGTTGTTTAACTTGTCTATAGTCAATCAGGTCCTATCAGTGAACCAGACTGTGCCTTCAGCCAGTGTTTCTCGTCTATGTGAAGAGTTTGCAGACATTTTTGCACTGGGCCTTGGTTGCGCTAAGACCTATAAAGCACATTTGCAACTGAAAGTAAACACGCAACCGAAATTTTTCCGAGCGCACAATGTTCCCCACACATTGCGTGATGAGGTCGCACGAACATTAAATGATTTGGAATCGCAAGGTGTGATTGAACGTGTGCAGGCTTCTCTCTGGGCATCACCCTTAGTAATTTTGGCGAAACCTTCCGGAAAATTGAGACTGTGTGTGGACTTCAAAGCTACAGTGAATCCACAACTAGTGATTGCAACTATTCCTTTACCCCGCCCGGATGATCTTTTTGACAAACTGTGCCCGGGTCAATATTTTTCGAAGTTTGACCTAGCAGATGCGTACTTGCAAATACCAGTGGACGACGAATCCCAGCGCGTCTTGGTGGTTAACACGCATATTGGTTTGTACCGATTCAAAAGACTGCCATTCGGGTGTGCATCCGCCCCTGCATTGTTTCAGCAATATCTGCAAACGGTTTGTGCGTCGGTCCCTACTGCAGCAAACTATCTCGACGATATTGTGATCTCCGGAAAGACGGAAGAAGAACACTTAGCCAGTCTCAGAACATTATTTCAGGTCTTGCGACAAAATGGTCTTCGCTTGCGGAAGGACAAATGTGTGTTCTTTTGCTCGTGACTTACCCTATCTGGGACATGTAATCAATGCCCAAGGCATCCATCCCAGTCCAGAGCACCTCCGTGCCGTACAAGACTTGCCTTCGCCGCAGAATTTGAAGCAGCTACAGAGTGTGCTGGGAAAAATAAATTACTATAACGAATATGTGCGCCACGCATCTTCCATTTCAGCTCCGCTTCATCGCTTACGCCGTAAAGGTGTTCCGTTCGTCTGGACGACGGAATGCGAACGCGCCTTTCGCCACTTGAAATCGGCGTTGCTTTCAAATACTTGCCTTACGCCATTCGATCCCCAGAAACCCCTTTTGTTGATGGTAGATGCCTCGGATTTCGGGATCGGTGCTGTGCTTGCGCACAAAGATGGATCGCATGATCGCCCTATTGGCTTTGCGTCCAAATTGCTCTCGTCTGCGCAAAGAAATTATGCACAGATCGAGAAAGAAGCTTTGGCTCTCGTATTTGGTGTTACTAAGTTTCTTGATTTCTTGTATGGTCGTCACTTTACCATCATCACAGACCACACACCCTTGACGTCGCTTTTTCATCCGAACAAGCCTGTACCTCCACGTACAGCGCAGAAATTCATTCGCTGGTCTATTTTCCTCTCGCAGTACCGGTACGATATCTTGTATCGGTCCACTGCTAAGCACGGAAACGGCGATGCGTTGTCCCGTTTGTCTGTTGCTGAGGATAGAGCATTCGATTCTTCCGAACTTGCTTGCATGTTCGTTGATGCGGAAACCGATGACGTGGTCGAATCGTTTCCGATGGTTTTTCGTCGGGTAGCTACAGCCACAGCTGCTGACCCTGTCCTTGCTACCGTTTTGCGTTTTGTTGCTACGCAATGGCCCTTGTCAAAGTCACGGATCGAGGATCCGTTGGTTCGCCGATTTTTAGCTCACAAGGAGAGACTTTTTGTACGACGTGGTGTTTTGCTGTTGCGTTCTGATAATGATCAGTCCCGGGTCGTGGTCCCACGTTCGTTACAGTCCTCTGTCTTACGGCTTCTCCACCAAGGACATTGGGGTATAGTGCGAACGAAACAACTTGCTCGTCAGCACTGTACTTGGTTCGGAATCGATGCTGCGATTACGAATATGTGCTCTTCTTGCATGGCGTGTGCCGAACAACAATCCGCACCACCGCGGAAATTCTTTGCATGGCCGAAAGCCACTTCCCCTTGGCAACGCTTACACATCGATTTTGCTGGTCCATTCTGGAATGCTCGATGGTTGGTTGTAGTAGATTCATTCAGTAATTTTCCTTTTGTTGTCCGGATGTCTTCCACGACGTCATCTGCCACCATCCAAGCGTTATCCGCTATCTTTTGCATTGAAGGTCTTCCACAGACTATTGTTTCCGACAATGGCCCACAATTCATGTCCGCAGAATTTCAGTCCTTCTGCAAGGCCAATGGTATTCAACATCTGACATCCGCGCCGTTTTCGCCTCAGTCAAACGGTGCCGCTGAACGATTGGTCCGGACTTTCCAGTCACAGATGTTGAAGTCAAAAGAGTCGCATTCTCGGGAGGACGCGTTATTGCTCTTTTTGTCCTCGTATCGCTCTCAGCCCCGCGATGGTCGCTCGCCGGCTGAGTTGTTGCACGGTCGTCCTCATCACACCTTGATGTCTTTGTTGCATCCGCCGCATCAGGTTCCTGTGCAGCGGCAGACGCCTGCTTTTGCTCCGGGCGACGTTGTATATTATCGCAACTATCGCGATTCACGGCGTTGGCTCGCAGGGCGCATTCTTCGCTGCCTCGGCCGCGCTATGTATCTGGTTTTGGGGGCCTCTGGTGAGGTGCGTCGGCATCTCAATCAACTGCGCCTCTGTCGTCGCACGGGTTCTGCCGCTCCCCGTCTGCTTTCAGCGACGGTGCCGTCATGTCAGCGCCCTGGGGACCCACCTACTGGCTCGCCTCATCCCCAGGTGTTACCGACGATGCCTTCCATTTTGCCCCATGGCGACGCGCCGCCGCAGACGCCACCGGTCCTCCCGCCGGCGCCGCCGGCGCCGCCCGCAGTGGACGCGTCGCTGCAGCCGCCTATCGCTTCCCGTGACCAGCTGTCCTCCGACATGGAACTCTTGCCCGCTCCGGACCATATGGCGTCTTCGCCCGTCGGGTGCCCAGCCCCGATGGAGATCGACTCTTCGGCCCCTCCTGTCTCTCTACGGGCGCATACACCGCATGTTGGCGTGCACCCTGGACTAGGTTTTCAGGCGTTTCCTAGCTCCCCTCGGACCGAATGGCAGGGTGCGGGTGGCACAGCCTCGCCTGTTGTTAGGCCCCCCACGTCGTCGCATACGTCAACATGGGGTCCTCCCCACGGCGGGTGGAAGCCTTATAACACAACCGTACGCCGATTTGCGGGGGAGGAATGTGGTGTCACCGCCAGACACCACACTTGCTAGGTGGTAGCCTTTAAATCGGCCGCGGTCCATTAGTATACGTCGGACCCGCGTACCGCCACTGTCAGTGATAGCAGACCGAGCGCCACCACACGGCAGGTCTAGAGAGACGTACTAGCACTCGCCCCAGTTGTACAGCCGACTTTGCTAGCGATGCTACACTGACAAATCCGCTCTCATTTGCCGAGACGATAGTTAGCATAGCCTTCAGCTACGTCATTTGCTACGACCTAGCAAGGCGTCATTACCAGTGTATATTGAAATGGAAATTATGTACAGTCAAGAGAGATGTACACCGATTGTGGATTAAAGTTAGGTATTCTACCAGTACCTCCTGTTTTGCTAGTCTTATTTCTCTGACCTGTTCCAGACCTCACGCCAGTCTACGTGTAATTAAACGCGTGCATTTCGGCCCTCTCTAGCAACACATCAACAGGTGGTGGTGGTGGTTAGTGTTTAACGTCCCGTCGACAACGAGGTCATTAGAGACGGAGCGCAAGCTCAGGTTAGGGAAGGATTGGGAAGGACATCTTCCGTGCCCTTTCAAAGGAACCATCCCGGCATTTGCCTGAAACGATTTAGGAAAATCACGGAAAACCTAAATCAGGATGGCCGGAGACGGGATTGAACCGTCGTCCTCCCGAATGCGAGTCCAGTGTGCTAACCACTGCGCCACCTCGCTCGGTACATCAACAGGATAGCGGAGCTCACCACATCAGTAGTCTAATTTTTATGCCTTCCTTGCTTTGCCCATGATGTATACCGAGCGATGAAAAAGTTTCTGTTTGAGGGACGTACAGTCCAGGATCGATGTGACAACCAGGCAAAAGTCGCCGCGAGCGTTGAGGCATTCATACCACCTGTGCATGTGGTTGCAGACAGCCATTTGGTAAAGCCCTATGGCCTGCTCCATCAAGAAGTCTGTAGCCGCATGCTGCAATCCTTGTGCGACAGAAATCGTCGACCTTTCATGCCCTTTTTTAAAGACCCGAAGGCCTGATTATTGCATGGTAGATTAGGAGTATAGGGCAGCTGCTGTAGAGTGTTCCCCACTTGAGTTGGTGCATGCTATGCATTACGACATTTTCGACATGGGGTGTGCACTACCTGAAGCAGCACTGAACTTGCCGCACCTATCAACAATGCTGGTTTTCGACAGACATGCTGCCTACACACATCCTTCATTCTCCGATGGATATCTACCAATGGCTATCTACCAGTGTTTGTCGTTCGGCAGTGAAGAGCAGAATAACAGCACGTTGGTCCCGTTTGGACACATTTGGGGTAATGACGTCGGCGTAGATCATGTTTCTTCGTTTACTGCAACCACATTGGAAAGTCACGAACGCCACACTAATCCCTTTCCTATATGTCGCTGCATATAGCCGAATCGAAATTGCACCGGGTTGCACATGAGTTGTAGCTTTGTAAACATCATATTTCCTTCACTTAGTCTACGTTGAGGTCGGTAATTTTCATGTTAACTCCATCGTTAACCTCATTTCGGCTACTCCTCATAGCTTTCGTCTTTCTTCGTTTACTACAATTCATAACGTGTACTCATTAGACTGTTTGATCCCGTAATTACGTTTCACCTTCACTGAGGATAGCAATGTCATACAATCTTATCATTGATAACCTTTGATTCTGAAATTAAATCCCACTCTTTAACTCTCTGTTTCTTCTGTGTATAGATTGAACAGTAAGGGTGAACACTGCGTCTCTGTCTTACACCCTATTTAATCTGGAAGCTGCAATCTTGGCCTTCAAATCGTATTGTTCCGTCTCGGTCCTTGTATAAGGGCCGATCAAAAAGTTTCCGTTAGAGGGTAGTGTACACGCAACCCCGCGCGACTACGATGCGGCTGCACGAGTATAAGCACCGAGTGGTAGGCTAGGGGTTAGTGTGGCCGCCCAAGGGGAACTTTTTCGTTGCCTCTTATACATACTGTACACCCGTCTTTCCCTACAACTTTCACCTACTTCGTCAGAATTTCAAAAATCTTGTACAATTTTACATTGTGAAACGCTTTTTCTAGGTCGACAAATCCGATTAACGTGTCTTGAATTCTCTTAACTGTTGCACCGATCATCATTCTGAAAATCCAGCTTTGCTTTTTGTGCGAATGACAACATCACAGCTGCGTGACAAATTCTCACACACTTCCCCGCAGTCTCAGTTACACAATGGGCAACAGACCTGGGGAGCGAGAACCCGTAGACAATAACAAAGAGTCGAGACTACGATGAACGTGTTGGACGTAGCGACAAAGATTCCAGTTCGATGGCACTCTGCTCATCTTGCTGCACACCTCCACAGCTGATGGTTTCCGAACTAGAATCGCACACTCATCTGTAACAAAATGACTCAGGACATTTCATTCCATCAAGAAACAGTTCAAGTCCGTCTAGACTCTCTTAAATTTCCCAAGATCTTCCAGTATTCGCTGAGATCTCTTTGACTGTCTGTCGAGATACTTTATTTCTCCTTTTTTTCTCTTCCTTTCACTCAAAGAGAATTTCAATAGTTGTTATTTCTTTCTATACACCTACTGTAACTGACATCTACTGACTAGCTACTTTTCTGTTCGTGCTGTTGTGTGCCTTACCCATTTATTAACGTGTTGTTAAAGTACTTTTATCTGCTTAAGATTGTAAGCAGCTGTTACTCACAGTTGTGCCAGCGTACCAGTAGTTTTGTAATGACGAATGATGGTGAGTAAGTGAACCACTGCACGTGAGTAAGTGAACCACTGCCCTCACCTGTCTGCCTGTCCGGGTGAGCACAGCTCGTGGTGTGCGCCCCGCTCCCCCTTCCAATGCTATCCAGTACACAACACATCCGCATGCGCAGGAGCTCACATATAGCCAACGTGCTACCACAGTATTACACAACATACGCGTTATGCAACAAATAGTGTGGAAGTATGGATTAAACACATTGAAGATAGTACAAGCATTTACACCGAATAGCATCACGTAGCACATGTCAACCAATGAAAGCATTTTCACAACTATAACATAGATAAGAAGTCAAAGAGTCTTTCAGAGAGAGTAATTAATTTCCCTAATATTCCTTAAATCACTATGTATTTTGTAGTGCCCAATTCATGAGGTAGTCTATATTCTCCCTCAAGCTATCTTCGTCCGCAGCTAGTGGTCGTGCGGTAGCGTTCTCGCTTCCTGCGCCCGGGTTCCCGGGTTCGATTCCCGGCGGGGTCAGAGATTTTCTCTGCCTCGTGATGACTGGGTGTTGTGTGATGTCCTTAGGTTAGTTAGGTTTAAGTAGTTCTAAGTTCTAGGGGACTGATGACCATAGATGTTAAGTCTCATAGTGCTCAGAACCATTTGAGCTATCTTCACACCATATTTCATCGGAACCACTTGAGTAGGTTAGTCGTAACAAACATATTTCTTTTCGCATTTACAAAATTAGTATGGATAAAATATAAATTACGGTATGTTTTTTCCCGTGATCGGTTTTTTGTTGAATAAAGCGTATACAGTGCCCTAAGAAATACTGAAGTTGCCTGTGGAAACCCCATGAAAATTCGCCAAGTGTTTTTAAGGATTAGCGTGTTCAAACAGACAAATAGACACATAAAACAGTTTTACCAAAACTTTAAATCACGTTAACTTTTTTTCTTTATTCGATTTTGATGAAATAAAGTCTGTACGGTGCCTCAAATAGCGATCAAGTCTCCTGCGAAAACCCCATGAAAATTCGTCAGGTAATTTTGGGAAAGAGTGTTCAAACAGAGAGACACGACAGATTTATTATTGCATAAAACGCATGTTTGTCCATCAGCTGTTTTTATTTTGAACCAAATACCAACCGGTTTCAGTCATGGATCATCTTTACGGATAAAGGTTAAAATAGTTTAAGCCACCACATTATGTGACACAGGACTTTTAGAAGCAAACATACTAATAGTAAGTGTACATAGAGAACTACTGAAGAGAAGATCAGCGATTATTGATAAATATAACATTGTAATATATACAATATTTTGCGAGAGAGACAATCTTTGTAATATATCGATAGGTAACTATGGGAAGCTGTAAAGAAACCAGTATGGAGAGACAAAGTGACGTGCGTGAACGAGAGAATGTCGTCGTCGTAGTAGCAACTTTAGATACTTTTCGAAATATGACTCGATCTACTTGTAAATACATATCGCGGACTGTGAAACTGAAATATAAATATATTGATGTGCTTTATGTCTGACCTATCGCTCCACAAATGACTTGAAAACTACGATGTGAGACCACTGAAGTAACGTGTTTACTGAGTCCTTTCGTCTGCAACGCAAACGGTGAACTTAAAGTGATTCTCGTCGTAAACTACTGCATAAAAAAATGTCAGAGCTTCAGAATCCGAACAGTTTAATGATAGGATAACCAACTGGACTGTTTTCGACGCCCTGCATGAACTGTTCAGTAAAAGATCAAATGTGCTTCTTGTATAGGCTATTACTTCACCAAGTACTCAAAGAGCTATCGTGTTCGGACAGTGCAGCAACGTGCTTATTAAATGAATGTTTTTTTGGCACTGAGCGCACTGCTTAAGGCACCGCGCGGGCTTTATTTCACTAAAATCGCATCACGAAAAAAATTAATCGCCAGTTGAAGATTAATCTACAATTGCGGCGTCTGCCTGTGTGTCTGTTTGAACACACTGATCAGCTGATCTCTTTCATGTGGTTTTCACAGGCATTCTGAGTATTGCTTAGGGCGCCGTATATGTTTCATTCCACCAAAAACATATCACGGAAAAAAAGGCAAGAGTTTTCTATTATCAGTGATAATTGCGAAAGAGCCGACCGCTGTGGCCGAGCAGTTCTAGGCGCTTCAGTCTGGAACCGCGCGACTGCTACGGTCGCAGGTTCGAATCCTGCCTTGGGCATGGATGTGTGTGATGTCCTTAGGTTAATTAGGTTTAAGTAGTTCTAAGTTCTAGGGAACTGATGACCTCAGCTGTTACGTCTCATAGTGGTCAGAGCCATCTGAACCATTTTGATAAGTGCAAAAGTTGTTCTTGAATGTCAGAAACAAGTTTTATACACGTCCAGCGAATGACTGAAGCGATGTTAGATTTTTTTCTTTTTAAGGAAATTGCGATTTCATCCGTCTGTTTGATGTTAACAATCAACAATTTTCGAAGAAAATCTGAAGTAATCGTCAGCAATTTCAATTTTACTATAAATACTGTTGATTTTTAAGTAATTTACTGGAGGATGACCATGTAGATCAAAAATGTTCTGTAGGTTATGTGGCCCCTTATGTATCCTCCATCAGTTCCTAGACCACTCACCACTTCCGGTTTCTAGGGGAATCTACTAAGACACTGATCACGTATGTAAACAAAGCGATGGAAATGCAGTAACGCCTGATAGCTCTGCAACACACTTAACGTGCAGGTGTTGTGGCTGTGACCTTAAATGACCAAGGTGTCTAGGAAAACTACGGTAGTCACCGCTTACTTATGATGGTCTACGGTAGCCTAGTTTTACAACTCCAGCTGGATTGATTAGATAAGAAATGAGGAGTTTCTCCACAGAATTGATGAGGAAAAAATATGCGGAAAACATTGACAAGAAGAAGGAACGAGATAACAGAACATGTGTCAAGACATCATAGTGCTACAGAGAGCTGTAAACAGTAAAAACTGTAGGGGAAGACAGTTATTGGAATATGTCCAGCAAACAATTGAGGAAACAGGGTGCAAGTTCTATTCCGAGATGAAGAGGTTAGCACAGGAGAGGAATTCGTACTGCATCGTATCAGTCGAGCCGGAAGCTTTGACTCGGAAAGTTCTCTCTGTTATTGTATCTGTCTTGAGATCATTTATTTCTACACTAATCAGTATTTATGAGCTTAATTGGTAGATTGGTGTCTATATCGGTAAATAGTAATAAAAGATAAGGGCAAATCTGACACTAAGATTGGCATTTTCCTCCTTAACTGTGCACCCGTGCCCAGCACTCCCTTAGTTTATCTTGAAGGGCCCCGCCCCTGCAGATGTATTGGACGCTGTGCGCCGCGTGACGTGGCCTCAACCCCGGGGTTCCCCTTACAGTGCTCAGCTTTTCCAGTGAGAGTACTGCCCGCGACACGGCCTCGTCTCCACTGTCTCGTTTCCGGGCAGAGGCTGAATCACGCTGCCTGACTCACCCAATCAGCGGACGTCATACAGGCGGTGGCAGCCTGAGGACACGACACGGAAATTGCCGCTGGCCGCTGCCGCCGTCGCAAGTGTGACAGAAATCGACGCAGCTCCTTACGAGGCAGGGAATCTCGCTGACGGAGGGGGCCGAACTAATTGTCCGAACGCTACTGAAAGCAGAACTCCAGTATGGAGAGGTGACTGTGGGATACGCTGTTTAACATCTCAGCCTTATTTTTGTTGTGCTCTTCAGCCAGAAGACTGGTTTAGTGCGGTTCCGCGCTCGGTGCAACCTGATATCTTCAACTAGCTTCCTGCATTCATCCTTTGGTTTTCCTCTACCATTTTAATCCCCCATCCCTCCACACATTCCCTACCAGTACCAAACTGACTATGCCTTGGTATCTCAGAATATTTCTTCAGTTATGTTATACAGTGTCTGGTTTCCAATATTTATTTTGTCATTGAGCAACTGTTTATTTTGTGTTGATTCTTAGTTTACATGGAAGTTTTCTTGGAAAGGGAGGAGATGTCCCAATGTGCCATACATTTTTCACAGTCTCTGCAACTGAATTGATAGATTCTACATTGTTGGAACCTGTAATGTTTTGATTTCGGTTTTGGGATTCGTTTTTGTGTTTAGTTGTTTGTTTTGTAAACAAAGTTTATGCCTTGTTTTGAATATGTAACATATTTTATGTGTGAATTTGTTACGGTAGGTCATTGTATGCCATTTTTTGTGGTTGTGCAGGTTGTATGTGTTGATGTGGTTTGGTTAGTTTTTTTCATTATTTGTGCCTTTATTTTCCTGTTTAGTTTGTCTATCGGTGTTTCTTTGTGTCCTTTTTCCAGTGCTATATGTTTTATAGTGGCCAACTCTTTTTGCTAATCAGAAGTCTTTAGAGCGATCCTGTTCAGCCTGTGTAACTTGTATCTATGTGGGGCCTGTTTCTGATCCTGCAGGTGCTTTGAGGCTGCGTTTAAGATAGTGTCAAAAATGGTCAAATGTGTGTGAAATCTTATGGGACTTAACTGCTAAGGTCATCAGTCCCTGAGCTTACACACTACTTAACCTAAATTATCCTAAGGACAAACACACACACCCATGCCCGAGGGAGTACTCGAACCTCCGCCAGGACCAACTGCACAGTCCATGACTGCAGCGCCATAGACCGTTGGGCTAATTGATAGTGTCACTTGTTATGTCAAATGTGTGTTTGTGATTGTCTTTTCGTATGGTCTAGAAAGATTTACTGCTTCTCCTCAAACATTATTTCATTTTCCAAATCTTTCTTTGGTTTCGTTCACTGTTTGTTCAATGCACACACTGAATAACATCAGAGACAGACTAAAATCCTATCTGACTCCCTTCTCAACCCCTGCTTCCATTTCATACCCTTCGACTCTTCTAACGGGTCCGTTTTCTGTAAGCTGTATACAAATTTTCTGTCCCTGCTGTCTTCAGAATGTCAATGTATTCCAGTCAACACTCTCAATAGCTATCCCTAAGTCAATACTTAAAGTAAGTACTGCCCCAGTTGACCCTACACTTGTACAGAACCCAAAGTCATCTTCACCTCCGCCGTTTCTACCAGTTCTCTTTTTTTCTTTCTAGTGTGCATGGGGGCTTAATTAAATACAATGCAAATATTTTTGTAAATCTTTAGTAGCTGTAGGTCCGATTACGCAAGTCTCGTAAACGGTTGGCCCTGACTAGTATTATTACGCAATCTGACTGCATAGAACAACAACAAAGAATGAAAGAAAATTTTCGTTAACACAATTAATTAATTAAGTCCCCAGCAACTATAAAACCTATGAAGCCAACAAAGCACAAGTGTAGCTGTTCTGTGTGTGGAAGTGTGATTCAACGTACACATCTGGCACGGTTCTTCTTCAATAAGACAAGAAATTTTAAATATCATTTATACTGAAGTAATTAAAAAATAGAAATACTATAATTGCGTAAGGAAAGCAGAATAACACTCTAATACAAGAACACAAGCCAGATGCTTTGTTGACTGAACCTGTAATGCTGCATTATTTAAGACATTGAGATAATAAAAAGAAAAGGACAATTTTTTTTTTCTTTTACCTTCATATATTGACGAAAATCACTCTAATGATTACAATATATCTCCACACCGACTCTCTACTACCACATCTCAACAAGAACTTTTCAGTATCACATCTCAGCAAGCACTCTCTGCTACGAGTTCTCAACAAGCACTTTTCACTAGCACATCTCAACAAGCACTGTCTGCTACGAGTTCTTAACAAGCACTGCCAGTGGAGGCGGCTGAATAATACTCTTTGGCGCAGTCTCTGGCGCAGTGGCTCAGTGTAGCCACCTTTCATATGCCCCTCCTCCACGGGTCAGAATTTGATGGTATTTTTGCCAGTATTGGTGGTGAAAATACCACCAAATTCGTCCACAAAAATACAGACAAAAATAAAAGATAATATTAATACCTAAATATCACATAATTAGTTAAAATTTTGGCTTTGAACTGACCTTTCAATAACCTAATATATGAAATACAGTAAGCAATACAACTTCCTTTCATACATGTGACTTGACATAATAGTTTACACAATACACAAAAAATCAGTTTATACTAATGTTCACATAAAATGCTTTCAATGATTAGTTCCAGCAGTAGCACCCAGCAATGGTCAACAGGTGCAGACACCAACAAGTGACATCATTCAGCAGAAGCAGTTCCATTAGTGGCACTCAGCAATGTTGAGCAAGTACAGACACCAACAGGTGACATCTTTTCAGTAGAAGCAGTCCATCAGTGGCACCCAGCAATGTTGAGTAGGTGCAGACAGCAAGAAGTAACATCATTGCAGTAGAAACAGTTCTATTAGTGGCACCCAGCAATGTTGACAGGCGCAGACACCAACAAGTGACATTATGTCAGTAGAAGCAGTTCATCAGTGGCAACCAGTAATGTTGAACAGGTACACACAGCAACAAGTGACATTATGTCAGTAGAAGCAGTTCCATCTGTGGCACCCGGCAATGTTGAACAGGTGCAGACAGCAAAACAAGTGACATTATTTCAGTAGAAACAGTTCCATTTGTGGCACCCGGCAATGTTGAACAGGTGCAGACACCAACAAGTGACATTATTCAGCAGAAGCAGTTCCATCAGTGGCACCCAGTAATGTTGAACAGGTGCAGACACCAACAAGTGACATTATTTCAGTAGAAGCAGTTCCATCCTTGGGCACCCAACAAAGTTGAGTAGGTCCAGAGAGCAGTCCATAATATTCACTATCACTGATCACACTGTTCATCAGAGTTTATAAGCAGAAATTAAACATGTCCTAGTGGCACCAATCATGTAGAAAAAGTACAAGTAACAGTCCATAATATTCACTATCACTGATCACACTGCTCATCAGAGTTTATATGCAGAAATTAAACATGTCCTAGTGGCACCAATTATGTAGAAAAAGTACAAGTAACAGTCCATAATATTCACTATCACTAATCACACAGTTCATCAGCAGAAATTAAACATTTCTAAGTGGCACCCATCAATGTTGAACAAGTGCAGGTAACAGTTCCTAATATTCACCATCACTAATCAGACAGTTCAGGCATGAACAATAGTTTGAATACACATACAAATGCTTTTACACTAAACATACAAATCATAACAAACACACAAATGATGTCAGATAATTGTCATAGTAACTATTACAAATACACAAATATCAGTAAACCTATAATATTTATGTGTGTCAGTGCAAGCCACTACAAACAAATAAAATAATATTTAGGAGATAGGTTGGGACTAATTATTTGGGATTAGGAAAGGAAAACACACAAAACACACTCACTCATCTTTCATCCACATTAAGTACTACTGTGTAATTGAATAGTGTTAACTGTGTAAATGCAATTCTGTCAAAATTTGATGTTCATCTTGTGTATCAAGTAGTAGTGGCAGCAATGTATAACAGTCAATAATAGTTAAGTCAACGTCATAGTCATCATGTCAAGACCATTGTTTGCCAAGCCAAATCAAATGTACTGTTGCTGAACAACTGTCACTGTGCCCAGATATGCAAATACTTCCTCTCTTCAAAAGAAAAATATGTACTGCTTATTGATTTAACAAAGTGTGTGTAGACAATCTTCCTTCTACTTGTGTGTTCTAGTCTGCTATCTTCATCTTCCTTGTTCCATATAGACCAACAAAAAAAAAAAATATGCACCTCACTTACTTTACCTCTTATCCGCCAAAACTCCAATAATCATCAGCATCACATAATCTCAATACTTCAATAATACCACTTACGTCGATACATATAAATCTTATCATCAATATCATTTACCTTACCTCTTGTCCACAAAAACTCCAATAATCATCAACTTCATATAATCTCAATACCTCAATAATACCTCTTCAATACGTCGACACATATAAACCTTATCGCCAATATCATTTCACTTCCATAACAACTCTTTCCTCTAGTCAGTCTCCTCGAACAAGTACAGATAAAATCCTAATGCAAACCTCATCATCCCATACAATCCGAAGACACACTGTCAACACACAACCTCTGTGTAATCCATCTGAGCCAAATCTTCTACCCATTATGAATTATAAACAAAAGAAATGCATACATGACCTCTAACAGACTTAGTTCGAATAACTCTCAGTAATTAAGTACGATTACGGAGTGTGAATGATCATAATATTTCACAGTGTGTACACCACTTCAAGAATTATGGCAAACAGAAGCAAACATGTGGAGTATTTCTTGTGTCAAGTGTCACTTCCTATTTCAATTGCTCACAAAAAATGCAGTGTAATAACTGTCAATGGTCTAAACCTAGTTTTGGTATGTCATGTCGTTAGCTTCCTTCCTATTAGCATAAATTTATACAGCTTCCATAAAACCTCAGCTCATGTGACTTCTATGAAGTTTCTTGTACTAATGTCGTTTATGTCGAATTATAGCAGTTCATTTTCCTATCTTAAAAATATAAGGCACTGAGCGTAAGCAAAACATGCAATAGCGAGTAAATATACCAGTAGAGAACAGAATGTCAACAAGTGGATGCAGCACAATTCTTACAACGAGGCTCTGCCAAGCGAACAATCTATAATTAATACAATAGTGTGACCTAAACTCTATGTTCATACACAGTATATCAGCATTTCTATATACCAAATTAAAGAGTAGTTATGACAACAAAACAGAAATGTGTAAATATGCAATCCATAAGCAAGGCAGCAAATATGTTATCTAACATGATAAACAGGTCATTAGCATCATATCAGCATAAGCAAATAAATGTTCATATGTAATCTCAATAAGCAAACATGAAGGCGCAAGCAGATAAATCACAAAGTATAACTTACATACCTAACACATCAGCACAATTAATCAGGTGGCAATTATAATTTAAATAAATAAGCACAGCAGGCACATAATAAAAAAAAATATGACATCAGTGAAAAAGCAGTGCAGCCAAGCGATGCATAATATACACAAGTTACAACCCAGTTCATTAATAATCATTGTCAAAATCAGTTAACGTACGCAAGCACGTCGCTTCACAAGTAATTTCATAGAACATGAAATTTAGCACAAAGTATGAATCACGTAATCGCGAGCAGCAAATTACGTCTAAAGTACGTACCTAAGTGGAAATATGTTACCTGAAAAATAAACTCAATTAATAGTTACATTTTTTAGTTTATTAGTTTCTTCTTCAAAATTACATTCTTCCTGAAAATTTCTCGATAGCAAGTCCTCTTAACGTCGGAGACACACAGAATTTACCTGAAGTTCTTAAATATTTTATACAACCGTATCCTGAAAAACACTGAATGTTGATAACATAATTCATCAAGTCACTATAGCTTTATACTGAATTTAATCGGAGAAATTAGACTGTGTATTTGTTTACGGCTGTCAGTGCATTCGCACTGAGCGCTCGATCAGCTGTAGGCGCGTGACGTAGAAAGCAATTGTTTGCGGTCAACGACTGCCTTGTGCGGCGCGCAGACTTGACTGTTGCTTTGAGTATGTGCCGCCGCCAAAACACAGCGCGGTAACCTTGTATTCTCTGCATGTTTACGTAAACTGTTGGTTTCTCAAAAGTATGTCATTCCACAAAAATTTTAACGTTTGATATATGATGTATTCCCTTAGAGCGTCGTGATTTAAGAGTTTCTACTTCAACAGTGTTATCATGAATAATTTTGCGAATTCTATATGGACCGTTATAAAGCAGAAAAAATTTGCGGCACAAGCCTTTTCCTTTGTGAGACAAACGATGAGATTTAATTAACACCTTCTGACCAACTGACAAAATTTTTAAACGATCAGGACGCTTAGCTGATTTCTCTCTTCTAGCAGCCGCAGATGCAATATTTTGCAGAGCCAGGTTGACAACTTCAGAATGCCGCAGTTTCCGTGAAGGCAGAAAAGGAACGATTTCAGATATGCGATTTGTCGGTGCTTTGTTCTTTAATATCAGTTTAGGCGGTAAGGAAGTTGAGTCATTAGGGAGTTCATTCAGAAAGTTTTGAAAAATATGAAGATACTAATCCCACGTTCTGTGATTCTGATGACAATAAAGTCGACACAATTTATTGATTTCCTTCATCCATCTCTCTGAAGCGTTAGATTGAGGGTGGAAAAGTGAAATGAAAATTGATTTAATCTTACGACGCCGTAGAGTACGAAGCCAAATTTTAGAACGAAACTGTGATCCATTATCTGATATAACCTTATCAACATGACCAACTTCTTTAAGAAAATGTTTGATGAAAGCGTTAGATGCTGAACGAGCTGTTGCTTTGCGTAATGGTGTAAAACACACATATTTTGATGTCAACTCCACTGCTACAAAAATGTACGCAAAACCATTAGTAGAACGAACCACTGGACCGAACAAATCAACTGCAGCCATCTCCTTTAATTTCGCTGGAATGATAGGAAACAACGGTGCTCTGTCAGAAATTGTTGGGGGCTTAGCCTTTTGACATAATTTGCACTTGGCCAGAACAGATCGAATACGTTTTTCCATATTACTGAAGTAGCAATTTTCCCGTAATTTATGAAAGCATTTTCTGGGACCAAAGTGTGCATAACTGAAATGCATATACCAAATCAGCTTATTAACCCACTCATCAGGAATACAAACTAACCAAACAGAGTTGTCGACCGATTTTCGTTTAAAAAGAATGTCATTGCGAACTAAATAATGCTGTCTAATCGCTACGCTTTCCTTTCTCCTCCACTTCTCCTTAATGTCCTGCCAGATTGGATCCTTATTTTGCTCCTTAGCGATGTCCTGGAGCGAAGACGAAATAAAGTTCTCAAACGCAACACCTTGAATATACATCAAACAATAATTGTTTTCCTTGCAGTCCTCTTCAGCACTTTGTTTCAAACCCATAGGTGCACGTGATAAAGCATCAGCAACAATATTTGAAGAACCCTGTATGTAAACAATACTAAAATCAAAGTCCTGTAGGTACAACGCCCATCGTGACAATCTGCCGTGAGTTAATTTTGTTGACATAAGAAATTCCAGAGCTCGATGATCGGTGTAAACCTTAGTATGTCTGCCAAACAAAAATGTCCGAAATTTTGTAAAAGCCCAAACAACAGCCAAAGCTTCAAGTTCCGTAATCGAATAATTCTTTTCTGATTTAGAGAGAACACGACTTCCAAATGCAATAGTTTTCTGTACTACAACGCCGTCTTCTTCTATCTCTTGAAATAAATGTGCACCTAGGCCTTTGTATGATGGGTCCGTCGCCAAACAAAAATCTTTAGATAAATCCGGATGTGAAAGAAGTGGAGCAGCAACTAAAGCATCACGAAGTTGTTCAAATTCTGATTGAGCTTCCTCATCCCAACACCAATTAGATTTCTTTCCAGATAGTTCACATAAACGAGGTGTGGCCAAATCGTCCAATCTAACAAAGCGTCTAAGAAAATTACAGACACCAAGAAAACTACGAACATCACGTTTTGTGGTAGGAACAGCATAATTACGAATAGCGACTAGTTTCTCTGGATCAGGAAGAATACCTTCTGTAGAAATAATGTGACCGAGAAATTTCACCTGAGAACGACCAAATTCAGATTTTTCCAAGTTCACTGTAATGCCAACTCGTGCAAAAATACGTAATAATGAATCCAAAATTTTATTATGCTCACTCCAAGAACGTTTAGCAATAAGGATATCGTCAACATAAGAAATAATATTGTCACGAAGATAAACAGGTAAGATTTCGTTTAAACTACGAATGAATGCTGCAGAAAATATAGTAAGTCCAAACGGTAATTTCCGAAATCACTTTTAGGTAAAATAGTCATATCCGGTTATTGTTTATCTATTCTCTAGATAGATTGATAGTCGAAGAGTTGTTTTGACAGATGCAAAGAATAGTAAAAGAGTAGGCAGCGGTGCAGAAAACTAAAAGGGAAATAGCACCACTACAGCTCGGGGCCCTATGCACGCTACGGCACATATTCACTTAGAGTAGTGAATCCCCTGAGGACTTTAATAGCCGCACATAATTTCTAGTTTGTGACTTAGTGGCCAATTTGGCGGAAGTGCGTACGTAAATTGATCTAACCATGAACATGGATGTATGTCATTCTCAGAATTGCGGAAGATCTTCAATTTCCGAACAGTCAAAAAGTGTTTATAGTCAAAGTTTTCGCCTCGTGGCGACAAAGACCTAGCGCGTCTGTCCCAGTCACAATGACGATTATTGTCAAGTTCGCGCGCCTGGCGCTCTCTTGTTGCATCCCGTACACGAAACAAATTACTTTCTTCATACCCCTCTGCTATCTGTGATTCCATATTTCTTTTGCTGTCTTTTCCTACGATTTCGCCTTCAATTTGTTTGACTTGCTTTCGTAATGCCTCAACTTCCCTTTTAACGCGTTCATTAAATTTTCCCTGATTTTCAACATGTTTATTTACGTTCTGGTACTCTTCGGTTTCTGCAACTGGCAATGGTGCTGTATCATCTGAATCTCTGTCCCCATTTACACTAAGACTTGTCAATATATCTGAGATCTCCTCAACTCTTTCCGATAAGTCACCTAATTGTTCTTTCTGTTTATTTACGTCTTCTGTAAGTGTCGCGACTCGGGTTTCGGTATTGTCACATTTAGTAGTTAACTGTTCACACTGTTGCGTTAAGTTATTTATTCTGTCATTTGGTACGGATTCCTCGATTCTTTCAATTATTTCTTCCTTATCGTGTGCACATTGTAAATTTAATTCTGAAAATTTTTGTACTATCACGCGATCTTTTTCTTCCTGTTCCCTGCCCTGTTCCTCTTGTCTGATTTCTGTTGATATTAAACTATTATTGTGAGCATTCAAAATCGGTTGTACTTCTTCTCTAATTTCTTTGTTTGATTCGTCTTTCATGTATTTGAAACATGTCCCTGTTCGTGAGCCTAACTGTGTTTCCATTGTTCCCATATCAGTTTCTAATTCAGATCGTAACTGTGATCCCACTGCTTTCATCTCGGTTTTAATTGTTCCTATTTCTGTTTTTAATTCAGATTGTAACTGTGATCCCAGTGAGTCTAACCGTGTTTCCATTGTTTCCCTATATGTTTTTAATTCAGATCGTAACTGTGATCCCAGTGAGTCTAACCGTGATCCCAAATTTAATATTGCACCCATTAACTGCTCCATTTCTTCTGTCGTTAACCACGTAATCTGTGAATTTTCTGATTGAGAAAAATTTGAACTGTTTCCGGACTATTTTCCCTGCTTATTAAATGGTTTTCAACACCATTATTCATCATACTGTTATCCTGTGTTGGCGAGTTCGCCATGTCAACAATTTCGTTATTCTGACTATTCATCATTTTTGCCTGTTTCATTGACCGCGTAATCATTTACAAAACATAAAAAACTCGTCACTGTACGAAAATTACACACAATGACTCTTTATCTCCAACAATACCATTTACACGAAATGTTTCCCTCAAACACGATTAATCGAACAATTGAAATAATTGCACTACATTGTCAAACCCGTAGACAAAACAATACAAATTAAATTTTGAAACATACCATTAGAAGATGCCAATTACCAAATCTACACATGCAATATAGGCTACAATTACTAAACTACAAATTACTACAACAATACTACTGTCTACTATTTTTACAATCAGAAGAATTCCAAGGGACGATCCTGGCAGCGGTCGCCACGTGCATGGGGGGTTAATTAAATACAATGCAAATATTTTTTTAAATCTTTAGTAGCTGTAGGTCCGATTACGCAAGTCTCGTAAACGGTTGGCCCTGGCTAGTATTATTACGCAATCTGACTGCATAGAACAACAACAAAGAACGAAAGAAAATTTTCGTTAACACAATTAATTAATTAAGTCCCCAGCAACTATAAAACCTACGAAGCCAACAAAGCACAAGTGTAGCTGTTCTGTGTGTGGAAGTGTGATTCAACGTACACATCTGGCACGATTCTTCTTCAATAAGACAAGAAATTTTAAATATCATTTATACTGTAGTAATTAAAAAATAGAAATACTATAATTGCGTAAGGAAAGCAGAATTACACTCTAATACAAGAACACAAGCCAGATGCTTTGTTGACTGAACCTGTAATGCTGCATTATTTAAGACATTGAGATAATAAAAAGAAAAGGAAAAATGTTTTTTCTTTTACCTTCATATATTGACGAAAATCACTCTAATCATTACAATATATCTCCACACCGACTCTCTACTACCACATCTCAACAAAAACTTTTCAGTATCACATCTCAGCAAGCACTCTCTGCTACGAGTTCTCAACAAGCACTTTTCACTAGCACATCTCAACAAGCACTGTCTGCTACGAGTTCTTAACAAGCACTGCCAGTGGAGGCGGCTGAATAATACTCTTTGGCGCAATCTCTGGCGCAGTGGCTCAGTGTAGCCACCTTTCAATTCTAAACAATTCGTGTCAGTATAGCGCAAGCATGACTTATGAAAACGATAGTTCGGTGTTGTTCACACCAGTGAGCACCGAGGTTTTTTTTTTTTTTTTTTTTTAGATTTATAAGTATTATATTATTTCAGAAGTCTGATAGCTTATTTTCAGAACGAAAAAGGATATTCATAGAGAGAAAGTATGGTGAGGGTAGATGATGGCCACTGGGGAAGGCGGCGATGGCAACCCAGCATACACGCAGGACGGACGTAACGGTTGCGATAACACATCTTACGGCGTTTAAGCGACATGGGAACATCGTACTGACAAAGCACACAGACAACTTACTACAGAACAAGTAATCCGAGATGGGCTTAGGCCAATAGTGTGACAAGAATAGCAAGTTTGGATCCTACCACAATGACGACACGACGAGGAAATAGTAGGTTTGTTCCACTGATGAGAGCTGAAATCCGGGCAGTTTTTTTATGGTACACTCAGTATCATACCCTTTGAGTAACAGGTTGCACATCCTGCATGATCACAAGATTTAACAGATGCTAATTTTTAATATTATCTTGATCTGTATATTATTATTATTATGTGCGATTGGACCCATACGGATCACGCAAAGCTTTTCCGATTCAATTTTTTAACTCTCCAAACTTCTCTCATTCTTTCCCCGTGAATTCTCTTTCTTTCCTCTGTCCATTTTGTCCCCTGTCTCTTGCAAACTTCATTCTCGGGTTGTACTTTCCAACTATTGATTTTTTGCCTGTATACATTTCTGTTTATAACTTCTGAAGAATTTATTTGTGCATTTGCTAGATCTGTTTTGGTTTCTTGTATCCAGGGTATGGTTTTCAATTTTTCAATGTATATTAAAATTTTGTGGGAGAGTCTGGGTGTTGGGAGTCTGTGGATATGACCGTAAAATTTTAGTCTTCTTTTCCGGATGTCTGCGGCGAGGTTAGATAATTTTTCTGTAGTTTTCCGAGACTGTAACCTGTATCCATCTTCCGTTCTTTTTGGGCCAAGAATCTTTCTGATAATTTTGCGTTCCTCTTTCAGAATGCCTTCCAGGTCGCCTTTTCTATGGAGTGTGAGTGTTTCGCTGGCATATAGTGCTTCGGGCTTGATTACTGTATTGTAGTGTCGTATTTTTGAGTGAATGGAGAGACACTTTTTATTGTAGATGTTGTGGGTTTTCCAGTATGCTCTTTTCAGTTTTTGCAGTCGAACTTTTTGTGCAGTTTTCTCTCCCCCTGTGGGTTCTAGGACCTCGCCTAAGTATTTAAAGAATGGAACTCTCTTAATTTGTCCATATTTTGTAGTCAGTTTTTGAGTTTCAAATTTTGAGCAGATGAATTTGGTTTTTTGGAAGGAAATTTGTAGCCCAACTTTTTCGGCGCACTCTTTGAGAATGTCTATCTGTTTAATTGCTGTGGTCTCGTTTTCTGCTAGAATGGCCACGTCATCTGCAAATGCCAAGCATGAAATTTTAATACCATCTTTAGATCTTCCTAGTTGTATAGGCTTCCAGTAATTTTGATTCTTCAGTTCTTTTTCCCATTCTCGGATGGCTTTGTCTTAGACAAGGTTGAAGAGGAGTGGAGACAAGCCGTCACCTTGTCTGACGCCGGTTTTGATCAGGAAGGGCTCTGATATTTCACCCAGGAATTTTATCTTAGAAGTTGTGTTTGTGAGCGTTTCTTTGATAAGGTTTAGGGTTTTCGGATCGAGTCCTAGCTCCTCAAGGATAATAAAGAGAGATTGCCTATCGATTGAATCATAAGCCTTTGCGAAATCAACAAAGGAACAAATGATCGGACTGTTTCTGACTGCTTTGTATTTTAGTGTTGTCTTCAAATTGAAAATTTGTTCTGCACAGGATCGGTGAGGGCGAAAGCCAGCTTGGTATTCACCAATACTGTGTTCGAGTTGTTCTTGTGTTCGTTGAAGAAGACAAGTTGAGAGGATTTTATAAGTGACTTGGAGAAGGGAGATTCCTCGATAGTTGTTTATATCTGCCATGTCTCCCTTTTTATGCAGTGGATGAATTAGGGCGCATTTCCAATCTTCTGGTAGTTTTTCTGTCTGCCAAATGTCTGTGATGATTTGAGTGAGTTCTTTGAGGGAATTTGGTCCAAGATTTTTAAGTAGTTCTGCAGTGATATTATCTTCTCCGGATGCCTTGTTGTTTTTCAGTCTATGAATATGTCTTTGGATCTCCTCTAGTGTAGGTGGTGGGGATTCTGGATTTGTGTAGATATGTATATTAAATACACACTCATCTGATGCGTTCCTGTCCTTAGATATATTAAATTTTGTGTTTTATTATATACACTAATGTTTACCTCTGCCAAATCTCCACGTAACTTTGTAAATTTGTTTCATCTTATGGCTAGAATACCAATATACTTTAACGTTTTTATGTATGCATTAATGGATACTAAATTTATCCATTTATTGTAACACATTATTTTCTTGAACAGATAGATGCTGAGTTATTTTAATTACATTTATATACATTGACGCCATCCCGCGGTGGTCTCGCGGTTCTAGGCGCTCAGTCCAGAACCGCGTGACTGCTACGGTCGCAGGTTCGAATCCTGCCTCGGGCATGGATGTGTGTGATGTCCTTAGGTTAGTTAGGTTTAAGTAGTTCTAAGTTCTAGGGGACTGATGACCATAGATGTTAAGTCCAATAGTGCTCAGAGCCATTTGAACCATTGACGCCATGTTGGAGTGGTAGTTTCCATACACCAGACGGATATTTGTTAAATAGTAAACTGGGTCATGTAATAGGTATAACGGAACGTTTATTTTAAAAATACATTGTATAAATGAACTGTATCACTACTACTGTAATTCAAAATACAAAATTTTCGTAAACCTCATATAGTACTGCCATCTGGCGGCTTCTTCACCCACTACTTCGATTGGTCCAGTGAGTCAGTTTCCACTGTTCCACTCAGACGTCACCAAACAATGTAGATCAGATTCTCTGTATCCATGTTTGTCAACTGGAATGTGTTACAAATACATATTTGCTCAGTTCTACCTCTCTTTTCTGCGATGTGCATATTATGTACTTTGTCAGTGTTTTTCACATAGTGCTTGCTTCTTCCGTTTGTACGAGGTATGGTTTATGTAACTGTACATGTACTTCTCTTGTAGAGTATTTGAGAATGGTATAAGGCCGAAACACGTAAGGCAGTATAAAACCGATAAATAGCTGTTCGAGATTAATGTAAGCTTGTGAATGCATTTAAAAATTGGCTGCAACAGTCCACAAAGCATGTATGCATTTTGCTGATGTCTTCACGAATGACCGGGAACAGATTACTAGGAGATGAATTGAGGTCTCTGGATGCCATTCGTCTTTCACGGCTGGTATCAAAGGAAATGCAAGTCGTTGAGGAACGAAATAAAAAGGAAGCGCTGGGAGGCTAAGACGAAATGGTTGCGTGAAAATGTCAAGAAACCGAAAACGAAAGGACTGACTCAGCATACAATGAAGTCCAAACAATTTTCGGTGAAATTAAAAGCAAGTGTGGTAACATTTAGAGTGCAAAGGGAAATCCATTGTTAAGTACAGAGGAGAAAACGGAGAAGTGGAAAGAATACACTGAAGGCCTCTATGATGGGAAGATTTGTTTGATGTGATAGAAGAAGAAATATGGGCTCCAGTATGAGAATCACAATTTAAAAGAGGACTTAAGATCAAATAAGGCAGAAGGCATAGATAACATTCCATCAGAATTTCTGAAATCATAGAGAAATGGCAACAAAACGACTATTTACGTTGGTATGTAGAATGTATGAGTCTGGCGACATACCATAAGAGTTTCGGAAAAATATCATCCACACAATTGCGATGACTACAAGAGCAGCCAAGTAGGCGAGAATATCGCTCATGCATCCAAGTTGCTGACAAGAATAATACACAGAAGAATGGAAAAGAAAATTGAAGATGTGTTAGATGACGATCATTTTGGCTTTAGGAAAGGTAAAGGCAACAGTGAGGCAATTCTGACGTTGCGGTTCATAATGGAATCAAGACTAAAGAAAAATCATGGCACGTTCATAGGATCTGTCGACCTCGAAAACGCGTTTGACAATGTAACTAGTGCAAGATGTTCGATATTCATAGAAAAAATAGAGGGTGAGCAACAGGGAGAAGTGGGATATATACAATATGTACAAGAGTCAAGAGGGAATAAGAAGAGTGACCAACAGCGAAGTTCTCGGATTAAAATGGTGTAAGACAGGGGTGGAGTCTTTCAGCCCTACTATTCAATGTGTACTTCGAAGAATCAATGACGGAAATAAAAGAAAGATTCAGGAGCGGAATTGATAAGTAGCAGAAATTGATAAGTAACAGAAATGAGAACAGCGAGAAACTTAACATAGGGGTTGATTGTCGCGAAGTAGATGAAGCTAATTGTACCACATAGTCAGCAAAATAACCAATTACGGGCGGAGCAAGGAGGAGATCAAAAGCAGGATATCACTGGCAAAAAGGGCATTCCTGGCCAACGGAAGTCTACTAGTATCAAACATAGGCCTCAATACGAGGAATAAATTTCTCAGAATGTACGTCTGGAGCACAGCATTGTATGGTTGTGAAACATGGACCTTGGGAAAACGAGAAAACCAGAACAGAAGAGAATCGACGCATTTGAGATGTGGTGCTACAGACGGATGTTGAAAATTAGGTGGACCGATAAGGTAAGGACTGAGGACGTTCTGCGTAGAATCGGAGAGCAAAGGAATATGTGGGAAACACTGACAGCGAGAAGGGACAGAATGATAGATCATCTGTTCAGACATCAGGGGATGACTTCCATGGCAGTTTAGGGAGCTGTAGAGGAAGACAGAGATTGGAATATACCAAGCGAATAATTGAGGACATGGGTTGCAAGTGTCGAGATGAAGAGATTGGCACAGGTTGTGGCGGGCCCTTCAAACCAGTCAGAAGACTGGCGACTAAAAACAATAGAAGGCCGGGCGACAGAAACTTGCCTGGCGTAGAGCCAGAGGCAACTAAGACACTGACTGGCATACTGTGGAGCTCACGGAAGACTCGCGCATCTACCTTGCGACGATCAAATCGACGTCAGCGTTTCAGTAGACAATCTGGTGAAAGATGGCAGGAAGCAGCGATTCTCAAGGCCGATACGTCCCCAACCTTCCGCACATTAGGTCTGCCTGGTCTCGGTTCAGCTGTAGCTCGACCTTCGCGTTTCTGCTTCGCAACACCAACCGCCAGCCGGCCGAAGTGGCCGTGCGGTTAAAGGCGCTACAGTCTGGAACCGCAAAACCGCTACGGTCGCAGGTTCGAATCCTGCCTCGGGCATGGATGTTTGTGATGTCCTTAGGTTAGTTAGGTTTAACTAGTTCTAAGTTCTAGGGGACTAATGACCTCAGCAGTTGAGTCCCATAGTGCTCAGAGCCATTTGAACCAACCAACCGCCAACAGTCGACTGGCAGTTTTCAAAGGGTCTGAATGTCCGTTATGATTCTGTTACCCAGGTGACATCCACATTCGAAATGAGCGAGCTCTCCCGACCCACCCATTCTGCTATTACTGCTTCTCTACTGGGAACTAATGTTGTGCTCTACCAAAACGACGGCTCGGCAGTTTTGATACAGTACATAAAAGACACCGTAAACAGTAGGCTCACTGGTGGTATTGCTAGCACTGAAAGGGAAAGAAACGTAAATGAATTTTTACTCATAATTAGAACACAACATCGTTTCAGTGTTAGTCCATGTGTTTTTTATATTCTTTAAAAAAACACTGAAGCGCCAAAGAAACTGGTATAGGCGTGCGTATTCAAATAAGAGATATGTAAACTGGCAAAATACAGAGGCTATATAAAACAATAAGTGTTTTTGCAGTTGTTAGATCGGTTATTGCTGCTACAATGGCACGTTATCAAGATTTAAGTGAGATTGAACGTGATGTTATAGTCGGCGCAAAAGCGATGGGACACAGCATCTCCGAGGTAGCAATGAATTTGGGATTTTCCCATATGACCATTTCATGAGTGTACCATGAATATCAGGGATCCGGTAAAACACCAGATCTCCGACATCGCTGAGACAGGAAAGATATCCTGGAAGAAAGGGACCAACGACGGCTGAAGAAACGTGACAGAAGTGCAATCCTTCCGCAAATTGCTGCAGATTTCAATGCCGGGCCTTCAACAACTGTCAGCGTGCGAACCATTCAACAAAATATCATCGATATTGACTTTCGGAGCCGAAGGCCCGCGCGCGTACCCTTTATGACAGCACGGCACATAAGCTTTACGCCTCGCCTTGGCCCGTCAACACGGACATTGGACTGTTGATGACTGGAAACACGTTGCCTGGTCGGGAGAGTCTCGTTTCAAACTGTGTCTAGCAGATGGACGTGTAGGGTATGGAGACAACTTGATGAATCCATGGACTCTGCTTGTCATCAGGGGACTGTTCAAACTGGTGGAGGCTCCATAATGGTGTGAGGCGTCTGCAGTTGGACTGATATGGGACCTCTGATACGGCTAGATACAACTCTGACAGGTGACACGTACCTAAGCATTCTGTCTGATCACCTTGTGCATTCCGACGGACTCGGGAAATTCCAGCAAGACATTGCGACACCTCAGACGTCCGCAATTGCTACAGAGCAGCTCCACGTTCGGTCTTCTGAGTTAAAACGCTTCCGCTGGCCATCAAACTCCCCAGATATGAACATTATTGAGCATATCTGGTATGCCCTGCAACGTACTGTTCAGAAGAGATCTCCACCGCTTCGTATTTATGGACAACCCAGAAGGATTCGTGATGTCAGTTCCCTTTCCCTGCAGCACTATTTCAGACATTAGTCGAGTCCATGCCACGTCGTGCTGCGGCACTTCTGCATGCTCGCGGGAGACCTACACGATATTAGGCAGGTGTTCAAGTTTCTTTCGATATTCAGCGTGTAAATTTCAATTTATAAGTAATAAAAATTAGGTGATGTGCTACCTTGTCCGGTTTTTTAGAACCACTGCAATTACTTTCAACGCAAGTACAGTTTACATGCACAGACTTAAAAAATATATGTAATTATTGATATTTTGTACTCAGTAGAGCGTTCTCCATGATGATGAAATGCAAACGTTTAGTGTTATTATTTATAAGTGCGAAGCTAGATTATGAATAACAGGAACATGCTTTATATAAGTGCGACAAAGAACTGAACCGATGTTTGATATTTTTTTGTTCAGCGTTTTTTTTTTAATGTTACCTTTTTTGAGGAAATTGGGTTTTCTGGCGCTACATGTTAAATCTGTATTGTTTTTTTATTTCAACTGCAACATACCCTTGTTGCACATTCCAGATCAACAATATTCGAATAACATCTGAACTAAAGACTGACAATCTGAGTTTTGCTATAAGTAACATTGAGGAAGACAACTACTTAGAGTAAAAACGTTCCATAGCTTACGCGGTCCTTTATAAAAAAATGTTCAAATGTGTGTGAAATCTTATGGGACTTAACTGCTAAGGTCATCAGTCCCTAAGCTTACAAACTACTTAAGCTAAATTATCCTGAACACACACGTCCATGCCCGAGGGAGGACTCGAACCTCCGTCGGGACCAGCCGCACATTCCATGACTGCAGCGCCCTACACCGCTCGGCTAATCCCACGCGGCGTCCTTTATATATCCTCATTCAGTTTATAGACGGTTTACCTCTTCACGGTTTCTCGGGAACGCCGTAAGACACTGACTGCATATGCAAACAAAGCAATCGAAATGACGTAACGCCCGACAGGTATGCAACACGCATGACATACAGGTAACACGATTATGCTCATAACTGAAGGAGGCTGCTAGGAAAACTACTGAAAACTACGCTTACTTGTGATAGTCTATAGTAGTGCGTGTTAGTTTTACAACTCTACTACTAACACAATAGTCCTGTCCTCCTTTTATAGTGACGGAACCTCCTCTTGTGACATCTCACGGTCAATTGTGCGTGTGGTAACGGTGTCTGGATGCTTTCAATCAGACAGTGCAAATTCAGAAGGGGTCTGAAAACATGTACTGTCCCATATACACACATAAACACACACAGAGACAGAGACAGAAAGAGAGAGAGAGAAACAGAGAGAGGGAGATTCGGAGAGACAGACGCCAACAGACTCTTTGCCAGCAGTTGCATTCAAAGTCTGTGTGACCTTGGCACATATTAGAGGCGCTTTTTTTGTAAACTGATCCATCCGCCCACCTCGAACAGGACAGACACGCGTTGGCTGGAGATGTGTAAACAGATGTCCGCACTCGGGTTTTGATGTTTACTCCGGGGCGTGTGTACAAACAAACACACAGTTCTGCAGCGGGCGAGTTCCGTTTGAGGCGGCCAGCGCCGCTCCGCAGACAGCTGAGGCAGCGAAAACAAACGGGCAGCTCATTTCGCTCGCGCTGCAGCCTCCCCGTATCGATCACGCGCCGCATTTAATCCGGGGCGGGCGTGAGTTGCCGGGCCGGCGCGTCTGTGTAAGCACGCTGCCGCGGCCGCGGCCGCGTCTCGTCCGTGCAGTTACCAGCTGCTGGCGACTGGAGCACAGTAGGGGAGAGGGGCGTTGCAAAACACACACACACACGCACAGTATACTCCAGGTATATACGTACAAAGAGCATAGAAGTAAGTAGAAGGGCCTTTCCGGTGGCGAAGGAACAGAGGGTGTGCGCCCCCACTTCCTCCCAACCACACCCTCACCCTACCCTGTGGTATCTAAGTTGTCAAGCGCAGCACCAACCTCGCTGCTATTTTCTCTATGTCTGGTCGTTTACTCACTGCCTCATCTCGCCTTTCTATCGGTTTCCCTTTAGATTTCTTAGTTTTCAAGTCAACTACATAAAGCAGGGCCGGCCGGAGTGGCCGAGCGGTTCTAGGCGCTTCAGTCTGGAACCGCGCGACCGCTACGGTAGCAGATTCGAATCCTGCCTCGGGCATGGGTGTGTGTCATGTCCTTAGGTTAGTTATGTTTAAGTAGTTCTAAGTTCTAGGCGACTGATGACCTCAGATGTTAAGTCCCATAGTGCTCAGAGCCATTTCAACATAAAGCGGCGAATACACTCAATAATACACTCCTGGAAATGGAAAAAAGAACACATTGACACCGGTGTGTCAGACCCAACATACTTGCTCCGGACACTGCGAGAGGGCTGTACAAGCAATGATCACACGCACGGCACAGCGGACACACCAGGAACCGCGGTGTTGGCCGTCGAATGGCGCTAGCTGCGCAGCATTTGTGCACCGCCGCCGTCAGTGTCAGCCAGTTTGCCGTGGCATACGGAGCTCCATCGCAGTCCTTAACACTGGTAGCATGCCGCGACAGCGTGGACGTGAACCGTATGTGCAGTTGACGGACTTTGAGCGAGGGCGTATAGTGGGCATGCGGGAGGCCGGGTGGACGTACCGCCGAATTGCTCAACACGTGGGGCGTGAGGTCTCCACAGTACATCGATGTTGTCGCCAGTGGTCGGCGGAAGGTGCACGTGCCCGTCGACCTGGGACCGGACCGCAGCGACGCACGGATGCACGCCAAGACCGTAGGATCCTACGCAGAGCCGTAGGGGATCGCACCGCCACTTCCCACCAAATTAGGGACACTGTTGCTCCTGGGGTATCGGCGAGGACCATTCGCAACCGTCTCCATGAAGCTGGGCTACGGTCCCGCACACCGTTAGGCCGTCTTCCGCTCACGCCCCAACATCGTGCAGCCCGCCTCCAGTGGTGTCGCGACAGGCGTGAATGGAGGGACGTGTCGTCTTCAGCGATGAGAGTCGCTTCTGCCTTGGTGCCAATGATGGTCGTATGCGTGTTTGGCGCCGTGCAGGTGAGCGCCACAATCAGGACTGCATACGACCGAGGCACACAGGGGCAACACCCGGCATCATGGTGTGGGGAGCGATCTCCTACACTGGCCGTACACCACTGGTGATCGTCGAGGGGACACTGAATAGTGCACGGTACATCCAAACCGTCATCGAACCCATCGTTCTACCATTCCTAGACCGGCAAGGGAACTTGCTGTTCCAACAGGACAATGCACGTCCGCATGTACCACGTGCCACCCAACGTGCTCTAGAAGGTGTAAGTCAACTACCCTGGCCAGCAAGATCTCCGGATCTGTCCCCCATTGAGCATGTTTGGGACTGGATGAAGCGTCGTCTCACGCGGTCTGCACGTCCAGCACGAACGCTGGTCCAACTGAGGCGCCAGGTGGAAATGGCATGGCTAGCCGTTCCACAGGACTACATCCACCATCTCTACGATCGTCTCCATGGGAGAACAGCAGCCTGCATTGCTGCGAAAGGTGGATATACACTGTACTAGTGCCGACATTGTGCATGCTCTGTTGCCTGTGTCTATGTGCCTGTGGTTCTGTCAGTGTGATCATGTGATGTATCTGACCCCAGGAATGTGCCAATAAAGTTTCCCCTTCCTGGGACAATGAATTCACGGTGTTCTTATTTCAATTTCCAGGAGTGTATATATTGAAGAGCCAAAACAACTGGTGCACCTGCCCAAAATCGTGTAGGGGGCCCGCGAGCACGCAAAAGTGTCGCAACACGACGTGGCATGAACTCGACTAATGTCTGAAGTTAGTGCTGAAGGGAACTGAGACCATGAATCCGCCAGGGCTGTCCATAAATCCGGGAGAGTACAACGGGGTGCAGATGTCTTCTGAACAGCACGTTGCTAAGCATCCCAGACATGCTCAGTAATGCTCATTTCTGGAGAGTTCGGTGGCCAGCGGAAGTGTTTAAACTCAGAAGAGTGTTCCTGGAGCCACTCAGTAGCAATTCTGGACGTGTGGGGTGTCGCATTGTCCTGCTGGAGTTGTCCGAATCTGTCGGAATGCACAGTGGACTTGAATGGATGCAGGTGATCAGACAGGATGCTTATGTACGTATTACCTGTCAGAGTCGTATCTAGACATATCTGTGGTCCCATATCACTCCAACTGCATACGTCCCACACCACTACAGAGCCTCCACCACCTTGGACAGGGTCCATCGATTCATGAGGTTGTCTCCATAACCGAACATGTCTGCTCGATACAACTTAAAACGAGATTCGTATGACCACGCAACATGTTTCCGGTCATCAACAGTCGAATGGTGGTGTTGATGGGCCCAAGCGAGGCTCCCAAAACCCATATCGATGATGTTTCGTTGAACGGTTCGCATACTGAAACTTGTTGATGGCCCAACATTAAAATCTGCAGCAATCTGCTCTTCTGTCACGTTGAACGATTCTCTTCCGTCGTCGCCCGTTCCGTTCTTGCATGACCTTTTTCCGATCGCAGCGATATCGGATTTTTTATGTTTTACCAGATTTCTGATATTCATCGTACACTTGTAAAAAGGTCATACAGGATAATCCCCGCTTCATCGCTACCTCGGAGATGCTGTGATCCATCGCTGGTGCGGCGACTGTAACAGCAGACTGACTGAAATCTTGATGACCTGTCATTGTAGCTCTCCTGACACCGTTAAAAATAATATCAATATATTAATTATATGTCGTACACAGCAATGTATGGCGTAAAACGTACCAAACGTAAACTCGCCAGGGACCACATTTTTCACTGCAAACTTTTCAAAATAAGTGTATTTTGCTTTTAATTATTACAATAACTATGGGCAACAACAAAAGGAAAGCAGGTTCATTATCAAACTATAATGTGTGGCTAAAGGATTCGGACAAATAATTTTTTTCCCCAAATAGACTCCTAAACGGGGAGTCTCTCAAACACCTTGAGACTCTGGCAAAACAATGGGGGTGATACGCGATTACAAGAGTTCTCTCAGCCTCTGTCACCTCAGTTCTCCAAACTGGTGCCCTATTGAGCCGAGCAACTCAGAGGACGGTTGGGTAACCAACCCCAGAGGGAGACTGAGACGGTGAGCAGACAGGAATTGGAGGTCAGTGGAAGGCAACGGGAAACCACCACTGATACTTCTCCCATGAGAACCCCATGGCTTTGCTCAGTTCTAAATTATTCGGAGCTTCAAGTCCCCCAGTCGGATCCCCGTGGGAGGGACATAGCAGTGCCAATTATCCCTGCGCACTGTCAGAAAGATTGCAACACGAATTGTGCGTGGGCTAATTCAGACAGGAAAACTTGCAATAGTAGAAAGAGAAATGGACCTGCATGACCTGGAAATTCTTGGGCTTAGTGAGACTCACTGGAGAGGAAGTGGCCATTTCGTGACCCAAGGAAGGAGCACTGTGTACTTTTCAGGGAGTAGTGAGCAAAGTAAGAACGGCGTTGCGGTAGTTGTTCCTACAAATCTGACCATCTGTATTGTAGGTTACGAACCCATTAATGACAGTATCACCTCTATCAAACTGAATGCTTCCCCGTGCAGACTCAACATAATTCAGATCTATGCTCCTACAGCTACAGCGTCAGATAAGGAGATGGAGAAGTTCTATGACCAACTAAAGCAAGTCCTTAGTAACATTCCTACCAAAGAACAGGCATTAATCCAAGGCGACTTCAATGCTAAAATTGGAGATACTACCCAAGACTCGCATTTACGATCCGTCGTTGGACTTTATGGTCTTGGTGAGGGAAATGAACAAGGCAGGAACTTACTGGATTTCTGTGTAACGACATGTCCACCTGTAGCACAATTTTCCATCATTACGAACAACTTAAATTGGAAGCAACACATAGAAAGTGTTGTGGGGAGGGCTAACCAAAGACTGCGTTTCATTGGCAGGATACCTAGAAAACGTAACAGACTACTAAGGAGACTGCCTACACTACGCTTGTCCGTTCTCTTTTAGAATACTGCTGCGTTGTGTGGGATCCTTACCAGATAGGACTGACGCAGAACATCGAAAAAGTTCAAAGAAAGGCAGCACGATTTGTATTATCGCGAAATATGGGAGAGAGTGCCACAGAAATTGTACAGGATTTGGGCTGGACATCATTAAAAGAAAGGCGTTTTTCGTTGCTACGGAATCTTCTCACGAAATTCCAATCAACTTTCTCCTCCGAATGCAAAAATATTTTGTTGACACCCACCTACATAGGGAGGAACGATCACCAAGATAAAATAAGGAAAATCAGAGCTCGTACAGAAAGATATAGGTGTTCATTCTTTTCGCGCGCTATACGAGATTGAAATAATAGAGAATTGTGCAGGTGGTTCGATGAACCCTCTGCCAGGCACTTAAATGTACACTTTGCAGAGTATCCATGTAGATGTAGGTGTAGAACTGTTACAGATTTGCTGACGCTGACCTAGAAATCAACACCGGCACCCAGCAGCAGCTGCCGAGTAACACCACCACACAACGACAGAGGCGTCGACCTACATGATACCCACTACTAACAAAGCCTACCCTTGCATTACCTATCACAGGCAGCAAGAGATCCGCTACTGCTCTTACCACCCGACCTAACTATCGCAGAGGTTTTTTCCCCTTAGCTCTTGCCTTGGCACTTTTTTTCCTCTGCCCTTCAAACCGCTACCCTTCGTTCGACTTTCAACTAACCCTCACGCATATATGGCAGTATACCTTTGGAGTTGGTCGTCATGCCGGTGTGGGCGTGGACAGGCTCCACCTCTAACAAAAATATCTGGGGATCTCGCAGGCCAGTGAACAGGTCCAGGGTATTGTCTGTCCAAGAATCTTCTCTCTCGATTTATGAAATGGGTACGTGCATGGTACGTGCATCATCCTGCTGGTAGAACATTCGTCTTCTGGTCTGAAGCGGCACCTCTTCGGGAAGACCAGGAAGTATGTGTTCGAAATGTTCAAAAGTGTGTGAATTCCTAAGGGACCAAACTGCTGAGATCATCGGTCCATAGACTTACGCACTACTTAAACTAACTTATGCTAATAACAACACACACACCAATGCCCGAGGGAGGACTCGAACCTCCGGCGAGAAGGCCGCGCAATCCGTGACATGGCGCCTTAAACCGCGCGGCCCTTCCGCGCGGTAAGTCGGCATGTGTTCGAGAAGCACACGGTAAACACGATCAGTTAGACGGCGTGAAAGAATGTAAGGGGCCACTACTTGGTTGTGAATAGTCCTAACCCAAACATTTTGTAAGATGGCAAGAACTATGCCCCCTACATGAAGTCATTAACGATCACCTACCTCACTTTGAGCGAACAGTAGGGCTGAACAAAAATTACTGACAAAGCACAATGCATATTGTAGAGGGTATAGTATGGACATATTGGAATAATTAATGTCGGGTGATGTAAAGTAATTCACACGACATGAAAACTCTGTGGAAATGCGTCGATTTACTGGAGGCTAGTTTATCCCAGGGAAGTATTCAGAGTTGAACAGAAGTTGAGAGGAAGGGAAATTTTGTGGGAATTTGTTCACTTCCCAGAGCAGGCATTGGTCGGCTCTGGGAAGTGACGCATAATTAACGCGACTTGCTCTGCAATTGGCGTAAGTGATTTTGCTGGAGGGGTAACCGAGGCGAAGAGCGGACTGGGAGAAGTCTCCGTAGGGGTCTTCTGTTCCCAGTTTGCCAAGAGTGCGGACATGGCGTTCTTGACTCAGCTTGCCTACGGCACCGCGGACTGTTTTGCCAGAGTACTGTACCACCACAGACTGTATGTACCACGGATTGTTGCACCATGGACTATCAACTCTGTGACCATAGCAGCAACTTCCCTTCAGGCAGAAGGAGATAGAGGCGTGTAGATGGTGGAAAAACTGGCCGCAACACTGGGCAGAGGAGTGGCATTCCGTTGTATTTTGAGACAATTCCCGGTTCAGCATGCAGCGTTCCAATGGGTGTACGCACAGTTGGAGGCTCCAAGGAACACAATAGTTGTCATATTCCATTCAGCATTATCATATGTGCCCAACACCTAGTATTCTGGTATGTTGTAGGGTAGAAAATTATTCTGAGCCTTGCCATCTTGCAGTGAAGTTAGCGATCTTAAAGAGTGTATTGTTGTTTAGACATGAGGAGAGCAGTTCCCCTCTCTCTCTCTCTCTCTCTCTCACACACACACACACACACACACACACACACACACACACAAGCGCGTGCGCTGGGGCTTCCCTGCAAGGTAAGTACTGATTACCAAAAATTATTAGTATAGCATATGGCATTTGCCAACAGACCTCATGTAGGTACCTCTTCAAGGAGATAGACCTTTTTACTGCGCCATTACAATACATATATCAGATAGTGAAATTCGTCATAAATAGTCCATCAAAATTTGAGAAGGGTAGTGATGTCCATACCTGCAACACTAAACGGAAAAATTTCCTTTATTACCCATTGTGAAGGGAGTTCAGTATGCCGCAACAAAAATTTTTCATTATTTTCCCAATAACATAAAATGTCTTCAGGTAACGAAACAAAATTTAAATCTAATTTAAACAATTTAAAATCATTTGTGCTGGACAACTTATATTTTTTTGGCAAATTTCTATTTAAAAACTGGCAGCCAGTAGTGTAGTTGCATGAGTAAAAAAATAATGAGTAAAAATAATAATGTGTACACCAACGATGACACTAATGATGTATACATATCCTGTAAAGTAGCTCGTCCTACATTATTTCAAATGATCTATCGAACGTGTAACTCTCTAACTAATTAACTAACCTACCACATGCGTATAGTCCCCGTTATGTACACTCCCTATAAATCTAAATAAATAACATTAACTTTCATTCGATCTTTTTCACATCCCATATAGACACTTATATTAATAATGCGACTATACTGTAAAAATCTCAGTTCAGTAGATTCAATACTTTTCGAGATACAATTTTTTTTCCTAGAACCCACAATACGTTTTCTGGTATTATGAAACAGAGATAGATGTTGTAATGTACTCATCTATAGTTTCAGTTGAATCTATGAATAAAAAAGTCATTTCATATAAATTGCTTTTCTAGATTTTTCTTTCCTGTCATTACAATACCACCTAATGTAGCAGTAATCACTTTCAAAACAATAACTTAATTATGTTTCATTGTGTGAATGAAATGGAAAGAGTGACAAAGTGTATAGATGGCATAAGTAAAGTGTGAATGTTTTACTTTATGAAAGACTGTGTAAAATGTATTCGTGGGAAAAATTATTGTGCTATAAGGAATCTCGTGGCGTATGTCCTAGTGTCCACGCTTTTGTACAAAGGCAGCCGGAAGAGAAGTTGGCTAGTAAATCAATTAGTAATTCATTTCTGGGGACAATTCGTACTTTGTTTTATCTAAATTAAATTTGGTTTCGTTGATTCAGACTTTCTTTTATAAACTGTTTTCCTGATTCTGTTGGATGACTCATGAATTACCGGTTTGAGCTCTTCTGATTGGCTGCCTACAGCATCAGCCAATATCAGTTAAGCATCGCCCTCGCTTTGTGATACAGTTCTGCGTCTCTAGCTGTCTCACGGGATTCGATTTACTGTGCAGATCGATTTGGGACTTCGCCACACCTATTTCTGTTAAGATGAAGAACATCTTACTCCTTTTATTCAGAGTTTGGACATTTTAAGTAAGTTTGGATGTTATTCGTGAGTGAACTTTCTTATCGTACTTCAAAGTGGCCTCGGTGGCCGAGCGGTTCTAGGCGCTTCAGTCCGGAACCACGTGACCGCTACGGTAGCAGGTTCGAATCCTGCTTCGGGCATGGATAGGTGTGATGTTCTTAGGTTAGTTAGGTTTAAGTAGGTCTAAGTTCTAGGGGACTGATGACCTCAGATGTTGTCCCTTAATGCTCAGAGCCATCTGAACCGTACTTCAAACTCCGCGTGCGTGTTTCGTAAACATTCAGGAACATTCGAGAGAGCACTTCCTTTTAAGAGGCCCACTGAACGACTTGACGAATAAGTCGCGATTACCTGTGGGTGTTGAATGTATGAAACCAGCAGTATACCATCTGAGTTTCGGAAAAGCGTAATCCACACAATTCCGAAGATTGCAAGAGCCGAGAAATGAGAGAGCTGGCACACAATCAGCTTAACAACTCATGCATCCAAGTTGCGGACAAGAATAATATACAGGAGCATGGAAAAGAAAATTGAGAATCTGTTAGATGACAATGATTTTGGCTTCAGAAAAACTAAAGGTACCAGAGAGGTAATTCTGTCGTTGTGATTGATAATGGAACCAAGACTGAAGAAAGAGCGAGATATGTTTATAGGATTTTTCGACCTGGAAAACGCGTTCGACAATGTAAAATGGTGCAAGATGTTCGAAATACTGAGGAAAATAGGGGTAAGCTATAGGGAAATATGAGTAATATACAATATATACAAGAAACAAGAGGGAACGGTAAGACTGGGAGACAAAGAACGAAGCGCTTGGGTTAAAAAGGGTGTGAGCCAAGAATGTAGTCCATCGCACCTACTGTTCAATCTACAGATCGAAGAAGCAATGACGGAGATAAAATGGAGGTTCAGGAATGAGATTAAAATGCAGGGTGAATGGATATCAGTGATAAGGTTTGCTGATGACGTTGATATCCTGAGTGAAAGAGAAGAAGAACTGCAGGATGTGTTGAACGGAATGAACAGTGTAACGAGTACAGAATGTAGACTGAGACTAAATCGAAGAAATATGAAAGTAGTGACAAGTCACAGATATGAGGACAGCGAGAAACTTAACATTGCAGTTGGGGATCACGCGAAGTTACGGAGTTCTGCTCCAAGATGCTACTCCAGGCGGGTGTAAAATGAATGTGCGCAACGGAAAATAATAAACTCTAAACTGAAGATTTGGCTCTGTCTCATGACCCCCTGAAGACCCCCTGAAGCAGATCTTAGGATCTCTTAATTCTATAAATTACAATCTAAACATAAATGAATGATGAAGGCACTAATCCTACTAAATGATAAACATTGTTCCTGTTTATATTTTTTTTCTAGATTAAAAAACCTTTATATTACAAAGTTTACATTTCCTAAGTAAATTACTAATCAATTGCCCAACTCTGCCCCCTATTACGACTGCGCGATCTAGTATCAATAACGCGAAATGACTAACATCATCTACGTACCAAACACTAGAAGACACTGCTTTCAAAGATGATCTGCGGTGGTGTGGAACCTCAGTGGAAATAGACTAACGTGATCACAGCTGTTCAGCTTTTATAGCCCTAATAAGCCGAAGCAGTTTGCGATATCACCGTATGTACTGCGTCCGGTGCGTCGAAGTGGTGGTTCTCGTACTCGTCTGCGGCGATGGAAGAACTCCAGCCACAAATAAACTCTTTCAAACACTACGACAGCAAAAGGCGGTCCTCTGACTAATACACTCTAATATTGTCTTCTCCTCTCTGTGTTCTACAGACGAGAAACGCAAACTTTCAACCACAAGGACGGAGCCGGCCGAAGTGGCCGAACGGTTCTAGGCGCTACAGTCTGGAACCGCGCGACCGCTACGGTCGCAGGTTCGAATCCTGCCTCGGGCATGTATGTGTGTGATGTCCTTAGGTTAGTTAGGTTTAAGTAGTTCTAAGTTCTAGGAGACTGATGACCTCAGAAGTTACGTCCCATAGTGCTCAGAGCCATTTGAACCACAAGGACGGAGTTCAGATAACGTCTCAACGTAAGTATAGGCAGAGGAAGTGCTCTCAATTACTGAACGCTGCGTACTCATCGACGACTTCCAACCCGGAGGTGCAGTCCAGAATCGTATAGGTTCGCAACAGTACGGTTCCTAACTGTTCTAACTACACTCCTGGAAATGGAAAAAAGAACACATTGACACCGGTGTGTCAGACCCACCATACTTGCTCCGGACACTGCGAGAGGGCTGTACAAGCAATGATCACACGCACGGCACAGCGGACACACCAGGAACCGCGGTGTTGGCCGTCGAATGGCGCTAGCTGCGCAGCATTTGTGCACCGCCGCCGTCAGTGTCAGCCAGTTTGCCGTGGCATACGGAGCTCCATCGCAGTCTTTAACACTGGTAGCATGCCGCGACAGCGTGGACGTGAACCGTATGTGCAGTTGACGGACTTTGAGCGAGGGCGTATAGTGGGCATGCGGGAGGCCGGGTGGACGTACCGCCGAATTGCTCAACACGTGGGGCGTGAGGTCTCCACAGTACATCGATGTTGTCGCCAGTGGTTGGCGGAAGGTGCACGTGCCCGTCGACCTGGGACCGGACCGCAGCGACGCACGGATGCACGCCAAGACCGTAGGATCCTACGCAGTGCCGTAGGGGACCGCACCGCCACTTCCCAGCAAATTAGGGACACTGTTGCTCCTGGGGTATCGGCGAGGACCATTCGCAACCGTCTCCATGAAGCTGGGCTACGGTCCCGCACACCGTTAGGCCGTCTTCCGCTCACGCCCCAACATCGTGCAGCCCGCCTCCAGTGGTGTCGCGACAGGCGTGAATGGAGGGACGAATGGAGACGTGTCGTCTTCAGCGATGAGAGTCGCTTCTGCCTTGGTGCCAATGATGGTCGTATGCGTGTTTGGCGCCGTGCAGGTGAGCGCCACAATCAGGACTGCATACGACCGAGGCACACAGGGCCAACACCCAGCATCATGGTGTGGGGAGCGATCTCCTACACTGGCCGTACACCACTGGTGATCGTCGAGGGGACACTGAATAGTGCACGGTACATCCAAACCGTCATCGAACCCATCGTTCTACCATTCCTAGACCGGCAAGGGAACTTGCTGTTCCAACAGGACAATGCACGTCCGCATGTATCCCGTGCCACCCAACGTGCTCTAGAAGGTGTAAGTCAACTACCCTGGCCAGCAAGATCTCCGGATCTGTCCCCCATTGAGCATGTTTGGGACTGGATGAAGCGTCGTCTCACGCGGTCTGCACGTCCAGCACGAACGCTGGTCCAACTGAGGCGCCAGGTGGAAATGGCATGGCTAGCCGTTCCACAGGACTACATCCACCATCTCTACGATCGTCTCCATGGGAGAACAGCAGCCTGCATTGCTGCGAAAGGTGGATATACACTGTACTAGTGCCGACATTGTGCATGCTCTGTTGCCTGTGTCTATGTGCCTGTGGTTCTGTCAGTGTGATCATGTGATGTATCTGACCCCAGGAATGTGTCAATAAAGTTTCCCCTTCCTGGGACAATGAATTCACGGTGTTCTTATTTCAATTTCCAGGAGTGTATAAACTGTACTGAGAGCTAAGACAGCAAGTCCGTCTGTACCAACAAAAACTGGTATCGAGCGACCGTTACACACGGGGGCTCACAACGGAAGACCTCGTCTCTCCACCGCTGGCCTCCCAGCAAGGCTCGGCTCCCGACCCTCATAATTCCGAAAACGAATCATATTCCCGGAACCACGGAATATTCTCCCTCTCTACAGATTCTTCCGAACGCCGACCAACCATATTTTAGTCTTTTGTCGTCCACCGCGGAAAGTTTTCGAGGAAAACCCTATACTCGTACAATGGAACGCTCCTGAGTTAATATCCTTGGAACTAACCCAGGCTGCGGGGTTTCCGAGGTGCCGCTTCTTCGTACCTCTCAACTGCGTCCAAGATTTTCAGCGCTCGGAAGTATTATCCGCTTATCCTTCCACCCCTACTACAATAGCGGCCGGCCGTCATCCTGTTGTGTTCCGGAGCTGCCTGCCGTTTCATCTCCACTGGCGTTCCAACCTCTACTAGTATAGGCAATCATTCAGTACGCCGTGTTTATAATAAAGACACTCCGTCACCTTTCATCCAATAAGCGTTAACAATTATTTACAAGACGTACGTGGCAATGTCAGTCTCCTTTATATATTGATATACACGATGTACTACCTATGAAATAATACCTAATGTGGTTGTACATCACGGCAAAATATGTGGATGAGTGCTTGCTTGTAAGGTGCAAAATTATAGCCGTCTTACAATGCTATCTAGGCAGCAAAATAAACTATGACGGAAGGAGCAAGGACGAGATAGAAATCAGATTAGCACTGGAGAAAAAGGCATTCGTGGCCAAGAGAAGTCCACTAGTATCAAACATAGGACTTAATTTGACGATGAAATTTCTGAGAACATTAAAATTTTAATGTGAGAATGTGAAGTCCATGCTTGGGGTTCGTGACAGCAGTTCAGTGGCAAACCCATACCGAAAAAAATGATTAGAATAAGTTTTAAGTTGTGCTTTCTGAAAGCAAATACAGTCGGGACATGACTACAGTACTAAAATCTAGTGTTATCTTGACTCTGATTAGTTATTTCCAGGTTGAGTTACGCTGGAGACCTTAGTGTTTCGACAGTTCCTGCTTGTGTGCGCTTTCCACACTGATCAAGCAGAACATTATGACCACCGATCTTCTATTGTTATAAACCCGTCCACGAGATAGTATCGTCACCTGACGAGGAATGACTGCTAGTCAGACACAGGCACAGTGGTATCAGTGAAGGTGCTGTCCGTGTGCAGAATGGAGAAGGCACGTCATCTGGCAGAGTCTGAGCGAGGGCAAAATGTGATGGCCCGAGGGCTCAGCACTAGCGTTTCGGAAACTACTCGACTTATCTGGTGTTCCACGAGTCCACTGGACCTGACGGGATACCAATTCGATTCTACACAGAGTACGCGAAAGAACTTGCCCCCCTTCTAACAGCCGTGTACCGCAAGTCTCTAGAGGAACGGAAGGTTCCAAATGATTGGAAAAGAGCACAGGTAGTCCCAGTCTTCAAGAAGGGTAGTCGAGCAGATGCGCAAAACTATAGACCTATATCTCTGACGTCGATCTGTTGTAGAGTTTTACAACATGTTTTTTGCTCGCGTATCATGTCGTTTTCGGAAACCCAGAATCTACTCTGTAGGAACCAACATGGATTCCGGAAACAGCGATCGTGTGAGACCCAACTCGCTTTATTTGTTCATGAGACCCAGAAAATAGTAAATACAGGCTCCCAGGTAGATGCTATTTTCCTTGACTTCCGGAAGGCGTTCGATACACTTCCACACTGTCGCCTGATAAACAAAGTAAGAGCCTACGGAATATGATACCAGCTGTGTGGCTGGATTGAAGAGTTTCTAGCAAACAGAACACAGCATGTTGTTATCAATGGAGAGACGTCTACAGACGTTAAAGTAACCTCTGGCGTGCCACAGGGGAGTGTTATGGGACCATTGCTTTTCACAATATATATAAATGACCTAGTAGATAGTGTCGGAAGTTCAATGCGGCTTTTCGCGGATGATGCTGTAGTATACAGAGAAGTTGCAGCATTAGAAAATTGTAGCGAAATGCAGGAAGATCTGCAGCGGATAGGCACTTGGTGCAGGGAGTGGCAACTGACCCTTAACATAGACAAATGTAATGTATTGCGAATACATAGAAAGAAGGATTCTTTATTGTATGATTATATGATAGCGGAACAAACACTGGCAGCAGTTACTTTTGTAAAATATCTGGGAGTATGCGTGCGGAACGATTTGAAGTGGAATGATCATATAAAATTAATTGTTGATAAGGCGGGTGCTAGGTTGAGATTCATTGGGAGAGTCCTTAGAAAATGTAGTCCATCAACAAAGGAGGTGGCTTACAACACACTCGTTCGACCTATACTTGAGTATTGCTCATCAGCGTGGGATCCGTACCAGATCGGGTTGACGGAGGAAATAGAGAAGATCCAAAGAAGAGCGGCGCGTTTCGTCACAATTTGGTAAGCGTGATAGCGTTACGGAGATGTTTAGCAAACTCAAGTGGCAGAGTCTGCAAGAGAGGCGCTCTGCATCGCGGTGTAGCTTGCACGCCAGGTTTAGAGAGGGTGCGTTTCTGGATGAGGTATCGAACATATTGCTTCCCCCTACTTATACCTCCCGAGGAGATCACGAATGTAAAATTAGAGAGATTCGAGCGCGCACGGAGGCTTTCCGACAGTCGTTCTTCCCGCGAACCATACGCGACTGGAACAGAAAAGGGAGGTAATGACAGTGGCACGTAAGGTGCCCTCCGCCACACACCGTTGGGTGGCTTGCGGAGTATAAATGTAGATGTAGATGTAGAATGACAGGCGTCCGCTGCCGGCGACCCATGCATGTGCCAACGTTAAAACGTGACACCGGCAATTGCGACTGAAATAGGCTCGTCACCATCGGAGGTGGGCGTTGGAGCACTGGCAGAGCGTTCTGTGGTCTTACGAATCCCGATACTTTCTTCATCATGACGATGGGAGGGCGCGAATCCGTCGACTTCCAGGGAAACAGCCCCTTGACACCTGTACAGCGGGGCGGAGACAAGCTGATGGTGACTGCATTGTGCTATGGGGAACATTCATGTGGGAATCCGTGAGCTCATGCAAAGCACCATGATGGCCAAGGAACCTCGTACACTGGACGCAGACGACATACACCCGCTCACCCCTTCACGACGACGGCAGCTGCAGTTTTCAACAAGATAATGCGCTATGTCACAAGGTCAGGAGTGTGATGGAGTGGTTCGTGGAACACAGTGGCGAGTTCCAGATGCTGTGCTAGCGCCATAACTCGCCTAATCTGAACCCGATCGAACACATCTGGGATGTGATTGACCGTGGCCTCAGAGCTTATCGCCTCCCTCCCCGGAATTTATGATAATTGGGTGACTTTTGTGTGAGTGCGGATGTGGTGCCAACTCGCTCCAGTGACCTACTAAGGCCTCATTCCTTCCATGTCACGAAGCGTCTCCGCTGTTATCCATGCCAAAGGGGGACGCACCGGCTATTAGGTAGGTGGTCGTAATATACTGGCTGATCAGTGTATATGCAGAGTGCTGAGCGTTTAGGTTGTGCGGCAGTGCAAAGAAGTGAAAGTATGGGTTCGAAGTAGTTGTCCTAGAGCAATGCAACATCGACCTCGGCCCGATAGATTCCAAAGGTGAAGAATCTGCACACAGCGCATAGTTCGTTCAAGGCATCACAAATTGAATAATGGTGAACGTGGCCTCAGACGAACACGCTGAAATTGTTTTTTCTGTATACTGGGGCAGCACAATACGCTGCAGAGTTGATCGTTGCACCATTCGGGAGGACATCAGACAGAGAGACCGCTCCAGAGTACCAGAAGACCGTCGCCGTCACTTTACTGGCTTTGAACTTTTTCTTCGGATGAGAGATGGTGTAGCGACACTCGATGGATTGCCGTTTTGTTTCCGGTTAGATGTGATGAACCCATGTATCACCGTCTGTGGCAATGTTATACAAAAAATTGTCACGATCAGCCTCTTAACACGGCAAGCAATTCCGCACAGATAGTCCTTCATTGCTCTTTATGGTGTTCTGTTAAGCGGCGAGAAGCCCAACAGAGAAACGCCTTTGAGTACTCCAACTGGTGGACGAGTGTGTCAGCACTACCAGCAGAGCAGTTCGGCTGTGTAGGGGGGTGGGGGGGGGGGGGGGGGAGGGATGTTTGACTGCAATCTGTCGATCAGTTCGAGTGAGAGTGTCCGCACGTTCCAATATTGCAGCTCTGCGTGGCCGGTCGGCACGCGGGAGAGGCAACAGATTTGCGCGTCACTTCTGCGATGATGATTACGCTACACTACGTCGGAATAGGGGAAGGAAGTGTTTGCAGAATACTGAAAGTGTTGGCGTTAAAGAAGGTTTCTGCTAGGTGGGTTCCAGGATGTTGACAGTGGCTCACAAAGAAACAAGAAAAAAAGGTTTGTGCCAGGTGGGTTCCCAAGATGTTGACAGTGGCTCACAAAGAAACAAGAAAAAAAGGTTTGTGCCAGGTGGGTTCCCAGGACGTTGACTGTGGCTCATAAAGAAACAAGAAAAAAAGGTTTGTACCAGGTGGGTTCCCAGGATGTTGACAGTGGCTCACAAAGAAACAAGAAAAAAAGGTTTGTGCCAGGTGGGTTCCCAAGATGTTGACAGTGGCTCACAAAGAAACAAGAAAAAAAGGTTTGTGCCAGGTGGGTTCCCAGGACGTTGACTGTGGCTCATAAAGAAACAAGAAAAAAAGGTTTGTGCCAGGTGGGTTCCCAAGATGTTGACAGTGGCTCACAAAGAAACAAGAAAAAAAGGTTTGTGCCAGGTGGGTTCCCAGGATGTTGACAGTGGCTCACAAAGAAACAAGAAAAAAAGGTTTGTGCCAGGTGGGTTCCCAGGATGTTGACAGGGGCTCACAAAGAAACAAGAAAAAAAGGTTTGTGCCAGGTGGGTTCCCAGGATGTTGACAGGGGCTCACAAAGAAACAAGAAAAAAAGGTTTGTGCCAGGTGGGTTCCCAGGACGTTGACTGTGGCTCATAAAGAAACAAGAAAAAAAGGTTTGTACCAGGTGAGTTCCCAGGATGTTGACAGTGGCTCACAAAGAAACAAGAAAACGGTATGCCCCTCGCCCAAGAGCTCGGCGTGGTTTTGGTCATTGCCAGGTTTCTGTAGGGCCTGTGTAACACCTGAAGACGAATGTTAACACACAGTAAACCTAGTTCCATATTCGGTATCTGTTTCAAACGCGTGAACATGTCCAGTTTTGTGCCTATGCACTACGAGTTGCGGGCAGGATTGGTTTTCTGTAATCAACTGAAGAAAACCGCTGCAGAATCGCATCGAATGCTTGTCGAAGGTTTCGGCGAACATGCTCTTGGGAAAACACGGCGTTTCGAATGGTTCAAAAAATTCAATAGTGTTGATTTTGAAGTGCGAAACGACGAACACGGGAAACCATCGAAACTGTTCGAAAACAACGAATTTCAGTGTCAACAGAAACTCGCGGGACAATTGAATGTGACGTAGAAAGCCGTTTCTCTTCGGTTGAAAGCTATGGGAAAGGTGCAGAAAGCAGGAGAATGGGTTCCGCATGAACTGAATGGAAGACAGCCAGCAAATCGAAAGGTCGCTTGTGAAATGGTGCTTGCCAGATACAAAAGAAAGTAGTTTCTCCATCGAATAGTGACGGCTGATGAAAAATGGATATACTTTGAGAATCCTAAGCCTCGAAAATCATGCAAGAGTAAGCCGCTTTGAAAAGAAAACAATGCTCTGTGTTTGGTGGGATCAGAAGAGTGTATCTAATACGAGCCGCTAAAACCTGGTGAAACTGATAACACTGATCCCTACCAACAAACGATCCATTTAAATCGAGAATCACGTGAAAAACGACCGGAATCTGGAAAAAAGTCATATCGCTCCATGATAACGCCCCAACACACACAGCAAAACGGGTCAGCGAAACGATCGAGGCGTTCAGTTGGGAAATACTAGGCTCAAATTCAAATGGCTCTGAGCGCTATGGGACTTAACATCTGAGGTCATCAGTCCCCTAGATTTAGAACCTAACTAACCTAAGGACGTCACACACATCCATGCCCGAGGCAGGATTCGAACCTGCGACCGTAGCGGTCGCGCGGTTCCAGACTGAAGCGCCTAGAACCGCTCGGCCACGGGAATTACTAGGGCGTGCGGCTTATTCTACAGGCTTGGCTCCGTCCGATTATCATCTGTTTGCATCACTGGGACGCGCTATGGCTGAACAACACTTCAATTCGTATGAAAATGCACTAAAATGGCTCGCTGACTGGTTCGCTTCAAAAGAAGAACTGGTTTTTTTTTTTTTTTTTTTTTTTTTGCGTGGCATCCATAGCCTGCCGGAGAGGTGGGAGAAATAGAAATGTATAAATAGCAATGGCGATTCTTTTAAATAAAATATTGTTGATCAGTTTCAAATAACAGACGTGTAACTACTGCAACCAAATTCCGGTTTCGTGCTTCTACACCTGGTATACTATTTTTGTAAAAATCCATCTTTTATTCTGCATGTGTGAACGTTTTACATTGTGTAGATACATCCTTCCTGCTTGTTTTCAAACTTAGTTCAAGCTGTTCCCGTGAGTGGCGCCGTCACAGCATGTCTTCAAGACGGCTGCTACAATTGACGTTCGTCAGAAGCAACGTGCTGTCATACAATTCCTGTGCTGTGAAAACGACACAGTGGGAAACATCCACAAGAGGTTGAAAAAGGTGTATGGAGATGCTGCTGTCGATCGCAGTACAGTTAATCGGTGGGCAAGCAGGTTACGTGATGAAAGCGGGCACGGCAAATTGAGGATTGTCCTCGCAGCGGCAGGCCTCGTACTGCAAACACTCCACACAACGTGCAGAGAGTTAACGAATTGGTGACTGCTGACAGACGCATGACAGTGAACGAATTATCACGCTACGTCGGGATAGGGGAAGGAAGTGTTTGCAGAATACTGAAAGTGTTGGCGTTAAAAAAGGTTTCTGCCAGGTGGGTTCCCATGATGTTGACAGTGGCTCACAAAGAAACAAGAAAAACGGTAGGCAGCGAACTTTTGGAACAGTACGAGAATGGTGGAGATGAATTTATTGGAAGAATTGTGACAGGTGATGAAACATGGCTCCATCATTTTTCACCAGAGACGAAGAGGCAATCAATGGAGTGGCATCACGCAAATTCACCTTCTGCTGTAAAAGTTATGGCTACGGTGTTTATCGATTCCGAACGACTCTCGCTTGTGGACATCGTGCCAAGTGGAACCACCATAAATTCTGATGCATATGTGACGACACTGAAGGAACTTGAAGCTCGACTGAGTCGTGTTGGACCACATCGGCAAAAGCAGGATGTTTTGCTGTTGCACGACAATGCACGGCCACATGTCAGTCAAAAAACCGTGGAAACTATCACAAAACTCGGATGGACAACACTGAAACTCCCGCCTTACAGTCCTGATCTGGCTCCATGTGACTATCATCTCTTTGGGAAACTGAAAGACTCTCTTCGTGGAACAAGGTTTGAAGGTGATGACTCCCTTGTGCACGCTGCTAAACAGTGGCTGCAACAGGTTGGTCCAGAATTTTACCGTGCGGGTATACAGGCGCCGGTTCGAAGATGGCGTAAGGCAGTTGAGAGGGATGGAAATTATGTGGATAAACGAAAATATTGTTCCTAAAGGATGTATCTATACACTGTAAAACTTTCAAACATGTAGAATAAAAGATGGATTTAAAATATTTTTCTTTTGGGGAGACCCTCCTAGTAATTCTTTGTGCAGTATTCAAATATTCCCGCGTCTCTGCCAGTACCAAACCTTATGAGTAAAGTATCGTTATCTGCTATCCTACACGGTGTCGGGATTTAAATGGCCAGCAATTTACTCGCTGGTAGTGGCAGCCTGCGTGTGACTCTCTCATTCCTCCATTTCCTTGCGAAAACTGCACCCCGACACGCATCACAGCAGAACGGTCCGGCGATCTTCCTGCAACTGCGCGAGCGGAGAAACCTGAAGACGAGCGTCGGAAATGTAGCCGGAGGTGATGTTTTTCCTGGTAGCCAGGAAGCGGTGGAACCCCTGACGGCGCTGAGTGCCCCCTGCCGCGTGGAGCACCGGATGGGAGGCGCCGCGGCCGGATGACAATAGCGGAGACACTCGATACTCGCCGGGGCGGCCGCCGCCGTGTCCGCCGTCTGGGGCTGCGGGCGGCCCGCCACCCCGCCACAGCCGCCGCCTCCGACGCGTACAACCGCCCACCGTCGCGGCATCCGTTTGGCCGCTGGCGCCTTTAGGTTCGTATGAGCAGTTGCCAGCGGGCTCGTGCGCATGTGCAGAGCTGAATTCGCGTATCAGCAGCGCCTTCCTCCCGCTTCTGGCTACTTGAAGCGTGGCTGTTTGCTGTATGAGCAGTAGCAGCAAGTACCCAGAAGCTACCCGGAAAAATTTTTCTGGCGCGCCCAAGCTGCCAGATTTGCGCATGCGCAGAGCAGGCTGAGTTATAGTAGGGGGTCCTTCCCCATGTGACCCGTGTATATGTTTCGTGTCTTCGTTTACAGCTCTCACGTCAAATGAAATCGAAACAGATTTCTGTGTCCGGGAGCCATCAACTGAATTAATATACATTCTCATAACCATGAAAGACCAAAATAAGTTCGTAGTTTCAATTTTCTGATTTTATATTATTTCCACGTTATTAGGAATCAACCATTAATGTCTTAATGAAGTTACTTCTGTCTGTTTTACAGAGAAATTTGCTTCTATTAATTTTTTTACACTGAGGCAGTTAGTTTTTTTGAAGCGAAGTGTTTTATTCCGCACTATTGGCTGCTATCAACCTCGTTCAATTTAAAGCGCAAATTTTCATTTTGTGGGACGAATGAAATTACACCATAATAAAGAACCAAACATGAGAATACAGTACTGGACCTCCAAGAAAATTGGGATCACGAAAACCACATGAAAAGCTGAATATCAGGTACTTCAGAGTGCACCTGGACATAGAAATGTGCAACTAGAACAGAATGATGCATTTTAGTATGGTTTATGAAATTCCGATGCTGCTGGAGCAGTCTCTGATGTCCTGTTCCTTCTATGACACTGTAAGATCTCTTAATGCTATATACGTACGAACTTACGTAAACATTGACTTGAAGCTAAGTAGGCAAATTTGGTCAGTAGTTTTGAACTAAATATTTTGTTTCAAATATAATGACAGCTGTGCAGAATTTTACAAATCTGCCTTCTGTGAAACAGCGTTTTTGGATCACAAGGCACTTGTCTAGTACTTCCTCTAGGCCTGAAGTTATTTCTTAATTTGTGCTTACGTCTTAAATTTATAGAATGCCACTCTATGCTAAATTTTAGACTGGCCGCATACCGTGTTTAATGTTTTAACTCCCCACATGGCTTCATATTTCTTCCTAGAGTAGAATATAAACTGTCAGTTGTACAGTTTCTTTGCCTCACAGACAACCATGTTAATTTTTTCACATTTTGAAATAGTCATGAAGTTTATTGTCCTTTATTGCGGTGTAAGCTACACAAGAAACTGTCATTTTTTTATCTGTCAAAGTCACTCCTTAGCAAAATTTTATGATACTTCGAGCTGTTGAGTCTAATTTTGAAATGATATTTTGCCAAGAACTGCTTCCTTATTTGCATCCTTTATCTGTGTGTGATATAATAAAACAATTTCTCTAAGTACAACTCAGTATGTCCTCTCAACAACATGCCGCAGGGCTGCACATGGTCACGTGATGCCCCACCACGCACGAAATTCCAGCAGAAATGCGACGAAAAGCGTATGAGCAGAGCAAGCACCAAGCACGAGCTGCCTACGTCATCGTAGCTGCGCATGCGCAGTACAGCCTGTTGTCTGGCGCTTTCTGGTAACTGCTCAAACGAACCTTTTTACATCAGCCCGGTTGAGTGTCTGTATGCTGGAGCTGCCGAACTACCACTGTCCTACCGCCGTGACTTTCTCCTCAGCAGATATGCATGCCGTTTGTCTGCCGTGCGTGGCCACCCATCCTATGCCTTCTTCTTCGATGAGTCCCATGATCGCCACTGCGGGACTCCCGCAGTCCGCTTTGGCACTTGCTACGGCGGCTTAATTTCACGCTACCTGCAACTTTCCCGGTGGGCAACTTTCCACCTTGGCTTCCTGAATCGGGGCATGTTAAGTAATGGGCAATCGCCTTTATAACCATCTTATCTCAAATAACACACTGTCAAAGTCACAGTTCGGATTTCTAAAGGGTTCTGAAATTGAGAAGGCTGTCTACACTTACAGTGAAAATGTGTTTAATTCATTAGGCAAAAAAATGGCAACTGGTATATTTTGTGATCTGTCAAAGGCATTTGACTGTGTAAATCAGGTGTCTCCAAACTACGGCCCGCGAGGGCCGGCAAACTGGCCCGCGTTAGCTGGCCGGACCGGACATCCCCGGTATCCGGCCCGCCAAATATTTGAGGTGGTGCCTATGCTGGCAAAAATTGAGTTTCGAGGCCTATCGTGACCAATACACCTCGACATTGTCGGAGCTCTAGCTTTACAAAGCGGAAGGTCATGGTTAAACTTGTGGCTATCCACAATAAACAGACAGGCCATTCTCCGTGCGATAGTGGAAAAAAAAGAACGGTTAATAGACTAGCACAATAGCAGTTTGTGTAATTTTGATCACAATAAGTATGGTATGCAGCCATATCAGACATATAGTTGCCCAAATCCTGCCCTTACTTACCTTCAACCTGCAGGTTTGCATTACTCATGACGGTAAAACTGAAGAAGTAACTCAACCATTGAGATCAACAATAAGCTGTGAAAAGAAACGGAAAAACCAAAGAGAGGTGCAAAAACTCCTGTTTGTAGTTTAAAATAAAAATGAGAAGAAGTTCACGCCAAAAGCTTATTCGAGCATTTTATTCTACTCACGAGTCTGATGCAAGTCTTTCAAATGGACGCCACTTCGGCGACTAGCCTTAGTAATCAATCATTATGGAAGATGCTTCTTAAGCGAGGTTTCACTTTCTTTTGATGACGTCGTAAAATACATACAGAATGTGCAGTGTCATACTTTTTTGTCGGTGGAATTCGCCAGAATAAAATACGCCACAATTTCGGTCAGGTACGTCCACCAATCAAAATTATGTAATTAAATAAAAATCGTGGTTCGTTTCAGTGCTAGCTATTCCCACAACCTTAGATTTTTGCGATTTCATCTTTCCTTTAGCTCTACATTACGGTGATCATGGAGTGCTAGGGTGCTTTAATCCCACTTGGTAGATCTTGGCCCTTGTGACTTCGCGGAGGAGTCAATGTGGCCCGCGGACTAAAAAGTTTGGAGACCCCTGGTGAAAATCACAATATCCTTTTAAGTAAATTATAATATTATAGTGTAACAGAAAATGCTGCAAAATTGTTCAAATCTTATATCTCTGGCAGGAAACAAAGGGTGTTATTAGGAAAGAGAATGTATCAAGCTATCAGGCATCATCCGACTGGGAACTAATTACATGTGGGGTCCCACAAGGTTCCATTTTGGGCCCTTACTTTTTCTTCTGTATATCAATGATCTTTCATCAGTAACATTACCAGATGTCAAGTTTGTTTTGTTTGCCGATGATACAAACATTGCAATAAATAGCAAATCAAGTGCAGTCCTAGAAAGATAGGCTAATAAAATATTTGTGGACATTAATCACTGGTTCCTAGCCAATTCTTTATCACTAAACTTTGAAAAAACACACTACGTGCAGTTCGGAACTTGTAAGGGGTGTCCCATGAGTATATGCCTAACATACGATGACAAGCAGATAGAAGAAGTGGACAGTGTTAAATTCTTGGGATTACAGCTTGATAATAAATTCAACTGGGAGGAGCACACCACAGAACTGCCGAATCGTCTTAACAAATCTCTATTTGCAATGCGAATTGTGTCAGACATAGGGAATATAAAAATGAAAAAGTTGGCATACTACGCTTACTTTCATTTCATAATGTCATATGGGATTATTTTTTGGAGTAATTCATCAAGCCAAGCTTAAGTTTTCCGGGCACAAAAATGTGCAGTAAGAGTTCTATGCAGTGTGAACTCAAGAACATCCAGCAGAAGCCCGTTTAGGGAACTAGGGATAGTAACTACTGCTTCCCAATATATATATTCCTTAATGAAATTTGTCATTAAAAATATATCACTTTTTCAAACCGACAGCTCAATTCATGGAATCAATACTAGAAATAAGAATAATCTTCACAAGGATTTAAAGTCACTTACTCTTGTACAAAAAGGTGTGCATTATTGAGGAACACACATTTTCAATAACTTGCCAGCAGCTATAAAAAGCCAAGAGAAGCATAAAGGATTTATTGGTGCCCAACTCCTTCTACTCCATTGATGAATTTCTCAGTAGAACCAACTGATTAGTATATATATAACTTCTGCACAATTTCAGTGCAGTAATGTGTTCATTGTAAATAAGTGTGTGTGTGTGTGTGTGTGTGTGTAAGTACAATCTAACTTCTGCACCATTTCAGTGTAGTAATGTGTTCATTGTAAATAAGTATTACAGTAGTTGTCTTACACGTTTATTACCTTGTAAATAAATAAAAACCCTTTTTTATTTTAAATTCAGTGCATTAGAATTTGTAAAATGATTCTTTCATACAGTGTTCATTAAAAAAATGACGGTCATTCCACTTGGGACCTGTGGAAGGTACATTAGCTTATTTGTTTGAGTTGTAAATATTTGTCATGTATTATTGTTTTTCTGACATGTTCTACATCCTGGAGGACCTCCTCACTACGGACCAATTGGAATGAAAATAAATCGCCGGTTCTGGGACCTACAGTCTGGAACCGCCCGACCGCTACGGCCGCAGGTTCGAATCCTGCCTCGGGCATGGATGTGTGTGATGTCCTTAGGTTAGTTAGGTTTCAGTAATTCTAAGTCCTAGGGGACTGATGACTTCAGAAGTTAAGCCCCATAGTGCTCAGAGCCATTTGAACCATTTTGAAAATAAATCTAATCTAATCTAATCTTAAGCTTGGCCTTCATTCGCTTCCTAAGGACACTGCTCCAGCCTCGCTGTATCGCCTCCAGTTTCACGACCTTCACATGGAACTTCGCGATAGTACCTTAGTCTACACTGATGGCTCTCGGACTGACCGTGGGGTCGCGTGTGCCTTCGTCATTGGCGCCCGTGTCTTTCCATATCGGCTTCTGGCGCACTGCTCAGTATTTACAGGTGAGCTCTCCGTCCTGTTTCAGGCCTCGGAGAACATCCGGCGACTCAGACTTTTCAATTGTGTCCTCTGCTCAGACTCACTCAGTGCCCTCCAAAGTCTATGTGCGCTGTACACTGTTTATCCCTTAGTGCAGCGGGTCCCGGAAAACTGCCACTTGCTCACTCTTTGTGGAGCCAGTTTCATGTTCCTGTGGGTCCCTGCTCATGTCGGTCTGCCAGGAAACGAGGCTGCTGACGATGCTGCCAAGGCTGGAATCCTCACACCTCAGCTCGCTAGTTCCTATATTCCCTCTGATGATCTCTGTGTTGCCGTCTGTCAGGAGGTGGTGACCCTTTGGGATCGCCAATGGCCCTCCCTTCGCGGCAATAAGCTTCGGCTTATTAATCCCCTCCCAGCGGCTTGGACGACCTCCTCTCGGCGCTTCCGCCGGGGGGAGGTCATTTTAACTGTGCTGCATATTGGGCACCGCCTATTTAGGCATCGTCATTTGACAAGTGGCGCTACCCCACCGCTTTGTACACATTGCACGCCACTTCCTGTTGGAATGCCCTTTTTTAACCGTTTACGTTCCCGCCTGGGTTCGCTGTCTGAGTTATCGGCCGTTTTGGCAGATGACTCCCGGGCTGTCGACATCGTTTTACTTTTTATCCGCCAAAACAATATGGCGAAGCCCATTTAACTTTCAGTTTTCGAGCTCCATTTCTGCATGGTGTCCTTTTTATTCCTTTCTCCACGTCCCTGTTTTTAGCGGTTTTCTCTAATGTCACTTGGGACTGACGTATGGTCGTTTTCCAACTCCTCTCTGTCTTCGTGTTCTATAACTATAGAACACGAAGACAGAGAGGAGTAGGACCCCAGTCGTGTTTTGCTCCTTAAAGCAAAACAAAACAAACAAACAAGCCACCACTACCACAGACGTAGTTCGCCTTCCTCGAGCAGTGGGCGCGCTGACATCACGATTCTGCCGCACTGAAAGGAAGTGTGCCTACCACAATACTAAATGAAATGTCGCCCTGTACCGGCGTGTGATTTCGTACGCCGCGGTCGGCCCTTAACTGGATCCTTCTAACGATCAAACCTCCAGATGTCCGACACTCAGAACGATTTCAAACGTTGTATGTCGATGACGTATCAACCAAAACTCCGATTTAGTTCGTGCTGTGTGCTGTCGTACAGTAGAACACGCGTAAACGGTAATTACAAGTCTAAACATTCTGCGTGTCTGTCTGTTCTAGATCGTGTCTCCCTACCACTTTCGCGCAACGACGCTCTGAGCGTGTTTTTTAGGGAATTGACTAGTTTGAACCTGGGACCTGTTGCTGGTAAGGACACGCCAGACCACACATGACATGTAGAATTCAGAAGAGTTCAGTGAGACTAGCGATGATATAACCAAATACTTAATGATTTCAGCGTCAGCTCCACTGCACTCCCTGTAAAAGAATCTTAATACTAACTAAATTTAGTGGAGGGCGTTCAAGGCTTTCCTATTTTTAGTTAGCTGGTAAATTAACGTCGAAAAAGCAGTAAAGTTTACCATTGGAAATTTTATTCTACTCACAAAACATCGTTTATAAATTGCACTATTGATAAAAGGAAATATTTTAATACAGGATGGTAAAAACCAACTGCGTTCAACAAAAATGTGAACGAATATTCCCTGAATGGGTTTCCAAGTTCTACATGGATCGAAGGATGACCTATGCCATATCACATCTATAATCTAGGTTTAAATTAAGTTTCACAAAAGAGAAAACTATCAAAATGGTCTAAAGTGACCCTCAATTATCTTTAATTACTTATCTAACTTGTCGTAAATTACAGTGGCTGATGTGGCTTCTCAATAACTATAGAACAGAAAAATCATCGAGTTTCAGATTTTTACTTCAAGTGGCAAATGTGAACACCATGAGCTTTAATTGACGATTGACACTAGTATTACGTAAAGGGGATGTAACAGATGAGACTTCTGCAGTTCTGAGTGAAGCCTTATGCGCTCAAAAATGCGGCATCGCGTGCGTTCATTACCTTGTCGGTGTTCGTCAGGGGGCGGCGTAAAGCGCAGCTCCGCTCATCTCGCCGTCTCGGAAGCAACTCTCTCCTAACTTCTCCTTACTACAATTTACCGAAGTTGGTTTAAAAAAAAAACTATCTGGCTGTGTTTTCATCTGACTAATCGGGGTCTCAATGTTAACCTTAAGCTCCGCCTACAAAAATTCTGTCTATCCAATGAGAAACGTTATACTTTTCGTGGTGGGGCAATGTTTTTAAAGTTTGTAACGTAACAGAGACGCGAAAAAGCCTCACGCTAAAACTTGCAGCTGGTGTGGTCCTTATAGCGTTATCGTAAGATCTATACTGTTCTTCTGGAGGGCTCTAGCTTTTAACATGGGCTGGGGGGTGGTCTTGACGTAACAGAGACGCGAAAAAGTCTCACGCTAAAACTTGCGGGTGGTGTGGACCTAGCGGTTACCTGGCGACGTAGGGTGTCCGTCCATCCCTTATCGTAGGGCCTTCCAGCTTAACACAGTTCTGCTCTCGGCTTCTGTTCTCGTTTCTCCCCTCGGAACTGCGTCTGTCTCACGGTGGGAAGGTATGACATGCATTTAGGCATTCTTGTGTTAGTCTGTGGTATTCCATTTGCTCACTCATTACTCGTATTACTTTGGTTAATTTAATGTCACGATTTATTCGGAGCTATGTGACATACTACTGGATTTGCTTATCATGTCAGGGTTTTCATGGAAGGTGTTGAATTTGCCAGACACCTTACACAAGTAACAACAGAACTACAGACTACGGGAAAGATGTACACTCCTGGAAATTGAAATAAGAACACCGTGAATTCATTGTCCCAGGAAGGGGAAACTTTATTGACACATTCCTGGGGTCAGATACATCACATGATCACACTGACAGAACCACAGGCACATAGACACAGGCAACAGAGCATGCACAATGTCGGCACTAGTACAGTGTATATCCACCTTTCGCAGCAATGCAGGCTGCTATTCTCCCATGGAGACGATCGTAGAGATGCTGGATGTAGTCCTGTGGAACGGCTTGCCATGCCATTTCCACCTGGCGCCTCAGTTGGACCAGCGTTCGTGCTGGACGTGCAGACCGCGTGAGACGACGCTTCATCCAGTCCCAAACATGCTCAATGGGGGACAGATCCGGAGATCTTGCTGGCCAGGGTAGTTGACTTACACCTTCTAGAGCACGTTGGGTGGCACGGGATACATGCGGACGTGCATTGTCCTGTTGGAACAGCAAGTTCCCTTGCCGGTCTAGGAATGGTAGAACGATGGGTTCGATGACAGTTTGGATGTACCGTGCACTATTCAGTGTCCCCTCGACGATCACCAGTGGTGTACGGCCAGTGTAGGAGATCGCTCCCCACACCATGATGCCGGGTGTTGGCCCTGTGTGCCTCGGTCGTATGCAGTCCTGATTGTGGCGCTCACCTGCACGGCGCCAAACACGCATACGACCATCATTGGCACCAAGGCAGAAGCGACTCTCATCGCTGAAGACGACACGTCTCCATTTGACCCTTCATTCACGCCTGTCGCGACACCACTGGAGGCGGGCTGCACGATGTTGGGGCGTGAGCGGAAGACGGCCTAACGGTGTGCGGGACCGTAGCCCAGCTTCATGGAGACGGTTGCGAATGGTCCTCGCCGATACCCCAGGAGCAACAGTGTCCCTAATTTGCTGGGAAGTGGCGGTGCGGTCCCCTACGGCACTGCGTAGGATCCTACGGTCTTGGCGTGCATCCGTGCGTCGCTGCGGTCCGGTCCCAGGTCGACGGGCACGTGCACCTTCCGCCGACCACTGGCGACAACATCGATGTACTGTGGAGACCTCACGCCCCACGTGTTGAGCAATTCGGCGGTACGTCCACCCGGCCTCCCGCATGCCCACTATACGCCCTCGCTCAAAGTCCGTCAACTGCACATACGGTTCACGTCCACGCTGTCGCGGCATGCTACCAGTGTTAAAGACTGCGCTGGAGCTCCGTATGCCACGGCAAACTGGCTGACACTGACGGCGGCGGTGCACAAATGCTGCGCAGCTAGCGCCATTCGACGGCCAACACCGCGGTTCCTGGTGTGTCCGCTGTGCCGTGCGTGTGATCATTGCCTGTACAGCCCTCTCGCAGTGTCCGGAGCAAGTATTGTGCGTCTGACACACCGGTGTCAATGTGTTCTTTTTTCCATTTCCAGGAGTGTATATGTGAGTTATTCATCTGTAGATTTCGCGTGAGTGAGAAGGTAGAGTGTGAGGTCGTCGTGTCAAAGATCCCGCATTCAAACCTCACTGATTGAAATTTCTTTTCACTGTTTATGCATGAAACTGTTACACGAGAGAACATTTTTCTGACACGTAAAAGGAGTTTTAAGAGTGCGCAACAATTTTCTTTTCGCAGTCTGCTTTCGCTTGTTAGTTTAAAGTAGCAAACCTACAGAGCACGTGTGTATAGACAGGTGTGGTGATCTGTCAGACATGTACGGCAGAACAGCCACCACTCGTGACGAAGCAGCTAGTGCACTTGTAGTCTCACAAAAAGAACATATACAATCGGAACAGTAGAATAAAGAAACAATGGCATCATACATGCGAAAGTATTAATAGTCCCATATAACACTTTCAAGCATAAAACAGTAAAAAAAATTGTCATCATTGCGGTATGGACCCAGGACCGTCGGTACGGCGATGTAACGCCCTACCAACTTCCTCGCAGAAGCTATACGTATTAGCTACTCACAGTTACGCTTCTCCTGTGGTCTCTGTAGTTCTCGCGTCAGACTTAACTAACGTGTACGCTTGTTCTACTGGAGGACAGCACACAGCACGAACTAAATCGGTGTTTTGCTTGATACTCTGTCGACATACAACGTTTGGTATCGATCTGAATGTCTGATATCTGCAGGTTTGGGTATAACAATGTAGGTTTCCTACCACTTATAACCGCCAATAACAGAGCATAAAAAGGTTGTTTTTAAAACTGAAGTCGACCAAAAACAGGTTCTGAACCTCGACGTTAGAAGACAGACTGAACAGTTAGACTTCACTCAGTACTAAAAGTGATGTTTTAAGACAGATGTTCTTCTTTTCTTTAGCGTGAACCCGTTCAGTACATGCTCCGCTGTACTCAAAGATTTGCCAAATTTATTTTATCTAATATTTATTGAATATTCCGTTCGTGCTTGGAGGAAGATAGATATATTAATAACTTGAATACAAATTATTAATGTTCCACGATAATATTTCTTTGTTCGTTTTGAACCGGCTTTCAGCTTCTTAGGACATCGGTATATAACTTAATGCCAAACAGATAGTCCACACTACTTCAGCGATAATTCATAGCTGTTCAAAGATATGTGGCATTTTATGACTGTATCGGTACAAAATACAAGCATGATGTCATACCTAAAGAGATTCCGAGGAAAATAAATCTTATATTACAGTATATTCAAATATTAACCCTATGTGAATGTATAAAACAGCAGTGTTCTTCAAGTAAGTAATGGCACACGCTACTATGTCGTATGGACAAACTGGTGAATATGACGAACAGAACGAATGAAGGGACGCGAAAGAAAGAAGTATATGAAACAGTTATAGAAAGCTTATCAGCCAATGGTGAAAGGAATAATAACTGCCAGCTACTTTCATAAGGGTGAGTAATGGAACTGTGGTCATTAAGGACCCGGTCAGGATTATTTAATTGGTGTCTATTAATGCCCATAATTTCAAGTAATGTTAGTTTTCTCCCTTTAGTGCCTTTATGGAGAACATCACATTTCACATCATACTAGTTAGAGAGACAACTCGTGAGGGGTAACGTCTTAGACAGCCTGGCAACAAAGAGACCTGAACTTATCGAATCAGTGAACGTAGAGGAAGGTATCAGTGATCCTAAGGCTGTGACAGCATCTATGACGACCAGCCGTACAAGGAATGTTAAGAAAGGTAGGAAGATATATTTGCTCAGAAAGGATACAAATCTCAGAATATCTCAGCAGTCAGCATCAGATATTCGGCGATGAGAACGAAGATGTGGAGAACAAAAGCAAAAAATTCAAAGTTTCGTTCAATATATCCTAGACAAGTATTTTCCGAGTAAGATTTTAAGGGATGGTAAAGATCCACCATGGTTTATAGCTGTGTTAGAAAAGCGCTACGTAAACAAAGAGTACTTTATCTCAAATTCAAGAGAGTGAAAAACAAACAAAAGCTGAACGAAGCGAAAATGAGCGTAAGGAGAGCAATGAGAGATGCGTTCAATGATTTCGAAAGTAAGACGTTGTCCACGCACCTGAGTAAAAACTTAAGAAATTTTGGTAAAATCAGTAAGTAGGTCAAAACCATCTATTCATTCTCTCAGCGACCACATCGGCACCAAAACGGAAGATAACAGAGAGAAGGCCGAAATACTGAGTTCGGTATTCCGAAGTTGTTTCACCGCGGAAGATCGTAACACTGTCCCTCCTTTCAGTCGTCGTACGAACATCGAAATGGCAGATATTGAGACAACTAGCCGCGGAATTGAAAAGCAGCTAGAATAGCTTAGTGGTGGAAAGGCTTCAGGCCCAGATGAGATACCTACAAGATTCCATAAAGATTATGCGAAAGAACTTGCTCCCCTTCTAGCAGTAATTCATCGTAGATCGCTTGAGCAACGAAAGGTACCTAACGACTGAAAATAAACCGCAGGTCATGTTTTTAAGAAACGCCGTAAGACAGATCCACACATTTATAGACCTATATCGTTCATGTCAATCTGTTGTAGAATTATGGAACATGTTTTATGCTGAATAATTATGACGTTCTTGCAAAATGAACATCTCTTCTAAAAAGACAACATGGATTCCGCAAACAGAGATCCTGTGAAACTCAACTCGCTCCCTTCTATCATGAGATCCACAGAGCAAAGGACAACGGCGCTGGGGTTGATGCCGTGTTCCTAGTTTCAATAAGGCATTTAAGGCATTTGACATCGTCCCGCATTGCCGTTTAATGAATAAAATATGAGCTTACGGAGTATCGGAGCAGACCTGGGGTTGGATTCAAGACTTTCTTGCAGATAGAACTCTACATGTCGCTCTTAACGGAACCATTCCACAGATGTAAAGATAATATCGGGAGTACCGCAGGGAAGTGTGATAGGACCGCAGCTGTTTACAATATGTATAAATGATCTAGTACAAGGCGTCGGATACTCTTTAAGGGTATTCGCAGATTAGGCAGTTGTCTATACTAGTGTATCAACGCCAGAAGATAGTAAGAATTTGCAGAACGGCCTGCAGAGAACTGATGAATGGTGCAGACTCTGGCAATTGACCCTGAACGTAAATAAATGTAACATAATGCGCATCATAGGATAGGAAATCCACTACTGTACAGCTACACTATTGATGACAAACAGCTTGAGACAGCGTCTGCAGTAAAATATAGGCAACCTTAAGTGGAACGACCATATAAAACAGATATTGGGAAAAGCAGACAACAGACTCAGATTCATCGGAAGAATCTTAAGGGGATGTAACTCATCCACGAAAGAAGTGGCTTATAAGGCGCTTGTTCTCCCGATTCTTGAGTATTGTTCATCTATCTGGGATCCTTATCAGGTATGACTGATAGATGAGATAGAAAATAACCAAAGAAGAGCAGCGCGCTTCGTCACAGGATGTTTTAGCTCGCGACAGAGCGTTACGGTGATGCTAAACAAAGTCCACTGGCAGACGTTACAAGAGAGGCGTTGTCCAGCACGGAGAAATTTACTACTGAAATTTCGGGACAGCACTTTTCAGGAGGAGTCAGATAACATACTACTTTCCCCCACATACATCTCGCGTATTGACCAGGAGGAGAAAATTCGAGAAATTAGAGGCGATGCAGAGACTTTCTTCCCACGCACTATTCACGAGTGGAGAAGGGTTGGAGGGATCAGATAGTGGTACCGAAAGTAACGTCCGCCACCCAACATAAGGTGGCTCGCTGAGTATGATGTACATGCGGACATAGGTGAATATCAAGAGCTCAGATGGAAAACCAGATATGAATGACAGTCATTCAGAGCATGTTCAGCAAAAGTGGGATCTTTCTTTCTCAGACTGCTTTCATGCTCAGTCAGTCTATTAGTTACGTTATTTAGCTGTGCAGCCGGACGCCCTTCATTTATTTATTTATTTATTTATTGTTCCGTGGGACCAAATTAAGGAGGAGTCTCCATGGTCATGGAACGAGTCAATACATGAAATTATAACACGATAGTAGAAACAGATAAAATGAAATATAAAAAACATATTCAGACGACAATTTTTTAGCTCTTCCAGGAGCTCCTCGACAGAATAGAAGGAGTGGGCCATGAGGAAACTCTTCAGTTTAGACTTAAAAGAGTTTGGGCTACTGCTAAGATTTTTGAGTTCTTGTGGTAGCTTACTGAAAATGGATGCAGCAGAATATTGCACTCCTTTCTGCACAAGAGTCAAGGAAGTGCATTCCACATGCAGATTTGATTTCTGCCTAGTATTAACTGAGTGAAAGCTGTTAACTCCTGGGAATAGGCTAATATTGCTAACAACAAACGACATTCAAGAAAATATATACTGTGAGGGCAATGTCAGAATAATTCCCAGACTATTGAATAGGGATCGACAAGAGGTTTTCGAACTTACACCACATATAGCTCGAACAGCTCGTTTTTGAGCCAAAAATAGACTTTTTGAATCAGAAGAATTACCCCAAAAAATAATACCATACGACATAAGCGAATGAAAATATGCGAAGTAGAATACTTTTCGTATTGAACTGTCACTTATTTCAGATGCTGTTCTAATGGTAAATAAAGCAGCATTTAGTTTCTGAACAAGATCCTGGACATGGGCTTTCCACAACAGCTTACTATCCATCCGAACGCCTAGGAACTTGAACTGTTCACCACAGTTCTGATCGTGGCGTGAAGGATGGAAGTCTAGTGCGCCATCTGTCTGTGAATCGTGTACACTGTGGGTTGTCATACTTCAACATTTTGCGTATCGTATTTTCTGAGGGGACAGATTTGGCTGAACGAGGGAGAGAGAAACCGCCTAAAAGCTACACTTAGTCCGGACAGTGCACTAGCCACGATTGTCAATCTGCCACGCAGGTTCGACTCGACTCTGGCACACCTTCCGGTCTGGCTAGCTGCAGCACAGCGTGTTACGCTGTATGAGCAGGTGTTTTAAGGAAAGTAAGATACCCACATCAAAAAAAAAGTTTTGCGTCACCCCAGTTCCTACAACTCCTGAATATAGACGTTGACTGTGAATATTGTATCACAGACACAGTCCCTTTGACTCTTCAAAGATGTCACTAAACCTGCCCAAAGATGTGAACAACCATGCATGAGCGGCACCTATTAGACGGAGTGGGTCCGACAGCCGATGAGTTCCAGTCATTCCACCAGGAAGGAGGTACACGGCTCGTGTTGTCTGCAGTTCAACCATACCTAGACGGTCATTACCACGGTTCGGTCGCGTCCGCATTGTTACTTTGTGCCAGGAAGGGCTCTCAACAAGGGAAGTGTCTAGGCGTCTCGGAGTGAACGAAAGCGATGTTGTTCGGACATGAAGGAGATACAGAGAGACACGAACTGTCGATGACATGCCTCGCTCAGGCCGCCCAAGGGCTACTACTGCAGTGGATGACCGCTACCTACGGATTATGGCTCCGAGGAACTCTGACAACAACGCCACCATTTTGTATAATGTTCTTCGTGCAGCCACAGGACGTCGTATTACGACTCAAACTGTGCACAGTAGGCTATATGATGGGGAATTTCACTGCCGACGTACATGGCTAGGTCCATCTTTGCAACTACGACACCATGTAACGCGGTACAGATGGGTCCAGCAACATGCCGAATGAACCGCTCAAGATGGGCATCATGTTCTCTTCACCAATGAGTGTCGCATATGCCTTCAACCAGACAATCGTCGGAGACGTGTTTGGAGGCAACCCGGTCGGGCTGAACGCCTTAGACACACCGTCTAACGAGTGCAGCAAGGATTAGGTACAGTGCTGTTTTGGGGCGGCGTTATGTGGGGCCGACGTACGCCGCTGGTGGTCATGGAAGGCGCCGTAATGGCTGTACGACTAGTGAATGTCATCCTCCGATAGGTAGTGAAAGCTCATCGGCACCATATTTGGCGAGTCATTCGTCTTCACCGACGACAACTCGCCCCCCTCCATCATGCACATCTTGTTAATGACTTCCTTCAGGGTAACAACACCGCTAGACTAGAGTGGTCAGCGTGTTCTCCAGACATGAACCCTATCTAACATGTCTGGGATAGATTGAAAAGGACTCTTTATGGATGACGTGACCTGCCAACCATTCTGAAGGATCTACGGCGAATCGCCGTTGAGGAGTGGGACAATCTGGACCAACAGTGCCTTGATGAACTTGTGGATAGAATGTCACGACGAGTACAGGCATGCGTCAGTGCAAGAGGACGTGCTGCTGGGTATTAGAGGTACCAGAGTGTACAGCAGTCTAGACCACCTCCTCTGAAGGTCTCGCTGTATGGTGGTACAGCATGCAATTGTGGTTTTCGTGAGCAATAAACAGGGCGGAAATGATGTTTATGTTGATGCATATTCCAATTTTCTGTACAGGTTCTGGAACTCTCTGAATCGAGGTGATGCAAAACTTTTTTTAATGTGTGTGTTATAACTACTGTCATTGATGGCCAACGATATATCTAAAACGGGCTGATAATTCGGAACAAAAATGATTCAATACGATTACGTTGGTTTGAAAACTGAAATATTGCTTTTTACATAGACTCGAATCTTAACTTTTTGTTCTTTTCCTTTAAATTATAGCTGTCCACAGCGACGTTAATAAATGGTGTTGAATACCTGATTGATTTTAATTCTTTTCGCTTACTTATCCTCATCACTTCATTAAATCGTACATTTTTTAAAGTAATTCATAGAGTAGCATATCTACATCATACTCCGAAAGCCACTTGAGTGGCGGAAGGGACTTCTGGTACCACTAAATGATTCCCCTCACCCACCCACCCACCCACTCCGTTCCATTAGCGAATGGCGAGTGGGAAGAATGATCGTCAGTAAACTTGGCTGTAATTTCTAGAGATCTTTTCGCCATGGTCATTACGCGAGATGTATTTGAGAGGAAGTAATATGTTGGGCGACTCTTGCCGGCAAGTACTCTCACGAAATTTCAGTAGTAAACCTCTCCGTGAAGGAAAACGCCTCTCTTGTAACATCTGCCAGTGGAGTTCGCTGAGAATCTCCGTAACGCTCTCGCGCCGACTAAACGATCCCGTGATGCAACGCGCCTCTCTTCGTTGTATCTCCTCTATCAGTTCTACCTGAGAAAGATCCCAGACTGATGAACAATAGTCAAAAATCCCTCGAACAAGAGCATTTTGAACCACTTCCTTCGTGGATGAGTAACATTTCCTTAAGATTCTGCCAGTGGCTGCCAGTCTAGCATCTGCTTTTCTTACTTTATGTTTAAAGTTGTCATTCCACTTAAGGTAGCACTGGACAGTTACTTCTAGATATTTTACCGTAGATATTCTTTCCAGCAATTTACCAGTAATAACGTAGCTGTATGGTAATGAATTTCTTCTCCTATGTATGGGAATATGTGATATTTAACATACGTTGCTACATTATTATGGACAACGACATCATCTGCGAACAATCTTAAACAGCTTCAGACGCTTTCTAGTAGATCACTCATATACACTGTAGGCAATCATACTTTCTTAGGGTACTGGGGAAATTACCTTTACATCTGTCGATTTTCTCCGGTAAGAGCGAGGTGCTGAGTTCTACCTGCAAGGAAGTCTTGAATCCAGTCGCAAATTTGCTTCAGTACTCGATAAGCTGGTATTGTTTCTTTCACTAAACGCTAGTGCGGGACCGTGTCAAACGTCTCCCTGGACTCAAGGGACACGGCGACAACCTGAGCGCCGCAGACTCTGGCGCTGTGGGTCTCACGGATAAACAGTGAGCTGGGTTTCTTTCAAAATCCATGCTGATTTTTGAAGAGGAGATCTTCGTTCTCCAAAGATGTCATCATTCCTGAGCAGAAAACATGTTCCATAACTCTACAACAGATTGACGTCAACTACATAGGTCTATAATTGTGTGCATCTGTCCCGCTGTCCTCCTTGAACACGAGTATGAACTATGGTCTTTTTTTCCAGTCGTTGCTCCAGCGAACTACAATGAACTGCTGCTAGATGGAAAGCAAATTCCTTCCCGAAATCTTGTAGGTATCTCTTCTGGTCCCGACGCCTTTCCACTGAAAAGCGATTGTAGTTGCTTTCCTATTCCGTGATCTGTTATCTCAGTATCTGTTACATCAGTATATTCGATTTCGATGTTCGTACAATGACTGAAACGAGGACGAAAGGCGGTGAAACAATTTCGGAAGACCGAATTCAGTATTTCGGCCTTATCTCTGTCATCTTCCGTTTCGGTGCCATGATTTCACATAAGACCAAAATATCTTATCCTCTTTACGCAGCTCGGCTGACGAAATTTTACTTTCAGAGTCACTGAATGCCTCTCTCATTGCTCTCCTCACACTCACTTACGCTTCATTCAGCATTTGTTTGTTAACTAAGTTATCTAAGTTGACTCTGAGATGCAGTTCCCTTTGTTTACCAAGTAGTTTGGTTCAAATGGCTCTGAGCACTATGGGACTTAACTTCTAAGGTCATCAGTCCCCTAGAACTTAGAACTACTTAAACTTAACTAACCTAAGGACATCACACACATCCATGCCCGAGGCAAGATTAGAACCTGCGACCATAGCGGTCGCGCGGTTCCAGACTGTAGCACCTAGAACCGCTCGGCCACCCTGGTCGGCACCAAGTAGTTTTCTAACGCGGTTATTAATTCACTTACCCCGAAAATACTCATCCATGGCATACTGAAGCGCCAAAGAAACTGGTATAGGCTTGCGTATTCGAATACAGATATATGTAAACAGACAGAACACGGCGAAGCGGTCGGCAACGCCTATACAAGACAACGAGTGTCTGGCGCAGTTGTTAGATCGGTTACAGCTGATACAACGGCAGGTTATCAAGATTTAAGTGAGTTTGAACGTGGTGTCATAGTCTGTGGGACAAAGCATCTCCAAGGTAGCGATGAAGTGGGGACTGTCCCGTACGACCATTTCACGAGTGTACTTGAATATCAGGGATCCGGTAAAAAATCAAATCTCCGACATCGGTGCGGCCGGAAAAAGTTCCTGCAAGAACGGGACCAACGACGAATGCAACCCTTCCGCTAATTCCTGCAGATTTCAATGCTGGGCCATCAACACGTGTCAGCGTGCGAATCATCAATATAGGCTTTCCTAGCCGAAGGCCCACTCGTTTACCCTTGGTGACTGCACGACACAAAGATTTACGCCTCGCCTGGGCCCGTCAACACCGACATTGGACTGTTGATGACTGGAAACATGTTGACTGGTCGGACGAGTCTCGTTTCAGATTGTATCGAGCGGATGAACGGGTACGTGTGTGGATACAACCTCATTAATCCAGGGATCCTGCATGTCAGCAGTTGATTGTTCAAGCTGGTGGGGGCTCTGTAATGGTGTGGGGGTGTGCAGCTGAAGTGATATGGGATCCCTGATACGTCTAGATACGACTCTGACATGAGATCCTGACTGATCACTTGGATCCATTCATGTCCATTGGCCAATTCCAACAGGACAATGCTGCACCCCACACGTTCAGAATTGCTACAGAGTGGTTTCAGGAACCCTTTTCTGCGTTTAAGCTCTTCAGCTGGCCACCAAACTCCCCAGAGGTGAACATTATTGAGCATATCTGGAATGTCTTGCAACGTGGTATGCAGAAGAGATCTCCACCCTCTCGTGCTCTTACGGATTTATGGACATTCCTGCAGGGTTCATGGTGTCAGTTCCCTTCAGCACTAATTCAAACATAAGACCAGTGCATGCCACGTCTTATTGCGGCACTTGTGCCTGCTCGCGCGGGCAGGTGTAGCATTTTCTTTGGCTCCTCAGATTATGTTAAACCTTAAATGCTCTAATGCGATATTTTTCTCTGTTAAGTATTAAAAAAAATTCTGGCGGAGCCAGCAAGTTGAAAGACGTGCACGTCATTCGCCATTCAGTGCTCGCATTTCATATTTTTAATCCACGCATTCTGGTATTCGGTAAACTAATAATTCAGGTAATATTAATAATTTCTATGGGTTGCCTGATTTATTTGACGATTTTTACAGCTTGCCTCACACTGATCTGTGAGAGGAGCTAGGCGGCAGGGGTTTTCTTTATTTTTGGGCGAGGGCAGCAGTCTTCCTAGCAGCCATGATGGCTTCCCATTTCCCATCCCTTTTCCGATCGCCAGGGTAGCACGTGGTGGCGTTTGAAAGTTCAGTAGTGGCCAAAGTTTCTCCTGTTCTCAGTTCCCCAACCTGCCTTGCCAACCTTGTAAACGCTATTTCTGCTCAATTTTAACGTCGCGAGGTTGCCTCCCTGTGAAATTCCGGCCCTATGATTGGCCAGTTCAGGTGCGCGCCCGTTTTTCGCGGGCGGGCGCCAACCGCCCTCCGCGGGTGGATAGTGGACAAGGGGGCAGTAGGGCAGTTCTAGTGTGACCGAGCCGGAGACCGGAGGTGCCGCTCCCAGGAGATGAAGTCCGGCAAGCATGAGCGCCGTCGTGCACTGTAGATTCGCGCCCTGCGGCCCAGAGGGAACCTGACGGGTCATTGTACTGATGTGCACTCCTCGAATTACGGTTTATGCAATGTTTTCCGTGTTATAAGACTGTAGGGTTTTCCTTACACAGTCGGGCATAATGTGCGAGACGTGTTGGTTAGTCACAGAAGCTTGCAGTACGGCACTAAAGTGCATACATTCATGCTCACTTTTCCACTTCGTCCGACAGTAGCTCTTTCAGTTATCCTGTGTAAAATTCGACTCAGAATTTATATCTTTCTAGCTTGAAAACTTGTGCCCTTTGTCCTACGCCACGTGGTGAGTGTCTGGCGCCCCTTCATGTTTCGTTAACGTAGTCGGACCGCGAGCCAAAGTTATATGAATAGTTTCGCGTCTTGCTGGTTGTATTCCTTTAGTACAGGAGGCTACCTAGCGATTCACATACAGTAGCATCTTTCTTAGTCTTTGGCTGATTCATGGTGGTGGTCGTTGCATGCCTGCAACCCCTTCCTTTAGTAAATTGGACCCCATTTGCTAATACGGCGATCGTCCCTAAAATTTCCTTGTCTCCTGCTATCGTGGCTTATTATGAACGAGCGTTGGGGCAAGCTGCCGAACTCAATTCTTTCTTCCCCCACCCCCATTTGATTGTATAATTGTTCAGTATTCAACTGTTAAATAAATGAGTCCTTTAATCTGTACATTCTCCCTTTCATTGCGTGAAACCATCCTTAGTGTCACAGTACAATAATGAAGAACTATAAAGGTTGCTACAAGGTCGTGCAGGTCTCGCGCCCTTAATGATAGGATAGAAATTCAATATCGCGCGCCTGGCACGACCATTGCACGCATGGCACCGATAATAATAACAATAATTTTCAGTTATCCCCCATTGATAAACTGGGAAGTGTTCACGGCTCAGTGTGAGTACGTGAGCACTAAATCCACTTGATGTGGTGGAAGTAGTGGCCCGTTTTACCTTGCTGGTTTAAAAAAAAGGAATGTCAAAAATTACAACCCCTACACAGAGGGATAGTAACCTGTAAAATAAAACGAGCCACCGCTTTTACAAGTAGTGGCCTCTGTTTTACCTTGCTGGTTTAAAAAAAAAAGGAATATCAAAAATTACAGCCCCTACACAGAGGGATAGTAACCTGTAAAATAAAACGAGCCGCCGCTTTTAACAGGTCTGATTGAGAGTGCGTTAAAGAAGCACAAGCTTTCCCCTCGCAGAAGATGTTAAGATCATGCACCTATATTAGTTAGTGCTGATAAAAATATATTTTTATGAAGTCGTGCATAATTTTCTTCGTTAATCAACAGTTGTAATATTCTTGTTAGTGCAGTAGAAACGATGCGACAGTTCTAGTTACAGAGAAGTCGCGTTCATCTCGACACACAGAATTAGCGGAGGGAGACACACAAACATGTGAAGAGCCCCCTCAAACTGCAGACTGAGGACCACGGCCTGGTAATTAGCAGCTATCTACTACGTCGCAAAAACAAAAAGTCACACTCGCCGGTGGCACAAAACCTTTGGTCCTCAAAGAAGAAAAATACACGATTTTCACGAGCTTTTTAAGCAATAACAGATATGAGAACGCAGAACAACGCAGGTCTTTAATTTTTGACAGTCTAATGCTGCAGTTTCCACTCATTTCTGTCGGAGGGCGAAATAAAACAAGTAAAACATCGTCCGCGTACGTGAAAGGGATTTCGCCACCGTAGCACTGGAGTTTCGCAGTAATGAAACGAACTTTATGAACAAATTATACTCCCTGCCGCAATTTCTTTTTAAAATTGCTTTCCTTATCTGTTCCACACCTTCCTAAATAGAACATCCTCGTAGGGAATCTTACAAAGCAGTTATTATAACGGGCATCAACGAATGCGCGAGCCTGAGAGTACAAAACCAAGCAAAAGAAAAGGAATGTGCCAAAGAACTCTGCTAGCTGGTTTACCTCTTACACACTGATTACGTGGGCACTTTTCCTTATGATAATCACACAACTTTCGAATGATTTAATACCGCCCGCACCTCTCCGTATGCCGACTTAATATTTTTACCCGTGCATAAGGTGAAAATTGAAAGACAGCGATTTCAGGCCAAAAACACTTTATTTTTTAACGCTCTCCCCATTTGTGTCGGCGCTTCTTCAGTGATCACGTTCCACCTCTCAAGTGTAACTCTGGAACTTTGAAAAGGAAGAAAAAGAAAAAAATTCTGCGTCTGCCCTAATCCCTTCCGAACGTAAGTCCACCTTCAGTTACAAAATAACTCTTCTAGCACCCGGTCTCGATAAAAATAATGTTATACACAAATGGAAGAAAACATATTCCATTTGTATATAACATTAACGCCCGCCAAAGACATAGGTATTAGGGACGTAGCAGGAATTAGGAGCAGGGAAGGATTGGCATCAAACGAACTATAGCACCATTTACATTAAGCGCCTTAGGGAAACCACGGAAAACTATCATTCGTCGGATGGAGTGTGTTTTTATCCTCCCACTCCCCCCCCCCCCCTTCCCCTCACCGAAGGCGCGTGTCAAGAGTGCTAACCACTGCGTCTCATCGCTCGGTATCTTATTACCGAAATAACCGGTTTTCGATTACACCGGTTCTTTTAGCCTCCAGCTTAACCCTGCTGTTAAAAACCCTCAAAATAACCGGTTTCTGAAAAAACCGATTTTCAGTTTTATATTGCTGATACTTCCAGTAATATACGTAGACTTCGAACAACGATATAAAACTTCTAATGAACGTGAGGGAGTAACAGATCACGATCGATATGGGGTTGAGCCTGCCCTAGAAATCGCTCTCGCTTTATTAAAATAGTGCTGATCGCTTTTCCCAATTTCCATAGTAATCCAATACTTCAAAGCAAAGGAAATTGTACGAGCAAACATCTACACTGATCAACCAGAACATTATGATCTAATAGCCGGTATGTCCAACTTTGGCACGGACAACAGCCGCTCCGTATCGTGGCATAGAAGCAATGAGGCCTTGTTAGGTTGCTGGAGTGAGTTGACACCACATCTGCACACACAAGTCACCTGATTCCCGTAAATTCAACGGACGGGGAGGGGGGGGGGGGCGATAAGTTCTAACGCCACGTTCAATCACATCCCATATATGCTCGATCGGGTTCAGATTTGCCGAGTTTGGGAGGGGGGGCAGCATCAATTGGAAAGCGGCGTCATTCTGTTGCTCGAAACACTCCATCATACTCATGGGCATGTAACACGGTGCATTTTCTTGTTGAAAAATGCCATTGGCGTCGGGAAACATGGTTTAGTGTTGCATCATCATCCGCAGAAAGCCTCACGAAACTTCCGACATTCTCTACTAGAAAACTGGAACACCGCCCTAATATCGTGTAGTGGCGTGGACTCATGTCTGAAGTAGTGCTGGAGGGAACTGACACCATGAATCCTGCAGGAATGTCCATAAATCCGTAAGAGTACGAGGGGGTAGACATCTCTTCTGAACAACACGTTCCAAGTGTAACGTCCCCTTTGAAGAATTATACACGACTGTCCTTAAACTGACACACAATATTTTGTTAGCGCAACGCAATCTGACTTTCAATAATTCGTACAAAAGAATGGGCCCTGACTAACATTAAACTATACCTTTCACAAATCACTTACCTCACAAAAATCTTCGCTACTCAAGCTACTGCAATACAGCGAGCGCCACTACTGCCAGCTAAACAAAAGATTCAAACTACTGAAGGCACTAACTACTGATAGGGATAGTTAGCAAATGAAAGATATTAATAGAGAACAAACAATGTATTTACCTTGATATCATCATATATAAATATAGCAGTTCATGACAAATTTCAAAACTCCGCCATCTCTCTCCCCACATCCACCACTGCTGGCGGCTCACCTCCAACTGCGCAACGCTATGCGCTGTTCACATCCAGCTGCCGCTGCCCAACACTACAATGGCGAGTATTACAACAATGCAAAGCAGCCACAGACTGCACACAGCACAGCCAGTGATTTTCATACAGAGGTGGCGTTACCAATAAAAAACCTAAACAGCCTACTTACACAAGGCATCCCAGATACGCTCAATAATGTTCATGTCTGGGGAGTTTGGTGGCCAGCGGAGGTGTTTGAACTCAGAAGAGTGCTCCTGGAGCCACTCTGTAGCAATTCCGAACATGTGGGTTGTCGCGTTGTCCTGCTGGAATTGCCCAACTCCGTCGTAATGCACAGTGGACGTGAATGGCTGCAGGTGATGAGACAGGATGCTTACGTACGTATTACCTGTCAGAATGGTATCTAGAGGTAACCGTGGTCTCATCACTCCAACTGCACACACCCCACACCATTACAGAGTCTCCACCAGCTTGAACAGTCCCCTGTTGACATGCTGGATCCATGAATTTGTCTCCATACCAGTACACGGCCATCCGCTAGATACAATCTGAAACGTCCGACCAGGCAACATGATTCCAGTCATCAACAGTCCAATGTCGGTGTTGACGGGCCCAGGCGAGGCGTGGCCTGCAGCCAGCAAGCGTACCTTCCCTCTCTCGAGCGGTTTCAGTTGCTGTTCTATCCCATTGTCTCTTATTCGATATCAGCTACTTTGTCGTTTGTGCGACGATTTAAGAGGCATCACAGTAAGATCTTCCTCTGTGAAACCTTTTGGAAAAAAGACGTTTAGTATTTCGGCATTTTAAGACCAGATCTTCTTATGATCTGCTGTCAAGTCGGTAGACAGAATTTTACTTTCGAATCCGTTGAACACTTTGCGCATGACTGTGCTTGCGCTAAGGCTCTGACTACGTTTTACGAAACACAATTTTTAGAATTTTCTGAGGGAAGAGATACAGAAGCATCACCGTGCACATGACATTGGCGAATCTGACTTTGATGTCGGCGCTGCAGTCCGTCTGGGCCTGAAATGAGGTATACGCATGCGCCAACTCGACGAAGGATCTGGCCTCGTGACAACCGTCTGCTGCTGCTGCTAAAACCCTAAAAAACACAATATCATCCGGCGGGAAGCGACACTTGCGGCCTTCCTTCGGTGCTGGCTGCTGAGGAAGGTGGAACCAATTCCGCAGGCGATGGTCCACCCTGTGGATGCGAACGATAGGAGGTGAGAAACAGTTGCATTGCTTATTCCGTGGTGTATGCGGTTCAAGGTTTGGCCATCTACTGCTTAGCTGTTTGACTGTGGATGGAACGGTGCACTAGTTAGATGCTGTATACAACTGCATTCACAGAATGTTTCAAATTCATTTGATGTGAACTGACGGACATTTTCTGACACTATGACTTCAGGCAAACCTTCAACGCAAAAAATAGAGGACGACGCCTGAATTGTGCTGCGTGACGTTGTCGAGTTCACTAGCACAGCAAAAGGAAACTTGCTATAAGACTCTATCACAGTCAACCAACGGGTGCTCCAAAAAGGGCCCGCAAAGTTTGTGTGCACGCGTTGCCGTGATGATTGCGACTTAGGCCAAGCAGAGAATTTTTGTGGCGGAGTGGATTGATTTTCTGCACATGCGTGACACTGTGACGTCATCAGTTATATTTGGGTATCCATACCCTGCCAAGTACAGTGTCGACGTGGTAACTGTTTTTTACAAACAATTCCCCGGTGTTCTTGGTGAAATAATTTGCAAATTTTAGCGATCAATACACGTGACTGTCCACTATCATTTTGAACAAGAGTCACATCTTGCTCGGCTGGTCCCGGCGGACGTTCGAGTCCTCCCTCAGGCATGGGTGTGTGTGTTTGTCCTTAGGATACTTTAGGTTAAGTAGTGTGTAACCTTACGTACTGATGACCCTAGCAGTTAAGTCCATAAAATTTCACACACATTTGAACACACACACCTTGCTTTACGGCGAAACTATGCAGACGTGCAAAGTATCTGCGCACTACACAGTTCTTTATGCTATGCAATGAGAGAGGCCTAGATGTGCGCGTGTATTTGAGCAAAATGTTAAAATCTGAATCAGCTTCCGTGGGCTGTGCAATTTTCCTGTAGTTCAGAGGTAAGGATTGAAGCAATTCGGAATCGTGAGCATCGATGTGACAACAAGATGCAACAGAAGCGTCAATGTCTGTATCAGGGTCAACCAGAAGTCGTCAAAGTGCGTCCGCATTACAATTTTTAGCCGTCGGACTATACACAATCTCGTACTGGTATTGAGACAACAATAAAGCCCATCTTTGCAATTTTCTGCCGCACAAATAATGGTGAACTTTGGTGACACCACACACAATAGCCAATGCGTCTTTCTCTATTTCTGAATAGTTACACTGAGCTTTGGACAATGCGAATGCAATAGGCCTGTCTTTATGAACAAATCTGTGCGAAAGCACTGCACCGATTCCGCAAGGGGAAGAGTCAACGTGCAGTACAACTGGTTTGTCAGGATCAAAGAGAACCAAGCATCAATCACTGACAAAGGAGCCTCCCCATCGCATCCCCCTCAGATTTAGTTATAAGTTGGCACAATGGATAGGCCTTGAAAAACTGAACACAGATCAATCGAGAAAACAGGAAGAAATTGTGTGGAACTATGAAAAAAATAAGCAAAATATACAAACTGAGTAGTCCATGCACAAGATAGGATAGTATAGGCTCAAGAGCGCCGTGGTCCCGTGGTTAGCATGAGCAGCTGCGGATCGAGAGGTCCTTGGTTCAAGTCTTCCCTCGAATGAAAGATATAATTTTTTTAATTTTCAGACAATTATTATCTGTCCGGCATCACTTTTTTGGGAGTGATTATCACATCCACAAGAAAACCTAAATCGGGCAAGGTAGAAGAATCTTTTTACCCATCCACCAAGTGTACAAGTTAGGTGGGTCAACATATTCCTGTCATGTGACGCACATGCCGTCACCAGTGTCGTATAGAATATATCAGACGTGTTTTCCTGTGGAGGAATCGGTTGACCTATGACCTTGCGATCAAATGTTTTCGGTTCCCATTGGAGAAGCACGTCCTTTCGTCTACTAATCGCACGGTTTTGCGGTGCGGTCGCAAAACACAGGCACTAAACTTATTACAGTGAATAGAGACGTCAATGAACGAACGGACAGATCATAACTTTGCGAAAATAAAGAAAGTAAACTTTTCACTCGAGGGAAGACTTGAACCAAGGACCTCTCATAACGCAGCTGCTCACGCTAACCACGGTGCTCCAGAGCTCACATACACCTTGATGTTGCCTATCTTGCACATGGACTACTCAGTTTGTATATTTTTCTTATTTTTTTCATAGTTCCACATAACTTCTTCCTGTTTTCTCGATTGATCTGTGTTCAGTTTTCCAAGGCCTATCCAATGTGCCACCTTATAACTAAATCTGAGGGGGGCTGCGATGGGGAAGTTCAATTGTGAGCAATGTACCTATAAATTTTTGAAAAGCTTCTTGGCACTCAACTGTCGAAATATGGGGACGTTCTTGCGACACAAGCTATGCAATGGAACTGCCATTTGTGCAGCATTCGGTATGAACCGAATATAATGGTTCATTTTTCCTAAGACGGACTGCAGTTTTACATCTACATCTACATTTATACTCCGCGAGCCACCCAACGGTGTATGGCGGAGGGCACTTTACGTGCCACTGTCATTACCTCCCTTTTCTGTTCCAGTCGCGTATGGTTCGCGGGAAGAACACCTGTCTGAAAGCGTCCGTGCGCGCTCGAATGTCTCTAATTTTACATTCGTGGTCTCCTCGGGAGGTATAAGTAGGGGGAAGCAATATATTCGATACCTCATCCAGAAACGCACCCTCTCGAAACCTGGCGAGCAAGCTACACCGCGATGCAGAGCGCCTCTCTTGCAGAGTCCGCCACATGAGTTTGTTAAACATCTCCGTAACGCTATCACGCTTACCAAATAACCCTGTGACGAAACGCGCCGCTCTTCTTTGGATCTTCTCTATCTCCTCCGTCAACCCGATCTGGTACGGATCCCACACTGATGAGTATGGGTCGAACGAGTGTTTTGTAAGCCATCTCCTTTGTTGATGGACTACATTTTCTAAGGACTCTCCCAATGAATCTCAACCTAGCACCCGCCTTACACAACAATTAATTTTATACGATCGTTCCACTTCAAATCGTTCCGCACGCATACTCCCAGATATTTTACAGAAGTAACTGCTACCAGTGTTTGTTCCGCTATCATATAATCATACAATAAAGGATCCTTCTTTTATGTACTCGCAATACATTACATTTGTCTATGTTAAGGGTCAGTTGCCACTCCCTGCACCAAGTGCCTGTCCGCTGCAGATCTTCCTGCATTTCGCTACAATTTTCTAATGCTGCAATTGCGAGGAAATGGCAGGTCACATGTGGTTAAGGCAGTTGCGCAAGCAGATTCAGTTGGCCAGGCAGACACAGTGCCACCAAACGTGTCCTTTGTTAGGTTTCCTGAAATCGAAAAAGAGAGTGAAGCAAAATTTGGACACGGAACGGTAGTGAGCACGGGACCCTAGCCAAAAGCTGGGCATTCCCCTATACTGGCATCTATGCCATGAGAATAACAGACATTATTTGTATCTGGCGGGCCGCTTAAATTTGCGCGCACAACGACCTAATTGCTAACTTCATTGCTAGTTAGCTCGGAAACGGTGCAACCTATCGACTTTCTTTCTTAACAGTTGTTTCCCAGCACAACGTACCCTGCAACATCCTGACAAGCTTTTCTTTTCTGACTATCTAGTATGAGCTGTGGCTATAAAATAACAGGACCATTACTGGAAAATATTTCATTCCAAAAACATGCCTGTTCAGTTACTGTCACGCTCAGTATATTCCCGTGCGAATTGTCCAGTGATAGAAACACTGCTGAAAGTGTTTCTCTGTGACAGTTGCCGCTTTTGCTTCACCGACGAACAATGGCGGCTCAGTAGAGCTCCCAGCACTCTGTTACGAATGTCGTAGCCAGTGCAAACTTGAAACGTGATCGTAGCGAGTTATTCAGTGAATTTTCGTTCCGTCTGTTGCGAATTGTCACTGCTAATGGAGGTGCTAAGCGACAAGTTCTGCACAAGCGAGCGACAGCCATCATTTTAAGTGTACGCGCTTTCTTCAGTTGCAGAGCACATGTACGCGCTTACCGCAACCGCCGCTCAGAAACGGCAGTTTGGGATCTCTGTCTGCGTCTCGAGCTGTGCGAACCGCCATCATTCGTGGATCGGACTGTAGAACCCTCTTAACAGTCAATGCAGTATGAGCCGGTGGTAGCGTTACGAGTACAGAGGTGAGTTATTCGTCCACCTAGTACTGATACTGAGGGGGACTGCATTTGCCTGCTGCAGTGGGTGCGAGTCGGCTGGCCGGGGACGTCTCTCGGCAGCCCTAGGCGTGTCCAGGTGTAGAGCAGAGCCGAGCAGCGCCACCGGAAAGGGGAAAATCACAACACTGGGGACCTGGACGGCTGTCGCTCGCATTGCCTTTGTGCAGGAGACAGTGCTCCAAGGAATGGTAGTGTGTCAAACAATCTTAAAGATGCCTAACTTACAACTCTTTGAGATTCGACTATAATAAATGGTTCCAATGGCTCTGAGCAGTATGGGACTTAACATCTGAGGTAATCAGCCCCCTATAACTTAGAACTACTTTAACCTAACTAAACTAAAGACATCACACACAGCCGTGCGGTTCTAGGCGCTAGTCTGGAGCCGAGCGACCGCTACGGTCGCAGGTTCGGATCCTGCCTCGGGCATGGATGTGTGTGATGTCCTTAGGTTAGTTAGTTAGGTTTAATTAGTTCTAAGTTCTAGGCGACTGATGACCTCAGACGTCAAGTCGCATAGTGCTCAGAGCCATTTGAACATCACACACATTCATGCCCGAGGCAGGATTCGAACCTGCGACCGTGGCGGTCGTGCGGGTCCAGATTGAAGCGCCACAGGGCCCGGCTCTTCAACTATAATCATTTACGTTCAAATATTAATGCAGATCTACACTCAAGAGCCAAATAAAGTGGTACACCTGCCTAATATCGTGTAGCGCCCCCGCGAGCACGCAGAAGTGCCGCAACACGACGTGGCATGGACTCGACTAACATATCAGGTAGTGCTGCAGGGAATTGACACCGTGAATGCAGCAGGGCTGTCCATAAATCCGTACGAGAACGAGGTGGTGGAGACCACTTATGAACAGCACGTTGCAAAGCATCTCATATATGCTCAACAATGCTCATGTCTGGGGCGTTTGCTGGCCAATGGGTGTGTTTATAACTCAGAAGAGTGTTCCTGGAGCCACTCTATAGCAATTCTGGACGTGTGGGGTGTCACATTGTGCTACTGGAATTGCCCAAGTCTGTCGGAATGCACAATGGACATGAATGGATCCAGGTGATCAGACAGGACGCTTACGTTCGTGTCACCTGTGAGAGTCGTATCTAGCCTTATCAGGGGTCCCATATCACTCCAACCGCACACGCCCCATACCATTACAGAGCCTCCACGAGTTTGAACAGTCCACTGCTGACATGCAGGGTCCATGGATTCATGAGGTTGTCTCCATACCCGTACACGTCCATCGGCTCAATACAATTTGAAACGAGACTCGTCGCACTAGGTAACATGTTTCCAATCATCAACACTCCAAAGTCAAAGCTGACGGACCAAGTCTGGCGTAAATCTTTGTGTCGTGCAGTCATGATCAAAGGTGCACGAGTGGTTCAAAATGGCTCTGAGCAATACTGGACTTAACTTCTGAGGTCATCAGTCCCCAAGAACTTAGAACTACTTAAACCTAACTAACCTAAGGACAGCACACACATCCATGCCCGAGGCAGGGTTCGAATCTGCGACCGTAGCGGTCGCGCGGTTCCACACTGTAGCGCCTAGAACCGCTCGGCCACTCCGGCCTGCGGTGCATGAGTGGGCCTGCGGCTCCGAAAGCCCACATCGATGATGTGTCATTGAATGGTTCGTACACTGACACTTGCTGATGGCCCAGCACGGAAATCTGCGGCAGTTTCTGTCACGTTGAACGATTCTCTTCAGTCGCCGTTGGTCTCGTTCTTGCAGGATCTCTTTCTGGCCGCAGCGATGTCGCAGATTTGACATATTACCGGATTCCTGATATTCACGGTTCACTCGTGAAATGATCGTACGGGAAAATCCCCACTTCATCGCTACCCCCGGAGATGCTTTGTCCCATCGCTCGTGCGCCGACTATAACACCACTTCGAAGTCGCTTAAATGTTGCTAACCTGCCATTGTAGCAGCAGTAACCGATCTAACAACTGCGCGAGACACTTCTTGTTTGATATAGGCGTTGCCGACCCGAGGCCCGTGTTCTGCCTGTTTACATATCTCTGTATTTCGATACGCATGCCTATACCAGTTTTTAGCGCTTCAGTGTAAATACATCTGCGATGCCCGAAGAATGCGGCGCGTCTAGTGACAAAACATTATTTCAATATCTTTAAAACTCCGGAAGTAAATATTTCACAATGAACAAATATTTACACAGTGGAACTCCGAATTCACAACTTTTAAATGCCTCATGCGATTGCAGCAGACGATATCTCAGATGACAGTACTGCACTGAGTGCTGTGTATCTGTACCTACTTTAGTTCTTGATTTATTACGTCTTTATATCTCTTATTATGCAAAAATTTGTCTTAACATAGCATTCTCCACATTTATGCGCTAAATGAACACAGCGTCAGTACCTCATATGTGTCATACTTGTGTGTTTATTTTGAAACGTCCCCTTTGAACAATTCTTACAGGACTGTGCTTAACCTGACACACAATATTTTTAGCGCAACGCAATCTGACTTTCAAAATTTCCTACTAAAGAATGGCCCTGACAAACATTAAACTATACCTTTCACAAATCACTTACCTCACAAAAATCTTCGCTGCTCAAGCTACTGCAATACAGCGAGCGCCACTACTGCCAGCTAAATAAAAGATTCAAACTACTGAAGGCACTAACTACTGATAGGGATAGTTAGCAAATGAAAGATATTAATAGAGAACAAACAATGTATTTACCTTGATATCATCATATATAAATATATCAGTTCATGAAAAATTACAAAACTCCGCCATCTCTCTCCCCACATCCACCACTGCTGGCGGCTCACCTCCAACTGCGCAACGCTACGCGCTGTTCACAGCCAGCTGCCTAACACTACAATGGCGAGTATTACAACAATGCAAAGCAGCCACAGACTGCACACAGCACAGCCAGTGATTTTCATACAGAGGTGGCGTTACCAATAAAAAACCCTAAACAGCCTACTTACATAGAGAAAACATAAACAGCCTACTTACATAGCCCCCATGCTCCCCACAAAAAATTTTTCAAATGGTGTTGGGCACTGGCCAATACAGATTTGACAAAATTTTTTCACAATTACAGTAACAAAGATATAAAATGCACACACTTATTGATACAATGTTGGTCAAAAGCTAAAATTTTCTCACAGTCCATAAAGACAGTCCTGATCATTCATCACAGTAAAACTGCCGTTTCTTTTATCAAAGTCTGAGCAGTAAAAGACAAGGCACACGGAAGTAGTGGATTTCCATGCAGTCTTGAAGAAGTAGTGTTGTCCTTCCAACGGAAAGACAGTGCTGACTCTTGACATGCAGACAGGTAATGGGCCACAACATAGCAAACCCACAGCAGAGTCATTCGAAGTTTTGAGGAATATTGGTAGGTAGGTCATCACAGAGCAGACCCACTGTAGTCCTGGTAGAGATTACGGTATTGGTGGGCCACCAGAGGTGCAGACCCACTGCAGGCCTTGTAGAAATAATGGTACTGGTGAGTCAGCAAAGTTGTAGACCCACTGTAGTCCTTGTAGAAATGGCCAGCAGCCATCTGTTGCGACTGTGCAGGTGCACAATCACCATCGAAGAGTCTTGCAGAGAATATAGCAAGTCCATAAACCACCACTTGTGCACTCACAAAGTGTTTGGAATTGTCCTTAGAACCAGCAATGCTGTTATCCAGTCCCTTGCTGAATTATTAACACACGTGCAAACACTATCAGTCCCTACTTCTCACATATTGTCCATGTACTATGACCAATCAGAAACGTGTGCAGTGAAATGTTACTTAATTTGAAGAACTGGTAACAATTACAATTTGGTAACATAAAAATACAATAACAAAGGTACAAAATACATCATTAAAGAACATAATAATACAGATAACATTTGTAGTACAGGCTTTACAAAAGAATCGAAATAACATATACGTCAGTGTTCCAGGAATTATGACATGAGTACATACATAAAAGATCAGAATAACTTTCGAAACAACAACTTCACACATGAGCATTAACACAAAACAGAATAAATAATGTCTAAACATCTTTACAAAGTATATAACATATTATTAATGCCAATTATATTCGAGGATAACAGTATTCCTCATCATAGTGAATGTAGCTTAATATTAAAAGAAGAAAAAATTCTGTGAAACTACACAGAGACAGGAAGAAAACAAATACACAAGGGTACACAAACACATAGTGGGATAACACCAATAGGAAAGGACAGGGTTCGTTTTCAGTGTAACATTTGGTACTGCAGTCCAACCCAAAACTTCATATATCTTTCCTCTTATTTCATCCTTTGTTTCCACCAAAAAAAAATTCTATCTAAGCATGCTTTCTGTATTTATATGTTCACACATTTCTTACCTCAACATTTATTTCCAAGAAAATCCTACCTAAACCTGTTTTCTCAATGCATTTCTTCCAATTCATCGCAACTCATTCTCTTAGAGGCTACCCCCTCTTAAGCTAACTTAAATCTACTGAGCTCAGATGCTAAACTAAGGGACGAGGCAATGCAGCAGCACAAAATAAGTAACACAAACAGCAATGACCAAAAAATTGGAAAATTGCAAAGCAAGCTACAGTAAATCTAAATTACCAAGCAATGCAACATTACAACTAATATGAGCCAATGTGCAGCAACAAAAAAATAAATCTGGCTTAGCAGAGTAACACAAATTAAAGTTCAGTAGCACTATGCCTGGCAAACAGCAGCTTATATCTAAACATGACATAGCTCAAGCAGAAAAAATAGTACACTAAAGATAACAATGCAGATAAGGGAAATGTATAATCACATCTTAATGTCTAAGTAATTAAAGTGGTGCACCACAACAACTTATTGTAAAAAAAAATATTACCATGTACTTGAAAAGAAAATTATGTGTTACTGTTACTAGTTCCTTCTTATTATTCTTTCCTTTCCAAGTGCTCCTTTTTTAAAGAATGTGGATCATAAAATAATTATTTAATAGATCTGTTGACAGAAAGTGTTCACATTAGCAAATGCATTTCATTTTATAAAAGCAATGCTGCAACACAGCTGGAAACCAGATAACAAATGAAATAAGCAACTATGAAAAGCAAAGTATAAAAATATCATTCAGTAGTCATGTGACATTTCATAAGTTAGTAGAAACTCTCTCAACTCTCGTAGAAAGACGCTTGTCATAATCAGGTGTGCAGATGTAAAAATATTTCTCGTCATTTCATTAGGCATTTCAGTAAATATCGTAAATTAAGAGCTAGTGTAATCATATGTTTTCAAGTTCGATCGTGTCGTTTTTGCGATGCTTTCTACAAAGGAATGTCAGAAGGGAGGTTAATGGCGTCCCCTTTTTTTTTTACCTGTGCCGCTGAAAAGGGCTCGCAATAATGGCTTTTCCTCCAGGCAACTGGCACACCTGGCCACTCGCAACGCATTACGTCACGGTCACTTACCTTTCTTACCGACATATTTACGACAGCAGTTTCCGCTGCAGTGACAGTCTCATATAAACATTTCACAGGTCAAGAATTAGCGTTGCAAATCTGTAGAAAGAAATTCCTATGAATATAACGTTGTCCAAAAAATTTTCGCCGGCATTGTGATACATTCACGCATTTACACACATTTCATAACTCTTAAAGTACGATTCTTGGTTTCCAACATCCTTTTTCACAAGTCAAGAGTCCCTACCCACTATTCATTACTCCTTACCTTATTACACATATACATATCCATCGACACTCGTCAATATTTCGTCATTATAAATATGAAGCATAATCAAATAACTCATATAGCCTCAGCCTATTAATCGTAAACATACCTCAGCAGCATAATACACATCGTCGTCGTAAAAATAACATCATAACACCTCAGTCAAATCTCAAAATCGTCGTAGCTTCCTCCAATAATTAAAAAAATTCTCTGCTCATGTCAAAAGTGTCATCTGCCTCAAACGTACTTTAAAAATCATGAATCCATACCAAATACATCATTCAAAGCTCTCATAGTATCACAATGGTTCCGAAAAAAATATGAAGAGTTCACACAGTACAGACAAAATACAATTTCGTAAGTGTGAAGTTATCCAACGGTGTAATTACGTAAACATGTGTCACTGACGTAGTAAAAAACATGTTTATCTCTCAGTTAAATGATCAGATAGCTGTGTAATTTGTGTGTTAGAGAAATATGGTACCGATGTGTAAAGTTGTATAAGCAAATACCATATTAGCTAGGGTACCTTGTGGTTGCCACACACATGGTACACAAAGTAAGCGTGTACCCCCCTGAGGATTTATGTAATTATACCCTCAGGTGTTACAGATTACAGCAATGAAATGAAATATATCACGGAAAACTTTCTTTGTAATTCAAAAATCTTTAAGAATAAATGTTTTAAGTATAAAATTGATCACTGGAATGCGTGTCCTGTAGCGCTAAATGTGCATCTTGTTGTAAGATAATCTCTGTGGAAGTGTCGTAGTTATTTTCCTCCGAAAGCTAAGTTCTGCAGAAGCCAATGTACTTACCTCATGATAAACAAAAGTGAAATGCTTTGCGTATAGATATCTTAGTTATTATGCTTATTGGCGTGATGAAGAAAGTACTGTACAGTAACGTATTGTTGTGCCACGAAAAAAGGCTGTCTCATTGTTGCTATACCACAAAAGTTACTACTAAAACATGTTTTTCTTTCCAGAAGAATTCAGAAAACTGTGCAGATATAAAACAGATACACCGCAAAAGCAACATTGTAAATCGTCACTCATTAGTAGCGTCGTGATAAAAATCGTGTAGCTGTCACATAAACTAACCTCTGTGTCATCTGGTATCTCTCAGAAAGCACTTTAAATTCAGAATGTATTTTCAAATAAACCAAAATGTTGCATTAAAGTCTCATTAGCAGTACTGGTAAATGTTCTAAGTATGTGAGCCTTATAGTCGTTACGTAATCGTGCAACAAACAAGCAAGAATGTACACACACAATAACACTGTGTCGTCTGTTCGCAATAACAATGCATTCGTAATTTCTGTTTAAATAATTTCTCTTGGTTCTTGGCTGGATATTGAACTTCAAACATTGTTGCATGGTAACAGTTTCTAAAGCATACTAGTAACGTGAAGTGAAACGTTTTATGGCAAAGACAAAGTTAAAAAGCAGATTATCTCTCAGTAAGCGGTTTTACATGTGAAGTGTGGTGCAATCCTTTACTCTTCCTAGTATGCAGACTTTCAACTTCAAAGCAATTATCATGTTGTTTACATCGGTAAAGAATGCTAAATCTTTTCTCAAGGCTAGCGTCTTTGTTATTTTTCCCTGAGCCACCTGGCGCACGCGGCTGCCTGCGGTGCGAGTCATTGTCTGTTTCTTTGTTGGCGCGCGTCGTTACTGGGATTAGGAGGCCTAACTTCCACAAATTCGCCTCTCCGAGTGGGCCCAGCTCTGTTTAAAGCTCGCCAGTTCTGATGGAAATCAGGTCTGTCGTTTTGTCGGTAGTTTCCATAGTTTCTTTCTTGTCGGTCACGTGGTGGAGAATTTCTCCCTGAGTCGTAACTGCGTGCTGAACTGTTGCGTCTGAAGTTATTTTGTCTCCCTTGATAATAATTGTTTTGGTTCCCATATTGTCTGTTTCTCTGATTGTCTTTGTGATAGTCATTACTACGGAAATGCGATCTTTCTCTGTAACTATTATTACTCTGCCAGCGGTTGTCATATGGGTGGTGTCTGTTTTGGTCACGATTTGTGTTGTGAGAATAGCCTTGTCGTGTCAAGTTATTACTTCTTTCATCGCGGAATTGCGACGGATGTGACCTGTAATTGTTGTGTTCCTGGTTTCGTGTTCCGCGATTGTCAGTGTCAATTTCTATTTCTTGTAAAAGTCCCTGAAATGCTTCAATGTCGTCTTTGCAACGTCCTGCTAAAATAATATGTCGTAAATGTTCAGGTAATTTGATTAAGCAAATGCGGATGAGTTCTGAGGGGCTGTATGGGTTTGACAGGTACTGATTCTTGTGCAACATGTCTTCAAAATATTTCACAAGACTGGAGAATTCAGATTGTTCGAAATGTTTCATCATTATGATACCATGTTTTACGCGGTCTTGTGTGGCTTGAGACCAATACGCTGAGAGGAAGGCATGGTAAAATTCTCCTTCACTGTGGCAATCGTGAATGACCGACCGCATTCTTACAGCTGGTTCATTCTCTAAGTAGCCACACATAAATTCTAACCTGTGCTCCAATGACCAGTTGGGAGGGAAACAATGAGAGAATTGATGGAGCCATGCTTGTGGATGAATGTCGTTGCCAGAATTCTTAAATGTTTTGAATTTACGTGTAGTAATGAACAGCTTATAGTCAAAATCGTCATGTCGGCGAGTCGCATATCGGTCATTGTTAGGTCGTGTCGGCCGTTCCATCTCAAAATTCGGTGCACATTGCCAATTTCTTTCATAATTTCCGAAATGCCCTGTGTTATTATTTTGCGGCTTTTCCGTGTTTCTAAGTCCCTCTTCCCGTGTTGGAGCGCGAGTGTCCTCTGAAATACGTAATTCTTGTATTACCTGTGTCAGCTGATCTTGTACTTCCCGGATTTCTCTTTGGTGTTGTGTATTAATTTGATTCTGATTTTGTTTGAATTTTCTTATTTGTTCATACTCTTCAGTGTCCATGAAAGCTACAGGTGTTGTGTCATTCAGATCATCATCTACCTTTGTAGATAAGTTAGTGAACTGATCTGAAAGTTCGGCTACTTTATCCGATAGTGAACTTATTTCTTCAGTGTGTTTTTCTGAACCAAGTTTCAGAGTATCTACTGTGTCCTTAAAGTTTTCCTGAGTTTTTGCAAGTTGCGTAACCGAATCGGTAGATGCAACTGAGTCAAATTTAGCTTGCAAGGTCTCATGATTTTCATGAACAATAGTTTGCAGTTCTTTTATGGCTGCTTCGTGATTCTGTAGTGCATTTTCATGACGCGAAAAAATAGGTTGGAAATGCTCACAAATTTGTGTTTTTACGTCATTACAGACTTTTTGACATTTCGATTCAATGTGATGTAACTCAGCAGTTAAATCCTCACGTGTTCGTTCAAGAGTTTGCTCCAATGAGTCTAACTTTTTAAGATTTTGTTCCACTGTGTCTAACTTTTGAAGCTTTTGCTGTGTTTGTCTCTGATTTTGTTCCACTGTGTCTAACTGTTGCTGTGTTTGTCTCTGATTTTGTTCCATTTGTTGCATTAATTGCAATAATAATGTATTAGTGTCTGGAATCTGTTTCTCTACGCTGTTCGGCAGTGCATTTGCACCGGCAACATTCACATTTTGACAAGCAGAAAATGTGTCTTGACTTATTTGAGAAAACGGTGAGGATCCAAAACCTGAATCTACAGTATTTGCGAGATTGTTTCCTGTCATTTCGGATTCCTGAGGCGAGCTGTTGCCGACCGATCGATCGATAATGCTTCCCTGTTCTCTACATGTTTCAATGTCTACACCATTATTTGACGCCCGCTCCATTTCCCTATGCACAGTTACCAAATTACTACTTTGAATATTTGTTAATTCATTACATGGTGGCGTTAACACGCTGCTTTCGTCTTCACTGTCATTTCTCAGTTTACTTTGGAGCCTAGTATTACGTTTTTCACACGCCATTATTGTCAGAGTATTTCACACGATAACAAAGAAAAGCACAATTTGAAGATCAAAAATAAGAGAACACATTAACATAGCACTGAAAATAATATCTAGTTAATTACCAGCGCAGCTGCGAAATACTTGGTGCAAATCTACATGCATGCCACAACTGTTTTACAGTACAACAATGAAAGACTGCAACTACAAAGGAGATTCTCTCTACAATTACGCGCTAGCAATAAACAAAAGCTACACTAAATACACAAACTACAAGAAAAAAATCAGAAGATTCCAGTGAGGTATCCTAGGCTAAGGGTCGCCATATGAAACGTCCCCTTTGAACAATTCTTACAGGACTGTGCTTAACCTGACACACAATATTTTTAGCGCAACGCAATCTGACTTTCAAAATTTCCTACTAAAGAATGGCCCTGACAAACATTAAACTATACCTTTCACAAATCACTTACCTCACAAAAATCTTCGCTGCTCAAGCTACTGCAATACAGCGAGCGCCACTACTGCCAGCTAAATAAAAGATTCAAACTACTGAAGGCACTAACTACTGATAGGGATAGTTAGCAAATGAAAGATATTAATAGAGAACAAACAATGTATTTACCTTGATATCATCATATATAAATATATCAGTTCATGAAAAATTACAAAACTCCGCCATCTCTCTCCCCACATCCACCACTGCTGGCGGCTCACCTCCAACTGCGCAACGCTACGCGCTGTTCACAGCCAGCTGCCTAACACTACAATGGCGAGTATTACAACAATGCAAAGCAGCCACAGACTGCACACAGCACAGCCAGTGATTTTCATACAGAGGTGGCGTTACCAATAAAAAACCCTAAACAGCCTACTTACATAGAGAAAACATAAACAGCCTACTTACATAGAGAAAACATAAACAGCCTACTTACAATTTAATGAACAATTCACCATTTTTCCAATAACTTTATTTAAGTGTTGATTGCGAGTGATATTAAGAAACTGTGCTAATTTAAAAGTGGACATTCGCATGTGTCTGCTGATACCAGAATTGAAAAGAGAACCAAAACATGGTTCTGTCAAGAAGGCATAAATAACAGTTTAAACAGTATTTAAGGACAATATGTTATCACTTAATGTGAGCACACTTGCACAAGAATGCTGGCTTATTTATTTATATACTAACTATTACTTACATTTATTGTCAATGACCTGAGATGTATTATAGTAGTTGAGTCTGGGAAGTGGTAAAGACAAATCATACAGTGTCTGTACAGTTTGAGGACAACGTACTTTTGGTGGAGATGGCCGTTAGCCAATGGAAAAGCGGATAGTAGCGCAACACTACTGCAGATCTTCCTGCATTTCGCTACAATTTTCTAATGCTGCAACTTCTCTGTATACTACAGCATCATCCGCGAAAAGCCGCATGGGACTTCCGACACTATCTACTAGGTCATTTATATATATTGTGAAAAGCAATGGTCCCATAAGACTCCCCTGTGGCACTCCAGAGGTTACTTTAACGTCTGTAGACGTCTCCCCATTGATAACAACATGCTGTGTTCTGTTTGCTAAGTGGGATTGAATGAATGTGGTTGTGTGTCACGTTGCTAGACGGTGGCGTAGTCTGCTGCAGAAATCTACGATAGTCAAACAAATTCAGCAGCAGTTGTACAGAATAGCCAACTCTCGTAGTGGTCAAGTAGGCAAAGAGGTTTGCGCTACTTGTGAGGAATCCACCTGCGTTAGGTTGGTGGCGGAAATGGCATCTTTGGGTTTTGCGGGCCACGAGGAGCGTGGAAGAGGCTGGAGAAGAAAGCGGGAGGCAGTCTGCTGCCGGTACGCGTAGCGTCCACAGCTGTGTTCCAGTTGAAGAAGGGTGAGTTAGACTGACCGCGTGGCGCGTTGTTACTTGGCGAGAGGAGAGCTGTTAGCTTTTGGTCTCGCTTTTCAACTCTGAAAGATTGCTTTGCCTTGTCGCAGCGAGGAATGCAAAACTCTGGCAGATTTTTCTTTTAGTAAATTTCTATAGCAGACTTGGATCCGCCGGAAGAGCGCCTCACAAAGGTGTCGATAAGAAGTGAGCACTCGCTTCTGCGTGAATGTCTGTTTGCCTTCAGCTGTGCCTGTATACGCTTTTAGTTTTCTTAATATTAGTAGCTTTGCGTTCTCGTTAATTTTCTTTGCCTTATGTGTCTTTCATCCGTGGGGAGCCAACCACGTGGTAGAACATTAGTGTTTGTTGGGCTACCGTCATCACTAACTGTCCGGTCTCATGTTTGTTTTAAAGAATGTTAACTGTTCATGATTGTGTGATGTGATATTGTTGCAACTTGGCCACGATACCTAGAAACTGCGTCTCCACAAACCACGTGGGCACGCGGGTGTACTGCGAGACGTGTACCGTTTCACGAGTTATTGCGATCAATTATCAGGCAACAGAAGTTGTATGAATGATTCACACCAATTACTTTAGGTGTAGATTATAACGGTGAATGTATCGATGCTTTTCTTTACTGTTTTAGGAATTAATGTTATCAGGAATTGTGTACATGCCTCACATCCATGTCGTAGGAATAAATGATTTTATCAACAATTTTCTCTTGTATTCCGAGGTTACGTTTTTGCACCTAAGCCACTCACCTCGTAGCTTTCCAACACACATACAACGCGTTTCCTTACGCACAGGCCCAGTGATTAGTTTCCCCTTTTATTTTAAACAAATGCTTTAGATTAAGACTTATTTTCAGGTGTGTTGCTGGGAGCTGATCTTCTGCACAGTGTTCATGCATGTTCTGTTTCATGTTAAATGTTTGATTCTCGTGAACAGTGCACGGGCAATACTATTAATTACATCACATCCCCTATGAGCGAAATCACAACGTACGCATTTTTATGAGTTTTGGTTTGTGATCAAATTAATTTATTTTCCGACTCGGCCAAACCTTTGATTTGTATGGTTAGAGTCGGTGGCGACCCTAATCTTAACATGATAACCCGTAGAAACAGGTTAGTAACACTGTCTAGAGTAACAGGTGTGAGTCCATCGTCTAAGTGATTGATTCTGGGTCGTGAATGGCCGCTAGAGTAACTGTTGAAGGGACTCTATATTTCGAGAGGTCTGAATGTGCCCCAGAGTAGGACTCTAACTTTTGGTGGCTGATTTTCGGAACTGAGAGTAGACAGAGTATGAGATACTATTCTTTGCATCACGTGTATTAATTTACGAATCATCACATTGAACTTTGAACTGTTTTTAGCTGGTGAATATTTCGCGAAATTGGCTTAAGTTTTTGGGCGTCTTTAATGACTAATTAGTTTGGTGATATTGCTACCATTCTCGTAACGCTCTTAACTTTATTGCATATGATTGATTGAGGGAGGAGGGGAGGGGGTATGGGACTAAAAGATAAGGTCATCAGTCCTGCGATTCCAAAGTTACACGTGGACGAGAGGTGATCCACTAAAAGTAGAGAAGAATCAAATTATAAAATGAGGAAGTTAAAACACACGCAGTAGAAGGTATAAAAGGGTAGCCCAAATCTAAAAACTTGGAAAACAGGGATAAAAGAGCGGACTTTGCAAGGAGCAGTGGTCATGGGTTACAGACCGAGAAAACATGAAGAGAGGCTCCAACCACAACCACCTTGCCCGTGTTCCAGAAGTAAAGATAAATCTTATATCTGAAAGTAAAAACCACTTTCATGGGGCAGCCACATCCACTTTTTATCAAAAGTAAGATCGAAGAAGTGGGACTGTGCTACAACATCGAGGAGCTGGTCGCCTAAATAAAGTTCTGAATAAGAGTGTATAGTGGGTCGACGACAAAAGTGCATAACCCGCGTTTTGGAGGGAGAAAACTGGAATCCAAGGGAGATGGCCCACACAGAGGTCCGTCAGATGGAGCCTTGGATACAGTGCTCAGCAGATGCTACCAAGTGCAAGCTGCACCAGATGCAAAAATCGTCGACGTACAAAGCCGGGGTAACCACAGGCTCAAAAAATGGTGATAAACCCATTGATGACTACGAGGAAGAGTGTGGGTGGCACTTACCACAGAAGCCTGTGGGATACCGTTCTCCTGAATGCAAGGGGCGCTGAGTGAAGTGCCAAGTCGAATCCAGAAGAGCCAGTGAGATAAAAACTCGCGGATAAAAATCGGAAGGGGACCACAGAAGCCCCTGTCATGGAGAGTAGCTAAAGGCGCCAAGCCATGTCATATGCCTTATATAGGTCAAAGAAGACCGCGATAAGGTGATGGAAGTTAGTAAAAGCCTGTCTGATTGCTGTTTCCAGTCTGACTAAATGGCCAGTTGGAGATCGTCCTTTCCGGAAGCCACACTGATAAGAGGACAAAAGGCCTCAAGATTCGAGTACCCAACATAATCTGAAGCTAACCATCCTCTCGAGCAGTTTACAAAGTACATTCGTCAGGCCAATCGGGCAGCAGCTGTCGAGAGATGTTGGGGTCTTCGCGGCTTTAATGAAAGGGATAACTATACTGTCTCGCCATTGCGACAGGAAAGCAGTCGTGAGCCAAATGTGGTTGAAGACCCTAAGGAGATGTTGCCTCTGGGTAACGTCCAAGTGTGGATGGAATCCGTGCCTGGGGCCATGTCACATGAAGAGGTAAGAGCCTGCAAGAATTCCCATTCAGTGAAGGGCTCATTATAGTGTTCAGCGTGGTGTGGGTTGAAACAAGTACCTAAATTCCTGCTTCTTCACTCCAAGAAATAGAGGTATTACACAAAAAGCTAATCATTTGCATATCAGAGCATCTTCTTCCTGTCGGTTAAATTTCGCGTCTGCAGCACGTCATCTTCGTGGTGTAGCAATTTTAATGGCCAGTAGTGTAGATGTATCAGAGGTCCCATATCACTCCAACAACACACGCCCCACACAGAGGCTCCACCAGCTTCCACAGTCCCTCCTGACATGCAGGGTCCATGGGGTCATGAGCTTCTCTCCATATCCGTGCATGTTCATCCGCTCGATACGATTTGAAACGAGACTCGTCCGACCAGGCAACAGGTTTCCAGTCGTCAACAGTCCAATGTCGGTGTTGACGAGTCTAGGCGAGGCGTAAAGTTTCGTGTCGTGCAGTCATCAAGGCTACACGAGTGGGCCTTCGGCTCGGAAAGCCCGTATCAATGATGTTTCGTTGAATGGTTCGCACGCTGACACTGTTGATGGCCGGGCATTGAAATCTGCAGCAATTCGCTGAAGGGTTGCGATTCTGCCACGTTGAACGATTCTCTTCAGTCGTCGTTGGTCCCGTTCTAGCAGGATCTTTTCCAGCCGCAGCGGTGTCGGAGATTCCTGATATTCACGGTACACTCGTGAAATGGCCGTACCGGAAAACCCCCACTTCATCACTACCTCGGAGATGCTGTGTTCCATCGCTCCTGCACCGACTGTAACACCAAGTTCAAACTCACTTTAATCTTGGTAACCTGCCATTGTGACAGCAGTAACCGATCAAACAACTGCGCCAGATACTTGCCACCTTATATAGGCGTTGCTGACCGCAGCGCCGTAATCTGCATGTTTACATATGTCTGTATTTGAATACGCATGCCTATACCAGTTTCTTTGGCGCTTCAGTGTAAAATTATAAATGCGAAAGTAACCCTGTCTGTTACGCTTTCACAACTAAACCGCTGAACCTATTTTGATGAAATTTGTTACGCAGATAGTTTGTGCTGTGTCTAGACAAGACAGCCTAGACACAATGAGAGGAAGCCGAAAGGCACGCGCTAAGCTAAAGCAGGATGGCGTGAGGTCTGAAACAGGATACGTAATGAATGCTATAAAGAAAAGTACGTAGCTTCTGGAATACTTAACTTTAATCCATCCTTTTGGTACATCTGGAGATTGTGGCGATACAAGTGAGACTCTTTAGATACATACAATGTTACTAATGGCGCCTTGCTAGGTCGTAGCCATTGACTTAGCTGAAGGCTATTCTAACTATCTGCTCTGCAAATGAGCGAGGCTTCGTCAGTGTGCATCGCTAGCTACGTCGTCCGTACAACTGGGGCGAGTGCTATTCCGTATCTCGAGACCTGCCTTGTGGTGGCGCTCGGTCTGCGATCACACAGTGGCGACACGCGGGTCCGACATGTACTAATGGACCGCGGCCGATTTAAAACTACCACCTAGCAAGTGTGGTGTCTGGCGGTGACACCACAGTTTGAGCGCTGGGGAAGAACATAGGCTACTTTAGAAAGCGTTTAGTTAAAAACATTTATTGATTTGAGGAATATAGCGCGACTGTGAAACAATAATTGCTCTTACAAAAAACTATTCTTTGACTTTTGACCTTTGTCATATTTACTAATACACTTATACTGTCGGATATGTTCTACATAAGACGATTCTGCGTAGTGGATACAATAGTCATGCGATTTCAACGTGTTTAATCCGCCCTTCTATTCTAATTTCAGTCATAAGCCCGTCGCATTTTTGCCACTAAGCTTCACCCGTCTCTTAATAGAGTCTGAGATTCTTGAAGACTCACAATTACTACGTCCTTTAAATACTGTATGACAAACAGAGAGACATCGTGCCTTTACATGCAGAACGTGGCAAGCTGTTAGTGAGGCTACATCTGATTACGATACGCAAGCTCAGCCGCGGGTAACTGGCAGAAACGTGGGGGTATCTGACAGTATTGCACGTACAAATGCTATAAAATTTGCGCTGCACGGAACTATAAATTATTTATTTTCTTCCTTCCACCACCAGTCATCGTCACAAAACTTCTGAGAAGTGTCAACAGTTTGTGGTCTTTTCCTTTGTTTTCCTGACACTTCATCCCTGGTCCCGGGTTCGATTCCCAGAGTCGCTTCGGATTCTCTCAGCTAGGAAGTGTGTGTGTGTGTGTGTGTGTGTGTGTGTGAGAGAGAGAGAGAGAGAGAGAGAGAGAGAGAGAGAGCGAGAGTCGCCCAATTGGCTTCAAATAAAAAACTTGCACCAAGCCGCCGAACACCCCTAATGGGGTATCCTGGACGATAAACCCACACATGTGATTTCATTTTTCTGACGTGCGGGCGCAGCTGAGGGTAACAGCTAGTGATGACTGTGTTATAATCGAAATCTAGATCTGCTGCAATAAACTACGTATTTTTGCGGCTGGCTGCTGTCCTCCTTTAAATTTTAATTAATGTCATTATCAACTTTGAATTGCAACTGGAGGAATAAATAATTTTCAGCCTGTGAATCGTCCAATTTGAAGTCAAACGGAAGCGAGGTTGCATTACGTTAAAAAAAAAAAAAATTAACCGGACCAGTTAATATTCGCCTGGTATCTCGCAACTCGCTGAAAGCTGGCAAAATAAACGGCAGAAAATTCGTGATAATTGTACACTACACCGCAAACGTGTCGGAAATAAAATGTTAATTATGCCGAGAGCTGTGAAAAACCATCTCCGTTAATTCTATATTATTATTGTGTAGCAGATTCCGATGCGTTCGTCTCGAAGCGCGAACCGATGGCGTCGCGTGCGGTTTGATTTAAATTAGACGCTAATCTGGATGGGATATTTCTTTTCACTACAACTAATTGAAAAGAAAGCAAAAATGTACAGCTCTCTGACGTAAATGAGCGAAAATTCCGTCAAATGAAATTTTACATTTTTCCACCCTTCCATCAAAACGCGGACGAAAGGCCGAGTGAAGTGCGGGAAGCGCAGCAACTCGCTGCCTGAAAGGAAAGGCCGCCTACAAAGCTGACTGCCGGCCGACATTAAAGAGAGCGGATAAAAAAGAGCAGTTCTGGGGCTAAGCATCCCCAGCGACGGCGTTATTATTCGGAAAGGGAGTCTGCTATTTAGTGATAAAGTACACCGACGTTGAGACTGACTTTCACAGCTACTTGAATCTGTCATTATGAAAACGGGTCTGTGTCTGTTTTTGACAAGTAATTGGGGAAGTTGCGTTCAAAATCTTGAAAGAGAGAGTTGGTTCGTACTCTGGCTATTCAGTCAAGGAGACACTAGCATTTAGTGCATTTCGCTTACAGTATAGGAAAATCAGACCCTTGCTGCCCAGTAAATATGCACAAGCTGAAAATAATTTTAATCGACATTTCGCATTCCAAATAATAGTTGTGTGAGCTTGCAACGGTTTCTGGCTTCTGTAAATTTTTGAGGGCCCAAAAACCACGAAAATCTTCGACTTTTTCAGGTTTTTTTTCGAAAACGATAAATCTTACAGAAAATTTTCGAATATCAAAATTAAAGAGCGTAAAATGTCACGTAGAGTGACCTGCCTAAAAGTTAAAATCGGTTTATCAGTTTATCTGCAATCGGTAGTCAAAGTTAACTTGTTTATACTGAGTGATCTGTAGACATTCTACTTGAAGGAAGACAACTTCTCGGCCTAGATAGCACTTGTAGAACCCTTATTTATTGTTTCGATAAACAGGGTTACTGCCATGTGATCTCGGTAAAGGTTAATAAAAGCGCCCAATTAAAGCTATAAATGTACTCCGTATCTTACTTAGCCAGATAGTTAAAACCAATATTACAATATGTTTCGCCAAGAGCGACCGTAAGTACTAGTTTTAACTTTGACCTGCCGATGCATGTCAGATCAACTAGCCGGCTAAGTAAGATATGGAATACATTTACATCTTTAACTGCGGACGTCTATTAATCTTTACCGAGATCAGATGATGGTGAAATCTGTTTCCTAAAACTGGTCATCGTTAATAAAAGTTTTACAATTGTAACCTTGGCTGAGAAGCTGCCTTCCTTCGAATTCGATAGTCAAAGAAGGAAAGTGAGTTATCCTCACGTTTTAACGCCTGTAGTTCAAAAACGGCTACTCCAAATAATAAAATTTCATCGGCAAAAATTGTGTATCATCAAATTCTGTGTAAAAAGTGCTGCTAACTTTTAAAATTCGATCACTGTTATGCAAAGATACGAATAAAAACGTGGAAGTATTCGTGTTAGTACTTTTTTGTGAAGTCAAATTACTTTTTGACCTCTAATCATCCACATTCGTCCAACTATTTAGATTTAAGGGGACTGTTAGGTACCTACCTACCTCGGCAGTTAGCTCCATCTATGAATATTAATTAATTACTATGCCAGTCCACAACGATAATAAAAGGGTCTAAAAATTTAAAAAAATTGTATGCAATTGATGAAATACATTTTCTACAAACGTTCATTAAGCAGTTATTGCCCTGCAGTTACATTCATTAATAGTTTTTTATGTTTTCCTGCGTTCAGGGAAAGATTGTTTCGGTGGGCAACGTAACGCCGTCCAGTTCTGCGTCTCCTCCTGGCAAGGGATCTAAATCGATTCCTTCCTCGACGATGTCGACGTCATCGGCGATTAGTGCCGAATCAAGGAAGATATCTTCTTCTGTTAGAGAGTTAAGGCATAAAAGTCCCTTGTAATCTCTGGATTTAGCCGGGCACTTTATGGATGCTTTCCTGCAGGAGCAAGCGCTTCGCATCCCTTCTTGCACGATACTGTGTTGAAGTGTTCCTGGGGCGCTAGTTGTTGGCTGGTTGCAATCCCAGATCTCCAGACCGTTTTTGCGGTCTTTCATCCCTATTTCAACGGATCCAGGTGATTGTTACTCAAGATCTGAGCCTGCAAATAGGCCGAGAGGCAGCTTCAGTGGGAGACGAACAGGCAAAACTGAAGTTTTTCTTTTTTCGATAATGTTCTCTGTAACAGTTGCACAGGAATTTCATTCAAAGGTTCGGAGTTGCGAAAGTGTACACACACACACACACACACACACACACACACACACACACACACACACACATAATGAACTTCAATCCTGCGTCTGGGCTCTTTCAGGTGTGGCGCCGGAATACGTGAAGTCCGAGGAGACGTGCTGGAGGTTCGTGTTATTTTGAAATGTCTTTACAAATTTGATTTTGGCCTGTAGAAAAAGGCTGAGGTGATTCCAGAGCCGATGAAGGCGTGAAGAAATAATACGCGTATTTTGGCTTCTGCGGAGAGCTTAGAACTGTTGGGGGTGTGAATGTCTGTTGGTTGCCTTTCCAGGCTTCATAAGGAAGATATTGGTGATCGGTTCTTCCTGTTTACTACTGTCAGCTATGTGGTCAGTCAGCAGGAGCAACAAATCAATATCTTCCCCTACCATGAAAACGTTGCCTTCCTACCTCGGCTTCTCGATGGCTTTGCCCACAATCAAAGGGTCTGCCTTCTCAATGACCTGCTTGACCTGGTGCTCGCGACCGTACATTTTCTTCTGTCTGCAGTGAAATAAGAAATTTCTTATTAAGTTCATTCAAATAAGAAACGTTATTTTGGCACAGTTGGTCACATTGTTTCGTCGAACAAAACAGAAGCAGATGACACAGAGCAGGGTCTTCGGTCAAGTTCAACAGATTTAATGTTCCTTTCAGCTCTCTCCGCAGGGTGTTCCAACACTACGGTGCACATGAACCAAAAGTGTTTTTTGACGATGTTCGCCTACTTTTCAACGATGGATTGTACTCAATACGGGGTAAGAGGAACACACCGTCAAAGAAGAAGTTTCCGTTGCTTGTGATTTTAACACTGATTGGACTGAACGCTTTAAAGCGATCGGATTTTCTTACGTTGCGTATTACGCCGTTGCATCAAAACGAGTTAATGGAAACAGACAAAGGATCCTCGCACTGACGAGTGAGTGAAGACACTGTAACGTTCTCTGGCAGCACGCATCCAAAGTGAAAGTTTAAAGAACATTTCGATGTATGACGCTCACTGTAACAAATAATTTATATGTATTTCTGTTAATCGGATTTCAAAAGGACACTTAATTTTGTGAGGAAAAAGATAATTATGAATTTTGCTATTATAAATGATTATTCAAAGAGAGTGAAATACTATCTGTGGCGGAGGATGTGAAAACCGCCACAGAAGAAACGATATGTAATTAAAAGTGACAAAGACTGCACAAGAATTAGTTAAGATATAAACAGGCAATATATTGTAATAGAATCGCCTGTCTTCTGCTCGGACTGAATGGGAGAGGAACCCGTGACGTTGCATTAGGCTCTTAGGTAGTCTTCATTTGTCATAAGTCGATGATCGACGCCATTTGTAGCTGGGATTGTAAAAGGTGTGTAAAGATTTTAATTGTTTCTGTTAAAATATATTTATCTAGTAAAATCTGTTTGTCACAATTACTGCGAAGTTCGCACCGGACATTACCCATTTTATTTAAGAAAATTTCAGCATTTTATTGGATATCGCTGGCGGTGCGGAGCTGCACAGCGAGCGAGCAGTCTGCAGCAGCGGCAGATTTTAGTATACGACCTCAATAACGACCACACCCTAAAAAGGGTACAGGTAGAGGTGAAGGAAAATAGTAAAGTGTTTCTTTTCACAGCATTCCAGACGCAGAATAAAAAGAGATAGTAGATTTTACCTTGTGCATTCACAGGTGGACACTAGCTGCAGCTTTTGTAAATTCTGAACATATCGTAAAGTGTATTTAAAAGTGGATAATTTTCATGAGAGCTTAGCAAGATAAAAAAAAGAAAACATTTTCATATAGTAAAAATAGTCTTATGCTTCAAAGCTAATCGGGGTTACACAAAAATCCGCTGCAACGTGAAAATATTTGCTAAGTTCGATGGACAATAGTATTTTCATTCTTGCACAAACAGCTTTAGTACTTGAATTAAAGTAAAACTTGAATCATTATTTTGGGAATATTCAAAGAAATTCATTTTTATTAATCTGCAATAGAATATTTTATACGTGAAGTAATAATCACAGATGAAAAATTTATTGCAACCCTTCGTTTCTCATTTCCAACCAAGTATATGTTAAGTTCAAACGCAACGGTTTCCCAATCAAATTAAACACAAAAAGCAAAGAAAGTTTAAAACCAGACGGTCAACTCACGAATAATTAAAACACATCGAATCGCATTAAAACACTTTAAAAGGATGACTGTTTATTAACAAAGCCACAATTCGGTTATACTGTCCTTGTACGAGTACTGACACAGCTATATACAACACAAATGTGTCTCCTGTGACCACGTCTGAGATGTACCTACACGACGAACCCTGGAGCCGTGGTAAGCGGCGGCGTGAGCTCCCGGGACGTTACTGGGCCCGTGCTGCCGGCGTGTGACGGCTGACCGAGCCGGTTCTCCCCGTGTGGAGAGCAGAGACAAAATGCCAGTACTGCCAACTGCTAGAGGAGGGACCGAGGCCGCGTGGACCTGCTGTTAGGGCGAAGGGCGCAACTGACTTCGCAGCGTCCGGCGGTGGCCTAAATAATCGGGCGCGGATGGCTATTCTTGCGGTGCTGTGAAGGCACGTCATCCGCGTGACAATATAGTCCCCTGGCGATAGCGCTCCCTGCTGCCACAGGCACGCTGTCTGTCGGCGAGGTTGGCGCCCCCAGACGCTGAGGAAGCGACGGGTAAAAGTGGATTCACAAGTGACAGAACGTCACAGTCACGTCCGTGAAGTCAAAAGATACTCCTCTCTTCTTCAAATGGTGCCATTCATACGCGCCGTCAACGGAACATCATCGATACGTGACGTCATGTTAGGTCACGTCAAGGTTTCTCGGCAAGAATGTTTCGACGGGCGAGCTAGCTTCACGAGCAGCTGTTACGTGAGGTACACAGTGTGAGCTATAGTGAAGCCAAATACAGAGGTACGTTAACAGGCAGAACACGGCGCTGCGGTCGGCGTCGCCTGTATAACACAACAACGCAGTTGTTAGATAGGGTTCCTGCTGCTACAATGGCAGGTTATCAAGGTTTAACTGAGTTTGCACGTGCTGTTATAGTCAGCGGACGAGCGATGGGACCCAGCATTTCCAAAGTAGCGATGAAGTGGGGATTTTCCCGTACGACCACTTCACGAGTGCATCGTGAACATCAGGAATCCTGTAAAATCTCCGACACCGCTGGGGCCGGAAAAAAATCCTGCAAGAAAGGGACCAACGACGACTGAAGAGAATCATTCAGCGTGACAGAACTACAACCTTCCGCAAATTGCAGCAGATTTCAATGCTGGGCCATCAACAAGTGTCAACGTGCGGGCCGTTCAACGAAACGTCATCAATATGGCCTTTCGGAACCGAAGAACCCCGCTCGTTTACCCTTGATGACTGCACGACACAAAGCTTTACATCTCGCCTGGGCCTGTCGACACCGACGTTGGACTGTTCACACAGATAGTCCGTCAGTCGCTCTCGTCACCCGCCACAGAAAACTGTAAAGATGTTAGTTGGCAACGGCCTCAATGCTAATCATGTTGCCTGGTCGGACGAGTCTCGTTTCAAATTGTATCGAGTGGGTGGACATGTACGAGTATGGAGAGAACCTCACGAATACCTCGCCCCTGCATGTGAGCATGTGGATTGTTCAAGCTGGTGGAGGATCTGTAATGGTGTGAGGTGTTTGCATTTGAAGTGATATGGGACCCCTGATACGTCTAGATACGATTTTGGCAGGTGACACGTACGTAAGCGTCCTGTCTGATCACCTGAATCCATTCATATCCATTGTGCATCCCGACGGACTTGGGAAATTCCAGAAGGAAAATGCGGACAACCCGCAAGTCCAGAATTGCGACATAGTGGCTCCAGAAACACTCTTCTGAGTTTAAACAATTCCGCTGGACACCAAACTCCCCAGACATAAAAATTATTGAGCTTATCTGGGTTGCCTTGCAACGTGCTGTTCAGAAGAGATCTCCACCCAGTCGTACTCTTACGGGTATATGGACAGCCCTGCAGGATTCATGGTTCCCGTTCCGTCCAGCAGTACTTTAAACTTTAGTCGAGTCCATGGCACGCCGTGTTGCGGCACTTTTGCGTGCTCACGGGGGCCCTACACGATATTAGGCAGATGTAACAGTTTCTTTGGCACTTCATTGTACTACGAGAGTATCCCCCACTGACTGCTGTTGCGAAGAGGTCTTAATATGTACTGGAAGACAATACTAAGTTAAAGTATTTTTTATTTTATACACTGAAGACATACACTGCAAAATAAACGATTCATGTCTTGTCCAGTATGCTTTACTCCTGATTTTTCCAGTGTAATAACAAAAAGTCAAACTGGGAGTAAAGCTGATGCGGTATGCAGAAATTTAAAATAAGGTTCGTAGTAAATTAATAACGAACAGCAGGTAGCAGAAATGATACTTCAAGTATGCTACAACGGCACATCTATGTGTATTGTGGGAAAACCATCAGCTTCTGTTGAGGTGACACTGGAGGCCTAAAGCTTGAATTTCTCTTGGTAATTTTTATTTGTATCTCGCTTAACACTTAAAAAATTGTTGTTTAGACATTCTGAGATATTTATAGAACGCTGACTCCTCCTCCTCCAGCTCCTTGTTAAGAGTGCGGAACTCTCCTTCACAGTCTCAATTTCCTTTCATTTTTCTAACCCAGACTCTTTTTGCTCTCTGATCCTCATCAAGTGCAACGGCAATCACTGCAAACTGCTTTAAACTAATGTTGGCATTTTATGATGATCTGCCACGAACTACAAAGTAGCGCCTCTGGTGAGCATTTTATGAACTAGCTGTAATGTCACAACATTCTTTGGTGTAGTATGATTGCTCAGAAATTCCTCTAGCCATCGACGTTCAAAAACGTGACGGTTACGTGACGGTGACGTTCCGGCAAGTGTGAATCGACTTTAACTCCGTAGCAAACAGCCCAGGCCATACAAGGAAATATCTCAGTGTTTATGAGGATTGTTTACAGACGTACTCCTGGCGAGGCGGCTACCCGCACAGCCTGCCTGGTGTGCGGAGGCATCGATTGCCAGGCGGATGGGACTAACTCAAAGCAGAAACATGACTTCAGCTGTTGTCGAAAGGGATTCGACAAAAATTGTATCGGGACAGACACAGACCGGTTCACCACTCACCTTGACTGTGTACTTCACAGCTCAGAGGCGCACTACTCGATTGTTCCTCAGGAGCAGCACTTCTGTACAGTTTTGAAAATAGTTGACATAAATATATTAGCGGGAATTTATGACTGCGAACACTTCCACGTTTTTATTGGTATCTTTCCACAGCAGTGCGCCAATCTTAAAATCTAGGAGCTCTTTTTATGCAGAATTTGATGCTCTACAACTTTCGTGCATGGACGCTCTTCACATAGATCAGCTGCTTTTTGGCATAGTAGTTGGAACATGAGCATCACTCACCTTTCCACCAAGCTGTTAAAAATTTCCGACCTTTGACGATCGCATGAACCGCTTTCAGCCTTTAAGTAGGTCATTCCACCCCACATTTTATGCTGTTTTATTATGATATTCGAAAATTTCTGCAGGATGCCTAACGTCGATTGCGGGTGTCTGTTGGGCACCGCGGCCTAAATTCCAGCTAATTTTCATGTGATACTGGACAAGATGGTGATAATGAGTCCTATGCCTTGGAACATTTTGGTCGATTGTACCTATGCACCAGATTGGTAGTCGAACGCAGAGCCTTGTATTTACTGGCCAATGTTCTTACCATCTGATCTAGCCAGGAATTATGCGTTACCTGACCTCACAGTTTCACCTATGCCAGTACCTCCCTCCAGCAAAAACTTACACAGAAATTCTCACCTCCCTCTTCACACAGATAGTCCATCAGTAAAGCAATGCTTCGCTCTCGACACCCACCACAGAAAACTGTAAAGATGTTAGTTGGCAACGGCTTTAATGCAAATCACTGCTGGAGAAACACATGGCAGGGTAGTGGTACGACGGGACAAGCTACGCTGCCGAGCACATCGAAGAGCCACCTGGCGTTGAACTGCCACTCAAGACCGGGTCAGCTCTTAATCGAATAAGATTTAAAACCGACAGGTATGGCGGCGCTCTGCATAAGTGAAAGAAAATAATTTCTCCAAGCTGTGGCTCCAGTACTTAAAAGCAAATCGTTCACCCCGTAGTTCAAGAATGTCCTTTGAGACCTTACCGTGGCGAACCAACAGAGCTCTTGGTCATGACTGAGGGATAAATAGACTACATTCCTGTCCTGAATATGTTTTTGAAGTTTGAGGTAACTGCAGATATTAATTTCTAGTGATGTAGCCATGCACTTAACTAACAGACTTGCCGAACTATGTAGCTCTCCTGCATACGATGCTGTACTCTAGTACTCTTGGAAGAAAAGGAACATGTTTTATCCTCGCGCTTTATGACGGTTTTGGAGAATGAAAATCTCCTCTATAAAAAGCACCATGGATTCTCGGACCAGACATCGCACGAAACTCAGCATAGTGAAAAGGCTGATGTCCTGCATCGGATTAGATTTGTTGAAACGATTCCCATATTTATTTTTACTGAAAGAGCCGACTTAAAGGGGGTGATCTTTTAACTGACAGCGGTTGTTAACTGAAAGCACTAGGTACGCTGACTTTACCACATCGCTTTAATTATTTACTTCAATATGAATTCTTAGCAAACTACTTACTTAACATGTTTCCTCTATAAAAGGAAAGGAATTCGGAATAACCTTGATTGACAATGAATTTAGCGTTCATCAATCTAGTTATTTACTGCCAAAGGTTAATACCGAACAGAACATTATCAGCACTGTTGATTGATCAATCCTAACTGCTAGAGTCACGAAGAAAGTCAATTTGCCTGATGATGAGCAGGGAAAGTCTGTTTATACACAGGCATCCTGATCTACTTAAGGATAGGTTTAGAGTCATGCACAAGTGTTAGACTATCAGATCGACAGTGAAATGCAAGAGGGACATGCCAACTAAATAGCACTGAAGGTTGACCACATGCCATTCCATACCATAGTGAGGAATGAGAAATTCACTCTACATCACGACGGGGGTAAAAAACGAATCAATGCTGCGCACATCTAGCTGAATTTAATGATTTTAGATAGCGAGGATCGTTACAAGTCTAACTGATAAAAAATATAGAGCCTCTACACGAACGTACACAAGACCACACAACAAACTGAATTCATGATACTAAGTTTCACTCAAAATAACAAAATTTCACATGTAAAAAGTAATTTAAATATTGTGAAATGTAGACGATGAACAGTCAAGAAGAGAATAGAGGCGTCTGAATTTTAGTGCTAAAGAAGAGTGCTGACTAGATGCGCAGATAGTGTAACTAATGAGAAGATGCTGAACAGGATTAGGGAGACAAGAAATTTGTGGCGCAACCTGACCAGAATAAGGGATCGGTTACTAGCGCACATTCTGAGACGTCTAGCGATCAGCAGTTTAATATTGGAGGGAAGTGTAGAGGATAAAAATCGTAGACAGAGACCAAAAGATGATACAGCAAGCACATTAAGAAGGATGTAAATTGAAGTAGTTATTCGAAGAATAAGAGTCTTGCATAGGGTACAGCAGCATGGAGAACTACATCATTTATACTTCGGACTGAAGACCACAACAACAGCTACAATAACAACAACATAGCCACTCCTTATACCTGCAGTTGCTGATACCGACAGGTTTAAACACGTCCTAACACACAAGATATAACTCAACTCAAAATTACGTCTCCATATCTCAGCAGAACGGCCACACTTGCCGCACCCGCGAGGTAGAATCTCCCGAATCTTCTTGCCAGCCGCGCTCAGCCACAACGCTTCACCTCAGTTCTTTGTGGACGAGTGGCTAACTGAGCACTCTTCTACGCCCATTGAAAGCGAGAAGCGCTAAGCCAATTAGAGGTGCTTCGAAAACGCTGACGTTTGTTGGCCTCAGTTCTCTCAGAACAGAGAAACCTTCGAGAATGTTCTCGTACATTTTCTGCAACAAACTACACGATCGATAAAACGACAAGATTTTAAAGGCGGTGGGGAAGTTCGGCTCTGCCGTTGGGACTTGGCCTCCCAAATAAGTTTAAAAAGAAAGACAAACGAATTCTTCCTGGCCGCCTAATAAGGAAAGAAAGGGAAACCTCCACTGACTTGCTGCTCCGCCATATTCCCATTTCATGCAAGTTGCTACCCCATAACTTGTTATACACTCCTGGAAATTGAAATAAGAACACCGTGAATTCATTGTCCCAGGAAGGGGAAACTTTATTGACACATTCCTGGGTTCAGATACATCACATGATCACACTGACAGAACCACAGGCACATAGACACAGGCAACAGAGCATGCACAATGTCGGCACTAGTACAGTGTATATCCACCTTTCGCAGCAATGCAGGCTGCTATTCTCCCATGGAGACGATCGTAGAGATGCTGGATGTAGTCCTGTGGAACGGCTTGCCATGCCATTTCCACCTGGCGCCTCAGTTGGACCAGCGTTCGTGCTGGACGTGCAGTCCGCGTGAGACGACGCTTCATCCAGTCCCAAACATGCTCAATGGGGGACAGATCCGGAGATCTTGCTGGCCAGGGTAGTTGACTTACACCTTCTAGAGCACGTTGGGTGGCACGGGATACATGCGGACGTGCATTGTCCTGTTGGAACAGCAAGTTCCCTTGCCGGTCTAGGAATGGTAGAACGATGGGTTCGATGACGGTTTGGATGTACCGTGCACTATTCAGTGTCCCCTCGACGATCACCAGTGGTGTACGGCCAGTGTAGGAGATCGCTCCCCACACCATGATGCCGGGTGTTGGCCCTGTGTGCCTCGGTCGTATGCAGTCCTGATTGTGGCGCTCACCTGCACGGCGCCAAACACGCATACGACCATCATTGGCACCAAGGCAGAAGCGACTCTCATCGCTGAAGACGACACGTCTCCATTCGTCCCTCCATTCACGCCTGTCGCGACACCACTGGAGGCGGGCTGCACGATGTTGGGGCGTGAGCGGAAGACGGCCTAACGGTGTGCGGGACCGTAGCCCAGCTTCATGGAGACGGTTGCGAATGGTCCTCGCCGATACCCCAGGAGCAACAGTGTCCCTAATTTGCTGGGAAGTGGCGGTGCGGTCCCCTACGGCACTGCGTAGGATCCTACGGTCTTGGCGTGCATCCGTGCGTCGCTGCGGTCCGGTCCCAGGTCGACGGGCACGTGCACCTTCCGCCGACCACTGGCGACAACATCGATGTACTGTCGAGACCTCACGCCCCACGTGTTGAGCAATTCGGCGGTACGTCCACCCGGCCTCCCGCATGCCCACTATACGCCCTCGCTCAAAGTCCGTCAACTGCACATACGGTTCACGTCCACGCTGTCGCGGCATGCTACCAGTGTTAAAGACTGCGATGGAGCACTGTATGCCACGGCAAACTGGCTGACACTGACGGCGGCGGTGCACAAATGCTGCGCAGCTAGCGCCATTCGACGGCCAACACCGCGGTTCCTGGTGTGTCCGCTGTGCCGTGCGTGTGATCATTGCTTGTACAGCCCTCTCGCAGTGTCCGGAGCAAGTATGGTGGGTCTGACACACCGGTGTCAATGTGTTCTTTTTTCCATTTCCAGGAGTGTACGTATCAGAAGGCATGAGACTGTTGACCAAAAATGAGTACAAAGAAAAATAAAATTAAGTCAGGTGTATAGTAGAATTCCTCCTCCAAGCATTGGCATGTGAAAGAAATATGAAGCTATGAAAAAGTTAGTACAGAATACTGACAAGTCAGTGAATAACAAATTTATGGAAGAGGTGACTGGACGCGCCACTTCCTTGCAGTCGTAACAACACGTCGCTGTTAATGAGCGAAATCAACAGATCTAAAGATAGTTTCAATAGGATCCCAAGGAAGTGTAATACAACCGTTAGTATTTACAATACACAGACATCAAGAAAAAGTTTGAATCACCCCGGTTCCCAGAACTCCTGAAGATAGACGTTGACTGTGGCTATTGTATCACAGACGTAGTACCTTTCACTGTTCAGAGAAGTCACTAAACCCGCCCAAAGATTGTTCAAATGGCTCTGAGCACTATGGGACTTAACATCGGAGGTCATCAGTCACATAGAACTTAGAACTAATTAAACCTAACATAAGGACATCACACACATCCATGCCCGAGGCAGTATTCGAACCTGCTACCGTAGCCGTCGCGCCAGTCTGCCAGTCTGCTCTTCGCATCGGTTTCCCCTTCAGGAAAATCACTTACGCCAATTGCAGCGCAAGTCGCGTTAATTATGCGTCGCTTCCCAGTGCCAACCAATGCCTGCTCTGGGAAGTGAACAAATTCCCACAAAATTTCCCTTCCTCTCAACTTCTGCTATTTAGCTCCTCCCAGGCCACCCATCAAGGCTAGCGTCTGCACAAAACACCAATTTTTCCGGAATTCTGACTCCCAGGAGAGCACTTCAACTTCCTTGGTCCTATGTTCCCATCGGAGGCCAGCGTATTTCATTCTGTCGCTCTCACCTGATTTACTTCAGACCCAGAGGACCATGAATTCAGCGTGAAGTTGCTATAGTCACGAACACGCATATTTTGGCCTCTGGTGACCGCTCCACCGTAGCTTTGCACGTTTTCTCACATGTTTCACTGAAAACGGAACGACGGACATTTATCAATAGGCGTACAAGTTCGCCATCTGCTTCCCGGTACACCAGCATGGGGTCAACCACCCCCTTTCACTGTCACTCATCTTAAGGCAGCTGAGGTCCGCGCCCCGTTACTGCTTTCTCAGAGTTTGAGCCATCCTAAGCTGCCTATTGTCGCTTCCCTTCGCCGCTCCACAGCCTGGCCACGGTCAACTCTGAATACTTCCTTGGGATAAACTAGCCTCCAGTAAATCAACGCATTTCCATAATGTTTTCATGTCACGTGAATTACTTTAAAACCATCACCCAACATTAATTATTCCAATACGTCCATACTATACCCTCTACAAGATGCATTGTGCCTTGTCATTTTTGTTCAGCCCTACTGTTCACTCAACGTGAGTTCGGTGATCTTTAATGACTTCATGTAAGGGGCATAGTTCTTGCCATCTTACATGTAGTTCTAGGGAACTGATGACCTCAGATGTTAAGTCCCATAGTGCTCAGAGCCATTTGGACAGTGTCCAGCGAGTGCAAAAAGGTGAAGGTTCACTGCTGTTTTGGGGTGGCATTATGTGGGGCCTACGTACGCCGCTGGTGGTCATGCAAGGAGCTGTAATGGCTGTACGATAAGTGGATGCCATACTCCGATGGATAGTGCAACCATACTGGCAGCATATTGGCGAAGCATGGACGACAATTTGCTTCCCCATCGTGCACATCTTCTGAATGACTTTCTTCAGGAAAACGACATAGCTAGACTAGAGTGGCCAGGATGTTCTCCACACATGAACCCTGTGTAACACGCCTGGGATAGACTGAGAAGGCCTGTTTAATGGCAACGTGACCCACCAACCACTCTGAGGGATCTATGCCGAATCGTCATTGAGGAGTGGGACAATCGGGACCAACAGTGCCCTGATGAACTTGTGGATAGTATGCCACGAGGAATATAGGGATGCATCAATGCCAAAGGGTGTGCTACAGGCTATTACAGGTACCGGTGTGTACAGTAATCTGAACCACCACCTCTGACGTTCTCGCTGTATGGGGGTACAACATGCATTGTGTGGTTTTCATTAGCAATAAAAAGGGCGGAAATGATGTTTATGTTGATCTCTCTTCCAATTTTCTGTACAGGTTCCGGAACTCGTGGAACGGAGAAGTTACAAAACGTTTTTTGATGTGTGTATATAAGTGATTTGGAGGATGATTTCGGAAACTTCCTGAAGCTGTTCGCGTATGGTATAGTTGTCTACAAGGAGGTAACAACGCCGCAACAGTGTAGCGGATCGAGGAAGACTCGCCGTGGACCGACTGGTGTAGGGACAGGCTGTTGGCCCTGAACGTAAATAATATAATGTAGTGCGCATACACAGGCGAGCATGGCCAGTATTGTTCGGTTACACAACTGGCGACAGATCGCTGGAAATGGTAACTAGCATAAAATAACTAGGAGTAAGTATCCGGTGCGACCTAATGTGGATTGACCGCATAAAACAAATCGTAGGAAAATAAAATTGGAGAAATCTTAAGGAAATATAAACCCTCCACAAAAAGTGGCTGACAAAGTGCTTGTTCTACTGGCTATTGTGTACTGGTCATCGCCTTGGGACTCTTACCACCTAGGATTAATGGAAGATCTAGAGACGGCCCAACGAAGAGAGGCACCTTTAGCTACGGGACTGTCCAGTGGACTTGAGAGCGTCCATTGGATGACGTTGTAAGAGAGGCGTTCTATATGACAGAATTGTTTATTACTGAAATTCTGATAGTGTACGATCCGGGAAGACTGAGACACCGTACTTCCTCCCACACGTCTCAGAAAATGACACCAGCGAGAAGTTAGAACTAATACGTAGGTTCTTCCCACGCATCAGTCCCGAATGCAGTAGGGAAGCGTGGGAAGTTTGGTGGTACTAGAAGTACTCTCCACCACACGTCGGTTGGTGGTTTGCGGAATGTACAGGGCGTCCCAGGACGAATAATCAATATTCAGGTGTATGACACGAAAAAGCACTCAAAGCAGAAGTGTCCGGTAAACTTCATGTCACGGCTGGTGTTGATTGAGGGCATACTGATGGCAAAGTGTACGTCACGGACATCCTGCTACCTTATGCGTTGCCTCTCAATCGACTATACCCTGGTGCCATTTTTCAATAGGATAATTCTCGGCCTCACATTGCACGAGTCTCTAAGAATCGTCAGCGTGATGTTGAGGTATTCAGATGGCCAGCTAGATCTCTAAATCTGTCCTGGATAGAACACGTGTTATATCAGCTCGGAAATCGACACTGTCGAAGTGCCAGTGTCCGGGATCTCTCGCCTCAGGAGACAATACAGCGTGTTTATGACGCCCTTCCCAGCCGAATAGGTTCATGTATCCAGAGGAGTGCAATGTCCTGGTGGTAAGTGGGCTAATGCTGCCAAATTCTTTGGAAATTTGACTCGTTTTTGTAATCAGCTTGCTAAGATAACATACCCTTTTTGTTTGCTCCTCCCTCCCCCCCTCCCCCCCCCCCGTCCTTTTGAGTGGTTTATTTTTTTTTTAGGCCGCCCTTCGCTGCATCTTCTCTATTTCTTCCATTAATCTTACTAGGTAAGAGTCCAGGCTCGTGAAAAATACACAAGATCAGCCCAACAAGTATTTTGTCAGCCACTCCTTTTGTGGAGGATGTATATATCCATAAGATTCTTCCAATGAATCAGAGTACATTTTCTTTCCCTAAAAATTCTTTTTTTGTATGGCCAATCCACTTTGAGTCGCTCCGGATAATTACTCCTAGGTGTTTTACGCCAGTTACCATTTCAAGTGCGTAATCGAACAATAGTGGATGTGCTGGCCTACGTACGATTGTGTGCACTACGCAACAGTTATTTGCCTTCAGGGCCAACGACCAGTTCCTGCTCGAATCAGCGATCCACGGCAGGTCTCCTTGCTATTCGCTAATCTTCTTGCGTTGTTACTTCCTTATAAACAAAGATCTATAGAGCTTCCGAAATTATGCACCTACATCATTTACATATATTATAAACAGTTGTTACTTTCTTGGAGTACTCCTGAAATTACGAAGGCGTGCTGAAAAGTAATGCCTCAGAATTTTTTCATCTGTTCTCAATATCGGTTGAGGTATCACTTTGCTGACTGCCCTCTTTGGAGGTGGCCCTATATAACTGCGTGTTGTTGTACTTCTTATCGCAGTGTCTACTCCCTAAGGAAACTTCAAACGCATTTCAGCATTCTTCAGTATTTGAGTACCGCCTTCTTTCCACTTTGATTGTTCCGAATGATTATTTTCAGTCTGATAATCGATTTTACTACAAATCTCGTGTGTCCAGGATACCAGAATTTTAGACGCGAACCACATCCGTAAGAGCAACTGAACCTGGGATATTGGCTTGTCGAGGCATATCGCTATCCTCCAAGCATGAGCAGACACTGGACGTCCCTAACGATAGGCAGTTGAGCTACGGGACTGTGTGAGAATGCAGTTCTGGCGAAACGAGCGGAGATACTGCAGAAGAGCACAGTGTGGCGCGACAGTATTGATCGCGCTTTGGCGCGTTGTGGAGATGGCAACTGGGCCAGAAGAGTGCGGCCTTCCCAGAAGCCACTGAACTTTGCCACAGGGGGGGCACTGGCTGAGGGCAGTCCCAGAGGAGAAATGGAGCGGCCAGATTACTGGACCGGTCAATACAGTAGAGACGAGGCCTGTTCCTGTGAACGAGAGGCGTCCAGTAAATAATGCAACACTTTTCTTTTGAGGTTGATTTTATTCAGGATTCCAATGCACCGTGTTATTATCTACAAAACGCTCTTTTTTTAACGCAGTCTCCGTTCAACGCAAAGCCCTTAGGGCCGCACGGTACCGCTGCGCCAGGCGACATCAGCGCCAACATCTTGCTACATCAATAACCTCCCCATCATCCACTTACTGCTTCCTCCGGAATGCATCCTTCATTGGACTCACAGATGGAAGTAGAAAGGTGCGAGATCAAGACTGTAGACCGCATCAGGAAGAACAGTCCTGTTTTGCGAGCTCCTCGCGGGTCTCACAGACTTGTGTGAAGGCTTGTGTTCTCATAGAATAAGGAGCACTTTGGTGGTGACGAATACGCTGAAATCGTTTCTTCAGTTTCCCGAAGGTAGCAGGAGTGCGTCAACATTACTAACTGAGAGGTCCAGTTGAGCAGCGAGTTGTTTGTGATTAGACGGCCAACTCGAATCATGGTGTTGGCACTTTCCAACACTGCAACGGTCACAACTGTGAGCGGTCAGCTGGCACGCCGGAGACTATACGTGTTTGGGCGACCTTCTTGCGATGAAGGAAGGAATGAAGGTTGGGTTTAACGTCCCGTCGATATCGAGGTCATTAGAGACGGAGCACGAGCTCGGATTGTGTCACATGATTCAAATGGCTCTGAGCACTATGGGACCTAACATCTGAGGTCATCAGTCCCCTAGAACTTAGAACTACTTAAACCTAACTAACCTAAGGACACCACACACATCCATGCCCGAGGCAGGATTCGAAACTGTGACCGTAGCGGTCGCGCGGTTTCAGACTGAAGCGCCTAGAACCGCTCGGCCACAGCGGCCGGCGATTGTGTCAAGGATGGGAAGGAAATCGCCGTGCCCTTTCAAAGGAAGCATCCCGGCATTTGCCTGGAGCGATTTGGGGAAATCATGGAAAACCTAAATCAGGATGGCCGGATGCGGGTTTGAACCGTCGTCCTCCCGAATGCGAGTCCAGTGTGCTAACCAGTGCACCATCTGACTCTTCGTTTGCCATGAAGACACACCCCTCGCCCAACGACTCACCGTGATTTTGTTCACTGCCAAGTCTCCGTGGACATTCTGCAAGAGCCTGTGAATATCTGCGATGCTCAGGTTTTCCGCCAAAAGAAGCTCAATGACAGTCCTCTGCTTGGAACAAACCTCCGTTACAGACGCCATTTTGAAGGATACTTACAGCGCCGCCATCTATCGGAACTACATGAAACTATAGCGGCCGAACCGCGAATGTTTCATGGAGTTGAACCGAAATTGGTCGAGAAAAAAAAAAGTGTGTTCCGTCACGTATTGAATGCGCCTCCTACGTGTCACTGACAAGGGAAGACCTAAGACCGGGACAACCGATGCGGCTCGCATTTGACAGGTCGCTTGTGTGCAACTTAAAAATTAAGGCTTTAAGATATTTTGGTTCAAATCCCCACCCCGTTTTTGAGAAAACTACCCGTAAAGTTCGAGACGAGCAATCGACTTGAAACTGATGGGGTCGACAGATAATTGAAAACTGAACATTTTTCACCATTATACTGGGGATGGTATATGCAAACCCATATCTTGCTAGAAATCGAGGAAAGACTCTCTTACTGCTGTTGCTTATGTACCTCAGAACGATGTTCAGCGAAAGCGCCGCTGGTTTAACGACCAAGACATCTGGCTGGGAAGCAGAGGACCCGTGTTCGATTTTTAAATGTATTTTGAGCCTTTTTTTGCTTTGCACCTTTTTACTTTCGAAACTGGTAGAATAGGAGGGTTAATAAGGTAAGGAGAACAATAAGGAGTAATAACAAGGTAGGCGAATAAATTTTGCAGTGTCGTAAGCTATCGATACTGTCGGAGCCGGCGCATCGATGGAGATTTCACGAGCGGCGCTTTGAAAATCGCCGCCAATGCAGATCCAGGTCGCCGACCAGTGAAGACCTCCAGGACGGTGCTACAAGCGGCGGCCCCAGTCTTCCACTTCAAGATTACTTCTAGTTGCTAGTAGGTGCCGAAAGTTAACCGGGTTGTTGACACTTCTACCGGCAAACTTTCAGAGTACACAGATGCACGCCAGTGTCAGGCTCCGCTTACAGCTAACCGCATCTGCTCCAAGTTTTCAACAGAGCAGAATTTCTTCATCCACAAGTAGAGCACAACATATTTATTTAAAGTACACTTGTGTCTATTAATATTTTTCTTTCCTGTCCGGATTCGTACGGCGACAGATCTCTCTGGAAACTTTCCACCCATTTATCATTAGCAGCGAGGACGTAAGAATTAGAAGTTTAAGTGTCGTTGTATGATAAGAACTACGAGTAAGACTGCTGCCAATTCTACGCCCTACCAAAACTACCGTTCGATAGTTTTGCTACACTACATAAATAGCTTAGTAAATGGTACATTACCGGAGGTTGGTAGCACTGGAAGGGAAAGAAACATAAATGAATGCGTGAGAGAGAAACTGAGTTCCGACGATTTGTATTTGTTCTGTTGTTTTTTTCGATTCTTTGTTTTGCATATAATTAGACCCACACTTCATCAAATGATAGTCCATTCTGTATTTTACATCCTTAAAAATAGGAACTGCGTTTTAGAAATAAGAAAAATTAGATGCTCGCCCAACTTCTCCGTTTTTATGCAATCAAAGCAATTACCTTTGATCCGAGTGCATTTTACATGCAACAAAAAAAAGTTTTATACAATTACTGTTGTTATGTTGTTTTTAATGGAGCGTTCTTCATCAAAATAAAAGACGACGGTTTCATCTTATTATTGATAAATGCAAAAGTTGTTTCTGAATAACAGAAATATGTTTTATATAAGTTCGATGAAGTATTGAAGCGATGTTTGATACATTTTTATTTTGCGTTCTTTTTGGCCCTTTGTTGAGTAAATTGCGTTTTCTAGAGCTGTATGATAAATCTGTATTTTTTTTAATTTTTACTACAACTTTTCTCTGTTTTGCATTACAAGTCATTAGTTTTCAAATAAAACCTGAATGAAATATCGACAATTTAAATTTTGCTGTAAATACTGTTTATTTTTAAGAAACAGGTACGACAATTAGTATGCAGAAAAAAATGTTCCGTAGGTTAAACGGCCCTTTCTATATCCACAGTTTCTAGACAGTTCACCGCTTCCATTTTTGGGGGGGAAATAGTAAAGCACTGTTCACGTACACAAAGAAAGCGATTGAAATGGGGCAACGTCCATAGGCATGCAACACACCTAAAGTACGGGTAACGCAGGTACGCTATTAAGTGGCCAAAGCTACTACGAAAACTACCGTTGTCTACGTTAACGTGTGGCAGTCTACGGTAGTCTACGGTACTCTGAGGTAGTCTACAGTAGTTTTACAACTCTTGCTCAAGCGACGGTTGTTACAGTCAGGCGCGGGGGATAAGTTTATTTCGAGGCTTCAGAACTGCAATGTCTTTCTGGAAATCCAGAGGGAATTGCCCAGCCACGTGGATAGAATGGCGATGCATAGCACAATTCATTATAAACTATCAGTATCAATTTCTCAGGCGATGTTATCATAGGATTACCTTATTACCGTCCTCTATTTCTATCCACTTCGACACGCAAAGAAATACAGTTACAAATAAAAATATTCCCCAGCGAGATGTCTTGACCGATACGCCAGCGGCAATTTCACTGAACACCGTTTACCTTACGGGTACATAGGTATCCCAAAAATACAAGGTCAGTTAGTCTCCTATCATCCATTTCGAAAGTTGCAGAGCGAGTCATACTTCTTCGACTCGGCACACAATCCAACTACTCAGTTCCACCAAATAACGCAATTTGGATTTCATCTGAGGCAAGTGGAAGCAATTACGAGTGGTTATAAAGATGCTCAATGAACGGTAGTAATATACCTGGATACTGCTCAAGCCTTCCATATGGGATGGCATAATGGTTTACGCTATTACGAGGGTTCGAACTTTAATATTGGCAACTATTTATTTACAGCTCGTACAAAATAGATACTTGTTTCAAAGTTTATCCGACCTTCAGAGTAGTCATCAGCATTGTGTATAACCCGTCGCCAGCGATGTGGAAGTCTTAGGATACTCTTAGCAGTGACAGCTGTGTTGACAGTTCGAGCGGTACGGTCTATTGCCCGACGAATTTGTAGCAGTTCTGAAGCGAATGCCGTGAAGTGCTTCCTTCATTTTAGAAATCGATTTCTACTCACGAGGGCTTAATTGAGGAGAGTGCAGTAGGTGGTATATAGCACTGAGCAGCCCCATCAGTCAAACAAATCAGTTACAGCTTGCACTGTGCGTGCTTGCGCATTGTCCTGCAAAATGATGGCCAGGTCCTGCCGAAAGTGTCATCACTTCTGTCTCTCAGCTGTTCGTAGGTTCCAAAACTGAATTTGCACAAAATGTTTTACCTGGCATGTATCCCTTTTCTAAATTGGAAAAATAGTCTCCTGCTTTGTAAATCGGTAATACGACCAGTGATGTTGTATGCCCGGCCCAAATGGGGACACGCCGCAACTACACATCTCCACAGACATGAAGCTGTTCAAAACAAGGCATTACGTATCGTATTACATGCTCTATGGCTAGTTAGGAGTACCACGATTCACAAGACTTACAAATAAAGATTGATCCAGAGAAGATCCGATCCAAATCTAAAACCTTTTATGCCAAACTTCCTTCCTCCGCCAACACTGTAATTAGTCAGTTATTCACGTATGATCTCAATGGCCTGCACAAACATAAACGGCCTAAACGGGTACTGTTATCGAGCAGGTAATCTGTTCTCAATTATGTATGTAAGTGCCGGTCACACGCCATCGCAAAGAATGTTTTGTATATTGTAAACTGTAATGTTGAAATAGTAATATTGTGCATTGTAAATTAAGTTTTACTCTTCTGTTTCTCAGTGTATGTTGTCCAGTGGTTAGTATAAGTCTATTTGTAAATATTCAGTTATTTATAGTTACTAATTACAAGGTCCAACCAGTCACCTTAACAGTTTCTTTCCTCGATTTTTAGGAAAATATGAGTTTTGCACCTCATATACAGGGTGTTACAAAAAGGTACGGCCAAACTTTCAGGAAACATTCCTCACACACAAAGAAAGAAAATATGTTATGTGGACATGTGTCCGGCAACGCTTACTTTCCATGTTAGAGCTCATTTTATTACTTCTCTTCAAATCACATTAATCATGGGATGGAAACACACAGCAACAGAACGTACCAGCGTGACTTCAAACACGTTGTTACAGGAAATGTTCAAAATGTCCTCTGTTAGCGAGGATACATGCATCCACCCTCCGTCGCGTGGAATCCCTGATGCGCTGATGCAGCCCTGGAGAATGGCGTATTGTATCACAGCCGTCCACAATACGAGCACGCAGAGTCTCTACATTTGGTACCGGGGTTGCGTAGACAAGAGCTTTCAAATGCCCCCATAAATGAAAGTCAAGAGGGTTGAGGTCAGGAGAGCGTGGAGGCCATGGAATTGGTCCGCCTCTACCAATCCATCGGTCACCGAATCTGTTGTTGAGAAGCGTACGAACACTTCGACTGAAATGTGCAGGAGCTCCATCGTGCATGAACCACATGTTGTGTCGTACTTGTAAAGGCACATGTTCTAGCAGCACAGGTAGAGTATCCCGTATGAAATCATGATAACGTGCTCCATTAAGCGTAGGTGGAAGAACATTGGGCCCAATCAAGACATCACCAACAATGCCTGCCCAAACGTTCACAGAAAATCTGTGTTGATGACGTGATTGCACAATTGCGTGCGGATTCTCGTCAGCCCACACATGTTGATTGTGAAAATTTACAATTTGATCGCGTTGGAATGAAGCATCATCCGTAAAGAGAACGTTTGCACTGAAATGAGGATTGACACATTGTTGGTTGAACCATTCGCAGAAGTGTACCCGTGGAGGCCAATCAGCTGCTGATAGTGCCTGCACACGCTGTACACGGTACGGAAACAACTGGTTCTCCCGTAGCACTCTCCATACAGTGACGTGGTCAACGTTACCTTGTACAGCAGCAACTTCTCTGACGCTGACATTAGGGTTATCGTCAACTGCACGAAGAATTGCCTCGTCCATTGCAGGTGTCCTCGTCGTTCTAGGTCTTCCCCAGTCGCGAGTCATAGGCTGGAATGTTCCGTGCTCCCTAAGACGCCGATCAATTGCTTCGAACGTCTTCGTGTCGGGACACCTCCGTTCTGGAAATCTGTCTCGATACAAACGTACCGCGCCACGGCTAATGCCTCTTGCTAATCCATACATCAAATGGGCATCTGCCAACTCCGCATTTGTAAACATTGCACTGACTGCAAAACCACGTTCGTGATGAACACTAACCTGTTGATGCTACGTACTGATATGCTTGATGCTAGTACTGTAGAGCAATGAGTCGCATGTCAACACAAGCACCGAAGTCAACGTTACCTTCCTTCAATTGGGCCAACTGGCGGTGAATCGAGGAAGTACAGTACATACTGACGAAACTAAAATGAGCTCTATCATGGAAATTAAGCGTTTCCGGACACACGTCCACATAACATCTTTTCTTTATTTGTGTGTGAAGAATGTTTCCTGAAAGTTTGGCCGTACCTTTTTGTAACACCCTGTATAATCATGAAAAGGTTCAGTTTTCAATTACCTATAGATACTATCAATATGAGCTGATTGCGCATCATGAAGTGGGGGTAGGTGTTGAGCCCAAATACGTTAGTCTTTCATTTCGAGTTGCACGCAAGTGACAAGAGAAGTCTGCCAGTATGAAACATCTGGCCTAATCTCGGTAAGACACCTCTGAGAACGCACGTTTGGAGAACAGCATTGTAAGTAGTGAATCATTCGCACTGGGAAAAATCATTAAAGAAGAGAATCAAAGCGTTCGAGATGCGCCGTTATAGAAGACTGTTGAAAAGTAGGTGAACTAATAACCACAAAACTGTCGAAGAAAGGGACATGTGGGAAACACTAGAGGGAGCTGCAGGAAGTAAGGGGAAATTGCAACACACCCGACAAATAACACGGCATCCAATGTCGTATTCGGAGGAAAGTTTCCGAAGAACGAGGTCAGAGTCAAAATGGTTCAAATGGCTCTGAGCACTATGGGACTTAACAGCTGTGGTCATCAGTCCCCTAGAACTTAGAAATACTTAAACCTAACTAACCTAAGGACATCACACACATCCACGTCCAAGGCAGGATTCGAACCCGCGACCGTAGCAGTCGCGCGGTTCCGGACTGCGCGCCTAGAACCGCGAGACCACCGCGGCCGGCGAGGTCAGAGTCAGACAAGGAGACGGACTCTCGTTTGCTCTTTAACTGTGTCCTTGAACAGCGGCGAGAAATTGAAAGTATTGATGGAATACGACTGCGATGAAACAAGAAAGGTAAACGGGTAGATCGTCTGAAGTTGATATTGCGATCTTGTTAGCATCATTAGAATAGGCGGCTAACCAGACCACCCAACAACAAGCGGCTAAAACAAGTTTACAGTACTCTGTCGAGAGGACACAATGTATGACGAACATCAAGACATTAGAAAGAGGGAAAATTCTGATTGTATAGCGGTTTAAATTTCTTGAAGACTGAACAGAAAAATAGCAACGGGAGTACGAGTAAACAGGATTAACTTATCATGCCTATTCACTATGAACGTCTACCACAAGTGAAATCTTACGATGAAAGCAAAATTGAGACATTAGCACACAGCGACGCACCTTACGGCCTTATACGCAACAGAACGTTTGAATGTAACAACAGTAGTAGTTAAGAGAGTGCAACTTATGTATTGAACGGATCCACCTTTATTTAACAACGTAATAACAAATACTGAGATTGGAGATCACGGAATAGAAAAACAACTACAATCGCGTAGATGAGAGCCCTATAAGATTCTACAAAGATTGTGCGGAAAAACTTGCTCTCCATCTAGCAGCCGTCTATCGTAGGTTAACTTGCAACGTTAGCAGTGCTGCCACTCACCCCCTACCAACGTCAAAACTTTGTTCCCAAGAAATCTTGACGCTAAAGACGTTCCGTCCGGTATCGGTCCGTTGACGAGCTGTATGAATGCCGCCATCTGAAATGCATTGTGGAATGTTTCTCCTGAAAATTTCACATTCAATGGCGCATTTCCACTTTTTTGAGCCATCATTGTGACAGGTATGATGCGCCCCGTCACGAATTTCTCTCCTTCGCTAACCTCTTCCATCAGAGAGTAGCACTTGCAACCTTCGTTCTCAATCATTTGTTGGATGTATTCAACTCTCTGTCTTCCCCTATAGTTTTTACCCTATACAGCTCCCTGTAGTACCATAAAGTACCGGTGTCGTACCACGTGTCCTTTCACCTCCCCCTTGTTCCTTTCAGGGCTTTCCACATGACCCATTCTTCGCCAATCTACGGAGGAATTCCTCCTCCTTTACTTTGTCAGTCCACCTAATTCTTACATGCTTCTGTAGTACACATCGCAAACGCTTCAATTCCACAATCCATGTTTCACTACCAAACTGTGCCGTGCTACAAACGTACATCCCCAGAAATTTCTTCCTCAAACTAAGGCCTATGTTTGATACCAGTAGACATCTCTCGGTCAGAAATGTACTCTTTGCCTGTGGTAGTCTGCTTTTTATGTCCTCCTTGCCCCGTCCGCCGCAGATTATTTTCCTCCTTTGGTAGAGGAATTCTTTAACTTCGTCTTCTTCGTGGTCACCAATTCTGATGTTAAGTTTCTCGCTGCTCTCATTTCTGCTACCTCTCAACAGTTATGTCTTGTGCTGGTTTACTCTCCGTCCGTTTTCTCTACTCATTATCCTGTTCACACCATTCAATTGATATTGTAATTCTTCTCCACTTTCACTGAGGATAGCAATGTCATCAGCAATTGTTATCGCCGGCCGTTGTGGCCGAGTGGTACTAGGCGCTTGTCCGGAACAGCGCGACCGCTGCGGTCGCAGGTTCGAATCCTGCCTCGGGCACGGATGTGTGTGATGTCCTTAGGTTAGTTACGTTTAAGTAGTTCTAAGTTCTAGTGGCTGATGACCTCAGATATTAAGTCTCATGGTGCTCAGAGCCATTTGAACCAATTGTTATCAGTGGCATGATTTCACCCAGATTTTTAATCCTACTCTTGAATCTTTATTTCCTTGACTGCTCCTTCAGTGTAGAGACTGAACAGTAGGTGTAAAGGCTGCAACCCTTTATAATCCGAACGCTTCGTTCTTAGAGTTCCAGTGCTATTTTTCCTTCGTTCTTCTACATACTTTATATTGCCTTTATTTCTCTATAATTTACTCCTATTTTTGTCAGAATGTCGAACATCTTACACCAGCAGACCATCGAACGGTTTGTCTCGGTCGACATCTACAATGAATGTGTTTTGATTTTTCTTCTGTCTTTCTTCCATTATCAAGCGCAACTTCAGAACTGCCTTTCTCGTGCGTTTACCTTTCCTGAAGCCAAGCTGATCGTTATCAAGACATGCTCAGTGCTCTTTTCCATTCTTCTACGTACACTGCTGGCCATTGAAATTGCTACACCACGAAAATGACGTGCTACAGACGCGAAATTTAAGCGGCAGGAAGAAGATACTGTGATATGCAACTGATTACCAAAAATGGTTAAAATGGCTCTGAGCACTATGGGACTTAACTGCTGTGGTAATCAGTCCCCTAGAACTTAGATCTACTTAAACCTAACTAACCTAAGGACATCACACACATCCATGCCCGAGGCAGGATTCGAACCTGCGACCGTAGCGGTCACGCGGCTCCAGACTGTAGCGCCTAGAAACGCACGGCCACTCCGGCCGGCAACTGATTACCTTTTCAGAGCATTCACACAAGGTTGGCGCCGGTGGCGACACCTACAACGTGCCATGAGGAAAGTTTCCAACCGATTTCTCACACACAAACAGCAGTTGACCGTCGTTGCCTCGTGAAACGTTGTTGTAATGCCTCGTGTAAGGAGGAGAAATGCGTACCATCACGTTTCAAACTTTGATAAAGGTCGGATTGTAGCCTATCGCGATTGCGGTTTATCGTATCACCACACTGCTGCTCGCGTTGGTCGAGATCCAATGACTGTTAGCAGAATATGGAATCGGTGGGCTCAGGAGGGTAATACGGAACGCCGTGCTGGATCCCAACGGCCTCGTATCACTAGCAGTCGAGATGACAGGCATCTTATCCGCATGGCTGTAACGGATCGTGCAGCCACGTCTCGATCCCAGAGTCAACAGATGCGGTCGTTTTCAAGACAACAACCATCTGCATCAACGGTTCGACGACGTTTGCAGCAGCATGGACTATCAGCTCGGAGATCGTGGGTGCGGTTACCCTTGACGCTGCATCACAGGCAGGAGCGCCTGCGATGGTGTACTCATTGACGAACCTGGCTGCGCGAATGGCAAAACGTCATTTTTTCGGATGAATCCAAGTTCTGTTTACAGCATCATGATGATCGCATCCGTGTTTGGCGACATCACGGTGAACGCACATCGGAAGCGTGTATTCGTCATCCCCATACTGGCGTATCACCCGGCGTGATGCAATGGGGTGCCATTGATTACACGTCTCGGTCACCTCTTGTTCGAAGTGACGGCACTTTGAACAGTGGACGTTACTTTTCAGATGTGTTACGACCCGTCGCTCTACCCTTCATTCGATCCCTGCTAAACCCTACATTTCAGCAGGATAATGCACGAATGCATGTTGCAGGTCCTGTACGGGCCTTTCTGGATACAGAAAATGTTCGACTGCTGCCCTGGCCAGCATATTGTCCAGATATCTGACCAATTGAAAACGTCTGGTTAATGGTGGCCGAGCAACTGGCTCGTCACAATACGCCAGTCACTAGTCTTGATGAACTATGGCATCGTGTTGAAGCTGCATGGGCAGCTGTACCTGTTTGACCCAATGCCCAGGCGTATCAAGGCTGTTATTAAGGCCAGAGGTGGTTGTTCTGGGTACTGATTTCTCATGATCTATGCACCGAAATTGCGTGAAAATGTAATCACATGTCAGTTCTAGTATAATATATTTGTCCATGAATACCCGTTTATCATCTGCATTTCTTCTTGGTGTAGCAATGTTAATGGCCAGTAGTGTATTATCATTGTCAGGAGGTTCCATGCATCAGCTGTTAAGCTGATTGTGCAACACTTGCGCACTTATCTGTTCTTACTGTCTTCGGAATTGTGAATATGATATTTTTGCGGAAGTCTGACGGTATCTCTTCAGTCTCGTACACACTACTGCTCAAAAAAATTTCAACTCTTTGAACGTGACAAGCGCCTACGTCAAATTGGTATTAAGTACATTACGTCCCTGGATAGACATTTGTTTACAAATAAGGGGAACCGTAAATATTACGTAGGGGTACCGTCACTGTACTCAAGGAAAGGCTACGCAGTGAGTGAATCGCTCATCCAGAACTTGCATTTGAAAATTGTTTATTTGCGGGAGGATCAGGTTGTGCCTCATGTAAGAAGGAGCAGCGGCTACGAGCAGGTGTTGGTCGATATCCCAACAGCGTCGTACGGACGTAGAATCGATGGGATGACGAGTGCCAGGCTCAACGCCTTGCAGGTTCTCAACAGCAGCACGACATTAGCGCCCAAGTGGACAGTTTGTTTCCTCGCACGTACAGGAACATACAGTCACTTCACGTAGCGTGTGTCAGCAAATATTTTTCGTAGCACCACCGCCCTCACGCACCGTGTGACGACATATGGACCATTAGGTACCATCAGCATGGCGACCACCGTTGCAGCTCCACTTGATGTGGCAGTAGAGAGAGGTACGCCGAAAGTGGTGCCCCAGCAGCAGGAGTTGCCCACATCATCTATTCACTTGTGCCACAGTTCGTTGAACAGAATCACGGTGGACGTATCTGAAGTATCCTGGACTTGGAACACTTCCGCAAGGAACACGCGAACATGTCGTTCATCCTCTATAATTAGGAACATACAGAGTTCAACACAAATGGTCCTCGTTTACTGTCGCAAACAAGTACCAAACTTTAACAAGTTCCTAACAGGAACATAAGTTCATAACTAAATGCATAATAACAATAATGGAATGTAATCAAATTAAATCAGGTAATGCTGATGGAATTAGATTAGGAAATGATGATACACTTAAAGTAGTAGATGAGTTTTGCTATTTGGGGAGCAAAATAACTGATGATGGTCGAAGTAGAAGTAGAGAGGACATAAAATGTAGATTGGCTATGGCAAGGAAAGTGTTTCTGAAGAGGAGAAATTTGGTAACATCGAGTACAGATTTAAGTATCAGGAAGTCTATCTGAAAGTATTTGTATGAAGTGTAGCCATGTATGGAAGTGAAACACGGACGATAAATAGTTTAGTCAAAAAGAAAATAGAAGCTTTCGAAATGTGGTGCTACAGGAGAATGCTGAAGATTAGGTGGGTAGTTCACGTAACTACTGAACATAAATGGGGAGAAGCAGAATTTGTGGCACAACTTGACTAGAAGAAGGGATTGTTTGGTACGACACGTTCTGAAGCATCAAGGGATTGCCAATTTAGTATTGGAGGGCAGCGTGGAGGGTAAAAATCGTAGAGGGAGACCAAGAGATTCAAAAGGATGTGGGTTGCAGCAGTTACTTGGAGATGAACAAGCTTGTACAGGATAGAGTAGCACAGAGAGCTGCATCAGACGAGTCTCTGGACCGAAGACCAGAACAACAACAACTAAATGCAAGTACTTGGAATACATGTCTTGGTCGAGGAAACAACACAATGAAAACTCCACTAGTTTGGCTACGAAATCTTTAGGTCCTCGCTCTCCTTGAGAGGAACGCAGTGAAAAAGATTAACGATTGGTTCAAATGGCTCTGAGCACTATGGCACTTAACATCTGAGGTCATCAGTCCCCTAGAACTTAGAACTACTTAAACCTAACTAACCTAAGGACATCACACACATCCATGCCCGAGGCAGGATTCGAACCTGAGACCGTAGCGGTCGCGCGATGCCAGACTGAAGCGCCTAGAACCGCACGGCCACACCGGCCGGCAAAGATTAACGTGTATGGTATAATCTCAACGAGTTGACAGTTCCTTCAGCCTTGCGAAATTAGTCTGAAAGAATGCCAACAGGCCCGCTAACCCATTGCCGAGGTCTCTTGGCGGCGAAGGCGGCATGCTGTCAATGCGGAGCCAGATCCGGAGCAGACTTCTCTTGTCTGGCGCGGGCGCAATCCCTAAATACCCTCACGGCGGAGGTACACTTCCGTCTGATTGGCTGCACGTAGCACTGACGGATGCAGCTAAAGGTTCGTGGCAGGGACGACCTATCTTGCGAATTTACACGCCCTCTGTGCTTAGGTCCGCTGTCTGTGAATACCCTTTGCAGGTCGCGCTCCAAATGGCGGAACCTGAACGTCATGTAGTCGCAGGGGCAGAGCTGGCAACCAACCCGACGGCGGTGTGTTGCAGTGTGGCGGCGGCGCCTGACACGCCAGTATTCGTGTCTGGAGGCTCTGACGAAAGCGATCGTTGCCAGGGCTGCATTCGTCGTCGCCATACAGTTACAGCACCTGGCGTGGTGGTGTGGTGCGCCTCTGGCTGCACAACACATTCACCTCTGGTTCGCATAGCCGGCAATCTGCACATCAGGCGCTATAATTCTGATGTTTCACCAGGGTAAACCTCGTTGAACATATGAAAAATAGCTAATTTTTCTTTTTTTTTGCATGTAAAACAGAAGTAACACTAAATCTGATGATATAGTGTCATTTCTGTCATTTTTATCTCTGAAAATAATTTTTGTGTTAATATCGGACGCTCCCTGTAACCGCTGCACCAGATCGAAGGACCCCTTACAGAGGGGTGAGAGGTAATGGGGGGAATTCCCCAAGCACTCATACTGGATCTGTAACGATGTAATTTGGGATAAGTCATTTTCAATATATATTCTATCAGATACGTAGCATAATTCAAAAACATTAAGTTCTAAGAAAACGATGACCTGCTGAAACAAACGTCGTTTTCTCCCCCCTCCCTCCCCTCTCCATCAAATCGAGACAAAAGCGAGCTCCTTTTGAAGATATCACAAAATGGCTACATACGATGATAGATATTTCGATGCCGAATTCCGGCGTCAAATTCCGATCAAAACTGTTATGTTTGCCGCCAATTTTATAGATACGGTTCCGAGAAAAACACGTTTAAAGTTTTGAGTTACTTTTTTTTTGTAGACCTATTAAGCGATCCCTGGACCATACAACAATCTTTCCAGCTCCAAAAGGAGGTCCTCCTCCACCTATTGGTGGCCACGGCGGTCCTGTGGGCCAATTTGGCAACATCTGCTTGCTCGATACGCTTTTCGTCCGTTTATATGTGGAAGTTGTAACAAGCCACTCAGTCGTACTTCGAGTCCGAACACGTTCGTTATTCCCATAATGCATGTTAGACAGTCGTTGAAATTACGTGCTCTGACACTGGCCGCGATTAACACTTATTTTTTCCCCACTATGAGTGATTTTCGCAGACACTTTTTCACAAAGCCCCTTGTAACTCGATAAAGGAGTTACTTGCGAACATCAGATGAAGGCTGCAATAAAGCAGACACCCCGGAGAACATTTTAAGGTAAAAAATAATGTTTTGAAATTTTGAAAAAGGACTGCCCGCCTTAAGACCTTCGGCTGTGTCACACCTTCGGAGTCTCCACGACATCACCTTTCAACAAGATAACGCAAGACCGCATGTTCCTCGTGCTGTCCTGACCTATCTCTGTAGAGAGGTTGTACGACTGTTGCTGTGGCCGGCACATTCTCCACATCTCTCGTTCACTGAATACATCTGGTCATGGTTTGCCTGGAGAGTGGCTCACCAGTAATTGCCAGCCACTATGACATATAATCTATAGAACAGGACTGAAGCAACGTGGTATGGTATACCAATATCTCTCAGCCGGTTTAGAACCATTGCTGTCGCCAGAGGTGGCGCCTCTGTGTATTGAATTTCGCAGCCCCCAAATTACCAACAAATTTAATCACGATTCTTCCTATAGTATTGCATACGCACAGTAAATATAGTTTCTTTATTTGCTACCTTCCTTGGTGACGACAGAATGGAGGCGCACGCCCTGCAGTCTTTCTCAAACGATTTTTCAGAAACTATTCCGTAAAAACAATCATATTTGCTTTATTTGTATCTTATATGTCAGGTTCATGATGGCATGCCATCATTTCGTTACTGGTCAGAATTAATGCCATATTTACCTGGAAGTAAGACAGCGAGAAATTCGAAAAAGTTGTTAATGAAAAATAGAGGTCGCAATGATTTTGCGTTTGGTGCATATGAAATTTAGCTAATGTATTGAATTTTTCTTAAGAGTTGGCTGGAGGTCTATCTGTCACCAACCTCGACAAAATTGATCTGATGTAGCACAGTCATTTGCGATCTCGCCGCGCCAGCGATAAAGCCAGACTGAAATATTCACAACATTCCTCACATTTCATAAACGATTTGAGATACCGAAATGAGATTTTCGCGAATAATGGCATGCAAAAAGGAGAGTATTTTGTCATTTGGTTATTATGCAAAACTTCATTATCTATAGTGTTATTCCACTAACTACAGACTTTTTCGGTGCAAGAATGTAATTTTTAAGGACCATCGATAGCTGGTGAAACAAGAAATGCTAGGGGTTATGGAACAACATAAGTGAAGATATTACATGTTTATTTTGTACCAACATTGTGCTTTTCCATAAGCTACTGACCTTACTTTTCCTCATTTCCTCACTTAATAAACTGCTTTTTCAGAATTATTCTGCAAGTGCGTTAGTGAGGTGAGACTGTGCTTTGGCAAAAGAATCAAATTTCACTAGGGCAACAAGAGAAAAGTGTAGGTTTTACTCAAAATTCGCTACTCATGATGCTTCTCTGAATGCTACAAATTGTTAATAAGCCAGGCGATAATAAATAGCTACATACGATGATAGATATTTCGATGCCGAATTCCGGCGTCAAATTCCGATCAAAACTGTTATGTTTGCCGCCAATTTTATAGATACGGTTCCGAGAAAAACACGTTTAAAGTTTTGAGTTACTTTTTTTTTGTAGACCTATTAAGCGATCCCTGGACCATACAACAATCTTTCCAGCTCCAAAAGGAGGTCCTCCTCCACCTATTGGTGGCCACGGCGGTCCTGTGGGCCAATTTGGCAACATCTGCTTGCTCGATACGCTTTTCGTCCGTTTATATGTGGAAGTTGTAACAAGCCACTCAGTCGTACTTCGAGTCCGAACACGTTCGTTATTCCCATAATGCATGTTAGACAGTCGTTGAAATTACGTGCTCTGACACTGGCCGCGATTAACACTTATTTTTTCCCCACTATGAGTGATTTTCGCAGACACTTTTTCACAAAGCCCCTTGTAACTCGATAAAGGAGTTACTTGCGAACATCAGATGAAGGCTGCAATAAAGCAGACACCCCGGAGAACATTTTAAGGTAAAAAATAATGTTTTGAAATTTTGAAAAAGGACTGCCCGCCTTAAGACCTTCGGCTGTGTCACACCTTCGGAGTCTCCACGACATCACCTTTCAACAAGATAACGCAAGACCGCATGTTCCTCGTGCTGTCCTGACCTATCTCTGTAGAGAGGTTGTACGACTGTTGCTGTGGCCGGCACATTCTCCACATCTCTCGTTCACTGAATACATCTGGTCATGGTTTGCCTGGAGAGTGGCTCACCAGTAATTGCCAGCCACTATGACATATAATCTATAGAACAGGACTGAAGCAACGTGGTATGGTATACCAATATCTCTCAGCCGGTTTAGAACCATTGCTGTCGCCAGAGGTGGCGCCTCTGTGTATTGAATTTCGCAGCCCCCAAATTACCAACAAATTTAATCACGATTCTTCCTATAGTATTGCGTACGCACAGTAAATATAGTTTCTTTATTTGCTACCTTCCTTGGTGACGACAGAATGGAGGCGCACGCCCTGCAGTCTTTCTCAAACGATTTTTCAGAAACTATTCCGTAAAAACAATCATATTTGCTTTATTTGTATCTTATATGTCAGGTTCATGATGGCATGCCATCATTTCGTTACTGGTCAGAATTAATGCCATATTTACCTGGAAGTAAGACAGCGAGAAATTCGAAAAAGTTGTTAATGAAAAATAGAGGTCGCAATGATTTTGCGTTTGGTGCATATGAAATTTAGCTAATGTATTGAATTTTTCTTAAGAGTTGGCTGGAGGTCTATCTGTCACCAACCTCGACAAAATTGATCTGATGTAGCACAGTCATTTGCGATCTCGCCGCGCCAGCGATAAAGCCAGACTGAAATATTCACAACATTCCTCACATTTCATAAACGATTTGAGATACCGAAATGAGATTTTCGCGAATAATGGCATGCAAAAAGGAGAGTATTTTGTCATTTGGTTATTATGCAAAACTTCATTATCTATAGTGTTATTCCACTAACTACAGACTTTTTCGGTGCAAGAATGTAATTTTTAAGGACCATCGATAGCTGGTGAAACAAGAAATGCTAGGGGTTATGGAACAACATAAGTGAAGATATTACATGTTTATTTTGTACCAACATTGTGCTTTTCCATAAGCTACTGACCTTACTTTTCCTCATTTCCTCACTTAATAAACTGCTTTTTCAGAATTATTCTGCAAGTGCGTTAGTGAGGTGAGACTGTGCTTTGGCAAAAGAATCAAATTTCACTAGGGCAACAAGAGAAAAGTGTAGGTTTTACTCAAAATTCGCTACTCATGATGCTTCTCTGAATGCTACAAATTGTTAATAAGCCAGGCGATAATAAATAGCTACATTTTCAGCTAAATTCTTTTTAGATACTAACCAAAACAGAGGTTACAGTAAATCTTTTTTGAGTAAGAGCACTGTAATACAATAAACACGAACACGAAAAAGCACATCGAACTGTACTATGTACAATTACTGGACCGAGTAAACAACAAAACGATCTCCTGTCTTACAAGAAAATCAACAGAGAAGAATCACACGCAATCAGTTCACTGTAAAAAGTAACAATATACAACCACAATGACTGGTCAATTCATCCCGAAAATGCAGTCACAAAATATACAAGGGAGGAGTCGCTAGGAAGAAACAATGCAGCTGTTGTAATACCAAGTTCTCACGACGCACATAAAAATTAACCAACAACACAGGATATTCAGGAAGCCTATATGAAACTCCACAAAGTAAATGTCTTATGAATGATAAAACCCCGGAACCCATGTGATTATAAAGCGATGACACCAAACTCTCTCCGTGAAGTAGAGAGAAACATGGGAACATATGACGAGCAACACATCATCAACATCACAACAGCCCAGCGTCAGGCTTGGTTCGCGCCATAATTGAAGATCATATCCACTTCAAGTTCGAGCAGCAAATACTTGCTAAATCCTTTGCATCCAACAATCCGAATAAAATAAACGAACCAGCGTCAACGGCGATAGTAATGTCAGGGAACAAAAAGGAGTTTCAGAGGGTGGCTGGTCGGCGGGAGGGGGGGGGGGGGGGGAGTATTGGTCAGTCCATGAATCAGGGCTGTCACAGCGGCAGAAGGCAACGTTTTGTGCTGCCGTGGAAGCTCTGCCAGTCGAGACCAAATATTAAGTTTTAACTGTTAAGGATCTTGAGCGGTCATGCATCGCGTGTACGGCGGTATTCGTGAAACTATTTCGCCTCCTCAAGACCTCACGAAGACGCCATACATTATTACAGAGCTATCCTAAATATAAGCACGACTAGTCAATAAATGCCGGGGCACTGTACCCCGGAAAGGTCAAACCTAGAGCAACTCACTCAGACTACACCTTATCAAAATAAGAGCAATTTCAAGAACTATACCGGGAGAGGGCTGATTTTTCAACGAAATGGAAGAATGTGGACACATCAAATAATATTAGAAAGCATACGTGACCGACCTCTGAACAGATGGCAAACAACTTAAAACGACAGTCTGGTGCCCTTCATCTAAAGGTAAAATTACGTCGCCGAACAAAAAGTTAGTCATCAGGAGTGACATTACCGTGTAATCCAGAGCAAGGTTTGCACTCGTGGACTAGGGGTAGCGTCTTTGATTAGTAATCAAAACGTCCTCGGTCCCGGGTTCGATATCAGCCACCGCTTAAACTTTTATTAATAATCAGCATTGGCGACCGATGACTTAACCTCATTCTGCTAACGGCCTTGTCAAAGAGTGCGCAGGAGCAGACAGAAGTTCAGGGCACCCTCTTGTCCTTGGACTGGGAAACTGCCCCAAAAGGCGGAAGAATCAGCGATGATCAACGGCATGAGAATGCAAAAGGCAATGGAAACCACTGCATTAAAGACACGTAATGTGTATCCACAGGACAGGAGGCCTGTAATTGAAAAAGTGTCATGATGACACTTCCCCCATTCGGATCTCCGGGAGGGGACTGTCAAGGGAGAAGTGACCGTGAGAAAAAGAGTCGGGGCGTGAAACGTCAGAAGCTTGCATGTGGTAGGGAAGCTAGAAAATCTGAAAAGGGAAATGAAAAGACTCAATCTAGATATAGTAGGGGGTCGGTGAAGCGAAAAGGAAAGAAGACAAGGATTTCTGGTCAGATGACCATAGAGAGATGACAAAAGCAGCAGAAAATCGTATAACTGTAGTGGGGTTCGTTATTAATATGAAGGGCAAAGAGTGTGTTACAGTGAACAGTTCAGTGATAGCTTTGTTCTTATCAGAATCGATAGCAAACCAACACCGACGACGACAGTTCAGGTAAACATGCCGACGTCGGAACCTGAAAATGATGAAGAGATAGAGAAAGTATATGAGGATATTGATAGGGTAATACAGACATAAACGAAGATGAAAATGTAATAATCATGGGGGACTGGAACGCAGTTGTAGGAGAAGGAGTAGAAGAAAACATTACAGGAGAATATGGGCTTGGAACAAGGAATGAGAGAGGGGAAAGACTGATTGACTTCTGTAATAAATTTCAGCTAGTAATAGCTAATCTCCGTTCAAGAATCACAAGAGGAGGCGGTATGCTTGGAAAATACCGGGTGATACGGGAAGATTTCAGTTAGATTACTTAGTGGTCAGACAGAGATTCCAAAATCAGATACTGGATTGTAAGGCGTACCCAGGAGCAGATATAGACAGACCATAATCTAGTATTGATAAAGAATAGGCTGAAGTTAAAGACCTCGTCAGGAAGAATCAACACGCAAAGAGGTGCGATATGGAAGTACTAAGGGATGACGAGACACACTTGAAGTACTCTAAGGCCATGGATACAGTAAGGAATAGCTCAGTAGGCAGCAACAGTTCGGCGCTAGCGGCCGTGAGAAGCGGAGGTCCGATACTTCCGCCTGTGCGGCGTGTGCGAGTGTTTGTTTACTTGTGGACTTAGTCTGCGCGCGGGCTAGTAACAACGATCATGGCGAACAAGTACAGGAAAACTACATTACGATTCAATTTCTGCAAAGACTACGAACGACCAAAGGCTTTAGCTGTGGGACGATTCATTCGAGAGGACGTCAAGATACCGCCAAACGATATTGTCGGAATTCACCTGTCCATAGTTAGTCCCACGGTGTATGTTAAGATGGTAAATGACGCGGCGTGTGAGAGAATTCTACAGGCGACAAAAGCAGGTCTCCGATTTTGCCATAGTGACGGGAATGTCGGTACGGTAACTGTAGAACATGCTGGACTGGGTGTACGGACAATACGTGTTTTTGAGCTGCCATTTGAGCTCCCGGCTGACGAAGTTATCGAGGCTTTTAAGCCATACGGCACGGTACATGGTCACACAGCCGAACGCTGGACACAATTCGCCACCTAACCCGTTCTTAACGGAGTGCGACAGATCACTATTGATCTTCAGAGGCATGTACCGTCCTATCTGACAATTGGTGGTTGTCGGGCGGTGGTGATTTACGATGGTCAACCACGTACATGTTCTGGCTGTGGCCAGGAGGGACACCTCAGGTCGAACTGTATGAAACGGCGGATTACGCGACTGCCTTCAGATGTGCGGGAGCCGTCGCCGGCGATGACAGTACTACCGATCACCTATGCCAAAGCCCTCACTGCGTCCGCTGATGACCGAAAGGCCACAGCCCCGGTGGAAGGACAAGATGGCACTCTCCGAAACCTTGTAGCAGATGTCGGGATGACAGAGGATGCTGCTCCATCGAGCATACAATCCACGGCGACAACATCAGATGAGACCGAACTCCCACCAAGCACACCGATAGTACACGAAGCAGTTCAAGCCACTACGGATGCTGTTCCGTCTGGAACGCACTCTGTGACGACAACATCAGTTTCGACCGAACTCCCGCCGAGTACAACGATGGGACTCGAAACACTTCCAGTTCTCCTACAGATGCTTTTCTGTCGGGCAGCCCCGTGATTCCTACAATCTGAGGACACGGAAGATCACGCAAACAACGTTCCCCGAAAAGGAGGAAACGGCGTCGTCGCACGACATCTCCTAGGGATGACTCCCCTTGTCCCGACGACGATGTGCCTGTGGACCAAGACGACACAACACCCTGTACGAAACAGGATGAGGCAATGGAAACTGTTCGATCAGACCCGCGGCGGTCTGTCACATTGCCGGTACCGGGACGTGGTGATGCTGAAGAGGAAGCACAACCAGTTGCCGCTCCAGACGCAGATGCTGTGGCTATGGACACGAATATATCACTGCCTGCAAAGATGTGGTATGAGGATATTGAGGAGGCGCCGGACGTCATACAGAGGCAGCCGGCACTCACGGAGACGGCCTAATAATTGCTGAAGGTGAAGGGTGAGGGGCGAGAGAACCTAACTCAGCCCCCAGCGCCGATGCAGGGAGATGTTGTTGCGCCTCGACAAAGTGGGATTCAACGCCATGCGAACCGTATTGCGACATTAAATATAAATGACGTGCGTTCACCGGCCAAAATACACCTATTGAAGGAAACGATTTGGGCATCTGATGTGGATATTGCTTTGCTGCAGGAAGTCCACGTAGCTACACCCCTATACATCGCAGGCTACCAATCCTATTCGTCGCTTGGAGATCACAATGGGAGTGGGGTGGCAGTTTACGTGCGAGGTGGCTTCCCAGTGGAAAACGTGTGTTACCTTCCGTCGACCAGGGGAATGGCTTTCACGACGTTTGGGACACGCATCATCAATCTTTATGCACCGTCGGGAAACAATCGGCGGCGGGAAAGGGCGCGATTTTATGCAGAAGACATTGCCCCACTTTTCCATGGACGTTATGAATGTGTAATAATTGGTGGAGATTTCAACTGTGTTCTCAGCCAGAAAGACCAATGGCCGCAAGCAAACATCAGCCAGGAGTTGTGAATCGTTGTCAACGACCTTGTACTTAGTGACACATGGGAATTACGACATGGAGATGCACCGGGATACAGCTATGTGACAAGTCATTCGGCGAGCAGATTAGATCGCATTTATATCTCACGGGCTCATGCAAATGATGTCCAGGACGCGGAACGCTGGCCATTGGCATTTTCCGATCACAGCGCTTACGTCTGTACGATGGTTCTTCCCCGTAGAGAGGTGTGGAACAGTAAGGCCCCGTGGAAATTAAACATTCAACATCTACATGATCCTGAATGCCGTCAACGTATCCTTGAGACATGGACGATGTGCGAGCGAAGGGTTGGAAGGTATGCGACGAAGCTTGATTTGTGGCTGACTTGTGCTAAACAGGCGCTTCGCCGTATGTTCATCTCATATAGCAGGGAGATGGCAGAATGGCGCCGCCGTACGACCGACTTTTATTTTGCAGCGCTGCGCGACCTGGACGATGGTCCGCCGGGACAGGACGTCTGGATCGAACGCAAAAGGATAAAAGTTAAACTAGTGGCTTTAGCTCGGAAACAACTTCAGGGAACCATGGTGCGCGCCAGATGTCACGATACGATAATGCACGAGATTCCTTCCATGCACCACGTCGTGAATGAACGAAAGCACCGACGACGCGTTTTGGTACGGGAATTAATTACCCGCGAAGACCGAAGAGTGACGCGTCAAGCGGACATTGTCTCTGCATTCGTCGACCATTACCAACACACCCATCGGGAAGAAGCAGCCCCTGTCGATGACCTCCAACGTACAGCCACGTCCGTCTCCCGTACACTGACAGTGGAAGCAGCGGGAACCTTACTGGAAGCCATTAGCTGTGAGGAAGTACATGATGCGATCGCAAAGGGTGCGTTGAATCGCTCCCCAGGCATTGATGGACTTCCTGCTGAATTTTATCGAGAATTTCGCAACGAAATGGCACCGCGATGGACAGAAATGTACAACGAGATGTTAAATTCCGATGCGCCTATTCCACCGGCTTTTATGGAAGGTCTCTTGGTGCCAGTACATAAATCGAAGCCAGGAATTACGGTCACACATTATCGCCCCATCATCCTCCTTAATGCCGACTGTAAGATCTTTGCACGGTTGCTAGCGTCCCGATGTCGTATGTTAATTCGTAGCGTTCTCTCTCCAGAACAGACGACACCGGGTGGATCGGTGAATGTGCAAACAGCTACCGGCTGGACATCTCTAAAAAGGGCCATCACAGAAGTTGGAAATAAAAACATAGGTACAAAGAAGGTAACTGCGAAGAAAACATGGGTAACAGAAGAAATACTTCAGTTAATCGATGAAAGGAGGATGTGCAAAAATGTCCCGGGAAACTCAGGAATACAGAAATACAAGTCGCTGAGGAATGACATAAATAGGAAGTGCAGGGAAGCTAAGACGAAATGGCTGCGTGAAAAACGTGAAGAAATCGAAAAAGAAATGATGTCGGAAGGACTGACTCAGAGCAAATAGGAAAGTCCAAACAACATTCTGTGACAGTAAAAGCAACGCAGAGGAAGGAGCGGATAGGTGGAAAGAATACACTGAAGGCCTCTATGAGGGGGATGATTGTCTGATGTGTTAGAAGAAGAAACAGGAGTTGATTTAGAAGAGATAGGGCATCCAGTATTAGAATCGAAATTTAATAGAGCTTTAGAGGACTTCCGATCAAATAAGGCAGAAGGGGTAGATAACACTACATCAGAATTTCTAAAATCATTACGTAAGTGACAAGACGACTCTTTACGTTGGTGTGTAGAATGTATGAGTCTGGCGACATACCATCTGACTTTTGGAAAAATAACATCCACACAATTCCGAAGACTGCAAGAACTGACAAGTGCGAGAATTGTCGCACAATCAGTTTAACAGCTCATGCATCCAAGCTGCTAACAAGGATAATATACAGAAGAATGGGAAAGAAAATTGAGGATGAGCTAAATGACGATCAGTTTGGCTGCAGAAAAGGTAAAGGCACCCGAGAGGCAAATTGTGACGTTGCGGTTGATAATGGAAGCAACACTAAAGAAAAATCAAGACACGATCATAGGATTTGTGGACCTGGAAAAAGCTTTCGACAAGTAAGATGCAGCAAGATGTTCGAAATTTTGAGAAAAATAGGGGTAAGCTATAGTTAGAGACCCGTAATATACAATACGTACAAGAGCCAAGAGGGAATAATGAGAGTGAACGACCAAGAACGAAGCGTTCGGATTAAAAATGGTGTCAGACAGGCATGTAGTCTTTCGGCCCTACTGTTCAATCTGTACATCGAAGTAGCAACTTTGGAAATAAAAGAAAGATTCAGGAGTGGAATTACGATTAGAGGTGAAAGGATTTCAGTGATACGATTCGCCGATGTCATTGCTATCCTGAGTGAAAGTGAAGAAGAATTACAAGATATACGGACTGGAATGAACAATCTAATTAGTACAGAATATGGATTGAGAGTAAATGAAAGAAAGACGAAAGTAATGACAAAAAGCAGAATTGAGAACTGCGAGAAACTTAACATCAAGATTGATGGTCACAAAGTTGATGAAGCTAAGCAATTCTGTTGCCTAGGCTGTAAAATAACCAATGACAGATGGAGAGAGCAGACTAGCAATGGCGAAAAGGGATTGTCTGGCCAAGAGAAGTTTACTAGTATCGGACATTGTACTTAATCTGTGGAAGAAATTTCTGAGAATGTACGTCTGGAGCACACGATTGTATGGCAGTGAAACATGGAGTTTGAGAAACCCGGAACAGAAGAGAATCGAAGCATTTGAGATATGGTGCTACAAGCGAAAGTTAAAAATTAGGTGGAATGATAAAGAAAGGAATGAGAAGGTTCTGCGCAGAATCGGAGAGGAAAGGAATATGTGGAAAACACTGACAAGGAGAAGGGACAGGTTGACAGTACATCTGTTAAGATATCAGACAATGGCTTCCGGGGTACTAGAGGAGCTGCAGGGGGCAAAAACTGTATAGGAAGACAGAGTTTGTAATATGTCCAGCAAATAATTTAGGACGTAGTTTACAAGTGCTACTCTGAGATGAAGAGCCTGGCACTGGAGAGAAATTTGTGGCTGGCCGCATCAAATTCCACCCGTTGGATTCGGTTAGGAAGCGAGCCCACAAGGTTGTGCTGTTACGTCGCGTCCAGGATAAGCCACTCGCTGAGGATTTTATCTCACAGTGCCACCATCTCGTACGACATGTCCCACAGTCGGTCACAGTCACGTATTCTTCCAGCCCGATGAACTTTGTCGTTGTCGCCCTTATGTTCCTGTGTGAGCAATGGCCTCTTACGTGGTCATGTGTAGGGACTGTGGTTGTTGTGAGCGGACGCAAGGAGAATTGGCCACTCTTCGGAGGCAGGTGGAGGCTTTGTCTGTTAGGCTCATCGAGCTCGAGGCGCAGGCGTCGGCTCGTAGTGGCGTTGGGGCAACTGTGGTGAAACCTATGCCTACTTCGGTGGCCTTGGAATCACATGGAACCCCTGATGTCGCTGCGTCTTCCGGCAGTGATCATCTTACCGGTCAGCCATCACTCCAGGGTGAATGGCGGACAGTGGTGGGCTCGCGCGTGCCTGGCCGAAAGGCGAAGGTGGGATCTGGCCGCGTGGCAGCTGCCTTGCCCCTTTCCAACAGGTACGGGGTGCTTCCTAGTGGTGATGACATCGTTTCCGAGCCACCACAGGATGCCTCGCCTGTTGGGCCAGTGGCCGATTCTCCGGCAAGGTCCCGACAGTCACAGAGGGCGGGCCTATTAGTTATAGGGAGCTCCAACGTTAGGCGGGTTATGGAGCCCCTCAGGAAAATAGCGGGTAGGTCGGGGAAGAATGCCAGTGTGCACTCGGTGTGCTTGCCGGGGGGTCTCGTCCGTAATGTGGAGGAGGCCCTTCCAGCAGCTATTGAACGCACTGGGTGTGACCGGCTGCACATAGTAGCACATGTCGGAACGAATGACGCCTGCCGCTTGGGTTCTGAGACCATCCTTGGTTCCTTCCGGCGGCTGGCTGATTTGGTGAAGACAACCAGCATCGCACGCGGAGTGCAAGCTGAGCTTAATATCTGCAGCATAGTGCCCAGAGTCGATCGCGGTCCTCTGGTTTGGAGCCGTGTGGAGGGTCTAAACCAGAGGCTCAGACGACTCTGCGACTATAATGGTTGCAAATTCATCGACCTCCGTTATTGGGTGGAGAATTGTAGGGCCCCCCTAGACAGGTCAGGCGTGCACTACACACCGGAAGCAGCTACTAGGGTAGCAGAGTACGTGTGGCGTGCACATGGGGGTTTTTTAGGTTAGAGGGACCCCCCCTTGGGCGAAACGATGAAATACCTGACTGCTTACCAGAGAGGACATTATCATCGTTGATAAAGAACGTCCGTCCTCAGAGACCAAAAACAGGAAAAGTTAACGTAATATTGGTAAAATGCAGGAGTATCCAGGGCAAGGTTCCTGAATTAGTATCTCTTATTGAAGGAAATAGTGCGCATATAGTATTAGGAACGGAAAGTTGGTTAAAACCGGAAGTGAACAGTAACGAAATCCTAGACACAGAATGGAATATATACCGCAAGGATAGGATAAACGCCAATGGTGGAGGAGTATTTATAGCAGTAAAGAATTCAATAATATCCAGTGAAGTTATTAGCGAATGCGAATGTGAAATAATCTGGGTTAAGTTAAGTATCAAAGGTGGGTCAGATATGATAGTCGGATGCTTCTATAGACCACCTGCATCAGCAACCGTAGTAGTTGAGCGCCTCAGAGAGAACCTGCAGAACGTCGTGAAGAAGTTTCGTGATCATACTATTGTAATAGGGGGAGACTTCAATCTACCAGGTATAGAATGGGATAGTCACACAATCAGAACTGGAGCCAGGGACAGAGACTCTTGTGACATTATCCTGACTGCCTTGTCCGAGAATTACTTCGAGCAGATAGTTAGAGAACCAACTCGTGAAGCTAACGTTTTAGACCTCATAGCAACAAATAGACCGGAACTTTTCGACTCCGTGAATGTAGAAGAGGGTATCTGTGATCATAAGTCAGTGGTTGCATCAATGACTACAAGTGTAATAAGAAATGCCAAGAAAGGAAGGAAAATATATTTGCTTAACAAGAGTGATAGGGCACAAATCGCAGAATATCTGAGTGACCACCATCAAACGTTCATTTCTGAGGAGGAGGATGTGGAACAAAAATGGAAAAAATTCAGAAACATCGTCCAGTACGCCTTAGATAAGTTCATACCGACTAAGGTCCAAAGCGAGGGGAAAGATCCACCGTGGTATAACAATCATGTACGAAAGGTACTACGGAAACAAAGAAAGCTTCATCATAGGTTTAAGAGTAGTCGAATCATAGCTGATAAGGAAAAGCTGAACGAAGCGAAAAAGAGCGTAAAGAGAGCAATGAGAGAAGCATTCAACGAATTCGAACATAAAACATTGGCAAACAATCTAAACAAGAACCCTAAAAAGTTTTGGTCATATGTAAAATCGGTAAGCGGATCTAAATCCCCTATTCAGTCACTCGTTGACCACGATGGCACCGAAACAGAGGACGACCGAAGAAAGGCAGAAATACTGAATTCAGTGTTCCGAAACTGTTTCACTGCGGAAAATCGTAACACGGTCCCTGACTTCAGCCGTCGCACGGACGCCAAAATGGAAAATATTGAAATAAACGATATCGGAATTGAAAAACAACTGCTATCACTTAGTAGCGGAAAAGCATCCGGACCAGACGAGATACCCTTAAGATTCTACAGTGATTATGCTAAAGAACTTGCCCCCTTTCTATCAGCAATTTATCGTAGATCGCTGGAAGAACGTAAAGTACCTAGCGACTGGAAGAAAGCGCAGGTCGTTCCCATTTTCAAGAAGGGTCATCAATCAGATGCGAATAATTATAGGCCTATTTCGCTTACGTCAATCTGTTGTAGAATAATGGAACATGTTTTGTGTTCTCGTATTATGACGTTCTTAGATAATACAAATCTCCTTCATCATAACCAACATGGATTCCGCAAACAGAGATCATGTGAAACTCAGCTCGCCCTATTTGCCCAAGAAATTCACAGTGCCGTAGACACTGGCGAGCAGATTGATGCCGTATTCCTGGACTTCAGGAAGGCATTTGATACGGTTCCGCACTTACGTTTAGTGAAAAAAATACGAGCTTACGGAATATCGGACCAGGTTTGTGATTGGATTCAGGATTTCCTAGGAGAAAGAACACAACATGTCATTCTTAACGGTTCAAAATCTGCAGATGTAGAGGTAATTTCGGGAGTACCGTAGGGAAGCGTGATAGGACCTTTATTGTTTACAATATACATAAATGACTTAGTTGACAACATCGGTAGCTCCGTGAGGCTATTTGCAGATGACACGGTTGTCTACAAGAAAGTAGCAACATCAGAAGACTCGTACGTACTCCAGGAGGACCTGCAGAGGATTAATGCATGGTGCGACAGCTGGCAACTTTCCCTAAACGTAGATAAATGTAATATAATGCGCATACATAGGGGCAGAAATCCATTCCAGTACGATTATGCCATAGGTGGTAAATCATTGGAAGCGGTAACGACCGTAAAATACTTAGGAGTTACTATCCGGAGCGATCTGAAGTGGAATGATCACATAAAACAAATAGTGGGAAAAGCAGGCGCCAGGTTAAGATTCATAGGAAGAATTCTAAGAAAATGTGACTCATCGACGAAAGAAGTAGCTTACAAAACGCTTGTTCGTCCGATTCTTGAGTATTGCTCATCAGTATGGGACCCTTACCAGGTTGGATTAATAGAAGAGATAGACATGATCCAGCGAAAAGCAGCGCGATTCGTCATGGGGACATTTAGTCAGCGCGAGAGCGGTACGGAGATGCTGAACAAGCTCCAGTGGCGGACACTTCAAGAAAGGCGTTACGCAATACGGAGAGGTTTATTATCGAAATTACGAGAGAGCACATTCCGGGAAGAGATGGGCAACATATTACTACCGCCCACATATATCTCGCGTAATGATCACAACGAAAAGATCCGAGAAATTAGAGCAAATACGGAGACTTACAAGCAGTCGTTCTTCCCACGCACAATTCGTGAATGGAACAGGGAAGGGGGGATCAGATAGTGGTACAATAAGTACCCTCCGCCACACACCGTAAGGTGGCTCGCGGAGTATAGATGTAGATGTAGATGTAGAGGTGACCGGCTCCAGATGTTCACTGCGCGCAGTGCCCGTCACAGTATTCTCCCGCTAACAGGTTGGGATGCATCTTCATTGACTGCCTGCAGCCATTCCTGTTGGGTTTGGAAGCGAATTTGATTCACAAGAATTTGATTCACAAGCCGTGAAACGCGTCTCCGGCACCCCTCAGTCATAATATTTTTCCGACCACTGCTCTGGCGTCGTGTTTCGCGGCCACGTGTGTTACACCACGGCTTCTGGACAAGTTGAACAGTCCGTAGCGAAACAACATAAAATCCGGCAACTGCACAGACCGTATGGGCAACGTACAACGTTCGCTTGAGACATAAATGATCACTGAAGTGACTAACTTTTCGGTAATAAGGTTACTTAAAATCAAATTTCATACACGTAACCCGACCACAATGTTGACTGGAATACACTCTTGGAAATTCTGCAGGTAGCCGTGACCGAATACGAGGAGTGGAAGACTACATTAAGCTTGTATAGAAACCGGACCAGACTTTTAAGAATCGAAGCACATGAAAAGGAAGTAGTGGTTGAGAAGGGACGAAGCAGGATTGTAGCCTGTCCCGAATGTTATTCAATTTCTTCACTGCAACCTGTAAGGAAACCAAGGAGGCACTGCAAAGGGAATTGAAGTTCAAGGAAACGAAATTCAAACTCTGAGGTTTGTCGAGGACATTGTTCGGATTATTCTGTCAGAGATTACATACGACCTAGACAAGTTAAACTCAATGGATGAAGCGTTGAAAATGAGCATCACAAGAGTAGAGCAACGTCATGGAGCAGTGTCGAATTAAAGCAGGCAATGCTTGTGGAACTATATTAGAAAATAATACACTTAAAGTAGCAGACAAGTTTTGCCGTTTTGGCAGCAACGTTGCATATGAAGGTCGAAGTGGAAAGAATGTAGACTGTAGATGAACAGTAGCCATAAAAGTATGTCTGAAAAAGAGAAATTGTTTAACACCTAATAGGAAGTGTTTTCTGAAGGTATTTGTCTGGATCCTAGCCTAGTATGGAAGTGAATCGCAGAGGATACACAGTTCTGACAAGATAAGAATAAAAAGGTGCTGCCGGCCGGCGCGCCCGTGCGGTTCTAGGCGCTTCAGTTCGGAACCGCGTGACCATTACGGTCGCGGGATCGAGTCCTGCCTCGGGCATGTATGTGTGTGATGTCCTTACGTTAGTTAGGTTTAAATAGTTCTAAGTTCTAGGGGACTAATAACCACAGATGTTAAGTCCCATAGTGCTCATTTTTGAAAAAGGTGCTACTGAAGATTACTTGGATACAGCGAATAACTAATGGGGATAAAAGGAAGTATTACTTGACTTGACTGACATAAAAGATCGGTTGGGAGCGCACATCCTGGGGCATCATGAATTTGGTAATGGAGGGAACTGTGAGGGATCAAAACTGTAGAGGGAGACAGACGGTTGAATACAGTAAGTAGGTTCGTATAGACGTAAGTTGTAGAAGTTATGCAGAGGTGAAGATACTTGCTCAGGATGGACTAGCATGAACAGGTGGAACAAACAACTCTTCTGACTGAAAACCATAAACTGCAGCATTAATAGTCAATATGGCTTTAAATTGCTACAAGCAACACCTGCAGGAAGAAACTGGTGCATCACATCTTACAACCCGCTGAGAAAGTGATCAGATCTAGAGTCTATAAAGTGATATGATGTCATCGCAACAAATACTACATTGGCCACATGGGCAGAAAATTTACAACTCGTTTTAAATAACATATTGATTTTTTTCTAACTTGATAAAGTTAACAAATAAATTGTAGCCAACCGTGTAGAAGAAACAGAACACAGTTGCCACAGACAATGATCTTAAAGCACTGCATACTTTAGAGAAAAGCTGAAAAGTGGACATCTTGGAAGATATGGAAATATTCGTTCATGAACAAAAGCATAAAAACGAGTTTCTAAACGAAATTACAGACTACAAGAACTCAAATTTGTCAACTTCAACCAATACTGATAAAGTACAAAATATATAACGATTAGAAACACATATGAATCTGTGTTGTAATAGCAGTACCTTGGGTATTCTTTAAAATAATTGTATACTGTCGGTATTAACATCAGATTGTCACAGTCTGTCTCACACAAATACATTTCGTCAACCAACATCAGAGATGCGACAAGAGGTGCAGAAGACATTGTAGATGACAGATAACTTCAGGAACCACACTTCGCTGGTTAAATCGACACAAGCCCTGTTTTGAGTCTCACCTTGTCTCTACTACAGAGTAGAGGTGATTGTGACGTGTTTTAAGTGTCCTGTCCAAGTTTATAAACAGTGGTTAACAAGGAGTCATAGCAATGGAGAATGGAGGTAACTCAATACGCCACAAGATTAGCGTCATTTCATGTGGACTAAGTGCGTGGTTATGTGAACAGCAGACCAACAGACGAAGTGAATATTCCCTCAGGTTATCTCTCACTCTCTCCGCAGGATGACCAGAACACATGTAAAGCCCATAAAGAACCACTGTAGTATCCATATTTATTTTCGGTAAATGTCTTTGTATTGCCATGGGAGTTGCGTCAGTTCTTTCGGACATGTCCGACATAACAGACACCAGTCACATCTATAACTCAGTGGGGTCGACGGCTGTTTGATGAAAAAGTTTCATTGCGGAAGCACAACCAACGTCCGAACTCCTACGGGAATCGGAAATCTGCGAGTAGGGGCTTAGTGAACGGGAGTCGTTGCGTTGAGGCGAGCGGAAAGTTGAGAATTTGGGTCTGACGGAGAGCGTGTCCGCGTGGCTGAGACGGCTAAGGCACCGGGCTTCGAATCCGAGTCCAGCACAAACTTTGAACTCTCGCCGTTGCATTGCCGCAGATCCCAGTGCGCCCGGAAGCTAGTAATTCCTTCCCATCTCTTCCCCATTCCGTTTCCTTTCCCTTCCTAGCACCTGAAATATTTTTAAAAAAATCTATGACTCGTGCAGTCCCTGAAGAGCCTTTACAAACAACAATTTTATCACCCACCGAAGGATACCTAAGTCTCATCACTGTGAAACGGAAATGTCAAACAATGTTTATACGAGGACAGCAGGGGAATTTTAAAAAGATTCTACATGCAAAATACACAGTCCAGTCGCATTAATTTGACCACCTGTCGAAACCCTGAAGAGCCATGTTTTGCTGCGCGTACCGCTGCTAGACGTGCAGGAAGAGAGCCGACATGGCTCTAGAAGGTAAATACAGGCATGTGGAGCCATGCCGACCTGAGTGCAGTGGTCAGCTGCACTATGTTCCTCGGCTGAGGATCCACGGCGTTAACAGAATGAAATGTGAAAATACGGCCTCTTAGTTTGGACAGGAAGGAAAATCAGGAAGGGCTAGACCAATGGAGATTTGTCACCGTTCATTCACTGGTTGTTGTTGTTGTTGTTGTTGTTGTTGTGGTCTTCACTCCTGAGACTGGTTTGATGCAGCTCTCCATGCTACTCTATCCTGTGCAAGCTTCTTCATCTCCGAGTACCTACTGCAACCTGCATCCTTCTGAATCTGTTTAGTGTACTCAACCTTTGGTCTCCCTCTACGATTTTTGCCCTCCACGCTGCCCTCCAATACTAAATTGGTCATCCCTTGATGTCTCAGAACATGTCCTACCAACCGGTCCCTTCTACCACAAACTCCTCTTCTCCCCAATTCTATTCAATACCTCCTCATTAGTTATGTGATCTACCCATTTAATCTTCAGCATTCTTCTGTAGCACCACATTTAGAAAGCTTCTATTCTCTTCTTGTCCAAACTATACATCGTCCACGTTTCACTTCCATACATGACTACACTCCATACAAATGCTTTCAGAAACGACTTCCTGACACTTAAATCTATACTCGATGTTAACAAATTTCTCTTCTTCAGTCTACATTTTATATCCTCTCTACTTCGACCATCATCAGTTATTTTGCTCCCCATATAGCGAAACCCCTTTACTACTTTAAGTGTCTCATTTCCTAATCTAATTCTGGCAGCATCACCCGATTTAATTCGACTACATTCCATTATCCTCGTTTTGCTTTTGTTGACGTTCATCTTATATCCTCCTTTCAAGACATTGTCCATTCCGCTCAACTGCTCTTCCAGGTCCTTTGCTGTCTCTAACAGAATTACAATGTCATCGGCGAACCGCAAAGTTTTTATTTCTTCTCCATGGATTTTAATACCTACTCCGTATTTTTCTTTTGTTTCCTTTACTGCTTGCTCAATATACAGACTGAATAACATCGGGGATAGGCTACAACCCTGTGTCACTCCCTTCCCAACCACTGCTTCCCTTTCATGCCCCTCGACTCTTATACCTGCCATCTGGTTTCTGTAGAAATTCTAAATAGCCTTTCGCTCCCTGTATTTTACCCCTACCACCTTCAGAATTTGATAGAGAGTATTCCACTCAACATTGTCAAAAGCTTTCTCTAAATGTACAAATGCTAGAAACGTAGGTTTGCCTTTCCTTAATCTATTTTCTAAGAAGTTGTAGGGTCAGTATTGCCTCACGTGTTCCAACATTTCTGCGGAATCCAAACTGATCTTCCCCGAGGCCGGCTTCTACCAGTTTTTCCATTCGTCTGTAAAGAATTCATGTAAGTATTTTGCAGCCGTGACTTATTAAACTGATAGCTCGGTAATTTTCACCACAACACCTGCTTTCTTTGGGATTGGAATTATTATTCACTTGTACAATATATAATTTGTTTTGCACAGACTGAATTTAGTAAACATCAATTACCTTGAATACTGAAAAAATGTTCAAATGTGTTTGAAATCTTATGGGACTTAACTGCTAAGGTCATCAGTCCCTAAGCTTACACACTACTTAACTTAAATTATCCTAAGGACAAACACACACACCCATGCCCCAGGGAGGACTCGAACCTCCGCCGGGACCAGCCGCACAGTCCATGACTGCAGCGCCTAAGACCGCTCGGCTAGTCCCGCGCGGCTTGAATACTGAACAATAATCAGTAATGGCAGAAAATATCAATTAATGTCTCGTAAGCAATCACTGCTTGCCAGACCATAAGCTAAAAGACTAACGATACAAAGTTCACGCGAAATATAACGGCCAACGAACTTCACAACAACATTAACCCAAATTAAAAGGCACCACGGACACTTAAAAGTCGCAGCTCAAACTTCCAGTACGATCCAATGCACAAAGATCGAATTAAAATATTTAAACGAGCTTTTTAACACGCAAATTCTTTCTCATACAACTCAGCCTGCAGACTCGATGGAGGAGCGGACTTTAGTCCAAAAAGACAAACGTAGCATCCAGAGACTCCGGTAAACACGCCTCTGACAGCCTGGCAGGTTTTCAGTAATCCACTCCTGAGGCTCCTCGGCACTTCAAGCCAGACACAGGCCAACAGCACCACTGCATATCCACCCCAGTTTGCGCCAACGCAGAGACAGGTGGGTGGCGGCAAAAGGGCCTCCTTTCTGCTTGGTTGCTCCACTAATACTCGCACCATCATACTGTCACACTGCCCTTGCGGGCCCAGCAAGCTGGTCCTCCAGGCCTATATATGTCTACTGAAGAATAGGATACTAGGCTTTTCTAGTGTGAAAAGAGTGTTATACTTAACATTAAGTTCGAAATATAGATGTACGTGATATATGCCCATGATCTGTTTTCTCCGTACTACAATCGTTTGTTTCTGAACATTCGTCTTTGCTTCAGTCATTCCCCAAACCATAATGCTTCCTCCTCTGGCTTGGATCCTTTCGACGATGCCGCGCGGGTTTAGCCGAGCGGTCTGAGGCGCTGCAGTTATGGACTGTGCGGCTGGTCCCGGCGGAGGTTCGAGTCCTCCCTGGGGCATGGGTGTGTGTGTTTGTCCTTAGGATAATTTAGGCTAAGTAGTGTGTAAGCTTAGGGACTGATGACCTTAGCAGCTAAGACCCATAAGATTTCAGACACATTTATTTATATTGTTTATTTCGACGATTGTTGCACTGTGTTTGCTTTCATACGTTCCACGCCATTAACACCAAAAGCCATATGCCTGATGGAGGATAAAACGTGACTGATGCGTAGTGCAGCAACGTTCGCTGAACGGTCATTGAGGACACATTTTAGGTAGTCTAGCCACACAGAAAGACTTCGAGGTCAGAGGCGCCATGTCACAGATTGAGCAGCCCCTCCCGCCGGACGTTCGAGTCCTCCCTCGGGCATGGGTGTGTGTGTTGTTCTTAGCATAAGTTAGTTTAAGCTAGTTTACGTAGTCTGTAAGTCTAGGGACGGATGACCTCAGCAGTTTGGTCCCTTAGGAATTCACACAGATCTGAATATTGGTTGGTAGTCTTGAGAGAGGACAAGTTACTCTCTCACCTATTTTCCACATACGGAAAATTATTAAAGATTTTATTACCACCTGATGCGCCTTGAGTGAGACTCTAGAAAGTTAACAGCCTGGGCAGACGTTGATGGAGCCTGGTAAGTTGCTAAAAGCATGAGCTATTTTTATGTGTTCTTAGCTCGTAGAAACGGCATGTTTGGAGTTGAAAGCAAATGGCGGTGAGCCCTTCCCACAGTAAATCTCGCCGGACAGGTCGACAGCCGTACAGGGCAGACAGGGCAGCCCCTCATCGAGACAGATCTCGAGCAGAACAATGCAGCAATACCTGCCGTGGCACAAGCTGAAGCCTGGGCTGGGGGCGACAGTCTGAAGGAACGCGTCTGAGAAACGTTTGGAGATAGAATCTTTATCACAGTTCATAGCTAGGACTAACGAGCTCCAAGGCACAGGCAATTTAGATAAAGATCTTTCAGATTGTATCTGTTCGCTTGTTGGCGTGGGAAGCGACACGACTTCAGAGAAAATCGTCTCTTCCCCCTCTGCGAAAACTTAAAGAAGCAAGTAATTGGTGGTCTCTTTTTTTTTCCAGAGACGCAGGTTTCTAGGTTTCTTAACCCTTGCCCTGGTTCGACATTAGTTTGTGGTGTCACGTGGGAGGAGAGATTTAGCGCCTCTAGACCGCTGTGATTGGCTCAAGACAGCATGAAGGCCGTGTCGTTTATGCACTTTGTGGGAAAACAGATTTTTTTTTCTGAAGTGTGAAGCACTCAGGTGCAGGACTTTGATTTGGAAGCACTTCTAGTCGAGACTCTGGCATGTGTAGTTGGTGCTTGGGACCTGTCGTGAGACTGACTTCACTAGCGAGTAGTTTAGACTGGGGAGCCTGTGGTGAAGTTCTTACTGTACCGACACGTGTGACTTCAAATGTCTCAGACTGCTCGTTTGCCGATGACACACTTATTCGTTTTTGGTTTACCAGTCTTGACATTTGGTATCCTTGCAAGCTCTGTCGTATAAGTGAGCCAAATTGGTCCTTGGTACGAGCAGCGAACGGGTGTGTCACACACTGAAATCTACCGTGAATTCGGGGCTTTGGTAGAGAGTAAATTGTGATACGTCTGCCTGATCCTTAGACCGTGATCGATTCACAGGTGCGGTCTCCACGTCTCACCTCCGCCGCACACATCTCGCCAGCTGCAATTTACATCGCCGCTAAAAGCAAACAGGGTAACGTACTGCCGCTCCGGCATTGCCTTAAACCACGTTAGATGTTTATGGTATTCAATCAGCAACTTGCTTAGCATAATTTATGTCTGTTTTTTTTAGAAAAAATAAATGATGTTTGAACACTAAAATTATGTCAACACAATCAGCTGTTGTTGTTGTTGTTGTTGTTTGGGGGAGGAGACCAGACAGCGAGGTCATCGGTCTCATCGGATTAGGGAAGGACGGGAAAGGAAGTCGGCCGTGCCCTATCAAACGAACCATCCCGGCATTTGCCTGGAGCGATTTAGGGAAATCACGGAGAACCTAAATGAGGATGGCCGAACGCCAACACAATCAGTCATTTAAACAGTCCCCACCAGCGTTACTTTTCAGTCGGGTCCGCCTGAGTGGTCAAATGCTGAACAGTTGTACATCTAATATAATTGCGTAGGCTTCCGTGGCCAGTCAGTCGATATAAAAGTTTTCTGGGTTTGATACCGCGTCATAATGTAAAAACTACTGCTGCTATAGAAAAGCCAACGTTTCGGCCACGATTGCAGCGGCCTTCTTCTGGGTCTAGAAGGCCGCTGCAATCGTGGCCGAAACGTTGGCTTTTCTATAGCAGCAGTAGTTTTTACATTATGACGCGGTATCAAACCCAGAAAACTTTTATGTTAAGTTGCACATCTGTTCACCCATACACATCTCCACAGATGTTATTCATCCCTGTCGTCTATGGTCCGTGGTGCACCGCAGCTGCCTCGGAGTCAGTTTTGGATAGCGCTGTTTTGCCATGCAGGGTATACTTTAACCACACTGGCGGGCGAGCAGTTTACAGAATTAGCCATTTCGGAAATGCTTCCACCCTTGGTCCGAAAGCCTACGGTTATGCCCTTTTGAACACTAGATAAACCGCTCCATTTTGCATTCTGACAACGACTGCACTGTTTTCCGTGTCTCCCCGACACTCTCTATATACCTTCCACTGCCAGTGCTGTCACATACCGCCTTTGAGCTGTTATTGCACATTGTCGTCGAACATAGGCGGTGATCACATGAAAGTGACTGTAGCATGTAAATACGACATAGCGACACGTAGTCCTGTCACATGGGAGTGACGCGGTTGTCTTCCACGTAAACAGTTGATAAAGAGCGGCGATCGCGCAGACTGTGACTCAGCGCTCGCCGCGCTACGCCGCTTTCCGCAACAGCTCGGGCAGTGGGACAGCAAGTAGCCGGACGCCTTCTGCCCCGTCATACACGCGGTAATAGCTGTCTGGCCGCCGGTCGTTTCGGGGAAATTGCCGACGCCTGGGACAGCTCAGCTCAGTCCACACGGGCTGGAATGAAGGAAACGTGTCGCAATGGCACAGCCAGGCTGCATACCGACCCGGAATGTCTTCAGTTGTCGTGCTCAACTTGGATGCGAAGCTCTCTGTTCCTATCTCACAAGAAATAATTTGCGTCCAATCATATCTGTATCAAATTTCGGTTACAAGACCTTTACGTACCTCTCAACGTGCTGGTGGGTATCGATTTTTTTCACGACTCTGCAAACGTGCGGTAGATGTCACAGCGTGTGTCGCTTAGAACCCAAACACAGTGCAGATACACTATGTGATCAAAAGTATCCGGACACCTGGCTGAAAATGACTTACATGTTCGCAGCGCCCTCCATCGCTAATGCTGGAATTCAATATGATATTGGCCCGCGCTTAGCCTTCATGACAGCTTCCACTGTCGCAGGCATACGTTCAATCAGTTGCTGGAAGGTTGCTTGGGGAACGGCAGCCCATTCTTCACGGAGTGCTGCACTGAAGAGAGAGATCGATGTTGATCGGTGAGGCCTGGCACGAAGTTGGCGTTTCAAAACATCCCAAAGGTGTTCTATGGGATTCAGGTCAGGTATCTGTGCGAGCCAGTCCATTACAAGGTTGTTATTGTCGTGTAACCGCCACAGGCCGTGCATTATGAACAGAAGCTCGATCGTGATGAAAGATGCTATCGCCATCCCCGAATTGCTCTTCAACAGTGGAAACCAAGAAGGTGCTTAAAACATCTATATAGGCGTGTGCTATGATAGTGCCACGCAAAGCAACAAGGGGTGCAGGCCCCCTCCATGAAAAACACGATCACACCGTAACACCACCGCCTCGGAATTTTACTGTTGGCACTACACATGCTGGCAGATGGCGTTCACCGGGCATTCACCATACCCACACCCTGCCATCTGATCGCCACATTGTGTACCGTGATTCGTCTCTTCACACAAAGTTTTTACACTGTTCAATCGTCCAATGTTTACGCTCCTTACACTAAGCGAGGCGTCGTTCGGCAATTTACCGGCGTGATGTGTGGCTTTTCTCACCTCCCACCTAACTGTCATAGTACTTGCCGTGGATCCTGATGCAGTTTGGAATTCCTGTGTGATGGTCTGGGTAGATGTCTGCCTATTACTGTTCAACTGTCGGCGGTCTCTGCCAGTCAACAGCCGATGTCGGCCTGTACGCTTTTGTGCTGTACGTGTCCCTTCATGCTTCCACTTCACTATCATATCGGAAACAGTGAACCTAGGGATGTATAGGAGTATGGAAATCTCACGTAAGACGTATGACACAAATGACACCCAATCACCTGACCACGTTCGAAGTCCGTGAGTTCCGCGAAATGCCCCACTCCGATCTCTCACTATGTCTAATGGCTATTGAGTTCGCTTATATGGAGCACCTGGTAGTAGGTGGCAGCACAATGCTCCTAACATAAAAAGCTAGTTGATCACATATCATAGATGTACACTTTACACCAGTGCTGAACGCGAAGTCAGTGACGCTTTTGAAGTTGTTGTCCAGAGGTTTATAAATATTGTAGCCAGCTTCCTGCCATGCATAACGAAGCCCCGTATATCCGCAGATAACTCATTATAGATGACAGTGTATTTTCATGGTAATCCTTATGTCCTGACCAGGAGTCACGAAGAACCAGCCGGCAAACGTGGAATCAAAACTGACAGAAAAAGCGTCTTCAGATGTTTTAGCGTCATGTTTCTGCACACAATTGCACCTACGAAGACATTTGGAGGGCACCGTTTTCCTATTTGCCTTGACTCACGCGGTCTAAATTTCCCGTTTAGTTCTTGGAAGCATATTTAGAGAGTTTGTCAACCGTCCGTCCATTGATATAGCAACATCGATAGTGTAGCTATGTGTTGCACTGTTAACCGATTGTAACGTCGAGATAATGTTTCTCTTCCCCCTCTCATGGATAGCGTTCTTTTGGAAGAAAGATCATAGTTGAACTGAGTTCCATACAGAAAGGATTTGGATGTTTTCTCTTGTGATATGCGCGTGGACAACAGCGAGAAATGTTACAGTCTTTCAATCATCTCCTCTTCCTCGTCCTTATCTACTCGTGTTTGGAGCATAGGACGTGATGTTATCCTAAACTCCTCCTCGAAATCAGTAAAGTGCCCTAGATGTCTGGCTACGTTCAATGCCCATTGTTGTAAATGCCAATAATGAACGAAAAAACAGCATTCTCGCTCACCAAACGTCGCCATTACACGAGGCTTGTTGATACTGAACTGCTTTTCTTTACCACATGGTCCAATATGCTTTTAATATTGAATTTAGCCCTCAGTTAAGGATATCTTTTCAGGAGCTTGTCATATGTGTTAAGGCTTCTGGCGTGATAATCATAGTCTATCTTCTCTAGTGTGTTGGCATCAAAGAGCATGACGATAGTTTCCGCTTTAAATTTCTCATCAGGACAAGCTGAAAATCACTTTCACTGGATCCATCGTCCCTTCTCGAAGTTGCCATATCACTATCCCTTGTACTCAAGCGTTCGTCATATCATAACTAGCATCATAATTATGTGTTAGCGGTACAACAGTATACGTTTCTAACCGGTTATAACATTTTTGCACTATAAAAGATACCAGAAAACTTGCGACTGATTCATCTTCTACACCAGCACCATCTTCACGAAGAAGAATTTGTCGTAACTTCACCTCAACCAATCGAAGTACATTATCGGGGCTGATTACCAACTGTCGATCCCTCTGACGTTGTTGTTGTTGTGGTCTTCAGTCCAGAGACTGGTTTGATGCAGCTCTCCATGCTACTCTATCCTGTGCAAGCTTCTTCATCTCCCAGTACCTACTGCAACCTACATCCTTCTGAATCTGCTTAGTGTATTCATCTCTTGGTCTCCCTCTACGATTTTTACCCTACACGCTGCCCTCCAATGCTAAATTTGTGATCCCATGATGCCTCCGAACATGTCCTGGCAACTGGTCCCTTCTAGTTAAGTTGTGCCACAATTCTGTTTAATACCTCCTCATTAGTTATGTGATCTATCCATCTGATCTTCAGCATTCTTCTGTAGCACCACATTTCGAAAGCTTCTATTCTCTTCTTTTCTAAACTATTTATCGACCATGTTTCATTTCCGTACATGGCTACACTCCGTACAAATACTTTCAGAAACGACTTCCTGACACTTAAATTTATACCCGATGTTAACAAATTTCTCTCCTTCAGAAACGCTTTCCTTGCCATTGCCAGTCTACATTTTATATCCTCTCTACTTCGACCATCATCAGTTATTTTGCTCCCCAAATAGCAAAACTCCTTTACTACTTTTAAGTGTCTCCTTTCCTAATCTAATTCCCTCAGCATCACCCGACTTAATTCGACTACATTCCATTATCCTCGTTTTGCTTTTGTTGATGTTCATCTTATACCCTCCTGTCATGACACGGTCCATTCCGTTCAACTGCTCTTCCAAGTCCTTTGCTGTCTCTGACAGAATTACAATGTCCTCGGCGAACCTCAAAGTTTTCATTTCTTCTCCATGGATTTTAATACCTACTCCGAATTTTTCTTTTGTTTCCTTCACTGCTTGCTCAGTACACAGATTGAATAACATCGGGGAGAGGCTACAACCCTGTCTCACTCCCTTCCCAACCACTGCTTCCCTTTCATGTCCTTCGACTCGTATGACTGCCCTCTGACGTATCATAACAGAAACAACTTCACACAATGCAACCTCACATACACACTGCACCGTCTTTGCTGGTCTCGGCCGATCTCTGTGACCGAGCGGTTCTAGGCGCTTCAGTCCGGACCCGTGCTGCTTCTACGGTAGCTGGTTCGAATCCTGCCCCGGGCATGTGTGTGTGTGCTGTCCTTAGGTTAGTTAGGTTTAAGTAGTTCTAAGTTCTAGGGGACTGATGACCTCAGATGTTAAGTCCCATAGTGGTCAGAGCCATTTGAAGCATTTACTGGTCTCGACTGCTTTAGCGAAAGGCAGAGGTCGGATTTGGCAGGGCGTTCTCAGCGGCCTCTAATGGACGGCCGTAGAGCTTTGCATATAAACAAATATCACCAGTGGAGAGACGGGCCTTTAAATGAGCCGCCACGGGACTACATGTGTTTGTTCGAGCTCAAATATTACCTTGCCAGATATTTTCTCACCACTGTGCGTATTGGAGTAGAAGGATCAATATTATTAAGTGGTTTGTGGTGGCTAAGAAATGTATATACCGGTTATATCGGTATGTTTTCGATATGACAGAGTCGAATTTAAATTATGGTGGAACAATTGCGATAAATCGGTATACCAACAATGACATAGATGTATCGTTAATATTGGCATTTTGGCAACAAATATCCGTTGGTTTGAGAGAGGAACGATATATTGATGTACTGGAAATATCTACTATTCGAAAAAGTAATATCTGTAGATGTGAACTGATATTATAATGTACGTATGTTGACATTTGCTCGGAACATCAGGAGCCCATGATACCGTTTTCTTTGTACTTTTACAGGATATTAGATGTAACTAATCATTATGTAGCTTAAGAAGAAGAAAATGATTCATTATGTATCAGTAACATCACACTGGTATGACGATCAGTACCAAAGATATGACGCATTGTTTTGGACCTAAATACCAGTGATCATATGAGACGAGGAAAAATAAGATGGAATCTCGAAAAACAAATTTTCAAAACTGTTCTAGAATTGAGGGCGTATTAGACCTACACATTCTACATGACAAAACGATTTTTTGTCGGATCAAACATTGTCAACAGCGTTACTGCGTTTGAGTCTCCAACACGCTGACTGTTCGGAACTGGAAAGTGATAAAGCAGCAAAAAAACCGACAATGCCGCTAATAAATGGCTGCCTTCTGAACTTTATCTGACGGGATTGGGGGGCAGAAATGGCGGGGTCAAGCCTATGGAATCACAGACTGATCTTGGTCACGCCCTCCATTCTGCACACCGTTGTCATATCGGTCTGCTGTCTGGGGCGCCAGTTGCCAAAAACAGTTGCGCGCGACACTTGTCGGTGCTGAAGCTAAAGGAACAATAGAAGACTGGAAATGGTAACACAAAGTGTCAAAATGAGATATTTTGGGTTTTTTCCCTACAAACCGCTGAACGTGCCGTGGCTAACAACGTGACATGGGTTGTATACACCAGAGAAAAATTCTTCTACTTCAAAATAGATCCACTGCATTTAAAGTGTATCCGTTCCTTTGTTCGTGACTGGAGGAATGCTGAAAGTTTATGTCTGACCGTGATGTTAAAATGTGGTAAAAATGTTATAATCTCTTTTATGGCTCGTTTTTCTACAGGTAACAGGTAATGGAATATTTCACTTGCTTTCAGTTATTTTCAACGTTAATCCTTTGTGTCCTATGCTTTATAATGGAAAGGACAGGCAGCATTTCAAACATAGAGTGCTGAGTTAAGAATTCAAGAAAAGCCGTAAGTAACGCACAAAGCGACAGCCGTTGCCCACAAAGAACCGCCTAGCGTGATGTAAGCCGAAATCGTTAGAGGATAATAAAATAACACGAAAATGTCGTGTAATTCCGGGGCTCCAGCTGCGTCATCTCCCCAACCTAGGAAACATCCCTCGCCTTCCACTGACTAACATATTCAGTGGTGAAAAAGAGGTTCACCTATTAACCACAGTTGATTTTCTTGAACTGAAATACAGGGAGTTCCATTTTTCGTTGTATCCGTGGTTACAATACTGCTCTGAAATAAGTGAGGTAGTGATGTGCACATTCAGTGTTTCCTTGGCCATGAAGTATCCCATTTACATCTTTACCCAAATTTTAATTTTTATACATACTTTTAAAAAAATTCATAATTCACTACACTTTTGGAACACTTTTTCTATCAAACATTACAGATGATGTGGAAATATCATTATTTACATCCTTTGGGATAAAATTACTTGTACTATGAATCTGTAATTATTTTTTTCTCCATTTTCTTTCATTTTTCTGATTTGCTCTTTTAGTGTTTCCCATTTCCAGTTGACAATCGTGAATATATATATATATATATTTTTTTTATTTTTTATTTTTTTTTTTTTTTTGGTTGCTTGCATTGATTCTCTGTGGGATGGGTTCCTTTAACGACAAAAAAAGGCCCGGAATTTGTGGCAAAATTGCGCAGAAAAGTGGTAAGACTGTTGCCATCCTGGTAATAAAACCCAGCGCTGAATGTTTATTTATTTTTAATTATTGACTTGTGTCTCTGCCCGTATAGTTTGGCGGGAAACGTGTGGAAACATCCAGGAAGGAAACGCCCAGTTGTTGCTGCCACAGCCGTTTTGTGTGCACAGACATCTGTGAAACAACGATATCGCAACCTTCCATATACGACTTTCAATCATTTTATGATCATCTTGTGGTGTTGCGGTTCTTCTTCTTATGTCTGTGCCTGTTATGAAAATAGGACGAGGAATTCCGCCTTAAGCAACACACCTTATTATGTTTTGTTTTACCCACACATGTTCCAGGACTTTTTGTGCTATCTTCAGTGGGTTATTTTTCGTTTATTTTCTTACTTACGTGATGCTATTGGACATTTATGTTGGTAGTTAATTGCTTTGATGTTGTTGTGCGTTCTCATATGTTACGTAATGGCGGCGAAAACTCTGTTTATGTTTTGAAAAATCGGAGAAGTGCAGTGTCAAGCGACCGTAGATCACGAAATCAGCTTATTCACTTTGCCAACAACATATGAGAAAGTACTACAACATCAGAACCATGAGAAGTTGTAGATTGTGTAGAAGGATAGTTACCAAAACAAATGGTCAGCGCATCAAGTAATCAAGTAAGAAAAAAACACTGAAGATAGCACAAAAAGTGCTGAAATATGTCTGGGTAAAACAAAACGGAAAAAGGTGTCTTGCATCAGGCGGAATTCCTCGTCCTATTTTCAATCACTTTGTTATTCTGATCGAGTTACTCGTATATGTGTATCTAAGATCTAGAGCTGAAAATGTCCAACACATTCACTGCGGCATTACACGGCAGCAAGCAGGGGTGGACAACAAATCACGTATCTATTACAAATCGCAGTGCCTTATAAGTCGCAGTTTTCACAGTAACAAATTTACAGCATGTGGCTGCGATTTTAGTCACAGCTAGAAGTCGTAAGTAGCAACAAAAAGCAGCATTTAATATTTAGCACCGTGTGACATCCGTGCTTCGTTCCAAGGACCTCGAGTCTCACACTGTGGATGTATTATATACCTATCTATGGCCGAAGAAATGAACGAAGAAGCTCATTTCCTCCGAGAAAAAATTTAGACGCGGTGTCTTACCTGACAGCAGCAACGATAGGTTTGGCTAGAGTGCGATATTAGACCACCCTTCCCCACCCCGCAACCCCCTGAAATGCTGGCAGTGTGGAGCAGGCCAACGTCTAGGTTAGATTAAAACGTGATAATCTGGTTGAAAGTTGGTAACGACAATGAATACGAAAGCGAAATAAAGTTTGTGGTAACAGAGTGCACTGTTGTTTAACGTAATGTTCACGTTTGCGCCATATTTAAACACACTTAATGCTCTTTTCATCACAAAAAGTAAAACTGCAAACACACAGTTCAGGAGATATGACGTCTTAAACACTGAGACGCGAGAAAAACTGCCGCATTGTGCATGACCTTCAAATTTATTAATTCCTTGCTGCTCTTTTCTCATTATACTTTGCAGTCAGTATCCAAATATGCTGCTGAATGTACCTACACAAATAAGTCATTTACGACACATAGTTCGAGAGCCATGACGTCATAAACACTGAGGGGCGTCAAAAACTACCGCATCATGTGTGACGTTTAAATTTGTTACTACCAACCCGCAGACCCGATTTCGATAAAGTTTGACAAAGCGATAGATTGAATCCTGAGGAAGACAATAGGCACTTTAGAAAATGTGTAGTATAAGGTACTTACTGATACGAAGAATATTTCGAGCATTAGTGAAAAATATTTATTCTTTGAAAACGTTTGTACTCTCTAGCTTCTGTTCATCATACTTGTGAAAATCCTTTTACTAATTGATATGTACTACGTGATACGATTCAAAGTAATGAATACAATGCTTGTACAATCTTCAATGTCTTTAATCCATACTTCCACATTACTCGTTGCATAATGTACGAGTACATGGTGCATCATTTAAACTACTATGCGCGCTATCCAGTATTTGATAACGGGAAGAGAGGAGAAGGAGGAGATGGACTACTGTAATTGAAATAAATACGTACCTGGGCACCGTCAGGTACTCAGCTGCTAGTAGACAATGGTCAAGGCTTCAACGATTATACTGATGCTTATTATACATACATAAACTACGAAAAATGCAAGGGGGAGGGGGTCCACTACGTAACTTTTTGGGAAAACGTTTAACAGTAGTGTATGCGCAAGACACTATTTTTTTCCAACGCAACAACAAACAGATAGACCTTTGCGTGTATCTTCAAGTATTGCGCTTAAATTATCTCGGGTATCAACTTCTAACTGGAAGATTTGTACGTCCTACTCTGTTGACTTGGAAATAACCAACCTCCTCAAAATATGTAACCAAGTCTTTATCAGTAACTACATGGCAGAAAATTTAGGTGTGTGGGGCGGTTTTAACTAGGTCAGAATGGAAGTTACTCTGTTCCTTCACAGTGTATTTCTCATTTATTTACCGTGCCTTTAAAATCGCATGACGACTTCGACGACAAACTGTTGAAATATTCAGTTTACACACTCTACATGCGAGAACGGATCCTTTCCTTTGCTTTGTCACAGTTCGCCTATGCAGACGTACCAGTTAGCAAATATATTTGCCGGTGTCTGTTAGTCGTTACTTGTGGCTAATCGTAGTGTAACATCTGCAGAGGAAAATGGCAGTAATTGCATGTTAACGCTTAACTCACTACCTGTAAATAACTAGCATATAACATTACCATGAGTTCCATGGACTTAATCATTTTGTGTTTCTGAAGCTTTTTCCTTATCCGCATTTGTTTCCTAGTATTTAATTCGGAAATGTGGATCTTCGTGGGCAAAGACAATTCTTCTTGTTTTACTACCCACACATGTTTCGGAGAAGTTTCTTCGCTTTCAGTGGATATTACTTATTATCTGTTGAACAATGTTCAAAGAACTGACAGAAATATTAACATGAAGGATTAGTCTGTACCTTAGTATTATACCGGGTGATCAAAAAGTCAGTATAAATTTGAAAACTTAATAAACCACGGAATAATGTAGATAGAGAGGTAAAAATTGACACACATGCTTGGAATGACATGGGGTTTTATTAGAACAAAAAAAAAAAAACAAAGTTCACAAAATTTCCGACAGATGGCGCTGGACAACAAAACGTCAGTGACTGCGCATGACAATCGTGTATAAAAGGAGCTGTAATGAGAGAGAGAATCAGATGCGCCAGCAGTCGCAGCATGTTGACGTCACCTGAAAAGGCGTTTTTAGTGAAGCTGTATTATCAGAATGGGGAATGTGCTAGATCAGCGTTACGATCCTATCGCCACAGGAAGGGGATTCGAACGGGTAAAGGTCCGTTGACAAATGCAGCTGTGGCGAGAATGATTTCGAAGTTCGAAGCCACGGGTTGTTTAGACGATAGACCCCGTAGTGGCCGACCGAGCACAAGGCGTAATGCTGCTGAGACAGTTCAGGAAGAAATGGAGACTGCAGCGGGTTCGTCTATGCACGGGGAAGTCAGCGCTCGTGCAGTCACACGTCGCACCGGCATTCCATACACTACTGTTTGGTTGGCACTTAGGCGTACCCTCCGTTGCTATCCGTACAAAATCTGTCGGTATCATTACCTGGCGATTTAGTGAAGCGGAGGGCATTTGCGGTGTGGGCGTTTCAAAAGATGGCGCAAGATGACGATTGGTTAATGAGTAACGTGTTGTGGACCGATGAAGCTCATTTCACGCTCCAAGGGTCTGTCAATGCCCACAAGTGCAGAATTTGGGCTACCGAAAATCCTAGAACTGTCGTGGAAACTCCATTACACGACGAGAAAGTCACGGTATGGGCTGTATTTACTACATCTACCGTTATCGGGCCTTCGTTCTTCGAGGAAATGCGTGATTTTGGTTTTGTAACTGCTACCATGACGGGTGAGAGGTACGCTGATATGTTACAGAATCGCATCATCCCCAGCCTGGCTGATAAACACCTGCTGGAACGTACGATGTTTGTGCAGGATGGCGCTCCACCCCATATTGCTAGACGCGTGAAAGATCTCTTGCGCGAGTCGTTTGGTGATGATCGTGTGCTCACCCACCACATTCGTCATGCTTGGCGTCCCAGGTCCCCAGACCTCAGTCAGCGCGATTATTGGCTTTGGGATTACCTGAAGTCGCAAGTGCATCGTGATCGACCGACATCTCTAGGAATGCTGAAAGACGACATCCGACGCCAATGCCTCACCATAACTCCAGACACGCTTTACAGTGCTGTTCACAACATTATTCCTCGACTACAGCTATTGTTGAGGAATGATGGACATATTCCTGTAAAGAACATCATCTTTGCTTTGTCTTACTTTGTTATGTTAATTATTGCTATTATTGCTATTATTGCTATTCTGATCATATGAAGCGCCATCTGTCGGGCATTTTTTGAACTTTTGAATTTTTTTGTTTTTATTTGTTTTTTTTTGTTCTAATAAAACCTCATGTCATTCCAAGCATGTGTGTCAATTTGTACCTCTCTATCTACATTATTCCGTGATTTATTCAGTTTTCAAATTTATACTTACTTTTTGATCTCCCGTTATATTGGTGCTCACAAGTCTGTTTGGCATATGCAGCACAGCTATATTATCGCCTTCCAGTATGTCATCTGTAATTAACAAGCGTTTTCGGTGTTTCGTTACGTAATTTCTCAAATTTTAGCCGTAATGTGATATTAGTTTTTTCTCTATCGCACTACTGTCATCATATGAAGATTCGCTGTTTTGTTAGATTGACTAAAGTTTTCTTAGGTTGCAATACTATTTTTCGATAAATATGTTGAAATGTATGCTCATTGTGATTAGGCTCTGTGAAATGTTGATTGGGCAGAAGGAGCAGATTATGAATAAAACCGGCTTACTTAGATTTTGTAGATCTCGCGTTTTCGCTCTCCTGCTTGGTGTTTCGAGTGGTGCCTCCTCATATAAACTGTTTTACTCTGTGTGATGTTTACCTGTTCTGCCATCTTGTTCTGGGTGGGCTAAACTTACTTTTTTTTTTAATTTCAATCTTTAATTTATGTTCATAAACAAAGTAATAATAATATAATAACCATAAAAACATTAAACAAAAATCAAATCTCTCAACTGATCATTTCACAATCTCTTTTACACCTCGGGAATTTTCTTCGAATAGAAGCTGAAACTGTGGAATCATAGATTATTTAAAATTGTATTTATAGAAGCAAAAGATTATATTAGTGAAACTAAGATGATATGTGGTTATTTTATAATACAGGCACTAGTTCTGTAACGAAAATAGACCTACGAAACAAAATTAAAATGTTTTCACATGAAAGCTATATACTGGATATAATGGGCAAGTGCAGGTATTTTTGTGTGTGGTACCTTAATATGTACACATATAAGTGGCTTGGTTGGTTTTTTTTTCCTCTGTGTGAAACAGTCTTCTCACAAGCACACCACATTATTTACTTACTGATGTTTTCTCCACCGTCTTAATTGCACCACTAAGTGGGCTACCACTGTCAGTGAATACTAACCATGTAGCGTCCACACTCCAACACCTGACCTGCTGTCAGGTGGAAGATAAGCATTAATGGACTGCTCTTACCACCTGTACTTGGAAGTACTACCCAATCCGAAAACAAGCAACTTGTATAGCTATAATTATAATGTTGTTCAGTACTCTGTCCTCAGTCACCAACAGAAATATCTGAACTTAAACTCGCTACACCCTGTGTAGATGGGCATTTATTCACTTTTCAGAGATGTAATGTTCGCATAGTCGCCGTATACTGCTGTCTTGAAAGCGTAATATTCACTCACTTTTCTGTAACAGAATGTCCACATATTTTCATGGAGTGCGACGAACGTACTAGTTTCTTGAATTGCAGCAGAGGTAATTTGGTTGGTTCTCTTCTAGTAGTTATACAAGTGACAGTGCTTTAGTTTCTGGGTGATTTGTGTTCAATACCAAGCCGACCAAAAGCTTCAGGAATGTCACATTTTACAACTGATGGTGACATCGAACGAATGTGATGTGGCAAATGGGTGCTCTGCCAACGATTTTAGAAAATACAGTCTCGTGATACGCTTAAGCACCGTCCTTTGTCTTTAATAAATCACTTGGGCATTCAAAACTGACATATCTAGAATTCAGTAGAACAGAGCCACAGGCCATCCTGACTGCACGAGCAAACCAAGCGCTTCTGACCTAACGAATCAACACCACTTATGGTATTGTTGTAATATTCATTGATGACGTGTTGTAGGGTGGAGGTCAGTGTCGTGATGCATCCGAGAATACAACATAACTGCTCTCTTTTTCTTAGGTACAAAACGTACCAATATTTGCTAGAGCCAGAGTCAACTCAACAGATCTGTCTTTATTTGGAACTCCTTTGTTCTTTTTTATTTTTCTTCAAGGTGAGCATCGTTGCCTAGCCTTTCTTTTTCAACTCTTGCATTATCTCTATCCACGAGTACCTATTGCCAGTAGTAATTTTCATGTTAGTATTGAAAATAGGTTGAAGTAGTAAATTTCAAAAGACGTACGGAAACATATGTGCGACTTTCCGTCTCTGACAATAATCAAATTCTAATTGAAAACAAAAAGAAATAGAAAGTTAATTACTCCTCCCACGAATTATAAAGAAATCTATTCTCAACCACCTGACTGCGAGTCTTAAAATATCCTCTAACGTCTCAGAGTACACTTTTCCGATTGCTTTAAAGATCTTAGTGTATATTAGTAGTGGTTTGTTTCACTAAAAGCTCCATCTTTTGGACTTTTCGATACTTATCACACACATCTTAAAGTTTTTTTTTAGGCTCGAATCACTAAAAATTATTTGAAATGAATCCAAGGGAGTAAGAGACTCCTGTCTTGTAGCTTTATTTCGGACAAGTGTAGATGATTGGCTGCCAGTGTACGAATGTACTGAACTGTAGGTGCAACTGCCCACTCGTATCTATTTTTTCCATAACAGTAATTCCGATCCTTCACCGATGTCACATTGTCACACTAATCAAATGATACCACCGAGCATTCGGACTGTAGACTTGGTCACTAGGAATATGGTAACTGTCATCATCATTCAGGTGAGTTCTGACGAATTTCTCTTTCAACATCTCAAAACACATTTTTTATAAGGAAAACCAAAGCTTTCACGCAGCAGAAAAATGCTGCTATCAGAACACAAAATATTTGAATATGCTCCTGTTTAGAAAGACTGACCGTAAAGCGAGGTACCAGGTGCCTCATTCTACCTCCCTCAGAACTCTTAAAAATGTTCCCATAAATTTTGGCATGAAACATATTCGCTCTGTTTTTAATCCCACTCCCACAAGTTCTCCTAACTGTTACTCGCTCAAACCCACTAGTGCATCGCTGTAAGTCGCTCATACCCATCCACTCCTACCTGTCCATTCTCACTCACTCATTCTTGCCAACTCGCTGTCGTTCCCTCATTATGTCCGGCACCGTGTCCTGTACCACAGCCAAAATCTCCTTCGTTCTGTCCAGTTAATACTGTCTTCCCCTTCCTCACTCTATTTCTATCTCATTCATTCTTTCCCACGGCTGCTCTCTCTCCTCACTGTCAATATCTCTTTCTTTCTCACTGTCATTGCCATAGATTCTATGTCTCATTGTGACTGGTTCTCACACACTTCCACTCTCTCCTTCCCTTTATTTCTCTCCCACTGGCACCATCTCCTTCACTCTTTTCCTAGAAGTCTTCTGTCACTATCAACTATGTTCCACTGCCACTGCGTCCCTCTCTTTCTCTCACATTGGCATTCTCTCCTCCGCTCTTTCCGTACCACAACCACTGTCAACTGTCTTCCAGTATTTATTACTTTCCCTCTCTTTCGCACCGCCACTTCTCCTTCTCTCTCTCAGCATAAAAAGCACTAATATGTTGGTTGACATGCCAAAATTTTTGAGAAATTTTGAAACGTGCTGAGAAAGGTAGAATATGGCAGCTAGTATCCTACTTCACACTCAGGTCTTCTTTATCAGTCACAGTCTTTTTAAACAGGAGCATATTAGCTTTTTCCTTCTCCGCTAGGAGCATTTTTCAGTTGGTACCCTTCTTTTCCTTGTATAATAGGGCATGTCACACGTATGAAAAGAACTTTATGAGTCAGTAAAATTTTGATAAGTTACTTACATATGTGAAATTGAAATAACGGAAAACTCATTTTATACCTCAGACCGGATTTTACGTGCACAAACATTGTAAATGTGCTTCAGTACCACAACATGAGGTTCGCAGAACCCTTCTGATGATAATAGAAACACTTCACATTTCTCCGTGTTACGTCAATTTATAAACTACGTTTTGACCTCATACTGGATTTTTATCCGCCCCCCCCCCCCAAGTTCCGTAATTTTAATATCTGTATTTCTGAAACGGATAAAGACATCAAGAAAATTTTTTAGGTTTTTCGGGATCAGCATCTTAGTACTGTACCGAAAAAATTTCAGCCATTTGCTGTGTATAGCCGTCCTGGAATCTGTGGCTCGGTTTTGATATCCAAAAACCACGTTTTTCGTGTTTTCTGAGGAAACGCTCACGAACTAAACGGTGTCTCCATACCCACAAAGCGCACCAAAGACCACATACAATGCGAAAAGAACGAACCGAGCTCCATTTTCCTGAGTTGAAGAAAGTGTGTGACATCCAAACTTTGGCCCTGTACTGTAGGATAGTTACAGTAAGACAATCATTCTGCTGGGTGTACAAACTGTCCATAGCCTGAGAGTTATCCAGAGTTCACCCTTCCTGTGTATCCCTAGATACGAGCACCGGAAAAATCCCGTTTTTATGCACGGCGTTTTGGAACATATTACGAAGTCCATGCTGTCGCATGCTTATCGATACGAGTCCTACGGACTCGATGCACTAATCGCATCAACAACTACCATGAGTCCCAGCGACTGAAGACTACAGTTCTGACCATATGCTTGTTGCTTGCACTCGACCTAACAGTAGTGCGTTCATTATGCCACTGTAGGAAGGTAAAAGGCCGCGCGACAAATCTGGTACGAAAACGTATCGTCTACTTACATTCACAACTTGGGTAAGAGTCCCACGGACTCAGGTAGTGAGTTAAGGGTTAAGGCTGGTGGTGTGCAGAAGGATATGAGTTGTGAATTCGTAAAATGTGATTCTGAACGCTCATAAATCACGTCTAAAAACAGCAGTTACCAAAAACTAGCAGTCCCATTAGACTTCGGTAGGGAATTACGGGTTAATGTTGGTGGACTTCGGATGGATACAAGTAATGAATTTGTAAATAGCCGTTACCGAATGCCTGTTCATGTGAATGTATTGTATGTTCCTATATTGCTGTTCGTAAAACGAACCCCATATAATGCACTCAATCTGTAGAATTTGAGGCTTGTTCTTACTTTGTGTTTCTACTAAAAGGTAGAAGTTTTCTTTGAAGGACTGCATTGAAACTTAACAATTTTTGCAACACGAAGGGTGTTTAAAAAGTAAGCAGAAATTTATAATTTTTCGTGTTGTATTAGTCCGATTTGCACTACTTTTTGTCACTTTCTTCGTAAACATGTCTCAAAAGTATGTGTACAATGTTATGCATATTGGGTATTTACTCTGTTGTCAGCTGTCAAAAAGGTTACATGTGTTTTGGTAGCATCAACGATTATTTGTTTTGTACAAAATAGATTAGAGAATCTGTATTAAATTTTGTTATAGAAATGGAATGAAGTGTATGAAATTTTTAGAAATGGTAAATCTTGCTTTTGGTGAGCGTGTTATGAGTAAACCAAGGGCAGACAAGTGGTGTAAACATTTCAAAGCAGGCCTTAAAGGACAGCGGTTTTACAAGCATGGATGAGATTAAAAATGTACAGTTAAGAAACAGTTCCTAAAGTGTTCTGGGTATTGGAAAATGCACTGGCATAAGTGTATAGAATGTAAAGTGGAATATTTTGAAGATGATAACATTTCTAGAGATTAACAAATAAAGTTCTTACCAAACCGTAAAAATTAATATGTCAACGCACCTCGTATGTCAAGCTTTTTGCTTAGAAGTCAAGAATCGGTGTAAATGTTTCGAAGGAAATTTCAGCAGAGTTTAGAATAGCTATAGCGGACATGTTTTAAGCAATATGTCTTACAATCAGGTGAACAGTATCCGAGATAGAGATTTAGTGTTCCATAAGCATCAAAGGTTTTACGTGATTTTGAAACTGTCTGTAAATGGGTTTCCTCTCAAAATTATTACTTTTCCTTCGTGACGATTCCAGTAAACCATGCGGCTTATTTTTCCATTCCTTACTTATGCGCCCTATTAGGTGAGGCTGACGTTTGCATAAATTGTATCACTTTGATTGGGACTGGTAATATTAGCCAACAGTTCTTTTTGGGTCGCCTCTTTAATACACGATGTAATAACATTAGAGACGATGAAACGCTCGTTACTCTCCAAATACCTCCTCTACTTCGTATTCTGCACATTTTCTTGCAATGCTAGACGATTATCCATCACTTGCGGATATCGAAGTACATCAGTAAGTATACAAAGTTAACTCACTGACACCGAGCGAGGTGGCGCAGTGGTTAGACACTGGACTCGCATTCGGGAGGACGACGGTTCAATCCCGCGTCCGGCCATCCTGATTTAGGTTTTCCGTGATTTCCCTAAATCACTCCAGGAAAATGCCGGGATGGTTCCTCTGAAAGGGCACGGCCGACTTCCTTCCCCCTCCTTCCCTAATCCGATGAGACCGATGACCAAGCTGTCTGGTCTCCTTCCCCAAAACAACCAACCAACCTAACTCACTGACACTGGCAACTAAGATCCCACGAACAGAAACGACGTATATCACTGCACGCCGATCCACACGAATGCCGGACATTTGCCACGTCGGACATTTGCCACACTTGCCCCTTCGCCAGGTAGCGATCCCTCAGGTAAGGGACGCCCTTCCTCGTACTTCTCCTGTCCGCTTTCAAACCGCCGTCTCCACATCTCACTCGATAAAACCAGTACGTAAGGGACCTTCTTCTTTGACATCTTGGCCAAATACAGAGCTTCTTTTCCGAAATCGAAATATTTATAACTTTTGGGAAACGAAAGCAATACCGACGATTATGTCAGTATGTAATTAGTTCTGCCAAGTATAAATATAGGTTCCTCTATCTGTACGGTAGCTTCCTTTCACGCTTACTGATTGCGGAAGAAACAGTCCATCGCCATGGGAGCAACAAGAAAGGAACGATGTGAAGAGAATGCGAATGTACGCTAATCATTCCTTTTTAAATGGTTTAAATGGCTCTGAGCACTATGGGACTCAACTGCTGAGGTCATTAGTCCCCTAGAACTTAGAACTAGTTAAACCTAACTAACCTAAGGACATCACAAACATCCATGCCCGAGGCAGGATTCGAACCTGCGACCGTAGCGGTCTTGCGGTTCCAGACTGCAGCGCCTTTAACCGCACGGCCACTTCGGCCGGCCATTCCTTTTTTGATCACTGCATTTGTGTCTACTTTAATTACTACAACTGCATGCCCAAAAGAAAACAAGAAAAGAAGAAATGGGTATGTGAATGTTTGAAAAGAAGAACGACATACTCCATATTAATTTACTCTCTAAAATGCGATATCCCTTGCGGCGAAACATTAGTTAATAAAGTGTTGCGGGATAATGTTCAGAACATGACTGAAAATACGTTCACCAAATATAGATAAGAACATCTGTGATTGACATGTCATCTTAAAGTCGACGTACAATTTTAAAATGTTAGAAATAAGGAAATGAAGTAATATAGAATGCTATGCTTGTAACGTACGTTGTTGTTCTACATTCTTTAGCTCTGGTATTTACAGGTTCACAGAGAAAACATCCTAGGTTTTGGAGAGAAAAGCCGTAATTGTAATGATCTGCACCACAACAGAAACAAGAAGCACAACTTAAGGAAAAATAATGTAGTGTGTGTTCCAGCCCACAAGGCACATTGAAGCAGATAGTTCCTGTGACTTAGTATGGGCAGATGTTATATTCGACAACCGGAATAAATTAATAACTGGCTCCTTTTACCGACCCCCGGTCTCAGATGAAACAGTTGCTGAACAGTTCAAAGAAAACTTAAGTCTCATCACAAATAGGTGCCCTAATCATACAATTATAGTTGGTTGTCCAAATGTGTGTGAAATCTTATGGGACTTACTGCTAAGGTCATCAGTCCCTAAGCTTACACACTACTTAACCTAAATTATCCTAAGGACAAACGCACACACCCATGCCCGAGGGAGGACTCGAACCTCCGCCGGGATGAGCCGCACAGTCCATGACTGTAGCGCCTAAGACCGCTCGGCTAATCCCGCGCGGCATTGTAGTTGGCAGTGACTTCAGTCTACCTTCCGTGTTGTTGTTGTGGTCTTCAGTCCTGAGACTGGTTTGATGCAGCTCTCCATGCTATTCTATCCTGTGCAAGCTTCTTCATCTCCCAGTACCTACTGCAGCCTACATCCTTCTGAATCTGCTTAGTGTATTCATCTCTTGGTCTCCCTCTACGATTTTTACCCTCCACGCTGCCCTCCAATGCTAAATTTGTGATCCCTTGATGCGTCAAAACATGTCCTACCAACCGATCCCGTCTTCTAGTCAAGTTGTGCCACAAACTTCTCTTCTCCCCAATCCTATTCAATACCTCTTCATTAGTTACGTGATCTACCCACCTTATCTTCAGCATTATCCTGTAGCACCACATTTCGAAAGCTTCTATTCTCTTCTTGTTCAAAATGGTTATCGTCCATGTTTCACTTCCATACATGGCTAGGCTCCATACAAATACTTTCAGAAACGACTTCCTGACACTTAAATCTATACTCGATGTTAACAAATTTCTCTTCTTCAGAAACGATTTCCTTGCCATTGCCAGTCTACATTTTATATCCTCTCTACTTCGACCATCATCAGTTATTTTACTCCCTAAATAGCAAAACTCCTTTACTACTTTAAGTGTCTCATTTCCTAATCTAATCCCCTCAGCATCACCCGATTTAATTTGACTACATTCCATTATACTCGTTTTGCTTTTGTTGATGTTCATCTTATATCCTCCTTTCAAGACACTGTCCATTCCGTTCAACTGCTCTTCCAAGTCCTTTGCTGTCTCTGACAGAATTACAATGTCATCGGCGAACCTCAAAGTTTTTATTTCTTCTCCATGGATTTCTTCCGTATGTTGACAAAAATACATTTTCAGACCCTATTGTAGATAGAAAACAACTTCCCTAATTGTTCTAAATGTTTTTTTTTAATTATTTTGAAGAATTAGTTCACAAGGCCATTCAAATTGTAAATTGTTACGAAAACACACTTCACCTCTTAGCCACAAATAATCCTGAGCATCACGACGGATACAGGGATTAGTGAACATACAGTCGTAGCGAGGCTCAATTCCGTAACAAAGAAATTCACCTAAAGAAAACGAGAAATATTATCTATTTATAAAAGCAACTAAAAATTCGATTGACGTCTTTCTAATAGACAGTCTCGAATCCTTCCAAACTATGTAAGTGAAGACAATATGTGGCTTAAGTTCAAAGAAATAGTATCAACAGCACTCGAGAGATTCATACCAAATAAATTAATAAGAGACGGAACTGATCCCCTATAGTACACAAAACACGACAGAAAGCTGCTGCAGGAGCACCGAAAAAGGCAAGTACAATTTAGACGAACGCAAAATCTCCAAGATTGGCGAAGTTTTACTGAGGCTCGAAATTTGGTTCGGATTTCAATGCGATATGAATTTAATAGTTTCCACAACGAAAGTCCCTCTAGAGATATGGCAGAAAATCCAAAGAGAATCTGGTTCTATGTAAACCAGCGGAAAGGCTCAGCAAGCGATGGGACGGAAGAGGAGGAGGAGGAGGGGGAGAGAAGGGACCCAACCCTCTGGAGCAGGTAAAATCGTGGCAAATGTCCGCCGTGGCAAATGTCCGCACACCATCTACACCGCTAGACAGATAACGGGCAACAGATTTTGGGTTCCCCTGTAGGCCGGTGGCAGCGTTCTTCCGGGAAAGGCCACTTCCCCCACCAAAAGCGCTGCTCGCTCTTTAATTTACAGACTATAGCAGTTACCGAATAGTAGCAGTCCCACGGGCGCGGTTAGTGGATTGCGAGTTACACTGGTGATCTACAGGGGAATACAAGTTGTGAATTCGTAAAATTGCGATTTTAAACGGTAACAAATCGCGTCTAAAAATGGCAGTTGCCTAAAAGTAGTATTCACAGAAGGCAGCCCCTACGGTCTACACTGCCGCACACAAGGCAGCAAGTGGCTAATGGTTAATGGTGTACGGACAGGCAGCCGAGATGCCGCCTGGCTATTGCATCGTGTGGCTGCTGGGGCGGAGGGGAGGAGGGGGCAGTACGGGAGGGGAAAGTTCCTCTCAAGGTCGCCGCGGCAGACCTCCCGCCTGGGGGGGCTCGGCTCGCACACAAAGCAAAGCACTACACGCAGGTACAGGACAGAAGACAGACGGCAGGCGTGGGTAGGCATACAGCAGCCGCTGGCTGGGGGCCGCTCCGGTTTTTCCGGACAACACAACGTGCTCACTCACAACAAACGCCGTGGTTATTGCAACACCACCCAGTAATCCTGTGGAAGTTCATAACTGTGCGCTACACTCGCTACGATAAACAGGACGCCCACATCCATAAACCAAGTTCTCATTACCACTTCTGGCAACTCATGTAAACATTGTAATTCCTTTATTATTTCAAACATCTTTTTTTTTTCTTTTTGTTCGGTCTATTTCATTTGTCGCAGATCCGTTTCGCCTTCTACATTAAGGCGTCTAACGTGAATTTAATCTATATTAATTTTGTTTTGTTTGTAAATGCGGCACTAGCAGGTTAGCTGTTAACTCGCAAGGTGACTTTTCTGCAACGTATACCATTAGGTGGGGTCTCTGGGACCCCAATGTTTAAACCGAGATTTAAGGAAAAAATCACACAAAAATTTTAATTTATGCTATATAACATTTATTTTAACAATTATTTAAGTGTTGTTTAAATCCTCCTAGTTTATTTTATTGCAATAAACAAAGCCTGCCGCATTTTACTATTTATCAGACAAAAGCACTTAATTTTGTGTGGTTCTTTTAAAAAGTACACATAAATGGATTGTTAGAGAACTGAATTTTACGTTCTGAAAAATTATACTGGGTGAAAAGTATTTAAACCGACAAACTCTGGGAGGTTGTAGGGGACATGAAAACAAATATTTTTCCCTAATGTCAATTTTTCCTATGAGGATTATTTAAACCGGTGGAGGCCGTATTACGCTCTTCAGTTGTAGACAAGTGCTGTCCACCGGTGTAGTAGTGCATTGCCTCTGTTTACTAATGGAGCGACACACCTGGAGTGATTACACTGACGAGCTGCACAGCGGGTTTATCAACAACAATATCCTAATCGCCGTATCCCGCACCATACGACCTTTGCTGCTGTGTACCAACATCTGTGTGAGACCGGGTCATTTAGCGGATTACCTGAACAGGGACGCCGTCGCACGGTAAGAACGCTGCAATTTGAGGAAGCTGTCTTGCAGCATGTGGAACGGGACCCTTCAATCAGCACTTGTGCAATTGCACGAAACATGGGGACGAATCAGACAAATGTAAAAACAGTCCTTCGAGAGCAGTTGCTACGTCCATTTCACTTACATCGTGTCCACAGCCTGGAACCAGTTGATTATCCACCCAGAGCACAGTTTTCGCGGTGGTACCTGCAACAGTGTGAAATGCATCCTACATTTCCATCCTCTGTGTTGTTTACCGATGAAGCAACGTTCGGGCGTGATGGAGTCTTCAACATGCACCATTCGCATGTTTGGAGTGAGGATAACCCACATGCCACAGTTACTAGCGCACATCAAGTGCGGTTCTTCGTTAATGTGTGGGGGTCGGTGTTGTTGACTAATTGGGCCCTATCTGCTACCTAGGCCATTGAATGGCAGGCACTATTACAATTTTCTCGCCAGAGCATTGCCAGAATTGCTGGGAGACGTCCCGCTCCCTACAAGACAACGCATGTGGTTCCAACATGACGGGGCGCCGGCACATTTCAGTCGTCGTGTGCGACGATTCCTGGACCCACGGTTCCCAAAAACGTGGATTGGCAGAGGTGGTCATGTACCATGGCCTGCTGACATTTTTGTAAATCACTTAGAAAACAAATTCTTTGATGAAAATCCTAATATCGCTGAGAAAATTGTATATTACAGGAGATATGTGGACGACTCCATTTTATTATACAAAGGAGATAAAAATGATATCGAAAACTTAGCACAAAAAATGAGCTCTCAACACCCGAAAATTAGATTCACCATGGAATTTGAAGAAAACAACCGTAGAGATTACTTAGATTTAACACTAATAAAGAAAAATGGGAAGCATGAATTTAGCATATTCAGAAAACCTACGTGTACAGATCTAGTTATCAATGAGCGCTCTTGTCACCCACCGCGATACAAATGGGCGTATTTTACTTCGATGGTATACAGGCTACTAAGATTGCCACTAAGCCAACACGAAGTAGAAAAGGAGTTAAGTATTTTAAAACAAGTGGCCGTAGCGAACGGATAGACGTGTAAGCAGGTGATGAATATTTATAGGAAGATAAAGAAGAGGCAAATGGAACAAACAGAAGGAAGTCAAGAAGCAGTTAAGAGGAACAACAAGAAAAAATATGTAGCTCTCACTTACAATGGAAGAATTGCAGACAAAATTGAAAGATGCTTTCGTAAATCCGACGTTAAAATAGGGTTCCGAACAAATAACACGTTAAAATTGAAGCTCCGGCATAGAATATGTAATAGTAGGAATAAATTTCAGGATTCAGGTGTATATAAAATCAAATGTAATGACTGCTGTAAACAATATATAGGGCAGACTGGTAGAAACTTTGAAACCAGATTCAGGGAGCACACCTACTCTCAAAACAAAACAGCTTTTGGGGCGCATATGGCTGCGACAAAGCACTCAGTCACGAATGTTGAAAACAACTTAGACATCCTGCATAGAGCTCATAAGGGACGGTTTCTTAACATTTTAGAAGAGATCCAAATATACACCCACAAAAATAAAGATTCGGATTTAATCCTCAACGAACAAAGCGAATTCAATCATAACGCCTATTTTAGCATTTATGACGACCTACTAAGATGACAACTGTTGCGTATGGAGATCCAGGCCGAGGGATGAGAGATGGTGCGCGGTGGAGAAGCCGGAAGACGCGTGCAACGCCTGGCGTCGTTGACGGGGCCCTCCTGTGCGGCCCTCTTGCCCGCGGCGATGGACAGCAGACGACTGAGCGGACCGCGGCACAACACCAAAATGGCGGGAACCACGGAAGCAGACCGTAGAGGAAAACAAGTTCACACCAGCATCATAGATATACAAATCGCCCTATGCCTTTTAGATCGTATAAAAACGATATTTTCACTGTTTTTTAAGCCTGACAAGTACAGATTTTAGCTTTGACATCTACATATTTTAATTAAATATTTTTAATATAAAAAAGATCTACTGAATACAGTATGTGCAAATGGAATGTAACAAATGTACCAGACGCCACATGTCGGTAATGGTGTTATAATTAATATAAATGACGTGCACTCTGCCAACCAATTTTATGTGACGTAGCATGTGGAAGTTGCTGGATTTGGACGGGTTACTCCTGTAACTGAAATATCAGGTACGTTCTGGTACATTTGATGTTGATTAGATAGGATGAAAAAGATTTGCTTTCGTGAAATAGTAAATTAGTATAATTATTTTTACAGATCTGAAGATGGTTCTAAATGAACCGAAACCGGTCATATGAATAATAAAAAAAATTTGCAATCAAGACGGATTTTAAGTAACATTATAAAATCACTGATTGCTGTTATCCCATAAGACATTATGTCTGTTTTTGCAAAGACAATAAAAGAGATTGAAGAGTTACGTGTGTGTGTAAAATTTTGCTACAGACTTGGCAAAACTTTTACAGAAACGTTCGACTGGTTAGTCAGTTATGGAAATGGCGGGGGAAAATTGTCTCCTTGTTCAGAAAAAGCACTCAATGATTCGGTCAAAGACGAAGGTGATGTTGGCTGGATGGTTGTGTTTGTGTTTTTTGACTGCAAAGGCATTGTTCAATTAGGAGCCTATACCATCTGTTCAGATGGTCAACAAGGAAGTTTACCAGCGAATTTTAACGCGTTTGAGGGATCTGTGTGCAGGAAAAGGCCTGATTTGTGGGAAAACCTCAGCTGGGTGTTACGTCATGCCAATGCGCCGTTCCTTGTCCACACTATCCGGCAAAAGGACAGAATCATGTTGTGCCCGCTACGGTCGCAGGTTCGAATCCTGCCTCGGGCAAGGATATGTGTGATATCCGTAGGTTAGACCGGTATTACACTATCAAATTTCTTTGTCAAAGATTTGATCAAAGATGTTATCAAATATTCCGTCAAATATATTTGACAAAGATCTTTGACGTAGCGGTAGAAGGGGGATTTAACCGTCATCATATTTTTCGTCAAAGTTCAAGATGGCTGACAACAACAACTTGTTATTAACCGCAGCAGCTGCATGTACCACAATTGCACTGTGCACTGGGGGAAAAAAAAGGAAACATACCTGGGTGAAGCCATGGGTTTTATGATGACACGAAAAAAGCATTCAACAAAAGGTGTTACGTGAACATATAGTGGAGGACGTCAAGTCGTACATCAATTACTTAAGAATGGATGAGCATACATTTCTGTGTGTGCTCAGTGAAGTGTATCCTCATATCACAAACCACAATATTCTCTTAAGAACTGCTACATCTGCAGAAGACAGGCTCACTGTAACACTCCGATTACTTGCTACAGGAGAGGGGTTAGGTTAGGTTAGGTCTCCAATCTTCTTAATCTATTTTTGTATTCAGGGTGCCTCGCGTTGTAGAGCGCCTCATCAGCTTCATACATCTCTATTAATTTTGTAGTTGTCGGCACACACCAATTGTATTTACCGGCAGTGTTTATAAAAACACTACAGACGTAGAACGCTGCAGCGATGCTAGCGCTCCATGTGGTAACATGCCACATTGCAGTGAACAGAAGACAAGCGACTTCTTTTATCGAATCTACAGCGAGGCCCTAGATTTGATCAAATATTGGACGACATTTGACAAAGTTTCCTATTACACCATCAAATATCTTTGACAAAGAAATTTGACAGTGTAATACAGGCCTTAGTTAGGTTTAAGTAGTTCTGAGTTCTAGGGGACTGATGACCTCAGAAGTTGAGTCCCATAGTGCTCAGAGCCATTTGAACCATGTTGTGCCCCATACCCCATATTCTCCGGACTTAGCGCCGGCAGGTTTTGTCCTGTCGTCCAAGCTTAAAAGTACGTTTAAAATAAAATGTTTCCAAACCATAGAGGTGATTCAGGACAATGCGCCATCCCATGAAGAGTATTCCAGGACGCTTTTCAATAACGGAAAAAACATTGGGAACGGTGTATTGCCAGTGGAGGGGACTACATTGAAGAAGATTGTGCTCAATATGTAGTGCAACGAGCGATACAGATGTCATGAGCACGGTTCAGTCTTTTCTCTTTTTTTTCCAACACGCATCGCAGTTAAGAGACAGATACAGAGAGAGAACAGCAATGAACAATCGTTAGGTTTGTCTCATCTACTTCGTTAGCGTGGCAACACTCAGTAAATTAGTAAGAAAAGAGACATCTAGCTAACATACAGTTTCTACACAAATCAATCACAGTTCTCGTAAGAAAAATTTGCAGTTAATGCTGTAGTGGTCTCCCTCAACAGTTAGCTTACGAAATCCGAACACCACAAACCAAAATGATCATGAGGTGAAAATGTGTCGATATCATACAAATGAACTGACAGCGTGACCTCTAACCTATGACGTGAGAGCAAACGGACATTTCAGTCAGAAAAACGAATAGCTGTTACTGTAAAAATCATGACCTGAATTGCTTTCCAACATACGAGTCTCTCTTAAAAAATAAAACTGTGTGATTTCAGGTTAAATGGACTGACGATGCCTTAATGTAAAGGGCGTCAGGCATCTGGAACAAAGAGGCGTGCCAGTTTATAAAACGAATATTTATGTACTTGCTGCGGATAATAGCCACTCCAACAAACTTTTTTGTTACTCCAACTCTTGATGTGGTCTTTACTCCTACGTGTGGTTATTCTACTCGATGTAAACCCCTTATATATGCACAAAGCTACCGCAACCTCCAAGCATTTGAAAATGGATACCGCATTCATCCCCTGGTCTCCCTCTACAACTTTTACTCTGTTAACTCTCTTCCATTATCAGCAACAATGTGGGATCGTGGGACAGTCTTGATGCAAAGCGCTTTTGTTTTATTTATTTTCTTCTCCAAACTAGTGTCAGCTAAAATATCGCCATCATCAGTGGGTTTTTCTTTATTCTAAAACGTGAAAAATTAGCACAGTTATGAAAATCACAAAACTTTGCAGTACACACGTAACGTTTGTAAAGATGCTAATTTTACAGGTTTTAGGACATGATGAAGGCGATATTGTCGCAGAAACTAGTTTGGGAAACACAATAAATAAAACAAATGTTTTTACGTCAAGGCGGACCCACAATCCCATATTGTTGTGTTTATGCAAACACGGGTCAGTGGATGAAGATAAAATGATTGTTCCATTATCGAATTAACTGTTCCCCGATGTCTCAGACTGCGATCTATCAGCGATCCCTTCTGTTAGGTTGTGCCATAAATCTCCTTTTCCCCATTCATTAGTTATTCGATCTACTCGTACAATTCTATTATTAAAGGTATTTCAAACCCGACTCCACAACTACTACGAAACGTGTATATTCACTTTACCACTCACGTTCCACTTTATTCACTGAAAACATCGTCAGCGGTGGCATTTTGTGCGATTTCCGCTTGTTGTACTTTCACGCGTTGCCTGCATCACATATTTCGCAGCTGTTCTTGCGTGAAGTCTAGTTTTGCTCTGGCTTATAAAACTGCATGTTTCTTGACGTTCAACCCACAGAGCGTAAGCAAACGTTAGTGGTTGAAGGTTTTATAGTTGTTTATAAAAAGAAATGTTTAGCTGATCATTTAGCCACCACAACGTAAAAAAAAAGTCTCCGGTGCAATGTTTCGTCGGTTCTTCAACCTACGCGGATATTGTTGAACATGTCGGTGTTATTCAATGAAGGACTGTTGAGGGAGAACGCAACCAGCCACAAATATTTTTAAGACCTTTATCATCTCGCCTTGCGAGCTCTCCATCATTATCAAAGTACCATAGTCCACAGAAACATACCATCTGCTCCTGCTCCACATTCGAATACTTCAGTAGTTAGCGCCACTCTACCTGCAGTACAGGTGATCTGTCATCAGTCTTCAGGCTGGTTTCCTCTCCTGCGCCAACCATTTGATCTCAGAGTAGAACTTGCACTCTAATTCCTCAATTATTTGATGGCTGTATCCCAATCCCCGTCTTCCCCCGCATTTGTTACCATCCACAACTCCCTCTACTACGATGAAAGTTATTCCCTGGTGTCTTAACAGATGTACTATGATCCTGTCCCTTCTTCTTGAGTGTTTTTATGTATTCCTTTCCTCGTCGATTCTACGGAGAACCTCCTCATTCCTTATCTTATCAGTCCACCTAATTTTCAACTTTCTACTGTAGCAACACATCTCAAAGGCTTCGACTCTCTCCTGTTTCGGTTTTCCTATAGTCGATGTTTCAATACCATACAATTCAGTGCTCTAGACTTACGTTCAGAGGAAGTTCTGCCTCAAATTAAGGGATGCGTTTGATACTAGTAGACTCCTCTTGACCAGGAATAGCCTTTTTGCCAGTGCTAGCCTGCTTTTTATATCCTCCTTGCTCCGTCATCATAGGTTATTTTCCTACCTAGGTAGCAGAAATCTTTAACCATCTACTTCGTGACTATTAATCCTGATGTTAAGGTTCTCGTCGGTCTCATTTCTGTTACTTTTGATTACCTTCGTCTTTCTCGGATTTGTTCTGAATCCGTATTCTGCATTCATTCATTCCACTCAACAGTTCCTGTAATTCTTCTCCACTTCCCTGAGGATAGCAAAGTCATCGGTGAATCTTAGCACTGATATCGCTTCAACATAAATTTTAGTCGCACTCTTGAACATTTCTTTGATTTCCATCACTGCTCCTTCGACGTATAGATTGAACAGAAGGGCGAAAGTTTACGTACCTCTCGTTCACACTTTTTAATTAGAGTTCTTCGTTCTTTGTTTTCTTATTAGTCTTTCTTGGTTATTGTACTTATCGCACCTTATCCGTCGTTCCCTACTATCTACTATTTTCCCATATTTGAGAGCAAAAAATTTGATAATATGCATTCAGTTGAAATCATGTAAACTGAGCGAGCTTTTTTCATTCATACTTGTTCTATAGTGAACGGTATTTATTCTAGTGTTGGTCCTCAAGCATTCCGTCGTTTTCTATGGCACGCCTGATTTTTAGGCAGGAGAATGTAATAGACACTGGTGGTGCAATATTTTGTCGTGTTTTATGTCAATAAATGTGTAATGTAGCAATGTAAAATGAATTAAAGTACCTCGTCACGTGACTTCGTTAGTTCTCGCCAAGGTCACACTATGGTTCGCTTTGTCGAGTAACACGAGGCGCATCACCGGCAACTGGGCAGCGCTAGGCAGTAGGCAACGCGCTGCAAAGGAGGACGTGCAGTCATTCCCACGCTCAACTCACCTCCAACACCGACGCAGCTGACGTTCAGCTACAGCTGCTGTGATGGGCACACACTGGGCTATCCGGGCGAAGAATCAACATCTGCTTGCCTACAACTGCAGACTGACAGTAAATTAAATGTTACTGTCAGCCCTAAAAGGAAACTTAATATCTGTTATGTGGTGGTCAGTTTGGCTTTAGCAAGCTGGAGAGAGGCAGTTGTGATGTTGCGGTTGTTAATGGAAGCAAGACTTAACCCGGCATTGGCGAGTAGGTGTGCGGTACACCCCTCATGACGAATTTCTGAATTGCTCTATGGCGTGTCACTCTGCTCTGTGGTCCCAGGTAGCTGCTACGAAATATCAGGGAGTAGTTCAAATCTGTTTTTGTAGCTTTAATAGAGAACAGGACTTTGTGAGATGATGTTGATACAAGTATGAGAATGCTGACATTTGTGAAACCCCAAAACACCTCTCTCGTCCCATAAGAAGAAAAAGTCAAGGTAACTATTTCATTGCATTTTTGTGCGTATTTTGCATAAGATATGGTATTTGATCGTTCAGTTAATAGAAACATCGTTGTACATAGATTGTTATGGGCCAGAAGGGCACGAAGTGCGAGCATTGATAGATCACATACTTGATGAGGGACCAATTGATTCCGATGATGGACATGAAAAAGATGGTGTTGTTACAGTGATCATGACACATTTTCAGAGTAGGAAAGGAAGAATATGAAAACGATGAATATGAGGTCAGTGATAGATATTATCTGAAAAAAAACGAGTAAATGGAGAAATGATTTTACACAAAGTTATGTTAGAACAGGGTCACGAAACATTATTACCTATTTTCTAGGCATACTTCGTGATGTCAAACAATGTGTTACGCTTTACAGTGTTTCAGTCTCTTTATGGTTCAAATGGCTCTGAGCACTATGGGACTCAACTGCTGAGGTCATTAGTCCCCTAGAACTTAGAACTAGTTAAACCTAACTAACCTAAGGACATCACAAACATCCATGCCCGAGGCAGGATTCGAACCTGCGACCGTAGCGGTCTTGTGGTTCCAGACTGCAGCGCCTTTAACCGCACGGCCACTTCGGCCGGCTAGTCTCTTTATATTTTCTAATATTATTGAAGAAAGTATTTTGTTTACAAACAAGCACATGGAGAGTTCAAATGGTTCAAATGGCTCTAAGCACTGTGGGACTTAACATCTGAGGCCATCAGTCCCCTAGACTAAGAACTACTTAAACCTAACTAAGCTAAGGACATCACACATCCATGCCCGAGGCACGATTCGAACCTGCGACCGTAGCAGCAGCGGGGTTCCGGTACGAAGTGCCTAGAACCGCTCGGCCACAGCCGCCGGCACATGGAGAGTCAGAGAGAGAAATATTCACAAGAAAACGTACTAATACCTATAACCGAGCGCGAAATGATGGCAGTGGGCTCCTGTATTTAACAGTAACCTGCAAGCCGTGCAAATTGAATTTGGAAGACCTTTGGACATCTGCTGGAACTGGGATGAAGAATTTTTGGGTTACTATGTCCCTAGAAACATTGGCTCCAGTTGGAGACGTTCTTGGCCAGTTTGTGAATAATTGTAAGAAACTTTTCTCTATCAGTGAGTAATGTTACATTTGATGAAAAATTAGACGCGTGTGATTCAATATTTGTAACTGGTGTGTGACTAATAATAAATAAGTAGTATTTCATTTTCTTTTTGTCACTATGTATTAATAATATACAATAATATTAATCCATAGTTCATAAAACTAATGAATTCAATGTTAAAAAATAAACATATCTAAAAAGCTGTATGGTGTGCACCACACCTCACACGTTGTTAACTTTGGAATTCCAGGCCACGCCACTGCCAGTAATAGAATTGGTCGACCTAGAAACAGTGATAACCTGAAAAGGTGCGGGGTGCTCGGAATCCTAAGCAAAATATGAATACAAGTTGTGGGGAAAGAAGGATAACATACAATATGCACAGGAACCAAAAGGGAACAACGACACTGGAAGACAAGAACGAAGTGCTGGGATTAAAAATGGTGTAAGGTATGCAGTCTTTCGCTACTAATCTTCAATGTGTGCATCGAACAAGTAATCACTTAAATGGAAGAAAGAGTCAACAGTGCGATTAAAATTCGTGTTGAAAGGATATCATTGTTGATAACATGCTATCCTCAGCTAAAGTGAATAAGAATGACAGGATTCGTTCAATGTAATGAACAGTCTAATGAGTACATAATGTGGACTGAGAGTAAATTAAAGAAAGACGAAAGTAATGAGAAGCAGTAAAGGTGAGAATAGCCGGAAACTTAGCATCAGGATTGGTGATCACGAAGTAGATGAAGTTAGGGAATTATGCTACCTACGCAGCAAAATAACCCATGAGGGACGGAACAAGGAGGGCACAAAAAGCAGACTGGCAGTGGCATAAACGACATTCCTGGCCAAGAATACTAGTATCAAACGTAGCCCTTAATTTGAGGCATAAATTTCTGAGAACGAACGTTTCGAGCACAGAACTGTATGGTACTGAGGCACGGACTGTGGGAAAACAGAAGAATACTGAAAATTAGGTGGACTGATCACGTAAGGAATGAGGAGGTTCTCCGTAGAATCGGCGAGAAGAGCGATATGTCGGAGACAGGATAACAGGAAAACTGTTAAGACTCAGGGAATAATTTCCATGATCTTAGAGGGAGCTGTAGAAGGTAGAGGAAGACAGAGATTGAATACATCTAGCAAATGATTGTGGGACATAAGGTGCATCTGATACTCTGAGACAAACACGGAGAGATCCGCACAAGAGAGGAATTTGTGGCGGAACACAACAAAACAGTCAGAAGATTGATAAATCCCTGACAAAAATACAAAAATAAATAAATAAGAATATATAAATACATAAAATTGTGCGAAAAACTACGAAAAATGAAAATCCAATACAGGCCCATTGGTCTAAGCTGGGGAAGACGTTTAACGTTTTTTACATCAAATTACGACGTGTTGAAGATATTTGTTATCTGTTTGCACTTAGACGAATAACGACCAGGGTCTCAAGAAACAAACAGCAATGCCTTCTCGAAATTTCGTTAATAATCGCAATACAGTCATCTGCTTTGTTTTTTAAATACAACAGATCTCAACGAGACAAAATCAGTGGCGTAACTCTTTTTTGTACCGTTGCTGCGGCCGTTGAATGGCTCGCTACAGGGAACATTGCGCCACTCTGCAAGAAATCATGCGATGCCAAAGCAATAGGTATCTGATTTTTACTCTACTCTCGATGGAAATCTATGTCGTCGTAACAAGATATACGTCTTTAGCTGTGCGTTGCTCTTCGGAGAAGGTGAACTGCAGTGCAGTGCAACCATTGTTTGCGTAAATATTGTTTGTCAAGAGGAAAGCTGTAATTCGTTTACTGTGTGTTGCTTGCAAACTATTCCCATGATCGAATCGTTGTTACTGAATAAACCATTTTCACAAGTACAATGCCGTTTACTAAAGAAGAATACTGGTCGATAAGCTCTTGATTTATGGGCAATGTATCAACAGCATTGCATAATGTAGAAAAGAGTTAATAAGTTAATTTCTCTCGTTGACGTCTGCTATTCAGTCTCCAAAACAACAGCATAGTTCCATTTAAAAAAAAGTGCTTGCATCTTATTAATGAAGTTGCGATAATACACTGACGTTTGTGTCATGACCCTCTGGTCAGTATTCGACTAGGTGAAAACAGATTACAAACGTCTTTAACGCGTCCAAAGTAGAGTTGTAAAATTACCCTAGGCTACAGTACACTATCACAAGTAAGCGTAGACTATGGCAGTTTACCTAGTACCCTTGGTCAGTTAAGATCTTAACCGCCGTTACTCGTACGCTGGTGTGTTGGAGACTTAACCGGGGGTTGCCTCATTGCGATCACTTGGATCGCGGATGTAATCAGTGTTTTACCAGATTCCTGTAGCCTTGGAAGCGGTAAGCCGTCTAGAAACTGAGTGAGGATGCGTAAAAATACGGAACGTTTTTGTTATACTTATAGTTGCAACATAGAGTTGCTGTCTTCGAATGCAGCACTGTGTAACAATGGAATTCACGACATCCAGAGATTTATGGCTCTATATGACATTTTCGTTTATTTGGAGAGATGCACCCGATGCCTGAAGATGGCATAGTGAAATGCTGAAACTGGTAGCCTTCAAAATAAAATAAAATCTCAAGTTACACGGCTGTTGGTCAATTTCATTGACAATGGCAATTACTTAATCAGCCGATGTGCCCTGTCCATAATGGACCAACAGAGAAATTTATTCTTCTGTCTCTTACTTGAAAATATACAGTATTTACAGCACAACTGAAACTGTCAATGTTTAATCCTAATTTTATTCGAAAATAATTGCTGATTTTTAACGTGAAACACAGGGATGATGTAGCAACAAATAAACACACTACAGATTTATCATACTGCGCTAGAAAACTGAGTTCCCCCCAAAAAAGGATAAAATGAAAAAAACGCAGAACATATCAAATATCGTTCTGCATTTTCGCCGAGGTTTATATAAAACATGAAACTTCCTGGCAGATTAAAACTGTGTGCCGGACCGAGACTCGAACTCGGGGCCTTTGCCTTTCGCGGGCAAGTGCTCTACCATCTTTTTTTTTTTCGTTCGTTGTAATAGGTCGTAGTGGACGTCAAATGAGATCCGTTGAAGTTCCTTGTTCTTCCCTTCACTCAGTTTTTTTTTTTTTTTTCATTACAGAGACACGCTGAGCTACCGTGACGGCATTCCATCTGAGCTACCCAAGCACGACTCACTACCCGTCATCACAGCTTCAATTCTGCCAGTACCTCATCTCCAACCTTCCAAACTTCCTGCGAAGAGGACACCTTCACTACAACATAATAATTATTAAATAGATTTTTTATGTTTGTGCTTGTGAACTGTACTTGCATCTAAATTAATTGCTTTGTTTTCATAAAAGCGCAGAAGTTAGGCGATCTAATTATTTTTATTTATAAAATGCAGTTAATGCTTTGCGGGGTTATAAAATACACTACGAGCAAACACTAAACGATGTGCGTTTCTAATTATGTGCGGAACAAGCAAGTAAACAAACAAACAAAAAACAGAGAAAAATCGTCTAGTCCCAGTGTGTCTCTCACACATTCATTCATATTTCTTTCCCTACCAATATTACCAGTAATGCTACAATTTACTGCGTCATTTATTTAGTGTACCAAAACTACCGAACCGTACTTTTGGTAGGCCGCAGCTCTATACTGTAACGTATACATCAACGTGCAAACCTTAGCAAGTGCTCTTCCTGTACAAAATCACAACGTGCCGTGTACGCCACGATGGCCGAGATTGGCAGCAGCCGACTTAAGTTGGCGGAACTTCCCTATCGACGGTATGTGAAACTGAGTGCCAAGTCGTAGAGGTGGCGCAGCCTTCGGAGAAAAGAAGGAAGCCGGCGGTAAGCATGTGTCGGAGAGGGCAGACGGACGGAGAAAGGACGAACCGTGCGCCACTTGTGCAGTGCGGGACGCCACGCCATTGAGCTGGTGTTTACTGGGTGGAGGCTACGATGACTCGAAGTAGGCGGCGGTGCGTATAATTGGTCTCAGAAGACGTATACGTGGAGTCTAAATCCAGCCGTTGTGTTGATGAGGTGTGCGACACGTGCTGTCACTCTACGACAAAAATAAACCGACCCACCACAAAGTAGTAATGCGAATTGGACGGAAATTGGTAGATGTGATATACGAGGTGCGACAATAAAGTAATGAGACTGATGTGAAAAAATTATTGCTTACCGTTTTAGTCAAGTTTAGTGTTGTCTCCTTCAATGTAGTTCCCTTCGGATTGTACACACTTTTTCCAGCGCTTCTACCATTGACTGTAACATTTCTGGAACTCATCTTCTGTAATATCCCCAAGACCCTCGTCACAGCTTTTTGGACATCTTGTGCTGTTTGAAAATGGTGTCCCTTGACCGCCGCCGGCCGGAGTGGCCGAGCGGTTCTAGGCGCTACAGTCCCGAGCCGCGCGACCGCTACGGTCGCAGGTTCGAATCCTGCCTCGGGCATGGATGTGTGTGATATTCGTAGGTTAGTTAGGTTTAAGTAGTTCTAAGTTCTAGGGGACTGATGACCACAGTAGTTAAGTCCCATAGTGCTCAAAGCCATTTTTTTTACCGCCGTTTTGACTCTTACAAATAGAAAAAAGTCACACGGAGCGATATCTAGTGAATAAGGTGGCTGTGGTAGTACTGAAATTTGTTTTGAGGTTAAAAATTGCTGTACTGACAGAACAGTATGGAGTGGCGCATTATCATGATGCAGAATCGTCAGTTATTATTAGACGAACCGTTTCTCGATTGATGTTCAGTTCTTTTGCAATCATTTTGAAACGTCTGTGTGAAGTCGTTTCATAAGACGCTTGTCGAATTCGGTACAACTTATTCACTTTACTACCTAATTTTAGCTCAATTCATGAACTCTTCCAGAATGACTGAGCACTCTAATAAGGCCTACTGAATATTATATGTGTGTTTTAATGTGGGGTTTCAGTTTTGTTTCGTGGAAAACGCTGCTGGGAACAGACGATGTTGCTTCTCGTTCGAAGGAGAGCGCAGGATGACCAACTTAGGTTTTCAATACCTGAACAGAGAGGTTTACCCATCTTGTCGAAGGCTGTTTTTGTGTGTGAGGTTTGTGACGGAGGGCTACCCCGCTGCACGGGGAGCTAGGTAATCTCGAAAGAGAAAGGGGCACTCTTAGGTGAACGCTTGGTGAGTACGGATCGTAACTCTTAAGGGGGGTTTCAGGTGATAGGCATCAGGTTGAGTTATGACTTCGTTATGTTTAACTGGTGAAATACTTAAGAACTTCAGCTTAACTGAAGCGTGAGATGCGAGTTATTTTTTAATGATTTTTAATCTTATATTTTGTGGAAATTGCTTTTGTCTTTGAGTGTCGATTTTGCGCCACGTGTTTGGTAATCGATGACCTTTCTGGTCCACCACGGCACCGCAATAGGCTTTATTTTAACAGTGTGCTTTGTTTAGTGAGCTACAATTTCTGCAAGAATATCTGTTCTTTCGTGCGCTTTCTAGAAAGCAGAACAGTTTGAGTCAGAATGCACCACATGCTCTAGTTCGGCCACTGAGATATTTTTGTGGTATTAATGCAAAGGAGATGATAGTATAATTGTCTCCCACCCCTGCCTTCTGTGTTTCTTCTTACCGTAGTTAAATTGTGCTCTGTTTCATTCTCACGTAATTCTTACTTAAATATTTCGAGTCAGGCACCAGTTCTGTGTAGTTAGGATGTGCAACCAAATATTTAGTTACAATAAATAATCTACGTGGAAGATAAATTCTTTGGTGTCGATCTTACTCCCTTACTCCGATTTCCAATTCTGAATTAATCAAGTTGCTTCATGCACGACATGGAGTGTGCTATTTATCTGGTTGCTTAAAGAAATTTGCGTACTTGTAATTAAACTATTAAAGTGATTAAACTAATAATTTTCCAGCTCCGTTTTTTTCTAAAAGGTTAGGAAGGGCTTGGGCTGGTGACCCTGAGTTTTTGAATTTCTATCATGATTTGTGTGAGAGGAGCAGCTAGAAATGCGAGGTAACGTATATGGCTCGATGAGAAACGTCGTAAACATAGTAATGCGTTACAATTTTCACGAATAATCTTCGATCAGATCGTACGAGTTCACGCACCCTGGCCAAGATGACATCCGTCCGTGAGGTTGATGGTCGTCCACTGCAGTCTTCAACATTCGTTCTGCCTTCACTAAACATTTTATGCAAGCGAAAACTTGAGCTCTTGACATTAGCTCCTCTCCGAAAGCCTTCTGAAGCTTACTGTGAGTTGTCGTCACGTTTTCACCCAATTTAACGGAAAAAATGGCATACCGTGACGAGAGACCCAAACACGTGCCAACTTATTGCAGCACAACTCACGACTGAGCAGTTGCATCGATGTGCTGCTTGGACTAGAAGACGAAGATCAAAGACATTGTGCCTACGCAAGCCTGCAGGGTTGCCACATCTTGCAAAGAAAATCAGTCTCATTACTTTATTGTCGCACCCCGTACATGTGCAGACAAACAAATGATTACAATTTCAGAGATGATGTGTTCGAGAGAAAGAGCTCCACACATTGAGCAAGTCAATAGCCCTTGGCCTTCCTCCACGCAGTTATTCGGCTTGGCATTCTTTCGTAGTATTGTTGGATGTCCTCCTTAGGCACATCGTCCCAAATTCTGTCCGACTGGCGTGTTAGACCGTCAAAATTCCGAACCGGTTGGAGGACCGTGACTATGATGTTCTAAATGTTCGTAGAGATCCGGCGGCCTTGCTGGCTGAGGCAGGGTTTGGTAAGCACGAAGAGAAGCAGTAGAAGCTCTCGCCGTATACGGGTGGGTATTGTCTCGGTTAACTAAGCCCAGTATGGCTTGCCGTGAGGGGCAACAAAACGGGGCGTGCAGCATCATCGACTTACCGCTGTGGCATAATGATGACAACCAAAGGGATCCTGCTATGAAATAAAATGGTACCCCACACCATTACTCCTGGCTGTCGGGCCGTATGTCGGGTGACAGTCAGGTTGATATACAACTGCTGTCCGGGGCGTCTCAGACACATCTTCGCCGTCATCGGGGCTCGGTTCGAAGCGGGCCTCATCGCTGAAGACAATACTACCGCATTCAATTAGATTCCAGGCCGAGGATGTGTCTGAAGACGCCCCAGACTGCGATCTGGTACCAACCTGAGTGTCGACCAGGTGTGATGGTCTGGGGTTCATAGCAGCACACCTCTGGCATCGCAACTGAGAACCTCTGGAGCGTTATGCGCCGGGCCCTCCAACCGTCCAGGGATTCTGACGATCTGACTTCCCATCTGGACAGAATCCGGCACGATATCCCTCAGGAGGATACCAAACAACTCTATCACTTAATGCCAAGCCGAATAACTGCTTGCATTAGGGCCATAGTTGGACCAACGCGTTATTGGTTTGCTCAATTTGTGAAGCTCCTTCTCTTAAATGAGTCATCAAATTTTCCTAAAACTGTAATCATTTGTTTTTCTGTACTTGTACATCTACCAATTTCCATCCCACACGGATAATTTGTTCCTTGTGTGTCTTTCTTTTTTGTTCTTCTCAGAGTGAAATAGTGATGCTTTTGGGAGCACATCACACTATGGTGCGTCGGTCTTCCGTTGATTTTGCAGCCTTTTACTTAGAGACTAGGTGGCTGCTTGAGTACGTGTTGTGCAAATGCCAATTATCGCTTCTATGTACAGAAGTAGTTGATGTTCAGTTGTGTCAGGTTGTTAATGACGCTTGCCGTGGTTAGAGTGTCGAATGACTGGTGTTGAATTGTTATGCCTGAGCTATTTGGCTTCTAGGAGTTGCCGGTACTTCTGGTCCCTAATACTGCGCTGTTTCAGGCGTAAAGGCAGGTATTGTCTAGCATTTCTGTGGACTGAGGCAGACGGGCGCATGAAAGCGACGGGCACGCTATGTAACGCAGCAGCGGACGGGACACGAGCAGACGCTACTGAAAGGGAAGCTATGTTCTGTTTCTGATTACGTACCAGTGTGGATGGTGAGCATTGGTATTAGCTAGTTGCCGTTGATTCATCTAAAAATTGTGAAAGAAATTTCATGTCTATTCACTAAAAAACTGCTAATTTCGGTATTCTTTGTGATCTGAAAGATTTCATCTTTGGTTTTGTTATCTTTATTTATGTCTCCTGAGTCAGCGTGCAATGAGGCAGTTAATTATTAGCGAACGAAGGAGGCAAAACAGAGTACTAACGTTTAAAAAATGAGATTGACAGGTAGTGCAAAACTTCTAAGCAGGAATGGCTAGAGCACAAATGTGGATTCAGAGGCATATTTCACTAGGGGAAAGATGGATACCGGCTACAGGAAAATTAAAGAAAACAGAAGATGCTATATGAATATCAAGAACTCATGTGGTGAACCAGTCCTAAGCAAAGAAAGGAAATCTGAAAGATGGAAGGAGTATACAGAGGGTCTATACAACAGAGATGAAGTTGAAATATTACAGAAAGGGAAGTGGATGAAGATGAAATGAGATATGTCATACTGCGAGAATAATTTGACAAAGCTCTGAAGGATCTAAGTCGAAACAAGGCTCTGGGAGTAGACGATATTTCGACAGAACTGCTGATAGCCTGGGAGAGCCAGCCATGACAAAACTCTTCCATCTGGTGTGCAAGATGTATGAGACAGGTGAAATACCACCAGACTTCAAAAGGAATGTAGTAATTCCTATTACAAAGTTGCTTCACAGGTGTGAAAATTAGCGAACAGACAGTTTAATAAGTCAAGGTTGCAAGATTCTTTACAGGAGAATGGAAAGAATGGTAGAAATAGACTTCGGAGAGAATCGGTTTGGATTCCGTAGAAATGTAGGAGCACGTGACGCAATACTGACTCTGTGAATTATCTTGGAAGATAGGTTAAGGACAGGAAAACCAACATTTATGGTGTTTGTGGACTTAAAGAAAGCTTTTGACAATGTTGACTGGAATACTCTCTTTGAAATTCTGAAGGTAGCGGGGATAAAATACAGGGAGCGAAATGCTATTTACAATTTGTACAGAAACCAGATGGCACTTATAAGAGTCTAGAGGCATAAAAGGCAGCCAGTGGTTCAGAAGGGAGCGAGACACGGTTGTAAGCATATACCCGATGTTATTCAATATGTGCATTGAAAAGGCAGTAAAGAAAATCAAAGAAAAAGTCAGTATATCAAGTAAAGTTCAAGGAAAAGAAATAAAAACTTTCGGGTTTGCTGATGACACTGTAATTCTGTTAGAGACAGCAAAAGACTTGGAAAAGCAGTTGAAAGAAATGGACAGTGTCTTGAAACGATGACGTTAGATGAACATAAAAAAAAAGCTAAACAAGGACAATGCAACGTAGTCGAATTAAATCATGTGATGCTAAGGGAATTAGATTAAGAAACGAGACTCTTAAAGTAGTAGACGAGTTTTGCTATATGGGCAGCAAAATAACTGATGACGGCTGAAGAGAGGATATAAAATTGTAACACCCCACCCATCACTTATCTGGTTTTGGTGTGTGTTCACCCCAGGTAATTGACTAACAGATCAACAGAGAGTGCAAAACTGTCGCAATGTCGGATAACGCAAAGAAAGTAATAAGGCCCTGTGACTCCTGATTGAACTGCGGTGGCAGTGTTGACATTAATTGATTCAGAATTGATCCCTTTTAATTATAAAGGGGTGCACATTGGTGTTATACTCAGCTATTGAACACCAGATGCAAATTTTGAACATAAAATTAATTAAGAAAGTGATTTGGGATTTCAACTACTTGATTGAAAACAGATGCAGTCAATTAGCACAGATTTATTTTAACTCACGACCTTCAGTCATCACATTACAAGACTCTCCTAACAGGCAGTGGTAATAAATTGCGTTTACGTGGAGTAAACTGCGATAAATCAAAATTCCTATCGACTGACCCAGGCATAATGCAAAGTGCAAGAAGAATTCCCCAATACACGGCCCATGAAATCCTCATGGAAACTTTGCCCACGTGATCCAACAAATTAATGAGGCCTAATTCAAGCCGGAGCAGCTGCAATATCACCGAATTCAGTGTGGCGGGGAGGTGTCATTGTGAGGACGTCGGCCAGCCTCGTGGTGTGCAAGGCTGCGCTCATCTATTCACTCCTAGCTACAGTACATAGCTGAACGAAAACTTTCTATCTCCAAGCTCAATCGTTCCATTTCCTAAGTCCCAAACTGCAGCGAGGCTCACTATCTCTCAGGCAAGCTGAGTAAAGAACGCCACGTCCACACTCTAGGTAAGCTGGGAATGGAAGACCACTACATAGACTTCTCCCAGTCTGCTCTTCGCCTTGGTTTCCTCTCCAGCAAAATCACTTACGCCAATAGCAGCGCAAGTCGCGTTAATTATCTATTGCTTCCCAGCGCCAACCAGTGTCTGCTCTGGGAAGTGAACAAATTCCCACAAAACTTCCCTTCCTCTCAGCTTCTGCTATTTAGCTCCTCCCAGGCCACCCATCAAGGTTAGCGTCTGCACAAAACACCAACTTTTCCAGAATTCTGACTCCCAGGAGAGTACTTCAAATTCCTTGGTCCTATGTTCCCATCGGAGGCCGGCGTATTTCATTCTGTCGCTCTTCACCTGATATACTTCGGACTCTGTGGACCGTGAATTCAGCGTGAAGTTGCTATAGTCACGAACACGCATATTTTGGCCTGTGTTGACTGCTCCACTGTAGTTTTGCGTGGCTTACTCGTATGTTTCACTGAAAACGGGATGACTGACATTTATCAACAGGCATACAAGTTCTCCGTCTGCTTCCCGGTGCACTAGCATGGGGTCAACCACCCACTCACTGTCACTCATCTTAAGGCAGCTGGAGGCCGCGCCCCGTTACCGCTTTATCAGAACTTGAGCCGCCCTAAGCTGCCTATTGTCGCCAGCCGGCCACGGTGAACTCTGTATACTTCCCTGGGATAAACTAGCCTCCAGTAAATCGACGCATTTCCACAAAGTTTTTCATGTCATGTGAATTACTTCAAAACCATCACCCGACATTAATTATTTCAATACGTCCATAATATACCCTCTACAAGATGCATTGTGCCTTGTCAGTAATTTTTGTTCAGCCCTACTGTTCGCTCAACGTGAGTTAGGTGATCTTTAATGACTTCAGGGCATAGTTCTTGCCATCTTACAAAATGTAGACTGGCGACAGTAAGAAAAGTATTTCTGAAGAAGAGAAATTTGTTAACATCGAATACAGATTTAAGAGTTAGGAGCTCCTTTGCGAGGGTATTTATCTGGAGTGTAGCCATGTATGGAAGTGAAATATGGAGGATAAACAGTTGAGATAAAAAAAAGACGTCGCCCCCATTCTGCCAGCGGCCTCCTCAAAGAGGGTAGAGGAGCATATAGAGGTTCAGGGCACTCTCTTGTCCTAGGACTGGGAACCTGCCCCTGAAGGTGGAAGAATCAGCAATGATCAACGACATGAAGATGCGGAGGCTATGGAAACTACAGCATTAAAGACACATAACGTGTATCCACGGGGCATGCGGTCTGTAACTGATAAAGTGTCATGATGATCTTTCTATTGGCAAAATGTACCGGAATACTGCCAAGGGAGAGGTTAAAACGAGAAAAAGATTGAATAATCAATGAAAGGATAACGTTCTACGAGCCGGGCGTGGTATGTCAGAAGTTTGAACGTGTAAGGAGAGCTAGAAAATCTGAAAAGGGAAATGCAAAGGCTCAATCTAGATATGGTAGGGATCAGTGAAGTGAAATGGAAAAAAGACAAGGATTTATGGTCAGATGAGTATAGAGTAATATCAACAGCAGCAGAAAATGGTATAACGCGAGTAGGATTTGTAGTGTTGGCAGAAGAGCCAACACTGTGTTTCTAGAGGAGGTCGAAATGCACGCGTTTAATTACACGCTGACTGGCGTGAGGTCTGGACAGGACAGTATCTTGAGAATTGCAAATAAAGTAAGTAGTTGATATAGTACTTAACTTTAATCCATAATTGGAGTACATCGCTCTTGATGATACAAAAGTATAATAAGCTCAATATAACTGGTAATGGCGCCTTGCTAGGTCGTAGCAAATGACGTAGCTGAAGGCTATGCTCACTATCGTCTCGGCAAATGAGAGCGTATTTGTCAGTGTAGCGTCGCTAGCAAAGTCGGCTGTACAACTGGGGCGAGTGCCAGGACGTCTCTCTAGACCTGCCGTGTGGTGGCGCTCGGTCTGCAATTACTGACAGTGGCGACACGCGGGTCCGGCGTATACTAATGGACCGCGGCCGATTTAAAGGCTACCACCTAGCAAGTGTGGTGTCTGGCGGTGACACCACAGGATTCATTATGAATAGGATGGTAGGGCGGAGAATGTGTTACTGCGAACAATTCGGTGATAGGATTGTTCTTATCAGAATCGAGAGCAAACCAACTCCGACAACGATAGTTCAAGTATACATGCCGACGTCGCAAGCTGAGGATGAAGAGATAGGAAAGTATATGAGAATATTGAAACGGTAATGTAGAACGTAAAGAGGGGGGGGGGGGGCGAAAAAGTGATAGTCAAGGGGAACTGGAATGTAGTTGTAGGGGAAGAAGAAAAGGTTACAGGAAAATATGGGCTTGGGACAAGGAAAGAGAGAGGAGAACGACTAATTGAGTTCTATAATAAATTTCAGCAAGTAACAGCGAATGCTCTGTTCAAGAATCACAAGAGGAGGAGGTATACCTGGAAAAGACCAGGTGATATGGGAAGATTTCGGTTATATTACATCATTGTCAGACAGAGATCCTGAAATCAGATACTGGATTTTAAGGCGTAGCCAGGAGCAGATATAGACTTAGATCACAATAGTAGCGATGAAGAGCAGGCTGAAGTTTAAGAGATTGGTCAGGAAAGATCACTATGCAAAGAAGTGGGATACGGAAGTACTGAGGAATGACGAGATACACTTTAAGTTATCTAAGACTAAAGATACAGCAATAAGGAATAGCTCAGTAGGCAGTACTATTGAAGAGAAATTGACATTTCTAAAAAGGGAAATCACAGAAATTGGAAGGAAAAATGTACGTACAAGGAAGATAACTGTGAAGACTCCATGGGTAACAGAAGAAATACTTCATTTGATCGATGAAAGGAGGAAGTTCAAAAATTTCGGGGAAACTCAGGAATACAGAAATACAAGTCGCTGAGGAATGAAATAAATAGGAAGTGCAGGGAAGCTAAGACGAAATGGCTGCAGGAAAAATGTGAAGACATCAAGAAAGAAATGACTGTCGGAAGGACAGACACAGCATACAGGAAAGTCAAAACAACCTTCGGTGATATTAAAAGCAAGAGTGGGACCATTAAGAGTACAACGGGAATTCCACTGTCAAATGCAAAGGAGAGATCGGGAAGGCGGAAAGAATACACTGTAGGCTCTGTGAGGGGGAAGATTTATCTGATGTGACAGAAGAAGAAACAAGAGTCGATTTAGAAGAGATTGGGGGTCCAGTATTAGAATTTAAAAGAGCTTTGGAGGACTTAAGATCGAATAAGGCAGAAGGGATAGATAACATTCCATCAGAATTTCTAAAATCATTGGGGGAAGTGGCAACAAAACGACTATTCACGTTGGTGCGTAGAATATATGAGTCTGCCGATATACCATCTAACTTTCGGAAAAACATCATCCACACAATTCCGAAGACTGCAAAGCTGAGGAGTGCGAGAATTATCGCAAAATCAGGTTAACAGCGTACGATTCCAAGCTGCCAAGAATAATATACGGAATGGAAAAGATAACTGATGATGTCTTAGATGATGATCACTTTGGCTTTATGGAAGTTGAAGGCACGAGAGAGACAATTCTGACGTTGCGGTTGATAATGGAAGCAAGGCTAAAGAATCATCGACACACGTTCATAGGATTTGTCGACCTGGAAAAAGCTTTCAACAAAGTAAAGTTGTGCAAGATCGAAATTCTGAGAAAAATAGGGGTAAGCTATGGGGAGATTTGGGTAATGTTGAAGCTATGGGGAAAGACGGGTAGTTACAATATGTAGAAGAGCCAAGAGGGAATCATAGGAGTGGATGACCAAGAACGAAGTGCTCGGATTAAAAAGGGTGTAAAAGAGGGATGTAGTCTGTCACCCCTACTGTTCAATCTGTACATCGAAGAAGCAATGACAGAAATAAAAGGAGTGGGATTAAACTTTAAAGTGAAAGGATACCATGATACGATTCGCTGATGACATTGTGGTCCTGCGTCAAAGAAGAAGAATGGTTCAAATGGCTCTGAGCACTATGGGACTTAACTTCTGAGGCCATCAGTCCCCTAGAACTTAGAACTATTTAAACCTAACTAACCTAAGGACATCACACACATCCATGCCCGAGGCAGGATTCGAAAGTGCGACAGTAGCGGTCGCGCGGCTGCAGACTGTAGCACCTAGAAACGCTCGGCCACTCCGGCCGTCGTCAAAGAAGAACTACATGAGCTGCTGAATGGAATGAACAATCTAAGTACAGAAGATGGGCTGAGGGTAAATCGAAGGAATATGAGAGTAATGAGAAGTAGCAGAAACGAGAACAGCGAGAAACGTAACATCATGATTGATGGTTTCGATGTAGATGAAGTAAAGGAATTCTGCTACCTAGGCAGTAAAATAACCAATGACGGATGGAGCAAGGAGGACATCAAAAGCAGACTCGCTATGGCGAAAAAGGCATTTCTGGCCAAGAGAAGTCTACTAATATCGAATACCGGCGTTAATTTGAGGAAGAAATTCTGAGAATATACGTCTGGAGTACAGCATTGTATGGTAGTGAAACATGGACTATGGGGAAACCGGAACAGAAGAGGGTCGAAGCATTTGAGATGTGGTGCTACACACAAATCTTCAAAATTGGGTGGACTGATGAGCTAAGGAATGAGGAGGTTCTGCGCACAATTGGAGAGGAAAGGAATATGTGGAAAACACTGATAAGGAGAAGGGACAGGATGATAGGACATCTGTTAAAACATGAGGGAATGACTTCCGTGGAACTAGAGGGAGCTGTAGAAGGCAAAAACTGTAGAGGAAGACAGATATTGGAATACATCCAGCAAATAATTGACGACGTAGGTAGCGACTGCTACTTGAGATGAAGACTTAGCACAGTACAGGAATTGGTGGTGGGCCGCATCTAACCACCAGTCAGAAGACTGATGCCCCCCCCCCCCCCCCCCAAAAAAAAAACATAAGCTTTCGAAATGTGATGCTACAGCAGAACCGTGAAGATTAGATGGTCGATCATATAACTAATGAGGAGGTAATGAATATAACCGGAGAGACAAGGATTTGGTGGCACAACTTGACCAAAAGAAGGGAAGGTTGATAGGACACATTCTGAGACATCAAGTAGTATTGGAGGGAACTGTGAGTGGTAAAAATAGTAGAGGGAGACCAAGAGACGAATACAGCAAGCAGATTCAAAAAGAAGTAGGTTACAGTAGTTATTCTGAGATGATGAGGCTGCCACAAGATAGGGTACCGTGGTGGGCGACGTCAAACTAGTCTTCGAACTGCAGACATAACATAACAATATTAGTTTACGTAAGGTAAACGCAAGTGAAATTTCAATAGGGAGTATGCCCGAGCGGTTCTAAGCGCTTCAGTCTGGAACCGCGTGACCGCTACGGTTGCAGGTTCGAATCCTGCTTCGGGCATGGATGTGTGTGACGTCCTTAGGTTAGTTAGGTTTAAGTAGTTCTAAGTTCTAGGGGACTGATGACCTCAGATGTTAAGTTCCATAGTGCTCAGAGCCATTTGAACCATTTTTTCAAAAGGGAGTAGTATTTAAAAGCTAGCATTAAGGCATATTTTTTAGATGTTAAATTGTGAGTTTTACTGTCAATATTGGTATGGTTGGAATGTTGTCTCAAATATTTTGCTTAAGAGAGTAACTTCATTTTGAGATGTTTTATTATTGTTGTTTTCAAATAAGGAGGAAAAACATAAAACAGAGACTGCTCTTTGTCGAACAGCTGCAGTGAGAACTGTTTGTATGATCGTCAGTGACCAAATTTCTGTGCAATTTTGGTCTTATAGGTTACACATGTTTGTGTGATGGAAGCGATCTGTCAGTGTACTGGAAACAAATGTCTTCCGAAATGAAGATCGCTAAATATCATTTATTTCACGATGCTCTGTTTCGACAGAACCACCAATTTTCATCGTCAGGAGGAGGATGTAAGAGAGAGCCGTACCTGCGTTCTGATGGCGAGTAAGGTGAATGCCAGGCTGCCGCAGCGGTGCGAGAGCAAAGGCAAGTAAATAATTGCGCTCGAGGTTTCAGAACGTGTGATGGTAGGCCTCTGCGCAGAAGCACGCAGAAACGAAATTTTACTTCAGTCAAACCACCCCCGCCATTGAAGGTGTCTGCAGTTGGGGGCGAAACGTTGGGTTCTTATAAGATGTACGGCCACAGCGTAACAGCCTGGAATATTTTAATAAGTATGACTTTCTCACCTAGAACTTTACATTTTACGGTGATTTAATTACAAGAAGAAAAAGACCGTTACGTTGAAAGAAAGTAATTTTAATAATGTAGCTCAGTCTTCAATATGTTAAAGTAACTGCAGAAGTGGGAATATTTCGCCATTGCAGAAGACCAACATTTTGAAATAAATTTTCAGCCGATGTCCACTCTTAGTCGTCGAATATCAACTTCTGATCGACAGGTTTACCCTTTACTATCGCTGAAGCTTAATATCACCATCATGGAGAAGTCCTATAATATCTGTTATGTTTCCAAGCAAATAAAAAGATAGAACCATTCTACAAACGCTAGGAATGTGTAGCAGCTGTACGTAGATATGCCTCTTGGCCTCATGGTCACACTCCGTAAGCTTGTACCGTCATTCACGTGGCAGCCACTATTTTGCCACTATTTTCTTGTTCTCTTGCGAGCGACTGGTGTGTTTCGTGAATACGCAAAAAATGGTTCAAATGGCTCTGAGCACTATGCGACTTAACTTCTGAGGTCATCAGTCGCCTAGGACTTAGAACTAATTAAATCTAACTAACCTAAGGACATCACACACATCCATGCCCGAGGCGGATTCGAACCTGCGACCGTAGCGGTCGCTCGGCTCCAGACTGTAGCGCCTAGAACCGCTCGGCCACAACGGCCGGCCGTGAATACGCATTAACATAATTCTTGTACCAGTCATTCAAAGCTCACTTCATCCACATTTCAGACTATAGAAGCTTACTAAAATGCTTTACTTTTGAGTCCGCGGAATCTCACAGAAAAATATCGTAACACGATATTTAAATAGGATATTACGTTGGAAGTTTACGCGAAGTCTCTAAACGAAAATAAAAAAAAGTATTTCGTTAAATTCCTACAGCTCGTAATTTGCACTGTGCACGTTTTCGTATTTAAAAGAGGCAGTAACTACGGATACTATCGCTAGATATCAAGCAAAAAGTAATAGCTTACTCCTGATGTCATTAGCTTTGGATTTGACCGAATACAATTCATGTGCTTACAAACCATTATTGTGTTTTCACCCATAATTTGCTTAAACAGGATCCGAAGCAATTTCTGCACTTAATTTCCTTTACTGATAATGTTTACGGACAACAGTAAGCATTTAGAATTTACTTAGTACATAGGCTCACTTGTACATAATAATTTATTGGCGACAGATTTCATATGCCAGGCATCCATTATCAAGTTTCCTACAACAAGACAAAATCCGAGGTTATTAACAATGTTCAAACCCTAAAGTAAATCAGCATGCAAAATCATTACGAGTTATTTGTGAGATCAGTGAAATCTAGTGACAAGAGCCGAAATGATGGCTTCGAAATGTAGTCGTGGTGATATTACAATTCAATTTCGCCGCAGAAAGTGAGCTAATTCGTCTCCGACTAAACAAAACTGTCTTTGCCACAGACAAAATAGTGACCGCTGTTGATAGTTGTTTTATCCTAAGCGAATGCAATAAAAGTTATTAGTGAAACATTTTACGTGACGAGGTATAAAGGACGAGTTTCCGTATGGTGTTGGCAGGGGATGTAACGCGTACAGTGGACACAAAGAAGAACAATGCTTTCATTATAGAAGAACGTATCTTACCGTGTTAGTCAAAGATACTTCCAATTCTGGGAAGAAAAGTGGATAATTTAGAAGAGACCATCTTGTAATAAAACAATCAAAGGCAGAGGTCCACAAGGAAGATCATTAAGTAGATGGTTAGCTCAAGAAAAGAAGATTATTCGCCTCCCTCTTCACATTATATTAAGAAGAGCTGAAAATCGCTACGGATGGCGAAGTTTAGTCGCAGATTCAGTTACTTAAAAAATGCATAGAGACATGAAGTCATAACCCTCACCAATCAGTAAATCGATGAATGATGACGAGACAGAGATAGAATAAAAAAACCTCTCATTTTTCACTCGTCCTATCTATTGAACAGTGATTAAGGTCTTTACTTTTAGCAGAAAAAATTTTCCTCTACTCAATTCCATCAAGCAACTTACCTCTTCTTTCTCCTAGCAGAACCTTTAAACTACTCTGCATGTCTCTGCTGTCATGCCCTAGTTTTCAGAGATGGACATCAGACATAGATTTCTATTTCTTTACAGTGTTATCCTTGTATCATACTCTGAAACTTCTTCCACTTCGCCCAACATAAATGTTTGAGCACATGCTGCATATCTTACACCTTACACTATCCAACCCGTTTGTTAAAAGCGATCGTCAGTCGTTCTTTTAGCATTCCGTAACTTATTATGTCAGTTACGTAAAACGAAACTTTGACATCCATGTTTCTAAGCAGTTTGTCTACTTTATTAGATAGTTCGCTTCTGTAGGTCAGTTTTACGTACACGTCCTCTACCTTACGTTCTCTTTGCTTCTGAGGTTGTGCTCTTTTTCATTTAATTCTATAATACAGTTCACCTACTTTCTTTTGCTTCTAGTTCCTAGTGACTGACACCTGTTTAAGAACCTGAAATCGGTATTGTGACCAGCTTGCGTGGGGCAGGGTTGAAGTAGGCGTCTTTCTGTTGGTTTGTGTGTTGCGGCGCATTATCAGTTATTAAACTTACGATGGTTGGCTTGCAGGAAAGTCATCATTCTCGATGTAAAACTAGTGGCCAATCTTATGTTGAGCGTCGTTCTTTCCAAAGCTGAGAGCCAAAAAATTTATGGTATTTTCAGCGTCGTATTCTTTTCCTTAAGCACATTTTAGGGTGCGTGCCTTTCATTTTGTCGGCCATTTGCTCAGCTTCAGATTTCACTTTTTTTCGTAAGACAATAATGTTATGCTATGCTGTCTTCTCTTACTTGAGTCGCAGAGAAAAAAGTTTCTTTCAAAATCGTTCGGTAAAAGTCAGCACAGTGGTACAACAAATACCCGTATATTGCCTTTACTCTTTTTTTTATACATGTAACCACTAAATTTGAATCCGCTAAATTTCGACTACAAGATAAAACACACAAGCCTAAAGGCTGTAATTAGAGATTACAAGTGGAAGGATAACGTAGGTAATGTTGCGGGCAAGCAAACCAAAGACTGCGATTTATTGCTGAAATACTTGCAAAATTTAACAGGTGTGCTAAAAGAGACTGCTTACACTACACCTGTCCGCCCTCTATTGGAGTACTGCTGTGCGGTGTGGGATCCGTATCAGGCAGGATTGACGGAGAACATCGAAAAAGTTTTGTATTATTGCGAAGTAAGGAAGAGTGTGCAGCGGTTACGACACACGAACTGAGGTGGCAGTGATTAAGATAAATGCCGTTTTCACTGCGGAAGGGTCTTTTCATGAAATTACGATCACGCAACATTTTCCTCAGAGTATGTGCCCCCCCCGATAGCTGAGTGGACAGCGTGACGGATTGCCTTCCTACGGGCCCGGGTTCGATTCCCGGCTGGGTCGGGGATTTTCTCCGCTCAGGGACTGGGTGTTGTGTTGTCTTCATCATCATTTCATCCCCATCCGCTGCGCAGGTCGCCCAATGTGGCGTCGAATGTAATATGACCTGCACCAAGGCGGCCGGACCTGCCCCGTCAGGGGCCTCCCGGCCAATGACGCCAAACGCTCATTTCCATTTTCCTCAGAGTATGAAGATACTTTGTCGCCACCCACCTACATGGGGAGAAATGATCATCATAATACAATAAGACAAATCACAGCTCGCACGGAAAGATTTACGTATTCGTTTTGCCCACGCGCTGTTCGAAAGTGGAACGGTAGTGAAATAGCTTGAGGTGGTTCGATGGGTCCTCTGTGAGGCACCTAATTGTGGACTGGAGAGTAATCATGTAGCGATAAACCAGTAGAAATGGCAGAAATTAAATAATTCGTGCATTTCACCTGGCCTGATGTAGTACACTAAAGAGCCAAAGAAGTACACATGCCTAATATCGTGTAGGGCTCCAGCGAGCACGCAGAAGTGCCACAACACGACGTGGCATGGACTCGACTAATGTCTGAAGTAGTGCTGGAGGAACTGATACCATGAATCCTGCAGGGCTGTCCATAAATCCGTAAGGGTACGAGGGAGTGGAGATCTCTTCCCAACAGCACGTTGCAAGGCATTCCAGATATTCTCAATAATGTTCATGTCTGGGGAGTTTGGTGGCCAGCGGAAGTGTTTACACTCGGAAGAGTGTTCCTGGAGCAACTCAGTAGCAATTCTGGGCGTCTGGGTTGTTGCACTGTCCTGCTGGAATTGCCCAAGTCCGTCGGAATGCGCAATGGACTTGAATGGATGCAGTTAATCAGACAGGATGCTTACGTACGCGTCACCTGTCAGTCGTATCTAGACGTATCAGTGGTCCAATATCACTCCAACCGCACACGCCCCTCTCCATTCCAGAGCCTCCACCAGCTTGAACAGTTCCGTGCTTACATGCATGGTCCATGGGTTCATCAGGCTGTCTCCATACCCGTACACGTCCACATCTATCCGCTCGATAAAACTTGAAATGAGACACGTCTGACCAGGAAACATGTTTCCAGTCATCAACAGTCAGTGTCGGGCCAGCAGAGGCGTGCAGTCATCAAGAGTGCACGAGTGGGCCTTAGGCTCCGAGAGCCCATATCGATGATGTTCTGTTGCATAGTTCGGGTGCTGAGACTTGTTGCTAGCCCAGCATTGAAATCTGCAGCGATTTGCACTTCCGTCACGTTGAACGATTCTCTTCAGTCGTCGGTGGTCCCGTTCTTGCAGGATCTTTTTTGTGGCCACAGCGATGTCGGATGCTTGTTGTTTTACCGGATTCCCGATATTCACGGTACACTCGTGAAGTGGTCGTACGGGAAAATCCATACTTCATCGCTACCTCGGAGATGCTGTGTTCCATCTTTCGTGCGCCGACTATAACACCACGTCCAAACTCACTTAAATCTTGATAACCTGCCGCTGTAGCAGCAGTAACCGATCTAACAACTGCGCCAGACACTTCTTGTCTTATATTGGCGTTGCCGACCGCAGCGCCTATTCTGCCTGTCCACATGTCTCCTTATTTGAATACACATGGCTATACCAGTGTAGTTCAGTATAGTTTCCTCCGTATGAACTCTGTAGTTTCTTTGTGGTCACAAAATCAGTGCTGTTCTTTACTATTTTTTTTCCTTTCTTCATTGTTCTGACTGGTTTGATGAGGCCGTCCATGACTTCCTCCTCTCCTGTGTCAATCTCTTCCATCTTCCTTGATTCTGCAAAAAACTTTCTTATCAGTGTACCCAATTTGCATCATCCTTCTGTAGCACTACATTCCAAGCGCTTCGATTCTGTTCTTTGCTGTTCTCTCACAGTACTGTATATATTTTCTGAGATGTATAGTTCTTTAACCCTATCGCACACTGTCTGACCTGATTTATCACCAGAGCTTGGCTTGTTATTGGCAATACGTCTAATCGTATTTTCATGCCTGTGCACTTTTATTGTGGTATTGAGCGATGGTAGCGTGACGTTCATTATTCTCAAAAAATATTTCTCTCTGTTATGAAATATGAAACGCATGGCATTTAATATCTTCCGTAGGTCTTCATCACAATTTGTAAGCATTTTACCAGATTTATTTTGAAAGTAGATTCCTTGCAGAATTAGTACAGTACTTTGTAAGTGATGCTAGCTACCCCAAACCACACGTCAGTAAGTGGTAACGTGCAAGTTGAGACAGTACTAATTTCGCTTCGCGGCACTCCTCGCACAGACTAAGTGCGTTCTCGCAGCAACTGCCGTCAATTCTAGTCCCGCGTAGCGCTGCAGCTAGCTGTATTTAGGTGCACAGTTGCGTTATAATGCTGTATTAACCTCGCGTTTTCACGGGGCGACAACCCCGTGTACTCAGAAAGAGTTTGCTATTACAGCTGGTGATGTGTTCGTCTTTTGTTTTTGTTAGGTTTGCTTTCTGTTATTGTTCTATCGAACTTTAGAGGTTGTTTAACGGATCGTTATCTTCCTCATTCTGAGCGCGAGGGAGCGTGCGTGCGTGCGTGCTATTGTGTGTGCGTGTGTGTGTGTGTGTGTGTGTGTGTGTGAGAGAGAGAGAGAGAGAGAGACAGAGACAGAGAGAGAGGGAGGGGGGAGGGAGCTTGAGTAGTGGTGCGTGGTGTCGATGATAATTAGGAAACGCCCTAGGGTAGGACGACAAGTGATGGATTGACCAATATATGGGGGAGGCCTTTATGGATGACACTGGCACACTGATGTGTAAATAGAGTGATTTTATATCAGCAGGAGGAGAAGGGCGCCCTTCATCAGTTAGTTGGTTTGTCAGTTTCAATAAACTGAGGTCACTAACCACTGTTGAATGTTTACCACATGAGTCATACAAACAAAAAGAAATAATAATTTGAGATAAGAATAACATATTCAAGATCAACTGTTGGTTCGAGCATGGTGATTAGTTGTACCTGCTCAAAAACATTCAGAGAGGATAATCAATATGGGAATGGAGGAAAGTGTGTGTGAGTGTGTGTGGCCGCCCGGAGTGTCCGAGCGGTTCTAGGCACTTCAGTCTGGAAACGCGCGACCGCTACGGTCGCAGGTTCGAATCCTGCCTGGGGCATGGCTGTGTGTGATGTCCTTAGTTTGGTTTAAGTAGTCCTAAGGGACTGATGACCTCATCTGTTAAGTCTCATAGTGCTTAGAACCATTTGTGAGTGTGTGAAGGGGGGGGGGGGGGAGGAGGAGGCTGAAAATCTGCTAAAGCGAATATTACACTCAGAATCTGATGACTGCAACGACTTTTTCTCAATGTTTTCAATTTTCTGCATTGAAGAACCGAAGATACTGGTACATCTGTCTAATATCGCGTAGAGCCTCCGCGAGCACGCAAAAGGGCCGCAACACGACGTGGCGTGGACTCGAGTAATGTCTGAAGTAGTGCTGGAGGGAATTGACAGTATGAATCCTGCAGTACTGTCCATAAAACCGTAAGAGTACGAGGACCTGGAGATCTCTTCTGAACAGCACGTTGCAAGGCATCCCAGAGAAGCTCAACAATGTCCATATCTGGGGAGTCAGGTGGCCAGTGTAAGTATTGCTGGAGCCACTCTGTAGCAATTCTGGACGTGTGGGGTGTCGCACTGCCCTGCTGAAATTGCCCACGGGCGCCGGAATGCGCAATGGATATAAATGGATGCAAGTGATCAGACAGGATGTTTACGTACGTGCCACCTGTGAGAGCCATATCACTCCAAGTGCACACGCCCCGCACCATTACAAAGCCTCCACCAGCTCGAACAGCTAACATGCAGAGTCCATGGAAACATGACTATGTCTCCGTATCCGTATTCCGTACACGTGGATCCCCTCGATTTTGAAACGAGACTCGTCCGACCAGTTAATAGGTTTCCAGTCATCAACAGCCCAATGTCGATGTTGACGGGCCCAGGCGAAGCGTAAAGCTTTGTGTCGTGCAATCATCGAGGGTACACAAGTTGGCCTTCGGCTCCGAAAGCCCATATCGATGATGTTTCGTTGCATGGTTCGCACGGCGACACTTCTTGATGGCCCAACTTTGAAATCTGCAGCAATCTTCTGCGTGGTGTCTGTTTGTTCTATATCGTGTCTCCCTACCACTTTCGCGCAACGACGCTCTGAGCGTGTTTTTTTAGGGAATTGACTAGTTTGAACCTGGGACCTGTTGCTGGTAAGGAGACGCCAGACCACACATGACATGTAGAATTCAGAAGAGTTCAGTGAGACTAGCGATGATATAACCAAATACTTAATGATTTCAGCGTCAGCTCCACTGCACTCCCTGTAAAAGAATCTTAATACTAACTAAATTTAGTGGAAGGGGTTCAAGGCTTTCCTATTTTTAGTTAGCTGGTAAAATAACGTCGAAAAAGCAGTTAAGTTTACCATTGGAAACTTTATTCTACTCACAAAACATTGTTTATAAATAGCACTATTGATAAAAGGAAATGTTTTAATGCAGGATGGCAATAACCAACTGCATTCAACAAAAATGTGAACGAATATTCCCTGAACGGGTTTCCAAGTTCTACAATGGATCGAAGGATGACCTATGCCATATCACATCTATAATCTAGGTTTAAATTAAGTTTCACAAAAGAGAAAACTATCAAAATGGTCTACAGTGACCCTCAATTATCTTTAATTACTTATCTAACTTGTCGTAAATTACAGTGGCTGATGTGGCTTCTCAATAACTATATAACAGAAAAATCATCGCGTTTCAGATTTTTACTTCAAGTGGCAAATGTGAACACCATGAGCTTTAATTGACGATCGACACTATTATTACGCAAAAAGGGGGTGTAACAGATGAGACTTCTGCAGTCCTGAGTGAAGCTTTATGTGCTGTTATGCGACATCGCATGCGTTCAATACCTTGTCGGTGTTCGTCAGGGGGCGGCGGACAGCACAGCTCCGCTCACCTCGCCATCTCGGAAGCAACTCTCTCCTAACTTCTTACTACAATTTACCGAAGTTGGTTCAAAAAAACCTATCTGGCTGTGTTTTCATCTGACCAATCAGGGTCTCAATGTTAACCTTAAGCTCCGCCTACAAAAATTCTGTCTATCCAATGAGAAATGTTAGACTTTTCATGGTGGGGCAATGTTTTTTAAAGTTTGCAACGTAACAGAGACGCGAAAAAGTCTCACGCTAAAACTTGCGGGTGGTGTAGCCCTTTTTGTGTTTTCGTAAGATCTATACTGTTCTTCTGGAGGGCTCTAGCTTTTAACATTGGCAGGGGGGTGGTCCTGACATAAGACGTAACAGAGACGCGAAAAAGTATCTACACAGTTCTTCTGGAGGGCTCCTGCTTTTAACATTGGCTGGGGGTGGTCCTGACGTAACAGAGACGCGAAAAAGTCTCTCACTAAAACTTGCGGGTGGTGTGGTCCTAGCGGTTAGCTGGCGACGTGGGTGTCCATCCGTCCGTTATCGTAGGGCCTTCTAGCTTAACACAGTTCTGCTCTTGGCTTCTGTTCTCGTTTCTCCCTTCGGAACTGCGTCTGTCTCACGGTGGGAAGGTATGACATGCATTTAGCCATTCTTGTGTTAGTCTGTGGTATTCCATTTGCTCACTCGTTACTCGAATTACTTTGGTTAATTTAATGTCACGATTTATTCGGAGCTATGTGACATACTACTGGATTTGCTTATCATGTCAGGGTTTTCATGGAAGGTGTTGGATTTGCATGACACCTTACATATCACCACCCTTCGAACTTAATTTTTGTACTGAAGTTAGGCAATGATTGAATCGTTGTCTAAGCCAGTCCAAAATTATTCCGTTATCTAAATTTTGTTGCCTACTGTTCAGCCACGTTATTCTGTTCTATGCTAGTTTGTATTACTAACTTATATTTTTATATTCTTCCATATTATTCTAAAAAATGACAAGAGAAGAATATTTTTATGCTATTATTAATTTTTAATTATTTTCTTTCTTTATTTAAGTGTGAAGTTCGTTTTTTAAGAAGTTTGTTATCGAAAGTGAGGAGTCTTTCACATCGGTTTTCTTAGAAATATATTTTTTTTATAAAGGTAGTAATTAAGTAAAATCTATTCCTAACACATTTTCTAAATATCATGTACAAGTAAAATGTTTTTGTTTCTAGACAGTCATTTCAACATTGTTACACTAACAAATAAGAATTATTTCCAAGAATTGCTTTGACAAAGAAGTATACAAACACAAGTATTGAGATATTATCCTAACAAATGGTACAAATGTTAAAAAAAAAGGAAAACATCCAACAAGATAATTTTTTATTCTTTGTTTTTATAAGGAGGAAACAAGTAAAATATAGTTATTCTTTTATTTTTATGAGGAGAAAATAAGTAGCATATAGTTTTAGTGTTTATTATGCCTTACTTTTGTTCTTTATATACTGTCCATTTCAGAACTAATGACTTATTTTTATCGATATCTATTTTTTACGTAAGTCCGTAGTCAATGACTGTTATTTTGTAGTTTATTAGCTGTCTGGTGTGCTTAACTTATTTAGTTTTTCACACGTTTCTTTTGCACAATTCCTACATCACATAATTTGATTTCACACATTCACACAATCCTATGAATGTTTAAGCATGAGGTTGCCAAATGTTTTTGCACGAAGGTGACGGACTTGAGCGAGATGGATGTGGGCAAGTATTTGATGTACAGCATTGTTCGTCGTTCCTTGTTGGCTTTACAAGTGTGTGTTGCTGTTGTGGAGGTCCCATAATGGAATGGAGCTGTGCTTGCAGAATCTAGTGGTTTACTGGCTTTGTATGCGTGAAAGTCATCGTTATGTGTCACTGAAAGCGGTCGTTTTCCATTGTAATACTTCGCAGACGACTAGTTTACAATAGGATAGGGATTTGGGAAGTATGTTGTCTATTCTTCACCCATCTTCTTTCTTGGTCTCAGTCTTGTGAATCTTCAACTTCTTCCTGCTTTTTCTCTGCTTCTTACTTGCTTCTTGGTTCTTCTCTGGGCAGGATATGGAAATATTTATTGATAACTAGTTGCTTTGAAGTTCTCCTCTTAGTAACAGTTTGATAAATGGTTTGGGCATGTCATTTCTACTTTGTGAACGTTTTCTTGAGTTTCGCGCATCAGCATGCTGTTTAATAGCGGTAGTGTGACTTTTACATATATTTTTTGCCAGTGGTGGCTTGCCCAAGCGGTCTTCTCATTGGGCTGATTTTTGCTCGCTCCATTCATTTGGGGCGCTCGGAGACCCTGCCGGCATTCGGCATCCTGTCACGTCTCGGCAGGGCTCTGCCACTGTGCGGCTCCGTGTTCCATCCCAGCAGGGTTCCGCCTAGTGGGCAAATTTATTGCCCACTTTCGATACCTTCTGTTGGTCTCGCTGTCCTTTCCTTTCTCTCGACACTTCTGCCTTGTAGGTATCGTGTCTTGCTAATTACGTGCTTTTCTTTCTTGATACTTCTCTCGTTGCAACTAGTGGGTCGTTGCATCTTGTCCTTGCTGGAGTTTTTACAATGGTTCTTACAAAAAGTTTTACTTATAATCATCTAACATATGACTAGTACCCACATTGTTTTACGCCTTCTTAAAAAGCTTTACAAATTTCGGCACCCTTTCCATGTTACAATTCTAAGGTATTTTGAGTCTTAACTTCTACAAGAAACCTCAAATTCGTTTTTTTTTATTTTTTGTGTAGTGTTGTGGTGTATAGCATTTTAGTATTTCATGCTGTTCGACTATCTACATTTTATCCCTTCATCTTAATCTATGGTAGTATTGGTGTTATTTTTGTTTTTGTTTTTATTGAAACTACTTTCTTTTTCCCACCTTCCTCTCTCTTCATTCTTCTTTTTCCTGACGATCTTATCTGCAACATAATCTTGAAATATTGTGCTGATTATTTACCAGTAATAAAATTAATCTTCAAACCTTTTGATTTGGCTCACATGGTGAAGTCCTAAGGTTTTGCCTGTTTTACTTCAAACTTGTACTGAAAGTGTTTAATACTGCCAGTCTTAGGTAAAAATACCTCTGCTTTATCTCATAAAATACCCTCTAATTCTTTTTTACTGTGTTCCAAAATACCTTGAACTTCTTGCAATTTTTCGTCGAATTCTTTATGGACTTCTAACATGAGTTGAGGCGATTCCCCCTTTTGTGCATACCATTCTTATTCTTCATCCTCTTTATCTCGCGTCATTCTTAATTGTTTGTTTATAACTGGTATTTCTTCTAATTTTAGCTTTTGCTCAAAGAGAAGTGTGACATTCCTGATGTTACGCTACCTTTCCCCATATCTATTATCGCTCGTCTCTCATTTAAAAAATCTGCACCTATAATCAAATCTACAGTTGGTTTAGGTATAATCAAGAAGTTGGCTGCGATCTTTTGACCTTGGCACGAAAGAGTTAACCTTGTTTGCTTGTAAATTCTGCAGCATTGTTTCTAATAGGGCCTCTTACTTTAATCTTACGTGTTTTCAGAACTGGCAATTCCTCATTGGCATTACACTGCGTGAATAAATTTTCTGAGATCGCAGTCAGCTCACTTCCGCTATCAATTACAATATTGACTGGGATATGCTTTACCACGGCCTTCACAATTGGTTGAATTTGAAAGGGTTGGTTCTGTTCTTCTTCTTCTTGCATCAACGAATCCTCCACTGAATCATACATGAGTCTTTTTAGGAATTTCCCTTGTGAATTCGAACTTTCTGTAGGATAAGCTTCGACTGCTACTTCTCTCTCTTTTATTTCCTCTTCTCTATTTCTTCATTTACGCTTTCTACAGCATCCTCTACTTTTTCCTCATCCTCGTCTATCTTCTCCTTCTTCGTCGCTACTTCCACATAATCGCATCTAAATGATCTAATTATCGCTTCATAACTTCCTTCATTATATACGTTGGGTTGTGTGCCCACTCGCAACTTATTTTCAACTTCTGTCGACTGCGCATTATCCTCATTGAATTCCCTTTCCCTGGTTTCCACGTCAAATAGCTCTGCAACACTCATTACTTCGTCCTTTCCTCCTACAATCGTCGTGCATGACTCTGGTAATTCATCTTCCTCGTCAGTATTCTCCCAATTAATTTCGTCCCAACACGATATTGTTATTTTCTTGTCTTCGTTTTCATCTGGTCCCTGCGGATTTGTTTCTTCCTTCTTCTCTTCTCGTGATAAGGTATTTACTTCTCTGTTCAAGGTGCTGCAATTGTCCTGGGTCGGTGCGTCATTCTCTTTGGCGTGGGTGCTTAGCTGTCAATTCGAACGTTTATCGGGGTTTGGTGGTCTTACCTCCACCTCTTCTATCTGTATTCTCTTTTCTTGTTCAGCTAGTTGATAGTGGTTTCTTTGTTGATAATTTGTCGGTCTATTGGTTCTCCAGTACCCGTTCCGATTGTCGTTATTCCCTCTGTAATAGTTGTTGCCGTTCCTGGGTGAATTATAGTTATTGCCATATTCTCTTCTAAATCCATAACCGGTTCTTTGTTGAAATCTATTGTCGTTTCTTGGTGCGAAGTTATCACATGGTTCGTAATTATTGTTTCTTCGTACTGTGTCTTGTGGATTCCACTGCTTTTTGCTTTCGTTTTCACGTTCGCTTCGTCTTTTTCTTGCGTCATCTTCCGAAAATATGAACTCTAGTACCCTTAGAATACCTTTAAATGCTTCGACGTCATTGCCTCCGCGACCTACTAATAATTGCTGGTATTTCAATGGTAGCTTCATCGCGCATAATTTAATCAACTCTCCGTCACTGTATGGTACATCTAAGCATTGATTTTTCTTTGCCATTAATTCGAAAAATTTCACGGGACTCTTCTCTTCTGAATTTTCAAAATATGTGTTCTGCAATAATTCGTACTTCACTCTGTTCTGTGCTTCGCTGGACCAATATCGTGAGAGAAACTTCTCTCTGAAATCTTCGTACGATCGGCATGTCGCTACAACATTCTGCATGGTTTCTGCGACTGTTCCTGACATGTGTGCACATATAAAGTCTAATTTGTGTGCTAGCGTCCAGTGTTCTGGTAATCCTACTCGGAATTGATCAATAAAAGTTCGTGGATGTAATGAGTTTCCTTCTCGAAAGTGTTGAAATTTTCTGACTGTGAGGAAATGATCGTTGTCGTACTTCGTCATAGTTCCATATGAAATTCGCGATTCTTCGTCACTTTTGTTTCTGATCATTTCTCCCGTCGTTCTTTCCGGTTGTGGTAGGCCGGCCAAAGTGGCCGTGCGGTTAAAGGCGCTGCAGTCTGGAACCGCAAGACCGCTACGGTCGCAGGTTCGAATCCTGCCTCGGGCATGGATGTTTGTGATGTCCTTAGGTTAGTTAGGTTTAACTAGTTCTAAGTTCTAGGGGACTAATGACCTCAGCAGTTGAGTCCCATAGTGCTCAGAGCCATTTTTGAACCGGTTGTGGTAGATCCATTGGATATTGTCCACTGTAGCTTTCACGTACCCGCGGTGCAGGCTGTCTGATTTCACGTATGTTATTTTCCGCCTGTGATTGGAATCGCAAATGCATAATATCTTCCTTAATTGCTTGTTTTTTCCGGTGCTGTTACAGATACGGATGTGGTTGCAGACTCAGTGCTTGTTCGATCCTGTTCACTACACTCTTCAATGGTTTGCAACAACTCTGTTCGCAATTTCTGAAATTGTCGCTTCGTTTGCGCTTCTGTTTTGACTATGCGGTTATCATATCTTTTCAGCGCTGCTTTTGTGATACGTTTGTGTAACACACTGTTTTCAACAATTTCACGCGCTGTACCTGCTGCTTGACTAGTAATTTCGCTTATCTGTTTCTCTAGTTTCTTGACTTCTCCCTGGGTGTTGTTACGTAATGTTTTGATCTCGTCCTGAGTGTCATTACGCAATGTTTGTACGTCCGCTTGTACCTTGTCAATGTCTGTTCTCAATTGATTGTGACCTGTTATTAAGTTTCCTATCACTTCTCGAGATTCTTTTGCCTCGTCTTCAATATGACTTAGGTGTAACTGAATTTTTTTGTTTTGTTCTTTAATAGCACGCATTTGTCTCGTGGTTTCTGCATTTTGTTTCGTCATTTCTGCATTCTGAATTTTAATTTGGTTCGCAATTTCTTTATTTTGTCTTGTCATGGTTTCCGTCATTAATAATTCTGCCAGATTGGTGGGTCCTATTGCGTTTTCTTCCGACGTCCTACGCTCTGTGTTTTCGCCCAAGTGTTGGTTTGCAACCGATTGCGTTGAACTGTGCGGTGACACGTTTCTGCTCGAATTCCTTGTACTCTGTGGTGAGGGAGCTCTGATTACTTGTACTATGGGTTTTACGTATTCAAGACGCAAGTTAGAATCCTCATCGCTGTCTCTCTACTTTCCTGCTCCTCTGTCATACGCTGACTTACGTTTTCTATGCCTTGACGTACATTATCCTCGTTATGGTGCGTTATATGTCCTATTTTTCGCGATACTGCATCGTCTGTTGTACTGTCCTCTATTCTCTGTCCATTTTCATGCTGGGTCTCTACCTCAATTCGGTCAAGGTCTCGATCTGCCATTGCTAATCTTTCCGAATCCCTTATTTTCTGTTTTAAAAGCAATTCACGCGCCCTACTTCGCGTCAACATGCGCTCATACGATCTCACGCGTTTCATAAATTTTTTCTTCACACGACTTGACAATCAATTCACTTACTTGTTGGGTCAGAACCAACTTGTCAACGATGTATCCGCCACCTGTGCGCTTGCATTGGAGAGAAAACTTAATTCTAACAATATTAAAATTCATCACGTAATTATGCTATTGTCTCTGCCAGACTCACTTCCTATTGAATACTTTCTTACTATCTATCGCTGCAGCTACTGTTTTCGACTATTTATAACGTTCAAAAAAAAATTTTTTTTTATTACGAAAATTTTTCAACAGGATATTTTTCTGACCTAGTTAAGCATGTGGTCGACCTTCAATCATGGTATTTTACCATCCTGGCAGGGTCGCCATTTTCTAACATTCTGCGTGGTGTCTGTTTGTTCTATATCGTGTCTCCCTACCACTTTCGCGCAACGACGCTCTGAGAGTGTTTTTTTAGGGAATTGACTAGTTTGAACCTGGGACCTGTTGCTGGTAAGGGGACGCCAGACCGCACATGACATGTAGGATTCAGAAGAGTTCAGTGAGACTAGCGGTGATCTAACCAAATACTTAATGATTTCAGCGTCAGCTCCACTGCACTCCCTGTAAAAGAATCTTAATACTAACTAAATTTAGTGGAAGGGCTTCAAGGATTTCCTATTTTTAGTTGGCTGGCAAAATAACGTCGAAAAAGCAGTTAAGTTTACCATTGGAAATGTTATTCTACTCACAAAACATTGTTTATAAATTGCACTATTGATAAAAGGAAATGTTTTAATACAGGATGGCAAAAAACAACTGCATTCAACAAAAATGTGAACGAATATTCCCTGAATGGGTTTCCAAGTTCTACAATGGATTGAAGGATGACCTATGCCATATCACATCTATAATCTAGGTTTAAATTAAGTTTCACAAAAGAGAAAACTATCAAAATGGTCTACAGTGACCCTCAATTATCTTTAATTACTTATCTAACTTGTCGTAAATTACAGTGGCTGATGTGGCTTCTCAATAACTATATAACAGAAAAATCATCGCGTTTCAGATTTTTACTTCAAGTGGCAAATGTGAACACCATGAGCTTTAATTGACGATCGACACTAGTATTACGCAAAAAGGGGGTGTAACAGATGAGATTTCTGCAGTCCTGAGTGAAGCTTTATGTGCTGTTATGCGACATCGCGTGCGTTCATTACCTTGTCGGTGTTCGTCAGGGGGCGGCGAGCAGCACAGCTCCGCTCACCTCTCCGTCTCCGAAGCAACTCTCTCCTAACTTCTCCTTACTACAATTTACCGAAGTTGGTTTAAAAAAACCTATCTGGCTGTGTTTTCATCTGACCAATCAGGGTCTCAATGTTAACTTCAAGCTCTGCCTACAAAAATTCTGTCTATCCAATGAGAAACGTTAGACTTTTCATGGTGGGGCAATGTTTTTTAAAGTTTGCAACATAACAGAGAGGCGAAAAAGTCTCACGCAAAAACTTGCAGCTGTTGTGGTCCTTTAGTGTTATCGTAAGATCTATACTGTTCTTCTGGAGGGCTCTATCTTTTAACATGGGCTGGGCGGTGGTCCTGACGTAACAGAGACGCGAAAAAGTGTCACGCTAAAACTTGCGGGTGGTGTAGCCCTTTTTGTGTTATCATAAGATCTATACTGTTCTTCTGGAGGGCTCTAGCTTTTAACATTGGCTGGACGGGGGGGGGGGGAGAGGGGGGGAGGGATGGGAGGGAGGGGGGGGGAAGGTGTTCCTGACGTAACAGAGACACGGAAAAGTCTCACACTAAAACTTGCGGGTGGTGTGGTCCTAGCGGTTAGCTGGCGACGTGGGTGTCCATCCGTCCGTTATCGTAGGGCCTTCTAGCTTAACACAGTTCTGCTCTTGGCTTCTGTTCTCGTTTCTCCCTTCGGAACTGCGTCTGTCTCACGGTGGGAAGGTATGACATGCATTTAGCCATTCTTGTGTTAGTCTGTGGTATTCCATTTGCTCACTCGTTACTCGAATTACTTTGGTTAATTTAATGTCACGATTTATTCGGAGCTATGTGACATACTACTGGATTTGCTTATCATGTCAGGGTTTTCATGGAAGGTGTTGGATTTGCATGACACCTTACATATCACCACCCTTCGAACTTAATTTTTGTACTGAAGTTAGGCAATGATTGAATCGTTGTCTAAGCCAGTCCAAAATTATTCCGTTATCTAAATTTTGTTGCCTACTGTTCAGCCACGTTATTCTGTTCTATGCTAGTTTGTATTACTAACTTATATTTTTATATTCTTCCATATTATTCTAAAAAATGACAAGAGAAGAATATTTTTATGCTATTATTAATTTTTAATTATTTTCTTTCTTTATTTAAGTGTGAAGTTCGTTTTTTAAGAAGTTTGTTATCGAAAGTGAGGAGTCTTTCACATCGGTTTTCTTAGAAATATATTTTTTTTATAAAGGTAGTAATTAAGTAAAATCTATTCCTAACACATTTTCTAAATATCATGTACAAGTAAAATGTTTTTGTTTCTAGACAGTCATTTCAACATTGTTACACTAACAAATAAGAATTATTTCCAAGAATTGCTTTGACAAAGAAGTATACAAACACAAGTATTGAGATATTATCCTAACAAATGGTACAAATGTTAAAAAAAAAGGAAAACATCCAACAAGATAATTTTTTATTCTTTGTTTTTATAAGGAGGAAACAAGTAAAATATAGTTATTCTTTTATTTTTATGAGGAGAAAATAAGTAGCATATAGTTTTAGTGTTTATTATGCCTTACTTTTGTTCTTTATATACTGTCCATTTCAGAACTAATGACTTATTTTTATCGATATCTATTTTTTACGTAAGTCCGTAGTCAATGACTGTTATTTTGTAGTTTATTAGCTGTCTGGTGTGCTTAACTTATTTAGTTTTTCACACGTTTCTTTTGCACAATTCCTACATCACATAATTTGATTTCACACATTCACACAATCCTATGAATGTTTAAGCATGAGGTTGCCAAATGTTTTTGCACGAAGGTGACGGACTTGAGCGAGATGGATGTGGGCAAGTATTTGATGTACAGCATTGTTCGTCGTTCCTTGTTGGCTTTACAAGTGTGTGTTGCTGTTGTGGAGGTCCCATAATGGAATGGAGCTGTGCTTGCAGAATCTAGTGGTTTACTGGCTTTGTATGCGTGAAAGTCATCGTTATGTGTCACTGAAAGCGGTCGTTTTCCATTGTAATACTTCGCAGACGACTAGTTTACAATAGGATAGGGATTTGGGAAGTATGTTGTCTATTCTTCACCCATCTTCTTTCTTGGTCTCAGTCTTGTGAATCTTCAACTTCTTCCTGCTTTTTCTCTGCTTCTTACTTGCTTCTTGGTTCTTCTCTGGGCAGGATATGGAAATATTTATTGATAACTAGTTGCTTTGAAGTTCTCCTCTTAGTAACAGTTTGATAAATGGTTTGGGCATGTCATTTCTACTTTGTGAACGTTTTCTTGAGTTTCGCGCATCAGCATGCTGTTTAATAGCGGTAGTGTGACTTTTACATATATTTTTTGCCAGTGGTGGCTTGCCCAAGCGGTCTTCTCATTGGGCTGATTTTTGCTCGCTCCATTCATTTGGGGCGCTCGGAGACCCTGCCGGCATTCGGCATCCTGTCACGTCTCGGCAGGGCTCTGCCACTGTGCGGCTCCGTGTTCCATCCCAGCAGGGTTCCGCCTAGTGGGCAAATTTATTGCCCACTTTCGATACCTTCTGTTGGTCTCGCTGTCCTTTCCTTTCTCTCGACACTTCTGCCTTGTAGGTATCGTGTCTTGCTAATTACGTGCTTTTCTTTCTTGATACTTCTCTCGTTGCAACTAGTGGGTCGTTGCATCTTGTCCTTGCTGGAGTTTTTACAATGGTTCTTACAAAAAGTTTTACTTATAATCATCTAACATATGACTAGTACCCACATTGTTTTACGCCTTCTTAAAAAGCTTTACAAATTTCGGCACCCTTTCCATGTTACAATTCTAAGGTATTTTGAGTCTTAACTTCTACAAGAAACCTCAAATTCGTTTTTTTTTATTTTTTGTGTAGTGTTGTGGTGTATAGCATTTTAGTATTTCATGCTGTTCGACTATCTACATTTTATCCCTTCATCTTAATCTATGGTAGTATTGGTGTTATTTTTGTTTTTGTTTTTATTGAAACTACTTTCTTTTTCCCACCTTCCTCTCTCTTCATTCTTCTTTTTCCTGACGATCTTATCTGCAACATAATCTTGAAATATTGTGCTGATTATTTACCAGTAATAAAATTAATCTTCAAACCTTTTGATTTGGCTCACATGGTGAAGTCCTAAGGTTTTGCCTGTTTTACTTCAAACTTGTACTGAAAGTGTTTAATACTGCCAGTCTTAGGTAAAAATACCTCTGCTTTATCTCATAAAATACCCTCTAATTCTTTTTTACTGTGTTCCAAAATACCTTGAACTTCTTGCAATTTTTCGTCGAATTCTTTATGGACTTCTAACATGAGTTGAGGCGATTCCCCCTTTTGTGCATACCATTCTTATTCTTCATCCTCTTTATCTCGCGTCATTCTTAATTGTTTGTTTATAACTGGTATTTCTTCTAATTTTAGCTTTTGCTCAAAGAGAAGTGTGACATTCCTGATGTTACGCTACCTTTCCCCATATCTATTATCGCTCGTCTCTCATTTAAAAAATCTGCACCTATAATCAAATCTACAGTTGGTTTAGGTATAATCAAGAAGTTGGCTGCGATCTTTTGACCTTGGCACGAAAGAGTTAACCTTGTTTGCTTGTAAATTCTGCAGCATTGTTTCTAATAGGGCCTCTTACTTTAATCTTACGTGTTTTCAGAACTGGCAATTCCTCATTGGCATTACACTGCGTGAATAAATTTTCTGAGATCGCAGTCAGCTCACTTCCGCTATCAATTACAATATTGACTGGGATATGCTTTACCACGGCCTTCACAATTGGTTGAATTTGAAAGGGTTGGTTCTGTTCTTCTTCTTCTTGCATCAACGAATCCTCCACTGAATCATACATGAGTCTTTTTAGGAATTTCCCTTGTGAATTCGAACTTTCTGTAGGATAAGCTTCGACTGCTACTTCTCTCTCTTTTATTTCCTCTTCTCTATTTCTTCATTTACGCTTTCTTCAGCATCCTCTACTTTTTCCTCATCCTCGTCTATCTTCTCCTTCTTCGTCGCTACTTCCACATAATCGCATCTAAATGATCTAATTATCGCTTCATAACTTCCTTCATTATATACGTTGGGTTGTGTGCCCACTCGCAACTTATTTTCAACTTCTGTCGACTGCGCATTATCCTCATTGAATTCCCTTTCCCTGGTTTCCACGTCAAATAGCTCTGCAACACTCATTACTTCGTCCTTTCCTCCTACAATCGTCGTGCATGACTCTGGTAATTCATCTTCCTCGTCAGTATTCTCCCAATTAATTTCGTCCCAACACGATATTGTTATTTTCTTGTCTTCGTTTTCATCTGGTCCCTGCGGATTTGTTTCTTCCTTCTTCTCTTCTCGTGATAAGGTATTTACTTCTCTGTTCAAGGTGCTGCAATTGTCCTGGGTCGGTGCGTCATTCTCTTTGGCGTGGGTGCTTAGCTGTCAATTCGAACGTTTATCGGGGTTTGGTGGTCTTACCTCCACCTCTTCTATCTGTATTCTCTTTTCTTGTTCAGCTAGTTGATAGTGGTTTCTTTGTTGATAATTTGTCGGTCTATTGGTTCTCCAGTACCCGTTCCGATTGTCGTTATTCCCTCTGTAATAGTTGTTGCCGTTCCTGGGTGAATTATAGTTATTGCCATATTCTCTTCTAAATCCATAACCGGTTCTTTGTTGAAATCTATTGTCGTTTCTTGGTGCGAAGTTATCACATGGTTCGTAATTATTGTTTCTTCGTACTGTGTCTTGTGGATTCCACTGCTTTTTGCTTTCGTTTTCACGTTCGCTTCGTCTTTTTCTTGCGTCATCTTCCGAAAATATGAACTCTAGTACCCTTAGAATACCTTTAAATGCTTCGACGTCATTGCCTCCGCGACCTACTAATAATTGCTGGTATTTCAATGGTAGCTTCATCGCGCATAATTTAATCAACTCTCCGTCACTGTATGGTACATCTAAGCATTGATTTTTCTTTGCCATTAATTCGAAAAATTTCACGGGACTCTTCTCTTCTGAATTTTCAAAATATGTGTTCTGTAATAATTCGTACTTCACTCTGTTCTGTGCTTCGCTGGACCAATATCGTGAGAGAAACTTCTCTCTGAAATCTTCGTACGATCGGCATGTCGCTACAACATTCTGCATGGTTTCTGCGACTGTTCCTGACATGTGTGCACATATAAAGTCTAATTTGTGTGCTAGCGTCCAGTGTTCTGGTAATCCTACTCGGAATTGATCAATAAAAGTTCGTGGATGTAATGAGTTTCCTTCTCGAAAGTGTTGAAATTTTCTGACTGTGAGGAAATGATCGTTGTCGTACTTCGTCATAGTTCCATATGAAATTCGCGATTCTTCGTCACTTTTGTTTCTGATCATTTCTCCCGTCGTTCTTTCCGGTTGTGGTAGGCCGGCCAAAGTGGCCGTGCGGTTAAAGGCGCTGCAGTCTGGAACCGCAAGACCGCTACGGTCGCAGGTTCGAATCCTGCCTCGGGCATGGATGTTTGTGATGTCCTTAGGTTAGTTAGGTTTAACTAGTTCTAAGTTCTAGGGGACTAATGACCTCAGCAGTTGAGTCCCATAGTGCTCAGAGCCATTTTTGAACCGGTTGTGGTAGATCCATTGGATATTGTCCACTGTAGCTTTCACGTACCCGCGGTGCAGGCTGTCTGATTTCACGTATGTTATTTTCCGCCTGTGATTGGAATCGCAAATGCATAATATCTTCCTTAATTGCTTGTTTTTTCCGGTGCTGTTACAGATACGGATGTGGTTGCAGACTCAGTGCTTGTTCGATCCTGTTCACTACACTCTTCAATGGTTTGCAACAACTCTGTTCGCAATTTCTGAAATTGTCGCTTCGTTTGCGCTTCTGTTTTGACTATGCGGTTATCATATCTTTTCAGCGCTGCTTTTGTGATACGTTTGTGTAACACACTGTTTTCAACAATTTCACGCGCTGTACCTGCTGCTTGACTAGTAATTTCGCTTATCTGTTTCTCTAGTTTCTTGACTTCTCCCTGGGTGTTGTTACGTAATGTTTTGATCTCGTCCTGAGTGTCATTACGCAATGTTTGTACGTCCGCTTGTACCTTGTCAATGTCTGTTCTCAATTGATTGTGACCTGTTATTAAGTTTCCTATCACTTCTCGAGATTCTTTTGCCTCGTCTTCAATATGACTTAGGTGTAACTGAATTTTTTTGTTTTGTTCTTTAATAGCACGCATTTGTCTCGTGGTTTCTGCATTTTGTTTCGTCATTTCTGCATTCTGAATTTTAATTTGGTTCGCAATTTCTTTATTTTGTCTTGTCATGGTTTCCGTCATTAATAATTCTGCCAGATTGGTGGGTCCTATTGCGTTTTCTTCCGACGTCCTACGCTCTGTGTTTTCGCCCAAGTGTTGGTTTGCAACCGATTGCGTTGAACTGTGCGGTGACACGTTTCTGCTCGAATTCCTTGTACTCTGTGGTGAGGGAGCTCTGATTACTTGTACTATGGGTTTTACGTATTCAAGACGCAAGTTAGAATCCTCATCGCTGTCTCTCTACTTTCCTGCTCCTCTGTCATACGCTGACTTACGTTTTCTATGCCTTGACGTACATTATCCTCGTTATGGTGCGTTATATGTCCTATTTTTCGCGATACTGCATCGTCTGTTGTACTGTCCTCTATTCTCTGTCCATTTTCATGCTGGGTCTCTACCTCAATTCGGTCAAGGTCTCGATCTGCCATTGCTAATCTTTCCGAATCCCTTATTTTCTGTTTTAAAAGCAATTCACGCGCCCTACTTCGCGTCAACATGCGCTCATACGATCTCACGCGTTTCATAAATTTTTTCTTCACACGACTTGACAATCAATTCACTTACTTGTTGGGTCAGAACCAACTTGTCAACGATGTATCCGCCACCTGTGCGCTTGCATTGGAGAGAAAACTTAATTCTAACAATATTAAAATTCATCACGTAATTATGCTATTGTCTCTGCCAGACTCACTTCCTATTGAATACTTTCTTACTATCTATCGCTGCAGCTACTGTTTTCGACTATTTATAACGTTCAAAAAAAAATTTTTTTTTATTACGAAAATTTTTCAACAGGATATTTTTCTGACCTAGTTAAGCATGTGGTCGACCTTCAATCATGGTATTTTACCATCCTGGCAGGGTCGCCATTTTCTAACATTCTGCGTGGTGTCTGTTTGTTCTATATCGTGTCTCCCTACCACTTTCGCGCAACGACGCTCTGAGAGTGTTTTTTTAGGGAATTGACTAGTTTGAACCTGGGACCTGTTGCTGGTAAGGGGACGCCAGACCGCACATGACATGTAGGATTCAGAAGAGTTCAGTGAGACTAGCGGTGATCTAACCAAATACTTAATGATTTCAGCGTCAGCTCCACTGCACTCCCTGTAAAAGAATCTTAATACTAACTAAATTTAGTGGAAGGGCTTCAAGAATTTCCTATTTTTAGTTGGCTGGCAAAATAACGTCGAAAAAGCAGTTAAGTTTACCATTGGAAATGTTATTCTACTCACAAAACATTGTTTATAAATTGCACTATTGATAAAAGGAAATGTTTTAATACAGGATGGCAAAAAACAACTGCATTCAACAAAAATGTGAACGAATATTCCCTGAATGGGTTTCCAAGTTCTACAATGGATTGAAGGATGACCTATGCCATATCACATCTATAATCTAGGTTTAAATTAAGTTTCACAAAAGAGAAAACTATCAAAATGGTCTACAGTGACCCTCAATTATCTTTAATTACTTATCTAACTTGTCGTAAATTACAGTGGCTGATGTGGCTTCTCAATAACTATATAACAGAAAAATCATCGCGTTCCAGATTTTTACTTCAAGTGGCAAATGTGAACACCATGAGCTTTAATTGACGATCGACACTAGTATTACGCAAAAAGGGGGTGTAACAGATGAGATTTCTGCAGTCCTGAGTGAAGCTTTATGTGCTGTTATGCGACATCGCGTGCGTTCATTACCTTGTCGGTGTTCGTCAGGGGGCGGCGAGCAGCACAGCTCCGCTCACCTCTCCGTCTCCGAAGCAACTCTCTCCTAACTTCTCCTTACTACAATTTACCGAAGTTGGTTTAAAAAAACCTATCTGACCAATCAGGGTCTCAATGTTAACTTCAAGCTCTGCCTACAAAAATTCTGTCTATCCAATGAGAAACGTTAGACTTTTCATGGTGGGGCAATGTTTTTTAAAGTTTGCAACATAACAGAGAGGCGAAAAAGTCTCACGCAAAAACTTGCAGCTGTTGTGGTCCTTTAGTGTTATCGTAAGATCTATACTGTTCTTCTGGAGGGCTCTATCTTTTAACATGGGCTGGGCGGTGGTCCTGACGTAACAGAGACGCGAAAAAGTCTCACGCTAAAACTTGCGGGTGGTGTAGCCCTTTTTGTGTTATCATAAGATCTATACTGTTCTTCTGGAGGGCTCTAGCTTTTAACATTGGCTGGACGGGGGGGGGGGGGGAGAGGGGGGGAGGGATGGGAGGGAGGGGGGGGGAAGGTGTTCCTGACGTAACAGAGACACGGAAAAGTCTCACACTAAAACTTGCGGGTGGTGTGGTCCTAGCGGTTAGCTGGCGACGTGGGTGTCCGTCCGTCCCTTATCGTAGGGCCTTCCAGCTTAACACGGTTCTGCTCTCGGCTTCTGTTCTCGTTTTTCCCCTTGGAACTGCGTCTGTCTCACGGTGGGAAGGTATGACATGCATTTAGGCATTCTTGTGTTAGTCTGTGGTATTCCATTTGCTCTCTCGTTACTCGTATTACTTTGGTTAATTTAATGTCATGATTTATTCGGAGCTATGTGACATACTACTGGATTTGCTTATCATGTCAGGGTTTTCATGGAAGATGTTGGATTTGCCTGACACCTTACAACCTGTCACCTTGAACGATTCTCTTCAGTGGTTGTTGGTCCCGTTCTTGCAGGATCTTTTTCTGGCAGCAGCAATGTCGGAGATTTGATGTTTTACCAGATTGCTGATATTCACGGTTCACTCGTGATATGGTCGCACTTCTTCGTTACCTCGGAGATGCTGTGTCTCATCGCACTTAAATTTTTCCGTGCGAGCCCTGATTTCTCTTATTTTATCGTGATGATCATTTCTCCCTATGTAGGTGGGTGCCAACAGAATGTTTTCGCAATCGAAGGAGAAAACTGGTGATCGAAAACTCATGAGAAGATCCCGTCGCAACGAAAAACGCCTTTGTTTCAATGATTGCCACTCCGATTCACGTATCATGTATATGACACTATCTCCCGTATTTCGCGATAATACAAAACGAGCTGCCCTTCTTTGTACTTCGATGTCGTGAGTCAGTCCCACCTGATGCGGTTCCCACACCGCACAGCAGTACTCCAGAATTGGGCGGACAAGTGTAGTGTAAGCAGTCTCTTTGGTAGACCTGTTGCACTTCTAAGTGTTTTGCCAATAAATCGCAGTCTTTAGTTTGCTCTACCCACAATGTTATCTATGTGATCGTTCCAATTTAGGTTATTTGTAATTGTAATCCCTTAATATTTAGTTGAATTTACAGCCCTTAGATTTGTGTGACTTATCGCGCAATCGAAATTTAGCTGATTTCTTTTAGTACTCATGTGAATAAATTCGCACTTCTATTTATTCAGGGTCAACTGCCACTTTTCGCACCATACAGATATCTAAATCATTTTGCAAGTCGTTTTGGATTAGATTGGATTGTTTGGGGAAGGAGACCGAACAGCGAGGTAATCGGTCTCATCGGATTAGGAAAGGATGGGGAAGGAAGTCGGCCGTGCCCTTTCAAAGGAACCATCCCGGCATTTGCCTGAAGTGATTTAGGGAAATCACGGAAAACCTAAATCAGGATGGCCGGACGCGGGATTGAACCGTCGTCCTCCCGAATGTGAGTCCAGTGTGCTAGCAACTGCGCCACCTCGCTCGGTCGTTTTGATGATCTGATGACTTCACAAGACGGTAAATCACAGCATCATCTGCAAAAAATCAAAGACGGCTACTCAGACTGTCTACTATGTCGTAAATATAGACAAGGAACAATAGAGAGCGTATAACATTACCTTGGGGAACGCCGAATATTGCTTCTATTTTACTCGATGACTTTCCGTTTATTACTACGAACTGTGACCTTTCTGATAGTGAATCACGAATCCAGCCGCACAACTGAGGCGATACTCTGTAGGCACTCTGTTTGGTTAGAAGACGCTTGTGAGGAACGGCGTCGAAAGCCTTCTGGAAATCTAAAAATATGGAATCAATTTGACATCCCCTCTCGATAGCACTTATTACTTCATGAGTATAAAGAGCTAGTTGTGTTTCACAAGAACAATATTTTCTGAATCCGTGCTGACTATATGTCAATAAATCGTTTTCTTCGGGGTACTTCATAATGTTCGAATACAGTATATGTTCTAAAACCCTACTGCAAATCGACGTTAGTGATATAGGCCTATAATTCAGCGGGTTGCTCCTACTTCCCATTTTGGGTATTGGTGTGACTTGAGCAATTTTCCAGTCTTTAGGTCCGTATCTTTCTGTGAGCGAGTGGTTGTAAATAACTGCTAAATATGGAGCCATTCTCATCTTGGCAGTGTTCTTGACTGGAATTCAGGAACATTTACCTCGTCTTCTTTGGTGAAGGAGTTTCGGAAAACCGTGTTTAATAACTCTGCTTTAGTGGGACTGTCATTAGTGACTTCACCGTTGTTATCGCTCAGTGAAGGTATTGATTGTGTCCTGCCACTGCTGTGCTTTATGTATGACCAGAATCTCTTTGGGTTTTCTGCCAGATTTCGAGACAGAATTTCGTTGTGGAAATTATTAAAAGCATCTCGCCTTGAAGTACGCGCCATATTTCGAACTTCTGTAAAACTTTGCCAATCTTGGGGATTTTGCGTTCTTTTAAATTTGGTATGCTTTTTTCGTTGCCTCTGCAACAACGATCTGACCCGTTTTGTGTAACATGGGGACATGCACCATCACTTATTAATTTATGTGGTATACATCTCTCAATTTCTGTTAATACTATCTCTTTGAAAACATCCCACAACTTTTCTACACTTACATGATCAGATCGGAAGGAGTGAAGACTGTCTCTTAAAAAGGCGTTAAGAGCATTTTTATCAGCTTTTTTAAATAGATCTTTGTTAGATCTAATTTCTCGATTTTTCTCGTCCTGTTCATTATATATGTATGTGGGAGGAAGTAATACGTTGTCCGACTCTTCCCAGAATGTGCTCTCTCGAAAATTCAACAGTAAATCTCTCCCTGGTGGAGAACGCCTCTCTTGTAACGTCCGCTAATAGAGTTTGTTGAGCACGTCTTTAACGCTAAACTTCCCTTGACGAAACGTACCACTCTTCATTGGATCTTCTCTACCTGTTCTACCAGTCCTACCTGGTAAGGATCCCATATTCATGAACAATACTCAAGAATCGGTAGAACAAGGGCCTCATAAGCCACTTCCTTCGTCTAGGAGTTACATTTCCTTACGATTCTTCCTATGAATCTCAGCCTGGTATCTGTCTTTCCTACTGTTTGTTGTATGTGGACATTCCACCTAAGGTCTCTGTAGAGTTACTCCTAGATATTTTGGGTAGATAATGCTTCCAGCGGTTTGTCATAAATAGTTTAGGTGTACAGTAGTGGATTTCTTTTTCTATGTATGCGCAATTCGTTACAGAGCCTGCACCATTCATAAATCTTCTGTAGGTGATTCTGTGAATTGATACTGTCTTCTGGCGTTGCGTCTTTCTTATACATAACGGCATTATTTGGAAACAATACCCGACGCTTTTTACTAAATCATTTTACGTACACGTTGCTGTCAGATCACCGAAGTTAAGCGCTACCGGTCTGCCGGGAGCTGTTGGCAAGTGAGGTGCATTCAGCCCTTGTGAGGCAAACTGAGGAAGTATTTGATCGAGAAGTAGCGGCTCCGGTCTCTTAAGCTGACATACGCTCGGGAGAAGGTTTGCTCACCACGTGCCCCTCCATATCCGCATCCAGTGATGCCTGTAGTCTGAGTACGACACGGCGGTCGGTCGGTACCGTTGGGCCTTCATGGCCTGTTCGGGCGGGGTTTAGTTCTTTCTATTTATTTCATATACACTCTAAGCAGTAATGGTCCTATCATATTCCCTTGGTGAACTCTGGCAGTGACATCCGTCGATTTTATCGCACCCTGTATATGATCTACCGAGCTAATGGTATCTCATCTATACTACAGCAATTACAGGATTACCGTGCCTACCTAGGTCACACCCTGGTACGGTTACAGCTACTTATTGTCTACGTATGTTATTTCTTGGTGTCTCCTGATTTGAGAGCCGTTAGCCGTCTATCTGTCATAGTTGTACCCCACATTTGGCCCCCACTACATCGCTCATTAATTATAAACTGTCATTCTCAAAGTCACCGTTTTCGTATTGTTCTCTGTAGGATACTTCCCATGGCCCACGTTCATCTCTGTCTTGTTTCTATGTATCCGGCATATAGTATGCATGATTTACGGGGATAGGCAAAAGTCGTTTTATAATGCCAAATTCGGCGTTATTTTTTGCCAAATTCGTTGCAATTTTTGGCAAATGCATTGTTTCTCTATTGAGAGGTTCATTGTATTTGTTATTATTTCTGCATTGTTTTATGCCAAATTCTGTGTCATTTCTTGCTGCATTCGGTGCCATTTTTTGTCAAATTTTGTTTGCTAAATTCAGTGCAATTTTTTGGTCAAATTCCATATTTTTTGCTAAATTTTGTTTTTATTTTTGGACAGATTCGATTCAATTTTTTGGGAAGTTGGTTTAATTTGTTGTCAAATTCGGTGTTATTTTTTTTCAAATGATTTTTAACCAAACTCCGTTAGTTTTATCCGATGGGTTGCTTTTCTGGCAAATTCAGTGTTTATGTGAAATCGGTGTAATTTTTTTTTACCAAATTCGGTGTTATTTTTTACCAAATTCGCTGTTCTTATGCTAAAATCGGTGTTATTTTTACCTCACTTCTTGTCGTTTGCCGAATTCAGTGTTTCTGCCAAATTCGGCATTTTTGCCAAATTCAGTATTGCTTCCTTATGAAATTCGGTGTTGTTCCTTTTTTTCCAAATTCCGTGGTTGTTGCCGAATTTGGTGTTTTTGCAAAATTAGATGCTAGTTTTTGCCAGTTTCGGTGCTCGTTATGTCGTCACACTGACAACAGACATTAGAAGTTCAAATACAATTTTAACCGTCGATAACTAATGATACGCCCTGCTATATCCACAGCACAGGATAGGTAGTTGGAATTGTGGAAAGGGGCCAAAATGAGCGGCTGTCAGTTACACTCGAACACATATAACTTTATTTATTTGACCAAATTCCTTGAACTTAGTTATCGGCTGAATACGCCACACTATCTTATGCCTTAAGGGCACAACCACTTTAATAAAAAAAAATAAAAAACGGCTAAAAGCCTTTAACTCAAAATTCAGGCGCCAAAGAGAATATTTAAAGGGCAGAAGGCCTCACGTTAAGTAAGTTCTACAATTTGGCTGAAGGCTCAAAATCTAACACCTGAAAGGCAACAACCTTAATTTAAAGACGGCTGAAGGCCCATGATTTAAGACTCAAGGTAAAATTAAATAAAAAAAAACACAAGGCAGAAGGCATTATCTTCAATTAGGCTGAAGGCCCGAAACAATCTAATACTTGACAAGCAAGGAACTTTAATTTTAAAGCGGCTGAAGGCCCATGACCATACACAACTTGAATAATTTTTAGTAGCCAGAAGGCCCAAGGCTTTATCTTTAAACAATATATTAATCAGTCTGAAAGCCCAAACAATCTAATACTTGACAAGCAAGAAAATTTAAATTTAAAGCAGCTGAAGGCCCATGACTTAAACAATTCAATTCAAAAGTATCGGCTATGAGCCATACAAATACACACAACAGAAAATAAGAAAAGGCAGTGCAGCTAACGGCGTTCAGAAGTTTCGGGGGTCGGCCAGCACTTGAAATACTAACGATCACTTAGATGAGACAGGCAGTCGACCCAACCATTCACGATGCGACGACAACCCAACCAGCAGACAGTCAACGGACCCACCGACAAGGTAACTTGCGCTCCACTCGACCAGCACACAACCGGAAGTTCAATGCAAAACGTAAAAGGCATGGACGCCCACAGACAAGCATACATTAAGCTGTCAAACTACACACCGTGCTGGACAGCGACAACACGGTGAGGAAAGGACACTGCCTGAACTTACGTCAACGGCCAGGACAGGTAACCGGAACGTTAACGGCCACAAGGCAGAAAATTACGCTGGTGCACTTCAATTGCAAATAACCAAATACAGTTAGAGTCCACCGGACGGTGGCTAAACCTTCGCCAACTCGAACACACACGTTATTGCTCGCGGCAATGTCCCAACAGCCAACAACGAGGACCAGAAGGCACAATGTGAACAGTCTTGACTTGCTGATAAATTAAATCTAAACTCAGACAGACTAGAAATCTACTCTCTAGGAATCAGCATGGGTTTCGAAAAAGACGGTCGTGTGAAACCCAGCTCGCGCTATTCGTCCACGAGACTCAGAGGGCCATAGACACGGGTTCACAGGTAAATGACGTGTTTCTTGACTTCCGCAAGGCGTTCGATACAGTTCCCCACTCGTTTAATGAACAAAGTAAGAGCATATGGACTATCAGACCAATTGTGTGATTGGATTGAAGAGTTCCTAGATAACAGAACGCAGCATGTCATTCTCAATGGAGAGAAGTCTTCCGAAGTAAGAGTGATTTCAGGTGTGCCGCACGGGAGTGTCGTAGGACCGTTGCTATTCACAATATACATGAATGACCTTGTGGATGACATCGGAGGTTCACTGATGCTTTTTGCGGATGATGCTGTGGTGTATCGAGAGGTTGTAACAATGGAAAATTGTACTGAAATGCAGGAGGATCTGCAGCGAATTGACGCATGGTGCAGGGAATGGTAATTGAATCTCAATGTAGACAAGTGTAATGTGCTGCGAATACATAGAAAGAAAGATCCCTTATCATTTAGCTACGATATAGCAGGTCAGCAACTGGAAGCAGTTAATGCTATAAATTATCTAGCAGTAGGCATTAGGAGTGATTTAAAATGGAATGATCATATAAAGTTGATCGTCGGTAAAGCAGATGCCAGACTGAGGTTCATTGGAAGAATCCTAAGGAAATGCAATCCGAAAACAAAGGAAGTAGGTTACAGTACGCTTGTTCACCCGCTGCTTGAATACTGCTCAGCAGTGTGGGATCCGTACCATATAGGGTTGATAGAAGATATAGAGAAGATCCAACGGAGAGCAGCGCGCTTCATTACAGGATCATTTAGTAATCGCGAAAGTGTTACGGAGATGTTAGATAAACTCCAGTGGAAGACTCTGAGGAGAGACGCTCAGTAGCTCGGTACGGGCTTTTTTTGAAGTTTCGAGAACATACCTTCATCGAAGAGTCAAGCAGTATATTGCTCCCTCCTACGCATATCTCGCGAAGAGACCATGAGGATAAAATCAGAGAGATTAGAGCCCACACAGAGGCATACCGACAATCCTTCTTTCCACGAACAATACGAGACTGGAATAGAAGGGAGAACCGATTGAGGTACTCAAGGTACCCTCCGCCACACAGCGTCAGGTGGCTTGCAGAGTATGGATGTAGATGTAGAACTTTCGTGTCCCGGGTCGGTGAGCCACGGACCTCGTAGCAATGGGAACAGCCCCACACACTCCGACACTGCGTAGAGACAGCCAGCGGGCCCGGCCAAACTACGACCCGCGGAGATTTCCTCGCTGCTCCACGCCAACCGACAGACTGCCACAAAAAATGGCTCTGAGCACTATGGGACTTAACAGCTATGGTCATCAGTCCCCTAGAACTTAGAACTACTTAAACCTAACTAACATAAGGACATCACACAACACCGAGTCATCACGAGGCAGAGAAAATCAGACTGCCACACATCAGCACGGAGACAGCACTAAAATAACTGAGCAGTGGACATCACAAGCTACACACAGTTTCACGAACACTTGCACGAAGGACTAGACAATACTAACGGCAGCGACTGTGCAATAACAAGGACGCATCACGAGTCGGCACACGCAGGCAACCCATAAGCGATCGCCGGCCAACATACACGTCGTGCGACAAGACGACCCACCGACGACCAACCAAGGTGGTGCGCACTCAAGTGATATGTATCGGCAACCGTCGGGCGAGTCATGGCTGTACGGACTGCCGCGCCCCTACCGATTTTCTGCCGCGTCCTAAATCAAACACTGCCAGGTCCGAACTGCACTGCTAGCGCCTCCGAACTGACTGGCAGATCCCAACTAATTCCGAACACACGACAACCGGGAAGTAATAGCAGTCAGCAAAGATAATACACAAGGGCTTATATCGATAAGCGCCGCTACTGCCGCTCACGGACAGGCAAGTCGGCAACTCAGTGATACCAGTAATTGAAATTAACATGCCAGGGTGGTAGTACAGTTAAAAACAGGATGTCAAACGTGATATGGCTCGAACACGAGCCACGCACGGCTCAACTATCAGTTACGAATATTTAAAAAACTGACGTCCTGAGAAGAATAACGGTTTTATCCGGAAAATTACAAAATCTGCGGTATCTCGTAAACACTGTCCATTTCGCGGTATTTCGCTAAAAATCGCTACTTCCGCGTTATTGTTTTCTCGACATTTTCCTGTCCCTAGTGATGTAGTGTCAGCGGCTCTGTTCAAATGCTGCCATTTGTCTAGGTCTCTTACGGATTCGTAGATATCGTGGCTGACATTTGTTCGTCGGGTCCGCAAGTGTGGTAAGCTGTGTACTGTACGCTCAGGGGCTCATGGTTCCATTCGCCGAGCGATGTGCATTCGATGAAGTTGCATTGGGCAGGGACCGTGTCATGTCAGACAGTGCACTACCGCCACATTTGACCGATGCTGCGACTGCTGTCAGCAGACTGAAGATTTGTAGAGAGAGGGGTCTATGCGCGTTGGGAGGCCGTACACATCGCAGTAAATTCGTACCGTTTCTGGCTGGAGGCAGTGTCCGCCGGCTCCCGAGCGTAGGCGGCAGCGCTCGGGTCCGCTCGGCTGTCTTCGGGTCACATGATTCGGCCGCGATTGCCGCTCAGTTCGCTTGCGTGCCTGGTTGGGTGCGGATGTGGCGGGTGCAAGAACGGAACAGTTAGTTAGTGGTGCGTTGGTGTTTGGTGGTGAGGGCGCGTCTCGTATTATATATTCAGTCGTGTCGGACTTTGAAGAGCGTGTGTGTAGCTGAAACGTGACGCGCGACGAGTGACGCGTTAATTATTATCTCGTTCCGCGGCGACTGTTGTGTAGGGAAACAGGTTGCTCCGAAGCGTTGGCCAGGTAAGCGCCGCATGTTGCCAACTCTCGAGAAAGCTGCACCGGAGTCGTCGTGAGGAAGCTGTGCCCATTTGACCGGACTTCTCTGCCCTGCTGTTCGAGTCCCGGTATGTATCGCGAATTATGTCGGTGGCGAGGCAACCCTCGCATCGTCTCTTTTGTTATGGGCTTCGTTGTTGAAACCGACGAATGTGCTTTTCGTGTTTTCTACTTCTCTTTGTTTCTCGCTTGGCGTTTTCGTCTGTTTTCATTGTCAGGTACGATGTGTAACCGTAAATATTGTTACGCAAAAAATATTGCGTTGCAATTGAACGTCGGCTTCGTTACAGAAAATTGGACGCCAGCTTCGTTTTTGAAACCTTATTTTCATGTTTTTAAGACCTCCTTTTCTTGACCTTTTGGCCGTTTTTCATTGACTAACTTAACGTACAAACAAGTAATATAGCTGAACTTAAAAATATTGCGCTCAGTCGAACGTTAGCTTCGTTACTGTAAATTATTTTTCTGTTTTTCGTTTTTCCTTAGCTTTTTGGTCTCTTTCCCGAAGACTACCGCTATGAATAAACAGGAAATGTTGCCGTGCCAAAAAATATTGAGCTATAATTGAACGGCTGGAGTAATTGTGCACCTTAGCGAAGTGTTGCTGTCATACACTTTTAATAAAGCCCTATCTTCTTGTAGTTCTGTCCCGTAATCCGTTTTTTGGAAGACCTTATCTGTATACTTCCGTGGATTATGTACAACTAATATAATGATAGCAAAATTATGAGACTTGAGGCGACTGATATTGCTATACACCGTTACGTAGGTAAAATGTTTGAAACAACGCTATATTTACCGAACGTATCCATGTGATGTTTTCTAATGTTTCGTTAAGTTCGTCTACACATTGAAAGGAAAACTAAAGAGTCCTATATACTTTTTTATGCATTGTTGTTATCACGTTACGCGACACTGCAGTAGGAATGGATTTTTAGTTGCACATGCGGTGTAGGAATCAACGAAATTCTATTTTCGAATCTGTCTATGGTTTTTACATTGTCGACACCAGTTTCGGTCTTGCAAAAACTTGCGCTTCATATTCGTCACGTACCGCGGCAACCAATTACTTTACACCTTTACGACCTTGTAACTACATTAGGGACAAGTGTAAAAAAGGAACAGCCTCTGCTTAGCGTGTGTTCTGAAACGACTGATTTGTTCATTAAAACGTGTCGCATTTCTGATTCGTTAATTTCGAGCTACTATAAAGTTAACACAGAAGCAAGGTTTGTGATTTTTGCGTAACAAATTAATAGCACCCTTTGGAGAAAGATAGGTATAATTTTAATGCAATTTTGTAATAAACCAGTTCTTCATCGCTTCATAAAAGTTGAAAATGGGAGACATACAGATATACAAGCTTAATTCCGTAATTAGGTGTTATTTACCGATGCCCTCAATTTCCAGCACTGCGGACAAAAAGAAAAGTTTTGCAGCGATCTAAACACGATATTTGAATGGTGTCGGCTTTCATATTGAACGCCGGAAATTAAATGCAACATGTGATCAAAGCGAAGCTTTAGACGCCGGTACAAAATGTAATTCTGTCAGTGGCTTTGCTGTTGCATCCACGACGGCGAAAAATGGCGCGAACCGGTTAGTGGGTACGGAATAGAGTCGTGATGATTGGACAGGATGAAGTAAGGTAGTAATGGAGGGAAGGAGCAAGGTAACGGCGGCGATATGTAACGGCATACAGTGTGAGGGTGCGAGTGTTTGTACTTGCAACGGAACAGAATCTACACTGAGTAACGCTGATCCAGTAGAAGCATTCGAGAGCGAAGAACAATGGAACTGCGGCCAATCGAACCTGATTGCACGTTATGATATGGCGTCTGTGTTAATCGATGCTGGTCAGTTTCGATATGGAACGATTTCTGGGGACTGGAATCAGCCTGGGAGAATTCTTGTGGTATTCCAGTCTTGGCGATACGACCTGTTGTAAACTATTGAGGACTTACTTTCCCGAATTTTGCGGTAAATGATTCTTTCGTAGAAAGAAACGAACAGGAACAAGACATGCGTCCAACATTGGCCAGTATTAAGCTGTAAAAGATATTTTATAAAGATGTCTTTCAAAAAAGACGTTTTAAGGAATATTTCGCGCTGTAGTGGGGTTCTTTTATGAAAGAGCGTGGCCCTAGATTTTTATAAGCATTTGCCAAAGTTTATCATTGTGATATGGGCCTTTGATACAAAATTATATTCTGTAGCGATATATTACGAAGTAGTTGGGATGTATAATTCCTGGCGTTTTTTTATTAAAAAAAAACGGGGAAGAGCATTGGTAGCGATGTGGGCCAGATCCTATCTCACTGCCTTTTTTTTTCGGTGACATTCCGACATGACTGGCACGTACATGCAGAATGTAGGCGGTCAGATCATTTTATTTGTTGCACTGGCCCAGTTGGACATTGTTTTCTGTTACCGACAAGGTTTTCACCGCGAATTTAAGGAAATTGTACTAAACATAAATCAGGATAGCCAAATGGAGATTCGAACCACGCCCTTCCCGAATACTGTATACTGGTCTGGTGTCAATAACTACCACATCACATCGTTCTGATATGTACTACTAAATTGTAATTGAATAGTGAAAGTAACGGAACAGTTGTGAGATTATAGCATTCCAAACAGTGCCCGTTGAATGAGTACTTCTGTAAGTACTCTTTCACACTTTTTTGCGCCATTGGAACGGAGGGGTGGCCAAGAAGGACATTTAACGAGTTTTCACTCGTAATATCGTTATTGTAGCCTATTGCCTGAGACGTTCCTTATTCATGTTCTTTGAGTTGGGCTCGTTCCCGGACTCCTTACGTCCATACAGTTTCTTGCCTGACCGCGTGGCTTAACTGTGGAAAGACGTGGGCGTCGGGCAAACACACCATTAGCACCATTAGAATTTTAAAGCGTTACTTCCGCTGACGTTGCGGATGTGTCAAGAGTCGTGAAGTCCACGCCCGAATTCCAGAGCCGATGTATAACGCACGGATGTTTCTTTGCCGCTTTACGCACACAGTTTATCTCTTCGTGATGTATCTTCTGCATTTTCTTCACAAATAACCCAACCCGTTTTAATCGACTGAATGAAAACAGAATTTGCGTGTGTCGGATGACGTAGCTCTGTTGTTACGCTACTCGTACACAGGAGACTCGGAATTAAAATTTTCTGTAGTTTCCGTAAATTGTTTCAGCCAACTGACCGATTGCTCCCCATTTTCCTTACCTATTCTCCGTTGGTTCTCTAATGTCATCGATGTCTATGGCACCTTATGTTCGAATCTTTCTTCCTCACACGTTTTGTCTGTTCCTTATACAGGGCAATTTAAAATAAATATACCGATTACAATCGGCTGTAACTATTTAATGCATAGCGATTTATGGCCTCCAATAACAGACGATCTAAAAGAAAGATCAAGATTCCGATCGTTGCACAAGATCAATGAATTGGTAGCACCCTTTTCAATCATCGTCTCCTAAATAGTGGAGATTATGAAGCTGTGTTCTATTCAGAACTACCTTTATCTCCGAACCAGACAACCATGGAACTCTTTTGATGGTCTTACGTGAGATTCTTGAAGTAAGTGATTTTCTAGCTTAGCTCGTTTTATTTTGAAATAAATATTTTATTTCATAAGTAGGCAGTTAGCTAATGTCTCCTCGTTGGGCGTTATTTAGTTACAGGTATATGTATTAAGTGTGATATATTCCACACACCTTTGTGCGGTTAGCAGTATGTTGTGTAATGTCGTCGCTAGTAAGAATTTGGCCCAACCACAGCAGGTACGAATGCAACAATCCCAGGTGTAAAGTCCGTATGTAAAATGGAAAAAGCGCAACCCTTGCGTGGGATTTGTCACTGTGCCAGATACTTTTTGCTTCACATCTAATTCCTTATTTTTTGTGTGGAAGGGGGGGGGGGGGGGGGGGGGGGGGGGGGGGGGAAGCATGAGTCTTCTGACTGGTTTGATGCAGTCTGCCACAAATTCCTCTGGTGTCAATCTCATCATCTCAGAGCAGTACTGCACCCACCCTACGCCCTCAATTATTTGTTGGATGTTTTCCAGTCTGTGCCTTCCTCTACAGTCTTTACCCCCTACAGCTCCCTCTAATACCATGGAAACTATTCCGTGAAGTCTTAACACATTACCTATCATCATGTACCTTCTTCTTGTCAGTGTTTTCATATGTTCCTTTGTTCTCCGATTGTACCGCTATAGCCGGCCCTTTGTGACCGAGCGGCTCTAGGCGTTTCAGTCTGGAACCGCGCGACCGCTACGGTCGCAGGTTCGAATTCTGCCTCGGGCATGGATGTGTGTGATATCCTGTTAAGATTGATTCAAATGGCTCTCAGCACTATGGGACTTAACTGCTGTGGTCATCAGTCCCCTAGAACTTAGAACTACTTAAACCTAACTACCTAAGGACATCACAGACATCAATGCCCAAGGCAGGATTCGAACCTGCGACCGTATCGGTCGCGCGGTTCTAGACTGTAGCGCCTAGAACCGCTCGGTCACTCAGGCCGGCGTTAGTTAGGTTTAAGTAGTTCTAAGTTCTAGGGGACTGATGACCTCAGATGTTAAGTCCCATAGTGCTCAGAGCCATTTGAACCATTTGTACCGCTATATTGACTTTCAGTTGCCATATATTTTACGTAACAAATTTTCTCTCCCCAATCTGCAAACCATTCTTTTCTTTCTGTAAAGTCCATCAATGATGCGTTTGGATCGTTTTTGCGACATGTCGGTTCTGAGCGTGGAAGGCTCGGTATGTTGACGGCGGCGGGGCCAGCCATATTTCTAATCTCAGTGAAGCAGCCAGTCATTCGGTTTCGGTCCACGGGTTAAGTACTCTGTAGTGATCATCAGAAGGATGTGACATCCTCATCAGGAATGTTACGTAGCGGAAGACAAAATCATGTCGTCCATTATGGAAAATACTGATTCTCCGAAGACCTTCGGTCCGAAAATCCTCGTCCGACAAAGTTCCTGGCTATAACTTGCCTACAAGGCTGGATATGTTCCCTGAATCCCGGGTAGGGCCCGTGTTTTTAGAGTGTAAAAGATGCTCATCAAAACTTCCATAATTATCAGGACTACGCTTTAAATTTCATCTTGGATCTCGTCAATAGTACTGAATACTGTCCATGATTTTACTACAGATATTTTGTAGTGAAGCTCACGTTTAAAGGAGAGAATGGCGTTCCTAAATTCTTAATTGCTTCGTCTGACCGTTTCTCGGCGCAAGATTTGAGTTCGGTTTGACAAGATCTGTCTTTAGGAGAGTAGGTCCCTTCCTCGCTGGATACGCTCCTGATTACTTGGGAAGCAGACATCGTGATGTCTGGTCCGGTCACCGTCTCAGAAAGCGTCTACATCTATACTCTGCAAGCCGCTGTGAGGTGCATGGCAGAGGATACGTCCCATTGAGACAGTTATTAGGGTTTCTTCCCGTTCCATTCACGTATGGAGCGCGGGAAGAATTATTATTTGAAGGTCTCTGTGAGTGCAGTAATTATTTTAATCTTATCCTCACGATCCCTACGTGAGCGATGCGTAGGGGATTGGAGTATATTCCTAGAATCATCATTTAAAGCCGGTTCTTGAAACTGTCTTAATAGACATTCTCGGGGTAGTTTACGTCTATCTTCAAGAGCCTACCAGTTCAGTATCTATGTGAGACACTCCCACGGATTAAACAAGCCTGTAATCACTTTGCTGCCCCTCTCTGTATATGTCCAATATCCATTGTTAGTCCTCTTGAGCAATATTCTAGAACCGTTCACACGAGTAATTCGTAAGCAATCTCCTTTGTAGATTGATGTCACTTCCCCCGTATTCTACCACCTACTTTACTCACGACTGAACCTATGTGATCATCCATTTTATATCCACACAAAGTGTACCCACAGGTTTTTGTATGAGTTGGCCAGTTCCAACAGTGACTGATATTGTAGTCATGCGATACTACGTTTTTTCGTTTTATGAAGAGCAAAATTTTACATTTAAAGCAAGTTGCCAATCTCTGCATCACTTTGAAATCTTATCAACATCTGACTCAATATTTATGCAGCTTCTTGCAGACTGTACATCATTATAGGAAACGGGACTAGTGTAGCAGGGGATACAACCCGTCGGCTTTGGACATTGACGTCACAAGTCGCCAATCGAGAAGCGATTCTTCTTAGTGTTGTAGCTCCCTTCAGTGGCTGATAAGTGTTTTTTTGGCTTTAAATTAAAATCTCACGAGATAGAATAAACAGATCCACTTTACTAAGCAATCGGTAAAAAAAACGAAACTGAAACATAACAGCAAAAGCGAAAATGGTAAACTGCTATCTGGCGACTTGTGACGTCATTGTCCAAAGCCGACGGGTTGTATCCCCTGCTACACTAGACCCTAGGAAACTGCATCATCAATAAAAAGCCTGATTTTTCTATCAATATTGTCTGCAAGGTCGTTAATACACAACATGAACAGCAAGAGTCCCAATACAGTTTCCTGGGGCACACCCGAAGTTACTTCTACATTCGACGATAGCTCTCCATTCCAGCACAGTCTCTGGCAGCGCAAATAAATTACCTGACCATTGCGCATCGTCACCGCGACGTATTTGGCCGACTGTTGCATGTAACCTGCTAGCGCATCAGCTGCCAACCGAAGTCGGTAAATTCTTACAAAATTATCAACCCTTCACACAGGCTGGGAAGTGTGTTCCCCTCCGTTTGGAGACCTCTGCGTAGAAACCTTTCGCAGGTAGCACGTGTTTATTAGGCAATACAGTGTACTGAGTGAAAGTGTTTCAAGTGAAATGGCGAAATATTATGTTCGCCTAGGAGTATTCCCGTAAGATTCATACGTAGGTGCAAAATCAGCGCTTGCGTCGAGAAAATTATTTCAATAGGAATTTCGTGGTGCAGCAGTTCATAATCGGAGTACGATTCATGCATTGACGAATAAATTTCGTGAAACGGGAAGTGTCCTCGACAGCAAACATAGGCAACCAATTACCGTACTCAAAGAAGAAACTGGGCAACATTGGGCGTGTTCTGGAAAGGTCTCCAGAAAATCAGTTCAACGTCGTTCCTCGCAAATGGTAATTTCCTGTTGCTTGCGTAACTATTTTGTGGAAGGATTTTTGAATAGGGTGCATGATGGAGAAATTGACCCTCGCCTTACTTTTAGAACCGATCATGGTTCCACCTAAGTCATTGGTTCCCAACCTTGAAATTTTCTGAGGGGTAAAAGCTAAACGATTCGATCAGACACGAAACTAAATTACTTTTCAAATGATCATATAAGTTATCAATAATTACTTCTTTTCAATTACAAGCATTAATATTGTGGAGGTTACAGGTTTCTCACATAGTGAATCCAGTACTTACCTATGTTGTGCTTTATCATCGCCGATGATAAAAGTAAGACATATACGTAACAAATGCTAAATATCACAAGAAAATGTCTTCTGCAGATCGTACGGAATACCCGCAGTAGTTTAGAAATTGCATCGTTACTCGCTTTGAAGTAGATTAATGATTTAGTTGACAGAATGACGCAGCAGTAACTACTTAAGGGATACTATAGTGCTGTAGGCAGTGTTATAATTATGATTATTATTATTGGAGTTGTTAAGACACAAAGCATTAAGAATTTCTGCCAGTTCAGCAATGAAGTGATTTATGAACAGTAATTATAGTGCACACATATGAATTTGATTTTAAATTGGGTTGCTGTGTCCAGGTCGAGCAGGTGCTGCAAGGGAGAGGAGTAATGTTTTGTGACAAGTGTGTAGCTCACCTTAGATAGCTAGCTTTCTTTTCTGAAAAAGAACTGTGTGTAGCACTTGGTATGCAGCAATAATTCCTTCGTCATTCATTCTAATACACACACACAGAAGCTAAATATCGCTTATCTCTCATCTTTTTAAAAATAAAAATGTTCCAGTCAGATTAGTGCTAAAAAGTAGGTGATAATGTGGGGGAGGAAGAGGCAACAGATGTCAGCGGGGCAGGGGGGCAGTAGTACTAGTCTGATTCTGATTGCACGCAGAGGTAGTCGTCTAAGAATAGTTAGAAACCAATTACCTAAGTGGATTAGTTACTTCACACAATAACCTCCACGTTCGTCCGATTGAACCGCCTGCGATTTTTATCGCTGGGGGACATCATTAAAAGAGAAATTGTAAAAATTGGTTCAAATGCCTCTGAGCACTATGCTACTTAACTTCTAAGGTCATCAGTCGCCCAGAACATAGAACTAATTAAACCTAACTAGCCTAAGGACATCACACACATCCATGTAGGATTCGAACCTGCGACCGTAGCGGTCGCTCGGCTCCAGACTGTAGCGCCTAGAACCGCACGGCCACTCCGGCCAGCTTGTAAAAATTAAATCCACATTCTTGAGGTGAACTTTAGTCAAGATACTGCTGCCATTTCTCACAGTGAACTGCAGGCTGTAGTGAGCAATTTCCTAATCATTTGTCAGAAATATTTGAATGGCGATGTAGAAACCCTTGTGGAGGCAGAACCAATCTTCGTACACTGCGTATTTCCAGGAATGCGAAAGTTTAATGTTGTTGTTGTGGTCTTCAGTGTTGAGACTGGTTTGATGCGGCTCTCCATGCTACTCTATCCTGTGCAAGCTTCCTCATCTCCCAGTACCTACTGCAACCTACATCCTTCTGAATCTGCTTAGTGTATTCATCTCTTGGTCTCCCTCTACGATTTTTACCCTCCACGCTGCCCTCCAGTACTAAATTGATCTCTTGATGCCTCCGAACATGTCCTACCAACCGATCCCTTCTTCTGGTCAAGTTGTGCCACAAACTTCTCTTCTCCCCAATCCTATTCAATACTTCCTCATTAGTTATGTGATCTACCCATCTAATCTTCAGCATTCTTCTGTAGCACCACATTTCGAAAGCTTCTATTCTCTTCTTGCTCAAACTATTTATCGTCCATGTTCCACTTCCATACATGGCTACACTGCATACGAAAACTTTCAGAAATGACTTCCTGACACTTAAATCAATACTGGATGTTAACAAATTTCTCTTCTTCAGAAACGCTTTCCTTGCCATTGCCAGCCTACATTTTATATCCTCTCTACTTCGACCATCATCAGTTATTTTGCTCCCCAAATAGCAAAACTCCTTTACTACTTTAAGTGCCTCATTTCCTAATCTAATTCCCTCAGCATTACCCGACTTAATTAGACTACATGCCATTATCCTTGTTTTGCTTTTGTTGATGTTCATCTTATATCCTCCTTTCAAGACACTGTCCATTCCATTCAACTGCTCTTCCAAGTCCTTTGCTGTCTCTGACAGAATTACAATGTCATCGGCGAACCTCAAAGTTTTTATTTCTTCTCCATGAATTTTAGTACCTACTCCGAATTTTTCTTTTGTTTCCTTTACTGCTTGCTCAATATACAGATTGAACAACATCGGGGAGAGGCTACAACCCTGTCTTACTCCCTTCCCAACCACTTCTTCCCTTTCATGTCCCTCGACTCTTATAACTGCCATCTGGTTTCTGTACAAATTGTAAATAGCCTTTCGCTCCCTGTATTTTACCCCTGCCACCTTTAGAATTTGAAAGAGACTATTCCAGTCAACATTGTCAAAAGCTTTCTCTAAGTCTACAAATGCTAGAAACGTAGGTTTGCCTTTCCTTAATCTTTCTTCTAAGATAAGTCGTAAGGTCAGTATTGCTTCACGTGTGCCAGTGTTTCTACGGAATCCAAACTGATCTTCCCCGAGGTTGGCTTCTACTAGTTTTTCCATTCGTCTGTAAAGAATTCGTGTTAGTATTTTGCAGCTGTGACTTATTAAACTGATAGTTCGGTAATTTTCACATCTAATGCTATGAATAAATAGTTGCCGTTGTCTTTTTTCGAAAGTTGAATATAGACTCATTTAAGTAACATTGAAAGTGGATTGTGAAGAAGAAAATAATGTACGATGTGATTTATGTTTCGAATAGCAAACAAAATAAATATATGATATGAAGCATTTTATATCTGAACACTACCAAGTGTATCTGTAGCTTTTAGACGTGTTAGTAAGAACCGTTGATCTGGTCACCTGTATATATATGTTTTCAAACGCCAAGCGCATTCAAAAATTGTCAAAATATAAGCATATCGTCAGTTTCGACTATCAGTTCTTGGTGGACGACGAAGTTGTTCTTAATGCATTACTTACTGCTAACGCGGCAAGATACAGAGGTGATTTTTTTTACGAGAATGCCTTTAAAAATATATCGCAGCCATCACGACAATTTTGGAAAACCACAGATAATTTAAAGCAAGAATTTTCACCCAACTACCCTAAAAAATGGCACCAGTTTCTTATACAATGGGCCACATCAGTGCAGCATGAGTTTTTCCGATTGACGTCGGGTGATGTGTGTCAGAATGCCAGATTTGTCAGAGGAAACGAAAGGAAGGCATCGTCTTCGATTGAGCGTCTTTGACATTCCTGTGAAGTGAAGTGATTCACGCAGACATTTGTAGAGGTGTTACACGATGTTGCGAAACACGTGTGTTCGGCGTTTCAGAAGTAGGGCGTTTAGCGATGTGAAATCTGAAAGAGCGCACGAAACGCACATTTGCGGTAGGAAAATCTTTTAGAAATAATCTTTCTGCAGTTAGAAATAAGCTTTCTGCAGCCATATTTCGCTTTTATTTTATAGCTGAAACGAACTCGCGTAGTTTCGTCTTTTTTATGAATTGGAAAGAAAATGTACAATTAATCATTCCATTTTTATGGCATCTAATGTATTCAAAGTGTGTTCTGCCAAACTATTTGGCGTTTTGATTTCGAGACAAAGACGAATAAGTTTTGTGGTTGGTCTACATACGAAGACGCTACATATAGCTAGCTGCCCATAGAGTAACACCATTCTTTGAAATTGACTCACAACACTGGAATTTTTTTTTTTTTTTTTTACTCTAATCTTACTGGAAATTGGATTCTTTTTTTAAACTGAAAGGTAAATTACTTGACTGAAATTGTTGCTATGAATAAATAGTTGCCGTTGTCTTTTTGGATTAATGTTCCCGCAACCATGATCATATTTATAGAAGTTTTTTTCGCGAGGGCATACCGGCAACAGAGGGCGAGTTTAGGAATTATTCTGGGAAATTCACACTTCCATCGTTGTTCACCACTGTATCATGAATTAAAAATTTTTTTCTTCTCTTGGAATCATATTTCGTATTTGCTGATTTGTTTGATGAACTACGTCATGTTTCGCTGTTAAAACTGTTCGGTATCTCGACAGTTCGTTGTTTATGACTTAACGTAGCCTTTCTGTAGCGGATAAACTTTTTCGATGAGTTGTACCTCTGTCTTAACTGAGTTTCACAACTCATCCGTTAGGATGATTTTGCTTGAGCGCGGTTCAGTGCAGTAGTCGTATGCGCCGTTCCCAAGTTGCATTCTGAAACATTCGAGAATATTCTGAAACATCAGAGGCATATCTACGAAAATTCGAGAACATTATCGAACTAGCTCGATCCCTCCCCCCCCCCCCCCCCCCCCCACGAAAAATACGTTGAAGCGAAAGAGACGGATGACGTGGTGAACACGACATTATGATCTCTACCATTTCAGACATTTGTATCTCCACGAGAGCCATCACCTTACGGCTACTATATTGCGCAACGGCGGTTCCAAGGGTAGCAGCAGACACAAAAACCAGTGATGGTTGGGAGGTTTTGGAGGTATAGTCAACTTCGCAAAACACCCGATAAATCATGAAAATGATACTTGTGCTCAGCCCTACAGGAAATGTGCGTTGCATTTTCGTTTACGTCGTGGTCCCCTTCCTAATTACTTAAGTGCTATTCCGACTAGCTGCAGTCTAGAGATGTGATACTTGATGCCCAATTTTTTTAGTCGTATCCTAGTAGTACCAATCTCATATACCCACACTCAAGGAAATGAAGCTTTCATACGTCAACAACAAGTGCAGGAGGCTCCACCTTTACGTCATAAATTACTTTTAGCATCCCCACTCCTTCCTCTTCTGTTTGCGTCACATCGCGTGTTGCAAGCACTCAGCAGGGGATTAAGTTGTCTCGCTCCCTCCGAGAGGTTACATATTTTCCCAGTTTCAAAGGTAAACTCAACCCTCTCACGCTTCTTTTACGTTGCGCAAAGTATTTCACAAGTTTTAGTCTTCTTTCCTTTCTTTTGTCCATGTTGTTCCCGATTTCTTTTTTTCTTCTGTCTTTGAAAGCCTTGTAAATTTAGCGTTTTATTCTTAGAGAGGTTTGTTTCTGTTATTTCTGATTTTTTATGCTTCTTTGTAGTTCCTTTATTATTTCCGTAATTCATGCTATCGTCGATATGTTTTTACAGCAGTACAGGATTAGTTTGGTTAGCCTTCAGTAGAGCTTTGCCATTACTTCTGATATTTTATCTATGTTTTTGTAAACTTCCTTGCCACGTCTCACTTTCGAACGATTTGTGATGTGTATTGTACGTATTATTTTTCTGATTATCCGCATTCCGAGTATATCAGTTCTGTCCAAATTATGCATTCGCATGCATATACACATCTGGGTTTAACTCTGAGTTGTTTTCTGTGGTAAATGGTTTCTTTTTTGGGTGTTCGACATCCTATTTGCGTTGCCAACTGACAATATTGCCATTATACTGATGGTATGTGGGTTGCTTCAGTACAGTGAAGGTTTGACAAACTATTCTTGTCAATAAATATTGAACGTGTGCAGTAGCACGTGTCGTGCACCGTATAGAGAGGCCTGTGTTGAGGATGTGTTCCAGTGTGGCAAACCTGTGATGTGCGGCCATGCTTAAACGCTGGGCTCTTATGTAGAAGGTGCTGGGTTCGAATAACCGCCTGGCCGTCAGTAACTGGGTTTCCCGTATTCTGCGTCAAACGGTGTACAGTGTGTGCAGAGATGAAGGACACGACTCATTTACTTCGCAACCCGTGCTATACTCCGTCATTGATGGTCTAGTTGTCCACGGGATCTTAAATGCTCTTCTTCGTTCTCTGTTTCCCTTCTTAGCAAAACATTATTAGAAATATTAAGTTAACGTTGTCGCGCGACTCCTTTCTTTCACAAACCTCAGTGATTGTTTATTCATATTCTTCCATCATATTCTCTCTCACTTCGATCAGCACGTTTTCCAACTCATACATTCTTTTAAGATACGATTCAAGGCAAAATACTCATTATCGCTGCATATAATACTAATAGCTTTACTTCAAATATTAAGTTTACAACAAAATTGGGAAAGAAAAATGCGAAATTTCAGCTGAACTGCAAATTCGTGACAAATAGTAAATATGCGTCAAAAAAACAAACACGAATTGTTAAAAAAAATGTCGAATTAGTAAAGCTAAGTACATTGAAGAAGCTATTGAGGAAAACGACGAGAATAATTGGCAATAAGTGGAAGAATTACTACATTGGGAAGAAATGCATATCTGAAAAAAACAAAACTAATGAAATAGAGAAGAAATTGCATACGTTAACATGGGACCACTCGCGTTTGACGAGAGATTAGGAGTAACTTGGAGATACCTGGCGACAGGGAGGCCAATCGAATCCTTGAAATTTAGTTCTGTAATATTATCAGAAAAAATTAGTAAAATTGTGTGGAAACCCGTGAAGCAATTATATCTGCCAGGCAATGACATGTTTAGGTAATTAACGCAAAAGTGTTTTTGACGTTTTGTGATAATGTGGCGAAATCGACAACCGATACGCAGATCTCTTACTAGTCGTTGCAGATATATGGTGTGTTTTTCTAAATAGAAGCGTATCTCCAAACTTTCGTGTATTTCACCAACCTACGTGTATGTTCAAATTAATAAAGTAAGCAGTGGCATAGAGAATCCTCCGCTGACTGTCCTGAAATCGTATGTACACTGACTGCCCTTGTTTTGTGTTGAAAGGCTACTTGAAAAATTCAGTCGGATGCATGGTTTGCAGAAAGGCGAATTGAGAACATAAACGGTTCACACAAAGGCATTGTGGTTGGTTCATGAAGCTCTGTCAACATGTGAATGGAGAATGTTGTCAAACTTTAATATGTTATTGTGTAATCTCAAACGTTCAGTATGTATTGCCAGTCATCATAATCATTCATTGCGTTAACGAGCCTTTATGGCCTGTTGCAGAAAACAAAAGAAATAATAACAATACAAAAGGAGAAGAAATAGGAGAGAAAGAACAAAAAACATCTCAATGAATTATTATAAAAGAACATTATACAGCAGCACGAGAAAAAGGCCAGTCGGTCAGTCAGAACAGAGGAGGTATCCAGTGAAGATGGCGGTGCGCCGTTGCCGTTCTCCAGGTGCATCTTCCACCGTTGTCGGCTCCACTAGTTCGAGGACTGTTAATACTCTGTCCTTCCAGCGCGCCCATGTGAGTTTTCCAGCAGGCGGAGAGTGGACGACTCGGTTTAGGAGGGACCTATCAGCTCGAAGGATATGGCCAAACCACTGTTCTACATCTACATTTATACTTCGCAAGCCACCCAACGGTGTGTGGCGGAGGGCACTTTACGTGCCACTGTCATTACCGCCCTTTTCTGTTCCAGTCGCGTATGGTTCGCAGGAAGAACGACTGTCTGAAAGCCTCCGTGCGCGCTCTAATCTCTCTAATTTTACATTCGTGATCTCCTCGGGAGGTATAAGTAAGGGGAAGCAATGTATTCGATACCTCATCCAGAAACGCACCCTCTCGAAACCTGGACAGCAAGCTACACCGCGATGCAGAGCGCCTCTCTTGCAGAGTCTGCCACTTAAGTTCGTTAAAAATCTCCGTAACGCTATCACGGTTACCAAATAACCCTGTGACGAAACGCGCCGCTCTTCTTTGGATCTTCTCTATCTCCTCCGTCAACCCGATCTGGTACGGATCCCACACTGATGAGCAATACTCAAGTATAGGTCGAACGAGTGTTTTGTAAGCCACCTTCTTTGTTGATGGACTACATTTTCTAAGGACTCTCCCAATGAATCTCAACCTGGCACCCACCTTACCAACAATTAATTTTATATGATCATTCCACTTCAAATCGTTCCGCACGCATACTCCCAGATATTTTACAGCAGTAACTGCTACCAGTGTTTGTTCCGCTATTATATAATCATACAATAAAGGATCCTTCTTTCTATGTATTTGCAATACATTACATTTGTCTATGTTAAGGGTCAGTTGCCACTCCCTGCACCAAGTGCCTATCCGCTGCAGATCTTTCTGCATTTCGCTACAATTTTCTAATGCTGCAACTTCTCTGTATACTACAGTATCATCCGCGAAAAGCCGCATGGGACTTCCGACACTATCTACTAGGTCATTTATATGTATTGTGAAAAGCAATGGTCCCATAACACTCCCCTGTGGCACGCCAGAGGTTACTTTAATGTCTGTAGACGTCTCTCCATTTAGAACAACATGCTGTGGTCTGTTTGCTAAAAACTCTTCAATCCAGCCACACAGCTGGTCTGATATTCCGTAGGCTCTTACTTTGTTTATCAGGCGACAGTGTGGAAATGTATCAAACGCCTTCCGGAAGTCAAGGAAAATAGCATCTACCTGGGAGCCTGTATCTAATATTTTCTGGGTCTAATCAACAAATAAAGCCTCTCGTGGCCCATTTTGGGCTTTGCCAAACAGTTGGTACGGGTCTTCTTTCGTTCTGCGTTCGCATTGACGTTCCATAATATTGTAGAAGGGGCACCAGGTCTCTCGAAGTACCTTCCTCTCGAAGGGATACATTGCTTCTTTAGTTGTTGCCGATATCGTCCAAGATTGACTACCATACAAAAGTACCGGCCACACTAGTGTTGCGTACAGAAGGAGTTATTCTTATGTGATATTAGTCGTGACTTGAATAAAGTTCAGCCTATAGAACGTGCGACTGGCGTTCTATTATTCGTAGATGCATATCTTTCATCACTTCAGTTGCATTAGTCAGCAGGGAATCCAGGTACTTGAATTCTTGAACTCGTCGACAACGATGTATTTATGTTTTAACAGCGAAAAGCTGTTTTATTTGAAAATTGCACGACGGCTGTGGTCCTAGTTGTCATCAAACTTCTGAACGATGTATGTATTGGCAATGCTGAAATATTTCGAGGGCCATCGGTATTGCTCGTCAATGTTTTTATTATTTTCGGCCATAGTGGCTACCTTTGTGAACCATGACTGTGTGGGATATTTATTTATTTATAATTTCTGCTACCGGTCACTTTTATTTATTTTATGTTTACTCTAACATAATACAACGCGTTTAGAACATCACTGACATCGATTTCTGGCCACCCACTGCTCCCTCCCGCCCTCTCCCCAAATGCTACTACAATAACGAACAATGGACAAAAAGTTCTAGGTTAATTTAGCTTAAGACAATTTATTTTTAAGTAACGTTTCTCTGTATACATGGATGTATAGAATATAATAGAATGTTGTTGTTGTGGTCTTCAGTCCAGAGACTGGTTTGATGCAGCTCTCCATGCTACTCTATCCTGTGCAAGCATTTTCATCTCCCAGTACCTACTGCAACAGACATCCTACCGAATCTATTTAGTGTATTCATCATCTCTTGGTATCCCTCTGTGTTTTTTACCCTCCACGCTGCCCTGCAGTACTAAATTGGTGATCCCTTGATGCCTCAGAATATGCCCTACCAAGCGATCCCTTCTTCTAGTCAAATTTCTCTTCGTTCCATTTCTATTCAATCTTTCTTTGCCTCTCAGTATGTTTACCATACAGTTGGCATTGCCAGTGTGTTCAATACCTTTTTTATAAAATTACAATAATTATTATTGTACATAATTGTGCCTGTGCAGGGCAAGCAGATATGCATGCTAAAGTAATATTGATAATACGTCAATTATTCATTCACAGTAGTAATAATAATAATAATAATATTAAAACATAACAGTTAAATATACAGTAGCATCAAGATATATTTATGGTACATCTTACGTATCCATGTAAAAAGTCTTTGTTGGTACATTACTGTCACAAACATATAGGTATAATTCATATGGCAGTTTTTTGTTTCATGTAGCATATCTCTTTTGTGTCACTGTTTAGAAACTCATGAAGTGAGTAATATGGCGTACATTTGAGCCACACTTCTACTGTTTGCGTAAAGTTATTCATTGGTAGTTCGCTCACAGCCTGTGGGAGTTTGTTATAAAATTTCAAGCTAAGGTGTTTATGGCTCTTTTGTGTTAATCTCAGCCTTGTGTATGGTAGGTCTATGTTACTATTATTTCGAGTATTATGAACATGCACTTCAGATCTTAAATTAAAGCTCTTTACGTTCTCTTTAGCATATATTAAACAATTATAAACGTATATACTAGGTAGTGTCGTTATCTTTAGTTCTTTAAAATTATTTTTGCAACTTTGTCTTCGTGCTAAAATGCACCTGACTGCTTTCTTCTGACACTTGAAGATGGTACTTGAACCCACTGAGTTACCCCAAAGAAGCACCCCGTATTACAGTTGTGAATGGAAAAAAGCAAAGTATGTGGAGATTAGCAGATTTTTACTGATAACGTGTCTCAGCTTGTGTAATAGAGAGTTGGAGCAAGTTTGCCACATAGATAATTTGTGTGTCTGTCCCATGTAAGTTTTTGATCTATATGTAAACCTAGTAACTTGACATTTTTTGTATTCTGTTCAATTGGTTTCAGGGTGACGGAAATTTCTTCAGTTTTCAATTTGTTTTTTGATAAAAGGTTGTCTCTGCTCCAGTCACTGCTCATTTCAGTTACTAACTTGTTGTATTCTATGACATCTTGCATATTTTCTCCATCTGTTATTAGTGTCATATCATCAGCATACAGTAAATTGTTGCATGGCATATAATTTGAGAAGTCATTGATGTAAACGACGAACAGGAAAGGGCCAAGCACTGAGCCTTGCGGAATTCCTCTCTTTACTTTCATAAACGCCTGACGATGAGCAGAACATGTTCGGAACGCGTTGTACTATGTTAGATAAAACAAATAAAAGTGACGGGTAGCTGAAATTACAAGTAAATAATGTTTTTAGTGTTGAGAGTACGTCAGTGAGCGCCCTCGGACGATTTATATATTGCCGGTTTGACAATGTGAAGGCCTGTTAAGGGACACGTGAATGGGGGCAGCAGGTGGAGAGGCCGTCTGGCCGCAGGCTGTGTGTCGGCTGGCAAAGAGGCGTCGTGCCCGCTACAGGTATAGTGTGGTGTAGAGGCAGACGGACAGGTAGCAGGTAGCGGCTGGGCATTGTGCCCGCTGCAGGGGTGGGAGGGCCCGGGGCCCGCTTTGTGGCGGGCTCGTGTTTCCCCGCCACCTGCCGTGAAGTGAGCTCCGTGCCTTGCTGTGCTCGTCCTCCGGAACCGGCCGCTCAGACCCTCCAGGGCCGCCACAACGCCGGCACGAAAAGCGACTGAATACTGCAGTCCGATCTGCCGCGCATGACGAGGTTCGGTCGAGGAATGCGCTGTTGACGATTCCAAGCGACAGTTGCGGTACGCGCATACTTGAAGGGTGTGCGGACATTTGCCACGCCGGACATTTGCCACGATTTTACCTGCTCCTCCGCCTTATCGCTGTCGCGCAGTAAAGGTACTTACTGAGCCTTTCCGCTGGTTTACTTAACATAGGACCAGAATCTCTTTGGATTTTCTGCCATATTTCTAGAGAGACTTTCGTTGTGTAAACTTAAATTCATCTCGCATTGAAATACGTACCAAATTTCGAGCCTCAGTAAAACTTCACCAATCTTGGAGATTTTGCGTTCGTCTAAATTATACGTGCCTTTTTCGGTGCTCCTGCAGCAGCTTTCTGTCGTGTTTTGTGTACCATGGGGGATTAGTTCCGTCTCTTATTAATTTATGTGGTATGAATCTCTCGAGTGCTGTTGATACTATTTCTTTGAACTTAAGCCACATATGTTCTTCACTTACATAGTTTGGAAGGATTGCAGACTGTCCCTTAGAAAGACGTCAACCGACCTTTTAGCTGCTTTTACAAATAGATACATTTCGGGTTTAGTTTTGGTGAATTTCTTTGTTCCAGAATTGATCCTCGCTACGACTGTGTGTTCACTAATCCCTGTATCCGTCGTGATGCTCAGGATTATTTGTAGCTAAGAGGTGAAGTATGTTTTCGTAACCATTTACAATTTGTGTGGCCTCGTAAACTAACTTCAAAATAATTTTTAAAAAGCATTTAGAACAATTATGTAAGTTGTTTTCTATCTACAATAGGGTCTGAAAATGTATTTTTGTCAACATACGGAAGGTAGAATGAAGTCACTGTCAACTATAATTCTATGAGTAGCGTACCTATTTGTGATGAGACTCGAGTTTTCTTTTAAACTGTTCAGCAGATGTTTCATCTGAGACCAGGGGTCGGTAAAAGGAGCCAGTTATTAATTTATTCCGGTTGTCGAATATAACGTCTGCCCATACAAAGTTACAGGAACTATCTGCTTCAATGTCGCTTGTGAGCTGAAAACACACACACATTACATTATTTTTCCTTAAGTTGTGCTTCTTGTTTCTTGCGTAGTGCAGGTCTTCACTATTACGGCTCTTCACTCCAAAACCTAGGATGCTTTCTCTGACCCTGTAAATACCAGAGCTAAACAATGTAGAACAATAACGTACGTTACAAGCATAGCATTCTGTATTACTTCATTTCCTTATTTCTAACATTTTAAAATTGTACGTTGACTTACATGACATGTCATTCATAGATGTTCTTATCTCTATTTAGTGAACGTATTTTCAGTCATGTTTTGAACATTGTCCCGCTACACTTTATTAAACATTCACATTCCCATTTCTTCTTTCCTTATTGTCTTTTAGGCATTCAGTTACAGTAATTAAAGCAGGCACAAATGCAGTGATCAAAAAGGAATGATTAGCGTACATTCGCATTCTCTTTACATCGTTCCTTTCTTGTTGCTCCCATGCCGATGCACTGTTTCTGTGGCAATCAGTAAGCGTGAAAGGAAGCAGACAGAGGGATCTATACTTATACTTGGCAGAATTAATTACATACTGACATAGTCGTCGGTATTGCTTTCGTTTCCCAATAGTTATAAATATTTCGATTTCGGAAAAGAAGCTCTGTATTTGGCCAAGATGTCGAAGAAGAAGGTCCCTTACGTACTGGTTGTATCGAGTAAGATGTGTAGACGTCGGTTTGAAAGCGGACAGAAGTAGTACGAGGAAGGGCGTCCCTTACCTGAGGGATCGCTACCTGGCGAAGGGGCAAGTGTGGCAAATGTCCGGCGTGGCAAATGTCCGGCATTCTACTTGAAGGACCCGTTTATCTCCCTTGCTTATGCGGAATGTATCACTTGTCTCCAACATCAGCAATGACAACTCGCAACAGATGGAATAAAAATTCACTAAACAGGTCGCTACGATAACGTTTAATGCTCGCATTAGCTGCGCCATTCAGAACAGAGCACTCGGAACACTACTGAACGCTCATTGGCTGTCGGGGAATGCGCGACGTAGGTGCGCAGAACAAGCCTAAACTCCACCGCCATCGTTCGTGACTCCAACTATAGGAGTCTCAGTAGTCAGCCACTCCGCCCCATCCACTGCTGGACAGAGTCTTATGCATTACCCTTCAGCTGCCTGCTGCATCGACTCGAACACCAACTCCGCAACGTTTACTTGCTCAACACCCGATCTCCGAAACTTGCCCAAAACTAAACCCATTCTCTCAGGGAATATGTTTTGCTTTAAGCAAACACTTCTGATAAGAGTTCTGTTCATGAATACTGTACTTACCACGAACATTTCACATAGCCAGAGTCCATTTCTCATTAAATATGGTTCAAATGCCTCTGAGCACTATGGGACGTATCTTCTGAGGTCATCAGTCCCCTACAACTTAGAACTACTTAAACCTAACTAACCTAAGGACGTCACACACATCCATGCCCGAGGCAGGATTCGAACCTGCGACCGTAGCGGTCGCGTCGGCTCCAGACTGTAGCGCCTAGAACCCCTCGGCCACCCCGGCCGGCCTCTCATTAAATACCAGTGCAGTAAAGTGTGTGACTCTTGTGCCGAATCTGCGTTACTTTTACAGTGCGTCTATCGTTTCATGACCCAGACACTCTGGTGATAAGGGAAGCGTACATTCTGCCTCACATTTGGTAGCAGGCAGTGGTAATTTCCACCATTCTCATACAATGATGACACCGATCGTGTTCGTTTTGCATCTCGTACCGATCATTTGCAACGGAAGAAGTGACACACTGAAGTAACCAGTTTTCATGAATACACTCTATAGATACGTTCATGTTCAAAGCCAATGCTCATTCGTAGTACTGAATATGAAATTAAATTAACCCTTTTGTAAGACATTTACTGTTAGATTGCAAACATTGGTAGTAGCTGGAGTAGGCAATAAATCTGCCGATGAGAACTATAGGGCCTATGAGTCAGGGAACGACTGTAGGCATGAAAAGATATCACTTTCTATAGTCAATCTATCTTATCGATTAATCTACACATTTTAGATTTGGATATCGTCAATTTAAAATCGGTACCGTTACGAAAAGGTATCGATATTTTGATATGTGTTTATCTTAGCTCACCCCTCCTTGATGGCTCACGCGACGGCTCACTTGCATATATATGGGCAGAATCGCCCGCCATGTTTTCTCCAAATCTGAAGATTCTGTAAGGTTTACCTTGTGGGTGACCAACCTATTCACGCAACTTTATAGCATATTTCTTATAAAATACGTGATGTCGCACGTATGAAGTGTACTGAACAGTAATTAATGATAGGTTTAGAATGTCCTTTTTATATGACTGAAGAATAGAAATTATTTGTAATATTACACGGCTATAGAAATATGGGCTAGGAACATGCATCGTAGTTCGTAAATATTAGATGTACAGAGTTAAGAAGTCGATATGAAGCCTGCTTGTTAGTTTTTGGATGTGGCCGAGGGTTCTAGGCGCTTCAGTCCGGAACCACGCGGCTGTTACAGTCGCAGGTTCGAATCCTGCCTCGGGCATGGATGTGTGTGATGTCCTTAGGTTAGTTATGTTGAAATAGTTCTAAGTTCTAGGGGACAAATGACCTCAGATGTCAAGTCCCATAGTGCTCAGAGCCATTTGAACCATTTGTTAGTTCTTGCCCATGTATCGGCTCTTGGAAAAGGCCTATGAGACTAATTTTTATTAATAGTTGCATCTATCATTTAAACAGTATTCATTTTGTATACTTTACTATATTTTAGTTAGCTTTGTTCTTTGAATGTGATACTAGTTGCGCGGGTTCCCTCACAATGACTAATCCGCCATAAATATATCTTAATTATCACTCATCCCACTGTACCTATATAATAGATGGGGTTAAGTATTATTTACACTGAAATGAATACACATGGTTGCCTACAGGCGTTGATATAAGTCAACGGGGACAGTTGAAAATGTGTGCCCCGACCGGGACTCGAAGCCGGAATCTCCTGCTTACATGGCAGACGCTCTATCCAGCTGGGCCACCGCTGACACAGAGGATAGTGCGGCTGCAGGGACTTATCTCTGGCACGACTCCCGCACTATATTCACAGTGCCCCCGCCCATTATACTCATTACTCGCGGCTTTACTGCCGATTCCCGTAAGAGTTCGGGCACTGTCTGCACAGAAGAAATGGCCGGTGAGCCTTAACTATATATGAAGAGCGTATCTGTTCTTTCGGAAATGTTCGAAAGAACAGATAACATCTTCATATATATTATTTACTTTATTTATGTGTGTTTATTATAATGACCTAAAAATCAGAATAAATATTCTTCTTTACTTTGCCATCAGCGAAAATATCTGAGAAATCGAAATAATTTGGTAAGAACTGCGTCAGTGAATTTTTCGACTGGGGGAAGAAACTCAGTTGTATAAATTATTTTTCGTTCGGGGTCATTAGAAAATCTAAATATGCGAAAAACGTTTTTGCAATAGTCACTGCAGTTCGCAGCTGAGCAACCAGCCGTATTTACCATGAATTCTTCAATTCATTTGATTAGAAATCTCCACTCGCATCGTGACTCGAATGTAGACAAATATGAATTTCCTGTACTTTGGGGAAAACATAGTGAGCGGCCCGTTCAACTCAGGTTATAGCAGTCTTATTGTAAACTCTCTCGTAGCGTGGCCTGCAAGGAGCTGTGCGTTTTCATTATGAGGCCTTGTAACGTTTCCTGAATGCTACGTGCGCTGGCCAGACACGTTTCCTGTTTGCTCAACTCCACAGATAGCAGGAGGCTTGTGATTCTGAGGAAAGACAAGATTCCAGCAGGTCGCATTTTAAAACCGTACTTTATTCAGCTTATAACGCCACAGGTTATTACTACGGGAGCAAGTCCTCTAAACGTTACTCCTTCGACAGTAATTAAATTAGACCGTGATCTAGTGCTAATGGAAGTCGGACTATGTTATGTTACCTGAAAGATTACGCATAGAAAGGGAGTACGGGTTATTTTAGTGGGATCGAACCAAGGGTATTATCGTTGGGAAGTAAAACTGTGGTCACGTAAATCGAAAACAGTCGCCAGCTTAATTATGCAAAGTGATTCCAAGTGAATATACTGCTAACAAAATAAACTAAGTGCTGTTGTAAATATTACTTGCATCTGAAAGGTGTTTGGTAAATATATCACGAAAACAACAGCATAGCCTAGCATGTATTAGTAGCTCAGCCATGAGCAACACAGACCAGTAATTTAAAATTATTAGCAACAAACTCTTTCTCGCTAACATATACTGCCTGCATTAAACTGAAGGATAATGCCCATTACAGAGTGGCACGTAGTAAGCAAGAAGCACAGATAAATTGGACATGTGGTTGTTGTAATATTTCAATACTGAAAGATAGTAATATTGAAATCAAACTGCCGGCCGGAGTGGCCGAGCGGTTCTAAGCGCTGCAGTCTAGAGCCGCGCGACCGCTACGGTCGCAGGTTCGAATCCTGCCTCGGGCATGGATGTGTGTGATGTCCTTAGGTTATTTAGGTTTAAGTAGTTCTAAGTTCTGGGGACTGATGACCTTAGTAGTTAAGTCCCATAGTGCTCAGAGCCATTTGAAATCAAACTGTTTAACTAACACGGAAACTCTTTGCTTTCACAGAGAGCATAGAAACCTAAGCATTGTACAGGTCATAAGTGAAGCATTGGGACCCTGCATCTTTTGTGGTTGTAGTAAAGAGTTGCCAGCTATGACTTTAACTGCACAAATGTTTACTAACTTCTATGAACACTTTCGCTGTAAAATTTCCTGAAGTCCTGGTTCAGTGTAAGGTGTGGGGTCCCCAAATACTGTTGTCTAAGATAAGGACTGTGTTAGGCTTAGGGCAAACAATCCTAGCAAAACGGTAATAATATGCACATAAACACAAATTAATAAATAAGAGAGCACTATTACAAACCTGTAATGCAAGTAAGTTATGTGCACGTCTTTGAAGCAATATGGTCTGTACTTGATTTATAAAATCACTGTTCTGTAATTAAACAGTCAGCATTATGCACAGCTTTTAATAAGAAGTGAAAGTAATCACTGCAGTTAAGCCTTTCTCAAACATCATTTTTTTTTTTTTAGACCTTTAGCCATGTACTTTGTTGACCATGTGGAGAATTTCACACAAAAGAGTAACTAGCCACTTGATAAATTTATTACTCGACGAAAAAGTTCATGTTTTTCGAGGTTTGAAATTCTCTCGAGATTTATTGTTGTGTATGAAATGATTACATTTACAGATCAGTAGTGCTGGTGTTCTGAGGTACAAGGTGTCGACCCATGCTGAAATAGCAATGTTAGTATGTGGCGTAGTTTCCGCGGGCGGTAAAGCAGGCGCTAACTCTATCATCCAGTCGGTCCTACAGATGCCGAATACTGTCCTGGCATACGTTATGCCACGCCTGCTCGACCTGTTCCCTTAGTCCTGTAAGTGGTCGTTCGAGCGCCTTCTCGTCCTATCATACCCCACCCATGCTCGATTGGAGACAAGTCCAGTCTCCAGATATCGTGCTGGCCAGGGAAATAGCCTCACGTCTTGCAGTTCACATTGCATTTCACATCCTGTCGGAACATCACATCACCTTCCCGCTGCAAGCGCGGCCAAAGAACGAATCTTAACAACATTCTATACTCACCAAACTCTGGTTAGCGTCCTCTGCATAAACACCAAAGGTGAGTGAGAACTGTAGCTTAGTCCGCAGCTCGTGGTCGTGCAGTAGCGTTCTCGCTTCCCACGCCCGGATTCCCGGGTTCGATTCCCGGCGGGGTCAGTGATTTTCTCTGCCTCGTGATGACTCGGTGTTGTGTGATGTCCGTAGGTTAGTTAGGTTTAAGTAGTTCTAAGTTCTAGGTGACTGATGACCATAGATGTCAAGTCTCATAGTGGTCAGAGCCATTTGAACCATTTTTGAACTGTAGCTTATCCCACCCCAGACCATAACCCTGGGTTGGGTCCGGTGCGTTTTGGACGAATGCACTCTACGACACAGCGCTCGCCAGGTCTACGTCGTACGCGGAAACGATCTACTTTCATCGTTTTGGCAGCATCAGTCGATGTGCGCACACGAGTCGAAGACGGGCTAGAAGCATGCGTGCCCGTAGTCCCGTTGCTAATAACCGGTTCGATACAATTCGTGTTGACACTTTTGGACGCTTAAGCCCTCATCTGGGCTGTGGTAGCTGTCCAATCTGCCACTGCTGCCCTTACAGTATGACGATTCTGGTGAGCGTCTGTACTATGTAGACATCCAGAACCTCCTCTACGGCTTTGAAAATGTTGACGTGACCTCTGATACCAGCATCGTTGCACAACAGGCACAGCATGCCCAACTTGTGCTGCAATTTCCCGAAAGCACCATCCCGTCTCTCCGAGGCCACACTTTCACCCTCTTTCAAATTCGCTCAGTTGGCTGTAGGAAGCATGACGGGGTCTCCGTGGTATGGTTGCCTGCTTGGTCACACATTTGCACATCACTGAACCTTTTGGATGTGAGAATTCCTTATTAAAGCATAGACACAGGTGGCACTTGGTAGCTATGCCTCTATGCTATCTGCTGGTGCACGACACTGAAAACAGTACCACACCAACTATGCCTCAGGTGGCATATGCCGTCATCGGATCAAAATCTATGTTGTCTTTCCCGTTGTACTAATTCTTTTTTCCGGCAATGTAATCCGTAGCTCAGTGTAATTCGTATATATTCACAATATTTCAGCTCTACAAAGAGAAACCCATCCACGGCAAAGCAGTGTACACGACACGAAGCTAAGAATGGAACAGTTGTTATTTAAATTTTCAGCAAGTTACTGGTACATGCAGGTATGTGCAACACTACACTTTACTCGTGGAGGTGCTAGCTGTGGTAATCTTCTATGGCAAAAAGAGTAGAGTCTGTCAGACATGATCACAGCTTTTCATGTGAAATATCTGTAATGAGAAGTTCTAATAGCCAACATAAATCTACAACTGAGGCATCATTAATCCAGCCTTGTTACAAATCTTGCCTCCTTAAGCACTCAAGATGTTATCTTATTGAATGCCGGGCGCATACTATCTCTACGGCAAAGACCTCCCGGTACTTCGGTCTAAATCACGTTTTACATTCCTGCCTGATACTTTTCGTTGCCGAGGGACTTCAGATTTTATATTTCACACAATCCTACAGTCCGTAAGCACTAACCAGTTTTCCATATAACACTAACACATTTGCGTTATAAATGTATGTTGTTATTGTGGTTTTCAGTCCTGAGATTGGTTTGATGCAGCTCTCCATGCTACTCTATCCTGTGCAAGTTTGTTCATCTCCCAGTACCTACTCTAACCTACATCCTTCTGAATCTGCTTAGTGTATTCATCTCTTGGTCTCCGTCTACGGTTGTTACCGTCCACGCTGCCCTCCAATACTAATTCGTGATACCTTGATGCCTCAAAACATGTCCTACCAACCGATCCCTTCTTTTAGTCAAGTTGTGCCACAAAGTTCTCTTCTCTACAATCCTATTCAATACCTCCTCATTAGTTACGTGATCTACCCACCTTATCTTCAGCATTCTTCTGTAGCACCACATTTCGAAAGCTTCTATTCTCTTCTTGTCCAAACCAGTTATCGTCCATGTTTCACTTCCATACATGGCTACGCTCCATACAAATACTTTCAGGAACGACTTCCTGACACTTAAATCTATACTCGATGTTAACAAATTTCTCTTCTTCAGAAACGCTTTTCTTGCCATTGCCAGTCTACATTTTATATCCTCTCTACTTCGACCATCATCAGTTATTTTACTCCCTAAATAGCAAAACTCCGGTAGTACTTTAAGTGTGTCATTTCCTAATCTAATTCCCTCAGCATCACGCGACTTAATTCGACTACATTCCATTATCCTCGTTTTGCTTTTGTTGATGTTCATCTTATATCCTCCTTTCAAGACACGCGTCAATTCAAATAACGTACGCAACACAAACATTACAGTATTCAGATGAAAAACAAGTTAAACTGCATTATCTCGTGATGCATAGCTGCAATACACACCTACGCACAGCTGTTTATGGTAGTGCTACATGTGTACCAGCATGTTTTGTAGCAATTTATCACTAGGTAATGCACTTTGGCGACCGTGTTTAACGCTCATTTAAGCGTGGCGGGAGGCGAGGACTGTGATCCAAAATATTTATGGATTCACTGGAAAATGTCCGAAACTAGTACAGCTGAATAAAGTACGATATTAGTCCAGCCCGGCATGATGATATTCCTTAGACTTACTCAGGCCGTGGTGCCCATACGGAAGGAAAGCTGCTTGTGACTGATTCTCTCTCGACCATTCCGTGTGAAACATCAGCAAGCTACACCGTAAGAGTGTAAATGTATTAACTGCAGGAGTGCTGTTACATTTATCACAAAAATTGCAACAAGATAAATTATTAAATTATTCTCTAAATATCTATAATGATAGAAGGATTACGAAAAATGTTAAAGAAACGAAAACATATTAATAACGAGCTTCATTTACAAGTGCGTCTACTGAGAAGATATATTTGAGATATAGACAATGTTTAACCTTTGTACGAAACAACGTTTCGAAAAGTGCAATCTGCCCATTTCACCATTGTGCAATTTTGTGCTGGACTAGTACTTGCGTTCCTTTTTTATTTTCGTGGCAGTTTTTACTACCGTACTAGAGCCAATACTATTCAGCAGACGGCAAGACGTTGTTTGTACTCTTCCGAAGTTCTTCAGAACTCCCACACGTATTTGTCATTCTCGGAAAGTGAAGCCCGTAGAGGACTCGTCTCTCCAAATAGAGGGTGAGAAAGACGCCCTGCGTGCTCTCTACCTCGCCACCTTCCCTTTGGTGTTTTCATTCCACTCTCTCCATCTCTCGGTATATTCAACCGTGAAGTAACGGAGGGCTGTCGCCGCATTGAGGATGGGATGAAAAGGTTAACAGTAAGCGTCAGAGCTAACTTCATGCGATGTAACTTCGTTACCGACAACTGGGAACCAAGTGACTTTGATCACTCATCCTGCGGAATATGCTATCGCAAGGGGTAAACACTCCGCGCAAATTCAGCTCCGACCTCTGTGGTATTGATTACGTACACCCTGCCGGGCTGATCAGTCACGTAAAAGCTCATTTGTCGAAGACGTTACATTAGTTCGCAACTGATAGATGCATAGATATACTCGTCTTCCATACTTTCATTCTCTCATTGTCTAAATGTGTTTATTTCTTTCAGTGACAGTACTCCCGATGTTTGCATCGGCCGTTAAGTAGCAAATAAGCTTTTTCCACGTGTTCATCAAGGCAGTTACTTGAAATTAACCCTTAGTCTTCAAAGGAGGGTATAAGATGAACGCCGCGCGGGATTAGCCGAGCTGTCTCAGGCGCTGCAGTCATGTACTGTGCGGCTGATCCCGGCGGACGTTCGAATCCTCCCTCGGGCATGGATGTGTGTGTATTTGTCCTTAGGGTAATTTAGGTTAAGTAGTGTGTAAGCTGATGACCTTAGCAGTTAAGTACCATAAGATTTCACACACATTTGAACATTTTTTTTTTTTTTTTTTTTTTTTGTATAAGATGAACTAAGATTTCACACACATTTGAACATTTTTTTTTATGTATAAGATGAACATCAACAAAAGCAAAACAAGGATAATGGAATGTAGTGGAATTAAGTCGGGTGATGCTGAGGGAATTAGATTAGGAAATGAGACACTTAAAGTAGTGAAAGAGTTTTGCTATTTGGAGAGCAAAATAACTGATGATGGTCGAAGTAGAGAGGATATAAAATGTAGACTGGCAATAGCAAGGAAAGCGTTTCTGAAGAAGAGAAATTTGTTAATATCGAGTATAGATTTAAGTGTCAGGAAGTCGTTTCTGAAAGTATTTGTATGGAGTGTAGCCATGTATGGAAGTGAAACGTGGACGATAAATAGTTTAGACAAGAAAAGAATAGAAGCTTTCGAAATGTGGTGCTACAGAAGAATGCTGAAGATTAGATGGGTAGATCACATAACTAATGAGGATGTAGGTATTCAAAAAAATGGTTCAAATGGCTTTGAGCACTATGGGACTTAACTTCTGTGGTCATCAGTCCCCTAGAACTTAGAACTACTTAAACCTAACTAACCTAAAGACATCACACACATCCATGCCCGAGGCAGGTTTCGAACCTGCGACCGTAGCAGTCCCGTGGTTCCGGACGATGTAGGTATTGAATAGAATTGGGGAGAAGAGGAGTTTGTGGCACAACTTGACCAGAAGAAGGGATCGGTTGGCAGGACATGTTCTGAGGCATCGAGAGATCAATTTAGTATTGGACGGCAGCGTGGAGGGTAAAAATCGTAGAGGGAGACCAAGAGATGAATACACTAAGGATATTCAGAAGGATGTAGGCTACAGTAGGTACTGGGAGATGAAGAAGCTTGCACAGGATAAAGTAGCATGGAGAGATGCATAAAACTAGTCTCAGGACTGAAGACCACAACAACAACAACAACAACAAGTAATTGTCTGCTGACAAAAGACAAATTATAACCATTGCCTGTGTGTCAGTCACATTTATGTTCTTCCACGGTGCATTTCGAGTGCTTACATCCACATCTTCCGTTGGATCAGTGCATCAGGATATATTTTCCAGGATGTTGCCAGCTGTCTGCCTTGTTCTTCAGTTCGCTACAAATTAGTTATTTTGTGTCAGTTTTTAACATAATGTCGGACTGATATCACACTTTTCAAAAATAGCATAACTACTTACATGTTTCAGGGGACAAAAAAAACCACTAAGGGTTTTTATACAGGGTGTTACAAAAAGGTACGGCCAAACTTTCAGGAAACATTCCTCACACAAAAAGAAAGAAAATATGTTATGTGGACATGTGTCCGGAAACGCTTACTTTCCATGTTAGAGCTCATTTTATTACTCCTCTTCAAATCACATTAATCGTGGAATGGAAACACACAGCAACAGAACGTACCAGCGTGACTTCAAACACGTTGTTACTAGACAAGAGCTTTCAAATGCCCCCATAAATGAAAGTCAAGAGGGTTGAGGTCAGGAGAGCGTGGAGGCCATGGAATTGGTCCGCCTCTACCAATCCGTCGGTCACCGAATCTGTTGTTGAGAAGCGTTCGGACACTTCGACTGAAATGTGTAGGAGCTCTATCGTGCATGAACCACATCTTGTGTCGTACTTGTGAAGGCACATGTTCTAGCAGCACAGGTAGAGTATCCCGTATGAAATCATGGCGGTGAATCGAGGAAGTACACTACATACTGACGAAACTAAAATGAGCTCTAACATGGAAATGAAGCGTTTCCGGGCACATGTCCACATAACATCTTTTCTTTATTTTTGTGTGAGGAATGTTTCCTGTAAGTTTGGGCGTACCTTTTTGTAACACCCTGTATACACACACATGTGTATCGCAACAGCACACAGATCCAGAGATCGCACAATTATAGAAAACAGTCGAAAAGCACTAGCAGCGTACTTTGCGAATCAAAGATACAGGCGACATGGATGTGTGTGTCTACAACTTAAGATCTTTTTCACATACACCCACAATAAAAAAGGTTATATACACGGAGTTCGGCATCTTTATTAGTTGCGGAATCGGTTTGATGGTTTGCGAATGAGACCAGGTTTTCAGTATTTCCGTTACTGAAGAACGGATGACAGTTAAGAGTTATTGTGATTCGTCTAGTATGTATAGGAAGCTCCTAAAAAGTCCAGCACCACCTAAGAGCTGTGAGCGTCAGGGTAATTTTTGCTGTAACATGTTGTAAATGCCTGTTTTATTATTTATAGTAAAATTTGGAAATTGGAAATTTGTGGTAAATTCTTGTGGGACCAGACTGCTAAGGTCATCGATCCCAAGGCTTACACACAACTTACGCTGAGGACAACACACACACACACACACACACACACACACACACACACAGCCATGCCCGAGGGAGGACTGGAACCTCTGATGAGGGAAGCCGCGCGAACCGTGGCACAGCGTCTCAGACCGCACGGCTATACCCGCGCGAAGGAAACGCTTAGACATGTAGTTTCAATGAACTAAATTATTTTTCATTGTTACATGTTAATGCGCAGTTCGGAACAAAACAGTAAACAGAATGCTTTTAACTCCATTGTCCTTGTGATCTCAAAACAATATGCAGTGGTTCCGATAGTATCAGTACTACGGCAATAAGCATCTGAATAAACCAAACAAACCTTTGTTAAGCCGAAAGCCTGTTTGTTTTTTGTCTCTCTCTATCTCTCTCTCTCTCTCTCTCTCTCTCTCTCTCTCTCTCTCTTTGTGTGTGTGTGTGTGTGTGTGTGTGTGTGTGTGCGCGTGCGTGCGTGTGTTACTTTGCAGATAGTCCACTACCGTTTTTTTACCAGGTTTTTAGGGGAGAAAAAGGTCGGTTTTTATTCGTTGTAAATAAAATACAGTATTTCAAATTGCCCTGCACATTATAATTTCGCTGCCTCGTATTACGGGAATAATTTTTCGACATTTTTATTACGGCCGGCAGCGTGTATTAGCATTTCATTTGCGCCGGTGCAGCAAGGTAAATTTGCATCAGGGTTTAGTCACAGGGCTGTGTGCGATGGAAGCGTTAGCAGGTCGTGCGGTAACCATCAACGCGGAAGTCTCCGACGGCTGAACACAATAAAACGGGCTCTCCCTTCCTCGGAACACGCGGCCAGCGTCAATCTAACATCCGTGCCTTGAAAACCACCGCCAAATGTATGGTGGGGAGTATTTACCATTGTTCCACTTATTAGGGTGTCTTCGCTTTTCGTTCCGTTTGGGGCATTGGAAGAATAATTGCTTTGAGCCCAGTTTACCCCGCAGTGAATGGAACACCAGCGAACCAACGCGCATTCGAGACTGTTCGTCAGCGTCCACTACTATTAGCTCGTACCTGTGAACCGGCGTTCATACTAGAGGGAGCGGAAGAGAAGGCGAGATAACCAACGTAGCCTATGGAAAACAGTAACACAGCTTTGATAGGTCATGTTCATTATCTCGCCTTCTCTTCCGTCCCCTCTAATGTATGAAGAATAACAAAACCGACAAACTGCAGGGACAGATTCCTGGCCGGAAATGGAGAGACAAAGGTGCTATAAATATGTGTCCGGAAATGCATCGTTGCCACGGTAGATGGCGCAAGCGAATGACAGTTAATCTGGCTCCTGCCGTGTGTTGCAGGCTCTGTGGTTGGCGCAACACACTGCAAGCAGCGGAATGGTCCGGTATTCACGTCGTGAACAAACCGAGGTGGTGTTTGTGTACGGCCGAGCAGATGGTTCAAAAATGGTTCAAATGGCTCTGAGCACTATGGGACTTAACATCTATGGTCATCAGTCCCCTAGAACTTAGAACTACTTAAACCTAACTAACCTAAGGACATCACACAACACCCAGCCATCACGAGGCAGAGAAAATCCGTGACCCCGCCGGGAATCGAACCCGGGAACCCGGGCGTGGGCCGAGCAGATGGAAATGGACGAGAGGCTGTGCTGTTGTATCAAAACAAGTAGCCTGACAGACACCAACTGCATCATACATCGTCTCAAGTCCTTTTTGGCCGTTTGGGTGATCATGGATCCTTTCAGACAGACGAGTGTGCAAGGAGGCGGCGGACTGTGCGTACACCAGATTTGGAAGACCGGGTTCTTGAGCGTATTGAAACGAACCCTAGTACAAGCTCGAGGCAAGTGGCTCAGGAACATGGTGTTCGCTAAACTACGATTATGTGTGTCCTGCATGACAACCTATCACCTGCAACGAGTGCAAGGATTATCAGCAGTGGATTTCCCTCTACGGGGAGGATTCTGTCAATGGTTTCTGCACCAGACCATCACAGTTGCAGGATGTCATCAGGCCTCCTTAGCGACGAAGCAGTTTTTACCAGAACTGCCATCATCAGTTTGCGTAATCGTCATCTGCGGGCTGTAGACAGGCCACGTGGTCAGGGGAACTCTCACTCGTCAGCGCCATCTACCGTGGCACTGATACGTTTCCGGACAATTCTCGTAGAAACTTTTTTTCTGAATTTCCATTCAGGAATCCGTCCCTGTACTTTGTCGCTTTTATTAATGTTCACCCTATATAGGCTACGAACTCGGGATGGAGATGAGATACAGCACAGACAAAAGTTGTAAGTGGCAAAGAAGGTCATATATTCCCACTAATGGCTGTGACTTTGAACGTGATTTTCAAAGTGATCTCGACGTTTAAGACGTTTTTTAAATGGGGACCGTAATATTTATACTCAGTTCATGGTAAGATTCAATGAAGGTCAAGTGAGCAAATATGGTTTTAGTTTGAGTATGGATTAACTCGGAATAGAAGAGGGATACAGCAAAATCCAATATTAGATACAAATTGGAAGAGTCACAAGGGGTCGCTTATCATTACCAGTAACCATGATCTTAAAGGTAATTATCGAAGGTCAGTCGAAGGTTTAGTTTTGTTTCATGGAAACATCAATTTGTGATGTCGGATTCGCAAATAGGGAAGAGAGATTTGAACTTATAGTTTTAATTAACATTTTGCTAACAAAATACATACAACTCAATGTATATTTTTTTTTACATTTACAAGCCAGAGAAACATATATAAAACTTAGATCGTTGATTTACAAGTCGTTGACTGAGTCGCCTCGTCTCTCGTTCCTCGGGAATTTGTGTCTAACCCTGTATTTTACTGTATCCCTCTCTTATTCCCCGTTAATCTATACTAGAACTAAACACGTATTTCCTCATTTGACCGTCATTCAGCGTTGCCATGGCCTTGAATAGTATATAGTTTTAGTCCTAAAATTTGCCTCTCTTTCCAAATCTTGCAACGAGTATTATGGTTCCCATTTAAAAAAAATGACTTTAATCATCCAAATCACCTTGAAAATTGCGTTCAGGGTCACGGTCATTAGTGACAATGCGTGACCCACTTTGCCACCTACAGTTTTGATCTAAAACATTTTGTTGTATCTTATCTGTATGCTGGGTTATTCCCCACTATGTATGAAAATGGTGCAAACCTTTTGGTTCAAATGGAAACTAACCGTCGTAAATTCATACTCATTGTGGTATGGACGTAACGCAACGTCCACCTTACAACGACGACGTAGCGTGTTGTTCAAAGCGACGACCGCCAGTCTCAGTTCATGTATTGCAGAGGCACCACGCAGTTCTCCCGCATTCTCGCAAAGATCCCGCGTGGCTGTGGTACACTGGAACAGTCGGCGAGTAATGAACAACGTACATCCCTGGCTACGTCAAGACGTTGGTGTATGAAATCCCCATAGAAACAGATGAAGACACGCTTGCTAGGATTCAAGCTGTATGTATCCTGGTACAACAGACACCAGGGGTCTTTGAGAGAGTGCGGTAGAACTTCATGCGCCATTGCCCCGAATGCACTGAGACTGGCAGTCGTCTGTTTGGACAATTACTATGAGCTGCGTTGTTGTTATCCAGTGCACGCTGATATATCGGGTTGTTATAATTAAACTTTCCCTGCTTAAAACGTTTTAACACGGAAACTAATTTCAGTTCGATTACCAAACTTCGCAGCATTAATGTCCATAGTATGGGGCGCTTAATTTCCATGCGTCTCAGCGCCACCGTCCAGTTCCAGCTGTGGCCATCAGGTGCCATGAACATTCATCGTGATTAATAGTCTCACACTCGATACGCGTTGCACTTGTTGACGTGTCAATATGAGCTTGGACAGAAGGAACAGGGCATTATTGGTGAACTGCTGTGTAGAGCATGATGGTTCGAGTCAACTGGAGAACTGGGCGTCGCTCCGAGAAGAGGCCGACGACCGATTGCACCACAGGTGGTTGATGAAATCCTCAGACTTCCCGTGGTCCACTATATGGAAGGTTCTCCGAACCGCCGGCCGCTGCGGCCGAGCGGTTCTAGGCGCTTCACTCTGGAACCGCGCTGCTGCTACGGTCGCAGGTTCGAATCCTGCCGCGAGCATTGATGTGTGTGCTGTTCTTAGGTTAGTTAGGTTTCAGTAATTCTAAGGGACTGTGATGACCTTAGATGTTAAGTCCCATAGTCTTAGAGCCATTTGAACCACTCTTCCAACCATTCTCAAATGGTATCCATACAAGATCCATATCGTACAGCACTTTGCACCATCTACATCTACATCTACATTGATACTCCGCAAGCCACCCAACGGTGTGTGGCGGAGGGCACTTTACGTGCCACTGTCATTACCTCCCTTTCCTGTTCCAGTCGCGTATGGTTCGCGGGAAGAACGACTGTCTGAAAGCCTCCGTGCGCGCTCTAATCTCTCTAATTTTACATTCGTGATCTCCTCGGGAAGTATAAGTAGGGGGAAGCAATATATTCGATACCTCATCCAGAAACGCACCCTCTCGAAACCTGGCGAGCAAGCTACACCGCGATGCAGAGCGCCTCTCTTGCAGAGTCTGCCACTTGAGTTTATTAAACATCTCCGTAACGCTATCACGGTTACCAAATAACCCAGTGACGAAACGCGCCGCTCTTCTTTGGATCTTCTCTATCTCCTCCGTCAACCCGACCTGGTACGGATCCCACACTGACGAGCAATACTCAAGTATAGGTCGAACGAGTGTTTTGTAAGCCACCTCCTTTGTTGATGGACTACATTTTCTAAGCACTCTCCCAATGAATCTCAACCTGGTACCCGCCTTACCAACAATTAGTTTTATATGATCATTCCACTTCAAATCGTTCCGTACGCATACTCCCAGATATTTTACAGAAGTAACTGCTACCAGTGTTTGTTCCGCTATCATATAATCATACAATAAAGGATCCTTCTTTCTATGTATTCGCAATACATTACATTTGTCTATGTTAAGGGTCAGTTGCCACTCCCTGCACCAAGTGCCTATCCGCTGCAGATCTTCCTGTATTTCGCTACAATTTTCTAATGCAGCAACTTCTCTGTATACTACAGCATCATCCGCGAAAAGCCGCATGGAACTTCCGACACTATCTACTAAGTCATTTATATATATTGTGAAAAGCAATGGTCCCATAACACTCCCCTGTGGCACGCCAGAGGTTACTTTAACGTCTGTAGACGTCTCTCCATTGATAACAACATGCTGTGTTCTGTTTGCTAAAAACTCTTCAATCCAGCCACACAGCTGGTCTGATATTCCGTAGGCTCTTACTTTGTTTATCAGGCGACCATAGGACCCACAACGACTTGTTGACTTCGCTTTCCACTTTTTCGTAAGGATGGAAGTTGACAAGGGCTGGTCATGGACCATCCTACGGACAGACGAAGCTCATTTTTCTCAGACGGGTGAGGTGAACACACAGAATTTCTTAGTGTGGGGATCTTCACCTCCAGTCACTGTGCAAGAAGTTTCTCTGCGTGGTGAACGTGTCATGGTGTGGCTTCGCGGCTACGTTCATCATTGGCCCACTCTTTTTTGAACAGGTTGTCGCTCAGGGACCAAAGGCATGTAGTCTGACTGGCCAGTGTTGCTGCGATATGCTTCGCAAGCATTTCATACACGCCCTACAGGAGGGAGTCGGATTGAACTCGACGATTTTCGTGTAAGATGGAGTCCCACAGCACATCCCTCGTCATGTTCACCTGCTCCTCCGAAATACATGTGGAAACGATCACCTGATCTCACTCCCTGTGATTTCTGGTCGTGGGGCTACCTGAAGGACAGGGTTTACCAGGGGATCATTGGCACATGTGCTGATCTGAAGCGCAGCATATCAAGAGAGGTAGCCAGCATACCTACGGGTATGCTTCATTCTGCTGAGCAGGATGCAAACCTGCGCTTTCAGATTCTTCTGGACACTGATGGGCGACGTATAGAATTGTTACCGGTATGTAATGATTAGCAGCACATTAGAAGCGTTTCAATTGAACTGATTCTGCATTATTTCTCTTCCCCATGTCCTCAACATTAACGCTACTAAATTTGGTAGTCGTACGGTAATTAGTTTCTGCGTTATAACGTGTTAAATAGATAGATGCATATCCAGCGATTATAGGCCCTGCAGACCACGCGCTGCTTCCACAAACTGCCTCCATTCCTTCCTGTTTTGTGTCTGGTTCCTCCGGGTGTGTTCAATTCCCGGGGCTGCTAGGTCCTTCGACAGGTCTCCATCCAGCCCTGCCTTGGTCGTCCAATGGTGCTTGGTTTCCCCGCTAATGCCATCTTCGACTGTCTTCCATCTGGAATACAGGCTACATGGCCAACCCATTGTATTCTTTTGCTCTTTATCTTCTGTAGGGTAGTTGGTTGTTGCATCAGAAGATAAGAGTTCGTCGTTTTTCCTCCTCCTCCTTTCTCTGTTATCTAAAACTGTTCTCCATCTCTTCCTCATTACTCTTCTTTCAAATATTAATAGTTTGTCCTTTTCTCGCTTAGTCATGCTCCATGTTTCTGAACCGTACATTACTGCTGGACATATTACTGTATTGTAGATTTTCAACTTAGTGTTCACTGTTACATAGGGAAAGTTTAATTTTAACCATCCGGTACAAGTGTGTAAACCTAAATGACCGTACTATGGGTTTACTGGCAGTTATAAGAGTCGAAGGACATGAAAGGGAAGCAGTGGTTGGGAAGGGAGTGAGACAGGGTTGTAGCCTTTCCCCGATGCTATTCAATCTGTATATTGAGCAAGCAGTAAAGGAAACAAAAGAAAAGTTCGGAGTAGGTATTAAAATCCATGGAGAAGAAATAAAAACTTCGAGGTTCGCCGATGACATTGTAATTCTGTCAGAGACAGCAAAGGACTTGGAAGAGCAATTGAACGGAATGGACAGCGTCTTGAAAGGAGGATATAAGATAAACATCAACAAAAGCAAAACGAGGATAATGGAATGTAATCGAATTGTACATGCTGCAACCTACATCCTTCTGAATCTGCTTAGTGTATTCATCTCTTTATCTCCCTCTACGATTTTTACCCTCCACGCTGCCCTCCAATACTAAATTGGTGATACCTTGATGCCTCAGAACATGTCCTACCAACAGATCCCTTCTTCTAGTCAAGTTGTGCCACAAACTTCTCTTCTCCCCAGCCCTATTCAATACCTTCTCATTAGTTACGTGATCTACCCACCTAATCTTCAACATTCTTCTGTAGCACCACATTTCGAAAGCTTCTATTCTCTTCTTGTCCAAACTATTTATCGTTCACGTTTCACTTCCATACATGGCTACACTCCATACAAATACTTTCAGATACTACTTCCTGACAGTTATATCCATACTCGATGTTAACAAATTTCTCTTCTTCAGAAACGCTTTCCTTGCTATTGCCAATCTACGTTTTATATCCTCTCTACTCTGACCATCATCAGTTATTTTGCTCCCCAAGTAGCAAAACTCCTTTACTGCTTTAAGTGTCTCATTTCCTAATCTAATTCCCTCAGCATCACCCGACTTAATTCGACTACATTCCATTATCCTCGTTTTGCTTTTGTTGATGTTCATCTTATATCCTCCTTTCAAGACGCTGTCCATTCCGTTCAATTGCTCTTCCAAGTCCTTTGCTGCCTCTGACAGAATTACAATGTCATCGGCGCCTCGAAGTTTTTATTTCTTCTCCATGGATTTTAATACCTACTCCGAACTTTTTTTTTGTTTCATTTACTGCTTGCTCAATACACAGATTGAATAGCATCGGGGAGAGGCTACAACCCTGTCTTAGAACTACTTAAACGTAACTAACCTAAGAACGTTACACACATCCATGCCCGAGGCAGGATTCTAACCTGCGACCGTAGCAGTCGCGCGGTTCCGCTCCTGTGAAAATCAGGTTTTAAATGCCTCTATGTGCTCTGTAATTAGACTAATTTGTCTTCGCGGGGCCGGCCTGTGTGGACGAGCGGTTCTAGGCGCTTCAGTGTGGAACCGCACGACCGCTATGGTCGCAGGTTCACCTGCCTCGGGCATGGATGTGTGTGATGGATGTCCTTAGGTTAGTTAGGTTTAAGTAGTTCTAACCTCTACGGGACTGATGACCTCAGAAGGTAAGTCCCATGGTGCTCAGAGCCATTTGTCTTCGCGGACCCCAAGCTGTCGATAGGTAGTTGGGGGTGTAGAATATTCCTAACTATATCGCTTGATTCTGATTCTCGAAACTCAAGCAGGGTTTCGCGGGGCAGTTAACACCTTATTACCTTTGTATTATTTTCAGAATTTTGTGACTTGCTCTCGTCGCGGTCAAGCAAACCAGCGACCAAATGCTAGCCTTCATATATATATATATATATATATATATATATATCGTTCGTTGAGCGATTTATTATGAGTCCTACACGCTGGAGCATTATTCGAGGATCTCCATACAAACGACAAACGCTCCACCGTCGATACAGTCATCTAATAATAAACATGGCATACACATCCAGCGAAACATTGATATGTTGCTGATGGTCGGTGACAGGACGCTAAAGAAACAGCCATGGCTCGTGCGGTGACGTATTCCATGACGAACAGCCCCATCTATTACGTTCTTACCTATTGAACTACGAATTTCAGAGGCAAGAGAGGCACTGAGAACCACACATATCAGAAGCACAGACACAGAAGTTTTGAGAAGAATAGATGTTTTTGAAAACCAAATTTGAAAGCAAACAATCAGTCTCGTAAGTCTGACATGTTTCTAACCAAGTCTCAACACCCAATAGTTCCTATAGTAATTATGAACGCTCTTTATATTACAAAATTTTAATGCGTGAAATTTTCACATGCAGGTTAGTGGCAAAAGTGTCTTTTTCACTGTTGTACAGTTTGAATCAGAACATAAAGAACAGATGCTAAATCTGCCAAACACACAATTATCACCTATCCTAAGACTTCATGGTCATCGTTTTACCACCCGTTTCATTAGTCACGTTCTCTGGCTTTGGGTTCAGATAAAACTGGTTGTTCACTTCAGGCATGAAATCTAGTACTTCTGTTATGTCCGCGTGTTTCGTCTGGTAATTTTGTTAACCCTTTGTGTTTCCTACGTATTTGGGCACTAGATTTATCAAGGCATGTACAAACTGTTGGGTAATGTCAAATTGTGGTCTCCCTCAGTGTGACTTGAAGAAAATGGTGACCCTCTCGTGACTGTAATGAAGAATATGTTACCAATAGCTCGTAGCGGTTTGTCGATACTTCATCGTTGTAAGAAACTTCCTGGCAGATTAAAACTGTGTGCCCGACCGAGACTCGAACTCGGGACCTTTGCCTCTCGCGGGCAAGTGCTCTACCATCTGAGCTACCGAAGCACTCACAGCTTTACTTCTGCCAGTACCTCGTCTCCTACCTTCCAAACTGTGGATACAATTATTCATCGTTGTAAAATTGCTGAAATGTACATTGTTACTGTGAACATCAACTTTTAGTTTGGCAGTGAGGTCGCTAACACTTTCAATGGTTCTGAAATCCACGGTGTCCATTTTAAAGACCGGAATGCAAAAACCGTGGAACGTGAGGCTATTGTGGGTGACTCCTTCAAGAGAATTCCTAAATTAAAATTTGTGCTTTGGGCCCATATGGAAGTTAATATCAGAGACCGCATTTTGCACATGTCGAAATATACGCTGGTTCGCCAGAAGATCAACAGATGTCAGGAGGTCGCATAGATGCTATTATCTAAAATTCGACGACGATGTGGCTCAGGCCCTTACGGTTCCCAGCACCACAAGTATTTCGAGAAGGCAGGGCGATAATGTACGAAGACCCCAAGAAACGTCCGACTTCTTGTTTTAGCTTTTTGTAGAGGGACACCCTCCTCTAGCATTACTTTTGCTCAACGGAAGTAGTCGATACCACAACTAATTTTCGAATTTTGGACAGACCAATATTATCTTCGACTGTTCATCTGAAAACATTAATATAATTTTTATACACAATGTTATATTTCAGCTAAAAACTATGAAATTGAATTACTTAATTTTCGTTCTTGCAATCGATATTTACTAGCTGTCTGTACAGTTAAAATAATTTTTTGAGACACAATTGAAATTACGAAATATTTGGCACGCTTAAAATTCGTACCTTTAATTGTGCAATCTGGTACTGTTTATTATTTCTGGATTTATTTATAAATTAATAGAAATTTGTTTCGCAAGAAATTTTGTAAATCCTTTGGAATATTGTTATTATTGAAGAGTGAGGAAGTAGTAGTGGGCATGTCTCTGATGTGATCGGACGTGTTTTTGTATTTTCAAAGAACAATGTAATTTCGGCTTTGTTAACGTGAAAATTCAAAACACAGTGTGATATAGTAAAATATGAAGCAAATAAACGTAAAAAAGAAAAAAAAATTGCACAGGATTTCATGAATTAATTTACGTCAATTGGAACATGTGGACGTAAAATGTGAACGGTCCCCTAGAACTTAGAAGTGCTTAAACCTAACTAACCTAAGCACATCACACACATCCATGCCCGAGACAGGATTCGAACCTGCGACCGTAGCGGTCACGCGGTTCCGGACTGAAGCAGCTAGAACCGATCGGCCACATCGGCCGGCTTTCAGCTTCACGAATCTGATCCGTAGACATGAAGAACTGGAGTCAATTACAAGAAACGATGATAAGTAAAAGTTTATTGTAAATCTTACTGGTCTCGTATTTCTTGAAAAGACTTTATCATCTACAATTGTGTGACAACAACAGAGGAGGCAGGGGGAGATTACAAGCTGCAATGCACTACCATCCGCATATCAGGTTACGAAAAGGCCCTGCAGTCGTTGATAGAAGCGTTACATCTGTGTGTCGAATAGTACAAGATCGCAAGATTCACATGTGCAACCCTGCCCCTGATGCAGGAACTAACTGTACGGGAACGATTACAATCGCAGAGTCACTTTTTGAGAATGGGCCATGAAGAATGTCACTCGGGGACGCCTTAATGAGCGTTCTGTTCTTTGGTGAATCTGTCTTCACAACAAATGCTACAGTGAATCTTCGCAATATGCATTACTGGGCCACAGAAAACCTTACGCGGGCACTTCATACCGATTGTCAAAGGAGGTGGTCCATTAAGGTGTGGACTGCAATTCTTTGGAATGAAATCAGTGGTGCAAGTTGCTTCGCAGGTATTCTTGACAGATGAGTGTATTGAGATTTTAACTGCATCCACATGGTTACTCTGCAACTGTCTCGTATGTACCTGGCAGAGGGTTCATCGAACCTATTTCTCTACCGTCCCACTCTCGAATAGCGGGAAAAACGAACGCTAAAAACTCTCCGTGCGAGCTCTGATTTTTCTTATTTCATTACGATGATCATTTTCTTATATAGTTGGTCTTCCGCAAAACATTTTCGCATTCTAAGGGAGAGCGTTGGAGACTGCAGATTCCTGAATTTATCTTGTCGAATCAAAGAACGCCTTTGTTTCGGTGACTGCTGCCCCAACTCTCGTATCGTATCCGTGACATTCTCAACCGGTATTTTGCGCCAGCGGAAAACGTACTGCTTTTCTTTGGACTTTCTCGGTGTCCTTTGTCAGTGATATCTGGTAGGGACAGCACAGCAATACTGTAGCAGAAGACAGAGAAACGTAGCGTAGGGAGTCGCTTTAGCGGCTTTTTGTTGCAGCGTTCTGCCAATAAAACGCAGTCTTTGGTTCGCCTTACTCACATTATCTTTTCTAATTGTTATGCATAGGTATTGTAATGAGAGCCTTTATATGTGTATGGTTCATCGTGTAACAGAAACTTAGAGGATTCCTTTTATTACTCATGTGGATGACCTCATACTTGTCATTACTGAGAGACAATTGCAACTTTTCGCATCATCCAGGTATCTGTGTAAATCATTGTACAGTTGGTTTTGATCTTCTGTTGACTGCTAGACGGTAAATGATAGCAGCATCCGCAAACAGTCTAAGAGGCTACTCTATCTGTGGTGTCACCGCCAGACACGACACTTGCTAGGTGGTAGCCTTTAAATCGGCCGCGATCCGTTAGTATAAGTCGGACCCGCGTGTCGCCACTGTCAGTGATTGCAGACCGAGCGCCGCCACACGGCAGGTCTAGAGAGACTTACTAGCACTCGCCCCAGTTGTACAGCCGACGTTGCTAGGAATGGTTCACTGGCAATTTCGCTCTCATTTGCCGAGACAATAGTTAGCATAGCCTTCAGCTACGTCATTTGCTACGACCTAGCAAGGCGCCATTACCCGTTATATTGAGCTTATTATACTATTGTATCATCAAGAGCGATGTACTCCAATTATGGATTAAAGTTAATGTATTACATCATCTACGTACTTTATTTGCAATTCTCAAGACATTGTCCTGTTCCAGACCTCACGCCAGTCTGCGTGTAATTAAACGCGTGCATTTCGGCCTCCTCTAGCAACACAGTGTTGGCTCTTCTACCAACACTTCACTATCTACTTAATCGTTTATATAATTAGGAACGGCAGAGGGCCCATAACACATCTTGGGGAACGTCAGATATTGCTTCCGTGTCGGTGAATGACTTTCGGTCCATTACTACGACTCGCGGACAATTAGATGCACCATTTTAAACTGTCAGTCTAGACATTAGAGGTCGTATGTGGATGCAGCACGATGGTCACCAGGCCCATTCTGCGGGTGACGTTGTTCAAGAACTGAGGAACACTTTTCTCAAAAGACGGTTAGGAAGCTTGCTCGTCAGGAATGGCCCTTAAGGTCGCCCAATTTAACATCAGTAGATTTATTTTTGTGGGGATACCTAAATAACTGTATTCGTGTCGCCATTTCCACACAACCCCTGGTGACTTCAAACAGCACGCCGAGGAAGTTTGTTGCTTTGTGACCCCACCCGTTTCATGTACAGCATATTGCAGTCACCCTTACAATTTTGAACGTTTTTACCGCCCTAACCGAAGGTAATAGAACTTTAATTTACATTGATACGTGCACACCTGGTTTCACCTCGCAGTTACATGATAGAAAAATATAACCCCTACATAAACAAGTTATGTTGTTGCTGCAACTCTGGAGTATAACAAAATATACCGTGTTCGTAACTCTGCGGAAAGAGAAGCGTTTGATATATTCTCATATGAAGATAAATATATTCCTTTCTGTTATTTTGTAAAATACGGAGAAACATACTGTACCTGAAACACCGTGTAATACAGTGGTCGCGAATATACTTGAAATTGTGAAATCCAGCTAACTATGTCATTGTTTCAAATCGGGTGGTGGTGCATCCCGAAACTGTAAGTGGTTAAAGTTACAAGTTTCCCGGCGTATAGCGGGGTAGATTAAACCAGGAGCCAGTGCAGTTGTGTTTACCTTTCGCCCCGCGGAACTGCAGTGTATATGGATACGTATCTTGGAGATGTGCGAGGTGAACGTACCCTCTGCTACGCGCTACAGATGCCAGTCTGTTTCGTGTGACTGATTACGTGACCGACTCGGCGCCACTAGTTCGACGCAGTGTTTTATTCAGTACGAGACAGCAATTCAGGTATTGAACGCTACGGCTAACCGTCTAGAGGTCAGCGTCATCTGTAGTTAAAAAATTCCGGGATGTGGTGTTGCGACAGCGGTGTTCTGGTGCAGCTTTCTAGTTCTCGTAGCGGTTTTAAACTAACGATGCACGATATCTGAAAACATGCCATCTTCACGCATTAGTTACACTTATTACTGAGCAGCTAAAACGTGGCTCCCATTTGCAGATTCTCTATCTTTCAGATTGCAGGCGCAACAAAAGTTTGACTATTTCATATAATTTTATTTAAGTTGAACATATTGCTGGGAGTTACCTGTTATTTGGTAAATAAGTTTTTTTTGTTTTTTTTTTAAGCAGTCAAGATCGCGTGTTATAATATATTTATTTTTCCAGAATGAGATTTTCACTCTGCAGCGGAGTGTGCGCTGATATGAAACTTCCTGGCAGATTAAAACTGTGTGCCCGACCGAGACTCGAACTCGGGACCTTTGCCTTTCGCGGGCAAGTGCTCTACCATCTGAGCTACCGAAGCACGACTCACGCACGGTACTCACAGCCTTACTTCTGCCAGTATCTCGTCTCCTACCTTCCAAACTTAACAGAAGCTCTTCTGCGAACCTTGCAGAACTAGCACTCCTGAAAGAAAGGATATAGCGGAGACATGGCTTAGCCACAGCCTGGGGGATGTTTCCAGAATGAGATTTTCACTCTGCAGCGGAGTGTGCGCTGATATGAAACTTCCTGGCAGATTAAAACTGTGTGCCCGACCGAGACTCGAACTCGGGACCTTTGCCAGAAGAGCTTCTGTTAAGTTTGGAAGGTAGGAGACGAGATACTGGCAGAAGTAAGGCTGTGAGTACCGTGCGTGAGTCGTGCTTCGGTAGCTCAGATGGTAGAGCACTTGCCCGCGAAAGGCAAAGGTCCCGAGTTCGAGTCTCGGTCGGGCACACAGTTTTAATCTGCCAGGAAGTTTCATATTTATTTTTATTTCCCCAGTGACCGGTTTCGACAGAGTCTAGCTGTCGTCTTCGGACCTGCAATATAACTCCATTTGTAAAACAAGGCGCCACAGACACAAAGCAGAGAAACAACGGTGGGCCCCGGAGCGAAGGCGAGTTCGTCTTTCCTGATGTGCCTGCCATAGTTATAACGGCTCCAGTGGCAAAGTCGCATCCGCTCCGGGGCACACCGTCCTTTCTCAGTTTTATGTACCTGAAACCAATGTTTCGACTATATTTTACAAATAGAGTCATTATGTTAGTGCTATTCATATACAGTAATATTTCTAGAATGTACGTAAAAAGTATTGTGATGTCGGGTTATTCTGTTGTTTTCCCACGGTGTACTGGTTATCACAGTAATGTTTTTTCCCGGAACATTGCAGATCCTCCTAAGATGACAGCTACTTTCTGTCGAAACCGGTCTTTGGGGAAATAAACGTATTACGACACCCGGTCTTGCCTGCCAAATATTCTTATTTATTTCGTATAATTATTGAACCGATCGATGAATTTAAAATGCTATCATAGTGTACTCGTTAAAATGTATAAACCCAAGTTACAGGTTCATCACAATAAGGCAGTATTACTGTGTCTGTTTCTTGAAACAGTCGTAACTCAAGGCGCGCAAATTACCCAGCGTATATTCATGTTTTGAGCACTTGGCGGCACCCAGCGAACTTTCCCCCTTTCATTACTCTGTGCTGGGTATCAGCGAGAAAAAGTTTTGAAATATTTGAAGTTATGTGAAAAGTTTAAACATTTTAAAAACTTTTTCTCGCTGATACCATCCCCCACAGAAGAACAAACGACAAACAGGTCATTTGCTTATTACATTTTCGTTTTTCGTGCAGCAAAACTTCAGCATCAGCCTATTACGTTTCAGTTTATTACGTCTTTTGTACTAATCCTCTTCGCAGCACATTTCGCAGACAGTGCTCGCATATACCACTGAACGCACCTGCAAAATAGTGTCATTGCACGAGACAAAACACGGAGATGCGCGAAAAACAGTTCTTTTTTTTTTTTTTTTAACTGCACGCAAATGACCCAGTCTACACTGAACCAGTTTTGGCTGTTTAATTAGTTTCTGGGTGAATAATTGGAAACTAATAAAACAGATGTAATTAGTGTTTTATGCCTTCTACTATAAATTCTTTACACGCCTAACATAAATATTTAACACTTTAATTCATTTGTAAAGTAATCAAACGTGTGAAACCGTTGTACCCATGGAGTTCGATTCGTTATACGATTTTTGGGGGGAGGGGGGGGGGGTTACTATTTGCTAAACTCCAAATCAAGCTCACGTTGCAAAATGTGCTTTTCACCGACAGTGTATCTACTTCCGCATCTACATGCATACTACACAAATCATATTTAAGTGCCTGGCAGGTGTCTATCGAACCGCCGTCACAATAATTCACTAACAGCGCGCGGAAAAAACGAACACCCATATCTCACCGTGCGAGCTCTGATTTCCCTTATTTTATTATGATCGTTTCTCCCTGTGTAGGCGGGCGTCAATAAAATATTTTCCAATTCGGAGGGGGAAGTTGATAATTGATATTTCGTGAGAAGATTCCGCCGCATCGAAAAACGTCTTTGTGGTAATGGTGTTCATCCCAAATCCTGTGTCGAGTCCGTGACACTCCCTCCCCTATTTCGAGATAATACAAAACGTGCTGCTCATCTTTGAACTTCTTCGATCTAGTCAGTAAAGTTTTTCTGGGTTTGTGACCGCATTGTCAATCTGTAAAACTACAGACGTTTCGGTCACTTGCGACAGTAACCGCGACGTCGGTAGTTTGTCAGATTCACAATGTCGTTACAAACCTAGAAAATTTTTATTGAGTCTGACCAATGGCCGCGGAAGCCTACGTTTACATTCCTCGATGTACTTTATTAATCCTATCTGGTAAGGATCCCAGACCGCGCAGCAGTACTCCAAAAGAGGACGGACAAGAGTAGCGTAGCCACACTCTTCAGTAGATACGTCACATTTTCTAAGTGTTCTCTCAGTAAAACGCAGTCTTTGGTTCGCCTTCCTCATAACATTTTCTGTGTTTTTTTTTTCAATTTAAATTGTTATTAATTGTAATTCCTAGGCATTTTGAATGTATGGCCTTTAGACTGATCTATAGTGTAACGGTAGTTTAACGAATTCGTTTTAGCACTCATGTGCATGACTGCAGATTTTTCGTTTTATAGGGTCAATTGCCAATTTTCGCACTATTGAGATCTTCTCTTATTCGTTTTGCAATTCGTTTTGATCGTCTTCATTTTCAAAAGCTATTTGAAAGTTGAATAAAAATCCACGAACAGTTATTTTTTGAATTTGATGGCCGTGCTGTTTCCTCCATTGTCTGCATTTGAGACTGGGTACGACAATGCATTTTTCAGTGGCGTTGCGGTTGTGTGCAGAAACAGTGTTTCGAATTGATGTACCGGTTACAAAACCCACAGAGAGTGGCGTTCATGCTGTGACGGAGCAAGCAATCGATTTTCGAGACTGATCTGTAGCGACTGATGTGTGTGTGGGGCAACACAGACCTCAGAAAAAATCGTATTGCATTACATGCTGACAAAATTCAAGTCGCGCCCAGGTCAATGCTGATGTATTCTCTTGAGACGTTAAGAGATTATTAAACTGTGTGCTGGACCGGGATTCGAACCTGACACATGTGCGTTTCACGGCCATACGCTTTACCGATTGGGCAATCCATTGACGACTCACCATCCGCCTTTGCAGCTATACTTCCGCTGTTATCCGTATTCGGTGCACAGTTTTAATCTGTCAGAAAGTTTCAGTTTGTTTACTGTGCGCACACGGCGCAGAACAGATTTCACGTTAACACCATTCACTTCCTTACGAAGATCACGGAAAGCTTGTAGAGTGAAAGAGTTTTGCAGATGATAGTAAGGTTCAGGAGTCGAGGACATGATTCAGCGCATGGAACAGGGTGTTTAAGGAAAAGAAACAAGGTTCCCAAAAGAAAGTGTGTAGATGAGCATCTCAAGATCTGTTCTACACGCGCGTAAATTCCAAAATATGCTACTTCGGAAGTATTATTTTCGCCTTGCATCTTTCATTTGCAGGCCGCCATTGTACTATACTGTAAGTTCCCTGTTATTATGTACTATCACCCCCTCACTCCACTTGTTAGCAAACAGTGGATGAGTATAGTCTGAGTAATTCGAGCTCCGATTTAAGGAAAGCTAGTTTTTCAGCCAATGATTATGATGACTTCGTAACTCATCAACTGTTTGTCGTACATGATATAGTAGTATGCAGCTACCATCAGTGGTATATCTGGAAAAGGTCTGGAAAATGTGTTGCGAATGGGGTTATCATGCGTGCATGAACAGCGAAAAAGTAGTTAGCGATAAATTTTTCCCTTTCATGTGTGTGTGTGTGTGTGTGTGTGTGTGTGTGTGTGTGTGTGTGAGAGAGAGAGAGAGAGAGAGAGAGAGAGAGAGAGAGAGAGAGAGAGAGAGAGAGAGACTGGTGGGGGAGGGGGGGAGGTGGTTGTTGGAAGAAAAAGTTTCAGAAAGGTTTGAAATTGTGTAAAGTAGCTAAGTACTCTCATTTTCGAGTACTACATGATTATAATGTGAGTAATTTGCGCATTGTGAGTCACTGCCCCAAGACATGCACACAAAGTTTCTAATTTATTGTATTAAACCATTAAAGAAAGTTTATAGCGCAGAAAAAATGTAATCATAGGTTATGGCACTTCAGCAGGACGAGACCTAGTGGAAAACACGTTTCTTGTACATAGGATGAATATAAATACCTGCTCTTTTTGCAGCCGAATACAGTTTTCATGCGTCGTACCAACATTCGGCCAAAGAAATTTACGTGAGTCAGCAGTGCAATCTGTAGTTTAACCCTGAACAGTTGACGCCATCTTGTTATTTTTGTCATTCCGACTCACGAGCGCTAACTATGTTTCTATCCCAGAAACACTGAAGCCATCTTAGTATTCAACTTATTTACACTACTGGCCACTAAATTTGCTACACCAAAAAGAAATGCAGACGATAAACGGGTATTCATTGGACACATATATTATACCAGAACTGACATGTGATTACATTTTCACGCAATTTGTGTGCATAGATCCTGAGAAATCCGTACCCAGAGCAACCACCTCTGGCCCTAATAACGGCCTTGATACGCCTGGGCATTGAGTCAAACAGAGCTGGGATGGCGTGTACAGGTACAGCTGCCCATGCAGCTTCAACACGATATCAATCAAGAGTAGTGACTGGCGTATTGTGACGAGCCAGTTGCTCGGCCACCATTGACCAGACGTTTTCAATTGGTGAGAGATCTGGAGAATGTGCTGGCCAGGGCAGCAGTCGAACATTTTCTGTATCCAGAAAGGAACGTACAGGACCTGCAACATGCGGTCGTGCATTATCCTGCTGAAATGTAGGGTTTCACAGCGATCGAATGAAGGGTAGAGCCACGAGTCGTAACACATCTGAAATGCAACGTCCACTGTTCAAAGTGCCGTCAATGCGAACAAAAGGTGACCGGGACGTGTAACCAATGGCACCCCATACCATCACACCGGGTGATACGCCAGTATGGCGATGACGAATACACGCTTCCAATATGCGTTCACCGCGATGTCGCCAAGCACGGATGTGACCATCATGATGCTGAAAACAGAACATGGATTCATACGAAAAAATGACGTTTTGCGGTTCGTGCACCCAGTTTCGTCGTCGAGTACACCATCGCATGCGCTCCTGTCTGTGATGCAGCGCCAAGGGTAACCGCAGCCATGGTCTCCGAGCCGATAGTCCATGCTGGTGCAAACGTCGTCGAACTGTTGGTGCAAATGGTTGTCGTCTTGCAAACGTCCCCGTCTGTTGATTCAGGGACGAGACGTGGCTGCACGATCCGTTACAGCCATGCGGATAAGATGCCTGTCATCTCGACTGCTAGTGATACGAGGCCGTTGGAATCCAGCACGGCGTTCCGTATTACCCTCCTGCACCCACCGATTCCATATTTTGCTAACAGTCATTGGATCTCGACCAACGCGAGCAGCAATGTCGCGATACGATACACCGCAATCGCGGTAGGCTACAATCCGACCTTTATCAAAGTCGGAAACGTGATGGTACGCATTTCTCCTCCTTACACGAGGCATCACAACAACGTTTCACCAGGCAACGCCGGTCAACTGCTGTTTGTGTATGAGAAATCGGTTGCAAACTTTCCTCATGCCAGCACGTTGTAGGTATCGCCACCGACGTCACCCTTGTGTGAATGCTTTGAAAAGCTAATCATTTACATATCACAGCATCTTCTTCCTGTCGGTTAAATTTCGCGACTGTAGCATGTCATATTCGTGGTGTAGCAATTTTAATGGCCAGTAATGTACGTCGTAATCCGGTTGGATTCCTCGCTGCCTGATACCTCGACAGCATGTCTGATAAAAATTCCTCTGTTTCTAAAATCCACGTAGAGAAATGCAGGTTAACTAGTCGACTGTACGGTTGAAAGTCGCTTGCAGTCGCGCCGGCTGCCGCGTACATCACATGGCCGCCAGCGACAGGACAGGTGAACGCGGCCCCTGCGCGTGACCTTGAGCAGAATTCCCAGAGAGCAGAGTGAAGGTCGCCGCCGGCGCGGTAACTGCAGCAACAGCAGTATGGCGGGCCGCGCAGCCGAAGCGTGTCGTAATTACGCCGAGCACAATTACAGTACTGCGCCATTCTGACCCGCACCTCCACACTGTCACAGGCCTCTAGCCGCAGCATAACACGGCGACGATCAGGCAGTGATATCGTTTGTGTATTTATTGTATGCAGTTCCCGTCCTAGAATATTTTTCCATATAAGCGGCGTATTATTTTGCGGTCTCCCCCCCCCCCTCATTCCCCGTCTCCTTCGTCTCTTTCAGATATTATGTGTGTTTCCTTGGGCCCTCGGTAAAAAGTTAAATAACTCTGAATGCCTTCATGGTGGGCAAGAGTCGTTTTTTCTTATGAAATAGGTACTTAAAACAGACATTCCTCTGTAAGAAAAAAAAAAAAATTTCTGAGTGTCATTTCTGTGATAAATATTGGAAGGAGAACCAGTTCACTTCCATTAAAGGTAATTCTTGCGATCTTTAACAGCTTTCAACGAAAACAGAAAGAACTAGTTCTGTTGTATTGTTGTACAAGGGAGCCTGGTAAAAAAAAAAATCAAGAAAAAATGCTCGTTTTGTAAACACCGTACTTCTCGACATATTTTCCTTTGAGGGATGTACACTTGGTCCAGCGATCCACCAGATTTTTCATATCATCGGAAACACAGGTTCTTTCAGATTTTGCGAAATGTTAGTTGACTGCAACTATCACTTCCTCATTTGATGAAAATTTCCTCCAATCAGGCAAAAGCTTAAGGAACTTGGGGCTAACAATATGCCTGGTAAGTTGAGTGGGTGAGGAAGCAATTCAAAGCCCAGTTCATGCACTTTTGCCATTGTTATTGCTGGTCTGTGGATGGCGCATTATCCTGGTGAAAGAGCACTTATTCTTATTTTACCCAACGGAAGTTTCAAACGTCCAATAGTGAAGCCTGATAGGGTTCAGTTATGATTCTGCCATTTTCCAAGTAGTCTGTGAGGCTTACTCCTTGGAAATCTCAAAAACAGTAGCCATCACCTCACCAGCTGACAAAATGGTATTTGGTGCCTTCGGTGTACTTTCACCAGCCTTTGTTCATTTGACTGCCGTATTGACTTTGGTGTGTAGTGGTGGATCCAGGTTTCATCAACAGTCTTAAATCGACGCAATAAGTCTTGCAGATTGTCATTCAATATGGCCAGAAACTGTGTTGAAGTGTTGTGCCGAATGCGCTTTTCATCGGCGGTAAGCAATCGCAACACCCACATCGCACATAATTTTTCCGCCAAATTAATGGCTTCCGGGCCGTGCTGCCCATTGAGCCACCTCAATGGTAATGTGAATTATGACAGTACGAATGTAAAGTACAACAAGCGGATAAAAATCCCCGACCCGGCAGGGATTCGAACCCCGGTCCTTTCGCTTCGCTATCCGCCGGACTAACCGCGCAGCTATCGAGGCGTACAGTGAAATTTTTATTCGCCGGCCTTGCATCACCACGTCTTAGGGTTTGTCAATAGTTTCCTTTTTGGTGACCTCAGTTGGACGGCCAGAGCGCGCTTCGTGTTCGTTGCTTATCCGACCACGTTTAAATTCGTCAATCGGCAGTAAATGGTCTTCAGTGATGGTGCAGAGGTCACCTGAACTTCAAGCAATCTTTTTGTGCGGCAGTCCAACTTTCCGAATGATAATGTTGATAACAGCAAGAAACTTGTTTTTTCCGTTTACAGTCGCAGTCGACACACTGACCAGTTCAAATAGCTGTCAATAATCAACTGGACGCTGTACATTGATGATTTTTTTTATACAATGCTTGGAATGAACAAGCTTGCCAACCGTGAAGGCCCAATAAAAATGTTCCGTTCTCTCTTGGAAGTTTACCAGACTTTCTAAACGACCTTCGTAGCTGCAGTAAAAATTTGGTACCTATTAAACTAAGTGGAAGGAATAAAGATGTAAAATGTCTGTTTTTTTAGTAAGGGAACTTTTTAATTCTGTTATGTAGACCGGGGAAAGCGACACAAACACGAAAAATATCCATTTTACATTGAGATATGAAGAATGGGGGAGAAGAAGGATTTATGGCACAACTTGACTAGAAGAAGGGATCGGTTGGTAGGTCATGTTCTGAGGCATCAAGGGATCACCAATTTAGTACTGCAGGGAAGCGTGGAGGATAAAAATTAATACACTAAGCAGATTAACAAGGATTTAGCTTGCAGTAGCTTTCGGAGATGAAGTGGCTTGCACAGCATAGAGTAGCATAGAGAGGTCCATCAAACCAGTCTGTGGACTGAAGACCACAACAACAGATCAGGGAAAAGAGGCATAAACACAAAAAAATATCTGTTTTACATTGAGATGTTAAAGAAAACATGGAAGAAAATTCACGATTAAGTAGTTAAATTGTAGGAAGTCAAAATTGTTATACATACCACCGAAAACGGGAGCACACTTTGTTTGTGATATGAAAGAGAAATATAATCGTGTATAACTCCCATGTTGCGTGCGTCAGATAGGCATCGGCTGAAACTGGAGCCCAGTTACATGGGAAGTTGTGCGAAAATTTACGTTTGAATTACATTTTTGAGTTGTCACTTTCGTAGCAACATTGCGATATGTCTTGTTTTACTGAAATAATTTGAAGTTGTGCAGTGTGTTTGTAATTTTGCTTTTCAGTTTTACCCCAAATCACAACGTGTATGTAATATTAGAATACTTCTCCCTTCAACTCAAAATATTCGAAAAACTTGCCTGGTTATTTCAGTAACTGGGCAAAAGAGTTTACAGTACTCGCCACTTTCTTTTCGAGGCAGATGTAGGTCATTCATACGCACTAAGCGCATTTTTAATACCAAAAGCCCCAGTGCAGAACGCGTGTCCAAGCGCAGGATCGTCCGTGGAGGTCAGAATAGAATGGTTCAGATGGCTCTGAGCACTACGGGACTTAACATCTGAGGTCATCAGTCCCCTAGAACGTAGAACTACTTAACTAACGTAAGGACATCCATGCCCGAGGCAGGATTCGAACCTGCGACTGTAGCAGTCGCGTGATTCCGGGATGAAGCGCCTAGAACCGCTCGGCCACCGCGGCCGGCGTCAGAATAGAACCTAACCTTTTTAACAGAGTAGATTCTTACCACCTCGATCCGGCAAAAAAACTAAGGAGATCGGGCAATCTCTGGTGATGGCTTCTCGCTATCGTCGTCGGAGCTTTATACCGGCGGCCCGCCTGCGCACGATACTGTGGCCCTTCGTAGCGGAAAAACACAAAAATGGGTATGGCAGTTTTCAAGCAAGGTCTTCCTTATTAAATGATGCCACGAAACTACTCTTTACCGTCAGCCCGTCGCGATCAGTTCGATTTTTTTTTAATGCACAGGAAGATGAACGCTAGTGGATTTAAAATTAAATTGTGTCTAATTTTCCCATACAAATTCTAACACGTCAGTTCGTCTCCAGTAACTCTTTATTACTTGAGGATAGAAATAGTGCAAGCTACGAATAATAGAAAAGCAGAACTGGAAAGGAACCCAATTCTAGATATGCAAAGCAGCGTGCTCAAAAGCTTCTGGAGAGGCCCTGTGCGAAGGATACTGCTTGAAAAACACGTGTGCGTCCCAGAGTATGGCTCTAGTGTGTCGGGCGCGTACGAAATACACGTTCCAGTCACAATAATTATGTGACCACCGCCCGTGTTCGACGCCAACGTGCAGTAAACACTCACAGACGATGGCAGCACTAGATGGAGGGTGAATAAAGCATGGCGGTGCAGTCGTCGTCGCAATACGGAAACGCAACCATTTACCAGATCTTCGGCTTTTGGGCCAAGGGCTTTGTAATGTCGCCGTGATTAAAGCCTATCGTGCATGGCAGTACGGCGCTATCCAAAACCAGCGCCAAGACGCGCGCGGTGCACCACGGGCTGTAGATGACAGGGTTGAACAACTGCCCCTGAGTCCTGTACCGGCCAATAGACGTGCAGCTGCTGAACAACAGACCGCCCAAGTCGGCTACCAGCTGCATCTCCTCAACGACCTTTCAGCGAACTTTGATGCGTATGGGACACAGCAGCAGGAACTACGCTGACTGCTGTTCACGGACGACGAGGGCTGGAATTTGCACACCAGTTGTCCGCCCCGATAGCTGAGTGGTCAGCGTGACGGATTGCCCGGGTTCGATTCCATACTGGGTCGGAGATTCGAACTGGGTGTTGTGTCGTCTTCATCATCATTTCATCCCCATCCGGCGCGCAGGTCGCCCAATGTGGCGAAGAATGTAATAAGACCTGCACCAAGGCGGCCGGACCTGCCCCGCTAGGGGCCTCCCGGCCAATGACGCCATTGTTCCACTGCACACCACTATCGTAACTGGACGTACACCGCAGAGTGGTTGGCTTTTCCTTTTTATTCTCGTGGTCGGCCAGCCATTGTACTCGGTTTTTTTGTTACACTCTCTTCTGTTTCTAGCGTCTCTCTGTTGTTTTCTTGTCCTCATTTGTTCCTGTTACTGTTCGTTGGCTGTCCTCCATTCTTGTGGTTTTTCCTTACTTTCCGTTCTGTGTTATATGTCTCGCCTGTTTTATTCTCACACTTGTGGCATTGTTTTATTAAGAGCAAGGGAACGATGACCTCGTAGTTTGGTCCCCCCCTCCCCCCTCTTTTAAACCAACCAACTGTCCACTGAGTGGCGACTGTGGCCATTTCAGATGAATCACGTTTCATGCTCGGCTGGGCATACCCCCTGCAACAATCGTAGGACGTGCCAGACCGGAGAGGGGATTGTTATAATCGGGGGGGGGGGGGGGGGCATGTATTTGTGGCATTCCGTGGGTGATCTCATTCTGGAAAGCAGAATGGATCAACACAAGTATGCATCTATCCTCGCACGACGGCATGTACCAGGGGGCCAGTGAAACTTGTCATACAGTTCGCAGTGCGTAGTTCAGAGAGCACCAGGGTGAGTGTACCGTACTCCCCTGGCCACAAAACTCCCCTTATTTAAACCCAATCGAGAATTTGTGGGACCACCTCCGTCGGGCTGTAAAAGCGATGGATCCTCAAACGAGAAACCTAGCGCAGCTAACCACGGCTCTGGAATCGGCATGGCTCCACATCCGTATAGTTCCTTCCAGAAGCTCATTGACTAATCCCGCACATCTCGCAGCGGTCCGCGCACCAGTTATTTAGACTCTTCACATGTGGTCACATTAATTTGACTGTATCACTAACGGAGAAGGACAGCACGAATAGCCACAGGTTTATGCTGAAATAATCAGCAACCACTTCTTTTATGCAATTGGTTAGTGATTATTTCGATTATACAAATGCAGTTGCTGAGGATGGATGGGATACTAAGCCACAGGCTTGTCTGAGTTGCTGAAGATCCGTCAGGGAAATACTGAAACCCATGAATTGGCAGAGGCTGGAAGAGAGTCGCCGACTATCCAATGAAAGCCTAGTTTCTAAGTTTTCAAGAACCAACTGTAAGAAAGGAATGCACGAATATGCTACAGCCACTAGTTTCTCTCCCGCACACACGCAAGCGCAGTTAAGGGGAGACGTTGATGAAATTAACCAAAAATGTCAACTTTTTATTTGTTATTACAACTCATGGACAATAAGTTTCCAAACTTTCAATTTTGAAATCGCATCCGAAGCGCCTGAAAATTAATTAAAAGTGTGACGCAGCCTCCCTGCTCAGAGGGATAACAACCCCTGCATTCACAAGGAGAGGCTTCCAAATTGTATCCTGGATCTTGTCAAGCCCACTTACAGGTTTCTGGCCGACCCTGCACTTCTTAAAAAGCGTGTTCATGGCAAAACCCAAAATCCAAATGAATCTACATTCATTTATATGGAAACTATGCCCTAAATACACATTTGCATTTGCTACAGTTGTCAGAATTGCAAGCTATGATGCAGTTATTGCATTTAATGATGGGAACGTCGGGAAGATGACGGTATTAGAAAGAATGGGCTTCAAGATACGAAATTTTACTCAATATATCCGGAGAAAAATAGATTTACAGCGCGTCTCTGCAGCTGAAAAGTCAGTTGAAGACCTGGTAAAGCAAAGAACGCAGACAACAAGAAACCAGAAGAGAAGCCTTGAGGGGAAAGATGACACAGAGTACAAATGTGGTGCCTTCTGAAGAATTAACATAAGGAAAAAAGTTAGGTTGAATTTCAAATTGCGTTTCCTGAAAAGTTTGTTTTTTAAAGTTTATTTACCTTTTCCACAGATTCTATGAATTCTAGAATTATGAAATTTTGTACACGTATTTCTGTAAACCTAATAAACGTTGTCTGAAGAGCAAATTTTGAAATTCTGATTGTAAGCTGAGATATGGGGCAAAGTGCTTGGAATTTTGCATGAATTTAAAATTTTACTTGTGGAATTATAATTAAAAAATTATGAAAATTCTCCTATTTGACCTATTCCAAAAATCTCATGAGACAAGCTTACAACATACAAAGAGATGAAACAGAGAAATTTTTGTATCTCTTGAATACTTTCTGAGAAAAAGGTACATACATTATTTTTTGTAAATAAAACTTCAAATTTCATTAAAGAAATTGAATATATATAATCAAAGGATTTTATATGTAAATGTGTAAAGCGTCGTACAAAATTTCATAGCCACATCTGCACAACTGTGGATTTGGTACATTTTTGAGATGGTGTGTGTTTTTCATCAACGTCCCCCCTTAACTGCTCATTGTTCTAGCACCAGATGAGAGTGGAACAGGAAGAGACTCGGTACACGCTTTAAGTGTTTTGGGTAGTGATGAATGAATAGTGTTGCCTCATCTGTGGCCTCGTCATCAGGACTGCCATCCAATTTATCGTAGGGCAACCTCGTCATAAACGAGGATCAGTCTCTTCACTCATTTCAATTGAAGGGAGCGGAACAACGAACGGCGCATAACACAAAGCAAAGCGCAGCACACAAAGCATGCGGTAAGTTACAGCGCAATTGTTTTCTGATGTTGGCATGTCGTGAACGTCGTAATCCAGTCGCGACCTCTACCGGTATCTTAAGCCCCTTTTACACGATACACTTTCTTGTCTCAGTTCACTATTCGAGATAAGCGAGTCTACTGCAGCGCCCCTAGCGTTCTATTCCTGTAGTGAGTCTCTCCTGTTTCGAGTGGTGATTTTCGTTTACACGTCAGCGCCAAAATCGCGTATGTTGCGGGGAGCATGTTAACGGTGAAAATGAGTTTATAAGGGAGTACGCTTTTAGTAAAAAAGTAGAAATGTCGCAGCAAAATATGTGAACAAGCTGATAACAGTTTGTGTCCACAGCAGAATTCATAGTGGAAGTTCTTGTCAAAGATCGCGTGTAAATTCTTTACACTCCTGAAAACTGAAAGCATAGGAGAAGTCTCATCCAAACATTTCATAACATACCGGTATACATTTATTTGCTCGAGAGAATTACTTGCAAAATCAAACACATAAAACAATATCCAGAACGCAGTAGATAGCGTCTTTTTGCTTTTTGCTTCATACCTTGTGTTCTTGCCAAGTGCCAAATAACATCGGAAATTATTTTTCTCGCCAAATAACTTCGACCATTTCACGGTTGAAATAATTTTCATTAAAATACTTCGTCCATTCACGTTCTTATTTGTGCTTAGTGTAAGCCTTTTCTCTGAAATACGTCAATATCTTTTTGGTTTCAGGTATTCGTATATCTTGTAAGAGAACACTAGTAGGAAAAAAAGGAGACAAAGAAGACAAAATCCATAGCAACATTGAGCTCGGCCGGACTAGGTTAACTTTCAATTTTAGCAGATGCCACTAAAATCCCTTGTTTCTGAGTGTGTACAGTGTGCGGCATACTTGGAAACTTAGAACTCCTCACTCGACACATTCTGTAGATAATTGACGTTGTAGACACATTTCACTGTGGTTGATTGCTGATTTACACACAGACACAAAAGGTGCACGCACTGGAGTAGTCGATTTTGATCAGAAAGTCTCTTTATGCAACCGGAGCCCAAACCGCCCGTAAAACTGCGACGATAAAGTATGCACATCATGAGAGTTGTTTTTATCTGCGAGATAAGACACTGCTGGATTGTAAACTTTCCATTTCAGACACATAGCGAACTTACAACTTGAAAACTGTGGCCTACATACTTTCACCTACCATATTTCTCTTCTGTTTATTTCTTCTGCTCAGCAACTAGCCATTATCTTCAACTGCCCGAAAAAGATGGTCCGGGTACGGTCCGTATATACGCATTGCTTCTCCGTTTTGCCAGTTTAGGCATGTGGGAGCTTGCTCTCAGGCAGATGAGAAACGTTTTGGTGATATACAATGCCCCTCGCTATCTGCTCTTGTGTTCCGAATTTCCTACTACGTCGATAAAGTATAAAGACAGCCGTAGCATTTAGCTGGAACACCTTCAATTCCTCCGTTTTCCTGTAGTACTGCGTGGCTTTGTATTGGGGAATACGAAACATTCTCCCAAACAAGCTCATATAGCAGCGTTGCAACCGATTGCGCTCCACTGTGCAGTTAACGTTCTCGAAATATATATACGCGCGGAGCAGTAACCGAGATATTGGTTCGTGCCGTATCGGCTCCCCGTGACGCAAGAGATTTTGTCGAGTAGAGGCTTCGTGTGCGAGATAAGCTGGAGTGGGATCGTATACCTCGCAACTGACTGCGTTGTCGTCCAAACTACTCGTATATGAACGGCACTGCGGGCAATCCTACTCGCCGCTGCTGGGGGGGGGGGGGGGGGGGGGGGGGGGGACGTTAAGCAGTGCTCCTCCGTCAACTCACAGTTACCAGATAATATCGGTCCACGGCGAGTTTCCAGTGCGTCTCATCTCCTTCGTCAGCTTTTGGCGGAATGAGTGCCACGACGCTTTTGTTCTTAGAGATGACTTCCGCATTGCTGCTTTTGTTATTAAAACGACACCGCACGAATATGAATGAGCTATATCTGTCTCGAAAAGACGTTGAGAGTACTGTGCACTTTTTCCTCAGTTACATGAAGTACCAGATAAGTCTTACTAATGTATGAGATGAGAGAAACGGTCTACTACACTCTCTGGAGAGTTCGTATTTCTTCTTTCGTTGCGAGGTTACAGGTTCCTTGCGTTTTAGGTTCTCGGCCTTAGAAATGGTTCTCTTTGTGGTTTTGCTTAGTCCTCGGTTCGGCCTTTAACTGTGAACAGTGGGCCTGTGTAGACTATGTCCCAGCTTTTCTGCCTGTGTTGAACGTCGCCTTCTTCGGTGGTGGTGATAGCTCCAAGGGTGAACGGCGACGAAAGCATTTAACGGCGAGTCGATATTGGCAGTCATAAGAGTACAGCACATTGACCTCAGGCAAATCGACTGCATTACTCACTAGTCTGGAGCAATTAAGGGAAATGAATAAACAGTCTTGTTTTGCTCGACCTACGTAAACGTTATTTCATCTGCCGCTACGTCATTGTTGGCTGGGATATCAAACTGGGAGAGTGGAGCCGCTTGCCGGAAATGATGGCGTTTCTCCGCGCTCATTGGCCACTTTCTTAGTTGAGATTGTAAGGGATCCACTTCTCTAAATGATGTTTAAGAGGTGTGTCGTATGTGGACTTGCAGAATGTTGGTGAATCTAATAGACGCGCATGTGTAGTGGAGTGTTAAGCTTCCGTTGTATGACGATGGTGATGAGAGAAGGGAGTTTGTGAGAACCAGTACTGGGGCATAATCTGCTCCTCTCGAATAGAACCGAGGAGGCCGCCGACCTTAACGGGAGACTCCACCCGAAAAATTAAACTTTTGTTTTACTTCGGTGACTTCAAGCAAATTTTAAAAACACGTTTATCGCGTAAATGTCCGCCCCAGTAGCTGAGTGGTCAGCGTGACGGATTGCCGTCCTCTGGGCCCGGGTTCGATTCCCGGCTGGGTCGGAGATTTTCTCCGCTCAGGGACTGGGTGTTGTGTTGTGTTCATCATCACTTCATCCCCATCCGGCGTGCAGGTCGCCCAATGTGGCGCCGAATGTAATAAGACCTGCGATATGGCGGCCGGACCTGCCCCGCGAGGGGCCTCCCGGCCAATGACGCCAAACGCTCATTTCCATTTCATTTCCATCGCGTAAATGTATAGAAATACCCCAGTTTTGGTGTCCAGAACTTCACTGAATTTTTAGCATGAGTTTTCATGATTTTTTAAAAAATCAGTTTTTGGTACTCGTACCTCAGTTTTCACAATTTTATTTATTTATTTATTTATTTATTTTTTGCAGCTACATTAGCAAGACATTCTTTAATATTTCTGTAGATTCATTGTATGAGAAATGTTGATAATATAGTGTCAGTATTTTTTTTTCAAGGTTCTAAGTTACATTTTCTTGAGTTGTCAGTAAATAAATGTGTTAATAAAAGAGACAAATTACATTTCCGACAATACTAATGCGTAGAAATATGCAAATACCTCAAGATTACCTCCTGCAAAAATTTGATTGAGACTGATTAATGTTTAGGTTTACAACTTTGAACATAGAAAAATAAAATTACTGAAAAATGAATTTTAAAATTTTACTGGAAAAATTAATGCGAGTACAAGACGGGTACCCATTAAAATTCTCCAGCGCCCAACGTTTTCCCGTCCTGTTCCTATAATGTCAGTTCTTCCTGTAGTTTGAAGACCAGGCAGTGATATTCTGGGAGGTTGATAACGAGTGTCAGGACTCCTGTTTTCTTCATTCTTCTGGCAACTAAGAAGCAGCATCTATGAAACCTTTGTTTATGAGACACTTGGACCAGTTGACAATATACAAAATTTCATTTCCATTTTGTGTCTGCATCTTGCCAGTGCATCAGATGCATGTCTCTGACTGACAGGTACTGCCTTGACCACTGTGGCGGCTGTTACTGCGCCACGGCCGCTACCGTAGTCCGTATTTCAACTATTTATTAGTCATACTTGTAATTCGAATGTTTATGGATCCAAAACACTAAAGATGTGAAATAGCCTATAATTTTTTTTTTAAAAGTGTTGAAATGTCAGTGTGGAGTCTCTCCTGAACGGTCCCGGACAGGCAAATCGCCTTAAACAGCGCCACATCCTGGGGATGGCAGTTATCACTGAGACAACCTGTTTTCGGTTGTACCGTTCTTTTTTTTCACGCCAGTTAAACTGCTCAAAATAACCGATTTTCGATTTTTTGTTCCTGTTGTTTCGTGTCATAAACGTACAAATGGAACGAAGATTGAAAAATTTTTACTCACGTAGTTTCAAGATACATAGCATCAAGATATTAAATTAGACAAATAAAAGAAAACTGCCTGGCCCGCATTGCCTACTTTTCACGAAAAGTTAAATACTTCAAAAAATCACCAGTACTCTCCTATTGATCCTTAATTTTTTGAAACTCTGCACAAAAATCATGTTGTAATCGAGGATCGTAGCACTGTTATAATCGAGGATCATATCACTATTTGCGCATTACGAATAGTCAGTGCTGAAGGTAAAAGCCGAGGTTGGAGAACTCTGTTTTTCCTGTTAATTCGTCCGTTTTGTAGGTCTACAAGAGAATAAACGCGTATTATGTAGATACAGGCAAGAAGTCAGATTTTTTTTAATGAATGAACTGCTGTTAAGTTTTTTATTGCTGTTTACTTTAATTATTTCATAGAACTGGTTGACAAATTATTCATCCTTTAAAGCAAATGAAGCATTGTACTCCATTGCTACGTCACTTCGTAAAATATTTCCAAACGTTTCCAAACTAAGACTGGTGCCATTCTGCAGTACAACGAATATCCGGGGACGATAGCGAGAAATCACCGTACAGACGAGGTGGGGCCAAGTCATGTACACTAGTACCTTAAGCGACGACACACTAATTACTGTCTCAGCAGTGCTGTACTACTTCTTACGCCATGTGTTTGTTGCTCGTTTCCGTCGGCATTATTAAAATGGCAGAGAGCGCTGTTCCCATTTTCTATAATAATAAATTTCAAACCAGTGCAAATTTTAGGAATAAAAGAAATTTATTTAGAAACGAAATATTTTTGTACCGCTGCAATGGCTAATTGGTATTTCCGTTTTTTACTTGGTTAGTATTAAAAAATATAAAAAAATCGTCTGTTATAACCTAGACCAAACAAATACCGATAAATAGTCGCTACTCACAACAAAAATACCTCATATCGGATTTAACTGGTCGGTTTTTCCCATACGTACCACATTAAGAGTGCAGCGGGATGTCGACTGTTAAGTGCAGACGAGAGATCGCAAAGGTGGAAGGAGTACACTGGAGGGCTCTGTGAGGAGGAAGATAAGTCTGATGTGATAGAAGAAGAAACAGGAGTCGATTTAAAACAGATAGGGGATCCAGTACCAGATTCAGGGTTTAAAAGAGCTTTGGAGGACTGAAGATCAAATAAGGCCGAAGAGATAGATAACATCACATCAGAATTTGTCAAAATCATCGGGGGGATGTAACTACAAGACGACCGTGCAACACGAATGTGTGTGTGACGACATACCACCTCAGTTTCGGAAAAATCATCCAAACAATTCCGAAGACCGCAAGAGCTGACATGTGCGAGAATCAGCTTGACAGCTCATGCATCCAAGTTGCTAGCAAGGATAATATACAGAAGAATGGAAATTAAAATTGAGGATGTGCTAAAGGACGATCAGTTTGGCTTTAGAAAAGGTAATGGCACCAGAGAGGCAATTCTCATGTTGCGGTTGGTAATGGAAGCAAGGCTAAAGAAAAGTGAAAGACACGTTCATAGGATTTGTCGACTTAGAAAAAGCGTTCGACAATGTAAAACTGTGCAAGATGTTGAAAATTCTGAGAAAAATAAGGGTAAGCTATAGGGAGGCAAGAGCGAATAATAAGAGTGAACGATCAAGAACGAAATGCTCGAATTAAAAAGGGTACTGAATGGAATGAACAATGTAATGAGTACAGAATATGGTTAGGTTAGTGTTGTTTTAACGTCCCCTCGACAACGAGATCATTAGAGACGGAGCGCAAGCTCGGGTTAGGGAAGGATGGGGAAGGAAATCGGCCGTGCCCTTTCAAAGGAACCATCCCGGCATTTGCCTGAAGCGATTTAGGGAAATCACGGAAAACCTAAATCAGGATGGCTGGAGACGGGATTGAACCGTCGTCCTCCCGAATTACAAAATATGGATTGAGACTAAGTCGAAGAAAGTCTAATGTAATGAGAAGTAGCAGAAATGAGGAAAACGAGAAACTTGACATAAAGATTGATGGTCAGGAAGTAGATGAAGTTAGGGAATTCTACTACCTAGGCAGCAAAATAAGCCGGCCGCGGTGGACGAGCGGTTCTAGGCGCTCAGTCCGGAACCGCGCGACTGCTACGGTCGCAGGTTCGAATCCTGCCTCGGGCATGGATGTGTGTGCTGTGCATAGGTTCGTTAGGTTTAAGTAGTTTTGTTCTAGGCGACTGATGACCACAGATGTTAAGTCGCATAGTGCTCAGAGCCAGAGCCAGCAAAATAATCAATGACGGACGGAGCAAGAAGGACATCGAAAGTAGACTAGCGCTGGCAAAAAGAGTATTCATGACCAAGTAAAGTCTACTAGTATCAAACAAAGGCCTTAATTTGAAGAAGAGATTTCTGAGAATGTACGTCTGGAGCATTGTGTGATGTCCTTAGGTTAGTTAGGTTTAAGTAGTCCTAAGTTCTAGGGGACTAATGACCTCAGAAGTTAAGTCCCACAGTGCTGAGAGCCATTTGAACCATTTTGAACCTTTTGCGTACCTGTAAATATTTCCTTCTCAGCAATTTTGTTAATGGTAATGATTTATCCCATACTTTATTTTTTGCTATCCCCATTATGTTATCAGCTACTTATTAACCTCTTAACATTTTAATTAGTTTTAATTTTGCTCGTCATTCGGTGGACTCAGCTGTGATTGACAGTTGAGCCGCCTAGCCCAAGCCGGTGGCACTAGTACTGCGACTCTTGCCGCATACCTCAGACTAGCTTATGCTGTTGTGCTAGGCAGACATGTCTCTATCTTGGAGTGTGCACGTTGTCTGCGTGTTCATATGCTGCGTACACCATGCTGGTCTGGTCTTAAGCACATGTGTAGTATCATATTCTTCACATATTTTGTTCGTTTAACATTCTTATTGCCGCCTATTAATTTTACATTTTTTTATTCCAGTTTTGATTCTTTTCGCTTCCGATAAGACTTTCGATGAGCCGGTACAGCCCGCAGTTTGAGGCACCATATCCCGAATTGCGCGGCCCCTCCTGCCGGGAGATGGAGTCCTACCGCGGGCATGTCTGTGTGTTGTTCTTAGCATAGGTTAGTTTAAGTAGTGTGTATGTCCAGGGACCGATGACCTCAGCAGTTTGGTCCCTTTGGAATTCACACACATTTGAACATTTCAGCCGATGCCGTATCCACATGATTTTTATTGAAACTTCCTGGCAGATTAAAACTGTGTGCCGGAGCGAGACTCGAACTCGAGGCAAAGGTCCCGAGTTCGAGTCTCGGTCCGGCACACACTTTTAATCTGCCAGGAAGTTTGATATCGGCGCACACTCCGCTGCAGAGTGAAAATCTCAGTCTGGGCACATCCCCCAGGCTGTGGCTAAGCCATGTATCCGCAGTATCCTTTCTTCCAGGAGTGTTAATTCTGCAAGGTTCGCAGGAGAGCTTCTGTGAAATTTAGAAGGTATGAGACGAGGTACTGGCGGAAGTAAAGCTGTGAGGACGGGGCGAGAGTCGTGCTTGGATAGCTCAAATTGTTGCTTTGTTGCTTTTTTTTCCACAACTGACGCTGACAAGTATTTTTTTTATTTTTTATTAAGTTTTCCCTTTCCTGCCCAGGGCAGAAAAAAAACAAGTAGTAGAGAGAGGGGAAAAACGGTGGTAGAGCACTTGCCCGCGAAAGGCAAATGTCCCGAGTTCGAGTCTCGGTCCGGCAAACAGTTTTAATCTGCCAGGAAGTTTCATATCAGCGCACGCTACGCTGCAGAGTAAAATTCTCATTCTTTATGATTTTTACTCTTATTTCATGCCCTTCTGTGGCAACTCCGACATTTTTACGTGCGTTTGGTCCTAAATCATTGTCCCTGTATGCATGGCTCCATAGTTTAGAATCAACCATCTTTACGTCACCATTCGTTACATTAAAAAAAAAAAATGTTCTAGTCTCTCCAGATAATCTCATGATGCCTCGCATGGGCGAAACGCGAAATTGGTATTAATAAATATCAATTTTGCAACTGAGACTATACATGTAGGTTGGGGTCCCAGGAATCACACCCAACGGCCATTCACTCTGTCTGCCCTCGTTTGCTACTTCGCGCTGACATTGACTACTGTATGGAGAACAGATCAGAGTAGACGGTGTCTCAGCTTTTCTACGTCGGTGGTGGAGTGTATGAACGGATTTAACGGTGGATCGCTATTCGAAGCCGTAAGAAAAAATTTTCCAGTCAAGGGAAGAAGGGGATATAGGCGTGCTCGCCAGAATACGCTTCAGTGGTGTAGGGATGCCACGGAGAGTCAACCAGTACGCGGTGGCCGATACATTATAATGCTCTTCAAAATGCGAATCGGTGCCGTAACTGATGCGCCACTTTGCTCGATGTATGTTTCCAGTCTCGTGAGGATGAATCAAGGTGTGAGACGGCTGGCAGCGGTCTTGCATTGTTTCGCCGTATGCAGAAGTGACTCACGCCGACACGGGTGGAAAAATGTTAACTGTAGAGGCCGCTCGTGGCAGCGGCGGCTGACCTATCCGTCGTGATTGGCTTGCGCGCCACGAGCCGCTGATTCACGTCCCGCCTAGGGCAAGTGGTCGCGCATGTGAATAGCGCAGACGGCCGGCCAGCTGCAGGCGTCTCCAACATACCGCGGCAAGCACTTCCGGTACTGCCGCCACTATTTCCGACACACGCCTCTGCGGTGGCGCTCAACTCGGACGTAAGCTGGTTCGAATCCTGGCGCTCGATGGAATTTTACTGCCAATATTTGGCGGCAAGGGGATATTTTTTTCTTTTATTTTCTTTTGAGTCATCAGTGTCCTCATGCGGCCCGCCACGAACTGCTTGCCTCTGCCAACCTCTTCATCTCAGAGCAGCACTGGCAACCTACGTCCTCAATTATTTGCTGGACGTATTCCAATCTTTCTCTACATTCTTTGCCGGGTCGACAGAAGCGTCCGATCCCACGCGTCGGCTTTGACCCGTGACGTAAGGGTGTTGTCGTGTGTGACGTCATGACGGCGCGGAGTTTGGTTTGAGTGTGGCTGTCTCCAGTTCTGTTTTATCTTATTTTATTACCGAGCGAGGTGGCGCAGTGGTTAGCACACTGGACTCGCATTCGGGAGGACGACGGTTCAATCCCGTCTCCGGCCATCCTGATTTAGGTTTTCCGTGATTTCCCTAAATCGCTTCAGGCAAATGTCGGGATGGTTCCTTTGAAAGGGCACGGCCGATTTCCTTCCCCATCCTTCCCTCACCCGAGCTTGCGCTCCGTCTCTAATGACCTCGTTGTCGACGGGACGTTAAACACTAATATCCTCATCCTCTTATTTTATTTACTTTTCTGATCTGTTCGTTCTATCTCGTGAGATTTTTTTTTTTTTTTAATTTTAAAATCTATTATTACTTATTTTAATTATGTTTCCTCGAATTTCTGTTTTAGTTTATTATATTTATCTTTCTGATCTGTTCGTTCTATCCCGTGAGATTTTTTTTAAAAAAAGACAAAAAACACTAATCAGCTACTGAAGCATCTTTATCTTCTATGGGTTGCAGGGGTTACGACGCCTGGGGAGGTGGGTAGGTATTCATGCATGGCTGTCTTCACTTACACGTTGTAGCTACGCAAAGCGTCTAAATTTGTTTATATTTAGTTTGCCCCCCACCCCAAACACCCCATTTCCCGCGCTTGTCCCGTTAGTGTCATTAGGCTTCTTGTGGAAAGTGTGTGTGTTTGTTTTTGTTTCCGCCATATTTGTGACGTCATGGTTCAAAGCAGACGGGTGGGATCGGACGCTTCCGTATTTCCTCTTTGCCCTCTGAAGCTTCCTCTAATATCGTGGAAGTCATTCTCTGATGTCTCAACAAATGTCGTATCATCCTGTTCCTTTTCCTTATCAGTGTTTTCCACATATTCCTTTCCCCTCCGATTGTGCACGGACCCTCCTCATTTCTTATGTTATCAGTCCCCCTAATTTTGAACATTTGTCTGTATCACCACATCTCAAATGCTTCGATTCTCTTCTGTTCCGGTTTTACAATAGTCCTTGTTTCCCTACCATACAATGCTCCAGACGCACATTCTCAGGAATTTCTTCCTCAAATCAAGGCCTTTACTTGGTCAGGAAAGCTCTTTTTGCCAGCGCTAGTCTACTTTTGATGTCCTCCTTGCTCAGTCCGTCATTGATTATTTTGCTGGCTCTGCCTCTGAGCACTATACGACTTAAACATCTGTGGTCATCAGTCGCCTAGAACAGAACTACTTAAACCTAACAAACCTATGTACAGCACACACATGCATGCCCGAGGCAGGATTCGAACCTGCGACCGTAGCAGTCGCGCCGTTTCGGACTGAGCGCCTAGAACCGCTCGCCCACCGCGGCCGGCTTATTTTGCTGCCTAGGTAGTAGAATTCCCTGACTTCATGCAGGGTTGTCTCCATACACGTACACGTCCATCCGCTCGATATAATTTGAAACGACACTCGTCCGACCAGGCAACATGTTTCCAGTCATCAACAGTCCAATGTCGGTGTTGACGGGCCTAGGCTAGATGTAAAGCTTCGTGTCGTGTAGTCATCAAGGCTACACTAGCGAGCCTTGGGCTCCGAAAGCTCATATCGATGAGAATGGTTAGCACGCTTACATTGTTGATGGCCCGGCATTGAAATCTGCAGCAATTTGCGGGAGGGTTGCACATCTGTCACGTTGAACGATTCTCTTCAGTCGTCGTAGATCCCGTTATTGCAGGATCTTTTTCGGGCCGCAGCGATGTCGGAGATTTGGTGTTTTAGCGGATTCTTGATAGTCATGGTACACACGTGACATGGTCGTATAGGAAAATCCATCGCTACCTCGGAAATGCTGTGTCCCATCGCTCCTGCGCCGACTATAACTCCACGTTTCAAACTTACTTAAATCTTGATAAGCTGCCATTGTAGGTGGAGTAACCGAGCTAGCAACTGCGCCAGACACTTGTCGTACATAGGCATTGCCAAGGGCAGCGCCGTATTATGTACACTACTGGCCATTAAAACTGCTATACCACGAAGATGTCGTGCTAAAGACGCGAAATTTAAGCGACAGGAAGAAGGTGCTGTGATACGCAAATCATTAGTTTTTCAGAGCATTCACACAAGTTTGGCGCCGTTGGCGCCACCTACAACGTGCTGACATGAGGAAAGTCTCCAACCGATTTCTCGTACACAAACAGCAGTTGACCGGCGTTGCCTGGTGAAACATTGTTGTGATGCCTCGTGTAAGGAGGAGATATGCGTAACATCACGTTTCCGACTTTGATAAAGGTCGGACTGTAGCCTATAGCGATTGCGGTTTTTCAGATCGGGACATTGCTGCTCGCGTTAGTAGAGATCCAATGACTGTTAGCAGAATATGGAATCGGTGGGTTCAGGAGGGTAATACGGAACGCCGTGCTGGATCCCAAAGCCCTCGTATCACTAGCAGTCGAGATGACAGGCATCTTATCTGCATGACTGTAATGAATCGTGGAGCCACGTCTAGATCCCTAAGTCAGCAGATGGGGACGTTTGCAAGACAACAACCATCTGCACGAACAGCACAGACTATCAGCCCGGAGACCATGGCTGTGATTACCCTTGACGCTGCATCACAGACAGGAGCGCCAGCGATGCTGTACTCAACGACGAACCTGGGTGCACGAATGGCAAAGTATAATGAATCCAGGTTGTATAGAGCATCATGATGGTCGCATCCGCGTTTGGCGACATCGCGGTGAATGCACATTGGAAGCGTGTATTTGTCATCGCGATACTGTCGTATCACCCGGCGTGATGGTATGGGGTGCCATTGGTTACACGTCTCGGTCACCTCTTGTTCGCATTGACAGCACTTTTAACAGTGGACGTTACATTTTAGATGTGTTACGACCCGTGGCTCTACCCTTCATTCGATCCCTGCGAAACCCTACATTTCAGCAGGATAATTCACGACCGCATGTTGCAGGTCCTGTACGGGCCTTTGTGGATACAGAAAATGTTCGACTGCTGCCCTGGCCAGAACATTCTCCAGATCTCTCACCAATTGAAAACGTCTGGTCAATGGTGGCCGAGCAACTGGCTCGTCACAATACGCCAGTCACTACTCTTGATGAACTGTGGTATCGTGTTGAAGCTGCATGAGCAGCTGTACCTGTACACGCCATCCAAACTCTGTTTGACTCAATGCCCAGGCGTATCAAGGCCGTTATTACGGCCGGAGGTGGTTGTTCTGGGTACTGATTTCTCAGGATCTATGCACCCAAATTGCGTGAAAATGTAAATCACATGTCAGTTCTAGTATAATATATTTCTCCAATGAATACCCGTTTATCATCTGCATTTCTTCTTGGTGTAGCAGTTTTAATGGGCAGTAGTGTATTTATATCTCTGTATTTGAATACGCATGCCTATACCAGTTTCTTTATCGCTTCTGTGTGGTTTATTTGAAATGTTGAGCCACGGGCTTATTTTTCGTAACTACGTACTACTGACGCGTGAAAAATGATCACACTTCGTGAGCCATTGCACGCATGATTGGCTTGTCAGTGGGATATTGAGAGCGCGTGCGGTGCGGCGCAGGCGACGGAAGTCTCCGGGCCGGGTGCCCGCCTGCCACAGTGTAGCGTCAGCGGCCTCTCCAGCCCGTAGTGTGACGTCACGGGCTGGAGGCTTCCGGGGATTTGGTGGCGTCGAGTGGCTCCTCCAGCGGGGCGGCGTCGCGGCGCTGCTGCGTCGATAGCGCAGCGCCCGGCCGTCCTCGACGCCGCGGCGTAATATCGGACAGCGCCGCCTCGTCCGGCCGTCGTTCATCCGGTATTTATTACCCGCCGTGATTGCAAGAAGCCGCTGCCGTGCGCCTCAATAGCCGAACTTATCGGACCGGCGGTGGAACATCGCAGATCCGTTGTTCCACCGCCGGTCCGTTGTTGGCGCGGATCTGGGTTCGAACCTCCGTTCGGCTATCCTCAGACAAGCGCGTCCTTTGCCTGCGTCACGCCACACCCGCTTTCAATTTCCCACTGACAGCAGAAGTATGCACCCAGTGGCTTACCGAGGTTATTCATTTTTCGCACGCACTGTCTGACCACGATGTAATCAAACCGGAATTTTGCCGCGTCTCCGGGCTTTTTCCAATCATACCTCTTCGTCTTGTGGTTTTTTAATAGACTATTCACTGAATTAAATTTTAATTCTGCAGCGGAATTTGCGCTTATATGAAACTAGCTGGCAGATTGAAACTGTGTGCGGGGTCGAGATTCGAAATTGGAACCTTTGCCTTTCGCCCGCGGGCAAGTACTCTATCGACTTAGCTACCTAAGCACGACTCACGACCAGTTCTCACAGCTTAGGTCATGTAGAAAGGGAGAGAGATTTGATATTTCCCTCAGAAATATTTCTCTTCTTCATACCTCTTCTGTGCTACCACAGATGACGTGTCACTGATCTCATTTGCACTAAGATTGCAGTACACGCGAGATGCCTGTTCGCTTCCACTGCCCTGAGTGAAATGAGTGAGTTCTAACTCTGAGCACTATGGGACTTAACTTCTGAGGTCATCAGTCCCCTAGAACTTAGAACTACTTAAACCTAACTAACCTAAGGACATCACACACATCCATGCCCGAGGCAGGATTCGAACCTGCGACCGTAGTGGTGGCGCGGCTCCAGACTGAAACGCCTAGAACCGCTAGGCCACTCCGGCCGGCTGTTGTTGTTCCCTGCGCAGAAAGCAGCACGTGGGTCGTGAATCCGCAATCTTGAAGCCGTAAGAGACTCTTAGCGAGGAATTGTTGTTTTAGAAATGATTTAATTTCCAGTCAGTTTGTTTCTGTGGGATGCCGATCGCTTTTTATTAGCAGAACACGAGAAACTGTACAGTTACATTCCTTTTTAGAGTCACAAATGGTTTTATTCTTCAACAAATTAATGAACTACATATTTCCGTAATTAGTATCACACTGTTCTCAACTATATGTGCCGCGTGGGATTAGCCGAGCGGTCTCAGGCGCTGCAGTCATGGACTGTGCGGCTGGTCCCGGCGGAGGTTCGAGTCCTCACTCGGGCATGGGTGTGTGTGTTTGTCCTTAGAATAATTTAGGTTAAGTAGTGTGTAAGCTTAGGGACTGATTACCTTAGCAGTCAAGTCCCATAAGATTTCACACTCATTTGAACTCAACTATATGTCCGTCTTCCGACACTGGCAAACCAGCTCTGCTCTTACACAGTAGATTTCGCAGTTAAGTTTTAACTGATACCACGGCGGGCAGCATGTCCGTCCGTCGTAGACTGCCGAACGAACTCTGATCTTACAGCCGGACCACTTCGCCCGCCATCCAAGTTAGGCGCGATCCGAAGATCACCGAGGTGCTTCGTCTGCCTTTTCGTTTTGCAGCCCCCTATTATTCTGCCGTTTATTAATACTTGTGAAACAATGGATTGATAATACGCTATTGAGAGAGGCTTTAATTTGAAATTCAAGTAAATATCCAGGTCAGTACATCTGCACGGTAAATGATTACAGCCAAAACAGTTGCAGGATAGAGATTTATTTATGAGAAGGTATTTAGATACATCGAAACCGTGGTCAAGGATTTTAATAAATCTTTATCCTGCAACTGTTTTGGCTGTTATCATTTACCGTGAAGAATTTCAACAGTTGCTGTTTCAGCCATGTTTAAAATCTTGAAGTCAGTTCATCTGGTATTAATAATAGCATTACCATTAATAGTAGATTACCATTTTGGTGCGCAACTTCGAACGCAGCAGCTAATCGCAGAGAAGGACCACCATTATTTAGGCGGTCTTTCTCACAATACCCGCATCGAACAAGCCATGTGTCATTGGTACCTCGCACCACTTTACATCATCTCGCGACAGCTGCCTTGTCAACTGCTCTAAAAAGAGCTTCTTGTAGCCGAATATCATGGCTGCAAAGATTTTTTTCCACCAGTACTTACAGCATTCTTTGGTAGCATATGAAATTAGTCGGCCGAGGTGGCCGAGCGGTTCTAGGCGCTTCAGTCCGAAACCGCGCTGCTGCTACGGTCGCAGGTTCGAATCCTGCCTCGGGCATGGATGTGTGTGATGTCCTTAGGTTAGTTAGGTTTAAGTAGTTCTAAGTCTAGGGGACTGACCCCCACTGTCTCGTTCCAGTCCGCATAATTATCAGATTATCATCTCTCTTAACATGCTGAATCACCATTTCAGTACCCTCAGATACTTTCACTGTCTTGTGCATGTCACGTCGCCATGTGTATCTGAAATATTGTTGGCATTGGTTTGTTGTCGATTCTAATGAGAACAACCATATCAATCAAATTTTCACAGTAACTCACTCTCCGTCGTACCTTCCTATTCGTAACGAATTATATTTGCTTTACATAGGGTGATTTCTTTCAATCCAGTACAAACTCTAGGATTGATTCATAAGAGGATACGGAACAAAAAAGTTCTAATGAACTTATGGCTGAAAATACGTGGTTTCTATGCTATAGACCATTTATTCAGTAGTACTTTGTTACGGAGACGGTGGTGTAATACGCACTGTACGATGCAGCCTCGGTTACAGTACGCATGGTTCCTTCCTAGAGGTCGTACTGTTCCTCAAACGTCATGCCTTAGGGCCCTCTCCTGTCATAATCATTGGCAATGTTGTATCCGATTCACCTCTCTTGCTGACTCACCTTGTAGCAGATGTTCGGATGCACCCTGACCGATGTGAACGTATGAGATAGGACATCGTACGGCCCCTACACGCATGCGTTGATGCACACGGAAACTGTTTTCAACACATACTGTAACCTGGCTACATGGTACAGCACGGATTGGACCGCAGTTTCTGTAACAATGTATTATTGAATAGATGGTCTCTAGTATCGAAACCAAGCATTTTCGGACATAAGTTCATTAACACTTTTTTGTTCCGTATTCTCTCGTCGATCGATTCCTAGTGTTTGTACACAGTGGAAAAAATCACCCTGTACAATTTCCTGCCTCGCGTTAGTTATTCTGTCCTTTTATCATGATCACTTCCCTTTGTCAGTCTCCTCCCGGATGTCCATAAGAAGGGCAGGGCAGGAACTTCAGCTTCCTATTACAACGGTATGACGTGTTTTGAAAAGACTCCTACACGTGAAACCTTACAAGCTACTGGAGAGCGGAGAAACAGAATTGTTTAAGCTGTCGATTCAATAAACAGCGACCTGTTGATTCGTGTGTAGAATGAAATGGACTATCGTTGCGATGTTTAACGAGCAACGCATGGTGGTGATGTTGAGTGCGTGATATAGTGTGCGTACGTGTATAGAACTTTGAATCTTCCTCTATCCAGTGACTAGCGCAATGCGTTTCTGTCTTTCATAGGGGATCTCAAGTTGATTCCGTATTTCTGGATTTCCGGAAAGCTTTTGACTCCGTTCCTCACAAGCGACTTCTAATCAAGCGGCGGGCCTATGGAGTATCGTCTCAGTTGTGCGACTGGGTTCGTGATTTCCTGTCAGGAAGGTCGCAGTTCGTAGTAATGACGGCAAATCATCGAGTAAAACTGAAGTGATATCAGGTGTTCCCCAGGGAAGCGTCCTTGGACCTCTGCTGTTCCTGATCTATATAAATGACCTGGGTGACAATCTGAGCAGTTCTCTTAGGTTGTTCGCAGATGCTGCTGTAATTTACCGTCTAGTAAGGTCATCCGAAGACCAGTATCAGTTGCAAAGCGATTTAGAAAAGATTGCTGTATGGTGTGGCAGGTGGCAGTTCACGCTAAATAACGAAAAGTGTGAGGTGATCCACATAAGTTCCAAAAGAAATCCGTTGGAATTCGATTACTCGATAAATAGTTCAAGTCTCAAGGCTGTCAATTCAACTAAGTACCTGGGTGTAACAATTACGAACAACTTCAGTTGGAAAGACCACATAGCTAATATTGTGGGGAAGGCGAGCCAAGGTTGCGTTTCATTGGCAGGACACTTAGAAGATGCAGCAAGTCAACTAAAGAGACAGCTTACACTACACTCGTTCGTCCTCTGTTAGAATATTGCTGCGCGGTGTGGGATCCTTACCAGGTGGGATTGACGGAGGACGTCGAAAGGGTGCAAAAAAGGGCAGCTCGTTTTGTATTATCACGTAATAGGGGAGAGAGCGTGGCAGATATGATACGCGAGTTGGGATGGAAGTAATTAAACCAAAGACTTTTTCGTCGCGGCAAGATCTATTTACGAAATTTGTCAACAACTTTCTCTTCTGAATGCGAAAATATTTAGTTGAGCCCAACCTACATAGGTAGGAATGATCATCAAAATAAAATAAGAGAAATCAGAGCTCGAACAGACAGGTTTAGGTGTTCGTTTTTCCCGCGCGCTGTTCGGGAGTGGAATGGTAGAGAGATAGTGTGATTGTGGTTCGATGAACCCTCTGCCAAGCACTTAAATGTGAATTGCAGAGTAGTCATGTAGATGTAGATGTCCGCAATAAACAATTGAAATCTGTCGTTTCATTTTGAATCGCCCTTATATCATCGTCAGTGAACTGAGCTCGATGTGGCTCTGACGCCATTATCGAGGTTAGATGTAGTGTTTCGCGGTATTAGTGCGATGTCTCCTGAGGGGTGACATCAGTTTTCGTCCGTTGTGCGTATGAGCGTCAGGAAGTCGTCACGTTTACGAACCTGTGATACGTTTATGCACGAAGGCCCCCATGGCTGGAGCCACTGCACGCGGAGGCAGTGTAAGCGCGTTATCGCAGAGTTGTAGTAGTCTTCCTGAAAGGGCCGGTGTACTGGAGACCACACCGCACAACGCAGCACAGCAGAGCATCCGTTATCGCCGCGGACACGGCACACGGCGGTCGATATCGCAGCCTCTGGCCAGATACGGCAGGTGTGTGTGTGTGTGTGTGTGTCGCAACGACACGCAGCGAGCCGGCTGTTCGCCATGAGGAAACAGAGACAAGGCGCGTGAGTCAGGGCCGGGGAACGTGGCTGCGGGATTCCAGCTCTCCCACCCAACTGTACGGACGTTCCCACGGTCGGTCGCCGAGGACTCGCCCCGCCACACACTATACACCTCTCCAGGGCAATCCACTGCTAGCGCCAGTTGCGTGTTTAACACCGGCCTCTGCTCTCGTGTGAAACAGACACTACGTGCTACCTTGCGAGGTGGCGCAGTGGTTAGCACACTGGACTCACATTCGAGAGGACAGCGGTACAAACCCGTGTCGGGCCATCTTGCTTTGGGTTTTCCGTGATTTCCCTAAATCGCTTAAGGCAAATGCCGAGATGGTTCCTTTGAAAGAGCAAGGCCGACTTTCTTCCCCCATCCTTCCCAAATCCGACGGGACCAATGACCTCGCTGTTTGGTCCCCTCCCCCAAATCAACCAATCAACCGCCTTACACGAGCATTCTTTTCTTCTTCTTCTTCTTCTCTCTCTCTCTCTTTTTACTTTGAGGGTGCTTCAGTAAGTTAAACGTGTCATCCGCGCTAAAGCGGCCTCTAGACGGTCAGTAACACTGCACAGTAATGTTGTGCAATTTCGTTGACGGACCCTTCACCAGTGCTCAGTAAAACAGTGCAACAGTATTGTGGTGCAGAATGTTGACGACAAAGACGCTCCAGTTTCTTGCGAGGAGAAAAAAAGGTATGAAAAATTGGATCAAGGAGCTATCAAAGATCACTCAGGCAAATTTGAGACAATCGACGCATATATTATGGTCCAACATCCGATACGTTACTGGACATAATTGTCAGCATACATAGACGTCATTAAACCTGTCGTTTATCCCAATGCAGCATCACGTGGCTGATCGCAGACTGACGGTAGTGCTATTTCGACAATAGCTTTATAATCGTTTTTTGTGTAGTATGTCCAGACAATATACTCCGATTATATGTGATCCATTTCCATGCATGCCAAAAAATGAAGGGCAAAGTCAAGATGTTGCAGCGTATCTTGGAGCTTCATTTGGTGCAGATTGTGAATCTTGTAGCCATGTCGGTGTAAAATCTTTTGAACTCTTGACCAGGGTAGAGACAGTTCGCATCACGCAGCTGGAACACTGGCTGCAGAATTTGAGGCATGTGTTGCACGGTCGGCTGTAGCTACAGCAGCTTCAACCAAGAACTGCTGTGGGAACAGGCTGCCCGCCTCCCCCGGCTGCGCCATCTAATTCACCTGTTTCTTCAGACTTCTTGATCATATTCTTTTGCCCATTTACTGGCTTGGGCTGTTTCTGTCGGCGATATTGCAGCAACGCAGCGCTGCAACTGCTGCCGGTCTCATAAAATAACTTCACCAGCAGTGCACGGTTTTTCTTCACAGTAGCCATTGCGCTTCATACAAAAAACTTCAGTCGTCTTAACCCTTTACAGTTCACTTCAGTACGTTATCGCAGTAATGTACGTGTAACAAATAGTGAGTCGGTAACCCTCAGCTCTCCGGGACATTGGGACATAATGTTTCTTGTGACGCCGATAAAATGTAGTTCTTGAAGCGTGACAAGTCTCAGAACTGGCCAACTGACGTATATCAGAAATAGGACTTAACTTGCACTCTACCTCTCCCCCCCCCCCCCCCCCCTTCTTCTGGTCAAATTTCTGCTGACGCTCCATTCTGCATTGACTTGAATGAAGGGGAAAAAAGAGAAGGAAAAAGAAAAATACCTCGCATCTGCCAATTCTGTCGAAGACTTTAAATTTACAATACATTGTGGTGTCACCGCCAGACACCACACTTGCTAGGTGGTAGCCTTTAAATCGGCCGCGGTCTGTTAGTATACGCCGGACCCGCGTGTCGCCACTATCAGTGATTGCAGATTCCAGACCGAGCGCCGCCACACGGCAGGTCTAGAGAGACTTCCTAGCACTCGCCCCAGTTGTACAGCCGATTTGCCGAGACGATTGTTTAGCATAGCCTTCAGCTACGTCGTTTGCTACGACCTAGCAAGGCGCCATATTCAGTTACTATTCTGAGCAGATAGTATTGTGACTCATGTACCGCCAAGAGCGACGTTCATCATTAATGGATTAAAGTTAAGTATTCCACCAGCTACGTCCGTTTTTCTAAATTCTAATTTCCTTGTCCTGTTCCAGACCTCACGCCAGCCGGCTTGAGGTAAAACGCGTGCATTTCGGCCCCTTCTAATAACACGGTGTTGGCTCTCCTGCCAACCACAACATACATAGTTACGGGAACGTTGTCAGGCAGTGTGCACTATACGATTATATCCCGGTAGCTAATGCATACACACATAAATATCCAAATATACTTTTGTTCATAGTTCCGCATTTATCATTAAAAAAAAAATATCGTCCTTCTTAGCCTTTCCTCGTGTTTTCTGAGCGCGAAGTGACACACGACTCATTCTCAGCATTTCTGTTGTTGTATTCACCTGCCGTAACAGTCCCACAACATCGGCAGTTATTTATACATTTCGATGCACCACTGTAATCATCAAGCTGTTCCGTCCTTTTTTTTTTGAACTTATTTTCAACACCATAGCAGCAACGAACGCTGGACACGATGATGTCCATAGTGTGTAACACCCGAGAGACTGACGAGGACGTAGCCCACAGTCTAGACAGCATACCCGGGCAGCGCATAACATTTACATGGCTTTTTGTGTTCTCAATAGTATAGCAGAACAATGTCACCCCGAAGCGCTTAATATTATGCTCTTAAGGGAAAAAAAAGAGTGAATATTATTCACTGCCACGGGGGCGCCGAAGAGCGTTGAGTAAAATGAATGGCGCATTGTCAAAACAGGGTACAGGTATCGGGTTTCCTGTGAAGACAATGGCGTTGCGGCACGGATAACAAACAGGTGCACCGGAGAGTGGGAGAGTCCGCCTCCAGCGTCTCTGGCTCCTGTGCGACGGACCCGAATTCGATTCCAGGTAGTGCCGGGCATTTTCCTTATTGGGAGGTCTGGAACGGAGTGCTGTCACCCTCGTGATGACAATTTAGGAGCTACTTGAATGAGTAATTGTGGCCCCCAAGATCAAGAAAGTGTACAACGGCTGGGAGTGCAGTGTGCTGACTCCACGCCTCTCCGTACGAAATCTGAATGACGACATTGGCGAAGCACGACGCGCCGTTCGGCCGATCCCGATGACTGGCCCATCAGAGCCGGAAAATAGAGCTTGCTTGCAACGCTGTGTGGTAGAGAAATTTCGCGGTAATTGGAGACGTATTCCAAAGATGATGTGCGCGAGGCAGTACTGTTCTTCAGTCTAAATTGCGCGCACATTCGTCGTGATAATTCTTCCCATTTTGGGACAAAATGCAATTTCGCGTTCAGCTGTAGTGAAATGGCGCCGACACTTTGACCAAGACGGCACACACTTCGATGACCGTGATCGAGGAGTGCAGATCTTGAACCATGCTATTTCGACCTTCTCGACAAGCTGAAGGAGCATGAGTAGGCAATGAGATTTACTAACGATGAAGTTCACACAATGGTACCTCAACGCCTCCGTGGCGAAGACGTGGATGTATATAGTAAAGAAACTGAGTGGCTGGTGGAACCTTCTGACCATTCTTACGTAGACGTGGCCACCGAGTTGAAAAATAGTGAAGAAGTGTAATCTAGCATCGTAGAACAGTTACTTGGCTGCTCATTATAAAGCGTAGGTAACGTGTATCATCAAAAGTGTAATGTGGAACTGGCCACTAGATGTCAGGCGAGGCGGATGCGCCATTATAAGAGGTAGCTAGGGGTTATCGTATTGTCTGTAGACAAGCAGTGACAGCGGAATGGGGCGGTCTGGAGAGGTCAGTGACATCGAATGTGTAATCTTACCCTCCCACACACCACTATTAAAATTCTCATTCCTTGCGTAAATTTAAAAGCTTCGAGGGGCGTAAGAGGTACAAAAGGATAACTTCGTACTTATCTTTGTTATCTAGTTGTTGTTGTTGTTGTTGTTGTTGTTGTTATTGTTGGCTCAAAGTCTTGTCTAGGGGCACATTCTTGCGGCTGAACTTTCGATTTTGTAGGTTCTTGATGACCAAATAAGTGATGAAAGTTGGCCTGTATTATTCACTAATTTTATTCGTTGTCACGTCTTTCAACATCACACAGTTTTTACATTTACCACATTAAAAAAAAAACAATAATTACATTGTTGGTGACAAACTTACGAAACGCCTGCTTCCATCAGAGGCCTGCTTCCATCAGAGGCATGCCCACCTCTACCTACACTCTGCGGTACTCACGTTATTCCAAAGAGTTTACAAACTCTCGTTACCAAAGAAGAATCTTCGCTAAAATGTATCATTATTTTGTAAATCAATCTAGGAATAAATTTAATAATTAGCGTTAGATTGAGCAGTTAATAATATGAATTTTAAGTATGCCACAAAGTTTGTAATTTGTATTATTTTTAAAAGAAGAGTAAAAATGGGTGTGAAATCTTATCGGACTTAACTGCTAAGGTCATCAGTCCCTAAGCTTACACACTGCTTAACCTAAATTATCCTAAGGACAAACACACACACCCATGCCCGAGGAAGGACTCGAACCTCCGCTGGGAGCAGCCGCACAGTCCATGGCTGCAGCGCCTAATACCGCTCGGCTAATCCCAGCGCCGCAGGAGAAATCAAGCCGGTATAAAGGCAAAGAGTGAACACGACTCTTTACACTTTTTCAAGTTCCATCGCAGTTTATTAGAACTGTACACGATGGAATTTTCATACAATATAAAAGACAAAGCCAGTGTGGACCATTGTGAAATGAGACTCAGGCTTTACAGTTAGTCATCTAGTCCTTTAAACAGGCGTGCTTTCTCGATATGTTGAAGTACGCCGAAGTCAGACCTCTATTCAAGAAAGGGTCGAGGGAAAACACGGGAAACTATCGCCATATTCCTGTTCTTCCAGTCCTGTTGAATGTGTTAGAGAAAAGTAGCCGCAAACCTGATGAAAAATTCTATTTAAAAAGTGTTTTAATAATAAGTAGCCAATTTGGATACTAATCACCAAAAAACACTCTGGGTGCAGTAAATAACTTGAGTGGAAAGATATTCAAAGCATTAGATCAGAGAAGTAAAGTTGCAGCTATCTTCTGTGATCTTACGAAAGCATTTGACTCCGTGCTCCGTGCCTCGCTTATCTACAGACTAGATAAATATGGGTTGAAGGGTAGTGCTCTGAAATGGCTCACATCATAATTGCACAACAGAAAATAAAGGATGCATATCTTTTCAAGTGCAGTGAATTAGTATTCTACGGTACATTCACAAGAGGTGCCTCAAGGCTCTATTTTGTTGCCAATCCCGTACCTATTCTACGTAAAACATCGTAACTATAAATTCCCCATTAGTTGTGTTTGCAGACGACACTGCTGTATTAATTGAAGACGGCGATGCAGGACAGTCCCTAGCTCCACCGTGAGCACACTGGATACCCTAGGAATCTGGTTCCAGTTCAGTTGGTTGAAACTGAACAGTGCAAAAACGTATAAGGTGCATTTCAAAACCTAACATTCGAAATGAGTCGATCTTAAATTAACAACAATCAACTTATGGTGCACGTTAACTTCCTAGCAAATAAACCAAGCAATATTGCATTTGCAGTACAAATAACAGCAATTTTGCTGACATGAGTACATGAAAAATAGCAGCATAGTTATGTGTGAAGTTCCATTATTTATAGCGTAATTTTCTGGAGAAGTTCGGACAGTATAACTTGAATACTCTTAACTGCAGAAGAAAATAGTTAGATATATGTGTACTGCACAGCGCACAGGATCTTGTCGCCTATTATTTCGGAAACTGCAAATCCTACTTTTTGCCTCCATATACATTTATGAAATAATAATCTTCCTAGACAGCAAACAAAAATTATTTGAGGAAAATAATTTTAACGACACAGAGAGCACGAGAAATAAAAATAATTTCACGCTGACCACACACCTATTGGAATTATATGCACGGACTCCACAGTATATGGCTATGATAATACACAACAATTTAACGAGAAAAACATTTAATATGAAACCAGAGACTGAAGGAACGAGTAAAAATTTGCCAAGGGCTCCTACTCACTAGGGAGATGCACACACGGCAAGTGGTCAGAGAAACTCATTCGTCAGCGCCATCTACCGTGGCAGCGATGCATTTCGGGACACTTTTATTTGTTCAGAGGACTTCTTTTCCTCGCATTTCCAGTCAGCAACCCGTCCCTGTTGTTTGTCATTTTTATTAATGTTCACCCTGTATAAATGATCCTTACAGTGGATGCCTGCTCGTAGACGGTACCGAGCGAGGTGGCGCAGTGGTTAGCACACTGGACTCGCATTCGGGAGGACGACGGTTCAATCCCGTCTCCAGCCATCATGATTTAGGATTTCCGTGATTTCCCTAAATCGTTTCAGGCAAATGCCGGGATGGTTCCTATGAAAGGGCACGGCCGATTTCCTTCCCCATCCTTCAGTAACCCGAGCTTGCGCTCCGTCCCTAATGACCTCGTTGTCGACGGGACGTTAAACAACACTAACCTAACCTCGTAGGCGGTGTGCTGTGGGGTGTGGAAGGTAACAACACAGAAGACTGCAGCGAAATGCACGAAGATCGTGAAGAGGATGGACGATCGGCGCGCGGGCTGGCAGTTGCCCCGAACTAAAATAATCGTGACGTACGGACTGATGATTGTACAGGAGTATTCGTACTGCCTGAGGCGAAGGGTATGTGCGCGCGCTTGCCCACGACGCTAGATCGCGCGTGTCTGTCGAGCTCGCGATGAGGCGTCGCATGCAGAGCGTCCAGTGCGGCCGACGCACGGGTGGAGGAAGTCCTAGCGCAGAGGGCGGCCAATCAGATTCGTCGTCGGCCGGGATGGGTTTCAGCGGCGGATGCTGTGGGGGCGGCACCTGGGTCTCGCTGTCGTCCCCAGCCAGGCGCGGCCCGGCCTAATCCACTTTGCGCAGCTGATTGCGGCTCCGCGCTCCACGTCCGCTTCGCTGCAGCCCTTTCCCTGCCTGTCAACGCCACTGCCGCAAATATTTTGCACCTGGGCGACAAAAGCTACCTCTTGCACTGCACGAACTTCAGGCACACCATAGACTGTCGCTAGACTATATTTTTACTATTATCAGTTTTATTTATTTTACGTTTTCAACTGAACTTGAAAATTAGTTTGGTGTTTTCCACCCTACTGTCCTCTCAAGGATCCGTTAGAACTGATGAGTGTGGCTTTAGGATGGGAAAAGGCACCAGAGAGCCAGTTACGATTAGACAATGGAAGCTAGACTTCAGAAAAGGGAAGTCGCAAATAGAAGTGCAAGGTAGCCGCGCGGTCTGAGGCGCCTTGTCGCGGTCAGTGAGCCCCCTCTCCCCCTTCGGAGGTTCGAGTCTTCCCTCGGGCATGGGTGTGTGTGTTGCCCATAGCGTAAGTTAGTTAGATTACGTAGTGTGTAGGCTTAGGGGGCCGATGACCTCAGCAGTTTGGTTCCATAAGACGTTACCACAAATTTCCCAAAAAAATTAAAATGGTCATAATCCGACATCAGTTGCAAACTCCAGCTTTCGAGAAAACGCTTCTACATGGAAGCGCCGAAGAAACTGGTGTAGTACCGGGTGGTCAAAAAGTCAGTATAAATTTGAAAACTGAATAAATTACGGAATAATGTAGATAGAGAGGTACAAATTGACGCACATGCTTGGAATGACATGGGGTTTTATTAGAACAAAAGAAATACAAAAGATCAAAAATGTCCGACAGATGGGGTTTCATCTGATCAGAATAGCAATAATTAGCATAACAAAGCAAAGATGATGTTCTTTACATGAAATGCTCAATATGTCCACCATCATTCCTCAACAATAGCTGTAGTCGAGGAATAATGTTGTGAACAGCACTGTAAAGCATGTCCGGAGTTATTGCGAGGCATTGGTGTCGGATGTTGTCATTCAGCATCCCTAGAGATGTCGGTCGATCATGATACACTTGCGACTTCAGGTAACCCCAAAGCCAATAATCGCACGGACTGGAGACCTGGGAGGCTAAGAATGACGGAAGTGGTGGCTGAGCACACGATCATCACCAAACGACGTGCGCAAGAGATCTTTCACGCTTCTAGCAATACATTTTTTTTTTTTGGTTCTAATAAAAGCCCCATGTCATTCCGAGCATGTTTGTCAATTTTTACCTCTCTATCTATATTATTCCGTGCTTTATTAAGTTTTCAAATTTATACTGGCTTTTTGATCACCCGGAATGTGTTTTCAAATACGGAGATGTATAAATAGGCAGAATACGGCGCTGCTGTAGGCGACGCCTGTATAACACAAGTGTCTACTGGAGTTGTTGATCGGTTACTGCTGCTACAATGGGAAGTTATCAAGGTGTGTGTTGTGACTTGGCAAGACAGCCAAGCCACTATGAGAAGAAGCCGAAAGGCACGCGTTTAAGCTCACGCAGGCTGGCGTGAGGTCTGGAACACTTAAAGGAATAGAGACTAGCAAAAAAGGTACGTAGCTTCTGGAATACTTAACTTTAATCCGTAATTGGTGAACATCGGTCTGAGGGTACATGCATCACAAGATAAATAGCAAATGATAATGGCGCCTTGCTAGGTCGTAGCAAATGACGTAGCAGAAGGCTATGCTAACTATCGTCTCGGCAAATGAGAGCGTATGTAGACAGTGAACCATGGCTAGCAAAGTCGGCTGTACAACTGGGGCGAGTGCTAGGAAGTCTCTCTAGACCTGCCGTGTGGCGGCGCTCGGTCTGCAATCACTGATAGTGGCGACACGCGGGTCCGACGTATACTAAGAGACCGCGGCCGATTTAAAGGCTACCACCTAGCAAGTGTGGTGTCTGGCGGTGACACCACAGTGTGAGTGAGTATGAACGTGGTGTTATAGTCGGCGCGCGTGCGGTGGGACACAGCATCTCCGACGTAGTGATGAAGTGGGGATTTTGCCGTGCACTAGTGGTGAATTTCAGGAATCCGGTAGAACATCAAATCTCCATCGCTGAGGGCGGAAAAAGATCCTGCAAGAACGGGACCATCGACGACCGAAGAGAATCGTTCTACGTGACAGCAGTGCAACCCTTCCACAAATTGCTGCAGGTTTCAGTGCTGGGCCATCATCAAATGTCAGCGTGCGAAGCATTCAACGAAACATAATGGATATGGGTTCTCGGAGCCGAAGCGGTATTCTTGTACTCTTGATGACTGCACGACACAAAACTTTATGCCTCGCCTCGGTCCGTCGACACCGACATCGGATATGTTGACGGCTGGCAACATGTTGCCTGGACAGACGAGTCTCGTTTCACGTTGTATCGAGCGGATGGACGAGTACGGGTATGAAGACAACCTCGTCAGTCCATGGACCCTGCATGTCAGCAGGGGACTGTTCAAGGTGGTGGGGGCAGGGAAATGCGACTCGCAACACGTCCAGAATTGCTACAGGAACACTCTCGGAGTTTAAACACTTTCGCTGGCCACCAGACTCCCCAGACATGAACACTATTTTATGCTTTGAATGTTTTTATGATATCGCCATGGAGAAATATTTCTTATAGTTGAAGAACATTGATGCACTGTTCGCTGGTTTCAGCAGTCGCACGTGCTTTCCTTCAACGGCTCCGAGACAGTTTGGGAAATTGGTCTTAGTTTCACAAAGTTTTGCTATTTGCAGCCGTCGTTTTTTGTCTGTTCTGACAAACCTTCAACTTTTTAGATAATCCAGTTTGATGAACGTACTCTTCTTACAATTTCTCCTATTGTTGTTAGTCCAAGTCGGAAGGCATGGTGCAAAGCAACGAATGAATTTCCAGTTGCCAGATATCTAAAAGGGAGAAATTACTAAATTATTCCACACTTTTGCGAAATAGGTTAGTTTTAAAGCAACCTTCTTCTGAACAAAATGTCTTGAATGATAAACAGGATTGTTCATTTGCTTTAAATTAACGTCTGACCCATTAGTTACTGCCATGTGTGTTACGCGGAAACTCGTCTAACATATCAATACTTGTAGCTTTCGTTTACAAAGAGTAGATATTATTGGTCGCTAATATATTTCATTTTTACGAGTATATCGTTACAGAAAAAATGACGTAACATTAAAGTCGAGAAAGACTGAGATTAACCGGTAAAAGTGGTTCTGCAGCTGCGAGAAAGATGCCATATCTGTATTTAATCTCCTATCATTTCTGAATATTACCAATCAACCGTCGCATACACATAGCAGCGTGTCCCCTGAGAATGCCGAGAATCAGGCCACAGCAAAAATAAAGTTCGAAGTGGAGCATACCAGGCAAACGTGCTCGGTAAGAAAAGGAAAGCAGAAGACGAAATTGGAAGACAACTAATCGATGCTCTGCAAAAATCTGCAGAAGCCAGGCAGCAACTGGACTCACAAATGATGACAGATGAGGACAGGCTTTTTTCTTGTCTTCAATCAGCGACTTCAAAAAATACCTCAGCAACTGAAGCTGTCTGTAAAACGACGAATCTTAAGTGTTATTGAAGAAGGTCAACCGCATCGTAACACTCCAAACACATCTTCCTATGAACATTGTCCAGCGTACATTTTTCACCGTCTACAATCATCAGCCGGATATTGCCCACAACACCAGCCCCTGGCCGGCCGGAGTGGCCGAGCGGTTAAAGGCGCTACAGTCTGGAACCGCACGACCGCTACGGTCGCAGGTTCGAATCCTGCCTCGGGCATGGATGTGTGTGATGTCCTTAGGTTAGTTAGGTTTAAGTAATTCTAAGTTCTAGGGGACTTATGACCACAGCAGTTGAGTCCTATAGTGCTCAGAGCCAGTTTTGAACCAGCCCCTGTCTACATCGTTACCTTGTGATGGAACAGGATATTATCAGGTAGCCTATCCCACGCAGTGCAACTCTGGGATCGTCTTGCACTGAATCTCTGCTATCACGAAAGCTTTAGCGCCTTCGAAAACACGACCTCCTGTTCTTGAAAGTGCCTCGCCAGCATATGTTTGCTTAATCATCGTCTACGTTTCACTTGGAATTTGCCTAAGCTTAAAGCAGAACTTCACTGGTTTCTCACAGTCAGTTGCGCCAAGAACTCAGTGTGCTGCTAAGTACACTCCTGCCGCATAGTGATTTTACACTGAAACATGACACAGGTCGTTTCAAGGACTCGCACATAGCAGGTAACATAAGAACAAAATTTGTTCCTTATTAGTATTGCAAACTCAGAAATAAAAAAAAAAACCTGTTCCAGAAGTTTTCTGACAGAGGGAGTATTAGGGCCACAGTGAGGATTCGAGGTCCAAACACGCCAAGAACGAAAGCCGGAGAAGGAATTGTAAGTGAACTAATTGCTGCGGCGGTTTGGCAACGGCGAAAGGGTTGGGCGTGGCGTTCAGCGCTCTGATTGGAGGAAACAGGCTACAACGCGTGAAGTGTCAACTATCAAGTTATTTTACTCGGACTATAGTGTGAGAGATACTTTCAGCCTTTTAGAGTTTTTATGCTGCCTTTATGCCGTATTGTTTTCTTCTCGCACTGCCGTGCAGTGACGTGGCCTGGTTCGCGGTTTGCTGGCGCTGTGAGCCTCCCCCGGCATGGCAGAGCAGCAGGAGGCTGTGGCGGCAGTCGCCCCACCCACCCATCCACCCACGCAGCCCCTCGACCCAGTTGTGGGATTTATTTCTCCCTCTCGGGAGCGCACGCCCCGCCAGAGTGCTGGAGCGGCCGCCGTCGCGCTGACAGCTCGGCGCAGGGCTCTGCTGCTGCTGCTGACTTCTGCCGCTGGCTCCATTTGGCCCCGCGGTCTCTCTCTCTCTCTCTCTCTCTCTCTCTCTCTCTCTCTGTGCGCCCTCGCGGAAAACAGTGCGCGCCACTGCAGAGTGCGGTGCGCCGTTATCTCGGCAGTGGCAGTGCCGGGACGAGACCACAGCTCACCACAGAAAAGATTCTACAGGGTATTTCGCCTACGACACGTCTTGCGGGAACCAATATCCTTATAACAGGGCCCCCAGTGATGCCATTGGGTAACCGGGCTGTTGCTCGGACTGTGTGGAACCTGGCATATCGGTTTTAACTCCCTGCATTTCATCCCAAGCAACTTTATAATTTGAAATAACTGTGTTGGAATGAACATTGTAAAATGCTTAACTGCAGTCGGTCTTTGGTCTCACCAGTCAGCCCCTGCACCAATATATTCTTCACAAGCTAGTCCCAGTCCTTTCACGTCCTCGCTGATCCCGTCAGTGCAACTCAGCCGTGGTCTGCTCCTCCGTCTGTTGCCTCTGGTGTCTTCCTCCCCCAATCACCTGGTGAGCTGGTCTTCTCTACGCCTTACGTGCATGATGTGTCCTCTCTAATTACAGCTACAATGTCGAGCGACCTACACAGGTCCAAAAATCTGCCGCAGAATGTCACGAGTTTTCTTTCTATCTTTCGCCTCGTATTGCAGCTCTCCACCCTGTTTGGGACAACAGATTGAATTGCTGTCCCGCAGATCCTTGTCTACCTCGATCTCGATAGCAGAAACAGGGACCTGAGCAGCTTTCCGGGCGGAAATCTTGACCCGTTTCCTGATGAATAGTTGCCGATATTTCCTGGTCCACCCCACTCCTTTCACTGAGTAGTGTCCCAACATATTTGAACTGTTTCTACCGTCCACGTCTAAAGGTCTGTCATTGTTCTCTTTGCTCACTACGATGCCTTTGCTCTTAGTAATATTCATCTTTAAGCCTGCTGTCATCGCCCTTTGAATATACACTCTTGCCATCGGAACCAGATCTTGCTCATTCGATGTTATTAAAACTACATCATCCGCGTAGGCCAGGGTGTCTACGGTCTTATCCAACTATAGTCCAGTCTCTAGGCTTGTTAACTTTCTCAGTGCTCTTTACCAGCCTTCACCTTGAATTTCTTTGACATCTTTGCATTCGCTTTCGCCGTGCATGTTGTCTCCTGTATACATACTTCTGCTAGTTTAATTAGTTTTCTGGCAAGCTGCGCCCTTTGCAATTTGTTTCTGTGCAGGGTCTCGTGGGTGTGTGTTTTCTTGTTTCTGTGCAGGACCTCTCTCCTAAGAGTCGCCAGGCGCATCTTGTCTGGTGCTTCGATACATCCCGTCTCACACTAGCGAGGGAAATCCGTTTTTTTCGTTTATTTATTTTATTTATTTATTTTTTTTAGTTCAAATATCAGTCCAGCAAAGCATGTCGATGCAACTCTAAAAATGTTCTCGAGATAATCGGCTTTGAAGTTTTCCTAGCGTGTTTAATTCCCTAAGATTACAACAGTTATCACGCAGATTATGGTTGTGGGGTAGAATGCGTGCCATGCGGGCGGTGTGTGTTCGATGTCACGCGACGCAAATTTTTAAACGAAGGTGCGTGTGCTCCGAACATTTGCGTGAAACATAAAATACATAAAAGTGAAACACACGTGTCATAGCTAGAGACAAGTAATTGCTGGTTCCAGCCTCGTTTCTGTTATTATTTTTTTGTTGAATTAGAATACGTCACTTTCACATAATAAAAAATCAACAAATATGTATTCTGATTAAGAGATATCTAATTAATATTTCTGTGAAAAATACACACCTTATATATTACACACAGAATTCCAGTTTTCTTTGCAAATATAAATTTTTATCTATCGAAATTTTTGTAAAAGTTTTATAAAGGTTGTTTAAATTTTTTAAAAATTGTAAATCAGTTTTTGGGGTAAAAATGAAAAATCTGATACTCTCTATCTGGACTGTGTACATTGTTTTAACTCGAGCCAGAGTGGTAAGTGTAAAAATTCCGAAAACAATTTTCACGACAATCAACTACACCTTACAATTTCTGCATTGTTATTGCGTTTCCCGACAACTCAAATGCGATTTTCATAAAAATTATATTTTATATGTAAGTAGATGCACCGTTTGCTTAAAAATTTGCGTCTGCCAAAAATCGATCCCCGTACGACTGTGTGGCAGGAAACCACAGAACCATTCCGCCGATGAAATGCTTATTGTAATTTTACTGAATTAAAGATACTTGTAAAACTTCAGAGTAAATCTCCCCGACAATTTGTGAGAGTTGCATTGGACTGCTTTGAAAGACCGGTATTTTAACTCTGGCATTGACATACCGTAAATGCATTGTTCAGAAGAATTAGGGGAACACGTGTATCAGCGTCCGGTATGTTACATTTGTTTTGATACAGGCGCCACCTGTGGTCTCATTGCAAGGCTTGAGATATTCGCTTTCAATGTAGGCAACAATTAAAATCATTCGCCATCTGTTGGCTGTACTATGTGTTAGAGTGTTAGGTGGCCTCTCAGAAGGAAGTGAGTACTGGTATCCCAGCTTTTTCTAGTGATGTACACAGATGGCAGTTGTCATTTGTGGACGTTGTATTCAACCAACCACATACAATGCAACATGTTAATGCAGTGCAAGTTACAAGGACCGTCATCTTGATCCAAAACGGATGCACTTTCGATCCTGTTGCTGCAGATGCTAATACTTCTTCATGTATGATCAATACGTTGTGGACACGCTACAGGGAGATATGTCATTATTCAAGGCGAGTTGGACAGGTCGCCAACGCTACGTGAAGACAGATATCTGGCCATCGCTGCGATTCGACGTCGTACGGCTACCGCCAGAGTACTGCAAGGCGATCTCAGAAGGGTCACTACAGCCGCTGTGTTCGATAAGACTGTAATGAACAGGTTACGAGAAACGACCTTACGACCCAGACGTCCTTGATCTGACAACTACCTGCAGCTCGCCTTCAGTTCTGCTGTTCCCATATCTATTGGCAACTTCGTCACTGATGAAACGTGTTACTCACAGACGCGTGCAGGTCCCCTGACGCAAGGCGATGGCCGTGTGTTCGTTCGTGTGCAGAGGCGCGTGGTGAGCGCTACCAGCCAAATGTTGTCTAGGAAACCGACAGATCTCCAAGATCCTGCGACGTTGTGGGGAGGCTTCAGTGTTGACAGCCATACAGACCTCGTCGTTGTCCATGGTCGGCTTACCGCCAGGCATTACAGTGAACAGACCCTGCTGGACTGGCTACTTCATAGTGGTGGTCCTGAATTCATTCTAATGCCAGGTCCTATGTGGCGGGCGTCAGCTGGGATGTCCTGCGAAGCCTGGACATTGAAGTAATGGAATGAACTCCATCGTGCATGTGTGGAACATTCCTGATGGTGTGTTCATAGTCGTCCTGTTCCACCACACTCTCCAAGAAATCTCATGGGTTGTCATTGAAGAATGGATGATGATGATGATGATGATGATGATTGGCTTGTGGGGCGCTCAACTGCGCGGTTATCAGCGCCCGTACAAATTCCCAAACTTTGCTCAGCCCAGTCTCGCCACTTTCATGAATGATGATGAAATGATGAGGACAACACAAACACTTCGTCATCTGGAAGCAGGTGAAAATTCCTGACCCCGCCGGGAATCGAACCTGGGACCTCGTCCTCGGGAAGCGAGAACACGACCGCGAGACCACGAGCGGCGGACTTGGAGAAAGGAAACGGATGTTACAGGGCGATCTCTGTAGACTTATAGAGCATAGGTGTCAGGCAGTAACAAAAACAGCAACAAAAACTCACGGAGGTCATACATGTTATTCAAACTGTCGAAGTTCAGTGAAGAGCCCCCAAGATGACGGGATGAAAGTTTGTTTCCACTTCGTTATTGACGCCTTTGCGACATTTCATAACTTTTTATATCAGCGATTCAGAATTTTTTATGTAAACGATCAAGGATATAATAATGTTTTGTTGTGTGCTTAATTTCTGAAAGATAAATTTATAATTTGGCAACATAACCAGCCCTCAATTATTGCTCAGTGGAGTATGGCAGACGTCCAAAGTCGTTTTTCCTCAACTTTTTTTTAGCAGTGTCTAAAAAATTACAAAAATACGATTGACGCGTGGTCTCCTTATAAGAGCACTGCACAGCTGTATTTATAAGAACAATGCACAGCTGTATTGGAGTAGCACCTCAGCATCGAACGAAACGGGTGACCCGGCCTGAAGTTCGGATATAGCTGTTTTAATCAAACGAAATTTTATTGTTCCAGAGGATAAATGGTAATTTGGATTGAACCGGGAGGCGTGTTAGGGCAGTCCGAATAGTTGTGCAAAGTCACTGAGCAGGAAAGCTGGGTGGAATCCCAGCCGTGTCACGAATTTTCATTCATTGCTTCAACCCGCATATATGTATCATAGATATTTGAGACTTGAAAAGGTCCCATGAACCATTTCATTTGAAAAGTTACTTGGTGTGCCGTAATAATGTATAACTCACTGTTGGCAATCCCTTTGGAGACAGAGACAGAGAGATGAGTGTACGGAATTGAGTAGTATCCAGTTATGATAATGGTGACGCTAATTCTCATTTGCGGTACTGAGGGTTCTGTACAAACTTATAATTATGCTTATAGGTAGTGCATCCATTACGGGAATATAGGAACTCGCCCATTTTTGCTTGTTATCGACACCGATACAGGCAAAATACCGGTCTGAGGGATTCCAAGACTTTCTAGAAGGTTTCAATTTTAAGTTTAAAGTCCGATAACAAATCACAAAAGAAATAATGTTTTCGTGTGATATACGAGGGTAACCCCAAAAGTGAGGTCTCCTATTTTTTATAAGTACATAGACCTGTTTATTTCTATAGTGGTGCCGGCCGGAGTGGCCGAGCGGTTCTAGGCGCTACAGTCTGGAACCGCGCGACCGCTGCGGTCGCAGGTTCGAATCCTGCCTCGGGCATGGATGTGTGTGATGTCCTTAGGTTAGTTAGGTTTAAGTAGTTCTAAGTTCTAGGGGACTGATGACCTCAGAAGTTAAGTCCTATAGTGCTCAGAGCCATTATTTTTCTACAATGGTTTACATCAGTTTACGGCTTGAACATTTAGCTATTTTTCGACATAATCACCATTTCTGTCGATGCATTTTTTTAGACGCTGTGGCAGTTTTTGTATGCCCATGTCATACCAGCTCGCCGCGATGCGGTTCAGAAAGTTTCGAACCTCTTCTTTCACCTTGTCGTCGGAGCGGAATCGCTTTCCGGCCAAACGTTCTTTTAACTTAGGGAACAGGTGATAGTCACTGGATGCCAAGTCAGGACTATAGGGTGAGGGAACAGGTGATAGTCACTGGATGCCAAGTCAGGACTATAGGGTGGGTGGGTGATTATGTTCCACCTAAGATGTTGCAGGAGAGCAACGGTTTGCCAAACGATGGTGGGCGAGCGTTGTCATGGAGAATGTGTACGCCCTTGCTCAACATTCCTCTCCGGTTCTGAATTGCCCGTTTGAGTTTTTTCAAAGTCTCACAGCACCTGTCAGCGTTAATTGTGGCCCAGAGATTCAGCTCCGACGACGAGGTGAAAGAAGAGGTTCGTAACTTTCTGAACAGCATGGCGGCGAGCTGGCATGACATGGGCATACAAAAACCGTCACAGCGTCTACAAAAATGCATCGACAGAAATAGTGATTATGTCGAGTAATAGCGCTAAATGTTCAAGCTGTAAACTGATGTAGACCATTATAGAAGTATGGCCTATGTACTTATAAAAAATAGGAGACCTTGCTTTTGGAATTAGCCTCGTAATTACAAATTTACCATTTTCTGATCCCTTTCCTTTGCTTGTAATCTGAAACCTTTCTTCTTTCCAAATTTCGTCGTTTTACGTCCACGGGAAATACCGTATAGTTTTGCGAGTACCAAAATATCTGACATAAATGACAGTCTTTTTGATTGCATTCACGGATAACGTTTATTATAGCGCAAAGGTACCATACACCTTAATATGTGACTTAAATTACAACTTGATAAGTCCATCATTTCCTGAGAAAAAAGGATCTTACCCGACGGACGGATTGACAGAGAGACAGCCTGATAAGAGATGAGAATTTTTTCCGTGTGATACAATACAAAATTCAAATTGCTCGAAGCACTGTGGGACTTAACATCTGAGGTCATCAGTCCCCTAGAACTTAGAACTACTTAAACCCGACTAACCTAAGGACATCACACACATCCATTCCCGAGGCAGGATTCGAACCTGCGACCGTTGCAGCAGTGCGGTTCCGGACTGATGCGCCTAGAACCGCTCGGCCTCAACGGCTGGCGTGATATGATTACGAAGTAACAATTTTCGGAAATTTCACTTTGGTTGTTGCGTGCATTCTTGTTTCTTGGCAAATTTCATGATATTAGGTCAACGGGTAATACGTTTTGATGCGTGAGTTTGCGGATATCAAAATATTTGACATAAATTGCCGTGTCTTTTGATTGCATTGACGTAAAAGTTTCACTTTTTTACATCGCCAAGGGACCGTAGAAATTAATGTGTGACGTAAGTGTCAACGTGATACGTCTGACCGGTCCTGAGAAAAAAAGCTTTTGAGCAGTCGGACAGGCAGATTACGAGTAACGAAGTCATGCTATATGGGTTCCGTTACTACCGGCTGCGGTAAAGAACCCTAAAAATACCAGTGCATAATTCTACTACTAACGTTCCTTTGTCGTGCACTTGCGTTTCACTCGTAGTACTATTTAAAGACATGGGACTACAGCAGGCTTTTTTCTTTTTTGTAGTAGTGTTCCAAGTAGTGGCTGGTTGATCGTTAGGGAGGCGACGCGAACGGACTTCTACGCGACGGGTAATTAATTCGGCAAACTCGATTACGGCGTCTGCGGGACAGAACAGAGCGACTGTTCCAGACGGCCCTCTCTCGCTCCCTCCCTCCCCCCACCCTCGCGAGTCGGTCTTGCTGTAAGTTCCTCTCGGCCGCCAAATCTGATTCGACAGCAGTCCGGACTGCCAGCCAGGGCTGCCAACTGTAGCGACGGGAATTTTGTCTCGTGGTACGCCTATGCCGTGGCCCCTCAGTGCTGCATGGAAACCAAATAAAAATCCATCAGTGACGTTATCTCAATAGAATGCAAGCGATTTGCAGTTTGGCTTCGAAGACACTGTAATTAAAACCGTTACTTTTTGAAAATTGGAGACTGCTTGTATGTATCCTCTACGATTTTTCGCTTCTGGAATGTAGTGTAATATCTGAAAAGAGAAATGCTTTTTTACCTTCAAAATATAGCAGGATGAATCATACTTACTCCCACGATTTTGAAGGCACCCTTCTCCTTCAAACCCCCTCTTACCCAGTCTCTGTTACAGCTGACTGATTACTTTTCAAAGCGTGATTCAAAAAGAAAAAACCAATATTTCAGTTGTTTATTACCTACAAATATAAAAGATAGGAACACGCTGTGCATGTCACTGGGTAGACGAAGGTTGAAAGTATTGATGCGGCTGCGCTGTTGTTAATTTGTAGCAACATGGCGGCTTAGCACGAGAGAAATCATTTTGTGTGTCGCAATATGCACGGAATCATTCCATTATGCAAGTGCAGCCGATTAGGCAAGAAGCCGCCTCGGCACAAGCAGGTTTATGACTAGTATACAGAAGACTCACCGAAAATGAACGTCTTTTGTGCCGTTTCTGTTCTCAAAGTTTATGGACCTTTCATTTTTGAGGAGAAAACTGTGAAACAAATGTCATACTTGGACATGCTGCAAAACTGGTTGTTTCCTCATCATCACGAAGATTCTAATGATTTCATTCTGATGCATGACGGCGCCCAGCGTCACTTAGGCCTCGAGTTGAGGTGAACGCGGCGGAAATCCTTCTAAGTCGAGAGTGCAGTCGCGGAAGCAGCAGTTTTCTCGCAGCCGTTGGGTGGTGATGGATGCCGGTATTCAAAACGATCTGGACAGATGTGGCTTGCAGCTCTTTGTCATTACGTAGCGTAGCCCAAGCGGGAGATTTGAAGTCTTCCAGTCTTTAAACATACTTCGTATCTAAACCGAACCCTAGAAGCCTGTAGTAGGCATTGTGGAAGACCCTATACAAACAGCTATCAGCTGGTCCAACCGGGGGCAACTGACCGGTGTCGACGCCCACTTCATAGAGCAACGATGTCGTATATAGACAGTGATGTACAAGTGTCACGACACCGTTCTACCTGCATAAAAGTAAGATTTGTATTACAACTTTAATTATATACCGGTTTCGATTATTACAATCATCTTTACTGTTTTCCTCCGTTGGGATGATTGTAACAATCGAAACCGGTAGAGAATAAACATAGAGTTGTACAGCTGATGGCACAAATTTGCCAATGTAATATTTAGTTTTGTATTCCAAGGATTTCTACTTCTAAGCTTCTAAAGAAAAGCTTAGTGAAACTATTTAGATCAAATATCTGCTTGGTCCAAAAACCGGCAATTAACCCTAAACAATGAAAGGTGTTAAGTCACCCACATGAGTGTTAAGAGGAATCCGTTAAACTTAGGTTGCGCGATAAATCGGTCAGTCAAATCTGAAGGCTTTAAATTCAGCTATATACCGAGGAATTACAGTTACGAACAACGCAAATTGGAAATAGCACATACAAAATGTTGTGGGGAAGGCGAACCAAAGTCTGCATTCTATTGGCAGAACACGAAGAAGATGCAACAGACCTACTAAAGAGACCGCCTTACCCTACGCTTGTCCCTCCTCTTACGGAGTACTGCTGCGTGGTGTGGGATAGGATTAACGGACATCAAGAAAGTTCAGAGAAGCGCAACACGTTTTGTACTATCGAGAAGTAGGGGAGACAGTGTCACGAACATGATATAGGATTTGGGATGGAAGTCATCAAAACAAAGCCGTTTCTCGCTGCGGCGGGATCTTCTAACGAAATTTCAGTAACTAACTTTCTCCACTGAATATTTTGCTGGCGCCGACATTCCCAGGGAGGAACAATTATCATGATAAAATAACGGAAATGAGAGCTTGTACGGCAAGCTTTCGGTGTTCGTTTTTTCCGCACGATGATCTAGTGTGGAGTAATAGAGAAGTTGTGTGAAGTTGGTTCGATGAACCCTCTGCCAGCTACTTAAGTGTGATTTACAGAGTAGATGTTAAGTAAAATTGTATCGATTGAAAATGATAGTATCTCCGGAACTGCCAATGGGGAGCTAACCATGGCAAAAAGATAGCATAATCAACGAAAAGATAATGTTCTACGAGAAGGGGCGTGGAATGCCAGAAGTTTGAACGTGGTAGGGAAGCTAGAAAATCTGAAAAGGCAGGTGCTAAGGCTCAGTTTAGATATAGTGAGGGTCAGAAGACAAGGAAGGATTGTTGACCAGTTTAGGGTAATATCAACAGCTGTAGAAAATGGTATAACGGAAGTAGCATTCGCTATGAATGGGAAGGTAGGGCAGAAAGTGTGTTCCTGTGATCAATTCGGTACAGGTGTGTTCTCATCAGTATCAACAGCAACCCAACACCAACAACGATAGTTCAAGAATACATGCCGGTGTTGCAAACCGAACATTAAGAGAGACAGAAACGATATGAGGATAGTGACGAGTATTTCAGTACGTAAAGGGAACTGAAAACCTAATAATCGTGCGGGATTGGGACACGGTTGTGGGGAAAGGAGTAGAAATGAGGGTTATGGGAGAATATGGGCATTGTAGTAGGGACCAGAGAGGAGAAATACGAATCGAGTTCTGCAATAAATTTCAGCTAGTGATAGCGAATACTCGATTCAAGGATCACAAGAAGAGGAGGTCTAAAGGCCAGAGTTCAATTAGACTACATAATGATCAGACAGAGATTCCGAAATCAGATACTGGTTTTTAAGGCGAACCCAGGAGCAGACATAGACTCAGATCACAATATAGTAGTGATGAAGAGTAGGCTGAAGTTTAAGACATTAGTCAGGAAGAATAAATGTGCAAAGAGTTGGGATACGGAAGTACTAAGGAATGACGAGATACGGTTGAAGTTCTCCTAAGGCTACAGATACAGCAATAAGGAATAGCTTAGTAGACAGTACAGTTGACGAGCAATGGACATCTCTAAAAAGGGCCATCACAGAAGTTGGGAAGGAAACCAGAAGTGCAAAGAAGGTAAAAGCGAAGAAACCATGGGAAACAGAAGAAATACTTCAGTTGATCCTTGAAAGAAGGAAGTACAAAAATGTTCCGAGAAATTCAGGAATACAGAAATACAAGTCACTTAGTAACGGAATAAATAGGAAGTGCAGGGAAAGTAAGACGAAATGGCTGCTTCAGAAATGTGAAGGAATCGAAAAAGAAATGACTGTCGGAAGGACTGGCTTAGAATATAGAAAAGTCAAAATAACCTTCGATGAAATTAAAAGCAAGGGTGATAACATTATGAGTGGATGGGAATTCCACTGTTAAATACAGAGAGCGGATAGGCGGAAAGAGTACAATGAAGGCCTCTACAAGGGGGGGGGGGGGGACTTGTCCGATGACGTGATAGAAGATGAAACAACAGTCGAGAGGAGAAATAAGGGCTACAATATTGGAATCAGAATTTAAAAAGTGGTTTAGAAGACTTAAGAGCGAATACGGCGGAAGGAATAGATCCCTTCTATCAGAATTTCTAAAATCACTAAAAAAAAAACATTCACGATAGTGTGTAGAGAGTGTATGAGTTTGGCGATATATCTTCTTAGTGTGTAGAGAATGTATGAGTTTGGCGATATATCTTATGACTTCCAAAAAATATCATCCATACGAT